>NC_080575.1:88236992-89486992 GCF_029962835.1 Magnolia sinica
GTAGCTGCTGTATTGACCTCAACAAGTTTTGTGGGTCTGATCACGAGGTATGTATTATATCCAAACCGTCTATCCATTTGGCTAGCTCGTCTTAAGGTGTAACGCCCTGAAATTCGGAGGTCGAGCATAACTCAGCTCCCGAGTTCCAAAACATCACTTATGCAACATATTTAATGATGGATGTATGTTGTCTGTATTAGTGCATAAAACATGGAATAGATTAAGCCAAATAGCAAATATAATTCAGGGATAAGTGAAGAAAGCAAGCAGAAAACTTAAAGAAATATATGTGTACATGTGCAAATCCCTGAAGTACATATACATACCGGGTCGTAATATAAGTGTTGTTATCAAAATTACAAGTATTAAATTACATCATTTAATTCCCAAAAGACATCCCAGCATCCCGCGCATCAGAACAAGGCTCACTACAACCCGTCTGAAAACTGCATAAAAGAGAAAGTAGCCTCATCATCATCAATCTCCCGCTCTGCCTCAGAGGTCGCCTCAACATCTGCAACATCAGCAACTAAGACAGAATCTGGTAAACACTGCCCCAGAACGTGGGAGTGAGTGATCAACTCAGTGGAACAATAAAGCAAAGGTTAACATGTTATCAGTTCATTCAAGCAATAATGATAAAGCAGAACAATTAAACAAGTCCTAAGTACTCTTGTTAATGCAAGAATGTATGAAGAATGATGCGTGCCCTCACGCGTACACCCTCAGCGTCTTCATCTTACGTTACGCATGACATCGCCTCAAAGTGCACCACGTCTACAAAGCACATGCAAATGCGGTGCATGAACATGATTACCAAGTTATTATTAGTCATTTTCATACAGCAGGATTGGGAAGCTAAGATACCTTCCTCATATCACCATCCAAACAGTGATCCATTCTAGGGTCGTCAGTCCTAGATATCTCATACGATCATATGTTTTCAGGTCGTTGCAAAGGGTTCGTCACCAATCAATGCACGCCTATCATACCTTCGTTACCACAATAAGGCTCGTCACCTCAATGCGGTATCCAGGTATGCTCGAGGTCACTACACCAATCAATGTAGGTCGACAGCACGAATATAGTGTCCCATACCACCATAATCGGCTCACGAGTTTGGTTGCTCACTGGTCACTACGGGGAGGCTCGTCACCCCAGCGTAGGCCGACAGCTCGGCCACGGTGTCCCATACCACCATGTCCGGCTCATGAGTCTTAGCGGATCAAGGTACCATGGTTAACAGGATTTCATCGGTAAGTTTGGTACCCTAGATTCATACAATAGCATCCATACATGGTGAAAATACATCGGACAATCGGGTTACTTGACGAACTCAACTAGCACAAGCGCACGTTGGGTTGAACGACATAGAGTGCGAAAACACGCCGTGTGGCCAAACCACTGCCGACAACTCTAATATGACTCGGGTTCGTCTAATCACGTCCTTCATGGCGAAAGCAACCTTAGCCACGAGCTTAAGGCCGATTACCGATTTCCTGGACTATTCATAGTCCCAAACACAATCCACTATAACAGATATTGATATCAACAATTTAGAATAGTAATGGAACAACAACTCAAATCATATGGTACATAAGCATTTGAAGAATATAACATGGATTTAAGCATAAGTAAGACTTGAAATTAAACAACAAGGAATGTAACCTGCATGAAGGAAATCATACACACTAGTGGGAGAGTTGAGAATTGCTTCTCAACGCCCATACTAGGTTGATATATCACACTTTAGATCATTCAGACATTTCTACAAACACTTAGAATACATAATACAATATACATAACGTATGTTGAAATACACACATTTGGACAATTCCTTTTACCAAGGAGTTGTCGCACATACATCTAGCATAAATACACGACAAATAATCATGGCAAACACAGGTTCATATTTTATACGTTTACGGTACTTTATACATACACGTAGAATACACAAATCTCAATGTAACACATGCATATCAGAAACGCAGAATAAACATAACATTTGGCATGTGAAATCTCAACCATAGCAAGAATAAACCATTCACTGGCATTGAAAGCCTTGAAAACCATAACCTATACAATTAAAGTCTGCACCTTAATCCAGAAAAGAACACCGAACTGATTTCAGATGATTTGTCTTCGTCAACGGCGACAAGACAACCTAAGGCAAGAATAGAAATGAGCTACAACACACAAAGACTATTCTAAGCTCTAACACAGATTAGGGTTAGGTTAACTTACCCAAAGATGAACTCAGAATTGCCGGAATAACGATTCTAAAGTGAAGGTTCAAGGATGAAGAAGAACAGGAAAGAATCTAAGATGATTCACCAACTTCTCTCTCACTTTTTCTCTCTTTTCCTCTCTCTTTCTTAGCTAGGGTTAGGAAATTCGTATGGAAAAGAGAACTAGGGTTTTAAGGTCTATAAATAGGCCTAACATTGATGAAAATAACTCCAGAGCCAATGTATACTTAGGGTATAACCAAAACAAGCCTCTCTCGATCCAACGAAGCACTTTCAGTGGGCCTAATACCACAAAAGGTCGGACTTAAGCTCACTGACCATGGATCTAGGTCAAGCTGAGTTTTCGTATCGACCGGATTTTCAGATCATCCGTGGCGGACCACACTCAATTCAACGGTCACCGAATCTCGATCAAGTCCACAAGCACAAGGACATGCCTGGGCCACCTTCCCTGATCAGAGGGTGAAATTGGGTCAGAATCCAACGGTCAGATTACTTAAAATCATCGCGCAAGTGGCACGACTCAGATTTCATAACATCTTAATTAATTTCCAACCGTTCTCACACTCTTCACTCCGAACTCAATCAAATCGACCCAGAACATCACATGGACTTAATTTTTGAGGTGATGGTCAAGCCCAGCATGGTGATTGCAACAGCCTAAGATCGTCACTATCGGACTTTCGACGCGCGGTGCAGGTCCGATCCAGAACTTTCAAAAATTCTCAAGAACAACTGGCTTTAGCGATGAATCCCAGATTTCAGAGTAACATAGCGCTAACCATTCTACAGATTTTGAATCATGCGGATCGAATTTAAAGTGATTGATGCAAATTTCACAAGCAATCGAGTTTAGCGCTAATTACCCCAAAAAGCTTCTAAAGAAGACAGAGGTAGTACTCGGCTCTTGGCACAAAATTTTTCGGGTCATTACATAAGGCTTGAGAGGAAAAATAAGACAGATCTAATTATAAAGCGGACCACGCTGCAAAAAGCAGTGGGGAGTGAACATCTACCGTTGAAACCCTTTTTGGGGTCACAGAAGTTTTGGATCAATATGAAATTTGTTTTTCCTCTTCATTCAGGTATTTGTGACCTTATGAACAGATTGGATGGAAAATAAACGTTATGGTGGGACTTACGAATTTTTTGATGGTGAAAATCATTAACTCTGCTGCAATTTATGGTGTGGTCCAGATGATCTTTGGATATGATTCTTTTTTTGGATAATGCTCTAAAATGATCTCTAAAAATATATGAACGGTGTAGATATAATAAATACATCACTGTGGGGCCATAAAACTTTGATATCCTTTGAGCCGTTCGTACAACTCGAAGCTTGAGGAGCGTCTGTGCTCGTCTTCGCACGACACGTACATACAGCAGCTATATAGACGGTGTGAGGTACACCAGCAAATTCGCTTCCTCGGCACCCAGAAGGTACGGCAATGACTATTGACCAGGTACGTAGATTTAAATACCATATTGACTAGATTCTATTTAAAATAACATGGACATCATATGATTCTTAGACCTTGAACTCTAAACTCTTAAATAAATAAAATGTGAAGAAAAATATTGCTAAAGGCAAAAGCATGGATACGCTGAAGCTTAGGAATCTCCCAACGGTCATTGTAGCTCTATAACTATCAAAACAAGTGACAGTGCAACTCCTCGCTCGCACCACAGAAGGAAAGGAATCGGTGGGATGAATTTAAAGCCAAGACAAGAAACTCGTCATGCCAAAATGAGTTTGAAAGGGAGCATCACCGTGTAATGATGATTGGCTGATGCTCGCGTTAGCCATGCATGGTTGGGTGCCATTGTTGAACATTTTCCATCAAGTAACATGCAACTCAACCCATCTTTGGTTGTGTTGTCTCCATTGATTTCTATACGTCGCAAGGAGACAAGCGGCGAGTTTTCTTTGGGTCTAGCGGTAAGAATTCTGTAACGTGGGCCTCGTTGATCAACAGTTTGGATTATCCTAAGGGTTGGATAGTGTGACCGGGAGTATTGCACTTCACTAAATTGTGATACATCTAAAATCATGCAAGAGGTGATATGTTAAAACTGTGAAACACAGACAATGTTCTAGTAGGATTGGGATTGCTAAATTTGTGTAGAGCTTTAAGGAGATGAGTTTTGATGAGTTTTAAACTCCTCAACCCTCTAATCCATATCAACAGAGTTGGGTCCCCAATCCTACATATAACAGAAGCTCCATTCCCATCACAGTACTTCTCTAAGGGTGTAAGTTGTGGAAGACTATGGCATCAAGCTTATAACGATGGCATCTCAACAAGATACGTTGTCTAGCTCATCTGATCTCCATATTTTGATGCACAACACGATCCTTTAGAACTCTGCATTCAGTTTACAATTAGTATCAGAGCGATTTATGCATCAGTTATGGTGGATCCTTCAATGAAATTTAGCGTGTTTGGATTCACGTATAGTATTGTACAAGGATGTAAAACTATCCCATCAAGGTATTAGTGGTATGCCAGCGGTAATGCGTCTGCAAATTGAAAACCACTCACATTGTTTGAATAAGAGTGTAGTAGAGGAATTAATCATTTCTAAAATCAGTGTTTGGGAATGGAGTATTCATCAAGCCGCACTGCTACCCAAATATATACTATACGGAATTAACGTCCACCCGTCCGTGAGTTGGAAATTGATGAAGGACATCCGGACTTTAGATGATGTATTTACTGTCCAAGGCCCCACCATGATGTTCTAAATAAATCCATACCGTACAACTACTTTTATAGAGCATCTACAAAATCAGTTCGATCAGAAGTATATCCAAACAACATAATTGACCACATTACAAGAATTGTGGCTATTCGACGGTCGAGATTTCAGTTATGATTCCAGGCCACAACGGTTATGGATCCTCGTTAATCAACCATTTCCTACTGTTCATCCGCGCCTGTAGAACATAATCCACAATGTGGCTGTGAAATAAAAAGTATGAGATGTTTTTAGGTGAATTTAATTAGTGAAATAGTTTAAATTAGATGTCGTCACTTGGTCCCTTCCACCAGAGTCTTATATCCCTCACAATATCTGAATCCAGCCTTAAAAGAACATCTAAAAATGGAAGGATGGATTGGATGAGAAACATAAGTCGTGGCGGGGCCCACAGAACACAAAAACATATAGATATGTAGCATCATTTTTGCAATTAAATAAAAACCAAAATTTACAATTACTTAAAAAAGAAACCGGAGATCACTGAAAGTAACAGACAATACTAGATCTAAAATGTTTCCGATGGATGAAAAAAATTCAAACACACTATAATTAAATTATGCATAGTTTGACGTTAGAAATATTTGCAAACGATATCGACACCTTCCAGTAACTACAGTTTATGATATGATAGAAGAAACTATCTAGACAACCATTACATATATCAACAACACCTCAATCACAACTTTGAATAGCGCATTCATCATCCCAGGAGGATCATGTTCTCCTCTCAAGTCTGGGTACGATTCGCATGGAGATTACATCCCAACAAAATCCGCTTGCACTTGAGCCGAACCATGAAAAGAAGCATCAGGTTGATATCTCCGAGTGAGTCTTTCATAATTCTGGCACATGGTGGGTCTTTCATAATTCTGGCATGTGGTCTGGAGACAGGTAAAAATAAATTAATTAGCAAGAATATGAGGGACATGGCATACAAATCGCATCTAAACCAAAAGGGTCCATGGATTCCACGTGACCATGTTTACATAGGTTCTATATCAGCACCTGAAAATCTTGCCAAGCTCTCACAGCACCTCATATGACTTGTAGGATTGGTGCCTACATCTGTTGTAGCGATCCACTTGTGCTCGTGCATCCTCCCACCTATAATATAATCCAGGATGTCTGCCAACAAAGACCACGTAGAATTTTTCCATATGTTCCTGAAATAAATTTCAGATATCAGCCGTTGAAAAAATCAAGTGAATATAGTATGTGGCAGCAGTTGCGAGCATGTAAACTATTAATAGAATAATTTACAGTTTATGAAGTAATAAGTCATATAACATAACTAGAAAGTCTTCGATCCACTTTGAATCCCATGTCTTACCTCTCAATAGGTTTTATTAACTGTTAATCTGATATTCGATCCCATGAAATCATGGAATTTGATAGTTGCCTGTATCAACATGCAATATACATACCCTCTCTATAGATTTATGAATAGTTGAAACTGCAACAATGATCAAGTGTAAACAATCTCAACATCAGTTAACAAAACAGATAACGAACATATATGATATCATGAGATGTCATTTTCATCTTCCAGGAATCAAAACAGAGACTCAACATATAACAACATATACATGAAAATAGTAACGAACGTGTTAATATAATAGATCCAAATATTCTAAACATACAAGCATATTATGGTGTATCAGTGGACTGTTCCTGCGTTCTGAGGCAGATAATCAGCTGTATCTGCATTCATGCATTTCACTCCCATATTACATACATATCAGAGCTAATCTTACTACCAAGCATCAAACAGTAATTGTGGTGTCAACGTTAATAAAGTTTTATTAAGAAGATCCAAAAAGTTAGGTGCAAGGTACTCATGTAATACCCTAATCATCTACCCCACCAAAAACCTAAAATCCAAAAAATCACCTGTTTAATTTACAAAAACCCAAAAGAGAAGATAATTTATTAGTTTAAGAGTTCCAGTTCAACCAAGGCAGAGATGTTTCAAACATCTGCATTGCGGTCGAGGAGCTTCTGTACCCACTCCTTCCTCATTTCATGTCCCCATCTTCATGAAAAAACCGACACTAACAATATCATCCTACAGCAGCCGAGAAGCCCGGACCTGGTCATCATGGCTGAGACCATCCACTTCCTCTAGAATGCCCAATAGTTTTTGGAGTCGGGTCATGGTTTTCCTTGTAGCCATTGTAATTGTTAAGGACCTAACAGCCTCAGCCATTTCACTCATCTTATCTCCAATGTGGTCATTCGGTTTACCACTTCGTTGTCGGGTCATGCCTGTAGCAGTGCTCTAACTGTTTTTAGACCCAAAGAAAGTCTCCATAGGGTCTGTATGAACCCTTTTTGGCTGTTTCCGTGACCCCTCATTGGGACAACGGGCCGAACCATTGTAGTTATCATCATCTTCGTCTGTAGAAAGACGTACTGTTTCATTGCCATCCTCTTCAAATTCATCGGAAGAATCAACTTCATCTCTTTGGCGACGGCGTCCGGAAAGGGGAGAATAGTATGCGATACTGGCATATGATCCATGGGCATAATCATTACCAAACATAAAACTCAAATTATTATACCTATCAATGTATTTTCCTCGTACCCTTTCCGCATATGGACGGGATTGCAAGAACAAAAGGATATAATCAGTCAGCATGACAACAAATGGTATAATCAGATATGTCCACCCACATAAAAGTGAGTATGAATAATGTTCTAATTTCAGAGATGTGTAGCTGCTAACCCAGTGTCTACAATCATTTTGAATTCACATAAACATGGTCTACAAAATCATTAGCAACAACCATTTTATCCTCTCAGATATGCATAGCTGAAACATTCAGTCCAAGTCAGAGAGGTATGAATATCAGATATACATATTTTAATAGCTTTTGTCAATAGCGGATAAGAGCAGTAAATACAACCATTTCAACTCTACTTCCTTTTACCTACGCATAGCTGAAAAATATCAGTACATGGAACCATTTTCATTTCAGATATGCATGGGTGAAAGAGAGTTATGCATCAAGAATGCATACAGATATGCATACGATTGACATAATCAGCAGTAACTTCTATTGCTTTCATTAGATATGCTTAGACTAGAAATCCAGCAGTATCTACAATATGCATGTATCTTACCGCAATATAGACCTCCCATACATCATCGGTAGCGATGACCATTTTCAAATCGGCATCTTAACTAAAACCACTCGTATTTAGCATATCCTTCACAGCCCAATAAAAATTTTTTCAGAGTGCGGAGTTGGTTAGATATATGTTTGTTCTCTAGTTTGAATCCAGATCTGTCAATGATTTTAGTTATATTTACTTTGTAAGCTTCAGGCTTGAAACCGACGTCACTCTTTCGACCAAGATTTACCTGCTCGACCAGTGCATCGACCAATGCATTATCCATTGCATCAGTCCACTGAATGTGAACAGATTTCTTGGGGCATGCAGATCTTCGATTTTACGCTGTCGGAGACACAGGTGATGGTGTTGTCAGTAATGCTGGTGAGCTTTTTGTAGCTGGTGTTTTAAATATTTTGCTGGGTGATCACACGACCTTGTTAGGAGAGCCCTTGCATTTCGAAGGAAATACAGTCACCTTCTTGTCTCAGGCTATCTTGTTGGAACTCTGTAGGAAGTTCATTTTATACCTACGAAGCAGTAACAATCAATGGACAGTAGTCTGACACAAACAATTGTAAGAATTGAAATAGGATGATGAGGCATATTAAGATTAAACAGTACTAACCGAACCATAATAAACAATTAATTTTCAGGCTTCGTGAAGTCCTTTCATAAGATATTTAAAACTAAATTTGTCCTAACATCTCAAAAGCACACCAAAAGAGTTTTCTCTAAAAATCTGCTGTTATAAAAATAGCTTAATACATTAAATAAAAAAAGGAATATTAACATCACTGCCGGGTACGAGGAAGAATGTCATTCCACATCCTCTCCGCAATATCACCCCTTTTTTTTTACCAACTCCTCTCTCGCGAGGTCTGTCAGACAAGACAAAGCGCGATTTTCATCAGCATTATTGACCTCAAATGGGATGGCGAGATTTTCTCAAAACTGTCTCCACTATCCTCGACTGCTTCATTAAAAATGTCTTCGCCAGAAATACGGATGAAGTTGTGCACGACACAGCAAGCTATAACAATTTTTACTTGTGTTATGAACTTGAACTGTGGTGCTATCCGAAGTATAGGAAATTGGCCCTTTAAAAGACCAAAACACCATTCAATAACATTTCATAACTGACGATAATTGAATAGTTCTTTCATATTAGCAGGCTTCCTTCCTATATGAAATTCATTCAAATGATATCGGACACCTCGATAAGATGCCATAAATTCAGGAGAGTGGGCATATCTCGCATCCACAACATAATATTTACCTACAGAAAGCAATATGTGAAAATTAAGCATGTATTCAATCACATGCTATATATGTATATGAATCAGCAATAGTTAATGATTACCATGAGAGATAAGGAAACAATCAAGGCGACGAGTTAATGCATTATGCAATACATGAGCATCAGAGGCTGAACCATCCCAACCCGCTAGCACATATACAAATTTCATATTGAATGTACAGGCTGTCATTACGTTCGGTGAGAGAAAATCTTTTCGATTATGAAAAGTTGCACTTTCATTTTTCGGCAAATAGGCCGGAATGTGGGTGCCATTGCCCCAATGCAATCCTACAAGCAACATTTATCTTACATTTAGGTCGTTATTACGCATACATCAATTTAACTGTATCATAATTTCAAGATTATGGGATCATATTACCTAAAAATAAGAGCTCCACATTGGATTATCGGATATCTCTTTCAGAGTATGTAAATGCGGGAACTTGACATATTCTGGATAAAGACCAATTACAACATCAAGAACCCTATTGAAGTGTCGACTCACTATCTCTCCAGATCATGAAAACTGATGACCAATGACACAGTTTCGCACATTATGGCCAATTGTATGCAGGAACATGACGACTTGTTCCTCTAAACTGCACATTTTAGTATTATACAGCAAATTCCTATATTTTAACAAATAACATAACTCAAAAAACTTATCACAACCCATTCGCAGCTGTGCAAGACAGTTAACATCACTTTTCCTTATGATTCCATTCACAAATCTATTTCTAGCTACATGATAATCTCGAGAGGACAACTTCATATAATACCGACGATAATATTCAGCAGCTCCCATCACACATGCAAATGGTGCAATAGCAGTTAGTGCAGCTGCTATTTCATTTTCATTCTAGTCACTATTAGATGAATCCTCGCGGCTAGAATCACCACTACGAGAGCCCATGAGTCAAATTGGGAACTCACCTGTTACTTTTTTCAAGTTACTTTGTATATACAGATGCAAATATCATGAAAATCCCAAATGTACAGAAAGTTTATGATATCACATGTAGAGTATTTCTGTTAAACACTATATTGATTATTAACATGATTGCAAACATATCATAGATATATTTTCACTCGAAATTGAAAACCATTTTCATACACCAGACATAACATAGGATATGGATAGTTATTAAGCAACTAAGAAGCATGTCTTCAAATACAATCAGAAATACATATTAGTAATAGCAACCACATCAATTATTGTAGCCTGACAATATATGAACAGATTTTATACTGCCCCAAAATTGGAGTAATTTTTTTAAACCTAAAATACAATTTGCGCATACAAACAAGACAATCAACCAGTATATGGAACATTTCAAATGAGAAGAAGCATCATCGACACAGTATAAAACATTGGTAACACAGACAGTGTGCTGGACTCAGGGCAAAAGGTAAGTATTTAATTTAGAATCAATTGTGAGAAGAAGGAAGAGAAGATTAGTTTATATAGACTTTCGACAAATGGTTATGAGGAGCATAGAGATCAGTAAGCCCTGTTCATTGACATGCAAAGGTCATGTTGCATGTGGCGGTATAGTGAATCCATCAACTGAATACACTGCAGATACACAGTAAATCCGGAAGATTCATCTACCACAAAAATATTATCTACGATATCCTTCACATAGGAACTATCGTCGTAGCGTGTAAAGGAAATATGGTCGGTACTCCACCCACACATGCATATCCAAATGATATTTGCGTTTGGGCGTTTGGGGAGTAAACCGAGAGATCGATAAAAATAATCTCTTGGTAACATCCTACATCATCAAACGGGAATACTCTCTCCCCGAATCGAGCCAATATGCATGTATTTTGCACCTTCTGTAACTGAATCGCTAGGCAATACTTGTATCTGCCAAATCATTCACAAGAATGTCTGGAGGGAAGGAGGAGAGAGAAGCGGAAGCTTCAGCGATGGCCTAATAAACCTGCGTGTGAAGCATCAACCAGATTAGGTGGTGGTCTTTGGAACCGGACACGGCAGGACGATCTTGACCATGGAGGGTTGTTGAAGCCTGAGATAACCAACGTGAAGAGAAGAGAGAGCAGCGGTTTCGTGTGATCCGCTGAATATGAAATGAAAGGAGTTTTTTTTTCAAACTTGCGTCTACTATGGCGGTGCAGTGCAATGAAAGCACTACACTGCGGCCTGCACTGTACGCCGATAAATGAGGCGCGTGGTTTCGATAAAGTGGGTCGGCGTGGTACTCGGCTCGCCAGCGTACCACGCGGCGATGTTTGGATAGAGTAGCAGTGAATTGTATATTTTATTAAATTTTACAGTACTAGACGATATGGGCCGGACATCCAAACACACCCTTAAGTGTTGGCATCTGGCATTGTCATCGAAATTCATATTCGAATAGGAGAAAGGGGTAAACCCTTACTTGTGGCTATCTGAAGAATCAGGCATGGACGACCTTTGATTTCACACCCGAAGCCATTGTCCGCAGCCATCAAAGTATATTGTTGTTGCTCGAATAGAGTTGGGTTCTTCAAACCCTATCGAACCTCTATTAAGGCAACAATTTCTTGAGGGCTAGACCAGGTAATGGTTGTGTGAGTGTGTGTGTGTGGGTGTAACAATAATAATAATAATAAAAGGTTTAAGGCAACTTGCTTGTAACCCAGAGTTACTGGAATCCCCCTAACCCCACACTCTGTGGGACCCACTGTGATGTTATACACCCTGACCATTGTTTATGTTGGTCCATTTTAGGCTAAATTCTTAAAAATCAAGCAAACTCAAAACTCAAGTGGATGGAAATGAACTCTCACCATTGATTCTTCAAGGCTATCGAAGTCTTGAATCAAGCTGATATTTGTATTTTTCCTGTCAATCGGTGGGAATCAGCTTATGAATGGATTGGATGAAACATAAACATTATGATGGGACCCAGGATGGTTTCAATTGTGCAAGTTTCATCCCCATGGTTTTCCTATAATATGGCCCCACTCGTGTTTAGGATTTATCTTCCTCATTTTTTATCCTCTCCTAAAATGAGTTGACAAAATGGATTGACGATGTGGAAATAACACAAACATCATGGTGGGCCTATTGAGGGTCAAATATTGCATATTAGACCCCAGTTATTACCTGAATTACGAACATGATACTGTTTTAATGGGCTAGTTTAATCGTGTTTGTGATGCAAGGAGAATTGATGAGCATCGATTGAAAAGGATGCTAAAGGTATAGATGTGACGCTCTGGCATCACCAAGGCATTGGACGGGATTCCATGGGACCAAGATTGAGGACTTACACACCAGAGATCAGAGAAATTTCAGCCACTCACTTCAAACAGGCCTGAAAAACGTCCAGAATGCAAGGTTACAATGTTCCCACCATCTGATCAACTCAAAACTTCATACATGGCCTGAGGACCATAAATGAACCGTACACATAAAATTTCAGCTCCTAGATCCTTGTGGAAATGGCCCAATGGACAGACTAGCCTATAAATATCTGATCTGGGGCCCACCTGATATCTGGATATGCTTCAATTTTGGTCTCAACCCCTTAAATCAGATGAGAAAAGAGATAGACGGGGTAGATTTTTCACATACATTACAGTGGACCCCACATGTACATCGAGTGTACACAGAGTGCACGTGGTCCAGCCGTGCATCACAATTCAAGGACTCGGTCAGCAGGCGTTGACCGAGGATTTCTCACAAAGAATGGATTCTCACAGCGTCCGCAGGCCGACCGTCCATTTTTCAGCAGTGGGGCCCACCCATCATATATTTCGACAATCCAGACCGTCTATTCTATCCAAAGGTGGGGATTTACCCTCTAATAGCTTTCCTTTTTGGCCCATACACGTGTACACATATGGATCGTCAAAAAACACAGGATGAATGGTAGCACAGAAGATTTTGTGGGACACACCGAATCCAATCTGAAACCAGACATTTCTTACTGGTTTTTCGAGAGTATCACAATGAACTGAGTGGATTACTCCGTAGAAGCCGATAAAAGGGCCCACCATCATCACAGCGTCAATGACGCTGCTCTGTTTTGCGGTCCGGAAGAACCGGACGTTCCGAATCGTCCTGGCCCACTAGCGATGATCAGATGTCCGATCTTAACCGCCCATCATGCAGAGGGGCTCGCTTTAGCCAAACCCATGTTGTCTTTATGCACTCATACATGCACAGGTGCTGGTTTCAATGGTCACAAACGGACTGCCCTACAACTGTTGCAGCTGATTTCTTCCGTGGGTCACGCTGAATCTGATCCAAAACCGTCCCTTCCCAACCGAAATTTTACGAAGAATCTTATGAACGGCGTGGATTTCTCAAACATCAAAGAAATCTGGGTCTCACAGTGTTCACCGCAACCTGCTTTACGTAGGGATTGAGCGTCCGCGAGTTCCGGACGTTCCGGAACATTGTGGCCCCTCACTGTTGATCTGTCCGTCCATCTGAATGGTCAAAATTGTTCCCACGGTGGGACCAGCCAAAGTCAAGATGACTGAATGGCTCAGATCTTATATGAGGAACGTCTATGGGCCGAACAAGTATCAAAACACAACTCTTCTTGCGTTTCTGCGGTTCTTGCGCACGTTGTTGCGCAAGGTGAGGCGGTTCTCCGGATCCAGCAAGCTCTCTAGCCTACCAACTTCCCTTCTATAAAGAGACAAGAGAGATGAGAGAAGAGGGGGCTTTTTGGGGGCATCAGAGAGGCTGGGAACGTGGAGCAGAGAGAGAAGGCTAGATGTGAAGCAAAGGAGCAGAGAGAGAGAGAGTTTGTTCAATGTTTATTTGTTAAATTCTTTTTTTTATGATTATTTTTGAGAGATTCAACCCAAGCATGTTGGGCTAGACCTCTTAGCTAGGGCTAAGAGGTGAAGCTTTTAGTCTGATGGGAGAGATGTTGCTTGTGCCTTTTGTTTAAATTGAAGGGGTTTTTGATTTAATTTTATTATGGAAATATTTTTAGTTTTTAATGGCCTGTTGTGACTGAAATTACAATGGGTTTGCAATGGCTTTAAGTATTTCTTTTTCCTTATTTTGATTATGACGTCAGGAAGCCTTGTTGTTCGCCATCGTCTCCTGGGCATGGTTGGATGTCGGTACCCTTCCTAACCTTCATAATCATCTGATTGGTTGGTAATTATTTTAATTCTTTTGTTGACTTTGTCTCCTGGGCATAGTTTGGTGATGGAATCCATTCTAATTCTTATACTTTTCATCTCTTTAAATTATATCAGAGGAAGTTCAGTTTAATTTCCATGAATTTTGAAGCAGGCATAAGATCTCCCTGATCTCTACAAGTGGATCCTCTGAATCCCTAGTTTCCTATCTCTGATTTCTCTTAAGTTTTACATTAATCTCTCACCATTATTCATCACTTTATATTGGATTTAGATTTCATCTTAAGCTATTTCTATTTTTACCTAGTTTCAGATAACATACAAGTATCAGTCCCTTGGGATTCGACCTCAGTCTTACCGAGTTTATTACTACATCACAACCCTATACTTGGGGAGTGAACAAGTTTTTGGCGCCGTTGCCGGGGATTGACGGTTGCGATTCTCTAAAATTAATAGGATTTTAGGATTAGTTTAAGATTAGGATTTTTCTAACTATAGGTTTAGGTTTTTCTGATTTCTAAAAACTAACCTATTTTTCTTGTTTTGTAGGATCCTAACATAAGTTTCTAAATTGGTAATTCTTTCCTAATTTCTCTACTTTTTCTACTTTTAAAATTAGGGTTTAAATTTTAGAAATTTTCTAATTCCAGTATTTTCTTATTTGTAGGAAATAGTTTATTTTTAGAAACTTTCCTCTTTTATTTTTAGAAACTAGGTTAGTTATTTCCCTTTTTAAAAATTAACTTTCTATTTTTATTTTTTAGTAACTTTCTAATTTTAACTCTTTTAGAATCTAATTTTGTTTCCTAATTTTCTACTTATAGAATTTTTGTTTAGAAACTAACTTTCCTATCCTGTAGGCCTTTAAGATAGAAATTTCTAATTCGGTGAGTTCTTTCTCTCTACTTTCTATTTTTCAACTAGTAATTTACTTTCTAGTTTAGGACTTTCTTCTTTTAGAAACTAATTTACTTCTATCTTTCTTTTTAAGGATTTTCTAATTTTAGACATTCTCTTTAGAAACTGACTTGTTTGTTTTCTTTTGCAGGTCCTTAACTTAGGGGCTTCAATTTGGTAATTTCTTTCCAACTCTCTCTCTCCTTCTTTCTAGATTTTCTTTTCCTTTCTTAGAATTAGTTTTCAAATTTGATTAAGGGTTGTGAGTGTTTCATGCCCAAGTGGGCCCGTGACAACACTCGACGTCTCCTGACTGAAGGAGGATTGGTTGAGGGGTTAACTATCCATCGCAGAACTAGACACCACTCGAAATCCCCTGAGTTAATTGAAGTGATGACTGAGAACCAACCTCTTCTACCCCAACTTAGGGTGGAGGACATTCAGGATGAGAATGAGGTGTATCAAGCACCCCCGCCACGTACTATACGAGATTACTTACAACCAGCGGGGGTGAGTACGCCTTCATGCATGATTTTTCCTAAAAATACAGGACATATGGACATCAAGCCAGGGGTTATCCAACTCCTTCCTAAGTTCTATGGGCTTGAATCTGAAGAACCATATCTACATTTGAAAGAATTTGATGAGATCAAAGCCACTTTATATTTTTAAAATGTGTCTGAGGACACAGTCAGGTTGAGACTCTTTCCTTTTTCCTTAAAAGAGAAGGCTAAGACGTGGTTACATTCACTGCGTCCTAGATCCATTGGCACATGGAATGACATGCAGAGGGAATTCATAAAGAAATTTTTCCCACATCATAAAATGATTACCCTCAGAAAAGCAATCATGAACTTCACCCAAAAGGAGGATGAAACGTTTTACCAATGTTGGGAAAGGTTCAAGGATTTGGTCAGTTCACGCCCACAACACGGCTTTGAAACGTGGCGCATTACGAATTTTTTCTATGATGGACTGACATCTTCCATACGTCAAATGGTCGAGACAATGTGTAATGGAGAATTCATTAATAAAAATGTTAACGAGGTATGAGATTACCTTGATAGTCTTGCTGAAAAAACACAATCATGGGACTATTACCCAAAGTCGAACACCACGTCTAGGTCGACTCAATTAAAGGAGAAAGGTGGATTGTATCTTTTGAAAGAAGAGGATGATCTCAAGTGTAAAGTGACTACGCTCATAAGGAAAGTTGAGGTCATGGAAGGAAAGAAGGATAAGGTTAATGAAAGTGTTTGCAACATCTGTGATTGCAACATTCAAACAACTGAAAATTGCCCTACAATACCTGCCTTTTGAAAAGTGTTGAATGAACAATCCAATGCCGTAAATAATTATCAAAGACCTTTCAATGGACCAACCTCTAATACATATAATCCTGGTTGGAAAAATCATCCAAACCTTAGTTGGAGAAATGGACAAACTGCTACCCCTCAAAGTTTCTTTAATCAAAATCCAAATCAAGGGAAACCTCAAGAAGAACCGGTTCAAAATTCCATGCAAGAGCTGACCCATGCAATGCGAGACTTTATGCAAAAGATGGATTCACGTATGACGATTATAGAAAAGGGGATGCTTCCTGCACAACCGCTCCCCAATCCTAAACCGCAATATGAGACAAGTGATCCCAGCTCTTCAAATCAAATGGGGCACGCTAAATCTATCACCACTCTTAGGAGTGGAAAGATCATTGATAAAACCCTTCCAGTTAGGCCCGAAAAGTCTCAAGAACCAGAAGAGGACAACAATAATGGATCTAGTGAGGCCCCACAAAAATTAGAACCGGAACTTCTAGAAAAGCTAGTTGCTCCATTTCCCCAACGGTTGGTCGCACCAAAACCTCTCTCTAAATCTCAGGGTATCCTAGAGGTGTTGAAACAAGTGAAAGTTAACATTCCTCTACTTGATGTCATAAAACAGATACCTTCATATGCCAAGTTCCTGAAAGACTTATGCATGACCAAACGACGGCAGAGTATTCAAAAGAAGATCTTCTTGACCGAGAAAGTGAGTGCCATCCTAAAGCAAGACGTGCCACAGAAATTCAAAGATCCTGGTAGCCCAACCATATCATGTGTAATCGGGGACCATCGAATTGATCATGTACTTCTTGACTTAGGAGCGAGCGTCAATCTGATTCCCTACTCGGTATACGAACAGTTAGGTTTGGGTGAATTAAAACCCACCCTAACCACACTATAACTTGTTGATCGCTCTGTTTGTGTACCAAGAGAGATAATTGAGGATGTGTTAGTCCAAGTTGATAGATTTTACTACCCTGTAGATTTTATCATCCTGAACACCGAACCCATCAATAACATGAGCACTCAGATCCCCGTCATTCTTGGTCGCCCATTCCTTGCCACCTCAAACGCAATTATCAATTGCAGGAATGGTGTCATGACTATGTCTTTTGGGAATATGACATTGGAGCCAAACATCTTTTTCAATAACGGCAGAAACTTAGAGGATGATGACGATCTCCACGACATTAATATGATTGACTCTTTAGTGGAAGATACGACACCTCTGACCTTATCCTCTGACCCTCTAGAGACGTGCCTGACCCACTCCCATGATTTTAATGATGACATGATTAGGGAGACGTGTGCCTTGCTTGATATTGCACCGGTACTTGAAGCTAACCGATGGAGGCGACAATTTGAAGAGTTACCCCAAACTGATGTAGTGCCTCTACCGTCTAACCTGAAGCCGCCGAACCTTGGCCTAAAACCTTTGCCCTCTGAGTTGAAATATGTTTATTTAAGTCAAGATGAGATATACCCGGTGGTAATCTCTGCCCACCTGGAGAAAGAACAGGAGAGTATGCTCATATCTACTCTCATTGAGCATAAGGGAGCCCTTAGATGGACGATAGCGGACCTCAAGGGAATTAACCCATCGATTTGTACTCACCGCATTTATCTTGAGGATAATGCTAAGACTACTCGGCAATCACAACGTAGACTAAATCCAAACATGAGGGAAGTGGTTAAGGCCGAGGTTTTTAAACTATTAGATGTGGGTATCATATACCCCATATCCGATAGTCAATGGGTGAGTCCAACTCAGGTGGTTCCTAAGAAGTCCGGGATCACCATCGTAGCCAATGCTAATAATGAACTCGTGCCAACTAGAGTTACGACGGGTTGGAGAATGTGCATTGACTACAGGAAGCTGAATACCATCACGAGGAAGGACCACTTTCCTTTACCCTTCATTGATCAAATCTTGGAAAGGCTAGCTGGTCATTCCTATTACTGTTTCCTTGACGGGTATTCGGGCTACAATCAGATTGAAATCGTCCCTGAGGACCAGGAAAAGACTACATTTACATGTCCCTACGGCACCTTTGCATACAGAAGGATGTCATTCGGATTATGTAATGCCCCTGCCACCTTTCAGCGATATATGATGAGTATCTTTTCTGACATGGTGGGGAAATATCTAGAGGTCTTCATGGATGATTTCTCTGTTTTCGGTTCATCTTTCAGCGAGTGCTTAGAGAGTCTTAAATGTGTGCTGAAAAGATGTGAAGAGAAGAACTTAGTACTTAATTGGGAGAAGTGTCATTTCATGGTTCATAAGGGAATTGTCCTTGGACATATTATCTCGTCCAAAGGAATCGAGGTGGATAAGGCAAAAATTGATCTTATCTCTAACCTACCCCCACCCAAGAACATCAGAGATGTGCGATCCTTCTTAGGACACGCAGGGTTTTATAGACGATTCATAAAGGACTTTAGTCTCCTCTCTCGTTCCTTATGTAATCTTCTGCAAAAGGATGTACCATACGAGTGGACTGAGCAATGCCAGGAAGCTTTCACCAAGCTTAAGGGCATGTTAACCACTGCACCCATCATGCAGCCACCCGATTGGAGCCTTCCTTTTGAGCTTATGTGCGACGCTTCTGATTATGCTCTTGGGGCGATTCTAGGCCAGAGAAAAGAAAAGAAGCCCTACGTCATTCATTACGCAAGTAGAACTTTAAACTCTATCCAAGTGAACTACTCGACTACGGAAAAGGAACTCTTAACCGTAGTGTTCGCCTTGGACAAATTTAGGTCATACTTGATTGGATCCAAGATCATTATCTACACAGATCATGCGGCACTCAAGTATCTTCTTTTTAAGAATGATTCTAAGCCCCGCCTGATACGATAGATCCTTCTACTCCAAGAATTTGATTTGAAAATTAAAGATAAAAAGGGAGTAGAGAACGTAGTGGCCGATCATCTGTCTCGCCTTAATACCTCTGATTCCCCTGAAGCGACCCATATCAATGACGTGTTCCCTGATGAATAACTGTTCAGAGTCTCCCATTCGCCTTGGTTCGCTGATATTGCCAATTATCTTGCCACAGGTTCCATACCGACGCATTGGACTGCATAAGATAAGAAGAATTTCTTTACCAAGGTACGTAACTTTTTCTGGGACGATCCATATTTGTTTAAATATTGCCCAGACCAGATCCTAAGGAGATGTGTGCCAGACGATGAGCATCAAAGTGTCATCTTCTTCTGTCACTCACAGGCCTGTGGTGGTCACTTTTCTGCTAAAAAGACCACGACTAAGATTTTACAGTGTGGCTTTTATTGGCCTACTATGTTCAGGGACACTCATGAGTTTTGCAAGGCTTGTGAGCGTTGTTAAAAATTGGGAGCATTGTCCCGTCGAAATATGATGCCTTTGAATCACATCCTTATCATAGAAGCATTTGACTGCTGGGGCATTGATTTCATGGGACCATTCTCTCAATCATTTGGAAATTTGTATATTTTGCTCGCCGTAGATTAAGTCACTAAATGGGTCGAAGCAATTCCATGCCGAAATAATGACCATTGCACGGTCATTAAATTCTTAGAAGAGAACATCCTTTAGGGGTTCGGGACGCCTCGAGCCATCATTAGTGATGGGGGCTCACACTTTTGTAATAGACCATTCGAGAGCTTAATGAAGAAATACAGTATCTCTCATAAGGTGAGCACCCCATACCATCCACAGACAAGTGGACAAGCTGAGATTTCCAATAGGGACATCAAACATATCCTAGAGAAAATGGTTAACCCGGATCGTAAGGATTGGTCAATCCGATTGACTGATGCCTTATGGGCATACCGTACTGCTTTTAAAACTCCTATTGGAATGTCTCCTTTTAGACTTATCTATGGGAAAGCTTGTCACTTGCCTGTAGAGTTGGAACATAAAGCGTACTGGGCGATCAAAAATCTGAATTTCAATCTGGACAATGCTGGCTCGCTACGTAAACTTCAATTAAATGAACTTGAAGAAATCCGGAATGATGCGTACGATAATTCGAGAATTTACAAGGACAAGATGAAAGGATTTCATGACCAACACATTTTACGAAAATCATTCACGCCTGGTCAGAAGGTCCTTTTGTACAATTCTCGATTACATCTCTTTCCGGGTAAGCTTTAATCTCGTTGGACCGGCCCTTACATTGTTGTTACTGTTTTTCCTTATGGAGCCGTTGAGATAAGAGATCCCGACAATGACAAGGAGTTTAAAGTCAATGGACATCGATTGAAACCATTTTTTGAGAAATTTGATTCAAAGGACATGTCCATGCCCCTGACTGCTCCTGTTTACCAGGATTGATCTCCTAGTCTGATGGAGGTATAGGTAGGTTTATCGCTTTCATAGGACTAGAGTAGTTGCTTTATTTGTCTGGCTGAAGATGGTAAACTTAGCGCTCCTGGGAGGCAACCCAGCTCTTCATTTCATTTCATTTTTATCATTAGTTAGTTCAATGTTTGTGGGTAACATTACTGCAAACCTTCACGAGACTACAACTCGTCCATTAGGGGCAACCTAGGGATTTAAAGGCTTGTTGCATACGCTAAATGCAATCGAGAACACCTGCGAAAGTGGTGTAGGTAGGATTTTATTTTTGTTATTTTTATTTTACTTCTTTTGGTTTCTCTCTTGTGCTGACCCGATCTTACGTAGATTTCTTTGGAAAGCCTTTTGATTCTTTCGTCCAAGTACTATCTTTCCATCACTCCTC
The DNA here is from genome assembly GCF_029962835.1 of Magnolia sinica. Taxonomy (NCBI): domain Eukaryota; kingdom Viridiplantae; phylum Streptophyta; class Magnoliopsida; order Magnoliales; family Magnoliaceae; genus Magnolia; species Magnolia sinica. Next base: position 88,258,489 of record NC_080575.1, read on the forward strand.
TTATATTTTTGTTGTCCCATGTGCATTGCATGTTCATTTCTTTTACATTGAGGACAATGTAGATTTTTAGGTTGGGGGTGGGGGATTAGGTTTCCTAATCGGTGTTTTCTTAGTCTTGAGCAGAAATTGTAAAAAAAAAATTTAATTTTTCTGGAATTTCGTATGAATTCGAAGCGATTTTTATAGCCATCTTGGATTTAGAATTACAAGAAAAGTGATGTTGAAATTTATGACTCTTGGATTTAACTATTTGTTAGATTTCACAGTTAAGTTCGAACTATTAATCCATGACTAAAAGTTTTAAACATTGATTGAATCATAATTTTACATGTCACATCTCGCTTACACATTAAGGTTTCATTCGATATTGAAGGATTAATTTGGTGATCACCAAGTTTGAAAGGAACCAACCTGAGAAATTGAAAGGATTAAGCGAATGGTCTAAACCATAGGTTTGCTCCTTATAGGTGTAGACTTAATTCCCCATGAATGATATGTGAAAAAAATTTGGGTGTACAGTCTTCACCATAGGTTTGCTCCCTATAGGTAAGGACTTGATTCCCTTCCTTAGTGTTACTTTGGATAGAAGAATCAAAAGCTGGAAGAATGAAAAGACAAACTATGAGGCAGGTTTTGGTTTTGGTTGTCACGAATTCTCTTATTGGTTACCAATGATATCCTGAAATAGAGAAGTGAATTGTAATAATGTTAAGCCGAGAGTACACTATACACTCATGGAACTCAATGTTTAGAATTGTTCTAATTGATGAATTAATATTTGAACTTGATTATGAAGTTTACCATGAGCTTGATCTCAGGAGAAAGTAATGCCAACAATCATGAATCTTAGACTTCTAGTTCTGGATTGTTTTCAAAAATCACTCGAGTTTATAGAAATTGTCCTGTAATTCTCAATTTATTTTTCGCATACTTTGCTCGGGACTAGCAAAATGCTGGTTGGGGGTTGTGTTGAGGGTTAAATATTGCATATTAGACCCCAGTTATTACCTGAATTACGAACATGATACTGTTTTAATGGGCTATTTTAATCGTGTTTGTGATGCAAGGAGAATTGATGAGCATGGATTGAAAAGGATGCTAAAGGTATAGATGTGACGCTCTGGCATCACCAAGGCATTGGATGGGATTCCATGGGACCAAGATTGAGGACTTACACACCAGAGATCAGAGAAATTCCAGCCACTCACTTCAAACAGGCCTGAAAAACGTCCAGAATGCAAGGTCATAATATTCCCACAATCTGATCAACTCAAAACTTCATACATGGCCTGAGGACCATAAATGAACCGTACACATAAAATTTCAGCTCCTGGATCCTTGTGAAAATGGCCCAATGGACAGACTAGCCTATAAATATCTGATCTGGGGCCCACCTGATATCTGGATATGCTTCAATTTTGGTCTTAACCCCTTAAATCATATGAGAAAAGAGATGGACGGGGTGGATTTTTCACATACATTACAGTGGACCCCACATGTACTTCGAGTGTACACAGAGTGCACGTGGTCCAGCCGTGCATCACAATTCAAGGACTCGGTTAGCAGGCGCTGATCAAGGATTTCTCACAAAGAATGGATTCTCACAGCGTCCGCAGGCCGACTGTCCGTTTTTCAGCAGTGGGGCCCACCCATCATATATTTCGACGATCCAGACCGTCTATTCTATCCAGAGGTGGGGATTTACCCTCTAATAGCTTTCCTTTTTAGCCCATACACGTGTACACATATGGATCGTCAGAAAACACAGGATGAACAGTAGCACAGAAGATCTTGTGGGACACACCGAATCCAATCTGAAACCAGACATTTCTTACTGGTTTTTCGAGAGTATCACAATGAACTGAGTGGATTACTCCGTAGAAGCCGATAAAAGGGCCCACCATCATCATAGCGTCAATGACGCTGCTCTGTTTCGCGGTCCGGAAGAACCGGACGTTCCGAATCGTCCTGGCCCACTAGCGATGATCAAATGTCCGATCTTAACTGCCCATCATGCAGAGGGGCTCGCTTTAGCCAAACCCATGTTGTCTTTATGCACTCATACATGCACAGGTGCTGGTTTCAATAGTCACAAACGGACTGCCCTACAACTGTTGCAGCTGATTTCTTCCGTGGGTCACGCTGAATCTGATCTAGAACCGTCCCTTCCCAACCAGAATTTCATGAAGAATCTTATGAACGACGTGGATTTCTCAAACATCAAAGAAATCTGGGTCCCACAGTATTCACCGCAACCTGCTTTACGCAGGGATTGAGCGTCCGCGAGTTCCGGACGTTCCGGAACGTTGTGGCCCGTCATTGTTGATCGGTCCGTCCATCTGAACGGTCAAAATTGTTCCCACGGTGGGACCAGCCAAAGTCAAGATGACTGAATGGCTCAGATCTTATATGAGGAACGTTCATGGGCCGAACAAGTATCAAAACACAACTCTTCTTGCGTTTCTGCGGTTCCTGCGCACGTTGCTGTACAAGGTGAGGCGGTTCTCCGGATCCAGCAAGCTCTCTAGCCTACCAACTTCCCTTCTATAAAGAGACAAGAGAGATGAGAGAAGAGGGGGCTTTTTGGGGGCATCAGAGAGGCTGGGAACGTGGAGCAGAGAGAGAAGGCTGGATGTGAAGCAAAGGAGCAGAGAGAGAGTTTGTTCAATGTTTATTTGTTAAATTTTTTTTATGATTATTTTTGAGAGATTCAACCCAAGCATGTTGGGCTAGACCTCTTAGCTAGGGCTAAGAGGTGAAGCTTGTAGTCTGATGGGAGAGATGTTGCTTGTGCCTTTTGTTTAGATTGAAGGAGTTTTTTATTTAATTTTATTATGGGAATATTTTTAGTTTTTAATGGCCTGTTGTGACTGAAATTACAATGGGTTTGCAATGGCTTTGAGTATTTCTTTTTCCTTATTTTGATTATGACGTCAGGAAGCCCTGTTGTTCACCATCGTCTCCTGGGCATGGTTGGTGTCGGTACCCTTCTTAACCTTCATAATCATCTGGTTGGTAATTAGTTTAATTCTTTCGTTGACTTTGTCTCCTGGGCATGGTTTGGTGATGGAATCCATTCTAATTCTTATACTTTTCATCTCTTTAAATTATATCAGAGGAAGTTCAGTTTAATTTCCATGAATTTTAAAGCAGGCATAAGATCTCCCTGATCTCTACAAGTGGATCCTCTGAATCCCTAGTTTCCTATCTCTGATTTCTTTTAAGTTTTACATTAATCTCTCACCATTATTCATCACTTTATATTGGATTTAGATTTCATCTTAAGCTATTTCTATTTTTACCTAGTTTCAGATAACGTACAAGTATCAGTCCCTTGGGATTCGACCTCGGTCTTACCGAGTTTATTACTACATCACAACCCTATACTTGGGGAGTGAACAGGGCCCCACAAAGCTTAGGGCTACAGGTGTAACACCCCAGATTTTTCCCAACTTGGCAATGGACGTCCTTGGACGTAGAACTGCCCTAGGACCTTATTCTGTTGTAATTAGGGCATAATTTAGTTAAGTATTAATAGTTTGGATCACTTTCTATACAAACTACAAAGGCCCAAGTACCACCTCAGGCAGAAATCAAATAGGACCAAATCTTTTAGAAACTAAACGAGAATTAATTTAGCGCTAAACTAGATTCTCTGTGCAATGGGCCCTAATCACTTTAAATACAAACTGCAAGGCTCAAAACGAGTAGAATCGATACCGCTACAATACCCTAAAACTTAGGATCAATCCCTAATCCTGTTTGCTCTCGGGAGCACACTGAAACTCCGTATCGGACCTGGACCGCACGTCAAAAGTCTGGTTACTGCGAAATCATACGGTTAGGACCGTCTCACTGGACTTGACATCTACCTCGGAAATCAAGTCCTAATGATACCCAGAAATGCACAACTTGAGTCTAGAGCGAAGTGCGTGAGAAACGTGGATATCTTTAGAAATAAAATCCGAATTTAAGTGATATGAGTCGTGTTGCTTACGGGCCAAATATAAGGATTTAGACTGTCAGAATCTGACTCAAATACACCCTCGGATCAGGGAAAATATCTCATACATGGCAATGCACTTGTGGCCCTGATCGAGTGCCCGTGACCGTTGAACTGAAACTGGTCCACCACGGTCAACCTGTAAATCTGATCGGAGCGAAAACTCAGCCTGACCTAGATCCAAGGTCAGGGAGCTTAAGTCCGACCGCACGCAGAAAAGGGGCCTCCAGAAGTACTCCATTGGATCGGGACGAGCGCCCTTTGGCTATAACTTAAGTATACTAAGGCCCTGAGGCTATTTCAAAGCTTTTAATGTCGGTTAATAATTTATAACTGACGTGGGTGCTATTTTACATGTAAAATGCGTCGTCTGTTTCGTTTTACAAGTATATATGAACTACGTGGCATATAGTGTATTTTATGTATATGTTGTAATGTTTGAATACGTATGGAATTTGGATTTGTGCCTAACATGATTATCTGTCGTGGATATATGCTTGTTATATATGCGACAACTCCTTAGCGAAAGGACTTGTCCTAAATCACGCCACAGCCAATATACGTTATATATGTTAAAGTGTGTAGCCCAAGTGTTTGTGAAAATGATTAAATGAATATGGAACCCGGATTCATGCATGCCATAATTATCCACCGTGGGTATATGCGTGTGGTATACGGGGCAACTCCCTAGTGAAAGGATTTAGCCTAATACATGTGTGATCAACATACATCATGTATGAAGATGTATGTTGACTAAGTGTTTGTAGAAATGTCTGAATGAGCTAGTTGTTACTAAGGAGTACTTTGTATGAGGGTTGAGATATGAATCTCAGCTACCTTAATTATGTGTACGATTTCCTCCATGTATGTTACACTATGATGTCTGTTTCATTATGGGATCGCTATTTTGGCGAATTCCATTCCATTATTGGGTAAGGAATCCTAACCCTAATCCGTTCTAGGGTTTCCATTAGTTAAAGTAACGAAATAACTAACTTATCTCATGAAATAGGTTGCCGTTGAGCCGTAGACGGAGCGTGAGTGAACGAACTGAGTTTGTTACGTGTCTACCGGCATAAGGTGCGGACTATAGACGTATAGGTTATGATTTTCAAAGCTTTCAATGTCGGATAATGATTTATAACTGATGTGGGTGCTATTTTACATGCAAAATGCATCGTCTATTTCATTTTACAAGTATATATGAACTATGTGGCATATAGTGTATTTTATGTATATGTTGTGATGTTTGAATACATATGGAATTTGGATTTGTGCCTAACATGATTATCTGTCGTGGATATATGCTTGTTATATATGCAACAACTCCTTAGCGAAAGGACTTGCCCTAAATCACGCCACGGCCAATATACGTTATATATGTTAAAGTGTGTAGCCCAAGTATTTGTGAAAATGATTAAATGAATATGGAACCCGGATTCATGCATACCATGATTATCCGCCTTGGGTATATGCATGTGGTATACGGGGTAACTCCTTAGCGAAAGGATTTGGCCTAATACATGTGTGATCAACATACATCATGTATGAATATGTATGTTGACTAAGTGTTTGTAGAAATATCTGAATAAGCTATGCGTTGGAACTCGGGAGTTGAGTTTGTGCTCGACCCCCAATTTTCAGGGCGTTACAACGGGGTTTGGACGTGGACTTTAAAAAAAATAAAAATAAAGATGTCATTAACATTGGAAAATATATGCTATAGTAAAATGATGATTTTATCTATTAGGACTCGCAAAAGCGCACAGAGTGGAATCAAACAAAGTTAATTATGGAGTTTTAGAACTATGTTGACTTGCTTGGATATTACCAACTCCTAGGAATGTAAAGGTTGAGCGATGTCTTGAAAAATATGAGATTTTCACTTGCTATCCCAACAAAACTTGTGAAATGAAAATACATATTTCAATAGTATTCATAAAAATCATTATTACTCTTTCTTTCTTTCTTTTTCTTAGAATCATGGCCATAGGCTATTTAAGTGTGTATTAAAAGTGTACATTGACAACATTTCCCATACATGCTACTTCGAACAATTGGAAGTACAAGTCACCTCAAAGATTCACAAAAATTGGATGAATTAATCATGAGATGATCTATACAAACATGCTAATTCATTATTTTTAATCGAGTAGCTCACCTGATGAATGGATTGGGTTTTTTTTTTTTTTTTGCAATCAACATTAATCTTTAAGATAGGACCTGCCTTTTTAGTGGCTCAATGCCAACACATGCATGACATGTAGCTACACAGAAAGTTTCCATGATCTAAAGTTATGTGAGCCATCGTGATGACAGTAAGAAATTCACTCTGTCCACCAGCTTCTCAAGCTCAGAATGAGCACCCACTCTTGAAACCTTCTCGGAGCCCACCATGATGTTTATATGACATCCAAACCGTTTATAAAGCTATTCTCACTGGGATGAACTAAAAACATAAATATTAACCTGATCCAAAACTTTCGTAGACAGGAAGTTTCAATGGTAGGCATTCAATCTCCATAGTTTCTTGGCACATAGTCCATCTGAGTTTTGGATTTGGCTCACTTTTAGGTTCATGTCCTATATTTTGAGCCTAAAACTAATGGAAGGAGTGATTTTCTCATGGACATCACAACAGGCCCCACATATAGGAACTTTATGTTGGTAGGAGCACATGTAATGAAGTCCAAAAAACATGGACCCCAATTTTTATAGGGACCTTAAAGTGTTTAGGGTCACTATATATTCAACAAAAATATTTGTGAAGACCACTATGAAACTATGTAAAATCTATTGCTCTAACTTATTTTAGAAGTAGAGTAAAAAAATAAGGCTAATTCAAAACTCAAGTAGACCGCATCACAATAAATGATGAAGATATAAACACCCACCATTAAAACCTTCCTCTATTCATGATGATGCTCATATGCTATTCAACCTGTTCATAAAGTGAATTCCACTGGGATGAAGGGAACAAACAAATATCATCTGGAACCACAACTTTGGTGAGCCCCGGGAAGGTTTCAAAGGACCCCTACCGTCCTATTTTATGTGGTGTGGCCCACTTACGTGCTGGATCTGCGTGATTTTTGGGACGACATCATAAAATGAGTTGCACCAACTTATGGAAATAGTATATTTAATAATACATCACTGTAGGCCATAAAGCTTTTTGTTGCACAACTTTCTACAACTCGTCTCATGCATGAACAGATTACTCGTTATTGGAAAACGAATAGTTAGCACCCATTGAAAGTACAAATCGTCCCTATTGAGAGAATCATGCAAATCGTGGTAGCATTCCTCTTTTAACTTAGGGGTTATATATCTATATACATATTGCAACAAAGGTTCTTCAAACACAAAATTGCTTATGTAACAATTGTTGAGATTTGTGGTTTTTTGAAAAAATCAAATATTTCAAAATTTTAGAGTTTTGTGCCAAAACACTTTTTGGGAATTTCAAATCGAAAAGTGCATTGTGTTCTTTTGTCCCACATCATAAATGAAAAGAAGAAAATCATGTTATATGAGGATGCTTGTGTAGTATTCTTACTTAGAGTTTTAGATAATGTAACGCTTGGGTTGCTACACACTAGAACACAAGCGCGCGTGCTCGAGCTTGAGCATGAGCCTAGGCAGTGTGGCTGCGGTGGCACTAGTTGGCGCACTTTGCACGTGCGCATCATGTCGTAGAGGGGTCGCTCCCTCTCGACCTTACGCGAACCATCGCGAGACGGTGCGAGTAGTTTAGTATGAGCCTAGGTGCGATGTGTTTGAAATGAGCCAAGGCTTTATAGGTGACTGAGAATGGTCAGATTATTAATTTGAAACAGTCAACCGTTTCTGAAAATGGCTAGCTACCTTGAAAGCTACAACGGTCTGAAAATGGACGGGACATGATGATCCAACGGTCAGATCTTCGGATCGGACGACCAAAAACAGCCGAAATTAATTATCAACAGTAAGAAACATTTTTCAAACATTCTGAACCAATAATGGCCACCTTGGAACAGTCCACTTCTTGGTGCCTATATAAACTGGACCACTCTGAGCCAAATTTTATCATCTCAAACTCACATCTCTCTTCATCCATCAAATCCTAAGAATTGCATCTCCATTTTAAAATACTATTAACATATCTCATTTTGATTCTACTAGAAGATCTATTGCGTTGAAATTGTTCCTAGGTGGACCCTTCGTTATTGCTGAATGCATGATTCAAACAGGCTTGTCTTATCCTGGAAGCAATTCGCCAATAACCCATTGGCAATTCGATAAAGGGGTGAATCACGATTTAAGGACAACATATATTTTTGGTGATTCCACTTGGTGAAAGAAAACAATTTATTTTATTTTATTTTATTTTTTGGTATTTCCAACACATTTTTACAACAACAATTTGCTCCTCCATTCTATTAATTTTTATCACTTTTTTTTTAAAAAAAATTTAAACTTCGATAAAAAGACATTTTAATTGTGCTATGGTTGAAGATTGCAATACATATACATCTTTTGGGTGATGTACTAGGATGCTCGAGGATGGTATTGTAATTGTCTACACAAACATGTAAGCCCACTCAGCCTATGTTCAGATTGGGTTCCAACTATCAATGGCCTAGATCTTATAAAAGTGCATATAAGATAGTCATTGCTTATAACATGGTATACTTAGAATCCCCTCACGAGTAGCCTATGTAGTTTAGGAAAAGCTAAGGTTTCAATTCTCCTGGTTCCTTTGCTCTTGGTTCCTTTGCTCTTACTTACAAGATAATAAAGATATGATAATCTAAAGAACTACTTTACTAGATAAAACACTCTATCACTTCCCCTTAAGCTAGAGCATGGATGTCCACCATGCCCAACTTGGACACAATTTTATAAAGACAAGACCCATTGACACCCTCAATGGCATTAACTAATTACTCTTTAGACACCAGATAAAGGGTATTGACGATGCCAGCAATCAAGTGACAATCAACTTCAATGTGTTTGTTGTGTTTGCGGAACACCTTATTAAAAGTAGGGCTGAAAGTCGGGCGGGCTCAACCCGATTGACCCGACATTAGGTTGGGCTTGGGTAGGATGTATTGGGTTTGGTCTCAGGCTTGGCCTATACAAACACCAACCCGATAAAACTTGGGTCGGGCTTGGGTTGAGGTCTTGGGTGGACCGACCCAACCCGAACCCAATCGATATATAAGTTATTTATAAATTATAATTGAGTGTGAATCGTCTATGTTGAAGGCACATGAAATTCCAACCCTATCAGGTCTCATTAGTCCATGTCATCTCCAATGACTCAAGTTAACAAGATACGCCGGATTTCTTTCTCCCAAATAAATTACATGCTACACAACACGACTTTTAAAGTAGTTGTCCTATAGTTTAGCTTGTTTATTTAGAAAAAATGAAGTTCTTTGCAATAAATAATTAATAAAATCATAGGTAAAAAAATAAGACTTGTATTGAAATATAATAGACTAATGTAATAACAAAATTATTAGCATGTATCCACCTTACCAATCCGACTGAGCCAACTTGGGTTAGGCCTGGTTGTGAATTCTCAACCTGAGGTTGGGTTGGGTTAAGGTTGAGGTATAGAAACCTTGTGTTGGGCTAAGGTTGAGTACCAACCCACCTGACTTTCAGCCCTGATTAAAAGTAATGTGAATTATTGTTTGGTTATCACAAAAGAGTGGTATAACAGATACGTAATATAAGTGCCCAAATCAACACGAAAATAGTGCAACTAAACAACTTCACTACTTATATTGCCCATAGCCCTATACTTCATCTTTGTAAAAGAGTGAGCTACTACGAATTGTTTTTACTCTTAAGATTTTTCCCTAAAAAAGGGTTCAAGTCCTTACCTTAGTGGTAGACTCTAAGGAGTTTCAACACGAGGTCTTGGGTTCAAGACCCATAGGTGGTGAAATCCCACTACGGCGTGCGTGGGTGTGTGTGTATTAAAATAAATACATAAATAAGAAAGAAATATTTTTCCTAAAAAATGTGCAAAACCTAGTAACAGAATCAAAACCAATAGGACAAATGCCTAATTGGCATAATAATACACTTGGACATTGAAATGCCATGATTAGCACACAAAAGACTTTTGCCTATAGAAAGCTCAATATTAGGGTTGAAAGTCGGCAGGTTAGGTCGGGTTGGTGCTCAACCTAGCCCAACCTAAGGTTCCTATTCCTCAAACCTAACCCAACCCAACCCAACCCAACCTCAGGTTGGGAATTGTCAACCCAAGCCCAACCCAAGCAGGCTCAGTCGGGTTCAGTGGGTTGGTCGTAGGGCTGTACACAAGTCGAGCTAGCTCGAAAAGCTCGCTCGACTCAGCTCGAGTCAGCTCGGATTAACTCGGCTTGAAAGGCCGACTCGGGGAGAGTCAAGCTTCTTTTTTAAAGCTCGAGTTGAGTTCGAGCCGAGTTTGACCATGGTGCATTTCAACTCGACTCGACTCGACTCAAAGCTCGAACTCGAGTTCGAGTAATATATATATATATATATATATATATTTATATTAAATATATATATATATATATAATATTTAACTTTTTTTAAAAAAAGTTAAAAGTAAAAAAAAAAAAAAAAACCCCCTACCCGACCCATTCTCTCTCTCCCTCTCGTTCTTTCTCTTACTCTTACCCTACCCAGCAGCCAACACGCCGCAGCTCGCACGACCGCACCCAACAGCCCACCGATCGCCGTCTCTACCCCTCTCTATCTCTCTCTTTCTCTCATTCTCCTGAAGTCCTGATCTCTCTGAGCCAACCCGCGCAACATGCCCAATCCCGACTCGGCGACTTTAAGCAGCCTGCACAACCGCACCCAGCAACCTGCTCAACTGATTCGGCCACCACAAAGCACAAAGGTAGGTGATTTTGATTAATGTTTATTTATTTATTTATATTAATATAATGAATATATGAATATAGATTTTTTTTTTAATATGATTAATTGGGTCAGGTTGGGCGATGATGGCCGATGGGTTGGATCGGGTTGAGGAGCAGCAACAATAGATTGAGTCGGGTTGGGGTTTGGTCGTTTGGGCCGAGTTAGGCGATGGGTTTGGGTGGGGTTGGGTTGGGGTTTGGGCTGGGATGGGTCGGGAGGGGTGCTGGGTTGAGTCGGGTTGGGGTTTGGGTCGGGTGGGAGGCTGGGTTGGGTCGGGTTGGGTATTGGGTTGAGTCGGGTTGCGATTTGGGTAAGGGTGGGGGCTGGGTTCGGTTAGGTCGGGTTTGGTGCTGGGTTGAGTCAGGTCGGGGGCTGAGTTGAGGACAAAAATGTGGTTTTATAATATGATACTATTAGTATCTAGAGGTTTATGTCTTAGTCGCATATGAGACATTTAATTTATATGTTTTAGCAAAAAAATTAATAAGTTAACATCTGAACAAGCTCGAGCTTGACTCGAGGTAAACTCGACTTGACTCGAACCACTAGCTCAACACAAACTCGACTCGACAGCTTTGGCAAACAAGCCAAGCTTCAATGTTGAGCTCGAGGCCGAGCTCGAGCTCAAACTCGAGTACAGCATGGATGAGTCGAGCCGAGCTTGGCCCACCTCGACTCGACTCGGCTTGATGTACATCCCTAGTTAGTCGGGTAGATATATGCTAATATTTTCATTATTACATTAGTTATTATATTTTCAATATATATCTTATTTTCTGTGCCTATTATTTCATTGGTTATATATGTAGTTATTTGTTATAAAAATGTTCATTTCTTCTAAACAAATAAGCTAATATATAGGACAACTACTCCTTTGAAAGTTCTATTGTGTATCAAGCTATCTATTTGGGAGAGAGAAATACCACGTATCTTGTTAACTTGAGTCATCGGAAATGACATGGACCAACAAAACCAAACGGAATTTCCTGTGCCTACGGCACAGACGATCGGCAACTTATATATTGGTCGGTTCAGATTGGATCGGGCAACCCAATACCTCAACCCGAGCCCAACCCAAGTTTCATCGGTTGGTGTTTGGATGGCCCAAACCCAAGACTAAACCCGATACATCCTGCCAAAGCCCATCCCAATGTCGGTCGGGTTGAGCCCACGCAACTTTCAGCCCCACTCAATATAAAAGAGGATGTGATAAATGGCGTTAAGATGATGCTTATACAGAGTTTGTGTGAACTGATTGACAACGGAAACTCAAGTGAGATGGCACCATACGGAAAACTAGGGAAAGATTTTCTTACCGTTAACCCTCTTCGAATCAAGATTAATATTTATATGCCATCCAAACCGTCAATGAAGTCATTCCCACCTGATATGACACTTCGTGGCCATACAAATGTTTCAAACAGTGATAACTAAATCTAAACTGTTTCCTCTCGTGTGGCCCACTTGAGTATTGGATCCATCTCATTTTTTTGTCACATGCCCTAAAACGAGCTCTCAAAACGGATGTACGGTGTGGATTTCTAACAAACATCACGGTGGGGCCCAACTAGCATTCCAGCACGAAACGTCCCGCGAACGGCTTTAGCAAGAAATCCGCGTCCGGCGATGTTGATCGTGAATTTTTTAAGGATCTTGCACACGTGCAAGACGTCTACTCACGTGTCGCCTCACACGACCTCCTTTTCTCCTCGCGCGAATCGCTTCAGGAACTTGAAAATCAAAAAATAACCAGAAAAATCGAGATATTTCTTGCCTTGCATTTTTCTTGTGGGAAGCAGCAGAAAATCTAGGGCGAAATCGGAGCTCGAATCGGAGCTGAGAAAGAAAAAGGTGCGTAGATCTCTCTCAAAATCCATCATCTCTACAAATTCCTGATCCACCAAAACCCTAATTTCCACTTTTTTATATATAAAAAATTGCCCCAAACAAGCTACGAATCTCATCTTTCGCCTTTTTCGCTTTTCAAATCTGTCAAGATTTCATACGTTTGGCTGAACAAAATCGCAATCTGGATGCTCTGGAGTGGTCTTCCTTTACTTCTCCTTTGATTTTCCTTTTGATTCTGTGAAGAAATTGGGGGATATTCCAAAAAGAAAAATTCTTGATTTTTCTGTCGAGCTTGGAGGTGCTGGATTTCATTGTCTAGGGTTTGTGCAGATATAACGGCCAAGGTGGTTTCCGTCATGTAGCAGTAATGGACGTTATAACGTGGTTTTTTAAAAAAAGTATATTTAGGATGTGTTTGGATGGCCTATTGAATTGAATTGCAATAATTTAGTTCAAGAAAGAGGAAATGGAGTTGTAACAACCTTCTTCAGATTCAAAAGTGCAACGAGAGCTGATTACGTACAACTGTTTTTTTTTTTTTTTTTTTCATTTTCATTTTTTCTTTTCTTTTCTTTTTTTGAAAGGTGACCCTGTCAGGGATTGAGCCCTGAATCACTCACACACACTACACTGTCTCCACCAGCTCATCTAATGAGCAGGAGACACTCACAACTGGCTGTAGGTCAGCTTAAGCTACAAGCCATTTTTACAAGCATTTTGTTTTGAAAATATTTAGAGGGAAAAATTTTAAAGAGAAATTCTGAAACACAGAAGAAATAGGTTACGGCATACAACTGGTTGTAGGTGATCGGTCCTCAATTGCAATTATGTTGCGTTTGAGTTGGACTTGAAAGAATTGTACCTGAGATTGTAGGGCTATTTCCTTATTTTGAAGTCATTTTTGCATTCAAACTCAGCCTAAACAAAATACATGGAAGCAAAGGAAAAAAAAACACTCAAAATGCCTGTTATGTACAACAGCCATTTCCGATAAAAGACAAAAAGAAAACCCATTTTCGTGGGCATAGGATGGATCACGAATGGTGGGTGTGTATCTCAATACACATTTCAAAATTGTACTTTTCGAGGTTCGAATTTTGAAGTGCTGTAACATTCCTGCAAACCATCTTTAAATGGTGAGATGGCAATGGTTCTCTTCCTCGAAATTGACAAATGGGCACAATACTGTTCCTCATAAAGGAGAGTTTGTAGTTAGAAGGATTACCAACTCTCCCTTGAGTCTCTATAGACTCATCAACCTGTGTAACATGCAAGCCCGTTGAATTAAGCTTGATCAGAGGAGTGTTATTCTCAAAGTCCCTAAAACTGACGAGGAGTCGTCTTATAAAAGGAGCACAGAGTTCCTTTTCTTAGGATGGACCTTTTTTTTTAAAGATCATAATGATTTTTTGAAAAGGAGGACAAGATGTCCTCACAGGAACAACTACAAAGAGCATCAAAGAGAATCAAGGAAAGCTACAAAATAAAACAAAGGGGGCTTTAGAATCATAGCCCAAACTGTAACATCCACTCTTGCCTTCATTAACACCTTATCAGGAAGCCTATGACGATTCCAGAAGCATCTATCATTCAGCTCCACCCAAATTGACCATAAAACTGGCAAGGACTGAAAACCTCTAAAGGGATCTCTTTTTTTCCTTTTTCTTTTACCTAGGTTGACCCCATGTCATGCTAAGCAGAATTCCCTAACTGATCCTGGCATCTCCTACTCACATTGAAAGAGGTCAAAGAAGCAGATTCTTAATCAAGAGTTTCAAGGGTTTCTTTTTCTTTTTTTCCTTTTTTCCTTTTTTGAAAGATAGTTTCTAGGGTTTCTTAATCAGGAATTTCTTCACCTCTACATGAGATTAAGTGAATGACTCCAATCACGTTTCATTCTCCACCAATACAGTGTCAACTTCACACTGAATGATATTTAGAACCATGATAACTGCGCACTCAAATTAAACAAGTATGGTGCAAAAGAATTACTATCCTATAACTATTCGAAATTTAAGTGCTCTCTCTTAAGAAGAGGAAGCATGTTCTTTCAACACGTCTACACTCTACACATTGTGCAGTGGGTAATCACCCACTCAATCTAAGTCCGTGCATATGTTCCAAAAGGAGGATACGCATATCCTTCTTCTTCTTCTTTTTGCATATCTGAAATCTTATTTAAAGAGGAGGAAACAAAGACACCAAGGAAGAAGGCAAGGAGGATATGCATACCCTTTTTTTTTTTTAATTGCATATCTGAAATCTTATTTAAAGAGGAGAAAACAAAGACACCAAGGGAGAAGGCAATATTGCAACAAAAAGCGACCCTCTCATTACTCCTTGTCTTGCAAGGGAGTTGCGCGAAGTCATCAGTTCCTTTATCAACAAAAGAGAAAGATACAGTTAAAGCGGATACCAGTTGTTGAATCTTAGTGACAACAAAAGAGCCCGTGGTACTTTATCCAAGGAGGAGAGCTGTTTGAAAACAGTAATGGCATCTTCTTCCATGATCAAGGGACTAGAGAGATAATGAAAAAAGCATAGGATTTGAAGGTCTTGTTGGGTAGCCATCACTTTCGATATCCATTTCCACTTCTGCCCACTTCCGAGAATAATATTTGGACATTTCCTTTGTTATGTTTAACCAAGTCTCCAGTTCCCAGAATGCCTGGATTACCACTAGACTTCCCATCAACATTGAGCTTCCAAAAACCAGGGCAAAGAGCATCTGACTTGGGCTTGGCCTTGTTGACCTGGAGCATTCTACCCTGGCAGACCTCAAAGAAGCTTGCCAATCTCAAGAAAGAAAGCCTGCCAAGATGCCACAAAAATCTTTCTTGACCATGAGGTGATGAATGGAGTCTCTAATCCTCTAGAAGGACAACAACACATCATAAAAAAAAAAATTATTCTATTGTCCCCTTCTAAGTACCTCACAATGACCCAAGAGAGCGTCTATTCTTCGCTGGATCGAATTGCCCCACACTTTCATTCAAAAGATATCCCTCCCTCTCTGCAAGGGACCTAATGAATACTTTTCAGGAAATATTACCATCCGAGATTGCTTCCCAAACCATTGAATCTACTTTCATCGTGTCAGTGGCCATTTCTTCGAGAATCTTCAGGAAATCTTCAAAGGTCCCAATTTCTTCGTCTTTGAGATCCCACCTAAGACACATGCTTTACCCCTTCAAGCCTCCAAGGCTTAACAATCGTCCAGCTATCAAGCCTCCAAAGATAACTCCGCTCAATTTTCTGTTTGAACTAATTTATTGCGAGCTGCCTTACACCAGAACGGTCATTGTTTCTTTTTTTTCCTTTTCTTTTACAATTTTTCTTACATGTCCCTGTCTATAATCACAGGTTCCCTCTGTAATGGGAGTATCAATGTTCTCTATGACTGGATGTGTAAAGCAACCATATCAATAAATTAAAACCCTCCCATGGAGAGGGATTTTGGTGGCAAATTCTCTGGATATTGCTTTTCTTTTTCATTATCATCATTCAAGCCGATTCCCAACTGATGCAGTTAGCATGGGTTTTTATCTCTGTTATGCAATGTTATTATATACAAGACGTATGTGTTGTATAGGGTCAGTGTTATTTTTCAAAGTTTTGTTGATCATTCACTTGCAGAGGATCATACATGTAAGTACAGCTTTTAAATGCTTAAAGGAGATCTTTCAAAAAAAAAAATTTGCTTGAAGGAGATCATCACTGAGATCTTGAGTTGCTGATGTCAATTTGATTGAATTAGCATGTGCATTTATTTTCATGGCTTGATTTGATGTCTTCATGAAGAAATCTGACTGACCATTGATATCTTTTCAGAACTTGAGATGTCGGTTTGAGCTGTGACTGAGCTAAGCTGAGGGGGTCAAATTCAGAAATTGTGAGAAAATATCATATGTTAGTCCTTTCCTATTCAGAAATTGTGAGTTATCTGTTACACCTTTTCTTTTCTGGGTATTGGAGGACTCCACAATCTATTCCCATCTGATCCGATCAATTGCTATCCATGGATTTTATTTTATCCAAACCACACAACTGAAATTCTCGCCACTGATTACATTCCTTGGAGGAATTTGATTCCGCTATCTGGTGGACCATGCAAAAATCGATTTGGAGATGGTCTTGTTGTTGCCATTCATAGGCATTAGGGGAGCGGCAATTGCCAATCCAGCCCAGTTGGGGTGGCAAAGTTGACTTGGTCTTGGGTTCAACCAATCAGAAGCATCCAAGGTTTTGGTGTTGTTTCCTGTAACTTGCCCACCAAAGAAAGGGTCGGCCGACAATGGGGAAGCCGCTTTTTTATGAGATCTGGGAAAAACCTGCCACTAGCTGTATAATAGCAATCTGCAGTGCAGTTTGGTTTTACATTCAGAAGAAAAACATTGGTTATGCACATGTGGGTTTGAGTTATGAAGCGGCCCTCGAGGGGCAGCATTGGAGGCTCATTACATCAGCTTTCTCCCATATCAGCGTGCTTCATCTGGTTTTTAACATGAGTGCCCTTTGGAGCCTCGGAGTAGTAGAGCAATTGGGCCATGTGGGTCTCGGCATTGAGTTCTATCTCCACTACACGCTTGTTTTGGTAGTGTTGTCAGGGCTGCTGGTTTTGGGGGCTTACCATGTTTTGATTCAGAGATTTAAGATAGAGTATTTCCGGAGGGTGACAGCTGTCGGTTACTCATGTGTTGTGTTTGGGTGGATGACGATCCTCTCCATGAAGCAACCATCTTCGAAGTTGGATCTTTTCGGATTTCTTTCCTTGCCCATCAGCTTCGCTCCATTTGAGTCCCTCATCTTCACATCAATAATTGTTCCACAAGCAAGCTTCCTTGGTCATTTGTCGGGAATCATCGTTGGGTATGCCATTGGATGGGGTTTGATCCACGGGATGAACAATTACTGGGCCATTTCGATGCTTGGATGGATCATCCTTGCATTTGTATTCAGTTTGAAGCGCACCGGCACTTTGGAGATTACATTTATCGAGATAGAACCCGTGACAGATCCATCTCTGCCTACTGTGGGTTTCCCTGCTTCAGGAAATGGTAGAACGCTACAGATGAATGCACTACCGCTCGGAGGTTCTGAACTTGTCTAAACACCAATTGAGATGTCAGCATTGTTTTCTCATGGCAGTTACTTTCTTGTGCATATGACCCAAATGAGGGCATCCAACATTGTTACTGGCTGGAGCTACTTTGTCAAAATGGAAGCTTATGTCTGCATCATGCTAAGGTCTCAGGCAATCATTGCAAGCATACCATTTTATACAGCGTGTGACACACGGCAGCCATTTGACTGGTAAATGTGCCTTTTAACCAAGCATTTGTCACGATAGTTTTTTTTTTCTTTAATTCTTATGTTTAATTTTTTGCAATGTTTCTGTGATGATACTCAAGCAATCTATTACTCAGATCACATGGGGTGGAGAAATTTTTTGGTTTGTTGCTTTAGAGCAGGTTACTGAAGGAACTTCGGTGTTTGTTTTCATGTATTTTACATTTCGATCAATCTACTCTAAAACTTCAGGTAGCTGTTTCACATCGTCAGATAATCAGTATGTTGTGGTCCATCAGTACAGTGGCACGTTCTGGTGCATGCTGGAAATGGGCACTGCAGTAATAATGCAGTCATAACCAGGTTTTTTTTTTTTTTTTTTTTGTTTTTTATTTAATTTTTTGATGATTAGGAAGGGTTTATTTGGGAAAATTACCTAAAGTCGTCTAAAACATGATGGTAGGACTACAAACCCTGTAGTCTCTCTTCTTTTCTTTTTTTGGTTAGCTTGTTAGTACACCCATTGTCAGTTCACACTTCACTGTTAGCCACCCCCACTAGGGAATCGAAACCAAGACCTCAGTGTTGAAATGAGGTATCTTTCACTTAGTCTACCACTTGAGCTATGGATCACTCTGTAGTCTATCTCGATCCCAAGAAAAGCCCTCCAGTTGAAAATTTGTCAAAAGACAACCCCAGGCATGGGAGGTTGTGATTTTCTGTTGAATTAGGGTGCGTTTGGTTGCACCAAATATCATGAGATTTCATTATTGATCAGTCTAATTTGGTGCAAAATACTGTGAAATTTCATAATATTTGGTGCAACCAGTCATGGCCACCAACAAATTTATTTTGGATTTTAGCCTTTTCATTATTTAAAAACTTAAAAACCAAAATACCATGATATTTCATGATATTTGGTGCAACCAATCACAGCCGCGAACAATTTTATTTTGGATTTTAGCCTTTTCATTATTTTAAAACCAAAAGCCTCAAGGTTTGCGATAATATGCTACAGCCCTATGACGGTAGGTTACATCTGGATTGTAGCATTTGATTATAGGGTCATGTTTCATTGATCAAAACCATCTCTACTATATATAACGCAAGTAGATCTTGGACATTTTGCCCCTAGAGTTTTCCTAAACACAAATCCAAATATTTTGGGGATTTTTACATAACTCTAGAGTTTTCCTTAACACAAATCTAAATATTTTGGGGATTTTTACATGACTCCAAATATTTTGGGGATTTTTACTTGAAAATTCCTCACTATTGCTGATTATTATTATTATTATTATTATTATTTTGTTTGGGGGGGGGGAGGGGGGAGGGGTGGAACATTTGTATTTACGAAAGCATGCTTATGAACAATGAAGGTAAAATGACCAATTTGCCTTGATTTTGAGAATGGAGAGGTAAATTGGAAAGACTGGTGATAGAAAGAAATTGAGAGCACACCCATGTCCAATAAAGCTCATGTACATGCATGCCACACATGTGCCGGCATAAGATTCAATCCATCAGGTTATTCTGATCTTGTACATGTTTTTCCAAAAAGCATGTGCCATAATATTAAACAGGTGGATGGGTTGGAAAAAAACTTCATCAGGGCCTGTTTGTTTGGTGAATTGCATTAAGGGGGTGTTTTTTTTCTTATCTACGGTTGGAAATAAAAGTAAATTAGCAATCATTATTTTCCATGAGAAATATACATAGCCGGCAATACACAAGTCACAAGTAAGCTTTGATTTGACTTGACACTAATACCAAGAAAAAAATTCAAAATTTTGCAGGGCCCATCATGATATATTTGTCTGATCCAAGCCGTCCATTCATTGTAATGGCTCGTTTTAGGGCATAAACTGAAAATCAAGGCAAATCCAAAATGCAAGTGTACCATAATACAAGAAACACTGGGATTAAACACACACTACTGAAAACTTCTTGTGGGCCATAGGAGTTTTGTATCCAGCTAATATTTATGTTTTTCCTTCATCCGTGTCCGTGTGATCATATGAACAGGTGGATCACAGATACAAATCAGTGTGAGACCCACAGATGGCTTCACATTTCAACGATGGATGTCAATATCCCCTTGTTTTCTTCGGTATGGTCCAATTGAGCTTATAATCTGCATATTTTTTTGGCGCAAGCAATAAAATGATTTGATAAAATAGATAGACGGCGTGGAACGGTCACATACATCATAGTGAGATCCAAAATTTTCAGTTGGTCATTGCCACCCGTTTTTTCAAAAAGTAAATTTAAAAAATCGAGAGATAATTACCATTTATATTTCACTCTTCCAAACAATAGAAATAGGTTATAATTACCTATTTACCTCCATTTACAATGGTAAATAGGAAAACAAACAGGCCCTAAGATGGAATTAATATTATTATTGCACAATGAGTGCATGTCTGGGAATATCATGGTATTTTTGACAGTCCAATTGCACATTTAGGATTTCATTTCCTTTGGCAAAACCTTGATTCATAGCTCAAGTGGTGGACAGAGTGAAAGATACCTCGTTTCAATAAATGAGGTCTTGGCATTGATTCCCTAGTGTGGGTGGCTAACAGTGATGTGTGAACTGACAGTGGGGTGTACTACCAAGCCAACAATAAAAAAAGGAAAGATTTCCTTTGGGGAAAAACACTGTATTAAGCAAAACCCATGTGGACCATGGCTGTGGAATCGGTGGACCAGATTTATAACTGATGTCGGTGACGTGCATGCATATATAACTTGAACATCATAAGGGCATATATGGATGGATGGCGTGGATAAAATGCATGCATCAATGTGGGGCCATAGATGTGGATTTCGAAATCCACCAAAATCCCCGCATTAACTACTTTTGAACCCGGATGGCATGATACTTGATTAATCCAATCTTCCCATCATTTCTAAATGCTGAATTGAATTTGCATGGGTCCAACTGCAATTCCATACCACCTAATCGGATGTACAAAACAGGCCCTTGTTTTTTTTCAAACTGTGATCCACCTGTCGGTGGATCAACTTGATTCTTGGGCTAGGGCATTAGTACAGTGGTGCCATTTTAATGGATGGATTAGATCTTAGACCCATGTTGGCATGTGTGGCCTGTACACGAGCTTTATTGTATGCGCATATGGGCTTAGCCAAGTCAAATTTTGAAAGAGGTGTTACACGATACTCATGCTGCATGTGACACTTGATACGCAGGCGTTCAGAAATTGTTAACCTGGCATATATTAACTCAAATAAAGGCGACTGGATTGAGCAGCCTTGTGTAGCTAATTCATAGTCCCAAGAATAGATTGGTTGAACAAATACAGCCTCTGATTCGTGGATGCTTGTTTGTGGAATTTGACCATTTGGATTTTTATTTTATTTTATTTTTTCATTATTAACCGTCCGATGGATGTCCTCCAATCTGATAATGGAATAAGCTTAATTTTTCTCAATTTAAAAAGAGACTGGCTTCGTTAAGTTGACAACACCACTTCCAACAATCAAACGTGCTAATATGCTATGCAAAGGATGATCCTAGCCGTTCACAGGCAGGAGTTTAACTTTTTGCATGACTCAGATCAGGCCCTTCTCATCATCAAAGGGTAGCACCGAGAACATCAAACGTGAAGAGTTACACCGATCTTTTGTGCATTGAAGACATCTACACTGTGTGGGTCATCTAATGTATGGCTCAGATGCCTAGTAGACACCAATTGTTATAAATAATAATAATAATAATAACAACAGAATTGCCGAAGGAGATGGAAGGCCTATTATAGACTTAGAAATCTGTCTTGTCCATGATGTGCTCGAGCTCGAGCTCGGCCTCGAGCTCAATATTGAAGCTTGGCTTGTTTGTCAAAGCTGTCGAGTCAAGTTCGAGTCGAGCTAGTGGTTCGAGTCGAGTCGAGCTCGAGCTTGTTGGGTGAGAGAGTAATGAATTTTGTTCTTGATCCTCTTCCATTGATTTAGAAGAGAAGCTAAATAAAAAAATTTTAAAGAGGCATTTTACATGACGCTCCACCAAGCGAAATTCATTTTTGGTTTGGCCCAGCAACCAAAATAGGGTGTAATCCATCTTTCAGCTGTCCAGAAAATCCAACTGTGTGGGCCCTATGATAGAAGAACCATGGGCCAAAAGCATCCTCAATTGTATGTTCTGAATTACCCATCATTAAGGCCATACTTTCCAATTGATAGGATTTTGAACAGACCTAGGACCACAAAAAAGTGGGACCCATCTGTATTGTTGCTGCTCAGACAAAAGCGCAGTTTCCATTACCTTGCATATGATCTGAGGACATGTAGCTCACAACATATTCTGGAAGGATATGTCTATTCACGTGAGTGCTCCATATAGTATACCATTTTGGCTTCAAGAGATCGTCAACACCAATATCAAACTCTTCACTGCTGGGGTAAAAGCAAAGAGATTCCACTTCAACTTTTTCTGCATTCCCCACAACTTTAATATATTTATTAATCCAGCCGAGTCGAGCTCGAGCTCGAGTTCGAGTTGAGTTGAGTTGAAATGCCCCATGGTCGAACTCGACTTAAACTCAACTCGAGCTTCAAAAAATTAGCTTGACTCTGCCCGAATCAGCCATTCAAGTCAAGTCAATCCGAGTTGACTCGAGTCGAGTCAAGCAAGTTTTTCGAGCTAGCTCGACTCGTGAACAGCCCTACTCTCATGGATTGATGATCAAAACCATTTATATCAGAGGCCTCACTGTGGATGGTGGAGATTATTACATGTTAAAATCTAAAAGATGGTGATCATTTAATATTTCCAACTATATATACACAGTTGATAGATTCAAATATAGCCATGCACGAAATTCATGGTGGGGATGGATGGTCCCAAGCCCATTGACACTCTTGTTTCCATCCATGGCAGGGCTGGTTGATGGACGGTGTCCATCCCTCCCAACAGAGTGAAGTATTAGTGTCCTCATGAGTCATGAGACTGCATTTGCTAGCAGGCAAGATTATCTATATATAATGTTGGGTTTTCCATCACTAGGGCCACTGGATGTGTGGGGCCATTATCTTGTGATCAGGACAGTAGATCCACTGGCACTACTGTGATTCTGTGAATGTGTAATGCGGTATGATGTGGATACAGCTGATTGTGTAGTCCAGTCGACGGTTGGATACAGCTGAATTTTTATTTTTATTTTTATTTTTATTTTTTATTTTTTTGTATAAGGTGGATCCTTGTGATGAGTTCAATATATTGGACGGATTGGATGCTTGCGCACACATAAAAGGTTGGAAGTTGTCCAGTGGGTGGACCGCAGCTTATAGTCCAACCCGTTGGATTTGAGACATCTGTCCTCCATATAGGATAGAGATATGGTTCGGTAAGAAAAGGGATTTTTACATACGAGAACCAACGGTCATCAATGGACATACTGTCAACTAATGGCTAGTTGCCTGGTTGTCTTGTGTACTTGATATCCAAACCATCCAATAGGCTGGCCCACCACTATGGTCATCAGGTGGGCCATGTGTAATTTGCATCAGATTGGAGGTTTCCATTATTTTGTGGTGAGAGACCCGCTGTGATGCATGTGCTTTATCTAGGCCATCCATTCTGACAGATCAATCCAGAAAGGAGGCAGACCAAGGTTCAAGTGCACCACGGCTCAGGAAGCACCAGTGATAATGATGCCCACCGTTGAAACTATCCTAGGGTCCACCGTGATATTCATTTGCCATCCAGCCTGTTCACAAGGTCACAAAGACCTGGATGAAGAGAAAACACAGATACCAGCCTGATCAAAACTTCTGCAGCTACGAACAAGTTTTTAATGGTGGGCATTCAATCGCCAGTGCGGTCCAGTTAAATCTTGGATCTGACTCTTTTTTGGGCTCATACCCAAAAACAATATGAAAAAATTGATGGACGGCGTGAATAAAAGACATGCATCACTGTGGGGCTCACAGAGCCCCTGTCAAGACCTAGTCCGTCCTGGCAGAAGGGCAGGACGCAATCAGCGTCAGTGCGGCCTGTACATGATGAATGGATTAGTCTTATTTGAATTCACGGAACTTCTCCGGCCTCCTCACGGAGGCTCCTCGAAATCCACGAGTAAAGAAATCAAGAAAATAGAAAATAAATTCTATAAAATTTAAAATTAATTTATGAATGAAATAAATGAGTTCACAATCATTTAAAGAAGGATACCAAGCAATGGGAGAGAAATCATAAGCAAATTATAACTAAAAATCCTAGAATTCGCAACTTACTATTTATAGACGGTCGTGATGTCTACTAGTGCGCAAGGTTTTCGGCCAAAAATAGTAAGTGTCCTATTTGGCTTCACCAAGCTGTTCTCCTAATTATTCTAAGCACTTCTCGCGTTGGGCGCAACTCCTAAAGCCCAACGGAGGAAGAATTATAATAAAACTAGAACTTACTATTTATAGTAAAAACGGAATTAAAATAGGGAAACGACCGTCGATCTGGTGGTAATTCGCAAATCCGGCTAGTGCAACTTGGTGTAGCAGGTTGGGTGGCTAAAGTAGCTCATTCTGCTCCGAAATCATATATTAATGCCCGATAACTCATTCCAAATTGCAAGATATGCACGATTTAAGGTCTAACGGTCCAAATCACTTTTGTTGCCGACCGGGCCTTTTCTGATCCATCTTGGCCATGAAGCTGTCCGCGACCCGCTCTACATCAGTCTCTTCCACTTCAAAAGAACTCGTCTTTGAGTTCTCATCCTGCTCTGATTCATGATATTCGGCCAGGTCCACGATGTTGAAAGTCCGTGAGATCGTCATGTTATCTGGAAGATCAACATCGTAAGCATTGTCATTAATCTTTCAGATGATTGGTACTAGCCAAATCTTTTTATTCTTCAACTTGTTGTATATCCTGGTCGGAAATCTTTCTTTGCACGGATGGACCATGACGTGATCACCCACCTCGAACACTTTTTATCGCCGATGATTGTCCGCTTGCTTCTTGTACTTCTCGTTCGAGGCTTATAGCTCAGTCTACACCTCCGCATGAATGTCTGTCATATGTTCTGCTGCAATGCTCATGCCTAGGAGCTTAGGTAAAGGGACCAAGTCAAGTGTGTGGCGAGGCACTCGTCCGTAAATAATCTTGAACGGAGATTTTCCTGTCTAGCGGTTCACCACGTTGTTGAATGCAAACTCTGCTTAAGACAAGGTCAAATCCACTGCTTCGGTTTTTCTCCTGAAATACATTGAAGGAGGTTTCCCAACCTGCGATTCACAACCTCAGTCTGTCTATCAGTCTGTGGGTGATAGGCGCTGCTAAACTAAAGTCGTGTATCTAATCGAGTCCACAAAGTCCGTCAAAAGTGGCTAATGAACTTTGTGTCACAATCAGAAGTAATAGTCTTGGAAACTCTATCTAACCGTACAACCTCTCTGAAAAATATATTCGCCACGTGTGTTGCATCGAGAGTCTTCTTGCATGGGATAAAGTGCGTCATTTTGGAGAAACGATCTACCACCACAAACATTGAATCCATGCCGCGTTGTATTCGCGAGAGACCAAGCACGAAGTCCATAGATAAATCCTCACAACAGCCGTCAAGCACAGGTAACGGGGTGTAAAGGCTCGTATTATATGATTGCCCCTTCGAGGTCTGATAAACATAATAACGTTGAACTGTTTTTTCTACATCACGTACCAATTACGGCTAATAATACCGTTCTTCCACAAGAGTTCACATCTTGCCTCGCCCAAGGTATCCACTAAGGCTACCTCCATGTAGTTTTTCGATGATCTATTCCCTTAACGAACTCTTGGGGATGCACAATTGATTCCCCTTGAAAAGGAACCCGTCTTACATATGTAGGTAACTGGGGTGACTGTAAGTGCTATTATGTTTAAAGCACATCTTACACTCGGTTTGTCAAATTTTGTCTTGTCAAAACAACTTAGCATAGTATTCTTCAAGTTAAAGACAAGCAGATGTTCAAGTTGAAGTCAAGCTAAAGTTCAAGTCACGTGAATCAAGATGGAAAGTTCACCTTCAAGTGTAAGTTCAAGTTATACTAAAAATGCTAGTAGAAGATCAAGCTTCATCGACAAGTTCAACTATTACTGATGAATCAACTAGTAGAAGATCAAGCTCCTTTGAAAACTTCAAGTTTCTAATCCTAAGAAGTTTAGTCCATACAGGTATTTTAAACCCTAGAAAAACCTTAGGTTTAAGGGCTTTCAAAAGATATTTAAATTGGGTTTTTATATTTATAACTGACTAAGTTTCGACTTGTATAAGTTTTGCTTCGACCAGTCTAAGAAATTCCTCGACTAGTCCAAGAAACAGTCGAAGTATAACAGAAATTCTGCTGTGTCTTTGACCAGTCGAGTAGAGTCCTTAACCATTCGAAGGACCCCCTTCGACCAGTTGAAGGTTCCTCGACTCGAAGTCCGGCAACTAAATTCAAGTTGGATTCTGCTTGCTCGACCAGTTAAACAGACTATTCGACTAGTTGAAGGTCACCCTTGACCAGTCGAACAGGCTCTTTGACCAGTCAAAGATCTGTTAAACCTTGTCCCACTCGAATTTGAAAATTTGTTGGAATGGAATCTGATGCTTTGACCAGTCGAAGGAACAAATTTTCTGACTATAAATAGAGGTTCTTTCTCAATCCGAAAATACAACTTAAGCCTATCAAAGCCCTTATTCAAGAGAGAGAGAAGTCTCATTTATTGTCAAGCTATCAACCGGTATTTATAAATTTATTTTATAGCTTTTTCATTAATTCCTTTATCTCAAAACTCTGTCATTCTGATTTTTTTTTTTTTTAAGAGTACTCTTATTGAGATTTGAGGGAATTAATGCAAGTAGCCTTTAGGTTTAAATCTAATTAAAATCAACTAGAACCCTGGACCTTTTCTATTGGACTGAACATCAAACATTCGTCATTCAATAAAAGCGATTTATGAAAATAAGTATCAATTTATTTTCTATATTTGGTTTTTTTATGAGATAGCCAAAAAAATCTCATTAGAGCTTTTGTCTGAGATAGCCTGAAAATCTCAGAGAGGAGTTTCTTTGTTTGTGATAGCCGTTTAAAATCACAAGTATATTAAGTTTTAAGGTGACCCTGTGAAAACCTTGTTCATAGTGAAAGTCGAGATTACGAGGTTAGTAATCTTGGGAGTGGAGTGAGTATGGCTGTTTAAGAACAGTTGTTGTATACACCAAACCACTATAATTCTTGGTGTTTGTGATGAATGTTTTCTCTTTGCATTTGTGAAAAATGGTTGTAATTTCTTTTATGCAAAAGTAGTGAATATTTGTAATAGATAGGTTTACTTTCTCTTACTTGGTTTGAGATCTTGATTCTTATAAATGTTCGTGAAATAAGGTTGTCTTACTTAAACGTTGTTTTGGGTGTAAGTTGTCCTACGATATAGTTTGAATCAATTTTTCAATACTAGTGCGATTGAGATTTCAGATTTGTTTATTATTTCTACATCTAATTTTTTATTTGGCATAATCCTATTCACCCCCCCCCCCCCCCCCCTAGGACTGTTAAGCTGGCCTTTTCAAGTAGTATCAAAGCTAAATTGCTCATTTTTTGATTAATTTCCTGAGTTAAAGATATAGAGCTTTAATTATGTCAAATTTCGATAGTCTATCTATTACTAGGCCACCACCTTTTGATGGCTCCAACTATTCATATTGGAATGCCAGAATGAGGATTTTTCTAAAATGCATAAATGAAAGTGTATAGCAAGCCACTGTCATCAAATGAAAACATCATATAATTGAAGTATTAGACAGTGATGGAACTAAATCTATGAAAGAAACTGCATTCTATTTATGGACTGCAACTTAGAAAAGTGAAAGTAGTGTTAATGCTAAGGCCTAAATGCCATAACTTGTGCTCTATCGACTGATGAATTCAAAAGAATTATTTCATGCAAAACAACCAAGCAAGCATGGGATATCCTTGAAATGACACATGAAAGAACTTCTATAGTTAAGAAATCAAAAGTTCAAATCCTCACTACCAGATTTGAGGAAATCCGTATGGAAGAAAATGAAACTTTCATGGACTTCTATATGAAACTAAATGACATAATAAATTCCATGTGGGGTCTAGGAGATGAAATCCCTGAAATTAAGGTCTGTGCAAAAATACTGCGATCTCTTCCTGAGAAATTCAATTCTAAAGTTACTATCATTCAAGAATTGAGAGATACTGATCTTATGAGAGTTGATGAGCTAGTTGACTCTTTACAAACATATGAGTTGAATTTTAAGGCTCAAAAAGCTAAGTCTATTGCTCTTAAATCTTCTAAATTTATTTCAAAATAAACTAATTTTAATTCTGATTCTGAAGAAAAAGAGGATGATATGACAATATTAGCTAAAAAGTTTTATAGAATTTTCAAAAACAAAAATAGATCAGATTTTCAAAAATCAACAGATAAAAGAAAAAGAAAATCTAATTCTTAGAAATCTAAAATTAAGGATAGACAATGTTTCAACTGTCACGAACATGGGTATTTGGCTAATAAATGTCCTAAAAAGGATAGGTCAAAAAGAAATGGCATGAATGTTACTTAGGATGAATCATCTGACTCTAAAAGCTCTTCTGAGTCTGATGAATCAGAACAAGAGTATACAAATACAAATGATGTAAAAACTCTTATGACCTTAGCCAGAGTCACTTCCTCAGATAGTTGTAATTTATCTGACAATAATATCAGGAATGACCCTGAAAATAAAAATGAAAATGATCTTCAAGATGCCTACAATGCTCTATATAGAGAGAGTTGTAAAATTACTATCAAATTGAAAATTCAAAAAGAAAAATATGCTAAATTAAAAGAAGAACTTGAAAATACAGTTTTAGAAAAATCTCATTTTTTAGATTGTTTTGAAAAAATAAAATTAGATTTGAATTTTAAATATTCTGAATTAGAAAAATTCAAAACAGAAAATGAGAAACTAAAACTTGAAGTTTCTTCTCTTTTGAGTTTAAAAGACACTTGGAAATATACCCATGGTGATCAAAAGCTTGAAAAGTTGTTAACCTCATCTAGAAAATGTGGTGACAAGTCAGGTCTGGGATATATTAAAGGTAATTCATCAAAATCCAAAGTGTCTATTCCTATTTTTGTAAGAGGAGAATCTTCTAACTCCAAGGGTAAGACTTTAAGAGATTTTAATCATAATGATTTCAAAAACTCAAAACCCTTTCAAGCTCCTAAAAAAATAAAACCATCAACTACAAATATCAAAAGAATAATAGATCTCACTTAGCTGAAAAATAGTGGACATACTTAAAGAGCTTTTGAAATCCAACTCAATGTTTGTGAAGTTTATAGAGAAATGAGAAATCATAACTCTCAAATGCAGCGAAATTCAAAAGTCACTCTTAAACCTAGAACCATTATGAAATGGGTTCTAAAGGTCAAGTGTCTTGTAGTCCACACTGCTTTCAAAGCCATTAGCCATTTAAAATGGCACCTGGATAGTGGATGTTCAAGACATATAACAGGTGACAAGGTGATATTTCTAAATGTCAAAGAAGTTAGTGGTGGTTCAGTTATTTTTTGTGATGGAAGCAACTGCAAAATAACAGGCCAAGGTACTATACAACTTTCTAACCTTCCTCCCTTTGAAAAATGTGCTTTATGTTGAAGGTTTAAAACACAACCTTTTAAGCATATCTCAAATCTGTGATAACAAGTATAGTGTGAAATTTCCTGATCGCGGATGTGAAATAATTAATAGGAAAGGTAATGTGATATTAAATGGTCGCAGGACCTGTGAAAATTGCTATATTATCGATAACTCTTGCTCATCTAACCATTCATGTTATATGGTCCAAACAGACGAAACTGAACTTTGGCATAAACGTCTTGGACATGTTAACTATAGAGATCTGTATCAGCTGAGCAAAAGAGATCACCTACGAGGCCTACCCAAACTTAAAAAGATAGAAAAAGTATATGGCGCATATCAAATTGGTAAACAAACTAGTACTCACAAGAAAGTGAACTCCTTAGCCACAGCTAAACCACTAGAATTACATCACATGGATCTAGTAGAACCAACTAGAACTGAAAGTAGAAGTGGAAAGAACTATTTTCTTGTCATTGTTGATGATTATGCCAGATATACTTGGGTAGCCTTCTTAAGAGAGAAATCAGATACTCTCGATGAAGTCAGAAAAATTCTAAAACGAATTCAGACTGAAAAGGTGATGTCTGTGATCAAAATTAGAAGTGATCATGGTACAGAGTTCGAAAATAGCAATTTTGAGAAGTACTGTGATGATCATGGTATATCTCATGAGTTCTCTGCTTCCAAAACACCTCAACAAAATGAAATTGTTGAGAGAAAAAATAAAGTTCTACAAGAAATGGCTGATATAATGTTAAACAGCATGAAACTACCAAAAAATTTATGGGCTGAAGCTGTTAATACTGCATGTTATATTATAAATTGAGTTTATATTAGAAAATCAAAAAATAAAACTGCTTAGGAACTATGGTTTAACAAAAAGCCCACTGTTAAATATTTTAGGACTTTTGGAAGTAAATGTTTCATTTTACGTGACCAAGAAATTTTAAAAAAGATTGAAGCCAAGAGTGATGAGGGAATATTCTTGAGTTATGCTCTTAATAGTCAAGCGTATCGTGTTCTTAGCAAAAGAACATGAGTGATTCAAGAATCTATTAATGTTGTAATTGATGATCACTTGATTACACCCACACCAAGTCAAGATGATGATGAAGTTAATATAATTAATATACCCGACTCTTCATCAAAATCAGTTGATACTAAATTAAGATTAGTCAAAGACCATCCGACTGATCTAATACTTGGTAAGCCTAGCACTGGTGTACAGACTAGAAAACAATTAGAAAATATATGTAATTATGTTTGTTTCACTTCCCAAATTGAACCAGCCAATATAAATGAAGCACTTACTGATAAAAGTTAGATAATTGCCATGCAAGAATAACTAAATCAATTTATCAGAAATGATGTGTGGTACTTGGTTCCTAGACCCTCTAATAAATATATAATTAGAACCAAATGGATTTTTAAAAATAAAACTGATGAATCAAGTAACATTATCAGAAATAAGGCTCGACTGATTGTACAAGGATACACGCAAATAAAAGGCATTGGTTACGATAAAACATTTGCACCAGTTGCTCGCCTTGAATCCATAAGATTATTTATTTCGATTGCATATTATATGAAATTCAAAATATATCAAATGGATGTCAAAAGTACATTTCTAAACGGTGACTTACATGAGGAGGTTTATGTTGAACAACCTAAGGGTTTTGAGGACCCCAAATCTCCAAATCATGTATACTTCTTAAAAAGGCACTTTATGGTTTGAAACAAGCTCCCAAAGCATGGTATGAAAAATTGACTAAATTTTTACTTAGTCATAACTTCAATATGGGTAACGTTGATAAAACTTTATTCGTAAAAAAATATAACGATCATACACTAATAGTACATATCTATGTTGACGATGTAATTTATGGATCTACATGCACTAACTTATCTATTGAGTATGCAGATCTGATGAAATTTAAGTTTGAAATGAGTATGGCTGATAAACTTAACTACTTTCTTGGATTGCAAGTTAAGCAACATGGAGATGGTATATTCATCTCACAAACCAAATACACCTTAAATCTTATAAAAAGGTTTGGATCTGAGAATGGAAAGAAGTTTGATACTCCAATAATGCATTAGGTAAAAGTGTAGACTCCCATTTATATCGAAGTATCATTGGTAATCTCTTATATTTAACTGCTAGTAGACTTGATATTGCATTTAGTGTTGGAATATGTGCCCGTTATCAATCCAATCCTAAAGAATCTCATTTAATTGTTGTTAAGCAGATAATAAGATATGTCACAAGTTCAGCTATTTTAGGACTTTGGTATCCACATGATACATCCGTACAAATTGCCGGATATACTAATGCAGACTGGGCTGGAAATATTGACAATAGAAAATCTACCAGCGGTGGATGTTTCTATGTAGGGAACTGTTTAGTTTCATGGCTCAGTAAGAAACAAAACTCTGTATCACTCTCAACTGTTGAAGCTGAATATATTGCAGCCGGAAACACCTGCACTCAACTCATTTGGATGAAAAGAATGTTAGCCGATTATGGCGTTGCGCAAGATACAATGATATTGTATTACGATAATTCAAGCGCAATTAACATTTCAAAAAATTCAATCCAACATTCTCGTACAAAACATATTGATATTAGATACCATTATATTCGAAAACTTGTCGAAGATAAAAGTGTTGTGCCAGAATATATTCAAACTGAAAAGCAACTTGCTGACATTTTGACCAAACCGGTCAACAGGAATAGATTTTCAAATTTAAAGAATGATAGTGGTTTGTATGCTATTAATTAAGTATTTATGCATTTGTTTGTTTCTTATTTATAATTAATTAAATGCATATAATACTAATAATATAATAACAAATTTAAAAAAAAAAAATCATTTTTTTTTTGTTCTTCGACGGATCGTGGACGTACTCAACCAGTCGAACCCTCGACGGGTCGAGTACGCTGCTCGACCGATCGAGAACCACGGGATTCCACTTCTAAAAAGTGAAAAATCACTTCTTCTTTTTCTTTCATTTTTATCTTCTTCTTCAACTCGTCAGTGGCCTTCTCGTCGAACCCATCTCCAAATCTTGCTTGTAAGTGATTGTTTTCCTATTTCTTTCAAGATTTGAGTACTTCTTTGCTAGCTAATCTATCATTTTGGGTTTATTGTTGATTCTAAACCCTTTTTGGTATGAGACTTGTGGAAAATCTGATATATCTGCAATCACACTTCTCTCTTTAGTTATTTCTTGAGCAAACATTAAATGGAGCATCGTACTAAACGTGCAACTACACGAAAAACTCATGGTAGTTCATCATCTAGGCCGACTTCATCCAATGTGAGAACCCTAAGGGGTTTCGAAGAAAATTCAGACCAAATTGGGGATTTCAGCTCAAGAGACATAATTATTGAGCGAAGTGTAAATGTTACGCACATTGCTTCATTCGATCTTGTTCATTTGCTTTCTAATGTTGGTTGGGGATGTATTTTGGCTTGAGGCGGCAAAGCTTATCGTTCCATTGTGCAATGCATGTATGCATCAATTTGTGAAGTATTTGAAGAAAATCTAACCTTTACAATTAAATTTGTGGAAGGGAACTTCACTGTAGACCGCTATCTAATCTCAACCTTAACTGGGATTGCTATTGCAAAGGACGGAATTCCTCTCGACAATCTAACTGATAGAATGTCCCATACAGAGCACCTAGTGGTTACACATAAACTGTGTCGATTTAATGCGGAATGGCATTCGAGTAATGCGTTGCGTACCAATCAAATAACGCCTCAATTTTGAGTTCTTCACTGTATCTTTACTTCCAATGTGTATCATGGATCAGACAATAAGTCAGAACTTACACCCTTCATGGCTAATATTCTTCACTCTGTTGTTTCCGGGGTACAAGTGTGTCTTCCTTCTCTTATTTTCTATATCATAATTCAGTTTCATCGCCATCCTAGTTATGGTTCTATTCCCTTTGCATATCTTATGACTTGTATTGTCTTACATTGTAATGTTCCTATTCCTGCATTTGAGGCACCCGAGTCAACATTACCATTCGATAACGCTAATATTCACAAGATGAATTTGAAATATTTTCCGAGTCAGCGAGACAAGAAAGAAGAGGAAGCACCTACACCACCAGAAGACACATCTATGGATGATATCTTTACTGAACTCGACAAGTCAGATGATCCAGATTTTCAGCCTTCACAAGTAGATGATCGTCTCAAATCACCAGAAGAGAAGGTCACGACATTATAGGTTTCACAGGATAACCTGGCGTAAACTCAAAAATCATTTATGAAGTACATGAAGTACTTCCACCGTATTGCGAGGAGTTTGCATCAGATGGATCCTTCCATGCCTGCTCCTTCCTCCTCAGGATCTGACTAAGTTCATTTCATTTCTCATTTATTTTTATGGGGCTGTATAACTTTATACTTGGTTTGCTTGATGACTTGATACTTTCACTTCGTTTAGATGATCATTTCCTTTATACTATCTTGACTTAATGCTTTATTTATTTTACATGTTTTACTTATTGACATCCTTCTTTCTTTGTCAACTTGTGACAAAAAGGAGGAGTGATTTGAATGAATATAGCACTGGAATGCATGCTGAGAATCTGGTAGAGATTATATATACATGCTGAGAATATAAATGCTAAGAATGCTTGGAATATTGTATGTTTTAAAACAGGAAACAGGGAAAGCACAACTTGAGGGGGAGTATTTTTTTTGCTCTCTTCAACTACACCATGAGCTCAAGAATATAGGATTACATGAGTTCAAGAATACAGGGTTACACTTTGATTAATGTATCACTAAGTGTTTTGTCACGAAATTGACAAAGTAGGAGATTGTAAGTGCTATTATGTTTAAAGCACATGTTACACCTAGTTTGACAAGTTTCGTCTTGTCAAAACAATTTAGCATAGTGTTTTTCTAGTTAAAGACAAGCTCATGTTCAAGTTGAAGTCTAGCTTATATTTAAGTTCAAGTCAAGTTAAAGTTCAAGTCACGTGGATCAAGATGGAAAGTTCACCTTCAAGTGTAAGTTCAAGTTCTACTAAGAATGCTAGTAGAAGATCAAGCTTCATCGACAAGTTCAATTGTTACCGATGAATCAACTAGTAGAAGATCAAGCTCCTTTGAAAACTTCAAGTTTCTAATCCTAAGAAGTTCATTCCATACAGGTATTTTAAACCCTAGAAAGACTTTAGGTTTAGGGGCTTTCAAAATATATTCAAATTGGATTTTTATACTTATAATTGACTGAGTTTCGACTTGTATAAGTCTTGCTTCGACCATTCTAAGAAATTTCTCGACTAGTCCAAGAAATAGCCGAAGTATAACAGAAATTCTGTTGTGTCTTCAACCAATCGAGTAGAGTCCTCAACCAGTCGAAGGACCCCCTTCGACCAGTCGAAGGTTCCTCAACTCGAAGTCTGGCAACTAAATTCAAGTTGGATTCTGCTTTCTCGACTAGCCTAATAGATTGTTCGACCAGTCGAAGGTCACCCTCGACCGGTCGAAGATCTGTTAAATCTTATCCCGCTCGAATTTGAAAACTTGTTGGAACTAAATCTGGTGCTTTGACCAGTCGAAAACTGCCTTAAACCAGTCGAAGGAACAAATTTTCTAACTCTAAATAGAGGTTCTTTCTCAATCCGAAAATACAACTTAAGCCTATCAAAGCTCTTATTCAAGAGAGAGAGAAGCCTCATTTATTGTCAAGCTATCAAGCGGTATTTATAAATTTATTTTATAGCTTTTTCATTAATTCTTTTATCTTAAAACTCTGTCATTCTCATTTAAAAAAAAAAAGTGTTTACTCTTATTGAGATTTGAGGAAATTAATGCAAGTAGCCTTTGGATTTAAATCTAATTAAAATCAACTAGAACCCTGGACCTTTTCTATGGACTGAACATCGAACATTCATCATTCAAGAAAAGCGATCTACAGCTACAGCATCTTCTTCGGTGAAGATAAGTATCAATTTATTTTTATGAGATAGTCAAAAAATCTCATTAGAGGTTTTGTCTGAGATAGCCTGAAAATCTCAGAGAGAAGTTTCTTTGTTTGTGATAGCCCTTTAAAATCACAACTGTATCAGGTTTTAAGGTGACCCTGTGAAAACCTTGTTCATAGTGAAATTCGAGATTACGAGGTTAGTAATCTTGGGAGTGGAGTAGGTGTGGTTGTTTGAGAACAGTTGTTGTACACACCGAACCACTATAATTTTTTATGTTTGTGGTGAATGTTTTCTTTTTGCATTTGTAGAGAATGGTTGTAATTTCTTTTATACAAAAGCGGTAAATGTTTGTAATAGATAAGTTTACTTTCTCTTGCTTGGTTTGAGATCTTGATTCTTACAAATGTTTGTGAAATAAGGTCATCCTACTTAAACTTTATTTTGGGTGTAGATTGTCCTACGAACTAGTTTGAATCAATTTTTCAATACTAGTGCGATCGAGATTTCAGATTTGTTTATTATTTCGGCGCTTTAATTTTTTATTTGGCATAGTCCTATTCCCCCCTCTAGGACTGTTAAGCTCGTCTTTTCAGTGACCTTCTTGGCATCTAAGTCCTTAAAGTGGTCGTTGTCGGCATATATGTCCTTGAGGCACTCGAACCCGACAACCTCATTGCTCATATTGATTAACAAAGTTGCATGGCGACTCAGTGTATCGGTTACTTTGTTTTGTTGCCCAGACCTATGTTTCAGCACGAACGTGAATTCCTGGCAAAACGAGACTCACCTAGCATGCACATGGTTAATGTTAGCTTGGCTATTAATGAATTTAAGAGCTTGATTGTCACGCCCCAAACCCGAAAATCAGATTCACAGGAATCCCGATCGCCGAATCTGGTGCCGACAGCCTCCGTAGTACCCCATTCTCGACTCCATATGCCAGATTTCAATATATATATATATATTACATTTAATTCGTAATACGCATAACCACAAGATTACCCAATTCACAAAGGCAACATCATCATCACATATCCACTAATATAAACGTTTAAATACAATACTGAAAGGGAAATACATAAATCGAAAATTAAGCTCCAGAAGGCCGCTGCATGCTCCAAGCTCAATACTGCTGCAACCTAACATTACCTGCACGCATCAATCGTGCATAAGCTTATAGAAAGCTTAGAGGGTGGTGTAAGCGTATGCACAAGATAAGTGCCAAGTATTCAATGCAATGACATAATCATACAGTGTCGAAATAGGCGCAAGTTTATGAATCATACGTTATCAGAGTAAGCGAAAATACTGACAAATCCATGAGTTAAACAATATCAGAATACGCAATACAGATTAACTATACAAATGAGGAACAA
The DNA here is from genome assembly GCF_029962835.1 of Magnolia sinica. Taxonomy (NCBI): domain Eukaryota; kingdom Viridiplantae; phylum Streptophyta; class Magnoliopsida; order Magnoliales; family Magnoliaceae; genus Magnolia; species Magnolia sinica. The sequence continues at coordinate 88,295,521 of NC_080575.1, forward strand.
TATCATAATACGCGATACAGATCAACTATACAAATGAGGAGTCATAAAGAGTCAAATATCAGATGTTGTATCTAAACCATATAAATGCATAAACACAGGTAACCCAAAATGTCATATGCCACAAATGTAATGCAATATGCGGTGCGAATGGAATGACCATGCTAGAGTGTGAAGTCGGGATGATAGTGCGTAGTATCGCAGGCTATGAGGTCCATCACAAGGGACTTCTATCCAAACTAGTCTCATACCTAATTTGGATAGTCAGACTCAATGTGGTAAACTCCTGATCTCAGATTAGTCGTGCGCCCCAACCGAAATCCTGGCCATTGCGAAGGTACACGTAACAAATAGTTGCGCACCACCAACCCGAGTGGATAGTGAATGTATGAATGAATGAATGAGTATGCAACTCCTACTTAATAAGTCCACATATCAGTACAGTTCATCTCTGGGATCATCACCGGGGTTTTGTACACTCCAAATGGCATTGTTTCTCCCAACAGCACAGTCCAAGTGAGCGTAAGAAACCTCACTATCCGCCTGGCCAATAGTCTGCCAATACCTATCCGGCACGTCGATAGCGGACCCATTCACGAGCTAATCAAACTCAGCCTAGTAATGCCCCCTACCCTCGGGCGGATAAGGCCACACCCCCTCCCAACCGACCACGACAAAGTGGGAGACGCGGCCTCCTGGTATTCGGCACTCGGACGCTCATGTATTCACTCGGTCTCGAGGTTGGGGCGTCTCATGGCCTCGGAGGTTTAGGGATTTTCACCCAAGGACATCTATGGCCCCCGTATGATAGAACCAAACATTTCCGGTGTCCCATCTGGCCATCCACAATATGCCTGTGGAGGCTACGGCCCTGATGTCGCAGGGCACACAATGCAAGATGCATGAGTCATACAATACAGTCATGCATCAATCCTACGCATACCATGCACTCATGTGAGATAACCTCCGCCTATCAGGGAGTCTCATAACAATCTGCCCAACGACATATGCAATGGTCAACCACATCTTATAACAAACATACAGATGATACGTATGGGCATGTATGATGATGTTATGCTTCACATACTCATAATTAGTATCAATAACCAGCATCGACAATCGACTTCGACAATGTAGACATTTAACCAACATCGCCCCTAAGGAATGACTCACATAAAGCCTAACATATAGTGGACCCATGGCCTCACACAAGGACCAAATATATACAATACCATGGGCTTCACTCAAGAGCTTAACACATCACGATGAGCCTTTCGCATGGGCCTAACATACATCACAATGGTTACACCGCCTGACCCTCAAATACATCACAATGGGCCTCAACTATGGGTCGCTTATACATCATATAGGTCTCAACAATCGGCCTCGACACTCGGAATCGGCCTCGATACTCGGCCTCAACAATCGGGATCGATCGATAATCAGAATCGCCAAATCGGTCATGACAATCGGAATTGGCAATCAGCTACGATAATCGAAATCGATCGATAATCAGAATCGGCAAATCGGTCACGACAATCGGATCGATCGATAATCAGAATCGGCAAATCGGTCACGACAATCGGATCGATCGATAATCAAATCGGCAAATCGGTCACGACAATCGGATCGATCGATAATCAGAGTCGGCAAATCGGTCACGACAATCGGATCGATCGATAATCAGAATCGGCAAATCGGTCACGACAATCGGATCGATCGATAATCAAATCGGCAAATCGGAATCGATCGATCATCAGAGTCGATAAATCGGTCACGACAATCGGATCGATCGATAATCAAATCGGCAAATCGGTCACGACAATCGGAATCGGCAATCGATCACGACAATCGAAATCAATCGATAATCAGAATCGGTAAATCGGTCTCGATCGATAATCAGCAAACGGCCACAACAAATCAGAATCGATAATCGGCATCAGTGAGAATGGGCCTAATAAGGCCTAAGGGAAGGTCACATTGTGGACATCCAACCATCATTGCCATCAATGTGGACATTTAACCAACATTACCCTCGAGGAGTGGCCCACACAGAGCCAAAGCCAAACATATAGTGGGCACATGGCCTCGCACAAAGGCCTGATATATATCGCGATGGGCCTCACTCAAGGGCCACATATACACTTCATCGGGCCTCGTCAAATGGCCACAAATACATTTCAACGGGCCACATACCTGGACCTATATACATCACAATGGGCCGTATCTCATGGGTTGGGAATACATCACAATGAGCCTCATCGCACGGGTTTTAAATACATAACAGGTGGACCCTGCACATGGGCCATTAATACATCTCAATGGGCCGTGACCTATGGGCCTCAGTGCATCACAAAGGGCCTAATCGTATGGGCCGGAAACATATCACAATGGGCCACGGTATATGGGCCGGAATTACATCACAATGGGCCTTGCTAAATGGGCCATAAATACACAAGAGGTGGGCCCTGCACATGGGCCTCAAATACGTCTAGTGGGCCGCATCAATGGGTCGTGCCAATGGGCCGCACCGATGAGCCTCGTATACATGAGTCGGTCACATTATATGGGCCGCACCAATGAGCCTTAAACATGGGCTGCAGTTACGTCACAGTGAGCCACATCACTTGGCCCTCAAATGCATCGCAATGGGCCTTACTCATGGGCCTCAAATACATCGAGGTGGGCCTCTGAAATACAACAAGTGGGCCGCATTACTCGGGCCACACCATTCATCCAACTATAGAGATCATTTTAGAGCATTATTCAAACAATGAATTAGATCAAAAGATCATCTGGACCATACCACAAACAGCAGTGGTGGGAAAGATAAATAAACATTATATTGATTCAAAACTTTTGTAACCCAAAGGGGTTCCAGTGGTAGACGTTCTTTTTTTTTTTTTTTTGCCATGTGGTCCACATGATAATTGGATCTGTCTCATTTCCCGTCTTGCGACGAGCTAGCCACATGGATGGACGGTTGGATGCAGCACATCCATGATGCAGTGGGTCCCATATAATGGATGGACAGTAGGGACACAACTCATGCATCAGGGTGGGGACCCATGTACGTGGCCAGCACGCCAGCTACGTGGACGGTTGATATAACACAGTCCTCATGTTCAGACCCACTGCTTTATGTAGTGTGGTCCATTGGATAATTGGATCTGTCTTATTTTTAGTCTCAAGCCTTGAGACAGTCTTGCCAATGGTTGGACGGTTTAGATGTAATGCATATATCAGCGGGTCCCACGCAAGGGAATAGATAGACTGCGTGGATACAGTAAATACATCACTGTGGGGCATGCAGCTGTTGCTGCACGTGCAGTAGCATACGTGTGGGGCCCCACCGTCCTGTGGTGTGGACGGTGATGGAGTACAAACATCAAGGTGAGGGGTGGGCCCCACCTACTTGCTAACGTCAATCCATCAGCTATATAGCTGGTGTGTGGACGTCCAGCTACCGTCCAGCCATTCCACTTTAACGTGGATGATTGCCACGTGGGGCCACAGCAATGTAATACTAGATGCATTATATTATATATGTATTATTTATTTATTTATTATTATTATATTGTTTTCTTTTACAGGGCTGCAATGTCCAGCGTCCAGATGGACGGCTGGACAAGATGCACACGCATCAAGTGGATGAAATCCACTTCAATGTGGGTCCCACATGGGAGTAGCCCACCATAATATATATTAGAATATTATATATTATATACTTAAACATAATATAATATATTATATACATATCTATATACAGCAGATCCACCGTCCCGATACATCTGGACGGTGTAGATTGTACAAATTAAAGGTGGGTCCCACGTAGGACTGGCTCACCTTATATATTTATATTATAATATGCATTATATTATATAATATTATATATATACACACACACGTGTGTGTGAGAGAGAGACAGAGAGGGTGAAGGGTTAGCTCGTTAGTGTACACCCATGTCACTACACACTCCATGTTAGCCACCGCCACCAGGGATCGATACCAAGACCTCCATGTGTTGGAACGAGGTATCTCCACGCAGTCTGCCAGTTAAGCCATGGACTTGGGCGTGTCAAGGCCTTAGACAGCCAGGATGCGGATCCACTTCACGGTGGAGTCCCACCTATCATGATAGATGGTGCGGATAAAACACAAATTAGTGGGGCCCACATCATCCAAACGGATAGAGAGAGGGAGAGAGAGGAGAGATAGAGAGAAAGAGAAGAACGGTGATGGAGGGGCCCCGCCACTATGGGCCTCTCATGATTTCAACACATACATCAAAATGGGTCCCACCTACAAGTGGGCCCTCGAATGCAAATCGATGGTAGATCACCCACCTATGATCTTCTCCTCCTTCCGCCAAAGCATGCTAGAGCTCCAATGGATGGACTTCAATGGTTGAGATCGACTCAGGATGGTGGAGATGGAAGGTAGGAAGGTGGGCCACACTAGCTCTCTCCCATGAAACTTGGACGTGGGTTCTCTCATGGGATTTGCTTGAAAATGAGGAAAATGAGAGAGAGGGGTGGTGAGATGGAGTGATGGGATGAAAGGGCATGGGTTGATGTAAGGAAGGTTGACTTTTGGGGATGGGAGAGAGAGGGGTATATACCTTGTTGGTAAGAGAGGCATGGGTGTAGTACTTGTACTTGATTAATGGATCGATGTAACCTATCGTAGAGATTCTCTCGGAATCCGCAATGCGCGGCGTTTCATCAGAAAATACGCGGGCTCATATCTCCTGGCCTGGGTATCGGATCGATGTGCGAGTCACGGCGTTGGAACCGCAGCGATGACGCGATCACTAGGGTACAAGTTTCGAGTCTAGCCGACCCTGATATGTTCAACTCGTTTTAGGATCGCGCGCAAACGTTAGATACAGGTCGAGGGTCGCCGAAATTCGACTGGGAGGACCGCGGAAGCCTACAGAATGGTACGGGATAGGATATAGGTCTCACATTGATGGTCTGTGTAAAGTATGAATTCCATTTTAATCAAATAATGTCACCAGTATCACAGTGCCTGGACTACTACGTACAATTTGATCTCATATGTAGACCACTTCTTGCGTGCATCGCTAAATTTCTCACTGTAAAAGACTACCGGTCTACCTTCTTGAGACAAAACTCTCCCAATTCCGACATATGAGGCATCACATTTGACTTTAAACAGTTTGTCGAAGTTGGGAAGTACAAGAACCGGGGTCATGGACAACCTGCACTTGATTTCAGCAAAGCTCCTATCAGCTTCGTCAGTCCACTGAAATTGCCCCTTCTTCATGCAATCTGTGATTAGTGACACAATGGTATTAAAAATTTTCACGAACCGACGATAAAATGTTGTCAATCCATGAAAGCTAAGCAATTCGTAAATATTTGTGAAAACCGGCCATTCTCTAATTGCCTTCACATTTTTCTCATCCACCCGAATGCCTATGGATGTTACGACAAAGCCCATAAACAACAGGCTATTGGTCATGAAGCTACACTTTTTTAAATTGAAATACAGTTTATTTTCAGGGAGCACTTGAAGGACCTTCTTGAGGTGTTCCATATTGGTGGTTTCGTCTTAACCATACATCAAAATATCATCGAAATAAACCACAACGAACTGCCCAATGAAAAGTTTTAGAACTTGTTCATCAACCTCATTAATGTGCTAGGAGCGTTCGAAAGACCAAAGGGCATGACCATCCATTCGTATAATCCTTCATTAGTCTTAAAAGTCGTCTTCCATTCATTACCCGGCCGTATTCGAATCTGATGGTAGCCGCTCCTGAGATCCAATTTAGAGAATAATTTCGCGCCCTCAAGCATGTCCAACATATCGTCCAGTCGTGGAATGGGAAACCTGTATTTTATGGTGATTTTGTTGATGGCCCGGCTGTCGACACACATGCACCAACTCCCATCTTTCTTAGGAGTTAATAGAGCAGGTACGGCGCATGGGCTCATGCTTTCTCGGATGAGACCCTTCCGGATCAGTTCCTCCACTTGCCCTTGCAGAATTTCGCACTCTTTCGGATTCATCCGATAATGAGAATGATTTGGTAAGCTAGACCTAAGGATAAGGTCGATATGGTGTTGGATATCTCGCATGAGAGGTAATCCATCGGGAAGGTCATCAAGCCAAATTTCTTTAAACTCGTGCAGTAAGGGTTTTAGTTCATTAGGGATGTTGATGGGATCGAGTTCTTTCCCTTTTACAATTAGTGTATAGGTCTGTCTTGTTTCTTTGGATTCCTCCACGAAGTCCTGTATGGTTAAGAGAAAACGACCCTCCACTTTAGAAGTTTCAAGTGGTCCCTCTGGATCCAAGGGGCCAATATAATTTTTCGGCCATCCTTAACGAAGATATACACACTATCTCGCCCTTTATGAGCGGCGTCATGGTCGGATTGGCAGGGTCGACCGAATAGTATGTGACATGCTTCCATGTCAACCACATCGCATACTACTTTATCTTTATAATGTTTGCTAATTGAAAAGGATATGGTACACCATTCAGTTACCTTTGTTTCACTGACCTTCTTGATCCAACCAATCGTATATGGGGAGGGATGACGTTTCGTTTTCAATTGCAATTTTTCTACCATTACCCTGGAGATAATGTTCTTGCTGCTCCCACTGTTGATGATCACATCACAGACTTTTTGATTCACCGTACACCTAGTTCGAAAGATGGTATGTCGTTGTGGGTGTACTTCTTTCCTTGGTGATATAATAGTCACCTCACGACTAGCGATTCGCCATGATCCTGCGGAACCCAACCTGACTCGTCCGTTTCGTCTTGTGGCGTGCTCTGGTTCCTCAGTACCTGTATCCTCGTCGGCGTATTCAGCACTACTATCATTGATGGTGAAGTTCGTCACTTATCATTGGGGACAAGTATTTGATAGGTGACCTAACTGGCCACAACGAAAGCAATGGTCTCCCCTTGGCTAAGCATAGGGGTTCGGGATTCTGCTTGGGCCAGCAGCAGTCGATACGCCCGTTTGGGGCCTAGTTTGTCCGCTTCCTTGATCTCGGTTCACAGGTGCAGGAGGTTGAGTGCGTGTTCCTCCGGGCTCCTTCCCCTTGGGCTGTGCAGCTCCCAGTGGCGGCCTGTCACAACAACCCTAGCGGTAAGATAGGTTCGTGTGTCGTGACGTTCAAGTTGTACTTTCGCTAAGGTAGCCATCTTGATTGCATCATTCATCGTCGAAACGGACTGCATTTAGACTCAATCCTGAATCGCCATATGCAATCCACCATTAAATCGGGCAACTTGTTGCGATTTAGTTTTGGCCAAATTGTTACGTGCTGCTAAGCTGTAGAATTCTTCCGCTAACCGGTTAAATGTGCACTTCTCACATTGGGCGCAACTCCTAAAGCCTAACGGAGGAAGAGTTATACTCAAACTAAAACTTACCATTTATTGGAATTAAAATAGGGAAACGACCGTCGACCTGGTGGTATTTCGCAAATCCGGCTTGCACAACCCGGCATAGCGAGTTGGGTGGCTAAAGTAGCTCATTCTACCTCGAAATCATATATTTTACGCCCGATAACTCATTCCGGATTGCAAGATACGCCCGATTTAAGGTCTGACGGTCCAGATCACTTTTGTCGCGGACCGGGCCTTTTCTGATCCATCTTGGCCATGAAACCGTCCGCGACCCGCTCTACATCACGTTGTAGGATCAACCTTTTGGACCTGCAATCACCAGGTGGGCCACATAGACAGAGGAAAAATGAACAGTCTACTAATCATGTGGGCCAATACAATCAGATCCGCTTGATTTTTGAGATCCGCATCCACACATCCGTAGATCGCCAGAGATCGACTCGGATATGATATGCCATACGTGCGTGCAATCACTCGTGGGAGTTCATCGATTAGAACATGCCAGGCAATCTCTGTCTTACTTACATCTCCCCAAGTCGGAGAGTGGACCTCCAAATTTGTGTAAGAGGGGTACACCTTTTGCGCGGCCCCTGTCATTTTCTATATCAAAGTATTCCTAGCCGTTGATCATGTGGCCACCTTTTAAGCAGTGGATTATCCAATCGCTCAGTTTTCTCATGGAGTAACGATTGAATGGATATGGACACCATGATGGGATATCATCAAACACCGTTCATGCACGTCCCTTTGCAATTTCAAGCATAGTTCAACGATTCAGATCTACTCGAAAACCTGACAGGGTCTTTAATGGACTCCAATCGTTGTTTCAATAAAAGTATAGAGAAGGGGAAAAATCTTCTATTTCATGCAAGTGTCTACACTATCAAAATATCCATGAGAAAACCAAACCGAAACAGGTTTGACTGCAACCCCTGTTACGCAAGCCTCTTTAACCAAAAGCTCTGTGAGGCCCACCGCAATGTCTGTGTGACATCTACCGCCATCCACCAGTTCCACTAGATCATGTTAGGAGGTTGTCGCTTGTTGTTTTCGGCAATTTGGTCAGGTGGTGAATGTGTGTGTGCCACAATTGAATCTGCAGCTCAATTCAAACCGAACTATGACCCCAAGCACCAAGATAGGCAGATATGCAATAGATTACTAAGATCGGATGCGATAGGCCCCCTATTCAGCCACTCGCTCAATGTTAAACAGGATTGAGCGATATTCAGAGGGTAGGGTTCGTGCTTTGATGATGGGTTAGACATTTGCCTTCCATATGAATGGACTTTTCAATACAAATAAAATACAGGTGAGAAAGGAATTCTTACCGTCGGTCACACTGCAAAGCACCTCTCCTAATGAAGAACTGAATCCAACGTATGAGTGTAGACTCAAATTATAGCTAAAGCTACCAACAATTCGGACTGACACTACAGATTACACTATGGAATGTAAAACAACAAGCGAGGAAATGACTACACTAAGAAATGTAATTAAGCAAAGCGATTTATAATGAGGAATGTAAAAAAGATTGGTAATTGAAAGGGGAATTGGAAGATAATTTTTGAATTTGATTGGGTTTGTATGAGACTCCTTTTCCTGCCGAATTATCTTGCTATTTATAATCTTAACTTAGCCATCTAGATCCTTCCCACGTTCTGACTGTTGCTATAACCGTTCAACACTTCATGGCCTTCTTTACTCTTGTTCTTGTCATCTGTCTTGTAACCGCTTCTACAGGATCGCTTCTTCCATCGACCGCTTAAGTAACGTCATGGAATCGCTTGATGCGCTCTAGCTGTGCTATCGTAAGATATTCTTTGTATATCTCTACAGATCTTCAAATACACCACGCAAATTCATCTTGATCACACGTACCTTGCTCTTATTGGTTTTCGCAGGAACACCCCCCCCCCCCCCCCCCCGGTCGCTTCATCTTTGGAAAAAGGTGAAAGCAACGTATGACCCCTCATTAATGCGACGATACTTACACACATGTGGTAGTGTCTCGATAACCGTCTTCGACCAATTCATCCTGCTACATTAACTGTAACCATCCTTGTTCGAGACGAGCCAAACCCCATCATGACGCATGTTCCTACATCGTTTCCAACAAAATCATAATGATGCCCTAATAAATGCTTCATCCCCTTGGCCGATATAGGCGCCGTTTTGATATTTTATCATCCTACGCTTCCTTTTTTTTTACTCCGAACGTTCCAATTTCCTTCTCGATCTCATTCTCGAGCAATGGCTACCTCATCGTCTTCTTCTCCATCATTTCATCAGAATGATCTTGTTATAGTGATGGACGCCATTTCCAAAAAATATTCCAATGAAAAAGTCTTCAAATCACCTATTGTGGATTACTATTGCATGGGACTGGCATTTTCTCCTGCAACAGATACTAACGAAGTTAGCATGATGGATTCCATGTTTACCATATGCTCGGCGAGACTTTACTTATTCAGTCAGAATCTATCCCTGAACCCGCCAATGCCTTGAAGAATCCTCGATCTTGGCCGAGACCACTACCAGAATGGGATGTTTGGTTCGCCCGTGTTTTATCTCAATATTAGGCAACATGGAAGAATTTGGGCATTTATGAATGCATCAAACTATCCCTCCACGATTATCCTTCAGATCATGCCCTTCTTACAGCGGCTTCAACGTTCTAGAGCCCATCCACCAATACGTTTTTTCTTTGGCTGCAGCCCTATGAGTCCAATTATCTTGGACGTCACAGCTCTGACCCAGCTTCTTCCATTCAGCGAAGCCATCTTCCCAGGTTTCGCTCAGAAGAAACCCAAACGCTTCACGAATAAAGCCAGTAAGGCTTATTCTCACTTCATGCAAACATACCGCAAGCACAAAGGACCGGTCAATTACGAAGAGTATACGACTTTCATGTTGCTTTGGATCTGCCGACATTTACTCTGTGTAAATGCTCTGCAAGTTACGAACGAGTACGTCCACCTGGCCGAGGCACTTGCTCATTGTCGATTATTTGTTTTAGCACCTTTTATACTCAACCACCTGTATAAAGGTATCTAGGAAATTACCACCAAGGGTCTATATCATAGAGGATGACTACTGTAGCATCTTCAAATGTGGATTTACGAGTACTTTCGCCCTTCCCTTGTACATAATACTATCCACTCTGAAGTTGTTTATTCTTCTTATGGCGAACGCATCATCAATTTTCTATATATATATATATATATATATATATATATATATATATATATGAATACTTTATTCTTTTCTTTAGATAAAGGCAGGTGAAGTCAGTCATTTATTCCCTTTCACAGTGGTGAGTATGGCCCTGCTTGGTTCACTGGCTGATATGATCAGGAGGACGATCAAGAGGTATCTCAGATGCACCTTGCCGGGGAAAGTTACCTCATTTGCAGGGATCTTTCTTATGGTGGCGCGATTGATATTGGCAAGAACACTAAGACTAGGATCAAGCAATACTGCCCAAACTTGCTTGCTCGTCAATTCGACTTAGTCCAGTGCATTTCATGTCTATTCACTCAAACAACCTGCAATTAACCTCCTTTTACTCGATCGATTGCCGCATCGATATCTATCATTCTCTCAACTCCACTTTCCAGTCGGCCAACCTGACTCTCTCCTGCTATCCAAACCAGGCCCAAGTAATGGACACCTTCGTTGTCTAGTGGGATAGCCATTATAAAAAGTTGATTGATAAATCTCATCAAGCTATCATTGCTCAGCTCTCTTCTACCATAGAGCTTCGAGGAAAGAGAAGGACAACACCTCAATCGGCCGCAACTTCCAGCCGAAAAATAAATAAGCCAAAGACCAAATCGGTCGTTGTATCCTCCCCATAAACTTTACCAATCAAGGCAACTCCTCAACTAAAAATCTACGGTGAAGGTACCTGTCGCCCCCACATCTCCACCAGCTTGCTAGCCTCCATCAGCTTCGAAGAGAATCCTCGTCTTGGGAGCTCCTCTTGGTCCACCTCCTCAGCCTCATGCTTTAGTTTTCAAACACTCTAATCCACCCCCCCAGCCAACTGTAACAAGTCAAACGTTGCCGATCTCATCAAAAGGACAACGACAATCAGGTATTTCCTCGACTAATGTCGTGTCTTCATTTGAAAAATAATTCAAAACTAAATATTGGCCAAGGCTCTCCATTGAAGATTACTCTAAAGAAATCAAGGAAAGTCTAAAACGTCACCAAAAAGCTCATTATAATAAATGCTGGAACAAATGGTGGCAGGATAGGGAAAGATTAAATAATCCCAATCTCCCATTCGATGAAAAATACCTTAATTCCCATCACCCCAGTCTGCCACCATTCCCCACTTCTACACCAGCGATGGCGATGATTATAAACCTCATACTATGAACAAACGATTCATCACCTATGTCATCCGTTCTGATTTAGGTGGAGGTTGCTTACTCGTATAACTATTCTGAATCTTCTGCCTCACATCGATTTACCATATCTTTCTTTTGCAGTTACTCGAGAGCTATCGGCTGCGGAAAAACAAGTTATTGCAACACAGTCATTACAACAATGCCAACCAACAACCGAAGCTCCTGATGTACAAGTTGTCGATTCTGAGGACATAATCAGCATTGAAGCTCTTTCTTCTCATAATTCTCTTGAAGCCACGACTCTCGTCACTAAGTCTGACTACAAGGTCGACCTTCTCCAAATGCCACCTGCTATTGTCGACCAAGGATAGGAAGAAGAGCAACCCTTAAGTGCCACTCCTCAAAGCCTTGGAAAAGGTTCATCTCCCTGACCCATTCCTCTAACTGTCGAAGAATCTGCATCACATGAGGTAGTCGTTCACGAACAAGCCATAGAGGAGACTCCTGTGACCGATGTCTCTCTACCTATCCCACCACCGTGCTTACGTCAACACCAACAATTGTGGATAACACCTCGGCCCTTTCTGCATCTACTGAGGATATGCTTCCAGTTGACAACATCCTCTCCTCCCTCGAATGAGCTCTTACTGATGACCTCAATGTGGTTGAGTCTCCTCTCTCGATTGAATCTCAAAGCTTTAAAGAACTCCATATTCTTGTACAAACAGGATTGTCCGAAACCATGTCAGTTGAGATGATCAATAGGCTCGCCAAAGTAGTCGAACCATATAATGCTCTCTCTTGTTCGGACTCAAGCCTCACGACCAAATTACTAGTTCTCAAAGAATTATTGGGATTCGTTAAAGAGAAACATGAGCTTTGTACCATCATCGGCCGCTTCGAGACGGAGCATATGACAACAAAATCCCAAATAGCCCCTGCCAAGGATATCGCAAGCAAACTTTCAGCCAGCAATACTGAATTGAAAACATCTAAGGCCAAGCTGGAGGAGATGGGCATGAGAATCATAACTTTGGAGGCAAAGCTGATGACTCTAAAGAGAAATTACGAGGAGAAAGGTGTTGAATGCGATCGACAAAGAAGAACGATCGAGGATTTGGCGACGGCTGCTAAGGTTCAGACAGCAAATATAGGTCATCTTCATCGAGCAGTTGTCAAACACGAAGTTGCTTTGTGCATGGCCCAAGATCGGTTGGAAGAGGTTGAAGCATTGATCCAGCGTTTTTCTTCCTTGGACTTGTAATTTTTGTAATTGTACGCATTTACTAATAATAAATTTTTTTAAAAAGGAAAAAAGAAGAGAAAAGAATATAAATTTAAAAATCCTACCGTGGTCATCACTTTTTCCCCGTATGATGCCACATGAATGAGATTGGAACAGTAGGACCCACCATGGAACAGCCAAACCTTAAATAAAACAATATATATATATATATATATATATATATATATATATATATATAAAATCCACTTCTTCTCATGCTTTCAGTGTTACATATTGGTAGGACATTGCTACCCTAATATATTTTAACCCTGAGTACTTGGATCCTCCACCCAAAATTAAATCAATAGCACCAGAGACGGGACTTTCATGTCTCAAGCTTTGAAATACTCCAAGTTCTCTTTGGAAAAAGGAACAAAAAAAAAAAAAAAAACCCAGTGTGTAAAGAGCATATGACAATTAGATAAAAATCACTATCCGTATTAGCAGTGAAACATGTAAATTATTCAATTCGAATGCATATTGACAGACAAAGACATCAGGCTCATGAAATACAGAGCCGATATATGCCTTTGATCATGAATTACACTTCAAGTTTGATAAATGAGGAAGGACAGATAAATATCTCTGACGCTAACCATGTGTAGGAGTCTTTACAGCAGTTGAATTTTCCCATCTCCTGAGGGACGAATGTCTCCAAGGTTCGTTTCTCCAGCAGGCTGCTCAAGCATAATATGGATTACAAGTATTGAATGGATCTGCAAGTTTTAACACAATTTATAAGGATCATGGATGGATTCAGGAAAAATAATAGTGGCATGCCAAAACGATAATAACAACATAAACTGTCTCAAAAGAGGCTTTGGATCAACCTACATATAGTCACGGTTTACCAAAGATGGCAGGAAATGGGAGCATATGCACCAACAGGAAGGAGAAAATAAACTGTTTTGTGAACCAAAGCATTCAATTCTGAAACGGAAATGGCAGAGTAGGTAGAGACTCATGCAACTACACAGATATTATGCAATTCAAATGAACAAGTTCAGGGTAAAAAAGGATGAATTGATTGCCATTTTTTATAACCATAGTTTTTCAAATTGTACAAGCACATCCATGAACACCTCTCATGCTGGCAGAAGCCTACGAGATCCAAGCCGTTCTCAGGCTGGCCCTACCGCTTTGTCCCCTGCTCCAATGATCAGCGGTCCATTCATCAGGTGGACCGCATGGACTGTTAGTCAATTTTTTAATGTGGACTGTTAGCCAATTTTGCTTAATCCTCCATTTTACCATGTACGTGTCTCAGATGATGTGGACCAGTGGGCCAGTGCACAAACATGATGGCACCCACCAGATGAGCAGATTGATCTGACACAATCTTGCCAAAGAAAAAGATAACACCAAAATCAGTAGAACAAAAATTCCGAGGAGAAACTGATACATTCTTGTCAACGGATCAACCATGAATGAAAGCATACACGCAATACAGCAACGAATCAAACAAATTGCCATCACTTAACCAAAACAGATCATATAATGCAACAATAACCAAATGCAGACAATACCACAAAATGTACTTCAGAAAAAAGAAAATTCTGTTTCGTAGGGATGAAGGCCACAAAGAACTCCCCTTTTTTTCAATTTTAACAGGAAAAAAACTTTCATAAACATGAACGGACTATGCTTTGCACCGATATTAAGGAAAATGCATTATATCAAGGTTGCAGATGTCCGTTTGGGGAAAAGCAATCTCAGCATGTTGATTGGTCCATACAAAAAAGAGGCCCATTTGGTATAGACCAAAATACACCCAGCACCCTTGCTTAGACAGATCCCTTGCATGGACAGAAACATGCTGGGTGGTTAGAATACACATGACTGTATGTGCACAAAATATTGATACTCTAGCAGACTGACTGTTCAAGTGCATGCATACCATACACATGACATGCATGTGCACATGGTTAGAATAGTGACTGGCATTCTAGATGGGTCCTAATAAGCAAACAGCAAACGAGTTGGGGGGGGGAACTCACTGAAGGGATAATCCTATCAGTCCAATTAGTAGATATCAAACAGGTGGTTAAAATGAAGAAAAGCCAATGGTCCAAATTAACAGACCAAATGCCCATTAAATAGAGATTTTATCACCCAAACAACTAGATTTTGGGGGTAGGGCCCATCTATTGTGATTCGTGAGCCAAAAGATGGGCAGTTAGAATTGAGGTGCATACATGCAGTGTGTACAGCAGTCTGCATGAAAATTGATAGTCTGGTAGCCATAAGTTGCCAGCAATCAAATAACTCCTATTTCAGAACATGGAGCACATAGTTCTCTTCTGCAGCAAATCAGGTTGTCCACTAGAATTTCCAAGATCATATGCTTACCATTTCTTGACGACTCCATCACCATCAAAGTCAAGAGCACTGCCATTAACATGTGCTGAGGAAGAGGCAGAACCCTCTTGAACACCATTCTGCAGGAGGTGGGAGAAACCTTGCCCGATAGACTTCCACAATCGCGTAGGCAAGGACGACTGCGGATTTCCAGAATTTTCATCAGATGGTGGTTCAATCGGCCTGGCAGAGGCTGGATTCAATTCTGAGAACCTTACAGCTCCCAAGATTCGCTCTGGGAGCTCCAATTCAGTTTGGCCCTCGATAAGAAACGCTAGGTCAACGGTCAATGTCGTGATGTAACCAAACGCCAAATGAACAATGGCATTGGCAACCATTGAAGCTCCAATATCCACGTCAACTTCTATGTAGTTCTCCCTTATGAAATACTTGCAAGACACAGCTCGTCCAAGTATGCAGATGGCCTGCTCACCAACAGCAGTTCTCACAATCCAAGGCCCTTTGACAATGTTGGCTATCAACTTGAGCCTCGAATTCCGAAATGCATCATCCCCCTTCAGAAAGCGATCCATGAGGGAACCTTCGGGGATAGGATCAAGCGCTACAAAATATGCAACGGCGCTGTAGTTGTCCTTACTTGGGACTTGCAAATTGAAAGCCCAGATGAAAGGCTTCTTACCGATGGCAAATTCATTGTCAATAGCCTTCCTCACACGGCTGTTTGGGTGGTTTAGAACATCACTTATTTTAGTGGCACCTTTGATCCAATCAAATCCAAGAGGCTTTAGAAGGTAGTTGCCGCCAGGAATTTTAACCCTGTCAGTAAAATAGTTGGGGCCTCTAACCATAAACTTATCACCAGGTGGGGAAGCCCAGCCATCTGGACAATTATCTGGTTGCAGAAGTGGAACAGCCCCCTCAGATTTCACTCTCTCTATCCACTCATGTTCATTCTGACCATCATGACCAGCCATAAGCAAATGATATAACCTGGAACAAAAAACAACACCCTATCAAGCGACAAAGAAATAGATCAAGAATGCATAGAAATGGATTGGAAAGTACTTGACACACTTGACTTTTGTAGCACCAAAACACTTAAAGGATGCTTATGCGGTTGAAATGGATGAATCAGATTACAACTTTCAATAGGATATTTAATGGATTCACAGAACTTGCAATAGAAAAATAACCAGTTTGAAGTTCACAAAAAATCACTTTCCATTTCTTGCTCACGATATCATATCATTACCAGGTGAAAATAATTCCATCTGCAAATGGGCAATATATTTCTACAGTATGAATTCTATAGTTGATTTGACTCCTCTTTTTTCTTGTTCCAAAACCTTTCTAAATATAGAAAAACCCAATATTGTTAAGGAAAAGTGATGAAGACATCACTTCACATACACCTTTGTGTACGCATCAGAGGAGGCAGGTCGCACCGATTTTTGTGTGGCTAGGCGAGTACCCATGATCATATTGAAAAACCCATGTGCATGTGCGAGCATCTGGAAGACCTCACACCGGGAAGATGCACATGAGTTGCTTTAGGGAGTAATTTGGACCGTTGGATTTGAGGGACGTGACGATCGGGCTGTTGGATCGCATGGATTACATGATTAGGCCATTGATCGTGGATCGTTTTCATCATTATTGGACATTATTATATTCTAGGATTTAGTTTATGATTGATTTATGTTTTGGACACCTTATGAGTGATTTTATTTGATTTTTCATTAGACTATGATTATTTTTGTCAAAATTCATGAGACAGGGTTTAAATTGTAATTTTGAAAAGTTCTTGAGGCTATAAAAGAGAGGGGGGGGGGGCGGGGTTGACCTCTCATTACTTTGGTTTTGAAGAGAGAGAGAGAGAGCTCCTTGTTTTCTTCTTCCGTCTTCATGTGATGTGAGGGTGACTTCATGTAAATTGTAAGGAAGATCAGCGCAAAGCTTATCTTCATAACAGAAGTGTAAGGCTTCCTCCACACTCTCATCTCTTCATCAACAAGCACGGTATTCTTTCACGTTCTTCGATTTTCATTCTCCTTCATCCCAAGCCATCAACATCCTCCCGATCTTCATCCCTTATACATCCAAACCCTAACCCTAAACCTAAAAATCTCAAATCTTTCTAGTTCCCCAAATTACCAAACCCTAGTTCTTCACAACCTTCAATTGAACTCAAATCCCTACATTCCCTCCATCCAAAATCTTAATTCTCTTATCCTAGTACCTAAACCCCTCAGACCCTTACCCAATTTACCCCATTATCCCTAATTCCAAGTTTTCCTCAATTCCCCTAAACCCTAATTTCACCCTAGGTAGTATTAGACCTTTCCTTTTAGAAATAGGCTTAGCCTATGCTATTTGGATGTCCCTACATCCATTAGATCCTAGTTTTCCTGATTTAATTGTCTGGTAGGATGATGTTTGGTAACCTAGGCTTGAATTATGCATGATCTCCTTTTGGAATTTTGGTATTTGTGATGATGGTATCAAGTTTTATGATTTTTATTAATTAACTTAATTTTGCTGGTTGATCTCACACAATATTTGAGTTCATGCATCGGTCCTACATCAAAAAGCCACTTAAGAAGAAATATAGAACACTCGGGCCAAAAATTAAGGGCAATATTTGAACCAGCATTCTGTACATGTGGATGGACAGTGCTGCATAGAACTCAAAATCCAACAATCCTAGCCATCTAATCATCAGCCTGCAAATGGATGGTTTAAAATATATATATATATAACAGTCCAAATATAAAATGGGTAAAGGTCCAAGAATTCTATCTATGAGATTGATCAAGGGGGGATCTTTTATCAATCATCCATCCATTGGACCCACAAGAAGAACAATCTGGGTAGTAGAAACGTGGGACTAACCCATACAAAATGCTCGCCCAAACAAAAGTATCGCTAATTTGAGTCGAGCACTTTGCAATAATGTTGAGTGGCAATTAAAATGATGCTCAGACGAGATCCAAATCAGCCATCGAAATCTGTAGAAACTACAAACAATTGAATCCCACAAAGTTGAATGTATAAAATATCGGTCATTATGGTAAAGAACATCGAAACCTCAATATGTCTACTATGACAGGCAGAGCTTGGCGGTGACTTTAAAATAACATCAGCAGTCATTCCTGACTACTTACAACCCCTTTCTCTACATATCCAATAATGTTTCAGTAATTTGCTGATTTACTCGGAGACAAACCACTTGGGCAGGTATAAGTACCACATCCAAACTCCAGAAAAAGATCGACCCACTAGTTGAGCAGGATATAAGCACCAAGTCCAAGCTTCATATTCGTAAAAAGTACTCCTTACATAATCAACACGGCCCATTTTAATAGAATTGTTGTTTCATTGAAATGGTAAATTCAAAATGGGTAAATGGAAAGACTATTAATAGGTCTGGTTTTTTCTTTTTTTTCTTTTTTTCCTTTTTAGTTTTGTTTGGAGGGGGGAGGAGAGAAGATATTTTAGCCTGAAACATCATCCTATCAAACAAAGAAATTCCATCTAACCCTCGGAGTATGGACCATGAGTACAGAGGTATCGTTTTGAATGATAAAAGGACTAGTATAACAACACAGACGTGATTTCACACAATGAAATATATAAACCTAATTATTGAAAACATCATCATCAACATCTAAGCCTTATCCCAACTAATTGGGGTTGGCTACATGAATCCTTTTCCGCCATTCCACTCTATCAAGGGCCATAACGTTTGTTCAACCATAGGTCATCAAGTCATTCCTTGCTACCTCCACCCATATCCTTTTGGACCTTCCCCTTGGCCCTTGCCCTTCTAGAGCCTTAAGCTTGCACCACTCCTCATAATTGGCGAGTTCTTAGTCACCATTACACATGACCAAACCATCTAAGTCTACCATCCCTCACCTTATTACCCATTTGTGTTACTCCTAATTTACATCAAATGCATTCATATCTAATTATATCCTTCCTCGTTTTCGCACTCATCCATCTCAACATCCACATTTCCGCTACACTCATTCTATGAACATGTTGTTCCTGTACTGCCCAACATTTTGTCCATAAAGCATGGCTAGTCTAATAGCCATCCTATAAAATGTCCCCTTCAATTTAATTGGTACATAGGAGACACATCTCCACAATTCAACTAATTGATTTAAATGTTCAGAAAAAAAAAAAAAAAAAAAAGTGATTACAAATTGAACCTGTGAAAGATTTCAGAGTCCCTTCAAATTTTGTTAAAAATCCATCCAGAGTTCCATACCCAACAAACTAAGTCCATGTACACATGAATTTGCTTGTTTTGCCCAAATAAACAAGACTCAAATCCCAACAATTTCCTTCTTCCACTTAGTAATCTTGTTCTTCAAGAGTGTAAGTTTTCTAGCAAACTTGAAACCCGCATATCCTTTCACAGAGGAGTTCCACCAGTCCAAGACTAGCTGTGTGAAACCCTCTATCTCGAGCCAAGCCACCTCAAAACTAAAAGGCCTCAGCCCCTAGTTGATCGAGGTGACATCCATAATGATTGGGCAATGGTCCGATACAATCCTAGGTAAAGTTCGATGCGAAACCAAGAGAAATTTTTCAATCCAATCCGTCAACACCAAGAACCTGTCCAGCCTAGATAGAATTGCATTTTGTTGCCCATTAGACCAAGTAAATTTTACCCCCTCCAAAGGGAGATCCACCAAGTCATTCCAAACTACCAATTCGCAAAATTCGACATACTACGAGTTATGCGACTACCTAAAGATTTCTTATGACTTAACCTTAATACATTGAAGTCCCCACCGACGCACCAAGGTTCATTCCATTTTTTGCCTAGCACTGTCCAGCACTACCCAAAATGAATCGTGCAATCCATATGACCAAGGACTGTGTATTGCTATGAACATCCATTGGAAACCCGAAGAAATCTCTCCGCGACAAACCGAAATAGAGAAATCCCCAGAGCATGAATAAGCCTTCTTCCAAATACTGATTTTCCACGCAATTATGATACCTCCAGCAAATTCCTTCGCATTTACAACAACCCACTCCTTGTTTCGAATCCCCTAAATAGAATCGATCAGGCCTTTGTCCACAACCTAAAGCTTAGATTCTTGCAATGTAATTATATCTGCCTTAGACTTTCTTGCATAATTCTCTGACATGGGTCCTTTTAGAGTTGCACCCTAGCCCCTTGACATTCCAAGATAACATTAACATTGAGAACCTGTTTTTCCCAATCTAGCCAATTTTCCCCCACATGTCATAGTTGATGGAGCACTCAAGACTAAGCACCTCCCTCCAGCCTTTCAGCAACTTCTTCTGCTTCAACGCTTGAATGTCGAGTCAGAGCTAAGCCCCCCTTTGTTGGGCGAAGTGGAAAAAATCGTAAATGTCCTCATCTCAAACTTCGTATGACATTCCAACCATACCTCCCATACGAACCAACACGTCCTTGGCCTGCTAGAACTATTCTGGCGATATTGAATACATCCCCTTCCTGATCTCATGGAGATCCTTATCTTCAGCAGAATTGACCTGGGCCCTTGGTGATATATCCTTGAAAATCTTCTCTACACATAAAGGAGTAATTATCAGCGCATCTTCTAGGTCCTGAATAGGAATTGCCACTGTAGTCTACCAAGTTGTCGACCCCAGCCTCCATGTTGACCCAAGGAGATGTATCTCTGTTCATCTCTTCCCAATCACAACACATCGCAACCTCCCAACATTTTAAAGTGCAGTTGCTTTCGTGGCATCCTTCTAGGTTGTAGTCCTCCTTTGATCAAAGAGAGTCATCGAGAGGCGATTCTGGCTGGCTTTCCCCGCACAACAAGCATATCCGTATTTCCCTCATCCTTCTCTTTCTCCACGGATGTCCTCGGCATCAGGCTAAAAGAGTGTCTTCTTCTAAGCAGAAGAGGGGGCTGGGACTCCCGTGTTTTATAATTTGTCTCGGTTTGTCGAGTTACATACAAAAGCGCCACACGTTTGGTCTAAGTTGCGTGCGGGAAGACCACACGTATGGTCTGTCTGATGTGGCGTGAGTCACATGTGGGCAATAACTTGGTATCCACATGAATTTCAGCTATGGGTCAAGTTTCTCCTGCTTTTGCTAAGGATCCATGCCACGTGTCGAGATCAAAAGCCTCTTGAACAACGAGAGCAAGTTCAGATCCTCTTTCGTGTTCCCCTTAAGACATGCATCTCGAGCAAGAGTCAGAGCCTCGTCGAGGCTGCCACCGCATCCGGCCAAGATAGGTTCAGTTTATGAACCACCATTCGAAGAGAGGTTTAGGAGAGTGCATTGTTGTCCCAATATCCTGCATCACACCAATCATTGTGTGTTAATCCCTCAATGATTTCGATCTCACCTACCCCATTTCTATCGCTCAAAACTTGACACGCGTCCCTCTTGTGAACCAGATAATGAGGACAACTGAGCACCAATCAAAGTATACCAGATGAGGAGAGCTCTCGTTTCTTTATGGCTTGGTGATGCATACATGGGGCCCCATGGGGCCAATTCAAGTGCCTAGCCCGTTGAAGACCCCACATGCATGATTATGCATCTTTGAAAGCCCCACATTGGGAAGATGCATGTGGGCTACTTAAATGAACCATTCCGACCGTTGGATCATTGCCATTGGACATCTTGATCATGGGCTACGAAATAGTTTAGTTTATTTGGTTGTTTGTGTGTTTTTTTAGCTTATATTTTGTAGAGTTTAGGGAGTTAGGAACAAATTTTATTTTATTGAGTGTCTTTATGTGAAACTTTTTTATCGGATAGACATCTTCACCCTAGCCATTATGGCATATGAAATATAAAATAAATATAAAATCTCTTTCTATTTGCTTTGTGATGAAGTAAAACCTCATGTGATTGTAGCAATTTGGTGTGATGCCATGGAGTGATTCCTAGTTATCCTTCTCTTTCATTCTCTTCCATCAAAAGGTATTTCCTCTCTTTTCTCTTTATCTTTCTTTCTATTTTTCTTCTCTTCTTTCCCCATCAACAAACAATCTCCACATTTATCCTTGTTCTTCTTTCTCCCAACCCATACACCCGCAACCTAACCCACCTCACCTGATCGTACACCCGTACGACCATACCTGGCCGTACCGACCTATCCGTACAACCATACGAAGAGACTTGTAGGCTTTTCCGTATGATCAGTCTTCCCCTTCCTTTCATCCTTTGTTTACTCTATTCAAACCCTAATCCCTAAAATCCCAAACCTAGTTTTCTAAAAACCCTAAATCCCTAAAACCTCAAACCTTGATTCCCTAATCCAAAATCCCCAAATCTGAAAATCTGAACCTATTTTCCAATTCCTTAAACCTCTACGTCAACCCTAACAAAGACATGTACTTGCTTTGAATGATGATTAGTACCTATCCTGGATGGAAGTCCTACTTTTCATAAGTCCTATCTACCCATGTTTTATAAGATCTAACTGATGGGTTGTGATTTAATCTTGAATCTGAGCATAATTAAATACTTGAATTCAGTAAGCTTGAGATTGATTAGCATTATTTTGTGCTTTAAATTATTCTAGTTAATCCTTTGATTATCTCATTGCATCATTCTTAGTTAGATCATCCACCCTGCATCACCGGAGAACCTACGGAGCAATGAAACCGTTCTCCATCACCTAACATCTCTCTTTTGCCATTGTTGTCGGATGAAGTAAAAGCCTCCCAATTCCTCCATATGATTCCCCATCGAAGAAGAACTCCCCATTCCCTCTCCTTCTTCACGATTAGAGACACCATCTCCTTCCCCACCTTCACCAAGATCTCGGCTGGATCTTGAAGAGAGTTTTTCCTCCTCACATAGACCCGAGTAACCCCTAATTCCTCTCCTTCCTCAGTAGCTTCATCTAATAACTATCATCTCCCCTAGACAAAAGGCAACTGCAACGAAGAACTCCTGCGGCCACAACTTCAAGGGTATCCCCCAAATGAGATACCACTTCTGCTCGCTATCAAAAAATGTGTATTCCTCCCACTTTTGGATCTTTCATCTTTCTGATCGGCCTGTCTCTGTGCATACTACCCACAACCATTAACAGTTCAAGATTCCTCTCAAGTCGGACCCATATCCAGACCTCAACATCCCTAATCAGTTTGATCAAATAATCTTCCGTGAACCATCCACAAAACTCTTCCGGCCAAGTTCCGATTTGGGGAATGGTCGTGTTAGGTTTTGTTTCAATGGCAACCGAACATTAGGGCGATTCTGTGGCCTTTTCAAGCACCTTCGGGCTGACCCTCACCTATTTTCTACCGCCAATGCCTTCCACCAAGTAGCATTCGTCATCTTCCACTTGTTGTTCCTTTTGCTGAGGAGATTGAGGGGTTTCTCCTAAGACTATATTCCTGTAAGAAGAGTGGTTTGCAGTCCAGTTTACAATCTCGTCCCATCCGCACTCCTTCACTCCCCAATTTTGATCCATCTTCCTTGTCGTTACTGCAAAATCTTTTTTTCCCCAAAAAAAAAAAAAATGAAACCTTCCTTGTTTCGAAGTTCTGGGCCATACCTAGCTCTTTGAACTAGAAACTTCCTACCACCGAAGCTTTCACAATGGAGAAGCCTCACAGCACGGGCTAACTCTTCTTCTGATCCCATGCGAACAAAGGCAAATCCCCTCAATTTAGAAGAAGGACGATCTCGAGGGAGGAAGACCTCCATAACCACTCCAGCTCTATCGAACGTACGTGAGAAGTTGATGGGTAACCATCCCTTTGGGAAGCCACTGACAAACAAAGTCGGAAAGGAAGAGACGTTCCTCTTTTGGTTCTCTCTTTGGGTTTTTTCCTACTGTTGTCCATTTGCTATCCTCCCCTTCTTCGACATCATCATCCCTCCACTCACTGCTTCTCCCGAATGGGCCGTTGAAGTCTCCATGTTGTTGTTCATGATGAAACTTCGATCCGTGTTGTTGTTGTTGTTCGTGAGGAGGCTTCAACCCCATGTTCGTCAATAAATTTCTATACACACTCTGAGTTAAATAAAAAATTATGACTCGGAATTGCAATAATCCTCAGATTAAGATCTCAAATTGTGACTGCAAATAACAGATAAAAGGGGAAATTGTTACGATCCCAACGGTTTAATAGCCTAGTTTGACATGTTCCATCAGTCTTGGGGCTTTTGGTGTATTGGTTAGGTTCTTAACAATTGGTATCAAGCCAACACCACCTCCTGTGTTGGAGTCACAGAAGGGGCGACCTGGACTAGAGTGAAAGTTGCCATGGCGTGGAAAGGGCGACCTGGACAACCAGAGTGCAGCCGCCAAGTGGAAATGGCTACCTAGATAACTAGAGTGCAGCTGCCACACCCTTAAAAGGGCTACTGGAAAAGAGGCCAAAGTGTGTGCCGCCACAGAGTGGGCCGTCATGGATGTCGGTTGCGGAGCGTGGTGGAATGTTACGATCTCAAGGGTTTAATAGCCTAGTTTGACACATTCCATCAGTCCTAGGGCTTTTGGCATATTGGTTAGGTCCTTAATTGAAATACATTATCTTGGCCCGAGACCAGTAATGCCATCCTCAAGCATTAAGCATGTATTCATGGCCCCATGATTTAGTGATCCAGACCATTGATCTTATGAGCCCAGCTGGGGATGTACCATGCCAAAAAAAAAAAAAAAAACTCCTCCATTAGTACATCCAATCTTTTGAATTTCCCACTGAATGTGAACATAGCCACATTTTTCCTTAACCGTCTATTTACATGCAACCAATCTAACATTCAGAATTGGCCCTTCTAGTACATTATACTGCCAATGGGCCACCCCACAGTTACTAGACTGAGAAATAGATGTGAGTGAAACTACACGAGAAACATCACACTTTACCAAATGATTTTATAGTATCCCTCCAAAAGAGTGAGATATATCCAGGATATGGGAATTGAGAAAAGTTGGTATTTGGATCCATCCACAGTGCATGCCAACAGATCAACGGTCCAAATCCGCAAACCATGCACCCCGCTCACACAGATGCAAGCCCTTAGCATTTCAAATTGTCGGGCTGATGATTGTACAATTCTCATAAGGGGGTTTTTGCATTTTTCACAGTGACGACAATGAATGGCAATCGAATTTTCATACAATTCAACTGAATTAAGAACACAGAATTCAATAATAATGCCGATTACGACCCCAATATAAAGAAAATAATAGATTATGGTTTTGGCAATTCCTCCACAAATTCCAATTCCCCAAACACAGATCTAAGATTCTAAACCCTAATTCCCAAAATAGAGGACAAAAAATAACCCTAGCCGTTCATTAAAAAAGACAAGAATAGCCCTGACCTTTCTAGAATCTTCCTTTTCACTTAAGGAAAAAATGAAATTCGGAGAAGAGGTTGAAATCAGCCGCGGAAACGTCTGGATCGAAGATTTTCAATGCAGAGAGAGAGAGAGAGAGAGAGAGAGAGAGAGAGTCCGAGATTCTTGAAGTGGTTCTTTTGTAATAAAAAGAAAAAGAAAACAGTAGTGCGAGTACTGTGGGAAGGGAAGCTGAGCCGTGATTGTGAAAGCAGCTTCACTTGGAGGAAAAGACAAGAACCACTTTTAAAGGGAGTTTTTTAATACTCTGTCTGCATATGGTGCTTCATACGCAGGCACTTAGAAATGGTACACTTCAAATATATTAACTCAAATGAAACCGATTAAATTGCGTAAAGCACCCTTTTTAATTTACAGACCTAAATTAAGATTTTATTGAAAAACTTAAACTTTGATTCGTGGACACTCGTTTGTTGAAATAAGACCATTGGATATTTTTCATTATAACCATCCAAATAAATGTTCACAGATCTGATTATCAGATTACTAAATAAGTTTAAATTTTTGGGCCATTATAAATCTAAATTTTGTACATATGTTGGACGATTTAATTTATACTATTTGTATTAACGGTATGCAATTTTAAGTATTTTCTAAGTGCCTGAGTATCATCCACTACGCCCTGCTAGAGTATCAAATTTTTTTTTCTCCATTTTAAATGGGAACGGATTGGCTACTACCCCTGCCACCAGCCAATGGCTGATGGTAGGTGCTCTGTGGGCCTCACCATGATGTGTATATTTCATCCATGCCGTCCATATGTTTTTCCATATAATTTTATTGTATGAGACCAAAAATGATATATATCCCAATATCAAGAGGGCCACATTACATGAAACAGTGTTCAATGAGCGTAGACCATTAAAAAAAATTTGGGGGCCATAAAAGTTTTGGATCAATCTGATATTTGTTTTTTCCCTTCATCTGGTCCTGTATGACCCAATCAACATATTGGATGTCAAATAAACAGTACGGTGGGCCTTAGGAGGATTTTAATGGTGGATATCCAATCACTATTGTTTTCCTGTGGTGTGGTCCACTTGAGATTTATATTCATCTCATTTTTTGGTAACAAACCCTAAAATGATCTGTAAAAGTGTATGAACGGAATAGATGAAATACATACATTATGGTGTGGCCCACAGAGCACCGACCATAGCCACCGCCTTGGTGGGGGGAGAAATTTACTACTGTGGACCCGACCTTTTGTCCAGTGGTTTTATGAAGAAAACAAAACTTAACTTACCAACTTAGATTTGATCACGTAGACAACCTTTTTTAGGATGAAAATACCCCTCCTTAACATCATTATGGGGCGTAGCAAGCGAAATCGGAATGCGTACTGAGTTACTTAGTAAGCTCCTATTGTATTGAGTAAACTCAGTTGGGCCCACCTTAAATGTATGTAATATATCCACGTCGTCCATCCATTTACCACGGGAAACAGTGGGGATAATGATTTCCACCGTTGAAACCATAGTAGGCCCAACAGTGATGTTTGTTTGTTATCAAACCTATTCATAAGATCATACAGACATGGATTAATAGAAAACACAATTATAAGCTAGATCCAAAACTTCTGTGGCCCCTAAGAAATGTTCAACAGTAGAAGTTCAATTCAAAATTTTCATGTAGTGTGGTCCATTTGAACATTGGATATGTTTAGATTTTTAGACTCCAGCTATGAAATTATCTGTTAAGTTTGCCCCACTGATTTTCTAGTTTGACCTGCTCAATTTCATATTTGCCCCGCTGAAATTCAAGTTTGCCCTGCTTAATTTCATGTTTGCCCCGCTCAATATTCAGTTTGCCCCGCTCAATTTCATGTTTCCCCCGCTAAATTTCATGTTTCCCCTGCTGAAATTCAATTTTGCCCTACTGAATTTCATGTTTCCCTCGCTGAATTTTATGTTTGCCCTACTCAATTTCAAGTTTGCCCCGCTGAATTTCATGATTTCCCCCACTGAATTTCATGTTTACCCCGCTCAATTTCCAATTTGCCCCGTTGAATTTCTTGTTTGCCCCGTTGATTTTCTAGTTTGCCCCATTGAATATCTAGTTTGCCCCGCTCAAATTTTAGTTTGCCCCGCTCAATTTTCAGTTTCCCCTGCTGAATTTTTAGTTTGCCCTGCTGAATTTCATGTTTGTCCCACTCAATTTTCACTTTGCCCCGTTGAATTTCATGTTTGCCTCGCTCAATTTTCACTTTGCCCCGTTGAATTTCATGTTTGCCCCACTCAATTTCCACTTCGCCCTGCTCAATTTCATGTTTGCCCCACTCAATTTCTTGTTTGCCCCGCTCAATTTCTAGTTTGCCCTGCTCAATTTCATGTTTGGCCTGCTCAATTTATAGGTTCCCTCCCTCAAATTCTAGCTTGCCTCGCTGAATTTTCATACTTCCCTCGCTCCATTTCTAGTTTGTCTCGCTGAATTTTCATGATTGCCTCGTTTAATTTCTAGCTTACCTCACTGACTTTTCTTACTTGCCTTGCTCAATTTTCATGCTTGCCTCACGCAATTCCATGATAGATAGCATCGTTGGATTTAGTGAGCACCGCATGAAGTCATTTGTATCTTTGAAGCCATGATCCATATAAGCTTACTCTCTCTAGTTGTTTATTTAAAAAATTAACACATTGCTCACTCTTTATTTCCTTAAGTTCTTTATCATTCTCATCTATTATGGAACGTGAGTACTCGGTCCCCTATTATTTAATTAATTTCTGTATTATAGCAAGCTTACACATACAGTTTCCTGTTTGTCCCGCTGAATTTCGTGTTTGCCCTGCTCAATTTTCAATTTGCCCCACACAATTTCATGTTTGCCCCGCTCAATTTTCAGTTTGTCTCACTCAATTTCATGTTTGCCCCCGCTCAATTTCATGCTTGCCCCGCTGATTTTCTAGTTTCCCTCACTGAATTTCTAGTTTGCCCCGCTCAATATCCAGTTTGCCCTGCTCAATCTGCAATTTGCCCCGCTCAAATTCTAGTTTGCCCTGCTAAATATCTAGTTTGCCCCGCTCAATATCAAATGTGGTCCACTCAATTAGCAATTTGCCCCTATCAAATTCTAGTTTGCCTCGCTTATTTTAATAGTTTGTCTCGCACAATTTCTGGTATTTCCTTACTCAGTTTCTATCTCTATTTCATATGAAGCTTGTTCAAATTCATGAAATGTTACATTGTTTTCAGTTATGTCTGATTATGTATACTATGTTTATTTTGTGAATTTTATGTTTGATATATTTTTCAATTCATCTTTGCAGGTGACGAATATTTTGCTGTAATCCTCAACCCAACCTCTAGGTGTACATTGAAAGTGTGGTTTGACAAGGTGAAGGGTGGAGTAGAGAAGCATGATAGTCGGCTAAAATTGTTTAGTCAATCCTCATTTTCATTTTTATTGCATGTTACATCTTTTAGATTTATAGGGGCTCTATTTCATATTTTTTTCTAAGATATAAAGGTGATCTAGTATTTGAGATTAGGGGGAGACGATTACAGTTTACCGAGATGGACTTCGCCCTCATTACGGGCCTTAAGACAGGAGATCTTACAGTACCGAAAAGTCATTACACTACGAGTACATTAAGAGACATACTTTAAAGAATATCCAGTATTAAAGAAACACCTAATGGATGCATTTAATAGATTAGTTGACACCAATAAGCATGAGGGTGTCGTGAAAGTTGCCCTACTTCTGGTTGTAGAGTGCTTTCTTAGGGGAACCGAACCGAAAACCATGTGCAATATAGATTATATTCACCTAGTAGACTCGCTAGATGATTTCTATAGCTATCCTTGGGGTATTTTGGGATACTATACAATGTCGCAAGAAATCGAAGCTGGCGTTGTCACATCAAGTGCCCCTCAGTACACTGTATGTGGTTGCGTCCTTCCTCTATAAGTAAGAACACCTTTTATTTTCTACATGTTTACCATCTATAATCAATTGTGAATTTTTAACCTGGTGCAATTTCATTCTAATAGGTATGAGCAGTAGAGATATTACCGGCCCTACAAGAGTGTCTTGTTTCATATGTTCCCCATCAAATTCCACGCTTCATTCGATATTGAGGCTGGAAGGGTTGGAGGTACAACAAAATTCATGTTATTTTCGAGAGTAAAGCTGTAAGTTTATATATTTCTCCGGCATTTACTTTGCTTAATTTGATGTATACGCTTTTTTTATTTAACATTACTCTTTGTTTTTTTGCAGACATCAGTAGTAATGAAATTAGAACCGACCCTACGAGAATGGGAAACAGATGCCGTTCGCTTGGTCCATGACAGTTTCCAGTTTAGATGTTAGTAAAAATGAACTATATTTTTTCTGCCATTGTAAAAGTATCCTTCCTCTTACATATCCATCGATACATTTTGTAGCTCACTGAGACCCAAGAAGATGATGAGGAGGGTAATGAGAATGATTACAAGGATGATGACGAAGCAGATGAAAATGATGAGAAAGGCGTGGAGGGAGAGGGACCGAGGGGGGTATTATGAAGAATGTTCTTTTTATGGAGGAATTCCAGGTTGAGAGGGAAGAGTTGAAGAAGGAGAGAGATGAATTGAAGAAGGAGAGAGACGAATTGATAAAAGAGAATGAAGAGTTGAGAAGGAAAGAAGCGAGGTTTGATGAGAAGGAGACGTTACTAAAAGAGAAAGAAGAATTGAAGAATGAGAGAGCACAATTGAAGAGGGAGAAGGATTTGTTTTTTGAGGACAAGGAAAAATTAGCGAAGGAGAGAGAGGAGAAGGAAGATTGTCGTACATAGAGGGGACGTTTTATGATGGAGGAGGAGGGTGAGGAGTTGAAGAAGAGAGGGGAAGTAAATGATATTGAGCAGAAAGAACCTGGACATGGGGAGTTGGATGTGCAATCATATAGTATTGCCGAAGGTAATGTATTGGATGCATCCACTTCTTATCCCATCTATCAAAGGAGAACTAAAAGGGTACTGAAGCCCTCATATTATAAGGTTTCTACGTACTTGTCCCTGTCTGCATTTGATACAAGCCCTGAGGACGTTCCCGAACCCGAGCAAGCAACATCTTTTGTTACTTCTCCGATACCATTTCCTCTACAGATGGATCCATTCAGGATACTATCCGCACAGAAATTGAAAGAGGCAGAAGACTGGTATGAAGCGAACAAGGACATGTCAAAGGGGAAATGGTTTAGTACGATATGGATGAAGGATGTGTGGGTTGATAGCGAGGTAAGCATTACTAATCTATTCTCTATATGCATTGATTGACATATAATTAATTGTTATATTAATCTATGGTTAAATCATACTATCCTATTGATTAGGCTATCAACAAATACATTGATTTTCTTAAGAAAAGGCAGTCTGACCTGTCAATAGCATATCCTCAGGATTGCAAGTTCTATCCCACGTATTTTACGGTAACTGTTTAATTCGAAAGATCCTTAATTTGTTTTCCTTTTTTTTTCTTACATGTATTGATCTTTGATTATGTTTGTAACAGCAAAGCCTTGAGGGTGTTTACTAGTTTTGATCGCATACCGGGCCTCAAAATCAGTGTCAAAACGTGCCTCGTTAATAGGTGAGCTGACCACGACCTACGCAATTGCCAAGCAGTGAGATAAACCATATGCCAAAGCGATTTGGTGTTATGAACAGGTAATGCACTCGTCACAGAACATCATCTCTGACTGTAATGTATTTTATCATGTTTTGACTAATATATTATTTTTTGAATCATGGACAAGTGTATGCACCCATAAACCATTAAAATTCGCATTGGTTTTTGCTGGTCATCTATCGTAAAGAAAGAGAAATTGTTATTATGGATAACTTATACACAAATTCATTACTAAAGTACAAGCAGAAGATGAAGAAGATGACTGATGCACTCCCCATTCTCTTCCATGCCACTGGAGACAGCACTACGCTTGAAAGGAAGAAATGGACCGTCAGAGTCGATGAATCGGCACCAATGCAGGACAATGGTTATGACTGCGGCATATTCGTAATGAAATTCATTGATATTTTGTGTAGCGGTCTCACCTTGGCGGGAACAGACATGCAAAAATTTACCACCGATTGGAGGAAGTCAATAGCATATGATTACTTGTCTCCAGTCTGTAGATGATATTTGTCAAGGGCATGGGAGAAATTTTTATGAGATGTTGTATTATATACATTGTTGAATATACATTGTACATTGTTGTCCCACTCATGTACCATTTCATGTTTTATACATTGTATTATATACATTGAACATTTGCCATTTTTCATCTTACCCTGGTCAAATTTCAGTTTGCTCCGCTCAATTTCATGCTTGCCTTGCTCAAATTTCAGTTTGCCCCGCTCAATTTCATGTTTGCCTCGCTCGATTTCATGCTTGCTCCATTCAAATTTCAGTTTGCCCCACTCAATTTCATGTTTGTCCTGCTCAATTTCATGCTTGCCCCGCTCAAATTTCAGTTTGCCTTGCTGAATTTCATGTTTGCCCCGTTGAATTTTATGTTCGCCCCGCTCAATTTCATGCTTGCCCTGCTCAATTTTCAGTTTGCCCCATAATTTCATGTTTACCCTGCTCAATTTCATGCTTGCTCTGCTCAAATTTCAGTTTGCCCCGATGAATTTCATGTTTGCCCCGCTCAATTTCATGCTTGCCCCGCTCAGTTTTATGTTCTTGATAAAGATTACAAAAGTGACTTGCTACAAATTTTCTACTTAGCTTTTGGTGTTCCAATGGTTCCCTCGACCAATGGCTATGTCAACCTGCAGAATGACTGGAAATTAAATAATCAACATGATGTGAGTTTGGCGAAGAGGATATGGGTGGAGGTAAGTCTTGACAATGAAACACAACAATCAGAAAAGGCTTAAGAGGACGTGGGTGGAGGTAGTAAGAAAAAGCTTGATGACCTATGGTCTAACTGAAGTTGTGGCTTTTGATAGAGTGGAATGGCGAAGCCGACCACAATTAATTGTGATAAGGCTTAGATGAGGATGACAATGATGGAAGAGAAACCACTCCACTTTGTACCTAGATTAATAAGAGAACTTCTATTGAAATTGAGCTTGAGAAAGCCCACAAAAGCCATTCATCTCTCATTACAATGTCTTATCTTGGATCCAACTTCTCGCTACTTCCCCTCCAAGAAGGCTCTGACACATCCTATTTGTTTCTCTCCTTCCATACACCTTATTCATCTTTCCTTAGATCTCTCTTTCCATACATCTTATTGATAAGAATTTTGTTGTTTTCTCTTTCCATACTTCCATCTTATTCATAAGAATCTTATTGTTTCTCTCCTTACATAAAGAATCATGTGTTTCTCTCTTGATTGTTGAGAACAAGATTGAGGATTCGTAAAGCCAATTCCAATAGTCGGGACAAGTATATGATGATGATACTGATGATGACAACAACGGCAACGAGAACAAGAAGGAAGCACATGGGAACTTGGATTTGGCGAAAGCTATCACTACCTAATTCACCTTCTTGACAATCCAGTGCTTGTATGTCCACAAAAATGCTCTAGTTCATTAAAGCCATGACATTTTTGTGCGGGTAATACAAGCCATTAAGGCAGCGCACACTGTTAAGTTCATGGCGAAGTTAGTAGATGGTGATGTTAAGCCCACCCATGGGCTACAACCATGAGTGAAATGATCGTATTGCCTTAACGAAAGACGATTAGATCATCTAATGGGAGACCACAAGGAGTATCATTTCCAAGCAATTAAATATTAAGCCCATATGAGGGTCCTGACTAAAGATCAAACCATCCAAGCTGAATATCTAAGTAATGAATTAAGATCCAACCATCCAGGTTGAAGACCTGAACCAACTAACTGTTTGGGTTAGAGATCAAGACCATATCATAAACCAAACTTACTTATCTCAAATAAGTTACTTATCTACTACTGCAAGTAGAAAAAGTAACTTATTTAGTGGTATCCAAATGGGGTCGACCGGGTAAGTGGATAGATAGTCGGGGTCGACCGGGTCCACTGATTTTAGATAAGTGGGGTCGACCGGGTCCACTGAGTTTTGATTATGTGAGGCTTGTACCAAGCTGGGCAACATTAGGATACTCTGGCTTGAGAGGAAGTGTTCATGTTTTTTGTCCTCAAGATGTGGTTGCCTAAAAAAGAAGGCAATGAAACTATGTTATATTTGGTTAAACAATCTTTGAACTGGACCAGAGAAAGAATTTGTATATTCTCTTATTGTAACGTCTAACATATGTAGGAAGTTCTATTAAGCTGGTTCTCTTCCCTTAATATGTTGGTCGTCTTTGAACAATGACCATATCCTTTTATTGCTGCTGAATATGTTTTAAGAGCTTGTTAGCCGTTCTACATGAGGATATTTTTGCATGTGTGTAAAAGAAAGGATATAAGCCATATTATGCTTGACTGATTGCTGAATACAGATGCTTCCTTGGGAAAATCTTCCGATATTACAAAAACAGGAGGTTTATCGGATGCCATCTGTTGGTAGCATCTCTGCAGCACTGAACAAAAGCCACAGCCATCAAGCTCAAGTTGGGGAGTTGCTGCCACATATCCATCAATAGACCCAATGGATGCATTTGTTGAATCCTAGTGGGGACCTTAGCTTCACACAAGTTGAATTTGAGGATTGGTTTCAAAATCATAACTTGAAGGTAATTCTTTGATCCTTTCAACCAAATGAAAACAGTGAAATGATCCTTTATTGGTAGGAGAACCAGTATGGCCATTGTTCTTAGAAGCATGTGAAGAAAAAATGAGGCCATTTGTAAATAAAAATTAAGGAACCTTGTTGCTTTGTTGGCTGTAATCGACAAGAATAACCTGTAAATCAAAACCCTTACATCCCAATCTTTCAACATAATGCCACTCTTGCTATTGGTGCTGTCAGTTAGCCAAGGCGAAGTTTTTGTTCATAACAAAATATGTTATAAAGAGTGAGATAAATTGACTGAGATGTTCATTTGGGGAGATTTCCCTTCATGTATTATTCGGAGATTCCAATCTCTTAGAATTGTAGCTCTCATATTATCAGTGAGGCAAGCTCAAAATTCAGCGAGGGAAGCTAGGAATTGAGCGAGGGAACCTAGTAATTGAGCGAGGCAACCTAGGAATTCAGCGAGGGAACCTTGAAATTGAGCGAGGCAACCTATGAATTGAGCGAAGCAAGCTAGAAAATGAGCGAGGAAACCTAGGAATTCAGCGAGGGAACCTAGGAATTAAGGGAGGCAACCTAGAAATTCAGCGAGGGAACCTAGAAAGTGAGCGAGGCAACCTAGAAATTCAGCGAGGGAACCTAGGAATTGAGCAAGGGAACCTAGAAATTGAGCAAGGAAACCTAGGAATTGAGCGAGGGAACTTAGAAAATGAGCGAGGAAACCTAGAAATTCAGCGAGGGAACCTAGGAATTAAGCGAGGGAGCCTAGTAATTGAGCAAGGCAACCTAGAACTTGACCGAGGGAACCGAGAAATTGAGCGAGGGAACTAAGAATTGAGCGAGGGAACCTATAAAATGAGTGAGGGAACCTAGAAAATGAGCGAGGGAACCGAGGAATTGAGCGAGGTAACCTATAAATTGAGCGAGGGAACCTGAAAATTAAGCAAGGGAACCTAGAAATTCAGCGAGGTAACCTAGAAATTCAGCGAGGGAACCTAGGAATTTAGCGAGGCAACTTAGAAATTGAGCGAGGGAACCTAGGAATTGAGCGAGGCAACCTACGAATTGAGCGATGCAAGTTAGAAATTAAGTGAGGCAGCTTAAGGAGGGGTATTTTCGTCCTAAGAATGGTTGTCCGTACGTATAAGTCTAAGTTAGTTAAGTTTAATGCTTGCCCCGCTAAAATTCATGTTTCCCCCCCTCAATTTCATGTTTGCCCTGCTCAATTTCTAGTTTGCCCTGCTGAATTTCATGTTTCTCCCGCTGAATTTCATGTTTGCCCCGCTCAATTTTCAATTTGCCCCGCTGAATTCCACATTTACCCCGCTCAAATTTGAGTTTGCTCCGCTCAATTTCATGTTTGCCCCGCTCAATTTTCAGTTTACCCCGCTCAATTTCTAGTTTGCCCCGCTCAATTTCATGTTTGCCCTGTTGTTGAGGGTCAAATATTGCATATTAGACCCAATTATTGCCTGGATTTACACACAGGATACTATTTAACAGCCCGATTTACTTATGTTTGTGTTGCAAGGTGACTCTAAGAGCCTGGACTGAAAAAGTGTTAAATGCATGGATTTGATACTCCGAATTCACCAAAGTATGAGACAGACTCCATGGGACCAAGAACGACGAATTTACATGCCAGAGATTCACGAAAATCAAGAAACTGAAGCTTAAGTGGCCCGAAATTGGTCCAGAATGCAAGATCACAGGGTTCTTACCATCCGTTCGGTTCGAAACTTCATACATGGCCAAGAGACTACAAATTAACCATACACGGCTAATTTCAGCTCTCAGATCCTTGTGGAAGAAGCCTAATAGCCAGATCAGCCACAAATTGTTAAATTGGGACCCAGCTAATTTTTGGATATGCTTAAATTTTGGTCTCAATCTTTAAAATGAGGTGAAAAAACTTAGAGGATGATAACGATTTCTCAGTGGGGCCCACTACTTATTCAAATCACCAATCTGAATCGTTCATTCATCCCGTTGGGTAGCTACAACCCTCACCTAGGTGAAATTTTGGTCCCATACACACACACAGGCAGATTGCATGTAAACGCAGGAATGGACGGTGGGAACAAAGATCGCATGGGCCACACCGAATCCAACATGAAGCCAGCCATTTCTTAATGTTTTTTCGATGTGATTACAATGGACGGAGTGGATTTCACAGAAACTGAAAGAAGTGGGTCCCACTGACAGCCAATGCAAGAAGCGCTGGCTCTATTTCGCAGTCCGTAAAATCCAGACACTGTGGGCCCCTGTGTTCTTCTGATCACCGTCGGATTGATGATCCAGACCATCCACATGCTTCAACAGATGGCCATAGCCCTAGCCAAGGTGTCAGAATCAACAAATATGTTGATTTCGCGCCGCAAAATCAAATCAAACGGAGGCTATTTTGCTGCGAAAAACAGAGATCGTGCGTCCGGTTTCTGCTACGTAAAACTTTCGCATGGAGTGCGGAAACTCCAGCCACCGCCTCTGGCACTCCAGCCGGTCTTTGCTGCCTATAAAGAGAGAGAAAGAGAGGGTAAGATGGATCGACGGCTGGGACGTCAGAAGTAGAGAGAGAGAGTAATTCGGTTTTTATATTATTTATTTTTCTGTTTTTACTATATTTTTTTTAAGATTATAGCCTCATTATGTTCATGATAGGCTAAACCTCTTAGCTAGGGCTAAGAGGTGAAGCTTGTAGCGTGATGAGAGAATTTATGCGTGTGCCTTTTGTTTAGATTGAATGACTTTTTATTTAATTTTATTATGGAAATATTTTTAGTTTTTAATGGTCTGTTGTGACTGAAATTACAATGGATCTGCGATGGCTTTGAGTATTCTTTTTTCCTTATTTTGATTATGACGTCAAGAAGCCCTGTTGTTCGCCATCGTCTCCTGGGCATGGTTGGATGTCGGTACCCTTCCTAACCTTCATATCATGTTGTTTGGTTGGTAATTAGTTTAATTCTGTTGTTGACTTTGTCTCCTGGGCATGGTTTGGTGATGGAATCCATTCTAATTCATATAACTTTCATCTTTTTAAAAAAACTATATCAAAGGAAGTTCAGTCTAATTTTCATGGTTACACCCTTCAACTAGATGAAGATGGACTCTAAGTCCAGTTAAGTTTCTGATGCAGGCATAAGATCTCCCTGATCTCTACAAGTGGATCCTCTGAATCCCTAGTTTCCTTCCTCTGAATTTCTTAAGTTTTAAATCAGTATTTCACTATTATTCCTCAAAATATTCGATTTAGATTTCATCTTAATCTAGTTCTAGTTCTAGTTCTAGTGAGTTTCAGATTACGTACAAGTTTTAGTCCCTTGGGATTCGACCTCGGTCTTACCGAGTTTATTCTACATCACAACCCTATACTTGGGGAGTGAACACCTGCTCAATGTTATACAATATCTCCTTAATGGCTCATCACCCGATTATTTTACCATAATTACCGTCGTGATCCTCCCATTTTTCCCATCAATCTCATCTGTTTATTGTTTAGAATTCACCATATTTGGACACATTTTCAGGACCATCTGCTCAATTTCTAGTTTGCCCCGCTCAATTTCATGTATCCCCCGCTGAATTTCATGTTTGTCCCCCTCAATTTCCAGTTTGCCCCACTGAATTTCATGTTTGCCCCGCTGATTTTCATGTTTGCCCCGCTGAATTTCATGTTTGCCCCGCTCAATTTCCTGTTTGCCCCGCTGAAATCTTAGTTTGCCCCGCTCAATTTTATGTTTACCCCGCTAAATTTCATGTTTCCCCCACTAAATTTCATGTTTGCCTCACTCAATTTCCAGTTTGCCCTGCTCAAATCCTAGTTTATCCCGCTGAATTTCATGTTTGCCCTGCTCAATTTCACGTTTGCCCCACTCAATTTCTAGTTTGCCCCACTCAATTTCATGTTTGCCCCACTCAATTTCTACTTTGCCCTGCTGAATTTCATATTTGCCCCGCTGAATTTCTAACTTGCCCCACTGAATTTCATGTTTGCCCGCTGAATTTCTAGTTTGCCCCACTTAATTTCCACTTTGCCTCGCTGAATTTCTAGGTTCCCTCACTCAATTCCTAGGTTTCCTCACTCGACTTGTAATTTGTCTCGCTCAATTACTAGGTTCCCTCGCTCAATTCTTAGGTTGCCTCGCTCAAATTCTAGGTTGTCTCACTGAATTTATAGGGTGCCTCACTCAATTTCTACGTTGCCTCGTGCAAGTTCTAGGTTGCCTCGCTGAATTTCAAGGTTCCCTCGCTCAATTTCTAGGTTTCTTCGTTCAATTCTTCGGTTCCCTCGCTCAATTCAAAGGTTTCCTCATTCAATTTCTAGGTTCCTTCGCTCAATTCCTAGGTTACCTCGCTCAATTACTAGGTTCCCTTGCTTAATTCCTAGTTCATTGCTCAATTCTTAGTTTCCCTATCCGAATTACTAGGAAGGTTTTGATGATAAAATAAATGAAGAAGCTCTAGTGCTAAAGTAGACCATACCACATTGTGGGGCTTGAACACAACTTGCCAAAAACCTCTTTTAGGGGCTCAAGGAGTTTTGGATCAAGCTGATATTTTTATATTTTTCTTTTAACTAGGTTTACGTTATTTTATGAATAGGTTTAATGACAAATATATATCATGATGGGTTCTAAGAAGGTTTCAACAACAATATTATCATCATTACTAATTCTTGTGATGTGGGCGTAATTTACTTGTGTTTTTTATCTTCTTTTTTTAAGCTTGTGTTCTAAAATGATTTTCAAAATGAATGAACAACTTAAATAAAACACACATATTATAGTGGGCTTTATAAAAGCCCCTAGTAGGACTATTTGACTATAACTAAGTTACTCAGTTAAGGAGTTTTGAAACTTAATTGAGCCATATGCAAACTAAATTGTCTAAAAGTTATGCAACTTGCATGTAACCTAGGGTTATATGAATTCCTTATAATCCAAAGGGATGCAGATTGCTCACAACAACTTAGGGTAGGAACTCCTTACTATTGAAAGCTAAGTGGGTCTCACGTCAATTCATTTTAACTACTCTCATTATGATATAAAACAAAAAATGAGATAAATCTAAAAAAAAATGAATTGACTACTCTCATTATGATATAAGACCAAAAATGAAATAAATCTAAAAAACAAGTGGACAAGACAACTGACTCGGTCGACCCTGACTAGCGGACCAGGTCCACCAGGTCCCAACCCTTCATTCAATCAACGGTACTTATGGCTACGGTTATAATACGTAGCTATAGGTTTACTTTGAAAAGAAGGGGTATTTTCGTCCTTAAATTCGCTGTCAGTACGTGCAAGTCCAAGTTGTTAAGTTAAGTTTCGTTTGTTTCATAAAAACCACGGGATAAAAGGTGGCGTCCACAGTGGTAAATTTCCCGTGGCAGGGGGATTAGCCAATCCGTTTCCCATTTTAAAAGCGTGAATTTTATATACGTTATCCCGGAAGCTTCCACAGTATAAGCCTTTCGAATATAGATAGGTGGGGCCCATTTTTTATTAATCCAGACCATTGATATGTTTTAAATAATTTACATATACCACACATAAACTTAAAATTAATGGAATAAGTTTGTACACTTAAGAAAATAATTATTGCAACAACTAACGTTTAATTGAATAAGGACCTAATATTTGTTTATGGGATAATTAATTCTCATATTTTTTTCAATATGATTCATTTAGAGTAAAAAAAAAAAAAAAAACTGATCAATGGTCTGGATTACCTAATCATTTGTATTTTTTAATTATTGAGAAGACATGTACAGTTGTTTGAATACACCTCGGTGGATGACAAAGTTACGGAGATGATACGCTGCGCGGATAGCAAATGTGTATCGTGCACGTGATATCCGAGTCTTTCCTAACTACCAGAGGGTGCATCTCACCTTGAAATCGGCTGGATTGATCTTCTTATTGGTGTGGCCCACCTGATTAGCTGAGCAACTGATTCTAAGACGCGTGTTCTTTACGGTGGAGACACTTTTCTTTTTTTTTTAATGTCCGGCTTGGGAGCGGCTTGGTGAGATCCCGGATCCACGGAGGTGGGTGGGATCCTGACTGTGGGGCTCACAGTGATGTATTTGACTTCAATCCACACCGTCCAACTATTTTGAAAGCTCATTTTCGTGCACGATATCAAAATTGAAGTTGACCCAAATTTTATATATAACTCACCACAAAAAACAGCGGGATTGAATCTCCACCATTAAAAACTTCATGGATTCCACGAGAATGTTTATTTGCCATCCAACCTGTTGATAAGGTCACAAACACATGGATGAGGAGACCACACTAGCCTACAAGAAGTTTTTACCGATCAATCACCATTGTTTTCAGTACTAAGGTCCATTTAGGATTTGGAACTACATTTTTTTTATCATGCCCTAAAATGAGCCTTCAATATGGATAAACGTTGTGGATGTAATCACATATATTACAGTGGCCCCCACAGTTAGGGAGCCCACCCACCTCTGTGGATCGGCGTTCTCACCTAATCTGCTCTCGTGGACGGGATTTCCTACTAAAGCCGAAGTTCATGCGCTGGAAACTTAGGGCTTGTTTGATTTTTCAATTTATCGGTAAATTCTATGAAAATATATAATAATTAGCTCCCCTGTATTTACCTCATGTTTTTTCGATGTTTGATTTGATGAGATGCATTTTTGACACAAAATTTAAGAATGCCATAACATATTTGTGGGTCCCACCATGATGCGTATCGCTTATCCACACCGTTAATCTATTATGGCTGATGAATTTATGGCATGAGCCAAAAAATGAGGCATATCGAAAGCTTAACCGGACCACGCCACTTGAAAAAGGGAATCAAACACTTACCATTAAAAACCTCTTAGGCCCACGGTTTCTTTTTGCGTGGGCAATTTGAGTGTTCAATCTGCTTTCGGCTGATGCCTTAAAATATTGTGTTAAAACGGTTGGACATAATGAATTTATCATATACATCACTTTAGAGTCTACAAATTTAAAATAACTTTTTTTTCACCGGTTTCCAAGGTAAAAAAAAAGGGTGAATTTTCGAACGATTTTTAAACGGGTGAAGTGGTAATAATTATCTATGTCAAAGGTATTTACATAGCCACCAAAAAATCAAACACGCCCTTATTTGGGTCACTGAGGAGCCAATGTGACGTATGACTTTTATCCACACAGTTAATCCATTTTTAAATTTCATTCAAAATAAGGTAGATCCAAAGCTTAAATAGACCACACAATGGGGATTAAATTCCTACCATTGAAAATTTCTCAGGCACTACTGAAGTTTTGGATCAAGATGATATTTGCTTTTTCAATCCATGCATGTGTATGTGACCATATCATCAGTTGGATGGAAAACGAACAACATGGTGGACCCTAATAAGGTTTCAATGGTGGACGTCCTTAGCACCGCTTCTTCATACGGTGCTGTCCACTTGAACCTTGTATCTATCTTAATTTCCATCCAATATTTTAAAATGATATGAAAAAAATGGGTGGACAGTGTGGATAAAAGTCACACAACCGTGGCCATTCAGTGGCACACGGATCCTCGGCCCGTCCCAAAGCAAGGAAAAGAAGGGGTAGTACCTAATCCGTGCCCAAGGCCTTAGCAGGAAATCCACGTCCTGCGCCATCTAGCTTGTATTGGCCGAGGATTGGGTACCCCAATAGGACCTAGCTAGATAGTGAAGATCCTCACAAGCTCACCATGATGTATGTGTTTTATCCACTTCATCCATTCATTTTTACTGATCATTTAAGGGCATGAATTCAAAACAGATAAAATGCTCAGGTGGACCACACCACAAAAAGCATGGGTGACAATGATTCCACTGTTGAAACCTTGCTGGGGCCCACTGTGATTTTATTTGCCATTTAACCTTATCATAGGGTCATATAGTCATGGATGAAGGGAAAATATAAATATCATCTTAATCCAAAACTTTTGTCCCCCCTATAAGTTTTCAATGGTGAGCATTCAATCCCAGCTGTTTCTTGTGGTGTTGTCCATTCAAGCATTTATCTACTTCCTTTTTGAGTTAATCACTTAAAATGATCTCTCAAAATGGATGGATGGCATGGATACATTAGATTCATCACAGTGTGCCCTACGGATCCCTTAACCGGTCCATCCCTCTAGAGCTGGTATCCAATTTAAGTCCCATTGTGTTCCAAGGAGTCATTTGGCACCATAGACTTAGGGGAGGGGGATTTGAAATCTCTTGGTATGATTGGCACCATAAAGTAAGTGGGGGTTTCGAATCCATGGAATATCAAATCCATTGTAGAGGAGGTTTGAAATCCAAGGTGAAAGCTTGGATTACATCTAAAATTCTTCCAAGTGTTACATGTGTGTCACGAAACTATTAATCTATTGGATACATTGCCCAATAATGATATCCCAAAACAATTAAATTATCAATTGCATCACTATAATTACTTTAATATGATGATTTGTGATGTCTAAATATTGTCCATGTAGATCAGCAGTTAAAAATCACTGGGGATGTGATCTTGTGCTATGGCCTATCTAAGACTTTGAATTTCATCATTTTCAGGCAAAGTATATATTTCAACAGGCTTATCACAACCATTTTGTCAAATATTACATATGTATACTAATTAGAGATATAGAGTTAATTTAGTAATTAAATTCAAACCCTTGTAAATATACTGTGCATAGTTACTTTTGGATTACAATAGATTCTGAATCCAAGGTGCCAAACATAATCGAAGGATTTCAAATCCAAAAGGGTTCCAAATCCAAGGGTTCTAAATCCACACTCCCAAATAAGCCCTAAGCTTCTCATTGAAAATTGTAATTCCAAATACATTAAGATAAAAACAGATTTGCACCAATACATCCCCACGTATGGAAATGGACTCGAAGGAATTGGTTTTCTTTTTTAATCACGTAAGTCATTTATTTGATAGAGATCGGTTTGAACAAGGATGCCCCAAAAACTTTGAATATTTCAACTCATTGATTATAAAAACTGCCTCGTTATCAAATGACTCAAATAATCAAAGTGGGAGCTTTCACTTGCTGCCTTTGGACCATATAAAGTGAGACTTGTCATATAAACTGTTTGGATTGTTTAAAGATGACCCAAATTCGACTAAAGTCCTAAACGATTGCTTATTGAGGCTGTTAGTAGCTACTTGACCATGCTCTATAGGGCTCACCACAATGTATGTGGTTATGCAATATTTAGTTGAATTAAATAGACTATTAAAAATCGAGAATCAAAAAAGAAAAATAAATTTTGAGAAAGAAGAACTTATTGAATTGAGTCGAGGCGTGACTGAGTCACTCGGCTTGAAATCGAATTTGCTCCCCTTGGACAGCGTCCCAAGTGCAACAGGTTTCGAGCAATC
Source organism: Magnolia sinica (assembly GCF_029962835.1). Classification (NCBI taxonomy): domain Eukaryota; kingdom Viridiplantae; phylum Streptophyta; class Magnoliopsida; order Magnoliales; family Magnoliaceae; genus Magnolia; species Magnolia sinica. The sequence continues at coordinate 88,339,285 of NC_080575.1, forward strand.
GACCTCCAGGATACAACGACTATGACTCGGTCCCAGTGGTGCACTCACTGTACACGGCTCGAACCACTTGCGGTTTAATCCGAAAGTCTTGAGTTGACTCAGCGATGACTCAGTAGAAAAATGCTTAAAACCGAATATCCGAGAGCGTTTTATAAGAGAAGAATTTTTCGTATATTTGAAACGAATCGGTTGTCTTTATATAGACTCAAGTGGTGCATAAGCACCCTTTATAAAAGGTTAGGTCGTTGGGTTTAAACCCAACAGTGCAACCAACCGAACAGACACATTCTCTGGTTTAAAACGAAAAAGCGCAAATGCGAGTACACTCCCTCACGTTTCTGCGAGTACCCATACACACACCCACACGAGTACACACACCGCACTTTGCACCCACACTGCTCCCACGCCCACGCCAGTCGGCTCGGCCGTCCCATCCTGTCCCGGTCGCGTCGCGTCGCGCACACGGACACGGACACGGACTCGGACTCGGACTCGGCTCGGCTTGGCGCGCAGCACGACACGGCTCGGCTCGGCTCGGCCGCGCGCGTGTGTGATCAATGGCACAGATTAGAGCTATTGGCATAGCCCCTCACAGACCAAATTCACATGCCCCCGAAAGGGGCTCAAGCCCAAGCAAAAAGACTATCTTATATACAAGATAGTTTACAATGTCAAATCGATATGGGACAAAATCCACAACTCAAAAGTACTACAACTTTTCAAAATTGGAGGAAATTTACCGAAAATTTGAAAACTAAATTTTTAATGTTTATTTTGAAAGAAAATACAACAACCCCCACATGTTTCAAAATAAAAATCTTTCGGGTTAAAGCATAATAGTTGTGTAATGGTGCCGGTGTCACCATAGACTTGAACCGACATTAGAGTAAACAAGACAGGTATACAGGAATCAGGTGACACCATAGTCTTGAACCTAAATCCTTTTAATGTAAATTGCAAGTACAAGCCACTCACATAACTCTTCCTCTAAAAGTGATTCTGCATTTCGGTTATATACCATTACCTAGATTTCATGAGTGTTTTAGAGAATTCGCCTAGATTCTCATACGAAGTGGCCTCTACCTCCACACCCATATAGGTGAATTCCATTAAGTGTATGCAGCAACTGTATACACTACCAAATATATGACTATGGATTCATTAAGAGTTCTAAAAAGTCATCCTTCTGTATTGCTGCTTGCACTGTACACCATAAAATAGGCTTATATAACTCAGTGCAATCGTTTACCTCGTGTCTTATTGTTTACCTATTGAACTTATCTCATGGGATCTCCACTTGTATAGGTTGGTTTACCGACACTGGTAGCTCATATATTAGGCTCAACCCCATTCCATTCGATGTATCATTGACTAACCTTTTAGATAATCCTTTGGTCAGAGGATCTGACAGATTCTTTTCTGACCTTACAAAGTCAATAGAAATGACTCCATCACGCAACATGTGTTTCACTATGTTGTGTTTGAGTGTAATATGTCTACTTTTTCCATTATATATTTTACTCTTTACTTTTGTTATAGACGCTTGACAATCACAATGAATAGACACGGCCGATACAGGCTTTGGCCACAATGGTATATCAGCTGAGAGATTTCTAAGCTACTCGGCTTCTGATCCAGCCTTTTCTAAGGCATTAAACTCGAATTCAATAGTTGACCGAGCGATACATATAGCTTGGTAGACTTCTAAGAAACTGATTCTCCACCCAAAGTGAAAACATATACACTAGTGGATTTTGTTTCATCTGAATCACTGATTTAGTTAGCATCACTATATTATTCTAATACATTAAGATAATCATTATAATGTAAACTATAGGCTATACTGCTTTTTAAGTATCTCAAAATCCTAGACAAGACATTTCAATGCTATTTTCCAAGGTTATATGTATATTTACTTAGCCTTCCTACTACAAAAGCTATGTCTAGTCTACTGTAGTTTGTTAAATACATGAAGCTATCAATTATTCTGGAATACTCCAATTAAGACACACTATTTTCTGTATTCTTCATGAGAGTCACACTATAATCATAAGGAGTACTGACAGGTAAACAGTCAAAATGGTTAAACTTTCTCAATATCTTCTCAATGTAATGAGATTGAGATAATATAATAACATCATTTTTCCTGGTTACTTCAATACCCAAGATTACACTAGCCTCTCCTAAGTCTTTCATGTCAAACTTAGATGACAAGAATTTCTTAGTTGTATTAACTAATTTAATATTAGTTCCAAAAATAAGCATGTCATCAACATAAAGGCATATAATAACATAATCATTTAAACTTTTTTTACTATATACACATCTATCTACATCATTTATATGATAACCATTTGATTTTAAAACACCATCAAATTTTTCATGCCATTGTTTAGGAGTCTGTTTTAAACCATATAATGATTTAATTAGTCTACATACTTTATTTTCTTTTCCTGATATCTTATAACCCTCAGGTTGTTCCATATATATTTCTTCTTCTAAGTCTCCATTTAGAAAAGCTGTCTTAACGTCCATCTGGTGTACCACCAGTTTATATATGGAGGCTATCGCTATTAAGACCCTGATAGTTGTAATTCTAGTTACAGGAGAGTATGTATCAAAGTAATCTATTCATTCTTTTGTTTAAAGCCTTTCGCTACCAACCTAGCCTTAAACTTATTAATAGTCCCATCTGATTTTAGTTTCTTTCTAAACACCCATTTACAACCTATTCGTTTATTTCCAGGTGGTAGGTCTACAATTTTTCAAGTGTTATTAGATATAATAGATTTTAACTAATTATTTATTACTTCATTCAAAAAGATTGCATCTGGAGAATTAATTGCTTCTATATACGTTGTAGGATCATCTTTTACTAAGAAGGTGAAAAAATCATCTCTTAAGTTAGTTTCTTTTCTAAATCTAGTACTTTTTCTTGGTTGTATTTCTTTTATTACTTTCTCGCAAGTATTTTTACCAGTAGACGCAATATTTGATTCATTGATTTCCTCTATTCCTATAAATTTAGATTTTATATGGAATACGTTTTCAAAAAACTCTTTATCCCTAACTTCTATAATTGTATTAGGATGTAGAATATTATCCTTAGTTTTTAAAACTATAAACTTGTAGGCCACATTGTTTTGTGCGTACCATATAAATACACAGTCGGTCGTTTTAGGACCTAACTTTCTTTTCTTAGTTTCAGGTAATTCTACTTTAGCAAGACATCCCCACACTTTAATATATTTATAACTAGGAACATGATTCTTCCAAAGTTCATAAGGTGTTTATTTAGAAGATTTGCAATGAATCCTATTTAGGATATAACAAGCAGATAGAATTGCTTCTCTCCACATATTTGAGGGTAAGCCTGAACTGTTTAACATGGCATTCATCATCTCTTTTAGAGTTCTATTCTTACGTTCTGCCATTCTATTCTGTTTTGATGTATAAGAAGCTGTAGTTTCGTGAACTATTCCACTATTTTTACATAATTCTCTAAATTGAGAAGATTCATATTCATCACCTCTATCTGTTCTAAGTCTTTTAATTTTTATATTTAACTGATTTTCAACTTCAATTTTGTATTTAGAAAAAACATCTAAAGCTTCATCTTTGTTCCTTAACAGATAGACTCTAGTGAACCTAGAGTAATCATCTACAAAAGTTATATAATATCTTTTTCCACCTCTAGACATGTGATTTCTAAAATCACCTAAGTCACTGTGTATTAACTCTAATAGAACAGATGATCTTTCTATTTGTTTAAAGGGTTTTCTAATGAATTTTGATTCGACACATGTTTCACATTTGTCAAATTCTTCATTAGATATATTAGGTAATAAACCTAATCTTTTCATTTTCTTCAAAGATGTTATATTCACATGACCTAATCTACTATGCCATAGATAAAAAGGTTCAACGATATAAACAGAACTGAATGTCTTCTTATTATTATCATTGGATACATTTATAATGAATAAACCATCGCTACAGTACCCCTTACCAACAAAGGTTCCATTCTTAGTCATTACAAGCTTATCTGAATCAAATACTAACTTAACACCAGCCTTATTGAGGAGTGAACCAGAAACCAAGTTTCTTCTAATGTCAAGCACATGTAAGACATCATTCAACATTAGAGTCTTTCCAAAAGTGAGTTTCAGAAGTACTTTCCCTTTCCCTACAACTGGAGACGTTCTAGCATTACCCATGAACACCTGTTCATCATCTCCTGATACTTGGTAGGAGGTAAACATGCTACGATCCTTACACACGTGCCTAGTTGCACCAGTGTCTAGCACCCACTCCAAGTTGTTTACAAGGAAGACTTCTGACACCACAGCTATTACCATATCAGACTCATTGCCTGTTTCTATAAGATTAGTTTGCGGCTTATCTTTGTTTTTCTTAAGCCTGCAGGTTTTGACATGATGCCCAAGCTTTCCACAATTGTAGCAGTTTTTCTTTTTCTTGAATTAATTGTTTGCATTCTTCTTTTTTGAGCCAGCATTCATTTGCAAAATGTCCAGGTTTGCCACAGTTATAACAGTTGTCATTTTTCTTATTATTTGTCTGACTTGATTCCACAAAATTCGCCTTTGAATCTATCTCATTTTTATTTTCTTTTTGGTCCCTGATTCTATTGGCCTCCTCTATTCGTATGTGTACGATAGTGGTTTCCAAAGAAACATCGTTCTTTTTATGTTTCATTCTATTCTTATATTCTTTTTAGGAGGGCGGTAACTTTTCTATTAGCGCTCCTGACAGAAACACTTCATCCAACTTAATTCCTTCTGTCGATAGTTCGTGAACTAGATTTTAAAAATCTTGAATCTGATTTGTGACAGGTATATCGTCTGTCATTTCATAATAAAGGAAATTAGCAATTGCATGTTTCTTAGCGCCTGCATCTTTTAATATTTATTTCTTTTCCAAAGCAGTCCATATGTCTTTAGCAGACACGTAAGAAGCATACACATCATATAGTTCGTTGGATAAAGAGTTTAGAATATAGTTTTTACAATTATTTTCATCTGTTACTTCAGTTTGATTTGTTGGATCTATAGTAAATGATTCAGATAAAATGTATGAAACTTTCAGGGTGGTCAGAGCGAACATCAGTTTCTGTTTCCACCGTTTAAATGATTGTCCAGTGAACGGTTCGATTTTGGCTAACTCAGCAGAAACATTTACTGTTACTGTAATCATAGTCTATGTAATTCAACAATTTCGATTTCAAGATTGTTGGAATATTTGGTTGAATTAAATAGACTATTAAAATCGAGAACCAAAAAAGGAAAATAAAATTTTGAAAAAGAAGAACTTATTGAATTGAGTTGATGCGTGACTGAGTCACTCGGCTTGAAATCGAATTTGCTCCCCTTGGACAGCGTCCCAAAGTGCAATAGGTTTCAGAGCAATCGACCTCCGTGATACAATGACTATGACCCGGCCCCAACGACTCACTGTACACGGCTCGAACCACTTGCAGCTTAATCCAAAGTGCCGAGTTGACTCAACGATGAACTCGAGAAAAATGCTTAAAACCGAATATCAGAGAGCGTTTTATAAGAGAAGAATTTTTCGTATATCTGAAACTGGAATTGGTTGTCTTTATATAGACTCCGAAGTGGTGCATAAGCACCCTTTATAAAAGGTTAAGTCCGTTGGGTTTAAACCCAACAGGTGCAACCAACCGGAAGAGACGCATCTCTCTGGTTTAAAACAAAAAAACGCAAATGCGAGTATACTCCCGCACATATAGTCCTGCGAGTACCCATACACACACCCACGCGAGTACACACACACCGCACCGGCACCCGCACCCGCGCCCGCGCCCAGCCCGTCCCGTCCCGTCGCGCACGCGGACACGGACACAGACTCGGACTCGGACTCGGACTCGGCTTGGCTCGGCGCGTGCGCGCTCGCGTGTGTGGTCAATGGCATAGATTAGAGCTATTGGCATAGCGCCCCCCCCCCACAGGACCAAATTTACATGCCCCCTGAAAGGGGCTCAAGCCCTAGGCAAAAAGACTATCTTATATACAAGATAGTTTACCTTTTCAAATCCGATGTGGGACAAAACCCACAACTCAAAAGTACTACAACTTTTCAAAATTGGAGAGAAATTACCGAAAATTTGAAAATTCAAATTTTAATGCTCTCTATAGGGCTCACCACAATGTATGTGGTTATGCATTCTGTTCATCTAATTTTTTAGATCATTTTATGATATGAGCTAAAAAATGAGGTAGATATTGACCGCCCACCATTAAAAACTTTTTATGGGATACAAAAGTTTTGGATGAAGAAGCTGGTATTTGTGTTTTTCCTTCATCTAGGGCTATGTGACCTAATCAACAGGTTTGATGGCAAATAAACATTACGGTAAGCTTTGGGAAGCTTATGATGTTGGCCCTTTACTCACCATTGTTTTCTTGTGGTGTGCTCCACCTGAGATTTGTATCTAACTCAATTTTTTGATAATGCCTTAAAATGATCTATAAAACTAGATAGACATGGATGAAATACATACATCATGGTGGGGCCCACATAGCATTATCTAGTAGCCACATGTGAGTGGAAGCCAATTGTGTACTAGTAACTCACTAGGCTAAACGTACTAAGCAAAATATGTGGGGCCCACTATTACTTATGTATTTATCCACTCTGTCCATACATTTTACCAAATAATTAATGGTCTTTAGCGTAAAAATGAAGCATATACAAAACTCAAGTGGACCACACCATAGGAGACGGTGTGAATTGAATGTCTACTGTTGAAAAATTCTTGGGGCCACAAAGTTTTGGATTAAGCTGATATTTGTTTTTTCCCTTCATCCATGTCTTTGTGATCTTATGAACAAGTTGGATAACAAATAAACATCAATGTGGGCCATAGGAAGGTTTCAACGGTAGAAATCATTATTCCCATTGTTTTGTGGTATGCTCCACCTAAGCTTTAGATGTGCTTTTGAAATGGAGAGCTAGCAATGTCCTAGAGGGGGGTGAATAGGGCAATGCCGAATAATCGAAATAAATGTAGAATATGTAAATATTATAAAAATCTGAATCGCTTGAGTATTGAAACCTTGATTTCAAATACTTCTTAGGACAACCTTCACTTAAAAATTTAGGCAGGACAACTTTATTTCACGAATGTCTTTAAAATCAATCTTTCAAACTAGTAAGAGAATATAAAAAGATTACAATATTTATCGCAAGAATGAAATAATAAATAATATCCAATCACCAAAAAGAATAAAGCATTCACCACATGGCATAAGGAGTAATAGTGATTCGGTGCTTAAAACAACCACACCTACTCCACTCTCAAAATTACTACTCTCATAATATTGGCTTTCACTATAAAAAGGTTTTCACAGGGACACCTTAACAACCTGATACAGTTCCTTATGATTTTTATGCGCTATCACAATAAAAACTCTACTAAGATTTTCACATGTTATCTTAGACAAAACTTCACTGAATTTTCATAGGTCATCTTAGAAAAACCTATAAAGAATTCAGAAAGTATATTTATCTTCAATTGTAAAAGACGTGGCAGAAGCTTGTAGCAGAAGGACCTCTTTCTTGAACGTAGATGACGTAATGTTCAATCAGATAGAAAGAGTTTAGGGTTCTATAGATTTTAATAATGGAATCTTCAAATGTTACTTGATTCAATTCTCTTATATCTCAAAGAAGAGTATAGTTTACTCTCTTAAATTAAGTTTAAAATAATCTTGAGAAAAAGGTAATTAAATAAGTTGTTAAAATAAAATGTATAAATACCAATAGATAGCTTGCCGAGGACTTGAGCCTCTCTCTCTCTCTCTCTCTCTCTCTCTCTCTCTCGTAAAAATGATTAAAGTAAATTTTCGTTGTAATTTGGAATGAGAGAAAGACTCAATTTATAGGCAAAGAAGTTAGAACTTCGGCTAGCCCAAGATATGCTTCGACTGGCCCGAGTTCACCAGATTTTGGATTGCGCAGGATAAGAATTATCCAAAATTCGGCTTGCTGAATTCCCGCGAATTCCAAAAGATTGCATTGCTGGAATTTCACCCAAACTTTCTCGGGCTGACCGAATTTCAAGTTTAGGCCAGTCGAACCAAAACTTAGGCTAACCAAAATTTCAACAGAAGTTAGTATTTAGCTTGAGCTTTAAGTTGAGCTGTCAGAGGAAGTTAGGCTGGCCGAATTCCAAAGCAAAAATACTAATAAAAATCCATGATAAAGAATTTTTTAAAGCACTTATTCCTAAGGTCTTTCTAGGGTTATACTACCTGTGATATAGTAAATATCTGAGTCACCTTGTCTTAAATTTAGGGCGTGTTTGTTAACTCTGAAAAAATTCACTTAACGCGAAACTTTGAAAGCGCTCCACATTCAGCGGTGTTTGTTAACTTTAAACCCTGAAAAGTTTCCACCATTCTCCCATAATACTTTCCGCATAATAGGTTTGGCTTAACGGGGAATGCAGAATGCACTCCGCCAATCCCCCTAAAACCAAATTTTTTTACTTCTAAAATTACTGTAACGTCTCGGAAAAATCTGTACAAAGACCCGAGTACCACCTTAGGTAGAAATCCCTAAGGACCGAATTTTGTGGGAATTAGACAAAAATTAATTAAGCACTAAACTAAATTAATCAGTGGATTAGCTTGAACCATTATCTATACGAACTACAAGACCCAAAACCATTAAAATTGTTAGCTCAACATTACTTGAAAACCTCAGGGAAATCCCAAAACTCAGTTGCTCTTGGGAGCACATTGAAACTCCGTATCGGACCTGGACCGTGTGTCGAAAGTCCGATGACCACGAAATTATAGGGTTACGATCGTCATATTGGGCTTGACAACGATTGCAGGAATCGAGTTCAAATAGTATTTAGAAACACACAAGTTAAGCCCTGAGCGAAGTGTGTGAGAAACGCGAATATCTTTAGAAAATGAATCCAAACTTAAGTGAATTGGACTATTCTCTTGCGGGCGAAATTGAAGACTTCAGACCATCAGATTCTGACCCAAATACACCCACGGATCAGGAAAATTTCCCTGCACCAATCGGTATACTTAGGGCCCTGATCGAGGATCGACGACCGTTGATTTGATATAGGTCCTTCACGGCCGATCTGATTGTCAGATCGCACCATAAACACAGTCCTGACATAGATCCATTGTCAGGGAACTTACTCCATGATTTAAGTGAGAAATGGACATTCCTAAGGGCCCTGTTAGTAAAAAATAGGCACCCTTGGGCTATAACCTAAGTATATCATGGCCCTGGGGCCATTGACATTAGTTTTGAGGCTATTTAAGGACCTTAAACCACCCCTCTCTCATTCCATACGAATTTCTCTAACCCTAGGAGAGAGAAGAGAGAAAAGAGGAGAAAGGAGTGAGGAGAAGAGAGTGAGATAGGGAGATTGTTTCTGAGATCCTTTCCCACGACTTCACACGCCGCTTCGCCTCCCCACTATCGCTACACCATCGATTCTAGCTACGATTAGGTAAGGAATCCTAACCCTAATCTTGTTTTAGGAATTCAAATAGAGGAATCAACGAAATAGCTAACCTATTTCGATGTTTAGGTACTGTTGTTCTGTATTCGGGTGCGCAGGATTCGAACTGAGTTCAAAATGAGTTAACCAATGAAAGGTGCAGACTATAAACATTTAGGTTATGATTTTCAAGGCTTTCAATGTCAGCAATGATTTATGTCTGACTTGATTACTGTCATATGATCTTAGTTACGATGTATTCGATAAATTATACATGTATATGAACTAGGTGAATATATAATGCATTATATGTATTTGTTGAAATGTTTGAATGAAATTGAAATTATGATTTGTGCTTACCATGACTATTAACCTAGAGTACATGTTTGTTGTATGTATGACGACTCCTTTATGAAAGGATTTGCCATAATATATGCTATAACTAATTTATTTCATGTATGCGGTAATGTGTAGTCTAAGTGTTTGATAAAATGTCTGAATGAGAAATTGTTTGATGAATCGCTTTTGATAAGGGTGATGAGATAGGATTCTCAACTACCTTATCCATATTTATAGTTTCCTTCATATAACGTAAATTGCTACTATGTGATTTATGGATGAAATGCATATGTATAATAACATGTTCAATGTGTTTGATGAAATACTCAAATGAGAATCATGTTTGAATTGTTTGTTAAATGCTGTTATGAGTAACATATGTGACTACCTATTGCATTTGAGTATGATTGGGACTATTACGTAGTCCACGCAATTGGTAACGGTTCCCGATTGAGTGGTCGAACTAGTTTCGCCACATTGGATACGTTCGATGAATCCGAGTCGTACGGTGATTGTTGACAGTGGTTAGGCAACTTGGAATGCTTATGCGCTCCATGTCAATTAATTCAGCGTGCGTTCATACCAACCGAACTTGTTAAATAACCCAATTAGCCTATTGTGTATTTACCATGTATGGATGCTACTGTTTGAATCTAAGGTACCACTTACCAATGTAAAACCCGTTTTAACCATGGTACTACGATCCGCTAAAACTCATGAGCTGGGCATAGTGGTATGGGACACCGTGGTTGAGCTGTCGGCCTACGCTGGGGTGACGAACCTCCTCGCAGTGGCCAATGAGCAGCCCAAACTCACGAGCTGAATACGGTAGTATGGGATACTGTATTCGAGTTGTCAGCCTACGCTGAGGTGACGAGCCTTTCCGTAGTGACCTTGAATATAAACTAGGCCTACGTTGAGGTGACGAGCCTCTCCATAGTGACATCGAGTGTAAACTCTTGAACTTGCCTATCCACTGCTTTTTATTAGGAGTGATGTCCTACAACTTGCCTATCGTATGTGATTTACTAGGATTAACGACCCTAGATGGATCTTTCGTTTGGGTTAATGATATAAAAGGATGTATCTTAGCTTTCTGAATCTGCTGATGAATAAGCCTAATCAATTACTTAGCTAACACGACCATGCACCACATTACATGTGCTTTGGCGAGGAAGAGCGCGTTTAGGGAGTTTGCCATACGCGATCGTGAAATAAAGTCGCTGAGGGAGTGCAGGCGAAGGCATGCATCATTTCTACATTAATAAGAGTACTTAGGACATGATTGTTATACTGCCTTATCATTATTGCTTGACTGAATTAATAACATGTTAACCTTTGCCTTATAGTACCACTAAGTTGATCACTCACTCCCACTCTGGGACGGTGTTTTAAAACACCAATCAGACCTTGTTTTAGTTGCAGATGACGATGTGGCTTAAGCGACGGGGCCGAATTTCTTAGATGAGGAGGAGGAGTTCTCCTACGTGCAGCTCTCGGGTGGGTCTATATAGACCTAAAGCTGTGTCGCCGGGAATTACAGGGATTACACAGATTAGTCGTATATTCGCATTTTGTCATTTTATATATTTTGAAACAAATTATGTATATATTTAGCTCGGTAGCACATTCATACTCTGGAGGTTATAAAACACGTATATGCCTTATATATTTAGTTCAGTCTTCCGCTTGCTCGTTTACATTAACTCTGGAGTATATGCTGATTTAGTGTAATCCCACTTATGTTTAATGCACTAATATGGACAACATTTAAATATCATTATCTATGTTGCATAAGTGATGCGTTGAAACTCGGGAGTTGAGCTTTGCTCGACCCCCGATTTTCGGGGCGTTACAATTACCCTTGCACACAGCGACATAGATTCTCTGTGCGTACACAAGTTATCTTTTAACGTGTGGAACTTCTCTGGCCCAACATGATTTATGTGTTAGATCCATATTGTTCATCAACTTTTCTAAATCATGCTTAACATAAGCACTAAAAATGAGGCACATGCAAAGCTCAAGTGGACCACGCCACAAAGAGCAGGGGGAATTGAACAATTACCCTTGAAACCTTCCCAGGGCCCACTGTGAGGTTTATTTGTCATGTAAGCTCTCCATAAGGTCACACGACCTGGGTGAAAGGAAAACACAAATATCAACTTGATGAAAGACTTTTATAGCCCCAAGAGGTTTTTAATGGTAGGCTCTCAATTCCCACTGTTTATAATAGTGTGGCCCAGTGAGCCTTAAATCTGCTTCACTTTTTATTTTATGCCATAAAATGATATTAAAAAGTGGATGGACGGTGTGGATAAAACATATATATCTTACTGCAACATCCTTTCCATCCTGGTTGGTAGTACCCTCTGCATAAGATCATGTTGTGTTAACGTCACCAAGTTTTTTGGGCTCCACCATGGTCTGTATTATAACCACACTATCCACCCATTTTAAGAGATAATTTTAGGGTAGGAGCTCAAAAATGAGGCAGATCTAAAGCTCAAGTACACCACACCTTCCATTGATAACTTATTAGGGCTACAGAAGTTTGAATCAATCTGATATTTGTTTTTTCCCTTCATCCTTGTCTTTGTGACCTCATGAACAAGTTAGATGACAAATAAACATAATGGTGGGCCATAAGAATGTTTCAACGGTAGGAATCATTGTCTCACTGCTTTTTGTTTTGTTGTACACTTGAGCTTTAAATCAGACTCATTTTTTGTCTGATGTCTTAAAATGATGTCGCCAAATGGATGTACGACGTGGATATAACACATATATTATGGTGTGGCTCACATAAATTGGTGATGATCACATGAGCACAACAGGCAATCCACTTCTTGTGTATTTGGGTGCGGGGCTCGGTGGATATTGGATCCAAAAGGAATTGCCTAGTAGCCACTACTAGACGGTGCTATGTGACCCACTATGATATATATGTTTTATCCACATTGTCTGTCTATTTTTCTAGATCATTTTATGGCATGAGCTCAAAAATGAGACTGATCTAAATCTCAAGTGGGCCACACCATAAGAAAACAGTGGTAATTGAGCATACACCGCTAAGAACTTCCAAAGGCCCGTTGTAATGTTTATTTACCATCCAACCTATTGATGAAGGGTAAACACAAATATCAGCTTCATTCAAAACTTTTGAAGTCACTAAGAAGCTTTTAATGGTGGGCATTCAATCACCATTGTTTCCCATGGTGTGGTCCACATGAGATTTGGATCTTCCTCGGTTTTGGGATCATTCCCTAAAATTACCTGGAAAAAATGGATGGATGATGTGGATAGAACACACATCCTGTATAGCAGTACCCAATTCGTGCATGTCCGGATCCACCCGACATGGGCACTATTGTCTCACCATTTCTTATGATGTGGTCCACCAAAGATTAGCGTCTACTTCATTTTTGGTTCCATGACTTAAAATGAGATGGCAAAGGGTATGGATGGAGTGGATATAAAATAAATTCATTACGGTGGACCCCATAATGCCTAACATATCAAATACAATGAGAAACAAGAGGGGTAAAAGTGTTCAGGTTCAATTCTTGCTAAAACACAACAAGCCTCACATTCACTTCTCCATTGCATCATTAATTATTTATTTAGCTTGTTTGTAGAAGATTAAAAGTATTTCTATTTGGCAAGCATTATAGTCTCTTTTTTTTTTTTTGAAAGAATGACTTAATTTTCTTGATTTTTTTTTGTCTTTTCTATGTATGTTGATTTTTTTGTCTTTTCTTTACTTATACATGTAAATCATTGATTTTTTATCCTCTTTTTTTTTTTTTAATAAATAGGATGATTTTAATTTTATTTAATAAAAAATAATTTCTTCATAATGTAAAACATTTCCAAACAGGAGATATGGGCAAATGTGTCAAAATAACATATTTTAGACATTTCAGACATTTGTTAACAAACAGGTTGTTTCAAATTCAGTACTTAATTTACAGACTTCGGCAATAGTTACCAAACAAGTTTTTTGACTTTAGATTCAGACTTCATATTTAGATTTTAGATTCAGGCTTCAGATTTCAGATTCAGGCTTTAGACTTCAAATTTAACAAATGGGACCTTAAGCTTGAACTTTGACTTGAATACGGGCAATGATTTCTTTGAGGCGACGATTTCTTTTAGAAGATGTGTCGATCTTGTTTTGATCATAAGCCAGTTTTGAGCTGATCTTCAAGTTCTACCTTAAAGTGCTTTTGTCATAGGAATTTTAACAATCTATGTGTGTTTAACCTAATAGCACTTACAATCTCCCATTTTGTCAATTTTGTGACAAAACACACAATATTACACTATACATCCATTAACTTATTTACAAGATTAACCCGACTTAAGATGTAACAACCTTGAAGTTGATGTGAGTATCCCTGTAATCTTCATAGCCATCTGTGATGCTCAAGTGATACTCCCCCTGCGAAATACAATATATAGTATGCAAAAAAGAATTGTATACAAATATGTCATTCATTCATTCCATATGCCTCCATTTACTCACACACCAAACACCACTTTCTCCCCCCTTTTTGTCACAAGTTCACAAAGGAATAACAAATGAAATGAGAGATAAATATCAAGGCAAAGTAAATAACATAAGAGATGAATATCAGTAAGAAAGAATATAAATAAGTAAGAATATCTGGGAGAATAAGACAGTGTATGAAGTATCAGGCAAATCAACTCATACAACTATAATATAAGGAAATCATCCAAAATATCCAATCAAACCAAAATATCCAAATATCTAAACAAGCCATCAAATTAGTTTAGTACAAAACCAACATAAGTAAGAAAGATAAATAAATCAAGCTTAGATCGACCCAGAAGAAGATGGTGTAAGCATTGATGGATCATCAAGCTGCAAACTCCGGTTGATGCGATTGAAGTACTTTTTCATGTACTTCATTGTAGACTGTTGGGTTTAGGCCAATGAAGTCTGTGATACATGCAGAGCCTCAACCTTCTCCTCCAATGCAGATAACCTCTCATCAAATTGACAGGAATGGTAGTCAGAATCAGGTGGATCATTAGAATCTTTTACCTCATTAAAAATGTCATCCATGGTTGTATCTCCAATGGAGAAGATGTGGAGTGAAAATAAATTGAGGGTTTTTTCTTTTCTTTTTTTGTAATCCGCGTGATCTTCGGCTAGCCCGAGCATATGCTCGACTAACCAAAGACGTCGGTCAGCTACGGGTTGGCCGAAAAATCCTAACAAATTTGATTTGTTAATTTTATTGCCACAATTATATTTATTTTTCTTTTTTCTTTTCATGCCATTCATAATTACAAATAAACGTAAAAATAAATGTAAATAAAAGAATAATTATTTAACAATGCACAATCCAATATCATGCTTTAGATTTAAAAACTTAATATTGTTAAGTGGCTTAGTCAGTATATTTGCAAGCTGCTTCTCAATTTGAATGTATTCCAGCATGATAGTTTTATCTTCAACTAATTCTCGAATATAATAGTATCTTATGATAATATGCTTTGTACGAGAATGTCGAATTTATTTGTTAAAGATATTTATTGCAATAAAATTATCGCAATATAATGTCATCGTATCTTGCGTAATTTCGTAATCAGGTAGTATTCTTTTCATCCACATTAGCTAAGTGCAAGCATTTCCTGCTGCAATATATTCAACCTCTGCAGTGAATAGAGATACGGAATTTTGTTTCTTGCTAAGCTATGATACCGAACAGTTTCCAACATAAAAACAACCATCGTTTGTATATTTTTTATCATTAACATTTCATACCCAGTTTGCATCTGTATAACCTGCAATTTGTACAAACGTATCATGTGGATACCATAAGCCTAAGTTCACAGAACTTGCGACATATCTAATTTCTGTTTGACAACAAATACGTGAAATTATTTAGGATCAAATTGATATCTAGCACAAATTCCAACGCTAAATGCAATATCAGGTCTACTAGCAGTTAAATATAGAAGACTACCGATCATACTGTGATATAGCCAAGAGTCTACACTTTTACCTGATTCATCTTTTGAGAGTTTAAGAACCGTACTCATTGGAGTATTGAAATTCTTACCATTCTCAAAACCAAACCTTTTTATAAGGTTCAAAACATATTTGGTCTGTAAGATGAACATACCATCTTCAAGTTGTTTGACTAGTAATTCAAGGAAATAGTTTAGTTCGCCAACTATACTCATTTTAAACTTGGATTTCGTTAGATTTGCAAACTCAGTAGATAGGTTAGTGCAAGTAAATCCATAGATAATATCATCAACATAGATTTGAATAATTAGAAAATTATCATTATATTTTTTTGACAAATAAGGTTTTGTCAACACTACCCACAACCAAATTATGATAAGTAAAAATTTAGTCAACTTTTCATACCACGCTCTGGAGCTTGTTTTAAACCATAAAGAGTCTTTTTAAGACGATAAACATGATCGGAAATTTTGGGATCTTCAAAACCCTTTAGTTGTTCAACATAGACTTCCTCATTTAGATAAAAAAAAGTATTTTTTACATCCATTTAATAAAATTAGAATTTTTTATGCCATACAATGGAAATAAATAATTTGATCGATTTAAGGTGCACAACTGGTACAAAGGTTTTATCGTAATCAATACCTTTAATCTGAGTATAACCTTATACAATCAGTCGTGCCTTATTTCTGGTAATGTTTCCCATTTCATCAGTTTTATTTTTAAAAATCCACTTGATTCCAATCATATGTTTGTCAATAGATCTGGAAACCAAATACTATACATCATTTCTAATAAATTTATTTAATTCATCTTGCATGACATTTATTCAACTTTCATCAGCGAGCGCTTCATTTACATTACCCAGTTCAATTTGAGAAGTAAAGCAGACATGATTACATATATTTTCAAGTTGTCTTCTTGTCTGAACATTAGTGTGAGGGTTACCAAGTATTTGATTAGTTAAATGGTCTTTGACTAACCTTAACTCAGTATTGTCAGATTTAGATGGAGATTCAAGTATATTAACCAAATTGATATCATCATCATCATCTTGGTCAAGACTGTGTGTGATCGATTGATCATCTAACACAACATTTTTAGATTCTTGTATAACTCAGTTCTTTTGTTAAAAACACGGTATGCCCAACTATTTAGGGCATAACCTAAAAATATTCCCTCATCGCTTTTGACTTTAAAATTTTTCAAGTTTTTATGGTCACGTAAAATAAAGCATTTGCTTTCAAAAGTTCAAAAATATTTAATGGTGAGCTTAAACCATAGTTCATAAGTTGTTTTATTTTTAACTTTTCTAATATAAATACGATTAATTATATAGCATGCAGTACTAACAGATTTAACCCATAAATTTTTAAGTAGGTTCATGCTATTTAGCATTACACTATCCATTACTTGTAAAATTCTACTTTTTCTTTCAGCAATTCCATTTTGCTGAGGTGTTTTTGGAGCAGAAAATTCATACAATATACCATGATCATTACGGTATTTCTCAAAATTGCTATTTTTGAATTTAGTATCGTGATCACTTTTAATTCAAATCACAGATAACTCTTTTTTAGTCTAGATGCGTTTTATAAGTTTTATGACTTCATCAGAGTATCTGATTTTTTTTTTAGAAAGACTACCCAAGAGTATCTTATATATTCATCAACTACTAGTAGAAAATATTTCTTTTCGCCTCTACTTTCCGTTCTAATTGGTCTGACTAAATCCATATGAAGAAGTTCAAGAGGCCTAGCCGTGGCTAAGGAGTTCACTTTCTTATGACTACTCCTAATTTGTTTGCCCATTTGATAGGCGCCACATATTTTTTCTATCTTTTTCAATTTGGGTAGGCGACGTAAGTGACCTCTTTTGCTCAATTTATATAGACCGCTACATAATTTACATGTCTAAGATGTTGATATCATAATTCAGTCTTGTCTGTTTGGACCATGTAACACAAATGATTTGTTGAGCAAGAGTTATCAATTAAATAGTAATTTTTAGATGATTTGTGACTATTTAATATTACATTTCCCTTCTTATTAATTATTTTACATTCGTGATCTGAAAATTTTACGCTATGCTTATTATCACAGATCTGAACTATGCTCAAAAGATTATATTTTAATCATTCAACATATAAAACACTTTCAAAGAAAGGTAAGTTAGGAAGTTGTACATTACCTTAGCTAATTATCTTGCGGTTGCTTCCATATCCGAATGTAACTGAGCCGTTCACTCTCCAAGTATATGGTTGTGATGTAGTAATAAACTCGGTGAGATCGAGGTCGAATCCTAAGGAACTGAAACCTGTACGTAATCTAAAACTAAATAGAATTAGAACTAGACTAAGATATAATCTAAATCAAGCGAATATGAGGGAATAATTGTGAATAGATTAATTAAAAACTAATAAAAATAAAGGTGGGAACTAGAGTGCCAAGGATCCACTTGTAGCAATTGGGAAGTTACCTTGTATTGATTTAAGGACACAACTGGAATCAGAGTCCCACCCTATCCAGTTGGTAAGAAGAGATTTGTCAGATCTCTGAATGTCTCGTGGATCTAATCATCAACAGATACGATTGGTGTAGATTTGGAAGTGATTCTATCACCTAACCATGCCCAGGAGACTATGGAAAACAACAACAATTTACCAAATCCACAGTCAATCACAAGAGAATTGTGAAAGTTAGGAAGGGTTCCATCACGCAACCATGCCCAGGAGACTATGGTGAACAATAGGGTCTCCTAAGTTCACAATCTCGTAATGAAAAGAGCATACTCAAAGCTATTGCAGATCTACTGTAATTTGAGTCACAGCAAACCATTAAAAACTAAAAATATTCCTTAATAATCAAGCTAGAATCCATAAGAGTTCAATACCCATGAATCAAAGAAAGCTACCATCCTAATCACGCTACAAGCTTCACCTCTTAGCCCTAGCTAAGAGGTTTAGCCCATCAACATAATTAGGCTACACCTTAAAAGAAAAGAAAAATAAAACAGAAAAATAAAAATAAAAACCCTACAAACTCTACTCTCTTCCTGTTGCTGATCTCTCTTTATAGAGTGATGGAGGTCAGTTTGGAATGGGAAGAACCGACCTTGTTTCGCACTTCCGTTCGTAGCAGAACCGGATTGCGAATGCTTGTTCTGCTCAGCAAAAACGCACCGACAACTGCGTTCAATCCGAGATCAAGAGAAGATATCATCCATTCTAGTAATTTTGACTTCATAGTAAAGATGAAAACTCCATTTTTCGGCTTTTGGACAGTCTGGATCATTGATCCGATCATGATTCTGGTTACACAACGCCCCACAATAGCCAACACCGGACACGGAAACAGGGCTGCGCAAACTGTTTACGCTGTGACGATGGTGGGGTCCACACAGTCCGTCGAATGAGAAATCCACCCCGTCCACCGGATTCTTCTTGAAAAACTATTCGGGTATGATCTATTTTGGCTCAGATTCGGTGTGGCCCACATGGTTTTCTGCTCTGCCATCCGTCTTATGTTTGGATGGTTGAGATCCGATATTTGCTGTATTTTGAAATTACGCCACCTAGGCCTTAGTGAGAGGGGACGTGTGAGTCTCATAAACGGTCCGGATCTGACCGTTGATGCACAGTGGTGGCCCACAAAGATCCGTCCACAAGTCCCTGTGCGGACGCTGGAAGGAAAACGGAATTTCCGTTTTTAGGAAGGAGTCTCGAAAGAGACGGTTTGACCATCTCTTTGTTGCCGTGCACGGCTAGTGCACTTGTGCACTATGCACACCCAACTCAGGTGGGGTCCACGATGATGGTTCTAGAAAATCCACTCCGTCCATCCGTCTTTTCTCCTAATATAATGGGTTGAAACCAAATTTGAAGCATATCAAGATCCCATGTGGGCCTAGAATCAATGATTTATAGGATGATCTGTCTTTTAGGCTACTTCCACATGGATCCAATGGCTAAAATTCGATGTGTTTGGTTAATTTATGGTCCTTAGACCACATACAAAATTTCGAGCCAAACGGATGCTGGGAACCCTATGATCTTGTATTCTGGACTACTTTTAGGACATTTGAACTTCAATTTCTCGATTTTCTCGAATCTCTAGCATGTAAATCCGTTGGTCTTGGTCCCCTGTGGTCCGTCCCTTGCCATGGTAACTCATGAGCGTTAAATCTATGCTTTTAGCATCCTAATTCAATCCAAGCTCGTAAATACACCCTGCTTCACAAATACGATTAAATCGGGCCGTTAAATAGTACAATGTTTATAAATCTAGGCAATAACTGGGAGTTGCTTCCATATCCGAATGTAACTGAGCCGCCATATACTTAGTTGATGTTTGAGAGTATAGCCTTATCACCTATCATGTGTCTCGAACATCCACTATCTAGGTACCATCTTGAATGGCTACTTACTTTGAAAGTTGTGTGAATTACAAGACACTTAACCTTTGGAACTCGTTTCATTATGGTTCTAGGTTTAAGAGGATCTCTTGTTTTACGCTGTGTTTGGGAGTTAGGATTTCTCCTTTTTTTATATACTTCATTCTTACTTAGAGTTGGATTTCAATAGCTCTCTAAGCAAGTCCACAATTTTATTAGCTAAAGGAGGATTCTTGTTATTATTCCTTTGATGTTTATAGAAATTGGCATTATAATTTATTTTAGAGACTTGAAAAGATTTTGAGTTTTTGAAGTTATTCATTTTTATAGTTTGAATCTTTCAGAGTCTCTACTTTAGAGTTCGATGATTCTCCTTTTACAAAAGTAGGAGCAGAATCCTTAGATTTTAATGAGTTATTTTTAATATAACCCAGTCTGGACTTGTCACCACATCGCCTAGATGAGGTTAGTAGTTTTTTAAGTTTCTAGTCACCAATGATATATTTTCAAGTGTCCTTTGAACTCTAGAGGGAAGAAATTTCAAATTTTAGTTTCTCATTTTCAGCTTTAAGTTTTTGTAATTCAGAAGACTTAAAACTCAAATCAAATATAGTTTTTTCAAAAATATCAGAAAAATGAGATTTTTCTAAAACAACTTTTTCAACTTCTAATTGTAGTTTAACATAATTTTCTTTTTGAATTTTCAATTTGACAGCAATTTTGCAACTTTCTCTATATAGGGCATTATATGCATCTTGAATATTATCTTTATTTTCATATTCACTTCTTGAAGTTTCATAATCAGATATATCACAGTTATCGAAAGAAGTGATTCTGGCTATAGTCATAAAGGCTTTCAAATCGTTTGCATTTTCCTAGTCTGATTCATCAGTTTCATAATTAGTTTCAGATTTTGATGATTCATCCCAAGTAGATATCATACTTTTTCTTCTAGATTTATCCTTTTTAGGATATTTAGAAGCTAAATACCCATATTCAGAACCGTTAAAACATTAGGTGTCTTTTGTTTTAGATTTTCAAAAGTTTGATTTTCCTCTTCTTTTATCAAATAGTTTTTTAAAATCTGTTCTTAAAAAAAAAAAAATCTATAAATTTATTTTTCTAACATAGCCTTATCATATTCGTTTTCTTCAAAATCAAAATTTACATTATATTCATTTGAATTAAATTTAGAAGATTTAAGAGCAATGGACTTGATTTTACGAGCTTTGAAATTCAGCTCATAAGTTTGAAGAGAACCAATTAACTCTTCAACTTTCATAATATCTGTATCCCTTAATTTCTGTATAGTAGTAACATTTGAGTTAAACCTATCAGGAAGTGATCGTAATATTTTTGCGCAAACCTTACTTTTAAGGATTCAATCTCCAAAACCTCACATGAAATTTACTATGTCATTCGGTTTCATATAAAAGTCCATAAAAGACTCATTTTCTTTTATCCTAATTCCCTCAAATTTGGTTGTAAGAATTTGGATTTTATATTTTTTTACTATAGTGGTTTCTTCATGTGTCATTTTGAGAATATCACAAGCTTGTTTAGTTGTATCACACGAAACGATTCTTTTAAATTCATCTGGCAATAGAGCATACGTTATTGCATTTAAAGCTTTTGCATTTGCACTGCTTTCACTTTTTTGAACAGTGGTCCAAAAATTATGTGCGGTTTCTTGCATTGATATAGTTCCATCATCGGCTACTACTTCCATCATAAGAGGGATCCATTTAGTTATAATACCTTACCACACACTTTTATCAATGGATTTGAGGAAAATCTTCATTTTGGCTTTCCAATATTAATAATTAGAGCCATCAAAGGGAGGTGGCCTGGTAATGGATAGACTTTTGAAATTTGACATCTTATAGCTCTAGATCTAACTCAAGAAGGTAAATCAAAAAAATAAAAAGAACAACCTGCTCTGATTCCATTTGAAATGGAGAGCTAGCGATGTCCTAAAGAGGGGGGAGGGGGGGGAATTGCACAATGCCAAATAATCTAAATAAATGTGGAATATGTAAATATCACAAAAATCTCAATCATTTGAGTATTAAAACTTTGATTCTAAATAATTCGTAAGATAACCTTCACATAAAATTTTAGGCATGACAACCTTATTTCACAAATGTGTTGAAAATCAATCTTTCAAATTAGTAAGAGAATATAAAAAGATTACAACATTCACTACAAGAATGAAATAATAAATAATATCCAATCACTAAAAAGAATAAAGCAATCACCATATGGCACAAGGAGTTATAGTGGTTCGGTGCTTAAAACAAACACACCTACTCCACTCCCAAAATTACTACCCTAGTAATTTTGGCTTTCACAATAAAAAGGTTTTCACAAGGTCACCATAAGAACCTGATATAATTCCTTGTGATTTTCACGGGCTATCACAGTAAAAACCCTACTGAGATTTTCACAGCTATATTAGACAAAATCCTATTGAGATTTTCATATGCTATCTCAAAAAAATCTAAAAAGAATTTCAGAAAGTATACTTATCTTTAAATGTAGAAGACGTAGTAGAAGCTTATAGCATAAGGACTTCTTTCTTTAACGTAGATGGCGCAGTGTTCAATCAGACAAAAAGAGTATAGGGTTCTATAGATTTTAATAATGGAAAATTCAAATGCTACTTGATTTAATTCTCTTAGATCTCAAAGAAGAGTATAGTTTACTCTCTTAGATTAAGTTTAAAATGATCTTGAGAAAAAAAGTAATTGAATAAGCTATTAAAATAAAATGTATAAATATCAACAGATAGCTTGCTGAGGACTTGAGCTTCTTTCTCTCTCTTGCAAAAGGATTAAAGTAAATTTTCATTGTAGTCTAAAATGAGATAAAGACTCAATTTATAGGCAAAGAATTTAGAACTTCGACTAGTGTAAGATAGGCTTCAACTAGCCCGAGTTCACCGGATTTTAGTTTGTGCGGGATAAGAATTATCCAAAATTTGGCTGGCCCGATGATAAATTCGGCTGGCCGAAATTCACAATTCGGCTGGCTGAATTTGCTACTCGGCTTGCTGAATTCCCGTGAATTCCAAAAGATTGCATTGCTAGAATTTCACCCGAACTTTCTCGGGATGACCGAATTTCAAGTTTAGGCTAACCGAACCAAAACTTAGGTTAGCTGAATTTTCAACAAAAGTTGTTATTTTACCTGAGCTTTAAGTTGGGCTGACCGAGGAAGGTAGGTTGGCTGAGGAAGTTGGGCTGGCCAAATTCCAAAGCAAAAACACTAATAAAAATTTATGATGAATAATTTTTTAAAGCACCTATTCCTAAAGTCTTTCTAGGGTTATACCACCTGTGATATAGCAAATATCTGGGTTACCTTGTCTTGAATTTAGTTTTGAACTTTAACTTGAATATGGGCGATGATTTCTTTGAGGCGATGATTTCTTTGAGAAGATATGCTAATCTTGTCTTGATCATAAGCCGATCTTGAGCTGATTTTCAGGTTTCACCTTGAAGTGCTTTTGTCTTACGAATTTTGACAATCTATATGTGCTTAACATAATAGCGCTTATAATCTACCCCTTTTTCAATTTTGTGACAAAACACACACCATTACACTATATATTCATTAACTCTTTTACAAGATCGATCCGATTCAAGATGTAACAACCTTGAAGTTGATGTGAGTATCCATGTAATCTTCATAGTCATCTGTGATGCGCAAGTGATACTCTCCCTGCAAAATACAATATATAGTATGTAAAAAAAATTGTATATGAATATTCCATTCTTTCATTCCATATGCCTCCATTTACTCATACAGTAAACATCACTTTCTTCCTCATTTTGTCACAAGTTTACAAAGGAATAACAAATGACATGAGAGATAAATATCAAGGCAAAGTAATTAAGATAAGAGATGAATATCTGTAAGCAAGAATATAAATAAGCATGAATATAGGTGAGAATAAGACAATGCATGAAGTATCAAGCAAATCAACTCATACAATTATAATATAAGGAGATCATCCACACTGGTCATCTGTTTTGCGGATATAAAATGAAATATATGCAAATCTCAATAGACCATGTTATAGGAAATAGTGGTGATTGACTATTAAAACTTGCCGTGGGCCACAAAAGTTTTGTAGCAAGCTGGTATTTGTAACTTTCATTCATCCAGGTTTGTGTGACTTTATCAGCAGGTTGGATGGCTAATAAACATTATGATGGGCCCTAGGAAGTTTTTAACGGTGGAGGGTTCAATCATCACTGTTTCCTACAGTATGGTCCACTTGAGATTTTGATCTGCTTCATTCTTGAGTTCATGCGTCAAAAATGATATGGCGAAACGGATGAATGGCTTGGATATATAATACATGCATCAAAGTGGGCTCCACGGTAAGGGCTGCATCAACTTGGGTGAGGCCGGGCCGCACCTGATCCGCTCCATGCCCGGTAGTGATCGAAGGGAAACGGATTGGCTACTCCCGCTGCCACCCACCAATGGCTGATGGTCGGTGCTCTGTAGGTCCAACATGATGTGTTTGTTTCATCCATGCCATCCATATATTTTTCTAGATCATTTTAGGACATGAGACCAAAAATGAGATATATCCCAATCTCAAGTAGACCACATTATAGAAAACAGTGTTGAATGAACTTTGACCATTAAAAACTTTTTGGGGGCTATAAAAGTTTTGAATCAAGCTGATATATATATATATATATATATATATATATATATATATATATATATATATATATATATATCCATTCATCTAGGTCGGTATGACCTAATCAACAGATTTGGATGTCAAATAAACGGTACAGTGGGCCTAAGGAGGATTTTAATGGTAGATCCAATCACTATTGTTTTCCTGTGGTGTGGTCCACCTGAGATATATATCCCTCTCATTTTTGGTATCTAGCCATAAAATGATCAGTAAAAATGGATGAACGGCATGGATGGAATACATACATCATGGTGGGCCACAGATCACCGAACATCAGCCACCGGGCTAGTGGCGGGTAGTAGCCAATCCGCGTCCTGATCAAAGTGATTTTAAATCCATGGCAGGGCCTACTTTATGGACGGATACGGTTGCCACGTCACTGCTAAGGTGGAGGGATCACTATTCCATACTCCGGCTGCGTCATGTGTGTATAGAGATGAAATCATATGGGGAGTTATGATAATCAATCCGTGTACGGTGCTTGATACGCATGCCCTCATAAATTTTCCCACATGAGCATAAATTAACTCAAAATAAACCGGCATTTGTGGACACTTGTTTATCAATAAATGTTCACAAACTTTATCGATTATCAAATTGTTGCAGTTAATTTAAACATGATATCACATGTGTTGATGGACGGTCCATATTTAACTAAGTGAACAATTCATATGTATTGAACTCAACTCAAATATGATTGAATGCTTCCAACCACTAATATTATAGCAATTCAAAAGGGGAGTGCTAGTATTTTTTAATGAGATTTTTTCCTTTCAATGGTAATTGTAGTCCTTATGTTTTTCAATAATATAATAATGAATATATAAAATTAAAATAAATGCAATATAATATATTAATTTGAAATTAAGATAGTATAATTAGCAATAACATAAAATAAAGTAGAGAAAATAAAAGATATATTACCTACAATCATTCATATGAACACATAATTAACATAAATGGATAATATAATGTAACGGTTGTGATATTTCAAGTATGGATTCGATTGATCAAGATCTGACAACAATTATGCTATATATTTGCTAAATATTTACAATACTTTTAAGCGTATTGCAACCGTAGCATTGGACAATAGTGTACTTAAGCTATGTTAAACTCTCAACTTATTGCAATAAGAGCTCAATAAAAGTTGTGGGCATAACACTAAAATTTTAAAAAACCTAAGAAGGAACAATGTTGTGTTGGCTCACCTGGTGCTTGGTTCTTCGTCAGTTGCTCCTTATATGACTGGAAGTGCGGGTGGCTACCTTCAAGTTTCCTTGTTAGTCCTCCTTGAGATTACGTACTATATCCTAGCTGATTTCAGATCCTGACATAGTTGTCATGTATGTATGTCTTGATTGTGAGAGATCGGCATTGACATTGAACATGCTACCCAGTCGCATGTGTTACTTACTCGTGGGAGAATCACTTTTCGTCATGTGTCGCCTTTCTCAACCGTAGTCATGCATACTACTCTAAGCTATTTGTACATAGTGTCAATACATGGTGGCATTTTATCGTGCCAAATTAGCTGTGCTCGTACAGGTGTAAACATAAATAGGCATAATTTTTTCTCCATGATACATCTGAGCTGAAATCATTGTTTGGCTTAACTTGAGTAACTTGCATGGCACATGGGGTTGCGTATCATCCGGCATACTCTGCCGGAGTATCAAAGTTTTTCTAGAATCATAAAAACTGCATAAACGGCTTGTTCTAATCTGTCTGCGTGAAAGCGCCTCTTCAAATCAAATCCCAACGAAGCAGCGACTATGATAAGATTCATTTCACTCTCCTCCAAATCCAACCGTTCAAAAAATCTCAGCTCAAAGATCTTCTGTCTACACCCCCACCTTTCATCTACGTCTTTCGTCAATCCCACCCCTCTTAGAAATTCCACCAATCAAGGCATTTCCCAACGAATCCAACTCCGTTTCCTTCTACCAATATCTCCAATCCGGTTCTTTCCGTCTGAGTCTTCTACAGAACCCCCAAATTTCGGAAATCCAATTCAAAATCGACATGTGGTTTCTCCAAAACCCGCCAATTTCGAAAAATTGATCCAAGATCGAAATGGGTTTTATTGTAAATGCGCAGAGTTTAAGGATTCAATCAGAAATCGAAGTCGGTTTTCTCCAAAATGCACTGATTTCGGAAGTTCAATCCGAAATGGAAATGGGTTTTCTCTAAAACTCCCCGGTTTCAGAAATTTGGTCAGAAACAGAAATGGGATTTCTTTAGTTACTGGTTCCGTTGGAGAGTCAAGAAGTTTCTGCAGTGAAACCGGTCGAGAGTCTTTAAGTTATGATATCGTCATTGTTGGAGCAGGGCCCGCTGGGTTATCAGCGGCGATACGATTGAAGCAGATATGCCAAGAAAAGAATGTTGATTTATCAGTTTGTGTTGTCGAGAAAGGCGCTGAAGTGGGTAAGCTTTTATGCTTCATTATTGGATTATGGTAGACGTAGGTTAAGCTTATAATGCACCACGAGTAAGTTAGAATGGATTCTTTTAGGGTGTGTTTGGATGCTCGTAAGTTTTCAGGTAAGTTGCTTACAGGTGAAAGTAACTTACATGTAATCATGTTTGGATGTAAGTTACCTATAGGTCTGTTTGGATGCCTGTAAGTTCTTTTAAGTTGTAAGTGACTTACCTGTAAGTGACTTACAGGTGAAAGTTACTTACAGGTAACCTGTTTGGATGTAAGTTGTAAGTCACTTACAGGTAAGTTACTTTTTCTGTTTGGATAACCTGTAAGTTACTTATAGGTAGAAAGCTGTATATTCACATCGAGCATATCTTAGATTGGGGAATCGTTCTAAAATGTTATAATCATATAAAAAAACATGGGATCAAATATGTTATTTTGTTAAGCCCATCAAGATGAATATTTGAAATAATTATTAAGCTAAAACAATCATCAAGTGGGCTATAAAAGTGGGCCCACGAATTCAAAAAATCTATAATATGGAGTAATAACTCAATTTAAGCATTGAGAATAAATTTAAAAACATTAATAGAAAATATAGTAATTAAATTACTTGCATTCCAACTGTGCAATCTGATGTAATTTCCAAGGGCCAGCGCATCATCAATCCCACTCTATCATCAAAGTTTTTCTCATTCTCTAATGAGGAGTTTGATGCTCAGGATCTAAGAGATTCACAAACACCGATGTAGATCGTTAAATTACTTGCATTCTAACTGTGCAATCTAAGAGATTCACTAACACTGCGTACATCATTATAGGATCACCAACCACAGGCCACAGTGAGACCAACCAGATAAACGATCTACAGGATCACCAACCACAGGCCACAATCCCTGAATACTCAGCACGCGATCCCTTCCGTTTTAGAAAAAAAAGGGTAGATGAAACCCTACCGTTTTAGGAGGAGAAGAGACGGAAGGCAGTAACTGCAGCGAGAGATTGCAAAGATGGAGAGAGATTTGGTGAGTTGGTGTGTTTCTCCCTCTTCTCCTCTTTTTAAAAATCTGACCGTTGAACCTGTAAGTGACTTACAGGGAAGTGACTTCCCACCCCATCCCCCTGCAAATTTTTGGTAGATTTGCCTGTAAATGACTTACAGGTTGTAAGTTACTTACAGGTGATTTTTCTCCCCCAAACACCACCTGTAAGTGACTTCCCTGTAAGTAACTTCCCACTTACCCAACTTACAGGCATCCAAACAGGCCCTATAGGTAAGTTGGTTTTTGTGTTTGTGTAACCTGTAAGTTAGTTACAAGTAAGAAGCTATATAACAAACAAAGCTTGGAGTAGAGAATCATTCCAAAATATGATTAGCACGTGAGAAAGCCCGGCATAAAGAATGCAATAATGCTATGCCCATCTAGATGAATAGTTGAGCTGATTCGTAGGCTAAACTAACCATCAAGTGGGCCATAAAAGTGGGCCTGCATATTCAAAATACATATAATGTGGAACAATGACTTAATGTCAGCAACAAGGAAACTACAAATTCTCATTTTCAATCCAAAATTTGTTTACAATATTGACCTACATAGAAGGAGCACAACTGCAACTTGAAGGCCACTTCCACATTGTAAATGCAAGGAAATATCATCAAAAATTGGTCTGGATTGTTCCTAACTGTGATAGAGGAATGACTTTCACCAAAGTGTGTCATTCTCTTAAATGGTCCGGGGTGGTGTATCTTCGTCATGGTTATTCCTTGTATGATTTGCCTCTATGGTTCCAACATTTTTTACGGTTTTAGCCCTCAGTTGTTTAGTTTCAGGCCGATTCTTCCTAACATTGTCTGGATTGCTTTCCAACCTGGCTTGATATTCAGAACTTTGTGACGGTGGCCAACTCTAACAGAGTGGGTCCTATGGAAGGAATGCAAACCTGGTCTGACTGGTCTTTCCTGGGATCTGAAGAAGATTGGTTTATATTTCCTTTTATTCCTCTTGAATGTTGGTCCAAGGAGTTTTGTAAGGTTTTGGCTTCTTGTGTTGGTGATCTCGTGCAAGTGGATTGAGCAATGACGAATTAGGAGAAGCTTCGATACGCCAGACTACAGATCAGGGTTAGGAAATCCGGGGGGATTCTTGCAGAAATCAAAATTAAGGCAGGCGGCCTTTTTCTCCCTATCAAAGTGTTTCGGGAAGCCTCCTTCTGGTCGTCCCCGGAATGGCCAGCTCTCCTCAACCTTGCTGCTCCCATAGTGCAGCCGGTTGCCATGAAGGACCACCATTTTCAGTGTCTGGTGGAGCACCACTGTAGCTGCCTAACATGAGCGATCTGCTTGCCACGTGCATACAATGACAACAAACTTCTCTTCTGTCCAATGGTGGACGCGTAGCACCGGGGTGGCGAGATGAAATCTCTTATTGGATTTCTCACCCGTCATAATCGTCTCTCGATCCCCTCGACCATCTCATCTACTTTGACAATATTCCTCTTCACGGTAAATCAGAACAAGTCCCCTTTCTTTTTCCCGAAATATCGGACAATTGTTATCATCTCACACATGTATCGTCTACACAATATCTCGAAAGATTTGTCTTATCTTCCCGAGAATGCCTCGAGCCCTGTGCTTGGTTTGTCTGCTCAAAAGTCTGCTGCGATGGCAACGTCAGAGTCGTCCATGTCTTCTCGCCGCCTGCCTTCTAAAGACACGTCTCCTCAACCTCTTATC
This sequence comes from Magnolia sinica, assembly GCF_029962835.1. Taxonomy (NCBI): domain Eukaryota; kingdom Viridiplantae; phylum Streptophyta; class Magnoliopsida; order Magnoliales; family Magnoliaceae; genus Magnolia; species Magnolia sinica. The sequence continues at coordinate 88,369,422 of NC_080575.1, forward strand.
GTCTCGCTCCTTCATGGCCATGTGGGCCAAGTGAGTGACACGAGGAAAAATTCTCACGTGTCTCTCTCAGAAGCTCTGCCCCATAATTTCTGTGGAAGAGACTCCCCCTCTCAGATTGACGCCAACAGAAGACTTTGACCTTAGGGACGAAGATGATGGTGTGAATGATTCGACCATTGGCTCAGATGATGAGAGCATGTAGGATGTTTTCCTCACCTCTTCAACCTTGATCTTGTCTGAAGTTTCGAAGGTCCCCGATCTAAGTCCCTATTCTCCTGCTCCGTGGTGGATGTTTTCTCCCAACCCTGTCTATGCCTTTCCCTATGTCTCTGTCTTCTGTGGATGCGGGTCTATCCCCTTCCCTTGTCTGCCCCTTAGCCTTGGTCAATCTCTAGCCTGATTTGGTATTACAAGGTGAAAGAAGTGTGAACCATGCCCGGATTTTGCCAGAGGAAGCCCTTGATGTTCCCCTTTTTAGGATTGCCTTCAACCATCAGAGCTTTCCTATTCCCCTAGGGAAGTTGAATCCTTCTGTGATCCCGACCGAAGTTTTAGAAGGACTGCTGGAGGCTATCAAAAGAAAAAAATGGATTAGAGATGCCGTTGGGCATGTTGGCAGGCTTCTACGGGTGGTGTTTGGTGATTCCGACGACGACTACTTGGCTCTGTTTAAGCTTGTGGCAGAGAGAGGTTTGAAAATCACAGTGGAAGGGACTTCTCCCCCTAGAACTCCTAGGCATACCCAACTCAATAGGGAACTGGTTAAGCTTGGTGTGGGAGATACGGGAGTGACAGAGATATCTCCTTGAGAGAAACAGAAAGGCAGATGGGTTAGATTGGTCTACCAATGAAGATCTTGTCATGGAATGTGAGAGGTTTAGGTTGCCCCCATAAGTGATCTTGGGTCAAGGAAATGTGTTCTAGATCGAAAGCAAATGTCATCATTTTGCAAGAAACAAAGCTTCTCACGATGAATAGAGGTCTTGTCCATTCCATTTGGAGAAGAAAAGGAATTGAGTGGATCGCCCTCAATGCTAGTGGTTCAACAGGTGGAATAATTGTTCTTTGGGATAAGTCTCTGCGATCCATGGAAGAAAGTTGGATCGGGCAATTTTCTGTCAATGTGTTGTTAAGTAAACCATTTGGTTTTCACTGGTTACTCTCTAGGGTCTACAGGCCCTGTTCCCTAGCCAACAGGTCAATGTTTTGGGCGGAATTGTCTTCTGTTCAAGGAAAATGGAGCCTCCCTTGGGTTGTGTGTGGTGACTTTAATGTTGGGCCGCTCTATTACGAGAAATCGAATGGTTCTGACATTTCTTCCTCTATAAGAGCATTTGCGGTTGGGTGTCCTCGCATGGATTGCTTGATCTTTTGATGGGAATGATTGAGTTTTCTTGGTCAAACAACATATCGCCCTCGAGTGTTATTGATGTAGGACAATTAACCACTTGCTCTAAAAGATTGAACTGATAGAGCATTGTGAATCAATCCCTTTATTTCATAGCCTAAGCCCCACATCTCATGGGTTAGGACCTCGGCCGAAACCCCCTCGTGGGCCCTACTTCACATGGGTTCCGCTTCACATGAGCCACCCGCCTCACACGGGCCGCCCACCCTGAGTGTGCCCTTGCATCCCACAAGCCACCCCACTCGAAACCGGTGTGAAAATGCCTTTGCATTAGTTTGTGGCCAGGATATTGATCTCTTTAAAGGATTTCCGATGGAAAATTTACACCTTTTGACTAGCCATTTACAGTTTGCTGATGACACTTTACCTTTTTGCGAAGTGGACGAAACATATTGTTGCAGGTGCATTTTCCCCTTCCTTTGCCAAATTCAAAAAAAGAATCTGTTGGCCTATAAGAAAGTCCCTTGTAAGTGAAAACATAACTCTTTGCCTTATAATTTTTCTTACAGATTTCCCTAAGACTTAGTTACAGGTTGAGAGTAACTTACCTGTAAGATTCCTCCTCCGAACTCCACCTATAAGCAACATATAGGTAGTGTTTTAAATATCGACGATATCGGCCGATATATCCCACGATATATCTTGTATCTCACTAGTGCAATACGAAACGCACAAGTAACGCGATATATCCCACATGTTCGATCTGGTGAGCATTTTCGAATTTCAGTCCTTTTATTTTTTGTAAATCATGTTAAATTAGTGTCAAATTGTTACAAATCCATGATTTTTCATGTTTTGGATGAAAAATCATGAATTGGGAGCTTCAATTTCAAGATTTGGAGGAGATGGGCCGAGTTGCGAAAAATTGAAAAAAAATCAAAATTTCATAATTTCTTGCAAATTGTTTGCAATCTTTGTGTTCAAACATCAAATCAAACATGTATGTAACCTAATCTAGTGATTCTTCGTTTGCTTTTGAGTGTATTGCTTGTGTTTCCACACGTCTTCTTACATTTATAAATTATTTGAATGGACATAAAATATACTTGCATCAATTCAGTTAGACAACGCATAGATTAGGACCCCAATACAAAGAAAACCTATTATGTATACTTGTTTTTTGTAATGTTTTAATTTATAAATGTGTATTGATGTCTTTTTTAACAATCACCAAAGTTTCATTGAAAAATTCGACCAATTTCCCAATGTTTCCCCATGTTTCCAACAACAGCGATACATTCCACGATACAACCGATATATCCCATGCAATAACCGATACGTATCCGTATCCCAAGAATGTGATACGTAATGCGATACCGATATTTCGAACACTGCATACAGGTAAGTAACTTAAGCAGTTCCACCACTGGTGGGTGGTGGGCCAAATTTCTCCTCCGTCGAGCATTCCCATTCAGTTAATTGTTTTTTTCAACAGATGTTCTTCTAGATGATCCAATTGCAGATCTACAATGGGACGGCCATGAATCTCTGATGGGAGATTCTTTTGAAGCATCAACCATCACGGGGTTCACCAGATGAACAGTCACTGTTGCTGAACTGCTGATCCCTATCAAAGTTGTGATGCTTTTTTATGGGCAACGAAAGTGGCACTACTTTGTGCTTGGCATTGTACATTTCCTCTTTAAATCGTCAGATATATAGTGTTTGGATGCACTTCATATATTGTGAACCGTGAAATGTAGATGGCCCATCCCTTTGTTCTTCTGAATCCTATACTATTCATAGTTCGCTATTTAACAATGAACTGGCTACTTCTGCTCATTTTGGTGATGGTTTGCATATGTTCGCAGGTGCTCATATCATTTCAGGGAATGTTTTTGAGCCTCGGGCCTTGGATGAACTACTCCCACAATGGAGAGAGGACGGAGTATGTTTTGTGAACGAGATTGTGTGCTTTATTACCAAACTGCATACTCTGTGTTAGATTGACTCTTTCTATTTGTTTATGTGATCCACGGATTACAATTATTTAAATAGCCTGCTGTCTTTCACCTTTCTAAATCCAAAATAAAATGGAAAGTCTTGATCCTGTGCTTCTACAAGGAAGCACATCTCTTCAAATGCACAAATTGTATCTTCATCATCATGATCATCATCATTGTCATTGTCATTGTCGTCATTATCATCATTGTTGTCGTCATCGTCATCATCATCATCATCATCATGTACTTCTTATCTATTTCCTTCAATGTTTTGTAGGCCCCAATTGAAGTGCCTGTCTCATCTGATAAGTTTTGGTTACTTACAAAGGATCGGGCATTTTCACTTCCATCCCCATTCGATAATAAAGGAAACTATGTGATAAGGTATGTAGTTGGCCTACATTACATTAGAATATACCAACCAAGCAGACAAAAAAAATTGATTTATCTGTTCATCTTCCTCTCTTGACACTTCAAGTGTGTATGAATATGTGTGTGAGTGGAGGGAGGGAGACAACAAATTACCATTAATCTACACTGACAGTTGCTGGATTGAAGATTCTCGAGAGAGTTACCCTTGTGCAAAATAAAATAATTAAAAGAAAATATGGATACAAGTAAACAATACATAAATAAAAACTAAAGGTGAAAAGGCCTAAGAAAAAAAAATAAAACATTATTTTCATGAAAAAAATGCAAAAAAGAATATTGTGATAATATCATTACAATATGTAGTACTTTACTAGTTATATCTTCCCGATATTTCCATTTTTCAGGGTGCTTTTTTTTTTTTGGGTGGGGGGTGGGGGAGTCTTCTTCCTTGTTTTAGCTGGATGATTTCCCATCATCCTTCTTGTCTCCTCTTTTTTGTTTCTATTTTAATAAAATTCCTGTTACCCTTCAAAAAAAAAAAAAAAAAAGAAAAAAAAAGAGAAAAAAAAGACAGAGAAGAAGAAAGAAAGTAGACTTATGTAAGGTGGAAATAACTTGGAACCCAGGTTTTAAGTATCACTATGTCAACACAACCTTATCGCAGGTGTCTCGCAGCTAGAATCATCTCTATCACAAACCATGAAAAGTTCAATGTGATTTCATGTTTCTATTACAAATCCTTCTCTTCACCTTTTTATAAAGGCTTCATATTTACCATTTCATGCTACTAATGCTGCAGTTTGAGTCAGTTAGCACGTTGGATGGGAACAAAAGCTGAAGAACTGGGTGTAGAGATATACCCGGGCTTTGCTGCTAGTGAGGTACTAAAATCGTTTTCTAATATGGGAATCTGTCGTGAATGCAAAAATGTCATTCATTTTAATTTGATCATTGGGCAGATTTTATATGATGCAAACCGCAAGGTGGTTGGGATTGGAACTAATGATATGGGTGTTGCTAAAGATGGTTCGAAAAGAGAAACATTTCAGCGTGGTGTGGAACTGAAAGGCAGGACTTCTTGACGTTTTTGCGTATCAATTATATCGAGAATGATGTCTTCTGCTGAAATAAAATTTTCAAAGCTGTTTTTAGATTTTCAAGTAATTGTGACGTGATCATCAGGGTTATTTTTGTTTGAGATTTTCCGACATTTCTGTTTGGAATGTCTGCTCGATGCAGATGGGAGGTTGCATCCACTAACCATGACAATGGGATGATACAATGTCCGGCCGATTATCACCGCAATCCCATTTTGTGCTGCATTTTGCAGTGGTGCATTTGGCATGTACCACCATGTGCAAATGGCTCCACTTCTGCAAAATACACATCAATTGGGTCTCATTCAATTTCATTCTCTTTCTGGGGTAGATTTGAAAAAGCCCATAGCTGACCTTGCTACCAAGACTCTTCAAAAAGGTGCTGTAGCTATGATGTTTCATTTTGAAGTGTCACATGGTGCAGTCTTATCTGAATGCTTACCAATAACAAAACCCATGCCCATGGCTTAGTATCCATGGTGGAGCTGCATAACATAGGTAAGTGCAGAGATTATTAGAAAATGGTTGGTTGTATTGGAAGTGTAACCTAAAAATCTGTAACTGTTATATAGGACTCCTAACCCCAAATGTTGGGATGTTCCAGACCACTGACCTGTCTCCAATTCAGCAGATGGTGGTCAAGCTCTTTAGCCTGACTATTCTCATGATTTGCGGCCAATAGCCCTTTTCTGTGTCCAGCTCTCCCATCTCATCTTCACTTCTGTATGTATGTGTGAATGTATGTATTTACATACGTATGTATGTGTGCACACACCTTATTTCCTCTTATATTGCAACCATAGCCCTAGAAGCATACCTTTCTCTCTTTCCTTTTCCATATGGGCTCCATCTTTGTGTCAATAATGCTGGATTTCAGCCATTTCCCCCTTCACTTTCATATGCTATGCGGTATACAGTATGTTACCCATGTTTTAGATTTGAGATATTATAAAATGCTCATTCCGCATTAATGGTGTCTTCATTTGGGCCAATATCCGGTACAATCTCAATGATCCAGACTGCTCATGTGGTGGGACCACGGTGGATGGGAGATGGACCAAAAATCACCACCATTGAATTACCTAGGTAAGCGATTAGTGGATTTTGAATTTTATGTAGACTGTTGGCTATATTTTGTTTGTGAACATCAATCAGGTAGGATATCCAATGGTAGAATTTTTTTCAGCATCACCCATCCAAGGTGGGACTTACCACATGAACTATCTGGATCACTGGAAGGTGGATGTTGAGATGGATGAAGGGAAGAGTAGGAAGGATGGAATTAAGAATGAGATCATTCAAAGCAGCCTAGACGCAGTCCACTTAGGAGATAAAATGATGGAGACAGATTGAGATGGTTCAGTCATGATGTCATGTACGATGAAGACCAAAGATATCTCTATTTAAGAGGGCAACACTGATAAGTGTTGAATGGCCTGAAAAAGAGAACTAGAGGAAGGCCCAAAAGGACTTAGGATTGGTGTGGTAAGAATGGATATTAAGGCTTGTTCACTTTCCAAAGATGGGGCCTTCTATAGGATTAACTAGCAGAACATGATTCCTAAAGCTAGTCGCAAATAACTCTGAGAATCCTTTAATGATGATGATGATTTAGCCGCATTTTTCATTGCTAAGCAATCATGAGAAAGCTGACCCGAAATAGCTGGAACTAGGCTATGACAACTGTGATGACAATTTAGCCACATTCTTTCTCTTTCTAGTTATGGCATTATTTCTTGGTAAACCGGTCTCTTTATGCCTATTTTTGTCACTGGGTTTCAATTTATCTGTTTTCATATGGTGTCATTTTTGCTATTCATCACATGGATTATGTTAGACTTTCCAACTAGTTATCGGTATGAAATCTTTAGGGAGCTGCTATTTACAAGGCTTCTGATACACCCATTCTTTCCACCTTCGGTTGTATGGTAGAAGGAGAACAAATCTTGTACTGTTGCATATAAAAATGTAGATTTGATGGGTGTACTTGGCAGTCAGATTGAGTGTTGATAGCATTTCCAAGGTAACAAACTTGTTATTAGAACCAGTCTTATACTATGACGAGATTGGCCTTTCCCTTATTTGTAATCAAAGAACATATTATGTTGAGAAACTAGCATCTACTGTGTCATTCTTTCTCTGCAGATTTGTGTCAATATCATTATTCTCTGTTTTGGAGCCCTGGTAATCCTACTCCAACTTGTGCCAATGTGGCATGCATGTGCCATACCCTGGCTGTTCACCAGGTGCTCTCCACAGTGTCTGCTGTGGCATGAAAATCAGGCCAGTCTTGTCTTCAATTGGGACACACATTTACATCGAATCATGGCTAGTGCCTTTTAACTATCCACCTTTTACATACACGTCGTGCATGTGATGACCTGACAGGCCTATTTTGGTCATTGCACATATACTGCAGGGCCCACCTGATGAATGGTCCAGATCTTACACACACAGGTCACATGTGTGGGAGAGTGGGTACATAGCCATTACATTCTCCGTTGTTTATTTGTTCTATAGACGGATCTTTTAGTGGCCCCTTAAGCTGGAGTAAATTGAACTTGTGAAGTAATGCTGCAGGGCGAATTACACTTCTTGCTGAAGGATGCAGAGGTTCATTATCTGAGGTATGCTCAAAAGTGATTTTCATGATTAATGCAAGCATGGCTGTAGCTTTTACTTTTTCCTCCAAACTTTTCACGTCAATATTTCAAGCCTAACTCATTAACTGAGCGGCATTTTCTTTCTTATGATGTTCGCAGAAAATAATCAAAGACCACAAACTGCGAGAGAAGGGGCATGCACAACATCAAACATATGCTTTGGGTATCAAAGAGGTGGTACTCTTTTTTCTTTTTTCTTTTTTCTTTTTTTTCCATTTATATCACCAAACGATGCAAATCCTTTCTAAGATCTTGTTTTCCTATGCTCTTTTAAAGTTGCTTCAATGCCAAGGAATAGTTTCTAATGCATCTGTGATTAATGTCCTGAATCTCCTGATAAATCCATACAAGTGGCCTATGTCTGTTGATGTGATTGGTCCCGCCATGGACAGGATTTCCCCCGAAATCTTCCAATCTGGAATAATCTAGATATCCAATATGTTGGCTATTTGCACTCTTTTCTTGCTTGAGAGTTGAGTTGGTGAGTTCATCTGTAATCCAAGGCATGACCTGAGATGGAGTCCTGGTTGGCTACATGATAAAAATAAAAATCACACTCATATACTTTTCTTCTAAAGAGTGAAGATAAATGCCTTTCTTATATCTAGAGAATGCCTCTCTTCTTTATATCTATAGCTTAGTATTCAATTCACACTAAAAAAGAAAAAAAAAAAAAAGAAAAAGAAAAAAAGAAAAGAAAAAAGAAGAGAAAAGACTCTATATGAGGATGTGGTTTTTGCAGGTGTGGGAAATTGATGAAAGAAAGCACAAACCTGGCTTCGTGCTTCACACATTGGGTTGGCCATTGGACAGCAAGACATATGGGGGATCCTTTCTTTACCACATGAAAGATAGGCAGGTAGTCCCGTTTTCTTTTCTTTTTTCATTTCTTAACTGAATAAGCAATGAAATTCTCAACTAATGGAGCCACAAATAAATCAACATATAGCATTTTGATGATTGATTGCCCTCATTATTGATAATTCCTGGAGCCTATGCTTGAAGTTTTATGCAAAATTGGTGAATTTGGGCCAATGTAAGATTATATAAGCATGAAACGAAATATTGCTTAGTGTTGACTATGCCTTGCTAAACGATAGCCTTATTGAGTTGTGAATAAGAGAGCCAACGCAGGAAGTTGACTTGTATTTTTCTTAGCCTTCACAAATGCTCTTGCAAGCTTCTTTTTTTCACACCAGCAGAATAACCTTGCATGTGAAGAGATCTCTCTCCAGTCTCCATTGGCATCTGCTAAACAAACTCACACTATAGATATATTCTTCAATGTATTGTATTTTTCGTCACTTGTCTTTTGATAGTATAGTTATTTGAATGGAAGGTTCCAATGCCAAGTTCAAGGTTTTGATAGTTTGAAGAGTCCAAAGGATTTGATTAGCTCTCATAAAAAAAGATAGGCATTCTTGAACAGTAAAAGAAGCTTGGAGTCTAGAAAGAAACCTTAGTCAGCCATGTAGCTTTGTGATGGGATTCCTGTGCCACTTATGGAAGCTTAGTCTTTCGAAAAAAACCTTATTTCTCCATGTTCCTTTGTACGTGGGTCTTATGTTACTTCTATTGTGCATGAGAAATGCCCTAGCCCCAACTGAATAAGGCAACGATTTATTGCCTAGCACAAAGTTAACAGCCTAGGGCTTAAAGAACCAAATGTTCTATTGCTTTGTTGGTTCATCTATCGAGATGCTTAATGAGGTAACCTTTGCTTTCATTAGGTTCTGAAGTTAAGTTCATGTGGTTGGATTAGTGGTGTAGCTAACAAATGAGATTCGTCAACCGCACATAATTCTCAAACCCTTGCATCAAATCACACTCAAGAATAGAGATTCTTCCACTTGAAAAGAAAGAAGAATCAATACAACAATCAGAAAAATAATCAAAGCTCTCACCAGTTTTAATGGCCCGGATCACACATCCTACTTGTGAAAACACACACTTTCACAAACTTTGGAGAATGGTTGATGCCCAAGGCTTGTAGAGAAGAAAAATGTTCCAAAAGATGCTGGACATTTCTATTTATTGAGTTTTATATGTCAGAAAATAAAGAGAAGCCCTAGCACTAATCTGGATTCTACATCAAACATAAACTATGGGCTAGATGTTATAGTCTCAGCCCTACAATGTTAATTTAAAGGAAATTGACTAAAATGTCCCCATCTACTGAAGTGAGACGTAAACAAAGAAAAAATTAACCAAAATTCGTCCAAATATAAGATAAAATTTGTAACTTAAAGTAAATGCAACCTAAAAACCCTTTTGTTGACCAAAAAATGTAACATGGATGCCACAATGCATGGCCCACTGATGGATCTATGGATTTGGCGTATTTGGGCCCCTTTCCACATTCTCATCCATCCCAAAACTCTTCAACAAGTATATCAGATTGATCCATCAACATTTGGTTGTCCAGGTCCTCATCATCAAGGAGCACAACCTGATTTATCTCTAAACTACATTTTTTTTTTTTTTGGATTCGCTACTTTCTATTGCCTATTCATTAGAAACTTTAGTACATTGGCAACTCCTTTGACATATTGTTGAAGAAGAGATAGTTTGGATGGTTTATCGCGGTGCATAATAGTTTTGAAGCAGTGAAGAAAAAGTTGACAGAACCACCTGCTTTAGCCTTGCCAGACTTAAGGTTACATTGGCATTGGGGCGATACTCAGCCAAGATAGCTGGCCCATAGCTTTTTACAGTGAGAAGCGAAGTGGTCCAAAGGTGCGATACTCTACATATGATGTAGAGTTTTATGCTATTGTACAATCTCTCCGTCAACAGAGGCATTACTTGGTGCAATGCGAGTTTGTATTTTTCTCTGATCACAAGGCTCTGAAATATTTGAATGGGCAACAAAAACTTAATTGCCAGCATGTGATATGGGTATCTTACTTGTAGGAATTCACCTTCACTCTAAAGCATTAGGCATGCACACACAATCGGGTAGCGGATGCATTGAATCACAAGAGGAGCTTATTAACTACGTTGCAAGCCAATGTGGTTGGCTTTGATTACTTGTGGATATATATATATATATATATATATATATATATATATATATATATATATATATATATGGGAAAAGGTTCTATGCGGTCAAGCTCATGGGAACTTCCCATGAGGTCGAGCTGTGTGGGCCCCACCATGATGTATGTCAAACATCTACCCCATCAGTCAGATGCACCATTCCATGGTGGGCCTAGGGCTTAAAAATCAAGTCAATCCGTGACTTGTGTGGGCCACACCACATACAAAAGTTGAGAGGGGTTACCCTCCATTAAAACATTCATAATCATTTGTTGGGCCCACCGAGATGTGGTTTACAAATCCAGCCCATCCATTATGTGTGTCCCACTTGGATGAGGGGTCAGACCATGTTTCAGACACATCCAAATTTCAGGTGGGCCCCACCTAGTGCTTTTATATGTTTTAGTCATGTCTTCACATGATTTTAGATGGTATGGCCCACCTGAGTTCTGTATACGGCTGATTTTTGGGATATCCCATAATTTAAAGGGGACCCATCAAATGAACAGTGTAGATGTTCGACATACATCATGGTGGGGCCCACACAGCTTGACCTCATGGAAGTTCCCATGAGCTCGACCGCATAGAACCTTTTCTATATCAGTGACCAGGATTTTGTATATATTTGGGCCGAAATGGAGAGCGGGCAGCAAGGTGAATATACTTTACAAGATGGTTTTCTCTTTTGAGGCATGAGATTGTGCGTCTTGGATTGTTCTTTTCGGGAAAAGCTATTGAGAGATTCATACGGGGTCATTATCGGGGCATATGAGGGTTGAGATCGGACTCTCACGTTTATTGAGGAAAAGTACTATGGCCACGATTGAGAATAGATGTGGCGAGGCATATGTAAAGATATTGGATATATCAGACAACTAAGGGGCTTGCACATAATGTAGGATTATATATGCCATTACCGATTCCTCAGACATTGTGGGTGGACTTGAGTATGGATTTCATATTGGGGTTGCCGTGAAGATAGCGTGGTGAAGATTCTATTTTTATTATTGTGGGTCGATTTTCTAGAATGGCTCACTTTATTCCATGTAGAAAAATCAATGATTTGCATGCTACATTACAAGGTAATATTTTCGAGAGGTAGTGAAGTTGCATGGGGTGCCAAAGAGTATTACTTTAGATCATGATAGTAAGTTCATCAATCATTTTTGGCGGACATTACAGAAGCAATTGGGCACTCATTTTTTCTTTAGTAGTGCCTATCATCCACAAACCGGTGGGCAAATTGAGGTAGTAAACTGGAGTTTGGGCAAATTGTGGTGCACATTAGTATGAGACAAGCCAAAGCAGTGGGACTTAACCTTGCCATACGCAGAGTTTGCATATAACCGAGCAAAGAACATGACTACTCAGAAGCAGTGTTTTCGGTATCATTATCAACGGATTAATTACACCCTTGGGATACGGAAATGTCGGGTATCACATGGTAAATATTGGATGTATCACATAATATATTGCTGTTTTTGGGAAACAATGGGAAATTGGTCGAATTTCTCAATAAAACTTCAAGGATGTTAAAAAAGACATTATTACACATTTAGGTAATCAAAAGATCACAAAAAACAAGTGCACATAATATGTTTTCTTTATATAGGGTCCTAGATTACGTTGTTTGACATAAGTGATGCAATTATATTCAAAATCAGTTCATTTCATTTATAAATCTAATGTTAAGTAAATATTAAGGCTAAATGACCACAACTCAATCTGGGTTTTAAAAAATAGTTATATATATTTTTAATTAAAAATAATAAAAAATTCAAAAACATTCATCAATCCGTAGATTAGCCTCCAATATATCTATTGTGATTTTTCCATGCTCTAATTGCAATTTATATGGGTTAAGTGGGGGAATTTTCAGAATTTCAATCTTGAAAAAAAATTGGAATTTCTCTAACTTCCTCATTTCCACAAATTTATAAATTAGAGTGTAACTAATATTAGGATTTGTTGACACTCATGAACATTTGCAAATTAAGACTAAATGACTGTTGATCAATCTAAATCTTTTGAAAAAATATTGTTGATATTTTTAATTAAAAAGTTATTTTTTAAAATCCAAAATGTTCTGTTAATCTATAGGTGAGCCTCTAACATGTCTAATGTAGTTTATCGATACTCTAATTGCAATTTCAATGGGTAAATCAGGAGAAAAAAAATGGATTTTCCCTAATTTATCACATTTTCTTCAAATTCACAAATCAGAGGTTGAAATCCATGATTGAGCACACAAAACACGCAAAATCATGGATTTCCATCTTAGTTCTAGTGATTCGAAGTGGTTTACAAAAAAAAAAAAGGATTAAAACTGAAAAATCTTACCATTTGAAAATCAAGCCCACCCACTCTGATCTTGATATTTGCAAAAAAATCCCTATATTTCTCCAAAAAATGGAAGAGGGTTGGTCGAAATTAGGCTGGGGATGGATTACAAGCAAGAGATTGGGAAAAAAAATCCGATTTTTTTAGGGGTTTTGGAGTTTTTTTGTTTTTTTCTTCGAAAAAACAAGGGAGGTCTTGCGACTAGTATTGACAATACTATTGCATGCATCGTTAATTCCAACAAGTTTTTAATTGCGATATCATCAAAATATCGCATTATATTGATCTCTCATTGATACAATGTGATATTTTCCAGTATCTTATGTGATATACGGAAGTCTAATGAGTTCCGGGCTGTTTCGTATTTGGGCCCACGCGATACTGGCCAATAGTATTGGTACTACAAACACTACTGAGAAGAGCTCGTTTGAAGGGTCTATGGTGCTATTCCTTCAAACGTGTTCGATCTTATACTGACACTTAGCATGATTAAGGTGCTTGATGATATTAATGAGTTGACGCCTCATGTTTGATAGGTGCATGAACAAATTAGCAAGTAGATAGTAGTAGGCAACACAAGTTATAAGCAAGCCACGGATAGATAACGTTAGAAGGTGGTTTTTGAAGAGAGGAAAGCTTTTGTGGGTCTACATGTGGAAAGAAAGATTTGTAGTGGGTACAACAAGTTGAAGTAGAAAAAGATAGGCCCATGCAAGATCTTAAAGCGGATTAATGATACTGCCTATCACATTGAGTTACCATCCACTGGAATGAATACTTCCAACGTGTTTAATGTTGCTGATCTCACATCATATAGGGCAACGGGCGGTGGATCAAACTCAAGATCAAGTCCTTCCTAGCCCAAAGAGAATGATGACGACATGGACAATCAAATGCTCTGGCTAACATACTTGTTGAGGAGTTTTAGGATGGATTAGAGCATGGAAAGGGGCCCAAAGATCTTCTATAATGAGTCAAATCCAAAGATCCAACAATGAGCCACATATCACTTTGAATCCACAGAAGAGTCTTTTAGTGGCATTTATCTTTAGTTATTAAATTTATCTTATTTTTGGGTGAATTTTAGTTTATTTTTGTTTCCTCATCTAAGCAAATGAGTATTTTAGTCATTTCTATGTAATTTAAGATTGTAGGGTTGAGATTATAGCATCTAGCCCATAGTTTATGCTTAATATACAACCCAAATTAGTGTTAAGGCTTCTTTTTGTTTTCCTCCATATGCAACTCAATATAAAGAAAATGTCCAGTAGCTTTTGTGACATTTTTCCTCTCTACAAGCCTTGGGCATCAACCATTCTCTAGGTTTGTGCAAGTGCATATTTTCATAAGTGGGACGTGTGATCTAGGCCATTAAAACTAGTGAGAGCTCTGATTATTTCGTTGATTATTGCATTAATTTTTCTTTTCCTTTTTTCAGTTGAAGAATCTCTATTCTTGGATTGTGTGCGATCTGGTGCGACGGTTTGATATAACCGTGTACAGTTGATGAATTACATTTGTTGGCTACACCAATTAGGCATATTGCATGCATTTTTTTAAGTAGATTCTATGCGGAGGGTGTTTCGACTAGGCAAAAGAACCAAACTCCCACCTTTGTTGAAGTTCATAGGCACTTATTTGCTTGTGAAGATTGTCAGCGTTTGATGCAGGACATGAAAATTAAATATGATATGCAAGATTTCAAGCTTTAGATCATACTAATTTTAGAACAATCACAAAAATTCCACATCCCACATAAAGTCAAGCATTCAACAAGGGGAATCTACAAGGGTCTAAGCTTACACATGTTAGGGCTGAATTAATTAAAATTATAAACCAAACAATACTCAAAGGAGAATAGATTCATCCACACAAGCAAATGATTACTTCCCAATCCAAGGGATTCATATGTTTCAAATCGGAAAACCTAGGGTTTGCAAAAAAGTGGAATAGGACTTAGGAATTAGGATTATCTAGGGTTAGGGTTAGGGAAATAAGGTGATAAAGGAGTGAAAGAGAGGAGAGAGAAAACCTGTAATCAGTCTACACATGTGGATAGTAGGCTGGCTTGACGCATGTGCGTGGATTGCTTCCCGCATGTGTATGGGGCCCACGAACCCAAAAAGGGCCAGCTAGGTATTGGTCGGCTAGGGATGGGCCACCCACACACCAAGTTTCAGGGCAATCGAATCACTGGTTTGAGCACGGTGCTCTACTGAAGTTTCGGCCCTCTTGCAAGGCTTGATTCTGGAAATTTGTTGTAGAAAAGGATTGATTGCAAAATAAAGATGAATTTGAAGATTGGATGGTGTAGGAGAGGATGAATATAGAGGGTAGGAGGTGGGGGCGATTTGGGACAGATGTGGCTTCGCATCACGGTAGTTAGCCCTTCGAAGAAGGGAGGGTTTCACACTCAATTAGATTTCTACAACTCTGAGAATTAGAGAAGCAGGAAAACGCAGAATTTTATTAATAATCTTTAATGAGAAAAAAACCTACAAGGGGTTGCCTATTTATAAGAAAACCTTATACCCCAAAAGCCGTGCCATGTGCGCACACTATTACTTAGAGAGATGAAATAACAAAAATAACAACTAATCAAAGCAATCTAAATTGTTCACGATGTTCCTGATAACGATAATAAGTAAAACTCAAAATACCTAGATCATCTAGGGTAGTGAGTCACGATCATGAGATCCAATGGTGGGATCCACATGATGATTGGGTCCATTTCAAGGAACTAAAACACAGTCCTTTAACTAGGAGGCCCTTCCTGGACGTCATCATTGATCCAGATTGATTGTGGGGCCCTCCTTGCGTAGGTGCGTAGGGGGGGCGTGCGTGTGCGCGAGATGTCCCCATCAGCGTTCCCCAAATTTGACTGTCCTCATTGATAGCTTTCATCTAATGAGGAATTTGGTACTTAGACTACTCGTCAAATCCAACAGACTTTGTTCTAAGGATGACAACATTGCTGCTGCAGAGGCCCCTTGCCTGAATCATAGCAGGGGCTCAGTCTTTTGTACTTGGCACTTTCAACAAAGGTTGCATAGAGGGATTAATATGAGGAGGTGTTTCAATTTTTGTTGTGTCTAGGTGCAAATGATTCCACATAATGGTCCTCGGGTGTAGGTGGTTTTGGGTGCTTCCTTCTTGTTGCTCCGTTTCTTTTTCTTTCATAATCAAATTGTGTTGTCTTTCAAAAACAAGGAAAAAAGGTTGCACCAAGAGCACTTCGTCAGTCTGAAGATGCTCACCACTATCCTTGATGCCTTCCCAAAGCTCCTTCATCGATAGAGAATCTCCATCCAAGCTTCGCCCCATGTTCTACCACTAGTAAAATTTCTTTGCGAAATCTTGTCTAGATTAGGATCCATTTTGGTTAGTACTGATGGATAGATCTTATTGTGACTCCAATGTGGCAACATCTTATTGACTTGAGTCAACAACTCGGTAAACCACATGGCTCATAGCGATTAGCTAGGCAATAAGGCAACCTCCCTTATTCATGCGTAAAAGGAGGGACATTCATTGCTTAATGACATTAGCAATGTAATGGAAGGAGAGAAGACTTCATTTGAAAGGCTAAAAGCAGGCTTTGTTGCATTCCATTGCAAACTCACCCGTCTTAACCCTTCTTTGTCTCGAACTACTAGTCCGGCTGGTCTTGTTTTCGAGTTTTGCTTTATAGCCAACTGGCTTTCTTTTTTATGTTGGCATATTTTCTCAAGTCCGTGAACTCCCAACAACAACCTTTCTTCTCTTTCATATAACTTCTAGTCCATTTGGAGAGAGCATCATTCTCCTTCCTATTCCTTGCATTTTTCTTCTCTTTCCTATATCTTCCATTCCATCCAGTCTAGCGCAGACCATCGGGAATCCTCCGAGATTGGGAGATTTGTGATTTATTTCAAGGGTCGATCAAACCCGATCTCAATGAGAGCAAGAGAAGGGGAATCTTCTCTCTCTACTTAGAGGGAAAATCAAATTTCATTTCAAAAATTGAAAAGCCCTTTACAATCTCTCAAATGTAGTATTTATGGAACAATCCCAACTAATCTTTAATCTTCGTTGTTTAGTTTGCTAATCACAACTAACCCTCCCCAACTAATCAAAATTAACTCGAACAACCTAACTTCATAACTAAAAACTAACAATTAAAAGGAAATGACTAAAATAACCCTACAAAAGCTCAAAATGACAAAAAATAAAAAATAAAAAAATCTGAAATCCTACCAAAATAGAGATGACCCTGTGTGGCCCTTCCTCTTGATCTTAGCCGCTATTTGTGAATGTTTGTCCTCCTTTATTTTCCATCTGTTTCCTTCTCTTTAATTTTCCAGCTATAAAGTGGTGGTGATTTGGGGATGCAGGTGTCCATTGGCCTGGTGGTTGCCTTGAATTATCACAACCCCTACTTGAGTCCATATGATGAGTTCCAGGTAATTAAATGCTCGTTATTATTTTACCCTTTTTCCATACTTTAATTTCAAATAATAATTTGAGTGACATTGGTGGTTTTTTTTTTTTTTTTTGCCTTGTATACATGCTTTTTAAAAACAAAAAACAAAATTGAATTCTATTGACATCACCTCCCTAATATTTGCTTCATTATTAGGGTTGTGAATGGGTTGTTTCATGTCAACCTGTACAGCTGTATCAAAGAAGCCAATATTTTGTTTGAGCCAAGCCATGGCCACCAAATTTCTAGAGAATTGTGCCAAGCCCGATCCATACCTTTTATGATCCTTATACCTAACCAATAAAAGGCTTTCTTATTTATAGAAGGTGATTTTCACATATGCTTTCCTTGACTATAACACATTTTTTCCTGCAAAATATCAAGATTGGGGAGTGAATCTTTGTTGATATTTTCACAATGAAACAGTTTCCGTAAACCCAGCATTTCATCAATATGGCAATAAGAATTAAGAAACATGTGCTCTTACTACCATAATTACAAAGATAAAACAAAAACTACCATTTTTGAGAATACCCTTTTCATATTCTCAATATATTTGGGGTTAGATTTGAACTTTTCATCTTTGGATATCCATGTTTTCAGCAAGGACAAGTGACGGCCTTTTTTTGCAGCATCCATGTTAAAAGTTTGAGAAGGCTTCATCTGGGTTAGGATGGTAACTCGTTGTTCTTAAAATCTATAAAAACTTGATTGGGTGCTTAAATATTCGATCTGGGTACTGGAAAAATTGAAAATTCAATTTTCTTCATAAGCTTGTTAAATTTGAAAAACTTAACTGAATGTGGACTCAACTCGGACCTGAGCCTTCATGTCGCAGTCAGATTTTGATTTTTCAAACTTTGACTACAAGGGTCCGACATGAGTGCAGCAACAGCTTTTATGCATGCGGGTGACATACCCACGTCAGAAAATACTGCACCATATGGGGTCCGGAACTCTTGATGGTTGGTAACACGTACTCATGCATATATTTAATAGATTATCTGAAGCCATTTATGTATAACATTCTTCTTGATTCTCTTGCTATTACATAGAAACTGAAGCATCACCCTGCCATCAAACCATTGCTGGAAGATGGAACTGTTCTCCAGTATGGAGCTCGCTCCTTAAATGAAGGTGGTTTCCAGGTGCATCAAATGCCTCCCATTTCAATAATCTCTCTCTCTCTCTCTCTCTCTCTCTCTCTCTCTCTCTCTCTCTCCATTTTCATTTTACATGTTATACAATTGCTGTGTTTGATATTAAATTTCAGTCGATTCCAAATCCGGTCTTCCCCGGAGGAGCGATTATCGGATGCTCTGCTGGCTTCTTGAATGTACCGAAAATAAAAGGAACACACACTGCCATGAAATCAGGTAGTAATCTTCATTTCTATATTTATTGAATTCTTTGATTCCTCTTCTGTTTTACTGTCGCTTGGCAATTGTATTGTTCATTTATCTTTAGAGGAAATACACAATGTTCCACTGAGCATTTGGTCATATCAACAAACTATACATGTGGGCCCCAGCTTTTGGCCATGCATATCATTCACATGATGGGCACCATAGTGGATGGGGAATTACCCAGAAATCTCTCCCAAGGGATGATCCTAGTCATCCTATCCCTTTAAATGTGTGGACCGTAGTTGCAGTTTTCCATTTCTATCAGATGGATAGAATCATCTCATAGGGAGAATTGGGGTATGACCAATCTCATAATGGGTTCCACAGAATCGACAGCTGATGCCCCGCGTGTACATATGCTGTGTTGAACAAAAAAAAAGGTCGGTATTTTAATTGGGTATCATGTGATGCCTCCTAGCTATATGTTATGTGTGTGTGAGAGTCCGGATGTTGGCTACATCCCCAAAGCCCAAAGCTTCTAATGATCAATTCAATAGTGTACATATAATGGGTACCCAAACGTCCCTGCGTTGCACGCGCGTGCATGCACTCATATGCACCCCCCCCCCCTAAATACATGATGAATTAAAGAATGTCATCTGAGGGAAAATCTCATAACTTTTTAAGAAATCCCAACACCATTTTCATTGGTATCATACATATGAACATTTAAAATCATTGTTTTTGGATTTTTTTCATTTTTCAACTTTCCAAGAAATGTCTTACAAATTATCACCATTCCCTGCAGGGATGCTTGCTGCGGAAGCAGCATTTAATGCATTGCAAGATGGAACTGATATGGATGCATATTGGGACAATCTAAAAAGATCGTGGATTTGGGAAGAGCTTCATAAAGCTCGGAATTACCGCCCTGTTAGTGATGCTTTTGGTTGTAAGAAAACTTACAGACCATGGAATAAAAACAATATATTAAAGATGCTTTTTCCGACTTTGTCTTATGAACTTATTGGAGGTTCTTTTCTTTTTTCTGTTTAGGCGTTTGAGCATGGGCTGCTTCCCGGTTTGGCTTTTTCTGCATTGGAACAGTAAGATGCCACTCTTTCATGGAGAACAGACACACGCACCCACTCACAGGCCAATGTTCAAACTTGGCCATTGGTTAAATCAAGTCATCAAGCCAAGTTCCTGCAATAGCCCCGTTTCCAATTTTAGAGCTTTGGTAGTTTGCAATAAAGCTCGTGTACATGCCACACATGTGCCAGCATCGCCGGATAGGTCTGGCATCTAATCCATCCATCAGAACGACACCACTATATTGATGCCCCAGCCCAAGAATCAGGTTGATCCACTGGTCAGGTGGGCCATAGTTTGCAAAACAAATGTACGGCTCTTAAAGACTTGGCTGAAGTTTTCTAACCCAACCACCTATTTCCAATATTGGGGCCCACATGCTGATTGGACCAGATTTCCTTTTTTGGGAAAACATGTAGGAGGCCAGATCAATCTGATGTATGGATTAGATCTGGCAAGTATGTGCCATGATGGCACGTGTGGTGTGTACACAAGCTTTATTGCACACACTTGCGAACTTAGCAAATCTCCTAATTTTATATATAAAGAAAGGGAGCCACTATTTATGTGCAATGTGATTGATCTACTCACAACACTTTGGGAATTGAAATAGCGCGATTTGGGAATTGAACTAGTACACTGTTGCACTATTTTAATTTCCAAAAGGGAAAACAGGTGTCTGCAAGTCAATGTTGGTGGGTGGTATCAATACCCTGAAAAAAAAGATAAAAGATTGGCAGGAGTCCATCATTATTTGATAGACTTATAACAAAATCTGGAAGCTTTTCACTGAGTTGACATTAGTTGACTTGCAAAACAAAAGGTTTGAGTCCCGAAAGTGGATTCGAGTTTTTTGCACAATTATATTATGTGTTATTCATAGCTATTCAGATTGTAGAGTTCTGATACCATCCTTTTTTCAATGGGTCTTATGTCGATTTTTGTGTGGCTGTCAGCTACGTTTTCAGAGGAAGTTTACCACTGACACTGAAGCACAGAAAACCCGATCATGAAGCCACAGATGTAAGGATCAATTGCTCTGAAATCCATATATACCATGCAACTTGGACAATGAAAAGTGTTTTGGTGTCGGATGGAGTAAGGAGAGGCAAACACAGTGACTTTTGAAAGTTGGATTCTCTAACAAGTCCATTCAAATATTTTAAAACAATAAATTAAATATATTTCATTATTTGTATGTAAAAATGCCATTGATTATTGCATACCAAAAATAAAAAAATGATGAGTTAAAAAAAAATAGATGCTCCAGTGCTCCAAGAGATAGGTTATAGTGCCCCTGGTTGCATCAGTTTACCTGGACAGTCCAATTGATCGATCTGAACTGTCCATTAGGTTAAAGAACAAATTTCATGGGATGCCATGCAAAAATCACACTGATCAGATGATCTTACCCATTGTTGATTCGGTTTTATTTTCTATAGCAATCCTTTTTACCAAGCAACTGATAGGATGGCACGATTGCCTAACAAAAGTGATTCTTTAGAAACATGAGCAATCCATGGTGGCCCCTAACAAATAGATGGATCAAATTTGCTGATTGAACCTATTCTTGTAAAAATGATCCTGACCGTCCATGTTTAAGGCCATTGATCAAATGGTTCATATTTCTTGGATCAGTGTCATATTTCCATAGCAGTGCATGAAATGTGTGTTATCTGATGACCTTGCTAGATCAATGTATTGGACTAGGTGTCCCAATGAAACTAGGAGCATTGTAACATTTAGTGCTCTGAGAGCACTCGAGCATCTCTAAAATAAAATATTATTTTTGTATATGAGCCACATCTGGAAGCGCCAAACGCACATTGGCGCCAGACAATTTCAGAAAGCTGCTGTATTCATGTTACATTGCATGGATATAGTTTAAAACTTCGATGCATAGCCCACCATAAAATAATGCATTTTGAGTTTCTTACATCAAATGCAACTGGACACTCATCAGTCCACCATCTTTTTTCCAGGTTGCAAGCGTTCATAGTCCAATTCAGTACCCAAAGCCAGATGGGTTGGTGTCCTTTGATGTGCCAACCTCTCTATACAGGTTCGATGAGCTATAGTTATATTTCCTTCATATCTTTCATCCACACGTGTGTTCATTCACCGTACTTGATAACCATGTGACCTATCAGTTTGAATACGAGAAAGTGGGTTTTCTCAAATGCTTATAGTTCTTCCAGATTTTCTTGAACTTCTGTTTATTCACTCCTTATTGGGTTTTACTTTTCTTTAATCTTAAGAGAACTGATCACCTACAAGCAAGGTATCTCAACTTGTGGTATTGTACCATCTTTTCCACCAACGTGCCACCTGCATAGGACATCAGTTCCGTGAAAATGGTGGGCCCTGGTAGGCTCATCAAGTGGTTGGAATCAATGGAGAACCATTGGTTTGGCTCAACATATAGGTGTGGGCCAGTGGCCCGCTTGGATCAGATCAGCTTGATTTTCAAGAAAGTTGGTCTGCATGTTGGGGCCAATTCTTTCATGGTACTGATTTCCCATGCAAGTGGCGTGTTGACGGGAAAGATGGTATCGCACCATAAGTTGTGGTGCATTTGCCTTTAGTAGATCAAAATCTTAATTTTGAAGTATCAAATTTAACAAGAAAAGTGTATGCTCATTTCTGAGTGTGACTAATACTAAATAATTTCAACTCAATCTTAGACAACATGATATCAGTGAAAAAACCACTGTTAAGGAAAAAGAAACAAGAATAAGAGGGAAACCTTGGAAAAGTAAAAAATCAGTATTCAGAGTTCCGGCCAAGTAAGAAAATTCTAGGGCTTGGCAGTTTGGGTTTGAGGTTAGAATTTTGATTTAGAAAGAGAGAGCTAGGGATTCAGTTCAGTCATGTGTTTCACTGTTTATGTTGAAGATAGAGTAATGATCATTAGAGGAAGAGAACGGCAAGTCTGCAAGGGTTAGCATTACAATCTTAATTTGTTTGTGTAGGAGCAACACAAATCACGAACACGATCAACCCACTCATCTTCGTCTGAAGGACCCCATGATTCCTGAACTTGTAAACCTGCCACAATATGCCGGGCCTGAATCAAGATACTGTCCTGCCCGTGTATATGAGTAATGAGCTCTTTATCTTGGCACACTTATGGTTTCAATGATCTTCTATTGACAAGGTTATCCAATATTTATTCGCTCTTGCCTGGAATTAGGTATGTCCCTGATGAGAAAGGACACCCAAAACTTCACATCAATGCTCAGAACTGTCTCCATTGCAAGGTAATTGTGCGAAAACTATATTGAATGCAATTCCATGAGCCATCACTTTCATTTGAAGAAATTTCATTTAAAGCGCATGTGTGACCTTCATGGGATTGTTAGCAACATCTCTAAACCTTTGAAACGGCACACAGGATGAACTGTCATTGATCTGAACCATTCATTCATTCATACAACTAAAAGCAAGCCATGTTGCAAGAATCACTCTGAGTAGATGATTGTAACCCTTTGAATGGGGCTAATTTGTTATAGCCGTTTGTTGTTTACGAGCCATAAATCACATAGTTAGAATCATGCACATGATGGTTGTAGTGGGTTTCACATACATAGCATGTGAGGTCAAGTGCTGTGGGCCCCACTGTGATGTGTGTTGGACATCCACAATGGGCAAATGGCTGTTGTGGGCATCACCATGATTGTTGATGACATCCACTCCAACCATCATGCACGTGTTCCCTTGTTTGGCCTTGGACCCAAAATCCGGCCAATCAATCACTAAGGTGCCACACAAGCAGGAACAGTTGTTAGAAATGCTTGCCTACATGTAATATGCATGCAACCATTGTGTGGTCTGACTTGGATAGGCCCCACCATGATGTGTTGATGACATCCACACCAACTGTCATATGTGTCACCTCAATGTACCCTGACAACTCCAAAGTCAGCTTGATCGAAATCTTAGGTGGGCATCATAGGGAACAAGTTGGGAGTGGATGCCCGCCCCTGGCCCATCTAAGTTGCAAAAACGTCTGATTTTGGGTCTGACCCTTCATCAAGGACAGAAGAAGGGTTTGAATGTCCTGGTTTCCATTATACAACATTCTGGAGTCCGCAAGCAAATCAATGGATGTGTTCCATCTCAACTTGTTCCCCATAATGTGATCCATCTGAGTGTCGGATCGGCCTTATTTTTTGTCCCTGGGCCTAACATGAGATGATGCATCTGATGGTTAGATTGAATGTCATTGACACATCATGGTGGGCCCCACCACTTTGGCCCTAAGTCTCCTTGCACAGGGCTCCCCTTTGCAGGTAGACTCCCTCCCTCACACACACACACACAAGCTATATATATATATATATATATTACCCGACCTTTGCACTGGGAATAAGACTGTACTTTTGTTTCTTTCCACCATGATCTTTTGCATGATTGACTGTAAATACTCATTCAAAGGATACCATGATACATATACTTGCAAAATAAGAAAAATATTTGTTAAATAAAGTAAAAATCCCTGCTAAAAAACCTGTTTTTGTATGATTACAAGTTCTCTTCAAAGAGGAAATCTATTCCTCAAAACACAGCATCCCACCTCTTACAGATGTTGGAAGAGAATGCCAATTCATGGAGGAACTTGGCTATGAATAATTTGAACTTTTAGAACTTCTTATGACCCGGTTTCTTTATTATTTTAACTTGAACATGCGTTCATTTGATTTATGCATTAGAATACCTAAATACCGGAGGTCTGGCACCATGGTCGGGATTGGTGTTTTAAATATCGACCGATATATCCCACGATATATCTTCTATCTGACCAGTGTGATACGAAACGTACAAGTAGAATCCCACATGTTCGATCTGGTGAGCATTTTTGAATTTCGATCCTTTCATTTTATGTAAATCATGTTAAATTAGTGTCAAATTGTTACAAATCCATGATTTTTCATGTTTTGCGTGAAAAATCATGGATTGGGAACTTCGATTTTGAGGAGATGGGCCGAGTTGCGGAAAATTGAAAAATCAAAATTTCCCAATTTCTCGCAAATCGTTTACAATCTTTGTGTCCAAATATCAAATCAAACATGTATGTAACCTAATCTAGTGATTCTTCTTTTGCTTTTGAATGCATCGCTTGTGTTTTCACACGTCTTCTTACATTCATAAATTATATGAATAGACATTGAATATACTTGCATCTATTCAGTTAAACAATGCATAGATTAGGACCCCATACAAAGAAAACCTATTATATGTACTTGTTTTTTGTAATGTTTTGATTTATAAGTGTGTATTGATGTCTTTTTTAACAATCACCGAAGTTTCATTGAAAAATTCAACCAAGTTCTCAATGTTTCCCCATGTTTTCAACAACACTGATACATTACACGATACAACCGATATATCCCATGCGATAACCTATATGTATCCGCATCCCAAGAATGCGATATGTAACGCGATACCGATATTTCAAACACTAGTCGGGATAAAAGCTTGTATAGTACAATGCAGTTATGGTTTTCGGTTTGTACAAAGTGGGGCCCATGGTTCGCTAATCCAACGATTGCTACTTCGTGTTCCTATGTAGATGGCTGACGTGCTATAAGCGTCTCAAATGTAAAATTCCCAACCCTTCAATTGGTGGCCAACAAATACATGTCCACATTCAACCTGGAAAAGGCCAAATGTCCAAGGCTAGGATCTTCCACTGTTAAAGCCTGGCAAATGGTTTGGATCAGCGAGCCACATGCCCTGCTTGCACGAACTGAAAACCGGAGAATGCAGTAAAAACTCTTGGGCATTGTATTAATACCCCTGAGTTTAGATTCACACCTTGGATGTTTGTACTTACTGCACTTTGGCATCACCTCAGGAGGAGATGTCCTTGCTTAAAATACTGTATTTGGACAGATAACACATGACATGTTCAGGCAGGAAGCGACTTGCCTGTATAACCCGTGGTTACAGGAATCCCTCGTAAGGCTGTACCCTAAGCTCTGTGAGGTCCACTGTGATGGTTTGCATTATATCCACTCCATCCATGTCTCCATCCTAATTTTAGAAGGTTACAAATGACAAGAACCCAAACATGAGACAGATCCAAAACTTAGGTGGGCTACACCACAGGAAACAGTGCAATGGAAATGCCTGCCACTGAAATGTTCCCAGGCCCGCCGTGATGTTTATGTGCCATCCAACCTGTTCATAAGGTCATTCCTAACTGGGATTAAGAGAAAATACAAATATCAGCCTGATCCAAAACTTTTGTGACCGCCAAGAAGGTTTCAATGGTGGGTGTTCAATCTTACTGTTTCTTGTGGTGTGGCCCACTTGAGTTTTGAATTTGACTGCCTTCGGAGATAACGTCCTAGCTGGTGCAACCGATGGACTGAGTGGATATAACACAGGCATCACAGCGAGCCCCACAGACAAGGTATTCTGTAATGGTAACGGTGGTCATAACAGCCACCATTGTTACATTTATGAACCCCCTATAATGGCATTACAGTCTCTCTCTCTCTCTCTTTTTTTTTTTGAAACAAAAAAAAAAGTCTGAAAAACCCATGTCTGTCCCAAAACGTTTAAAAATAATAATCTGAAAAACCTATATTTATCTTGTAACAGACCATTATGGGGCTGTTACGGCCTTTACATGGGGCGTAACAGGCCGTCAACAGTGGCTACAGTTATATATATATATATATATATATATATTCCATAATGGCTATTACAGCTGTTATGACCCTGTAATGTGTAATGGCTGGCTGCCACCATTACCTTTACGTAATGGACTTTCCCCGTAGGCACACCATGCCCATAGAGCTTATAGTTACAGGGGATTCCTGTGACACTGGGTTACAGGAAAGTTACATCTGTTCATCCATGTATGCTCGTATGTTGTCAATGTATTGATTATTTGTTTGTTTGTTTTTGTTTTTTTTTTTTTCTTAGTATCATTTCATTATCTAGTCCAAGTAATAGCCCATATGGCACTATACAATTTAATTGCTGGTGGTTTCCAATACGCTATCTACCCTTAATTATCATGACTCTCCAGGCTTGCGACATCAAGGACCCCAAACAGAACATTGAGTGGACAGTACCCGAAGGAGGCGGCGGTCCGGGATATTCAGTCATGTAGATTCTCCTTTTCCTCTCTTGCTGCAAATAATCTCCCTCTCTCTCTCTCTCTCTCTCTCTCTCTCCCACACACATCAATGCCTTTCTTAAAAAACTGTACATGTGGGACGTTGGAGTTTAAAATTTTCAAATCAAATGCAGCAGAAATGACCCTGGAGTAGCTTAGATTTTCTTTCAAAGTGTACAAGCCATTACTATGGTGAGAATAATATGGATGGTCGATGCATCAAAATCCCCATGATTGAATAATACTGACCATCAAATTCTCCGGTGTTTTATCTAATTGAATGTGGACTGTTGATGTCCTTTCTTTAAAGCTATGTAGAGGTTTTGCATGGTATGCTTGGGTTTTTCTAATTTTATGTGGTGATCCAAACCGTTGATATGATAGATATCACCATTGATGGCTCTAAGATTGGAAAATGTTAGCCATCAAATATATGGCCTTTTCCAACTTGAACTGTGTTGTTGCTGTATCTCTCAATCAGTCTTCTGTCTTCTGGTCACGGATTAGAGGTGTAGGTTTTTCCTACGAGATATTTTAATGTGTGGGCCATCTACAGTGGGGCACATCATATAAGTTCCTTAGATTGCTAATCCAGGGGCCCCGCTTTTGCAAATGAAAGCCTGAGCCATTCGATAATGACAGATCAAACACACTTCATGGACCCTTAGATTACCCACAACTTGCACTTGCCAGTGACTTGTACACGGCATCCGAGCCATCGAAAAGGTTGTCCCCACCTTGGAGATTGTTTGGTGCAAAAAATCAGGCTAATCCATTCATCTGGTGAGCATTGTCCTTAAAAAAATAAAAATAGACGGCCAATGGATTTACTCACACACTATTTCCAATTATGTGGTCCACCTGAATCATGGGTGGGGCTGATTTTTGGGCCCTGAGCCTAACATGGGGTGACTCACTTGGTGGTCGGGGTGGATTTCGCTTAAACATTGCAGTGGAGCCCAGTCGAGCTATGGTGGATTTTGCATAAACATCTGAGTGGAGCCCAGTCGAGCTGCGGACCCCTTTGCTCCCGTCAGCCAAACGTACTGGAAAGTGATTTCTATACTAAGCAGGCAGCTTTTTAGTAAAATTTCCAGAAGCGAAACCCAACAACTCTTCACATTTGACTCAAAAATGTCCTAATATCGATCGCTGGAACCTCTCAATCCAGTAAACCTTTTGGGAATGCTCCATCAACAGTGGGACTCAAAAGATCAATGGTCAAGATTACCAAATTACGGACCACACTAGTCAGGATTGAAAACGAGTGTATACCTATAGCATGAGGCACTATGCAGTGCTCAACCTGCGTATACCTATGGTGAACCCAGGTTTTCAGTTTGTCCCATTCGAGCTTCAGTGATCCAAACGGTTGATATTACGGGCCCCACTGATTGATGCCCCCTGCACCAAAAGTATCCCATATGAAAAACTCCTAACCCCACTGGGAGCAGATAGACTACTCAGCTGAAAAAAGGCCAAAGAGCTGATGTCTATGATTCTTGGAGATTTTTCAGGGCATCCCTGGTCAGCCAATAGTGTGAACGGTCTGGATCACTGAACCGTGGCACCAAATGTCTAAACTGAGTCAAGATCAGAAAACTCGTGTGTACTGTAAAATGTGGGCCACTTAATATATACGGTGGTGTCAATGTGCGGCCCTAAATCAGGCCATGAGATCATCTGGGACAAAATCAGATCAACCCACTCATTAGTTAGGCTACAGACATGCATTGATTACGACCATCTGTTTTTAACGGGGTAACTTAATTGGTGGGCCATTATGATTATGACCATCAGTTTTTAAGGGTGTAACTTAATTGGTGGGCCATCATGATCTTCGCACCATGTGATTTTTACGTTGTGACCCACGTTTTTGCATAGCTAGGATGTTCTATAGGATAAATTACTTGAGGGTTTGTGCAGGGCATCATACCTGAATTTCAAGCCCATGCCTAGGCGCACGTTTAGTCATGTAAGCTCAAGACATCCATGGGAGATTCCACTGTGGTGCGTGTGGGGCTGTGAGTGCATGTGTAAAAATAAAAATAAAAATCAAAAGGTCAGACCTTAGGACCAGGGCCCATCTCTAGTGGGCGCCACTACATAAACATCTTGGATTGAGTTTAAAACGTTTCCAACGGTCACGGTATCAATGTGGATGGATGCATATGGATTGCCATATTCAGCCAGACATCAAACAACTCCAAGGCAGAGAAATGATAACATACCGATGTAAGTGAAAGTTCCCGCCCACGTGTCATGGGTGTAGGATTCTTAGCCGTGAAAAGATGGGCCAACAGATCACCTGGGCCGTAGAAGAAGCTGGTCCACTAATCAAGTAGGCCCACTGTAAAAAATCAATGGATAATATGTACCCTGTTTCAAGTTACGGCCGACCTCCAGTGTGGCCCAACTCCTCCTCCTCCTCTCTCTCTCTCTCTCTCTCTCCTCCACCTGTCCACACAGGCATCAGCCCCAGTCTGGCCACCCATCTGCATAGGCAATAGCCCCAGTCTGACCACCCATCCGTACAGGCAACAACCTTGGTCCGACCACCCATCTGCATAGTGACATACAGTGATACAAGTAATTAATTTTAATTGAATGGTGTCATTGATCAACCTGGGTTCATCCGGGCTGACTCGAGATCAGCCTGAGTTCGCTCAATGGTGCGGCCGACCTTGAGCTTTTGGCCCGATCCGAACCATAGCCAACTTGATCTGGCTCGGTATGTCTAATCGAGTCAGACACGATTTGGATCAGCCCAGTTAAGATCCGGTTCGGATCGAGTCAGGTGGATGGATGCATATGGATTGCCATATTCAGCCAGACATCAAACAACTCCAAGGCAGAGAAATGATAACATACCGATGTAAGTGAAAGTTCCCGCCCACGTGTCATGGGTGTAGGATTCTTAGCCGTGAAAAGATGGGCCAACAGATCACCTGGGCCGTAGAAGAAGCTGGTCCACTAATCAAGTAGGCCCACTGTAAAAAATCAATGGATAATATGTACCCTGTTTCAAGTTACGGCCGACCTCCAGAGCGTCTCGGCCTGATTTGATAGCAGGCGGCTTATGCAGTGTGGCCCATCTTTTGCTCATGTGTCCTCCACACACGAGTCCAAGACGCCGGCCCAAAGAAAGGGACAGTAGGTGCAAGTTCACGTACAGTTTCTACATCGATCCTTCCTCCCGAGTTATTTGATACCCTGACAGAGTATGATGGTTCATGCGCGTGCGAATGTACACGTGGCAAATAACGGGGAGACACTGTAGACAAAAGATTATTGGACGACCAGTACGTACCACATGTTAATCGAATTTAGATCAGACGATTTCTCATTTTAACCGTCCAATATATGTTTATCAATCGCCCATCTATAACATCTTTTCATTGTAATAATTCTCTCATAACCAATCAAAGGTGGGCCTCAATATTTGGACGGTTTATTTTTGTAATATACATTTCACAATTGGAAATTTTCAACGCATGCATATAAAGTATCGAAGTCCGCCAGAGTACCCAATCTTTCTCATACATCCGCATATTAAACGAAAGACCCATCGCCCTCCCACAGTCTTGCTGTTCGCTCCCTCAAAAAATCAGAGAGAGAGAGAGATGAAGAGAAGAAGAAATTTCAACGTCTCTATCTTCTTTCTGTTCTCTCTCACTCTCTTCTCTTTTTGTTCTTCTTCCTCTCTTGCATTCCAATCAGACGAACTTCTCCAAGACGACGATGAATTCGGTCTGGTAGGTGGGAAATCTCCTGCCGATCTCGAAGACAAGGGGCCGATCCGATCGTCTCCGATCCGGAAGCGATCTTCGTTTGACCCCGAATCGTCCTCGTCCTCCGATTCCAAGGTCCATTTCTCCCTCGATCATGCCTTTGGAGACTCAGACGGCGCAGATTTCTCCCCTGCTGGGACCTTCACCGCCCGCGTCAAGACCCTCAATCACGGTGGACAGGTCTTCCCGTCTCTCTCTCTCTCTCTCTCTCTCTCTCTCTCTCTCCATTTTTATCTGTTTTGTTGTTCTAGAACACGGCGAGTTCACTCGGCTCGGATGGGCTCCTGGTTGACTCACCTTGAATTTTTGTGTTTATTTAGTTTCTTAGTTTAATGTTATATTGTGACTTTGAGTCGACTCGATCAGTCTGGGGATTGACTCGATTCGGATTTTTGGGATTTTCTAACTGTTGGCTCTCTATGCTGGGCTCAAAATGTTCTAATTGGATTTGGTTTCATGTTCTTCATTTTGCTTTTGTTGTATTGGTGAGCAGAAATTTGCATCGATTTTCTTATTTGCAGAAATTTGCATCAATTTTCTTATTTGGTTACATAATGATGTCCTTGGATCAGTGGAGATTAGTTGGTTGGTTATTTAGGGCAAGCATACAATGATATGTGTGTAATGAGTAACGACCATTACAGTCTCTTTTTTCTTTTTTTTCTTTTTTTTTAATTGAAAAAAAGAGTCTGAAAAACCTGTATCTGCCCCACAATGGACTGTTACAGCCTTTATGGGGGGCATAACGGGCTGTTATTAAGGACTGCACTGTTGTCGTCCCAGTTGTCGTCACTGATGTCTTGGAAGTTGTCGACCCTTTTTTTCTCACCATCATCGCTGTTGTTGCCTCCTTGTATGTGTAGTTTAAAGACCAATATCCATAATATTTATGAGCAGTAAAATAGGATCCTATTGCAATGAGGTTCCGAAAATCAACAACATCCCAAACACTTGGCAGAACAGAATTCCATCCTCTGCTGAATATCCAGCCAGCCTGTGGTTTTGGGTATATCCAAATAGGGCCCCTAAATGAAATGCAGAGTGCATTTCAGATGAACATACAAACCTATTCTATTCCTTTTCTTTCCTTGATGCACTTGGAATTTTTCTGATTTTGTTGCTTTCCATAATCAAAGTCATGGTTTGCTTTTAATTTCCATGTATTGTTTTTTTTGTCTCATCTGATCTGAATTCAGAACTGTTTCCTTATCATCTTTCAGTGAAAACTAAGTACTTTTGTGCCCCGCGCCCCCCCAAAAAAAAAAAAAAAAATTTGTTTTTAAGATGATAGCAGGGATATTAGAAAGAAGCACTAATCCTTTGACTTGTTGTACACGTTGACTGTTTAAACGAAAAGGAAACTATTATTACAAATGACTGCACTGGTTTTCATAACTTAAAAAAAAAAAAAAAAAAAAAAAAAATTCTTTTCGAACTTTACTGAAATTTGCCTTTTTAGTTATGGTCTATTTATTCTGATACCTGGTTTTCACTAAATTCTTTCTTAATTTAATTTCTTATGGAATTATGGAAAATGCTGGGTGAGTGCTAATTTTTCAAAGAGCTGTTGTCAAGAGTAGGATATTTTCATTATTTGGATGGTGTCATTGCTCCTGAATTTTCTTTTAATTTCTGTTAAATTTTCTCTTCAAGAGTGTTCTGATTTCTTATTTATGATTCTATTTTGTTTCTAATGTGGTGATGATATCAAATTATGACAGACTCTAACCAAGCTTCGATTTTCAAGGGACACTTTCACAGAAACAGAAAAGGAGAAATTTGAAGTAAAATCTTCCCTTGATTGTGTTCCATTTTGTTGCTTTGTATTGCACAAAAGCTTTATAAAAATGATCTAATCTCTTGCAGATGCTATTGAAAGATGATGGTTTTTACAGGATTAGGGTACCATCTAATGTACTGAATCCTCCTGGGAAAGATTATGTTACCTCGTCAGTCAAAGCAGTGAGTTTTTTAGCAGTTCAGTTTACTTTTTCCCACTATGTTGTTGCTGTACGTATACATCATTCTGCTACAAGGGTCATCAGATTTATCTTTTTTGGTTTTCATTTGTTCGCCAGTATGCATTACAGAATTCTAAGCCACAGGAAACAAATTTTGAACTTGGTGGGAATGCCATAATATTAATATTCGGTCAACACCAACCAGAGTTCCCTTCCTTAACAGGCCCATGCTTCATTTTCTCCACTGGTTGCAGTTCTGTTAGAATAACTTTTTCGCGAGTCAACTTCTCTAACTGATTGTTGTATCAATATATCTAAATGAGGCAGTGACAAAGAAGCATAGAACACCTGAAAGATTTCCTCTTTAGAGGCTGCATTGGGAACTTGGTTGCACGTGCTTGGTACAGATTCAATATAAATTGCACATGAGAGAAACAAAATTGCCATCATTGAATAATTAAATCATAGCAAAAGCATCCTTCGCTAATCTCAATTGTATATTTGATGCTTTTTTTTGGTTGGGGGGGGGGGGGGTTTACTCGTAGTCTGTCATAATTTTCGAGATGGGTGGAGAAACATGAACTGGTTGATATTCCATTTGAAAGGGGCAATTTTGCATTGTCTAGTGGTCAGGATCGACCTATTATGACCAGAATCGACAGGTTGTGGTCATAATTACTCGTAGTATGTCATAATTTTCGAGATGGGTGGAGAAACATGAACTGGTTGATCTTCTGTTTGAAGGGGGGCAAATTTGCATTGTCTAATGGTTAGGATCGATCTATTATGACCAGAATCGATAGGTTCCTGGTTTCACCCTCTTGGGTGGGTTTGTGCCTCCCGGTGTTGGACCATTGCCAAATCTTGCTGGACGTTGAGGAGGATAATTGGGGCCCAAAACCCTTTATATTTGAGCTTTCGTGGCTTGAGTTGGAAGGTTTTTCAAACCTTATCACAGATTGGTGGGGACCCTTCATGGTAGAAGGTTTTGTGGGCTTTAAGTAAGAAGCTGAAACTGCTGGAGGGTCAAATTATCAATTGGAAAAAGGAAGTTCTTGGTAAAAGGCATGTTGAAATAGAAAAAAAATGCTAAATCAGATTCATGAGCTAGATATTAAGGCGGAGAAAATGGAACTTTCTGAGGACAATAAATGTCTTCGCGGGAAGCTTGGTAAAGATTATGCGGATTGTATAAAGGAGGAGGAAATCAAATGGAGACAAAAGATCACGGGCCACTTAGCTCAAAGAGAGGGATAAAACACTAAAATTTTCCACAATATTGCAAGTGCTTAGCTTAGATGCAATAAATTATCTAGTGTCATAGTTGAGAGAGAGATACAAGGACAAAAATGAGGTTTGCAATGCAATAGTTCGCTTCTACAACCTATTGCGTAAAGATGAGGGGTGGAAGTGGCCTACGTTGGATAATTTACATTTTAATGCTTTATCATCGGTGGAGGCGGATATGCTTGAGAAGCCCTTTTTTGAAGAAGTCAAGAAAGCTATTATGGCTGCTTTGAGAAGGGACAGCACCGGGCCCGAATGGGTTCCCTTTAGCTTTCTTCCAAACTTTTTGGGAGAATGTGAAGGGAGATGTCATGGATTTCATGGAGGAATTTTTTATCCAAGAGAGTCTTTCTAAGGAAATAGGGGCATCATATTGTGTAAATTTTGAAGGTTCAGGCATAGCAAATTTGATAGACTACCAGCCCATTAGCCTTATTGGGAGCATTACAAGATTCTTGCAAAGGTCCTAGCAATAAGGTTTCGAAAGTCGCTTTAGGGCGTTATCTCCAAGTTCCAAGGAGCCTTCATTGAAGGTAGACAAATTCTTACTGGTGCATTAATATCTCATGAGTGCATTGACACTTGCTTCAAACAAAGGGTGGGGGAAGTAGTATGTAAGTTGGATATTGAGAAAGCCTATAATCATGTCGAACAGGGCTTCTTGCATTACATGCTTGGGAGGATTGGATGCGTGGTTGTGCAGGGAGTGGGTTAAGGAGTGCATTGGCTCTACTTGGTTTTCAGTGTTGGTAAATGTGTCGCTGAAATGTTTCTTCCAAAGCTCACGCAGTTTAAGGCAAGGGGATCCACTTTCTCCTCTTCTTTTTGTTGTGGTGGCCGAGGCGTTGGGTAAAATGTTGGGACGTGGGCAAGAAGTTGGCCTTTATAGTGGTTTTTGTGTTGACAATTTAGCCCAACACGTTGCTCTTTTGTAATGCTAAAGCCGATATGGTGAAGAATTTGAGAATGGTTGCTTGTGGGGCTTGCTTCTTTGTTCAGATGCAAGGTGGGGGAATTCCCATCCACATACCTTGGATTCTGCAAAACACCTTTGGGATGTGGTTGTGGAAAGGGTGGAGAGGATGCTTGTGAGGTGGAAGAGTCTGTGTTTATCATCGGGAGGTCATATTACCCTCATTAAGGCATCTTTATCAAAATTTCTTGTGTACTTCATGTCTCTTTTTTGATGCCTGCAGTCGGTTTTGGATAAATCGACAAGTTGTGAAGAAATTTCTTTTGCCAAGGGGTGGATATGAATAAGAACTCTCATTTGCTTAACTAAGGAGAGGTGTGTAAAGGTCATGAGGAGGGAGGGGCAGGAATTAAAGACTTGGGGGTGATGAATAAGGCTTTGTTGGGTAAGCTACAAAGTTTGTTTGGTCTTATGGTGCGCCCCCGAAGATACGTTGCATTTGCTTGGTTGGTTGGTTGGAAGGAGTAGGGTGTTGACGGTGGACAACCTCCAGAAACGGGGTATGATTCTTCCAAACATTTGCTTAATGTGTATGGTGCATTTGGAATCGGTGGATCATCTCCTCATCCATTGCTCGGTTGCCTACATTTTGTGGAATAGCATCTTTGATGTAGGACAATTAACTACTTGCTCTAAAAGCTCGAATTGATAGAGCATGACGAATTAATCCCTTTATCTCATAGCCTAGGCCCCAAATCCATGGGTTAGGCCCTCGGCCAAACCCTTCTCGTGAGCCCCAAATCCATGGGCTCCGCCTCACACGAGTCACCCGCCTCTCACGGGCCCCAAATCCATAGGTTACGTGGGCCGCCCTCCCCGAGTGTGCCCCTGTATCCCACATGCCACCCTACTCGAGTCCGGTGTGAAAATGCCCCCACATTAATCACCCCTGATGAAGAGTCTCGAACACAAGACCACCCGCTCTAATACCAATTTGATGCAGGACAATTAACCATTTACTCTAAAAGCTCGAATTGATAGAGCATGGCGAATTAATCCCTTTTATCTCATAGCCCAGGCCCCAAATCTAGGGGTTAGGTCCTCGGCTGAACCCTCCTCGTGAGCCCTAAATCCATGAGTTACGTGGGCCGCCCACCCTGAGTGTGCCCCTGCATCCCACAAGCCACCCCACTTGAGTTTGATGTGAAAATGGCCCCGCATTAATCTTCTCCATGTTCGGTGCCTACTGGGCATCCTCAAGATCTATTGATCTATTTATTTTTGTCTTGGCAAGGGCTGGATGTTAGAAGGGATCTAAAAAGTGTGCGGTGTTTATGTCTTTAGGCATTTTGGGTGGAAAGAAACAGGAGATGCTTTCGAAATGTGAGGCATTTTCTAGGGTGGGTTATTTTGAGAGCAAGGGGCTTGGTTATTGAATGGGCCTCTTCTTTGGGAGGGGAAAACGTGTATTCTTTCTTTTGTATTTAGTGGGTGGCTACTTGCCTCCAGTTCCTTGTATTCTTTGTAGTACTGTGGCACCTACTTAATATATATCTTTTGTCATCTTTTTAAAATTTGATGCTTGGTAGTTTGTCTGGCAACTGCCGCTCCATGATGATACTCTGCTTGCTCACTATTTTGGGTGTGTTTGTAAAAGTTCAGCTGTGGTTAATACTTGGTGGGACCATCTTGGCATGTGAGTGGTGTTAATTTGAGCCTTTGCCATGGCTAGTTCCAATAGCCTAGTTAAAATAGGATGTCTGGGGCAGCCAATTGAAAAGCTTCTGCATATCTATTATGTAGCATTTAAAAATCAAACCCTTTAAAAAAAAAAAAAAGAAGATTAATAGTCCAGTACAAATTGCTAGGAGAAAGGCCAAGATGATGACCAAACCATCTCAATCATCTCTCTAGTACTTCTTTGATGGGGACGTCACGCGCACACGCACGCCCCCCTATGCATGTACGCAAGGAGGAGGAAGGCCCCACCA
Organism: Magnolia sinica; assembly: GCF_029962835.1. Taxonomy (NCBI): domain Eukaryota; kingdom Viridiplantae; phylum Streptophyta; class Magnoliopsida; order Magnoliales; family Magnoliaceae; genus Magnolia; species Magnolia sinica. Next base: position 88,406,262 of record NC_080575.1, read on the forward strand.
TCGATCTAGATCGATGACGACATCCATGGAGGGCCTTGTAGTTAGAGGGTTATGCTATGGTTCATTGGAGTGGACCTGATCATCATGTGGATCCTACCATTGGATCTCATGATCGTGGCTCACTACCCTAAATGATCTAGGACTTTGAGTTTTGCTTATTATTGTTATTAGGAACATCATGAATGGTTTTGATTGCATTAATTAGTTATTATTTTTGTTACTTCGTCTCTAAGCAATAGTGTGCGTACATGGCGCGACTTTTGGGGTATAAGGTTTTCTTATAAATAGGCAACCCCTTGTAAGTTTTTTATTAATTGAAGATTATGAATAAAATTCTGCGTTTTCCTGCTTCTCTAACTCTCCGAGTTGTGGAAATCTAATTGGGTGCGAAACCCTCCCTTCTTCGAAGAGCTAACTACCGTGGTTCGAAGCCACACTCATCCCAAATCGCCCCCACCTCATACCTTCAATATTCATCATCTCCCACAGCCATCCCACTATCAAATCCACCCCCTTTTGCAGCCAATCCTTCCTCTACAGTAGATTTGCAGAATCAGGCCATCCAAGAGGGCTGAAACTTTAGCGAAGCACCATGCACAGACCGGACGCCCAATCAGCCTGAAACTTAGTGTGGGTGGCCCACCCCTGGCCGACCAACCCCAAGCTGTCCTTTTTTGGGTTCATGGGCCCCACACACGTGCATGCAGGATCCCACGCACGTGCGTCTGGGCCAGATTGTTGTCCATGCGTGTGGACTGTTTTCAGGTTCTCTCTCTCCTCTAATCCTCTCTTCTCTCGCCTTAAATCCCTAACCCTAACTCTAGATAATCCTAAATTCCAAGTTCTATTCCACTTTTGCAAACCCTAGGCTTTTCCAAATTGAAACATGTGATTCTCTTAGATTGGAGAATAATCATTTATAAGAGTGGATGAATCTACTCTCCTTTGAGCATTGTTTGGTCTATAATTTTTAATTGATCCAGCCCTAACATGTTTAGGCTTGGACCCTCGTAGATTCCCCTTGTTGAATGCTTGATCTTATGTGGGATGTGGAATTTTTGTGGTTATTTCTAATTAGTATGATCTAAAGCCTGAAATCTTGCATATCATGTTTAACTTTCATGTCCTTCATCAAATTTGGTATCAGAGCTTAGGTTTTTCACAGGGAATTGTATTACATGTTTAGGGTTTAGTCTACTCACGTTTATTTTGCATCAAATCGCATCATATAGGGCTGTTTAGGATCATCATTCACAACATGGACTGCTGAATTTTTAGTTGTCAGAAAATTCCCAATTTTCATGGCTGAATTTTTTGTTAACAAATTATTTGGCCAGTTATGTTGCTGGAATTTTAGTAGTGTTGTGTAGTTTCTCTCATATAGAGTCATATAGGATCATTTAGTCTCATTTAGATGCGTATAGTTGCATTAGAGGATCTTTAAGTGAGCAGTTCTATGCCCACACGTACTGGTTGTGGTTTTGGTTTTGGTTTGCACCCTACACTAAACATGGAGCAATTGCAAGAGTCCGTGAACGACCTAACCCAACAATTTGAGTCTTTGGGTGGGTGCTTGGAACAACATATTAACTAATGCTTGGATCAACTTAATGTGCGTGTTACCCAGCTAGAGACCATCATTGAGGAAGATGCCTAATCGCAAGCAGATGGTCAAGATGATAGACAAATGAATGGAGGTGGCCAAAGAAACGGTCATGGGCGCGCACTCATGCACCCACCCCACGAGGGACATCAAGATTATTATGACCTAGATGTGCAACTCCTCAAGGGAGTTAGAGTAGATGCTCCTACGTTTGATGACCACTTGGACCCTAAAGCTTTTCTAGATTGGTTGGCGAATATGGACCACTATTTTGAGTGGTATGACATGTCAGATGCTCGTCGAGTCCGATTCGCCAAGATGAAGCTTGTGGGCCAAGCAAAGAGGTTTTGGGTTACTGTTAAGCAAAAGAAAGAAATGTCGAGGAAGCCCCCAATAGTCCATTGGGGAAAAATGAAAGAAACTCTTAAGGAAAAGTACCTTCCTTTCTCTTATCACTTGAGGTTGGCTGAGGAATGGTAGTCTTTTCGACAAGATTCCATGAGTGTGGCGGAATACATTGAAAAGTTGGATGAGCACTTGACCTAGTGTGAAGTTGATGAGGATCCCGTACTCACTTTTGCTCGATTTAAGACGGGCCTCCGTTCTAACATTAGGAGAGAGTTGCTCGCCAAGGACATAAACACTTTTGAACAGTTGTATCAAGTAGTGTTGGAGGTTGAGCAATACCTCCAAGCATCTGTGGGAAGGCGGTTTGAGTTTCGCGATTCTAGCGCTAAGGCCAACCCTTCTGGGGCTAAGCCTAACACTGGATACCAAAACAAACCTTCCAGTAGTTCACAACCCAGGCCCAAGGATGACAAGGGTAAAGGAGTTGTCGGGTCTAGCTCATGCAGAAATGATGCAAGTAGATGTTTTAGCTGTCAAGGGTTTGGTCACTTTGCCCACCGGTGCGGCACGAAAGAGGACACCAAGGTGCTCTTTATTGATGGGCAAGTAGAAGTACTGCCCTCAAAAAGCGACAATGAGGAGGAAGAGTATGAGCCAGCAAAGACCCCTACTGATGAGGAAGAGGGAGCGCAAGAGTCTGCGACCTTGGCAGTAGTGCATTACGCCTTTGCCCAAGCAAAGAATACCAACGATTGACGCCGCAACACGATCTTCTATACTTATGTAAAGTGTGGTGATAAGAGTTGCAAGTTGATCGTGGACAGTGGTAGTTATGCCAATGTGGCATCAACTGGCACTGTGAGCCGTTTGGGCTTGAAGCTCGAAGCCCATCCTCAACCCTATAGAGTGTCTTGGGTTGATGAGACTTCCATTCCAGTCTCACACCATTGTCTTGTTCCTATTCAGTTTGGTTCATATAAAGACACTTTGGTGATGTTATTCCTATTCAGTTTGGCTCATAAATCTAGGAAGCCTATTGATCTTGTCACCATATTTGGTCGTTCAAATGTGTGTACATTCTGGTTTGAGGGCAAGAAAGTCAAGCTAAATCTACTTTCACCCAGGAACACAATTGAAAAGGAGTCCACTACAAATAATGGTGTGAGCGGCTTGAAGGAATTGAAGGAGTCGAAGTCCAAGTCTAAGCCTTTCCATATTCTAAATGCCAAAGACTTTGATCGAGAGACCGAGTTAGACTCAATGGTGTACACCCTTGTGGTTAGGGAGAGTGCAGGCTAGTGTAGAGTTACTCACTGAGGCCATTTCGGTAGTGAATGAGTTCCGTGATGTCTTTCCTGAGGATCTGCCGAATGAGCTTCCCCCTATGAGGGATATAAAGCATGCCATTGATTTAGTCTATATGACGACTCTACCAAACTTCCCTCATTACAGAATGAACCCAAAGGAACATGCATAGTTGAAAAATAGATTGATGAGCTCTTAGAAAATGGTTTCATTCGAGAGAGCATGAGCCCGTGTGCCGTGCCCGCCCTTCTTACACCTAAGAAAGATGGCACATGGAGGATGTGTGTTGATAGTAGGGCCATCAACAAAATCACACTCAAGTATCGGTTTCCCATACCATGTCTTGATGACATGTTGGATATGATGGCCAATGCTATTATCTTCTCCAAAATTGACCTCAAAAGTGGTTGTCACCAAATTCGTGTATGCCCTGGTGATGAGTGGAAGACGGCCTTCAAAATGAAGGATGAGCTATACGAGTGGCTAGTCATGCCTTTGGGGCTGACTAATGCCCCAAGTACTTTCATGCGTACGATGACCCAAGTGTTGAGGCCCTTTATGGGAAAGTTCCTGGTCGTCTACTTTGATGATATCCTGATTTATAGCATGACCAATGAACAACACCTCAACCATTCGAGGCAAGTTTGTGGGATCCTTAGATCTGAGAAATTGTACGCCAACCTAAAGAAGTGTGTGTTTATGTCTAGTTGTATTATTTTCTTAGGTTTTGTTGTGTTAGCTGAAGGTGTGTCCAAGGTGTTCGGTATCGGTATTGGTGGGCGTAACGATGCCCCACCGATACGGATACGCCCCGTATCGGCTGATACGGGGTGTGTAACGGTGCAATTTTTATTTTATTTTTTTTGGGTAAAAAAATTATGGAAAATTTCTATTAAATCCAAAATATTCTAACCGAAGCTCCAGTCACGCGACTTCCGGATTTTTTGAAAGTTTTTGAAGTCGCATGCGACGCGTCAAGAGTCGGCATAGGAGGAGCACCTAGTTAGGAATGACACCCTATCGCCTTTTTTAGTGAGAAACTAAATGAGGTGAAGCAAAAATACTCCACTTATAACAAAGAATTCTATGTTGTAGTGCAATCACTGCGCCACTGGCGTCATTATCTATTACTGCAAGAATTTGTCTTGTTCTCAGATCACAAGGCCTTGAGATATCTAAACTCTCAAAAGAAATTAAACCTTAGGCATGCCAAGTGGGTTCGATTCCTTTAAGAGTACACTTTTGTGCTTAAGCATAAGGCCGTTGTAGAGTATAAGCCTGCCGACACGTTGACTCGTCGAGTCACGTTACTCAATTCCATGAGTGTCGAAGTCATGGGCCTCGAGCATGTCAGAGAGGACTATTCTGAGTGCCCAGATTTTGGAGTTGTGTACGCGTCGTTGTTAGAGAGTCCGTCATGAGCTAGCAGTGAGTACTTAATTTTAGACGGATATTTGTTTAGGAGTGATCGCTTGTGCATACCGCACACCTCCCTCCGCGATTTTCTTGTCTGGGAGTTACATTCAAGAGGGGTCGCGGGTCATTTTGGTCGAGACAAGACCATTGCCTTAATGGAAGATAGGTTCTATTGGCCAAGCTTTAAGCGAGACGTGGCTAAAATTATAAGGCAATGTCGTACCTATCAACTGGCAAAGTAGAAAAAACAAAATACGGGACTATACACACCTTTGCCAGTTCCATTCATCCCTTTGCAGGACATCAGTATGGACTTCGTGCTTGGGCTCCCCAAGACTATTCGGAAACACAATTCCATATTTGTTGTCATGGACTGTTTTTCTAAAATGGCCCACTTCATTCCTTGTTCTAAGACCTCTGTCGCATCTCATGTTGTTAATCTGTTCTTTAGTGACATCTTCAAACTTCACAGGTTATCAAAAACCATAGTGTCTGACCGTGACGTGCGATTCATGAGTTATTTTTAGAAGACACTATGGCATATGATGAATACTAGGCTCCAATTTTCTTCTGCCTACCACCTTAAGACCGATGGTCAGACTAAGGTGGTCAATAGGAGCCTAGGGAGTTTGCTCAGATGTTTAGTGGGGGAACACACCAGGACGTGAGACACTGCACTACCTATAGCCGAGTTTCCATTTAATAGTTTTGTCAATAGGTCCACAGGTTTAAGTCATTTTGAAGTCGTTACTAGTTATAAACCTTGGAAGCCTATTGATCTTGTCCTTATGTCACTGTTCCATAGGCCATCAGAGTCTGTAGAGTTCTTTGCACATCACATTCATTCATTACATCAAGAAATCAGGTAAAAGATCACTACTAGTAATGAACATTACAAACTTTCTGCAAACCAACATAAACGTTTTAAGGAATTCAATGTAGGAGACTATGATGGTCCGGATCAGGCCAGAGCAGTACCTTCAGGGAGCTGTTCGTAAATTACACGCGTGTAGCGCTGGACCATTCAAAATTATAAAACGAAACGGTCTCAATGCGTATGTGGTAGATCTTCCACCTTCCATGGGAATTAATTCCACATTTAATGTGGAGGATCTAGTTGCATTTCAAGGGACCCCTGATACATTGTCCAGCTTTTTGCCTAACCATCCTGATTCCCCATACCTTTCCCTGATACATGACCTCTTAGATCCTTCTTCCCAACCTCTACCTCTCATACCTACCCTTTCCACACTCAGAGAGGAGATGGAGGATATTTTGAACCATCAGATAGTATCAACGTCGGACGGTGGGTTTCGAAAGTACCTGGTTAAATGGAAGTCACGCCCAGCTTCAAATAGTACGTGACTCACTGAGGAGGAGCTTCAATGAATTGATCCTGACATCTTGGAGCAGTTCGGGAGTTTTGTTCCTCCAGTGACGAAATCTTCGCAGCCGGGGAGAGTTGATGGGGACATCAAGCCCACACGCACAACCCCCTACACACATACGCAAGGAGGAGGAAGGCCCCACCATCGATCTGGATCGATGATGACATCCATGGAGGGACTCGTAGTTAGAGGGTTGTGCTATGGTTCATTGGAGTGGACCCGATCATTATGTGGATCCCACCATTGGATCTCATAATCGTGGCCCACTACCCTAAATGATCTAGGATTTTGAGTTTTGCTTATTATCGTTATTAGGAATATCATGAACGGTTTTGATTGTATTGATTAGTTGTTATTTTTGTTACTTCGTCTCTAAGTAATAGTGTGCACACATGACGCGGCTTTTGGGGTATAGAGTTTTTTTATAAATAGGCAACCCCTTGTAGGTTTTTTATTCATTGAAGATTATGAATAAAATTCCGCGTTTTCCTGCTTCTCTAATTCTCTGAGTTGTGGAAATCTAATTGGGTGCGAAACCCTTCATTCCAAATCGCCCCCACCTCCTACCGTTAATATTCATCATCTCCTACAGCCATCCCATCATCAAATCCACCCCCTTTGCAGCCGATCTTTCCTCTACATCAGATTTGCAGAATCAAGCCGTCCAGGAGGGCTGAAACTTCGACGGAGCACCGTGCACAGACCGGAAGCCCGATCGGCCTGAAACTTGGTGTGTGAGTGGCCCACCCCTGGCCGACTAACCCCAAGCTATCCTTTTTTGGGTTTGTGGGCCCCACACATGTGCGGGCAGGATCCCACGCATGTGCATCTGGTCCAGATTGATGTCCACGCGTGTGGACTATTTTCCGGTTCTCTCTCTCCTCTAATCCTCTCCTCTCTCGCCTTAAATCCCTAACCCTAACTCCAAATAATCCTAAATTCCAAGTTCTATTCCACTTTTGCAAACCCTAGGCTTTCCTGAATTGAAACATGTGAATCCCTTTGATCGGGGAATAATCCTTTTCAAGAGTAGATAAATCTACTCTCCTTTGAGCGTTGTTTGGTTTATAATTTTTAATTGATGTAGCCCTAATATGTGTAGGCTTGGACCTTCGTAGATTCCCCTCGTTGAATGCTTGATCTTATGTGGGATGTGGAATTTTTATGATTGTTTCTAAATTAGTATGATCTAGAGCCTGAAATCCTGCATATCATGTTTAACTTTCATGTCCTGCATCATTCTTTCTTCTTTCAGAGCTACTCTTAGACCTACTTTCAATGGCCTCATTCTCAATACCATCATTCCTAGTGTTCCCAGACATTCATCTTTACAATGGTTATCCTTTGGTCATGTTACGTCCTGATTGCCCAACCAACAGAAACTAGTCTAAAACAGAAATTTCATATTTGAGCAAGTGTAGATAAACACCTTTTATTACGAACCTTAGTTGTAGGGTTCTTCCACTTACATAACGCTCTGATTCGTGCTTTTAATTCAGTTCCTTGTAGGAACTGCAATTCTCCTTCTAAAGATTCACACAACTCGTAGGAACCATGTTTTCTTTTTTCTCTTCTTTTCATGGATCGGATGTATTGGTTTATCTCTTACATGTGCAGGTCACCGTTTCATCAACAAAAATAATAATAATAATAATAATAGTATTGAAGACTCCTAGAGATTTTGAACTTCGTACTTTTCAAAAAGGGTGGTTTCCGGCTCCCACTGCTTCGTGCAACTAAGGTTTGAATTACGGTTTTTTTTCTCTTTAGGAAAGCTAGAGCCCTTTCTGAATCTCCAATATTAATAATCAAATCAACAAATTTCGCTGAAGCAGAGGCAATGAAGTGCAACCTCAAGCTGGCTGCATCCCGGAAAATTTTCTCTTTTATTGTTGAAGGGGCACCTGTGTCCGCATCAGGTTCTCCTTGGGGCATTACCCTTGGGCTAACAGGAATTCCCTGGACACTCTGTGATGAGCACCATTGGATCAGTGTCTTTTAACCTTGTTGAGAGGGAGGTGAATAATATTGCAGACAGGCTTGTGAAAGAGGGAGTTTATATATCAGAATTAGTAATCTCGAATGTAATGCTTTAGGAAGCTTTCGGTGGCTTGTCAGCCCCTTTTGTATTTTATTTTGGTTTTCTTCTAATAAAATGATTGGCATTATATATATATATATATATAGCTTATCCCCTTATCTACAATTTTCTTTCTTTTAGTCTATTTGCCATTTCCTTTGCTTTATGCTCCTGCACCACTGCATGTGATTTTATATATATATATATATATAGCTGTGGAGTCTCCCCATGAGAAAAAATGGGAGTCTCACCTCTAAACTCCATTCACAAGAATAAAATAAATAGAAGCCCTATCACAATCTTTAAGTGCGTAGGGTAGTAAGATGGGCAGTAAGATGGCCTTGCTTATAGGGCTTCCTTCCCCTTTACAAAATAAATCCTTATTAAAATGGGATAGTAACTGTTTGTTGACTTAAAACTTTTTTGAAGAATAACTAATCTTCCTTAGTCAACTTCTTTAGAAAGAAAACAAAGAAATTAATTTTCTAGGAAACATTCAAATGTATTGTATAGGACATGTGGACCCTACAATTGGTCAAACAAAGCCACCATGTGCCCCATGTGTCTCACTAACCAAAGGCATGGCTCAAAATACCTTATCAGATAGAAATTAGGACCTTCAGGTCCACATGGATAGACCTAGGGCCCAGATCCTCAATCAGTTTAAAGTGGGACTCACCCTTGACCTTGTATTGATACACTTAGGTGATTAGGGAATTCCTGCATCACCAGCACTTGGCCCAATATAGCATGGCTCGCCAAATATCAAGCTTACAAAATTTTACCTTGGAGTTTAATGACTATAAGAAATGCGCGATTAAAACATTGTTGTTTTTTTGTCTTTATGCACCCCTTCCATAGTAAACTCTTATCATGATGCCAATTTTAAATGTTTCACTTTCATATCATTGGTTCTTAATTGGTATCTTTTTTCTTATGGCAGAGGTGTCTTCCACGAGAGACTTTGGATGAACATTTTGTCATTCACATGGTAATTTCAAACCACAATCTTCATTGCTATTTTAAGAAGTATTTTAATTCGCTTAAAAGTTTCAAACTGTATGGCATGGTGTGGATTTTTATGTTGCTTATGTGCTGTGAAGCAAATTGACTTTGTGGTCTTATAAATATTTGAGGATTAAAGCCTGTCTCACCTTGTGGATTAGGTAAACAAAGTATGAGTCTCCAAACTGCCCATCGAAAGGGAGCTAGGGAGCCTTTTGAATTTGGTGTCAATTGGCTCAGAAATCAGGATTATTGGTCTAGACCATTATAGCAAAATATGGCTAAAAAGCAGTTTTCCTGTTTTTATATTTTTCTAACCACAAGTTTTTTTTTTTTTTTTAAAGGATGCTTGAATTAAAAGAAAATAGAATGAGAACAAAGAGGCCCGAGAAGGGTAGCTACAAAACAAAGAGAGAAAAACATGAAACCTAGAAAAAAACTAAGCAACAAGGAAAGAGAAAAGAGGAAACTTTAAAAACATGAGAAAGGGGGCATTAAACCAAAAGTTTGGAATGATCTATCTGTCTTTGAGAGAGACTGATAGACCATTCTGTAACATCTCTGAAAATAAGAGCAGGAACTGCAGCTGGAGAGTTGTAGTCATGGAAGCATCGAAGGTTTCTTTCATGCCAGATAGCCCAGAAGGAAGCAAGAGCAACAATCCTCCACAAAGCTGTGGAATCTTTGTCAAGGTCTGGAGAGTGCCAAGCATGTAAGAAAGAGGGGATGCAATCAGGAGGGACCCAGTTCATCAAGAACTTAGAGCAAATGGTATTGCAAATAATCGATGGGAAGGTGCAATGGATGAAGAGGTGGGGGATGGATTCTGCAGATCTGAGGCACAGAGGACACACATTAGGGAGAATCATTCCTTCTGAAGGTTATCTATGGTCAGCGTCCTTCCTCTAGCTAACAGCCAAGTAAAAGCCGCAACTTTCAGGGGGGCCTTATATTTCTAGAAGAAGGCTGTGAAAGGCTGCACTTGTTGGTTGGAGGAGTCCAAGATTAATTTGTAGGACTTTGTTATGAAAACCCCCGAGGGGTCTTTAGTCCAATGGAGGCAATCTACATGATCTGAAGAGGGATGAATCCCCTGCAAAAGGAGGAGGAGGAGATTAAGTCTCCGGCTTCTAAATCGGTAAGGTTTCTGCGGCAATGGGGGCACCAGGCACCAGTGCCCGATGGAGAGAAACAATCCGCCATTGAGATAGAGATATTGACCAAATTCGGATAAGCTTCAGCTAGAGATCTATCCAAAATCCAAGTATCAAGCTAGAATCTTATGTTTCTCCCATTGCCCAAGGAGAAATTGATACCCTGGATGAATTGGTTTCTAACACCTAAAACAACTTTCCAAATGGCAGAAGCTCTGTAAAGAGAGGTCATTTTAAGAACAAGTTGCAATGGCACTTATGAACTGAGCCATTTACAACATGCATTCTATCCTTTTAGAACTTTTTTTTTTTTTTGCTTATTTAAGTGTAAGGACATATTGTTCAGTATCTTGGGTTGATAGTTCATGAGAGTGGAGAGAATCGAGAGATTGAGAGGGATGTTTCCCATAGAATTCAAGCTGGAGGAAGAAATGGAGACATGTCTCTGGAGTTTTATGTGGTTGCCTTATACCACTCAAAGTTGAAAGGGAAATTTTATAGGATAGCTATTAGACCAACCATGCTTTATGGGATAGAATGTTGGGTAGTTAAGGAATAACATGTTCATGGGATCAGTGTAGCTGAAATGAGGATGTTGAGATGGCTGAGTGAGACGAGGAATGATAGGATTAGAAATGAATGCATTTGAGAGAACTTAGGAGTAGCAGCAATTTCAATCCAAACCCAACTTCATCTTAGGGCGTGTTTGGATTCACATTTGCGTTGTACAGTATTGTATTCGGGTACTATTCACGGATACGTTGGGTGATTTTCAGAATACATCCATCACAAACATGCCTCAGCACAATGTTTGGATAGGAGGTATTGTCGTAGCAAGTATACAGAGACTTGTACAACACAATGTTTGGAAAGGACGTATAAGGGCCATACATTGTATACACATAAAAATATTGGTAGTTTGTGCAATACTGTCACAATTCGTAAAGTCTCATACATTCTATCCCAGGTGGGGCCCAATGAGGTTATCGTGATTAATCTTAGCCATGCATCATGTTATGATTGAATAATTGTGACCGTTAATCCATTGTAAAATATGGAATGATGACGTCATTAATAGTGTTGATGTAAAAAGAAACTTGTAAAATCGTCCGATAATGTTGCACCTCGTGTAAATAGCAGAATACTTTGTCCCTAAACCTGAATACTTTGTCCCATAATTTTTGTCGTCTTAGATGAATACTTTGTCCCTCAACCTAAATATTTTGTAAATTGTCCAATAAGATTACCCCACCATCGCCCGTATACGGATGGAGATGGGAAATAGGGTGTATACGCTTTACTGTATAAAGATATAATCCGATCTTGATCCTCGATCTAGACCAACAATATATGTATATATAAAAGAAAAAAAAAAGTCAATCCCTACGACTCTCACATAGAACTACAACCACTCTCACATAAAATTAGAACCGAAACATCAACTTCAATGTCGCATAGAAAATCAGCATTTGAAATAGCAAACGAAGCACCAAATGGATGGATGGTTCGTTCCTATCCCCAGCAACCGCCAGCCTCTCAGGGCTACGATCTTCTTTGCCAGACATTCTTTGGATTATGGTTGGATCAGCAATAACACCTACACAAGTCCCACTGTCCTTCGTATGATGAGATGTAGGGCCTCTATCAATTGTATTTGGCATTCCCGTTGCACGATCGGAGACTGTTGCCTAAATTATTAAGTATAAAAAAAAAAAGAATTTATGTCCATCCACTAATAAGAAACTTGTAAAACTTAATCCCTAAAGTATGAAATCTATTATACATACGTATGAATTTTATTAATAAAAAATAACTAACCTAAAACTGATTTCACACATTCATCGCATCTCCCAATATCATGAAGGACTTGTGCTTGCAACCACTGTATCCGTGAACCTAAGCATTGCAATCCGCCCATGTCGTAAATATTCCGGGATTCCTCCCTACAAAGACCACGTAATACTTGTGCTTCATTTCGCTGCAAAACATACTTAACAAGTTATTGACAGACTTATTAGTGTAAACAAAAACGTACAATTTGGGATGATGTCTCTTTTTCTATAATCTTCATAATACTTAAATAATGAAGATGTCGGTAACAAGTTACAATTCTTGAACCTTAAAGTTTTATCAACTGATCACCTCAACCAACCTGAAATACAGAACGGAACTGGTCAATGCCACCAAGATGGTTCATATTCATTCACTAGAACAAACCTGATAAATATCCATATAACCTATCTATATATCCAAAGATTCGATAATATCATAATAACTTTTGTTTCCCTGATATAATATTTCACCTCACATCTGTCAGAGCAGAATTACCAGAGAAAAGAGAATCAATACAGTATCTTAAAGGGATAGCCATTTTATTGCAACCCAATTCAATACATTCTTAATATCTTCATGAACAGCCTTTTGAAATTTTGATTAATTTAATTCAAGACAGATGTACTTCATTCTAAAACTATCTGGTTTATTTCAAGGTAGAAATGTATTATTATAGTATCTAATCAGACTAATATACCTCAGTGGGATTATGAACGTTCTCAATACCAGCAAGAGTATCAGGAAAATTCGATAAATCAAATAAAAGGGTTTGTCAAAAGTAGAAACATTACCAGTAACAATCCGATTTTACCGTAAGTGAAGCCATAGTAATCCATGTCAGTTACACATGACAAAGGTATATCAGTATAACTTTCAGAAAATAACCAGCAAAACTAATGTACAATCCAGGAATAAATTATGAATGTCAGGGGCGTATTAGAAAATAACACATAAAAGAGTGTTAATACAGAAGAATGAATGTAAACAGTAATAATCTCATTCAGCTAAAACAACATCATACTGATATATCAGGTTAATGACATAAAATCAGTAAGACATAAAATCAATGATTGTCCTGGTCATTGTCTGAGTCCAATGACATAAGTACCCGACTGAAATGTAGCTCCACTATCAAAGCTATATCGGTAGAATGGTATAAAAATATTGTATAAGTCTACAGTTCCAACCTGCAAGAAGTATCAACACTATGAGGGTAACAGCTTCGCATTTTCAAAATCGAGCAGTCCAAAAGTACAACATTAGCAGTGCTGCCCCAGCAGCAAATGTATCATCCACAATATATTAAAGTTAACCAATCCAAACTGAGCTACCACATACTCGAAAAAAACAGTTTCTATAGCAAACCATCCAAAAAAATACATTCTCCAAATGTAAACAGTCAACAGATATCATAAAACGTCTCCCATTTTCATCCGGGCCACAACAAGGAAGGATAACTTTTTCGATCCATTCCTTCCAACATTCATGACACATCTTCATAAAATACCAAGCACTGACTAAATCAGTCTGTAAGACCCTTGCAGTACGGAGTTAGTCTTCTTGGAAAAGACCATCCACCTCTTCCAGGATACCCAGCAACCGCTGAACGCCCGTCATGCTTTTTCCCTAATCCAATGTAATGGTCAAGTTGTTAACGGCTTCAGTCACTTCCCCCATCTTGTCGCCGATATGTTCACTCGGCTTGCTCTTCCTCCCACGGCTTATCTCACTCCCCTCTATGCGACTATGACGAGAACCTAAAGTGGCTTTTATTGGGCTTTTGTTAGCACATTTTGTCCAATTTAATAAGGATCCATCACCACCTCGAACTCGGGGAGGACGCCTCCGATCATCCTCGTCAGAGGATAACAAATGTACTATCTGGGAAGCCCCCTCATCTGACTCATCCTCAGAGTTGAACTCGTCACGGCCGCGCCTTTTTTCTGATATCAGAGAAGAATATGCCGTACTAGTAAATTCACCATGGGCACCGTCATTGCCAAACATGAACGCGAGGTCGTCCCATCTTTCAATATGTTTGCCTTGCACCCATTCGGCGCACACAAAGATAGAATGTTTTTATCAATTTTGTTAAATCAAACAGTACAAACTTTAAAAGCATTTATATGTGAAGATCATACCGCGATGTATCCATCCCATACATCCTCTATAGCAAGAACCATTTTGTTTTGTTCATCCCATCCAAAACTCGAGGCGTTGAGCATGTCCTTTATTGCCCAATACAGCCTCTTTAGGGTCCGCAAGCGATTAGAAATATGATGGTTCTCTAGCAAAATGCCACAAGTATCGTAGATTACTTTAATCGTGGCTTGTACGCTTCGAGTTTAAACCCGACTTCACTTTTAAGTCCTAGGTTCACCTGTTCCACCAACCCTCAACTAATGCGTTATCCATGTTTCTGTCCATTGAACTCTACTAACTTTATGTGAATTGCCTAAACTACGCCTTGGCTGGAATACACATTTTGGGGATGACCCTTTGCGGGAGGGCATATGCTTTTTCTTAGGAGTTCTAATTAATTCAGTCGGTGAACTCGAACACTGGTTTGAAGCAACAACCTTCTTTAAAGGTGATGACTCCACATCTTTCTTTCTCGGGTCCTTGACGGTGCTCCTTAGAAAATTTGTAGAACCTACAAGCAGAAAATATAAATAGAGATATAATAGCTACAGCAAAGCAATGCAGTATAGTAATGAGTCATAGGCAGACATAATGACATTCAACACGAATACTAAACATAATATCCCAAACTTGGTGAAAATATATGAAAATATTCCCGCTTTTAAGTAAGCGGATCATTACATAAACCAAGAAACCTAAGTCCGTTGTCTTGTGCGCGAAAGACTGTCATTTCACATTCTATTAGCAATCTCATTTCTCTTCCTTGTCCACTCATCACGTGCGTGATCCGTCAACCGAGCTAATGCATGTCATTCATCTACTGAGGTTATATCTACAGGGGATGGTGCAACATCCTCTATACTATCCCCACTATCCTCATCACCACTAACACAAATGAAATTATGAAGGACACAACAAGCTATAACAATTTTCACTTATGTTATAAACTTGAACTAAGGAGGAGTGCGTAGAATAAGAAAGCGATTTTTTAAAAGGCCAACTAAACGCTCTATAACATTTTGCAATTATGTGTGGCGATAATTGAAAAGTTCCTTTTTATTGGCAGGCTTCTTTCTAATACGAAACTCATTCATCGCATACCTTGATAGAGTGCCATAAATCCAGGCGAATGTACATATCCAGCATCAACAACATAATATTTTCCTACACAATTGTAAGATATGTTTTAGATATCTATCACACATAATTACCTACAGAAAGAACAATCATCCCTTATACGCAATTACCATGTGGAATAAGAAAATAGTCAGGGCGATAGGTGAGTGAATTTTGTAGCACACGAACATTGGATGCGAATCCATCCTAACCAGCAAGCACATATATAAACTTCATATCAAAAGTACATGCGGCCAAAACATTCTGTGATCGAAATCCTTTTCTATTTTTGAAAGTGGAGATTTTTTCTTTTGGCAAATTAGCCAGGATATGGGTACCATATAGGGCCCTTATGCAGTCCTACAATCAAAAGGGTGACATATGATTAGTTCATCCATTAACTATCAACTTATAATTTAGGAATTTCTTTAACATATCTTCCAGTTTACCTGAAAATATGAACTCCACAAAGGATTGTCAAAAATTTTCTTGGATGTGTGTAAACTAAGAAACCTCATGTACTCGGGATATAGACCAGTTATGGCATCCAGCACTCTACTCAAGTGTTTGCTCATAGTCTCACCAGATCGTATAAAACAATGACCAATCACACGATTACGTACGTTATGTCCAACAGTATGAAGAAACATTACAACCTTCTTCTCCATGCTACATCTCCTGCTATCGGAAAGTAATTTTCGATTCCTCAACAGCGAATATAATTCAAAAAATTATCCTTACTCATCCTCAGTTGCGCAAGACACTCAGTATCGCTCTTACGTATAATTCGGCTTATGAACCCATCTCTCTCAATCTGGCTATCATTGGGTTTAGCCTTTATACAGTAACAACGATAATATTCAGCTGCTCCCATTACAGTTACTGCGACTGCAATGATGGTTATGACAGCGGCTATTTTACTCTCATGCCAATCACTGCCAGATGATCTATCGTCGGAACATTTCGCACTTTTGGAAGCCATGACAATTTTAAGGGAATTGAAAAAATGATCTAATTGACAATTAAAAAAAATGTAAATTTGAATGGTATATAAACATGTATACATACTACATCAAACAGTTACAGTTATAGAGATTGATAACCTTCATGCCTTTGGGTATAAAGTAAAATGTTAAAGTTTCTGACAATATTTTTTGAAATGTATTCTACTTCTAACAAGCATTAAAGGTATGAAAACACTTGTTCCTTCAACATCTTATATTATACTACAACAAAATTAGAAGATGTACACCCAATTACAAATAACAGATTAAACACTTCTTTCTTATATCAATTATTTTTTTTAGGAGAATTTTTTTACTTGCCGCTGAACAGATTGATACATCAAAACTGTTAACATCAAATTAAGAAGATGTACACAAAGTTACAAAGAGTACATGAATCATTTGATTCTTCAATCAGTTAATGAAGATATTAGAATATAATTTTTTAACAGAAGATAACAGCAGAATTATAAAATGTGCAGCAAAATTAACAACAGATTATGCAGCTGAATTTTTTTATCATTCTAACTTAGATGGATACATGAAGCATGTAAGCAGCATCAAAAGAAGATATACACAGATTTCAATGTAACACCTAAACCATATGCTTATTAGTTTTTTTTTTTTCATTACCTTGAAATTTTTACTTGCTGCTGAACAGATTGATACATCAAAACTATTAACATCACATTCACAAGATGTATAAAAAAGTTACAAAGAATAAATAAATCACTTGCTTCTTCAATCAGCTAATGAAGATTTTAATAGAGAATAAGAGCAGAATCAACAGCAGAATTTTGTAATCCCTCAACCTCAGATTGATACATCAAACATGTAAAGGTCAGAAACAGGCAGGTGTACAGGGAGTTAGTTTGTTAATTAGTATCCCTTATTTACTTGTTGTTGAATAGATTGATACTGTTCACATGACATTAAGAACATGTATAGTATGTAAAAAAGAGTACATAATAAAACAGTTGGTACATGAATCAGTTGTTCAAGATTTGAAACATGAATTTTTTAATAACCGTGAAACATCAGAATTAGAAGATGTAACAACAGAATTCACAATAAAATTATGGGAAGAGATTTTTTAACCTTTAACCTAAGATTGATACATCAAACATGTGAAGAGCAGAATTAGAAAACATAGAGAGAGTTAAATGTAACAGAGAAAACACTTGTTTCTGCAATCAGTTGTTTTATTAGAAAGTCTCAAATTTTTACTTGCTGTTGAACAGTTTCATACATCATACCTGTTCACATGACATTAAGAATATTTCCAGAAGGAAAAAAGAAAAACAACTAAATAACCACTTGCTTCCTCAATCAGGTATTTCAGATTTTAGGAGAGACATGACTTTAAGAATATTTCCCGAAGGAAAAAAAAAACACCTCAATCACCACTTGCTTCCTCAAAACAGAAAGGTTCAAAGACAACAAACGAAGGAATGATTTTGAAATCTCAGAGAAGGGTTTTATGTAATCCAGGACATATCTACCTGATAGAACGATTCCTCGGTACATACACCGCCTGTATATGACCTTCCGCAAAGAGATGGGTGTCATGCACCCATCCTTTCCAAACTTCCATTGTTCAGCGAAATCTTTTATCAAAACCGATATTGGATTCGACAAGAGAAGATTGCCCCACCCTCGCCCATCTACACATAAAGATGGGAAATAGGGTGTATACGCTTTACTGTATAAAGATATAATCCGATCTTGGTAAAGATTGTTGGATGAATCCAAACCAATTTTCAAAAGATGGAGGATCATACTTGAAGCAAGTGCACTGCGCAGTTGGACTAAGAAACACGAACACCTAGTTTGCAAAGAGGAAGGTGGCAGCAAGATATTGAAGCCACTGTATGATGAAGTCTGTCTAAGAGAGGGAATAATCCCAGTTCATCTTCGACATGCAAGGTAAGGGAGATGATTTACGGAGAAGGACTATAGCATCGCCCGTTCTCCCAACATCCACTTTAAAATGGAAAGTTTTTTATGTCTATCCCTCTTCAATACGATACAATGAAGAGACAGGACCAGACGCTGTATAGCCGTCACCAAGTACTCTACAATCGATGAGAAAAATTAGTTCCACGCAATATTCGCGCACGTGGAAATGAATGCATTTGAGAGAACTTAGGAGTAGCACTAATAGGTAATCAGATGAGGGGAAGTAGAGTTAGATGGTTCCGCCATGTGTAACATAGGCCAAGAACTGTGTTGGTTAGGAGTGAGTTGGTACAAGTTGAAGGCTTTGGAAGGGCAAGGGGATGGCCCAAAAGGACATGGGTGGAGGTAGTAAGAAAACACTTGATGACATGTGGTCTAACCGAGGTTATGGTCCTTTGATAGAGTGGAATGGCAAAACAAGATTCATGTAGCTCACCCCAATTAGTTGGGATAAGGCTCAGATGATGATGGTCATCATCATTTTTTAGTGCAAGGACAGATAGACCCTGATCCTAGAAGGAAATAATAATAATAATGCTTTTGATTCCCGCAACTCATTTCTTTCTATTCAGACGTGCTTTGATTCTTAGCAAACATGTGCATGTATCAAACTCTTTGTGATGGAGGGACATGTGGTGACCTAATCCAATATGCATGTATAATCAGGTTAAAGAATGTTCAAATAAATACACGAATCAACTAACTGTTTCCAATCAAAGGGATTAGGTAAATTTCAACACTAAGATGAGGTCATTCCGTCAGGATTATGCCCCTTAGCATAAAATCACGTAAACAGTAAAAAGAGAAGACCTGGGGATATGAGGATATTCCAGATCTAGTATAAGTCAGTCCACGGTTAAGTTTGGATCTGATTCTACTGACTAACAATCCCTCTTTTCCGTTCAAAGTAGAAAGGGGATATCAAGATAGAAATGAAAGGGGTGAAGAATGAAGGGTTCGAGATGAAGAAAGTACAGGTCCTTTTGTCGTCAAAAGAAAAGGAGGATGATTCTTACATTTTCCTGCACTTCGAAGATCAATAAAAAATGAAATCTGAAATCGGGGTGGAATCCTTAACACCCAAGGGCCAATCCTAAAATCCTAATATCTTGAATAAAGAGAAAGAAAAGAGAGGAATTTCTATTCATTCAATAATAATGAAAATAGAGTTTCTCACATCGTATATATAAGCTATGAAAAAAGTAAAATTGCACTAAAGCCCCTAAAATAAGAAAAATGAACAAAAACGCCTAAAACTAAAACACCCGTGTAGAGGTGTACATGAACCGAGCTAGCTCGGTTAGCTCGCTCGACTTGACTCGAAAAAGCTCGATTCGACTCGGTTCAAAGCTGAGTTCGAGCTGGCCCTAGCTCGACTCGACTCAGATCGAACTAGTTCGGTGACTCGGTTACTTTGATATTGATGTTACTCACCAAGTGTTTGATGAAATGACTCAAAGAAGTGTGGCTGGTGGCAAGGAAAGTATGTATATGAAACCAACCCCCTTTTTTCTTGATTTTTATGTTGCTTAGAAGGTGTTTGATAAAATATCTGTAAATCCATTGTTGTTGTCTCAAATACACTGAGATGTTGAAGGTGCGGTCCAGGTGTTTGTGAAAATGCTGCAATGGCGAACTCGGCTCGATCTTGGCTCGAACTGGCCTGAGCTGCTGACCGAGCCGAGCCGAGCTGGCCAGTTAGGCTCGAGGACTAAGTCAAGCCGAGTTCGAGCTGAGGTCAACTAGTGGCTGAGCCGAGTTCGAGCTGAGGCTAGCTCGACTCGATGTACACCCCTACACCCGTGTAGTAGGGTGTGAAATCCGACCCATGGATCTATGGTAAGGGTGCGGTCATGCCGCTCCTGCACTCGTACCGCGTCAGAAAATGGGTCCGATGGATCCAACGTCCATCCACATCAACTCCTCTGCTCTGGTACTCTGTCGGCAACGCCTCCTCCTCTGGTACAATCTAAAGGGTTCACTACTGATGTCCGCATCACTTTGCTATGGCCTTTTCTTGTTTTATCCAAACCATATAAAACATGTTCATTTAAGAGGCCATTGCCATATCTTTATCGATATGATGTAGACAATCTGACAATGGAACCAAGCACCTCCTTCATTAATGATGAAGTGATGCCTTCCAAGATTTATCATGACATCCACCCCTTCATGGATGATAAACTTCAGAGTGATTTTCATTCAAGTTCATCATGTAGCTTTAACAAAGGGCCATAAATGGAATGTCTATGCTTATTAAATGAAAACTTAAATTTATTATAGAAAGGCAGACAAAATATGTGCTGGGAAGAGGCAACAATCAACTCAACCACGAGTTACCCTCTCATCATTCATTCTTTCATAGGAGAATCGGCAGCCTTGTTCACATCCTCAAAACATTAGAAAAATACACTCCTCCAGTTAGCAGAAACAGCTCAGATCTATGGCATCAGAAAAACCAATTTCTAATGCCCCAGCAACATGGAACAAGCCTATTTCATGGCATTACTAAAGTCTTCTTCAATGACCAAATTTCTAGAAAAGAATGACAAGAAAATGAGTAATCCTCCTAGAGTGCCAAGACTTCTACTTTGTTAGATCCCACCTTGCCACATAGGCTGGAGAAATTTCTCTACAGTTGTCATAATGAACAAGATTCCATGTGGTCTGAGGAAAAGGTTCATGAGAAGAAATCCATCAACAAGGTCTGGAGTTTTTCTTATCCCTTTTGATATCATCAACCACTGTTTCTTTTTTCTTAGAATTTATAATTTATTAAAGAAGCCATAAGGCAAAAACCAACAAAAAAACCAAAAGGAAAGCCCAAAAACCTTACAAACCCAACAACAGATGGTTCATCGATTCTCTGATGACGCTCCTTAGCCTTCACCGATAATCATCGACTTTCTTCTTATTCATTCATCTATGGCTACAGATCATACCATCCGAGCAGATACAGAGAATCATTACCCTACCCTTTCCAAGGAACCAGAGTGGAAAAGGAATGGACAAAGGTGGTTTCTAGAAGACGTTCCCAGGTCCCGGTAGCTAATAGCCGCGGCAAATATGCTCATTTCCCTACCCTCTTCGTCAAAGGCTATCCGCATGGCTGGTTTCCTATCAACCTTGAAAGAGTCTTTGGTTGTGTTGGAGCGGTCATGGACGTGGTTATGCCTAGAGATCGAAATAGTGGTGACTAAAGAGGGTCGTTAATCCGCATGGGGAGTGAGAAAGAGTTGGCAAGGGCGGTGGATATGCTCCATGGTGATAGTTTTGATGGCAGAAAATTAGTAGTTCAAAGGGCTCGATATGGCCCCGACACACTCATTAATCCTCCCAAACGCAAACAACCGAAAACAAGCCTCCCCTTCATGCGCACACTCAACTTCAAAATAGATCTTCCTCTACAGGCATCACGCTCACTTCGCTCGGATCCTTCAAAGACACGTGGTTAAAGGCAATAGCGCAGCCAAGGCCCCCGATCTTATGTCTCCAATGCCGACGACCCCACTACCAACTATTCTCAGCAGACTCACAAATCAGACAGCAACTCTACACCGGACGACACTCTCTCCATTGATCAAGATAAGTTTGATCACAACAGGGCCGAACTGGCCAAATCTGTTGTCATTATCACTAACGAAGGAGCCTCGATTAGTTCTGTCAAGGCCTGGATTAAAAACAAAACTGGTTTTCAATATGGGAATTCTGATTTTAAACCCATTGCTTCCAATGCGCTTTGGGTTAAAGTCTGTCCAGGCCTTTCCCCCTATCTCTTGACATCAGTGGGGAACTCCCTTAAATCAGGCCCGATTGTTAATATCATGCCATGGGAGGAATTTACCATATTTGGTAAAGAGAATATATGGGTTCTAATATGGGATTTCCGTTGGAATTTTGGTACGATGAATTTCTCATCTCCGCAGCTTCTTCCCTGGGATTTATACTGGAAATGGACCCCAAAACTCAACTTGGGGTAGAGCTTGGTGTTATCAGAGCCAGGATTCGAAGAAAGAAAGGCATTCCCCTCCCCGATCACATTCGTGTCAAGGCGGACAACCGAATTGTTCTCCTCCTGATTACTTGATAACTATTTGCTTTGAAGGAAGCTAATAGGTTGCTAGCTGGTGAACGAGGTCATGTTCATCTCAAAAATTTTCAGAAGTTGCTTCGAATGAGGCAACAGTACATGATGGCACAAGTTTCAGCCCTTTATCCAGTAAAGGCCTCACTTGGACAGACACCTGGAGGAAAGTATGACTCACGTTCTGATGGGAGCAAATCAGGTATTATGCTTGTGAAGTAAGTATCTGATATCTCCATTTCCGTTTGAAAGAAAATGATGCTCTTATTGGGAATATTGTGAAATAAAAAAGGGAAGATTTTGGGAATGTACAGGTTCTTGTGAACATCCCTTTTTGATTATCGAGAATCAATTTCCCATTGGAAACGAACTCGGGTTTGTGGAAGCGGGCCCCTTTTCGTCTTGAATCCGCCTAGCACACAACACATGGCCCGCCATCACTGTAGCTGAATCAGTTCCTCTTAATCCCCGATTCTCTTCTGACGCAACCCATCCTCTGCCCTCATCGCCCATCCTCACGAAACTCTCCTCTCAATTCATTCAATCCTCACATAGTATCCACCTGGCTTCGATGGACGGTTCTCAATCCCATGGGGACATCTCTGACCTTCTTCTCACAGAATCTCAAGGCGACATATCCTGTCCCACCTCGCCTACCTCCTCAGCTTCCAAGAGTCATGATTGGGCAGATATGGGACCCCTGACTCTGTTCCAGGAGGAGGACCCTAAAGCGATCATCATCGTTGAACCGCTCTAGATGAGAGCTAATTCCTCCCATCAATAGCAGACTGACTCCTTGCTATCCACGAAAGGGAAAAGCCACAAGGAAATCTTTGAGAAGATGCAAAACAAGAGGTGGATCAGGGACACTGTTGGCCACATCGGTCGGTCTCTAGGCCTATCATTCGGAACCCGGCCAGAAGATTACATCGGCCTATTCAAATATATCGAAGACAGAGGAAGGCCTCTTCCTCCGACCAAGACTTCGATCAAACAACCAACCCGCTCTGTCTCCAACAGGGAGCTATCCAACCTCCAATCTATCCCAGCATTATCCCCCGCCTCTTCCTCTAGATGCGGCAGAAAGGGTACTCGGGGCAGAGTGGTTTCTCAATGAAAATACTCTCCTGGAATGTCCGCGGGATGGGGTCCAGGCAGAAGCGGAATCTCATCAAGGAATCCATCAGGCGCAGGCATCTGGATGTCTTATGCCTTCAAGAAACCAAAGTTCTTTCTTTCTCTGATCGCCTCCTGGCCACAATATGGCACACCAATGACGCTAAGTATGTGACTCGGGATGCCGACGACTCTTCAGGAGGCATTCTCGTTGCCTGGAAATCTTCTCCGTGGGACCTGCAACACTCGGTCACGGGCGTCTTCTCCGAACAATCTTGCAAGATAAGTCGTCCACCTTTCATTGCCTTATTATTGCTGTATATGGTCCTAACGATGACTCTCTTAGATCTCTCTTCTGGGATGAGTTGTCTGTAACTAGGCAATTATTTTTAGGTCCCTGTTGCATTGTCGGAGATTTTAACGTCATCCGCTACTCCGAGGAACACTCCCGCAGAAGGAGAGTCATCCCAGCTATGCGGGTTTTCTCGGACTGGATCCAACAACAGGAACTGGTTGATCTTCCTCTCTCTGCTGTCAAATATACTTGGTCTGATGGTCGTCGAAATCCGATCCAGTGCAGGCTTGACAGGTTTCTCCTCTCCAAGGAATGGATCGACGCTTTTCCTTCTACAACCCAGATTGCTCTCCCCAGATCGACTTCTGACCACTGCCCGATCCTTCTCTCGTTGGAGGAAGTTAACTGGGGCCCGAAACCTTTCAAATTCAATTCTGCCTAGATCCTTATCGACGGATTCAAACAGAGGATTGTGGAGTGGTGGTCATCCTTTCATGTAGACGGCTTTGCTGGTCACAGCCTGCTTTGCAAACTAAGACTACTGAAGGAAAGAATTAAACTCTAGAAGATTGAGGAGCTTCGTAAGAGAGATCAAGAAACCGACGCCCTCTTTTCGGAACTGCAGTTTATCGACTCAACTGTTGAAGGCAATGATATTCCCCTACATATCTTCTCCAGATGCATCCCAATAATTTAGGAATTATCTTTTAGGGCCCTTCAAGATGAAATCACCTGGAAACTTAAAGCACGGGCGAAATGGATTACAAAGGGTGACAAAAATACGAAGTTTTTTCACAATATTGCAAGTATGAAAGCTCGGGCCAAAGCCATTCTTAGCATCACGGTCAATGGAAGACAGATCGACAATAAAGATGAAATTGCTACCTGCGTGCTTGCTCATTTTAGCTCAGTTCTTTCTTCTGAGGGCTAGAATCGACCTCTTCTTGAGGGCATTCCTTTTCTCTCTCTTCAAGCTGATGATGCAAATCCTCTGGAAACCCCTTTTTCCGAAGAAGCTTTAGCGGCTATCAGGGCGATGGGTGGAGATAAATCCCCGGGTCCCGACGGGTGTCCCATCAGTTTCTACCAAATATTTTGGGACACAGTTCGCAGCGATATCATGAATTTTCTCCAAGAATACCATAGTAGGAATAAGCTTTCTGAAGGTCTTTAGCGTCCTTCATTGCCCTCATTCCCAAACTATCTGGCGCATCTTCATTTTCTGATTATAAGCCCATCAGCCTCATTACCAGCCCTTATAAAATCCTTTTTTCCAGACTCTTGACAGTCATGGGCAAACGCATTTCTAAGTATCAGAACACATTTATCAAGGGGAGACAAATCATAGATGGAGCGCTGATTGCTAATGAAGTCCTTCACTCTTGCCATTTGTTAGGGAAGAAATGTATCCTTTTCAAATTGGACATTGAAAAGGCGTATGACCATTCTGATTGGAGCTTGCTATTCTATATGCTTAATCATATGGGGTTCGGCGATAAATGGAAACGATGGATGCATGCCTGCGTGGAATCGGCTCATTTCTCCGTTCTCCTAAACGGCACTCCTAAAGGCTTCTTTCCTAGTTCTAGAGGGCTTCGCCAAGGAGATCCTTTATCTCCTCTCTTATTTCTTATGATTGGTGAAGCCCTGTCCTAGATGCTCTCTAAAGGTGAAAGTGTTGGTCTCTTCAAAGGAATTGCGATTCCGGGTGTTTCGTCGACAATCTCTCACATTCAATTCGCCGATGACACCCTAATTATGGTGGAAGCTGACTCTGACTCCGTGCAAAACCTGCAGACAACTCTAAGATGTTTTGAGGCCGTCTCAGGTTTATTAATCAACATGTCTAAATCCAGAGTTTTCGGCGTTAATTGCACAGACGTTGAATTATCCTCATTTGCTAACACCCTCGGGTGCTCCCTAGCATCCTTTCCGACTTTCTTCATGGGCCTTCCTTTAGCGTTAGGCCCTCCTCCAAAGCCTATGTGGGACAAAGTGATTCAGAAATTTAACAAAATGCTTGCTACGTGGAAAAGTCATTATCTATCTATCGGGGGAAGACTCACACTTATCAAGCTGCGCTGTCCAACACGCCTGTCTACTTTGTCCTTATTTAAATGCCCCCCTGATGTCCTCAATAGAATCGACAATTTGAGAAGAGATTTTCTTTGGAGCGGAAAGGAAAATCAGAAAAAAAATCCACCTTTTGCACTGGAAAG
This sequence comes from Magnolia sinica, assembly GCF_029962835.1. Lineage (NCBI taxonomy): Eukaryota > Viridiplantae > Streptophyta > Magnoliopsida > Magnoliales > Magnoliaceae > Magnolia > Magnolia sinica. Next base: position 88,432,329 of record NC_080575.1, read on the forward strand.
ACGTTTGTTCCCACTTTAAAGAGGGTGGTGCTAGCATCAGGTGTCTAAAGACGATGAATCGAGCCCTTCTTGGCAAATGGTTGTGGAGGTTGGGTATTGAGACGGATGCTTTATGGTCTCCTGGGGGTTGGTGGACCAGCGATTCTTCGCGGTACAGAGCTTCCTTCCTTTGGAAAGGTATTTTGCCGGTCAAAAAGACAGTTATTCAAAATATTGGGTTCCAGCTTGGGAACGGCGCTGCCATAAGGTTTTGGGACGACCATTGGATTGGTGACACGCCCCTCAAAAACAGATTCCACAACATCTACCGCATCGCTGTCCTTAAAGATAGCCTGATTCGCTGCTTCTTCTCTCAAACCGATTCTGGCTTAGTATGGGAAATCAATTGTTCTAGGAATATGCACGATCGGGAGTTGGAGGAATATGCCGCTCTTCTCAATTGCCTCTCCATGGTGTCGCCAATCAGCGACAAACCTGACAAATTATTGTGGAAGGGGGATAAATTCAGCCTATTCTCGGTGAGATCGTTTTATTCCATCCTCTCTCCCTCCTCTATCCCTGCTTCCTCGGTGCATCCGTTTATTTGGAAATACCAGGCTCCTCCTAAGTTTATCTGTTTTGGTTGGCTAGCGGCTAAGAAACGGATTCTAACGATTGATAATTTGAAGAAGAGGGGCATGCAACTTCCTAACATATGTCTTTGCTGCATGAACGATGAGGAATTGACAGATCACTTATTGGCCCACTGCCCCTTCATCTCTCTCATCTTGCTGGATTTTTTCGAAAGATTCGATGTTTCTGGCTGTCTTCCTAATACTGCCTCTTCTTTATTATCATATTGGCATGGGTTCAATCTGGGGAAAACCAAATTGAATATCTAGAGAATGGCGATCCTCGCGATTTGGTGGGCTGTTTGGATGGAAAGGAACGACCGATGTTTTAACAACACTCATGCCTCTGTTCAAGTTGTAGGATCTAGGGTTAAAAAGCTCCTCATTGAATAGGTCGTTTCTATTTCTAGTCTTAAGGGTTGTAATCTTCTTTTTTTAGGCGTGTAAGTCTGGTTCTGCCACCTTGGCAGATCCTTGTTCTCTTTTAATGAATCGTTACTTTTGAAAAAAAAAAAACCTTACAAACCCAACAACAGATGGTTCATCGACCACTGTTTCCCTTACTACAACTGAGATTCTAGTCATTGAATGACTATGGAAGCAATAGTTTAATGTGCATCCAACTAAGGATTTGAATTATGAGATGAGTCTTCAAAAGCAATAACTGCATATTCCATAACCGAAGGGGTTATTAATGGAGCGCAATTGTGGAATTGAATCTCAAGGGGCTAGATCCGAATATGCTTCTACATGTGGAAACCCCTAGTTCGACCCACTTGCTTTTTAGCTAAGCTTATGCATGAGAGAGAGAGAGAGAGAGAGAGAGAGAGAGAGAGAGAGGTGGAACCCCCTCTTCCTCATCCACTTGATCCCACTCTCACTCTCTTGTTTTTCATAAAGATAAAATGAAAACAGTAATAAATACAAGAAATGAAGGGGAGAGAAGGAAGATAGGTAGTAAGCATGAGCTTTATCTGGGTCACATAGTCACCAGGAAGATTGAGATGCTCTAGAAGGCCTGTGAGGAGATATTGTTATATACAGTCTTCATTCTAGTCTCTGAAATTGATCCTTAACTATTTGTGAAAAGACGCTCGAACCAGTCCTATCCAAAGTGATGGACCATTTTAATATCTTTGAAATTTAACTTGGGGGCTGTTTGGATGCAATAAAATTGGTTACGGGTATAAAAAGGACTGGAACTACAAATAATAGTTAGTTTAATTCTGGACAGTTTTTTAGCCCTGTTTGGTAAACACATGTTAATATGGAATGATTTTGAATTCTCTTTAAAAATAACGTGCTATTCTAGAATTGAAATTTAAATACACAAAGTGCCATCTATCAAGCATCCATGAAACTGACAACTAAAATATGATTTTGCTATTTTATGTTGGTTTATGATCCATCTAAAGGCCCACTGTTTGGATGATGTACTTTGAATTACATATTTCTCATGTGTTTGGTTTATGGTCCATTTAAAGTGGGGCTGACTTTTTTAATTTTGATTTACATATTTCTCATGTGTGGTTATAGGTAAGGGTGGCAATGGGCCAGTGGCCCGACGATCCCAACTCAGCTTTAGACCAGGCTTGGACCTATTAGCTTGGTTGGCTTGCCACCCTTGGGTCTGACATGTATGGCCTGATCAATTTTTCATGTCAGGCTTGGGCTTCTCATGTAATTTTACTCAACCTGGCCTAACCCAGCCCAGCTTGACCCAACTTACATATGTAAGTCTTATATCCTAGAATCGTCATTCTAATCCTCGATCTAGCAGCTTATGCATCTTGAATGTAGACCATTAATCCTGTTTCCTTTAAAGTTTTTTATGTGCATGTTTGGCACATTGGTCAGCTAATAGATTAGGAACATTCAGGTGGGAGATAGGGATTTTTATCAATTTTTGGACCAGGTTTGGTCAGGTCCAAGTCCAACCAATTTTATTTCGGGATCGAGCGTAAGGTCTTAAGTGTTGAGCTGTCTGGGTCCGGCCCAAACCCAATCCATTGCCACCCCTAATTGTGTATTTGCGGGAGAGGGAGAGGGAGATGTGAAAGTGGTTAGAAAGAAAAAAAAAAAAACCACTATTAGGGGATTAAAAAAATGACCAGTTTTTAAGGGTGTTTTTTTAATTTAAATTTATTAAAACATTAACCAGGGACAAATTTTCCACTTTTTATTTCTTAACCAAACATGGTTAGAAAAGAGTTAACTGGTTATTTTTTTAACTTTACCGGTTATTGGTGTATCCAAACAGCCCCTTAGTGTTCCACGGAAAGTGCTAAATAACATCTGGTGTATGCATATGATCTGTTCATAAATGACACCTCTGAAAAGACTCAAATGACTTGTTAAATTCCACTAAGACACATATCCCGAGATCGATGACATTTATATTTTGCAGGAAGGAGTGAACATTTTGGCTGTTAATTATGGATCTGCTGGAGCATGCCAATATCCCAGGCCACTGAAACTCGTAAGTCACAACCAACCACCATTCTCTCTCTCTTTTTATTTTTTTCAATCTTCTATGTTCATTGTTATTTAAGTAGTTCTCAGTGGATTGTATCCTTGGAGGAAAAATAAAAGGAACTGATAAGTTCTTTAAAGTGTTACTTGAGACAAGTCTATATCTGTGAGGTGATATTAGCCAGCAGCTATGAGGGAGAGAAGGGAGGCATTTGGGCCATGTTCCTCATCATGTTTTCCATGAACATCTAAGGATCTCAGTTTTCAGTTCCATTGGTAATATGCTTGGCACAGAAAACCACATCTAAATTTAGGATAATGTAATTCCCCCAAGCCGGAACAAATGTAGCTTTTAGGGGAAAATGACAAGATTTCTTGAAGATACTGAAAATGATTAACCACTTGCTTTATGTCTTGATTGCAGCCGACAAAATGGTCTTTTAATTCATACACTGTCCTGAAGAACAGTGAGCAGGCACCAAGGTAATATATGCACACCAATCCAGCTTTCCAATTCTTCATCCTTTCATTTTATTTTTTTTCATCATTATCTCTCCTATTATGTATTCTTTGTTAGAAAGCATGCTTACGTACAGACTGATCTTATGAGAAACAAACCACCAAGATTTGACCTTTGACAACATGACTGACTTAGAATGGACCAGTTAATCCTCTTTTTTTAAAACATAATAATAATTATTATAATAATAATAAAATTTGTGGATGAACCAGAAATGCATTTGTTAAAGGATCAACCATTTCATCAACTATTCTAGTTGATGAAATTGGAGCCAGGTCATTTACACAGTAGGCCACACCTGGATGCATGCCACATGTAAACTGTGTGTGGGCGTTGCAAATCACTACAGAAGGAATTGACAAGAAGTGCTGTTTTTGCTGCTTCTTTTTCTTCTTGTCCTGTTTGTTTGTTTGTTTGTTTTTGGTTTGACAACAACAATATCTTGCTCAGCATAAAGTGGATGAATTGTGCTAACAGGTGGATTCCCATGTTCACTTGAGTACTTTAAATATGTGTTCAGTTTTCTACATTCCATCTTTCATTTCTGCCATCATTATCATCATTATAGCATCGTGCCAGCTATTTGGGGTCAACCTTATGAATCCTGCTTTACAAATCAATCTTATCTAAAGACCCTATTCTAAGTTTCAAAAAAAAATAATAATAATAATCTGAGGCCCTGTCCTAAGTCCCATATCGCCACCTCAATCCAAGTCCTTTAGGTCTTCCTTTCATCCTCTTTTCATGCCCTTCAATTCTAAGCAGTATTCTGCTTCTTACTTGAGTCATCCCTGGTCTTTGTTGCACATGACCGAACCATCTCAATCCGCTTTCCATGATTTTTAACTTTTATTAGTACTACACTTTTGATTGCTTCAAATCTGTGTTTGAATTATCTCCGATATTATCTTTATCTCCAGCTCAGCGATACCGATAACATAGGTAGCGATACCGATAACACCGGTAGTATCAAAAATTTCAGGTATTAGCAATGTATTGCTAAGTATTGCAAACGTATCAATATCGCTAATGTAATCACCAATATTCAACTATGTAAATTCTAGGTGTCGCTTGTATTGACAATGCATCAATATCGTCAATATTTTCGACTATGTAAATTCTAGGTAATGCTTGTATCATAAATGTATCGACGATATTTCAATAATATCGCCAACGTATTGATATCATCAAAATTTTGTTTATTAGTAAAATAAAAAATAAAAAATGGTTGTATGTAGTGTTCAATTTGTCATTGATAATATCTCAATATTATTGATATCGCAACATGCACGATATTGAGATCACAATCTTTCGTTTCCTTTCCAATTGTTGATGATTTCTTGATGACAGATCATGTATTGTTGATATTTTGCAATATCGATGGATGTTTGGACGAAAGGTTGGATGGTTAAATAGGCTAGAGGGGATGGTTAGTCTTACAACAAAAAAAAAAAAAAAAAAAAAAAAAAAAAAAAAAAAAAAAAGTGCACATAATAATTTTCCTTTGCATAGGGTCCTAAGTTATGCATTATCTGATTGAACTAAGGTAACTATATTCAAATATGATGCATAACATTAAAAATTTTGTGGGCCACAAATATATTTTTTTTGGATCAAGCTGATATTTGTTTTTTCCTTTCATCTAAGTCTGTGTGAACTTATCAACAGGTTGGATGGTCACAGTGGACCTTAGAAAGTTTTCAATGGTGGGGGATCAATGACCAATGTTTCTCAAGTCTGTGTGAACTTATCAATAGGTTAGATAGTCACAGTGGACCCTAGGAAGTTTTCAATGGTGGGGGGGTCAATGATCACTGTTTCTTATAGTGTGATTCACTTGAAACTTGTATCTGTTTCATTTTTGGGACCATGCCATAAAATAAGCAGTCCAAACAGATGGACGACGTTGATATGCAATACATACATCGATGTGGGCCCTAAAAGTTTACTCATGTACGCAGTTTGTTTGGTTAAATCCAAGCAACCAACAACTTGAATGCGATCTTGTCCATGGGGCTACCTCGAGATAAGATGGTGTATCAACACCATCAATTCATTTTAACATATCGGCCATGGCCAAAAAATAAGGCAGATCCAAATCTGAGGTGGACCACACCACACAAAATAGTGGTTATTGAATGACGACCATTAAATTTTTTTTGGGCCTACAATTTTTTTGGATCAAGCTAATATTTATGTTTTCCCATCTAGGTTTGTCAAACCTTATGAATGGATTGGATGACAAATAAACATCACGGTGGGCCCTAAGAAGCTTCAATGATCATTGCGACCACGGTTTTTGTGGTGTGGTACACTTGAGCCTTACATGTCTCCTTTTTGGGCTCATGCCTAAAGATTATCCATGAAAATGAATGGACGGTATGGATTTGCTGGTGCACCACACACCAGTGACTTGGTTGGTGTGGGTACGTGTGGTGCGAAGATGAGTGTTGACGCTGGTCGAGCTCGAGTTGTACAAACAGTTCAAAGGAGAACAAAGTTACATAGGCTCCACAATAATGTATTGATTATATCCACACTGCTTCATCCATTTGGAGAGATCATTTTAGATCATGAGCTCAAAAATGACTCATATCAAAAGATCAACTAATATCAGTGGGATAATGATTCTCACTATAAAACCATTCGTAGGGCCCACCATAATGTTTATTTTCCATATCCAATCTGTTCATGAGGTCGCACAGACTTGGATGAAGAGGAGAAACAAATATCATATTGATCCAAAACTTTTGTGACCTTCAAAAGGGTTTCAATGGTTGACGTTCAATCTCCCACTGCCTATTTCAGTGTGGTCCACTTGATCTTTGGATCTGTCTTATGTTTTGTCTCAAGCTATACAACTAGGTCGTCAAATGGACAAACGGTTTGGATATAACATATACGTCATGATGGGACCCACAAAACTTGGTGACGTCAACACACCATCCAGGTTGGTGGTGTGCAGTACACGAACCCATCTGATTCCCGTAATAAGGGCTGCGGGCCCTTTTTTTTTCGAAGGAGAGGGTTTCGACGTTCCGGAACCCTGAAATCTCTTAAAAATCTATGATTTCGCTGAGGATTTCTTCGGACTTCGCCCAAATCTCTCCCAAATCAGAGATTTTGTTGCTTCGTTTCAAATGGCCCTTCAAATACATCTTCCGATCAGGGTGTTCTCCTCTATAGGTACCGAAATCTACCTGTTGAAAGTTTTTTTTTTTTCGAATGATGATGTTGTCCCAACGTCCCCGAGTTGTAGTATCGTTGATATCGCATGATATCGAATGATTTTGGTGATATTATTCTATATTTATCAATATATCGATCGATACAAAATATTCTGTAAATTTTTTCAAATTTTTAGTATCTTACTGAGGGTTTCGTATCACTGGACTGCGATATCGATAATATCGGCCGATAGTTTCGATATTTCGAACACTGGTTGTATGTAGTGTTCAATTTGTCATTGATAATATCTCAATATTATTGATATCGCAACATGCACGATATTGAGATCACAATCTTTCGTTTCCTTTCCAATTGTTGATGATTTCTTGATGACAGATCATGTATTGTTGATATTTTGCAATATCGATGGATGTTTGGATGGTTAAATAGGTTGGATGGGATGGTTGGACTAATTTCTTACAACAGCACATGCTTTTAAGGCCCCCATTAAATGGAAAAACTTGTTATATATGCATTCTTTTTACATTTTTTTTTTTTTTCTAAATATGCAAATATGAAGTTTTGCTGAAAATTCCACTGTTTTTTCCATGTTTCCCCACATTTCCGGTTATCAACGATATTATCGGCGATATATATTTCCGTATCCTTAGCTAGTGAAACTTGTAGTGATACCGATACTTCAAACACTGCTTCAGATGACCTCATTCTTTTTTGTCCTTCCTATTCTTCCCACACATCCATCTCAACATCCACATCTTGGCAACACTTGATCTATGCCATGCTGAATTCTAACTGTGCAACACTTTGCCCCATTAAGCTTCCTAGGCATGTAGAGTCACAAAAGGCAAAGAAGGCACATCCCCACTTCATCCATTCCATCTTCTTTTTTTAAAAAACTTCTATTTTGGCTTTTACCATTGCTGGAAAATTGGGGTCCTTGCAGAACTCCAGCATTCACTGAAGAACTGGGTGGGGAGAATGGAGATGGCGAAGGCACAATGCCCCCGGAGAGATCGTTCTGGTCTAAATATGTGAGTACTAATCTATTTATCCTTTCCTCTATTTCCCCGTTTGCATGTCCACACACGTGCCCCTTTTTCGCTTAGCATAGTTATCCTTCTTTTTTTTCTGTTTTTCTTTTTCTTTTTAATTTAATCACCATGTGCTGAAACTTGTCATCAATCTCTCTGTTTGGTTTTAGTGGATGTACATGATCCCACTCGGGCTCATTATCATGAATGCTGTCACACAAGCGATGAACATGCCCGAGGAACAGGCTGCAGGTCAGGCAGGTTCCCAAGGGCAGCAGCCAATAGCACAACGGCCACAAAATGCAGCTGTGAGAAGGAGATAGCAAGTTAGGTGCTCAAGTAATTTCTCTCTCAAGGAAAGACTGGCTTTTATGGATTCCTGGTATGTAATGTGCATATTTTTCATAAATTTTCAATGACTTAAAAAGTCTTTCATTTTTCTAATTTGACCATAAAAAAAATCCGAATGGTGAAAATGGCTTCACCAGTAACATTTCAAAAGAGGCAGTTCCCATGGCAGAGGGTATGTATTTGGACTTTTTGGTCATTTAGAAAAGATTTGGGTGGTTCTTGTCAGTAATTAATGGATTTACCTGGGAAGGAGGGTAACTGCATCTTTTTAGGCTAAAGAAGCCATCTGTTTCCATGTCCAGTGTCATCAATGACCAAATACATGCTTTTCTCCAACGAGTATGTGTCAATACATTAAAGCATGTGAAGAATCTTAAGATTAAACAATATGTTTGGTTTGTTTGTGAAACACACAATTCACTGATATACATTTCAACTCGGGAATGTCACTAACCATCTGAATCATAATAAGATACACACATGATGCTAATGGCACTTGTTTCGTTGGCATCCAATCAACATTATTGGTTTTGATGAAAATCACTGATGCATCTAGAAAAATGGTGGATACTCAACGAGTTGGATTTTAATATTCCGACCAATGGGTGGCTCATTGGTTGTCGATGATTGAGAACCTACAGACAAGATCCTCATTAGATGTGTATGTATGTCCGCAGCTATTGTCCCCACACAGTGAAATATGTACTTGAAAGGTTTTCTCTGTTTTGGGTGTATTTTAATAGGCACGGCTCCATTGCAAACTGAAAATCAGCACACATCTCTCACCGTTTAAAGAAGGTAGGGATCCTGCAAGCATTTCAAAATGTGAATTTTCAAAAGCCCATTTTGAAATGCATGCTTAGATTTCCTCCCACATTTATTTGATGATACGAATATGTGCGCACAGGCTCTCAGTGCACACAACATGTGTCCCTTATATCCTAATGATAGACATTGTGCTTTGCCTTTCAGGGTTTACCAAATGGCTTGTAACTGCAGTTGCATGCCTGTAACCGTTGCTGGGCATACTTTAGACATATTCACCATTTTCAGAGGTGTTTTGTAAGTTAAATGGTAATTTAATTTGGACAGATGTTTTCCAGGGCAGATTTTCCATTTGGTTGTGAGGAAGAGGACATTGAATGCTTAGTTATTTTCTGTTTGTCATAAGACAAATACCAGTTTCTGGCACACCTGGAATCAGAAGAAGTCACAGCATTTCTCTAGACGTTTTTTTTTTTTTTTTTTAATAGGCAAGTTGCAGTACTTTCTCTTCAAATGCCTTGATAAGGAGAATTGTTCCCGGTCATGCCTTGGGAGAGTGGGAACACTGTTAACTCAGTGACTGAACTGGATGTATGATAGGTGGCTTGTTTAAAGGCTGTTTATTCTAAAACAGGAGCTAAACATGGTTCTTTAGATTGAGATGTCATTTTTGCCTTTCAAATCTGTGGCCTGCTTGATTTCTTGCCATGCACCGAGCTTACAATGTGAGGCCCCATGCATATGCACCTGCCCATAAATCGGGCTGCTCATGCAAGTTCCAATCACAGAATTTGAACATCGAATGCTGAAAGCGGGGGTTAATCTCTTCTGTAACTGGTCTGGCTATCTTTCATCAGTTCCAGCGGTAAGGATGGTGTCTTTCACTATTTTTATTCTAGTGCTGATGCACTTCTATTTTGTGACTTTTAGAATTGGAGCAGGGGCAGTCTAGATGGTGAGAGTTACTCTTACATTGATATTGCACCTCAATGGTACAGATACTGAGGGGAAAATAAAAGTTGCAAGCTGTGGTTGATTATTATATTGTCGATGCTTCACAGTATTTTCAACATTGTGAGATGTCGATGTTAACCGTTTGAAATAATACATTATACTGTTGATACGTGATAATATCCATGATGCTAGTATTAATACTAGAGAAATTCCTGAAAAAAAAAAAAAAAGAAAAGAAAAAAGAAAAATCAGAAGTTTTTGGGGGTCTCTTCTTAGAAATGTTCTAAATCAGTGCATTATATCTATTGAATTATTGTATTATTTCTTAGTAGTACATTAAAATCATATCTATTAAATATTTTTGTCCGGTAACACAGTTTTGGCTTCTATTACAATGGAAACTTTATGAATAGTTGTTTTTTCATATCATTTTGAGTCCCAAGTGTTAACCATGTTTCTCTTGAACTTCTACTGAAAAGCTTCACCACTGTCCTAAATGTTTCCCCAATGATTCCTTAGCAATACATTCCCTTGTTTAGTCCTTTCAGTACCAGATTTTGGCAGTAGTTGATCCTGGATTTCTTACTATTGAATTAACGGATGATGACATGGTGGAATGGAAGTTGTAAAATACAAGCATTTTGAAATATGTTGTTTGGCTCATCGATATGAGGAGGAAGGGTAACTGAAGAAAGTGCTTTTTGGGAGATGAAATGAAGAAATTGTCCTCTAATTCTTTTTTCTTTTTCTTTTTTTGGGTCGGTCGAGCCTGTGTGTGACATCCAATCCATTCAACTGCTGCATCCTACTCTGATTGTCAGATCCCATCCACAGTTGCAACTTTCGACCTGTCTTATTTTTTGTTCATCTGATACTCATGATAGGGTGCAACTTTGGATGGATTGGATGTTATACAACATGTGGGCCCCAACATCAGATTTCGCCATTTTTTTTGGGGGGCAATTTTGGTGATTGCACCTCTTACAAATCACCTTTCGAGACTTTCAACTAGTTAAGGCGGGCATTATTTGGCAAAATAAGGATCCTCGAGGCATTCTAGAGTAAAATTCCCCAATTTAAAAAAGAAAAAAGAAAAGGGAACAGTTATTTTAGTCTGGTAGAGACGTAAGAGTGTGAAGCTTGATTGTCAGGCACTCGATTTTTGTACCAGGCACATGGCATGCTTCGGCTCAAACTGTAGGACCCGCTGTAAATAGCTCATTGCTCAAAGCTCAGATTGACTGAAACTAAAATGGCATCTGTTTATTGAATATGAACTGTTTGAGAAATATTTATTTCAACCGTCCACTAAATGTCCATCAATGGGCCATTACGATATCACAGTGTGAGCATCAGTGCAAGAGTCATCTAAATTGCAACTCGTGATCTTACGGTTTTAAATTTCCTGAATGCCACGCATGCAATTCTTAGTGCCTGTGTATCAAGCATCACTGGCAGAGTATGAAAGTTTTTCTCCAAACCAAAAGGTAATTGATTCGGATGGTTTTAGTGGAGTACTGGATGCCAACAGTGTATGGGTCAGACCTGAGTTTGAGTTTTAGGCCCGGTTGAACATGGGCTTGAGCCTGCCTGAGGGTTTTTTTTTTTTTTTGGCAAGTGCATGCCTGGAGAGGTCTTCTGTGGCACTTTGCAACACGTGGGAGAGAGGGAAGGAGAAACGGATATGAAAAATGTCTTTTTGGGAGGGATTTGCTACAACATCTCCAGGAGCATAGTCGTTGAATCTGAAGTCACGTTGCAATGATAAAAACCATTTATAAAATGGGGTATGAGATCTTTTTAAAAAAAGTTCTAGATTTCAAATCACAACTCTTTGATCATTTAAATCTCTTTTCTGTGAATGTGGCCTGACTCGTTGCAACGCTTTTTTCTTTTTCTTTTTTTTTTTGTAAATTGGGCCGTGCATAGGATCTTCCAGTCATGAAATGGTTTTTGTTATCGATCATCCACTTTGTGGGCCATCATATAAACGATGTGGATCATTGCAAATGTCCCCAAATCCAAGGACGCCACTTGGCTGCGACGCCGAATCATCAATGTGAGTGGGACCCTGACCGTAGGGCCCACCTCGATGTGTGCATTATATATCTACACCGTCCATCCGTTTGTCCAACTCATTTTTATGGTATGATACCAGAAATGAAGCAGATACAAATCTCAGATGGACCAAACCACGGGAAACAGTGGTGAATGACTATTAAAAAAATTTTGTTACCCAAAGAAGTTTTGGATCAATCTAATATTTGTGTTTTCCTTTCATCGAGGTCTCTGTGACCTAATCAACAGATTGGATGGCAAACAAACGTTACAGTGGCCTTTAGGAAGTTTTTAATGGTGAGCGTTCAATGACTACTGTTTCCTGTGGTGTGGTCCACCTGAGCTTTGCATCTGCTTCATTTCTAAGATGGTGCCATAAAATGAGTTGGCAAACGAATGGACGGCATAGATATATATCATTCATAGAGCTGGTTCCGGGGTCGCAGCTAAGTCCCGTCCCAAATCCAAGGGAAGGAGTAGAGACCCCAAGTGAAAAATAGCAATATGCTTAAGATGTATTTATGAGCAGAAGTAGTATCTCTGCCCATGGAGACATTTGGTGCCTCTAAGTTAAGTGAATAAAATCTCCACCATCCTCTCTATAATGTAGGGCCCACACGATGGCCAATCCATCTCAAATCACTTTGATTAAATTGTCCTACCCATCCAATATAGACCGTCTATCATGTGGGGCCCACCTTGATTGCACATCCCTCTTTACTCACTTTGAGCAGATGATCCTAACCATACGATAAGTGGTTTGGTGGCGTGGACAGTCCATATTGAGTATACTAGATGAGACGTGGATCGTCCATAATGCAGGGCCCACATTTGATTGCTCATCTCCTTGAAATAACGTTGATCAAATGATTTTAACCATCCAAATAGTGATTTGGTGAAATTGACGGTCCATATTAAATATTCTAGAGAGGTCTAAGCATGATATGGACCATCCATCACCTTTGATTGCCATTTCTCTAAAATTACCTTGATAAGATGATCCAAACAATTGGATCAAGTGTTTGGAAAATGGGTGGTCCATATTGATTATAATAGAGAGGTTTAAGCATTAATATGAACCATCCATCATGTGTACCCAACTTTGATTGCCCATCCTCTCAGATCCCTTTGATCATATAATTCTAATCATTAGATTAGAGGTTTGAGAAGGGACAGTCCATATTGAGCATGGTAGAGATGTCTAACCATTGATGTCAACCATCCATCATGTGGTGCCCGCCTTTGATTACCCATCTCGTGTAAATCACTATTATGAAATGATCCTAGCCATCCAACAGTGGTTCGGTGAAATAAACATTCCATATTAACTATACTAGAGGGGCCAAACCATTTATGTATGTAAATGTGATTTACGTACATAAAAGGCGTTTGTTCTTTGTTCATGGGAAGGTTGGTAACATCCCGTAACCTTTTAATGAGAGTTGGAATGCCCAATCATCAATCAAGACCGTCCATTCAATAGTGCTACTAGGAGGAAAAACAATGGTACAAGAATCACACCAATCAGATTATCCTAACCTTATGAATGAAACTAATACATTAGATGATTCTAACGCTATGAATGAAACTAATTCATTAGAGCCGTACATTTTTTTTCACACAAGTCATAGATCGCATAAGTAGAATCACCATACCAAAGAGCTTACTTTTGAAATCATAAACAATAGAAAGTAGGATCTATTAGATAAGGGTTCAATATTATGATTGGACCCATTTTGTATGTATGGTCTGTATGGACTGTAAATCTTCCATGCTATTGGTTGCACACTTAGGATCATCCACCATCCAAGATTTTTACACCATGTCTTTATCCCTAGTTGTGTGAAAGAGCTCACATTTCCAAATAATGATTGGCCACCCAAATGTCATTAAAAAGCTTTGGGGAGGAAAGTAGGTACATCAGCAAAACCCTAAAAAAAAGTCCACCCCAAAAACCAAAAACCCAGGGAACATAAACCAAACGGAAAGGTAATGAAGTGGGCCAACTCCAACATTCCCATGAGAAATAAAGAATGATTAGATTAACCTGCTAAGTACAAAAACCACCTTTCTTTTTTTGGTCTTTTGTCCGAAATCTTTCCAACAGCCTTAATAATGCGAAACTTTATAACCATCTAAGAAACCAATCGCATGCAAAAGGCAAAGCTTTAGGGTGCGTTTGGTTGCACCAAATATCATGAAATTTCCGGAGTAACCAGTCATAGTATGGTGAAAATTTTCACCATACGAACCAAACATACCCTTGACCATCTCATGCATGCAATTTCTGCCCTTATCCTGGAGCTATGTATAAAGATTTACTTATTTATTTAGAAGGGCAGTTGAACAGCATGCATGTGTTTTCAGTTTTTATTTTATTTTTTTACTTTTCTTCCAACACAAGCAAGAAAGTGCAACGACTTAGCAAACTTTTCAAGCAAACTATAAGAAAAGAAGATTTACTTGACTTTAACAAATAGCAAGTGGCGAGAAAGCCAAAAGTTATTGCGCTAGTCAAAAGAGACGGCTGCAGCAGCACATGCCACACTTCCCCTTTATGCGCCAAGCTACGAAAATTCGATGCCCATCCCGAAACCGCTTTAAACCATTCATCTGGTGGGGCTACCCATGGCCCTGGGCCTGCCAATGACGCTATCCAAAGTAAAAGCCCAACAGTGCTCAAAATCTTAGATTTAATTAATTTCATTAAATCTAGCAGGTGCAGCACCCATGGTTCAGCCTCTTTGAAAGATCTAATATCTGAATCACTGGAATTGAATAGAAAATATTCAATTTAATAAAGAGGAAACTATACACACATACATAGGGTTCAACCCTGGAGATTTGGTGGATGGGAATCGCTACATAGCTATCAAGAATAACAAATACAAAAATAAATAAAAGAAGTCTTCTATAACAATCAGGACAATGGAAGATGGACCTGGAATTGCAGAAGCTACATTTCTTCCAACTCACTTGAAATTCATGTCGCTGAAATTTTGAAGAAAACTATAATCTGGTTATTGCAGTTTATTAGACTGATAATAACAAATTTTGCAATTTGATTCAACAGTGCATCCAAACACCATTAAATCGTTCAGCCATGGGATGCATCCCACAACATGCCATGGCCAAACAATTTCATTCCTGTACCTTCACAAAGTTGCCACAAGAAAATGAATGCGGCTGTAGAGTTTGGATACAAACAAGGAGGAAAAAATGGTTAAAAATGAATATTATCTGAGTTCAGCCTATGGTTACATTATAAATTGTCTTTGAAAGAACAGCAACTTCATAGAAATGACAGTTAAACCACCACTTGAATAGTGACATGGTAACAGGCAGCTCATCTTAGGAAAAGTACAAGGCTGCATGCATTTTCTAAAATGGAATTAATTTAGTTGGGTACTGATAAAAAGATCATGGATGCATTCCTTCAAAACATGCACATGCAAATTTTATCTACTTAACAATACAGTCAAAAGTTACAATTTAGACGGCTACTGACTACGGCATCTGTTTATCATTCCCTGGACGAGGAGCTGACATCGGATTCTCTGTGATTCGGAGATGGCAAGGGTCCCCTGCTGGGTTGTAGTTGTGACTGTTGGGGCTGTTGGGGCTGCTGCTGATGCTGTGGGTGTAACTGCTGCGGTTGCTGCTGAGAATGGATCTGGAGTTGCTGAAATTGGTGGGCAGTCATAAGCGTCTGCATGGCATCGTTGGGCGGATAGAACTGTTGATTGCCACTGTATGACAATGCATAATTCATCATTTGTCCGCCATTGGGAATGGGTTGGCCTGTCGCCAATTTCAGACGCTGGACCTCATCTCTCAGTGTGTCATTTAGAGCTACCATAAGAATTTTAAGAACAAAAGAGAAGAGAATAGGTAAGAAGAGACCAGAACATGACTGACCACATTCAAACAGCAAGCAGAATGTACTCAAAATAAAGTTATGATAGGTCAAAGCTCACTTCAAACTCTGCAAACTAGAATATAGACTGATTTATCATGAATATAGATGTCATCTCTAATGTAAAGAACTAAAAAGCATTGTCCAAGAACTGCCGCATACAATGAAACCTTACCATCTTGTAGATGAACTTGTTGCTCCATGGTTTGCAAACGTAGTTTCAGCTCATTGTTTTCAGCAGTCAGACCATTCGTGTCTCTCTGTCCACAACAAGCCAATGCAAGAAACGGGGCTCATAGCCATACTATATTAAGATAAGCTTATCCAGCGTAGCATCTTAAGAGATTTAAAACAAACTTTGAATGGATCAATGCAGCTGCAGTAACCAAAATGATCATACGCATCTATGTGTACAGGGGCCACATTCATGATTTTGATGAACAATCACCCTACAACTGGCTGTATTCTTCCCCCACCTCCAATCGCCTTTAGAGCTCATGTGTACAAGGAAACTCATGCCTACACCACCATGTGTGCTAGCATGGCACATAACTATCAGATCCAATTCATCCATGAGGTAAGAAATGAGGATCACATAATGTGGATGTCCATGCCCAAGAATCAGGTGGGCCATGGTTCGTGAAAAAATTGTACAGCTGAGGAAATTTTGCCTAAAGTTATCCTAAGCCATCCACTTATTCCTGACATTGTGGCCCACCTAAAGAGTGAACCAGCCTGAGTTATGGGTAAGAATATCTTCGAGGTTGGACCCACCTGGTGGACAGCCTGGATATTGCACCTATCTGCCATGCTAGCACGTGGTGGTGTGTGGATGGTATCCCTTTTACGTGAGTGTGGATTTGGTAAAACTCTTCCCTTCAAATGTTCCAATTTTGCCCTTGCAAATATCATATCTTTTTCAAGGCCAACCTTCAAATGTTCTAATTTTTCCCTTGCAAATATCATATCTTTTTCAAGGGCAAATGGTTGAAAAATGGGTTGTAGGTTATGTGGACCAGTCCTCAACTTTATACCAAGGCTGAGTCCTTCAATATTCTGCCAGTGCGTAAGGGAGCAAAATACCTGTAACATGGTCAATTGAGCAGACAATGTAGTTGCTTCTGTTTGCAGGGTCTGCACTTTCCGTTCAAGCTCCGCTATGTAACGCATCTTCCTTTCTTTCGACCTTGCAGCTGACTGCCTATTTGCCCATATCCTATCAAATGAGAAAGAAATAATCAGCAAAATATAAGTATATTGCACTGGGAAGAAAACAGAATAATATGATTTCTATCCAGAAAAGAGCAGCATTTTCTTTTCATAATTTGCAAAACTAATAAACTTTCTAAATACCATAAGGGCCCATTTGGTCACACTTCCTCAAAAATGGGTTTTGAAAAGGAGGCGCGAGGCCTGCTTTTCCGGTCGACTCAGAAAAAATCAATTGGATCAATTTTTGCCAATCCAGCATTTAGCACAACAGGGATTGGTTTTTGTCGAGTCCGCAATTTAGCGCCTATTCTATCGTGCAGGAGATGAAACAGGGGGTTTGCAAAGCGCATCCAAATGGACGGCATCAACAGCCATTTAGATCAAAATGACATTTAGTCCTCAAAAACCCCTTTGGCGGGTGTGCCCAAACAGGCCCTAAAAGAATGACCTTCCATCATAAGCAGCTAAGGAAAGTTCAGCAAACATCAGCTAAGGTACAGAATTGATTCATCATCAACAAGCATGGAACCATCCCCACGCAGTGTATCAGCAAATACATTGACCTTCACAGGGAAACAAATCAACAAGCACTACTGAACCACAGTACATCTATGGCCTCCTCTCACCTCAAACCACAATATATTTATGGCCTCCTCTCACCTCAAGCATTGGGGATTTTATGCTCACCACAGGAAAAATCCTAGCAGTTGCCTAAAGCCCCAACTTCAAAGCAGCAGCAAAGGTAATCAACCTTACACGGACTGGATATGGAGCAAGCTCTGACAACAAGGACAACGATAATTTCAAGCTGAACAGGCCCCAGAAGCAATCAGGCTATAGGTACAAGCACTACATAGTAGTTTGAAGATCCCCGATTGGGAAATGGGGAGTGGAAGATCATAGATGCAAAAAAATGGAAGGGTGGCCTTCTAGTATGCTATTTTTTTCCTAACACCAGGACCCAGATAGGATACTTCACTCCTGATTTTCTATATTCAGGAATCGGGGGATGCAAATATTTATCAAAGCAGTGGGCTAATTTTGGTGTTGAATGTTCACAACTGATGAAAAATGAAAAGGCATTGTACTACTGTAGGCCATTCTTCTTCATTTTTTTACCCCAATCTACAAGTTCATTATGGAATTACAAAAAGGAGTAAGAATGACTTATCATATTACATTTTCCATCGAGATGATACTGAAACAGCTATGAGCTACCAATACACCTTCCAATTTCACAAGGGTGGAACCAGTGATGCACCCAAATGTTTTGATATTTGAACAATTGAACAAACATTCCCTCCCAATCTTTAAAAAAAAAAAACTAACATCCTCTTTCTGCTCTTCTTCTTCTTCTTCCTGAGGGGTACCAAAAACTTTTATTGAAATCGGAGAAGACTTTTACAAGGAGTCTGATAAGGCATCATCCAACATACAAAGGAGATAAGTCCTCCCAAGAATTCCTAAAAAGGTCCCAATGGCTGTCACCAAAGTCCTTGGAATCTTTAGCCCACTCAATAGCCATCTGCTTCACTTGGCTGACCACATCCAACACGCACGACTTGTCCCAAAAAGCATGGTATACAAAAACAGTTACATTTACGGGCATAATAGTGGCGGTGCTCATTATGCATTTGTTTTATTTTTTTTTTTTTGGGGGAGATCAACAGCCATAAGGCTGGCAATTACAGCCACCATTACCGTTATTGAATGCATTTGCTTAAAAGTCCCATCGCTTTCATGCCAAATTGCCCATAAGACAACAAGAAAAGATATCCTCCAAAGAGAGCACCTCCTTTACACCTATTCCTACTCTTTGCCAAGCTCTAAAGAGCTCATTAATGAAGGATGGCATGACCCAGTCCACTTCTAGGAGTCTAATGAATTTGCACCAAATCATTTGCACAAAGGAAGCTATGCATAAATAAAACAGTCCACTTTTACCATGTCTCTAAGGCACATAATGCAATCATTTAGGATTATCATTCTTCTACTCCTCAAAGTGATCAATCACAGGTACCCTATTTTTACCCACCTTGTCTTACCATTCATTGTTTAATTGACATAAATAAAATGAGAGTATCAAATGGTATATTTTTCAATCAGAAGTTAGATCTAGACAGGTTGACAAACACCCGTCTTAGACTGGCAAGCAGCATGCAAGTAGTACTCAGACAAACTCAGATCAAGATCAGACATCAAGCATGTTATTAGATGCAATAGACTGTCACTGTCACAGTGTCACTGGAATTGCTGAACAAGAAAATGCCAATTACACTGACAGAACCAAGAAAGAATGTGTTGTAACCTTCAGGGTGTAACCTATAAGAAGAAAACACTGAACTGCATACAAAATGAAAGGGGAAGAAAACATGCACCTGCAGTAAACCTGGAACAAAGTAGCATTAAACATTCCAATTTTCAATGAAATCACATATAGGAATGCCTCGCCCATTTGGAAGGGAATTATGTCTGTAAAAAAGGCAGTTCTTCCAGTTTTCGGCTTCAGCCTGGGAAATGGGGCCAAAATCCAATTTTGGGAAGACATTTGGGTGGGTGAAGCCCCCTTGAAAGTCGATTTTCCAAATATGCATCGCCTCGCCTCCAACCCCAAGTCCTTTGTAGACGAATGCTACACACATCTGGACAACAAGGTAGACTAGATCATAGATTGCAGGAGGAAGCTTCAGGACTGGGAGATTGACGAGCTGGCGGGTCTTCTTCAGTGCATAGATTCAAGCACGCCAGATCCTTTGAGCCAGGACAAGCTAATTTGGAAGCCGGATAAATCATCCAGCACTTTCTCCGTCAAATCTTTTTATCAGCATTTGGACCAAGGCTCGATCCTCTCCAAGGTCCACCCTCCTTTCAAGTTCTGGAGTACTCGGTTCCCCCCAAGCACACCGCCTTCACCTGGTTAGTGGGGTCCAAAAGAATCCTCACGATGGACAATTTGAGGAAAAGAGGCATGTCTATTGTCAACATTTGGTAAAACACTTCCCTTCAAATGTTCCAATTTTGCCCTTGCAAATATCATATCTTTTTCAAGGCCAACCTTCAAATGTTCTAATTTTTCCCTTGCAAATATCATATCTTTTTCAAGGGCAAATGGTTGAAAAATGGGTTGTAGGTTATGTGGACCAGTCCTCAACTTTATACCAAGGCTGAGTCCTTCAATATTCTGCCAGTGCGTAAGGGAGCAAAATACCTGTAACATGGTCAATTGAGCAGACAATGTAGTTGCTTCTGTTTGCAGGGTCTGCACTTTCCGTTCAAGCTCCGCTATGTAACGCATCTTCCTTTCTTTCGACCTTGCAGCTGACTGCCTATTTGCCCATATCCTATCAAATGAGAAAGAAATAATCAGCAAAATATAAGTATATTGCACTGGGAAGAAAACAGAATAATATGATTTCTATCCAGAAAAGAGCAGCATTTTCTTTTCATAATTTGCAAAACTAATAAACTTTCTAAATACCATAAGGGCCCATTTGGTCACACTTCCTCAAAAATGGGTTTTGAAAAGGAGGCGCGAGGCCTGCTTTTCCGGTCGACTCAGAAAAAATCAATTGGATCAATTTTTGCCAATCCAGCATTTAGCACAACAGGGATTGGTTTTTGTCGAGTCCGCAATTTAGCGCCTATTCTATCGTGCAGGAGATGAAACAGGGGGTTTGCAAAGCGCATCCAAATGGACGGCATCAACAGCCATTTAGATCAAAATGGCATTTAGTCCTCAAAAACCCCTTTGGCGGGTGTGCCCAAACAGGCCCTAAAAGAATGACCTTCCATCATAAGCAGCTAAGGAAAGTTCAGCAAACATCAGCTAAGGTACAGAATTGATTCATCATCAACAAGCATGGAACCATCCCCACGCAGTGTATCAGCAAATACATTGACCTTCACAGGGAAACAAATCAACAAGCACTACTGAACCACAGTACATCTATGGCCTCCTCTCACCTCAAACCACAATATATTTATGGCCTCCTCTCACCTCAAGCATTGGGGATTTTATGCTCACCACAGGAAAAATCCTAGCAGTTGCCTAAAGCCCCAACTTCAAAGCAGCAGCAAAGGTAATCAACCTTACACGGACTGGATATGGAGCAAGCTCTGACAACAAGGACAACGATAATTTCAAGCTGAACAGGCCCCAGAAGCAATCAGGCTATAGGTACAAGCACTAAATAGTAGTTTGAAGATCCCTGATTGGGAAATGGGGAGTGGAAGATCATAGATGCAAAAAAATGGAAGGGTGGCCTTCTAGTATGCTATTTTTTTCCTAACACCAGGACCCAGATAGGATACTTCACTCCTGATTTTCTATATTCAGGAATCGGGGGATGCAAATATTTATCAAAGCAGTGGGCTAATTTTGGTGTTGAATGTTCACAACTGATGAAAAATGAAAAGGCATTGTACTACTGTAGGCCATTCTTCTTCATTTTTTTACCCCAATCTACAAGTTCATTATGGAATTACAAAAAGGAGTAAGAATGACTTATCATATTACATTTTCCATCGAGATGATACTGAAACAGCTATGAGCTACCAATACACCTTCCAATTTCACAAGGGTGGAACCAGTGATGCACCCAAATGTTTTGATATTTGAACAATTGAACAAACATTCCCTCCCAATCTTTAAAAAAAAAACTAACATCCTCTTTCTGCTCTTCTTCTTCTTCTTCCTGAGGGGTACCAAAAACTTTTATTGAAATCGGAGAAGACTTTTACAAGGAGTCTGATAAGGCATCATCCAACATACAAAGGAGATAAGTCCTCCCAAGAATCACTAAAAAGGTCCCAATGGCTGTCACCAAAGTCCTTGGAATCTTTAGCCCACTCAATAGCCATCCGCTTCACTTGGCTGACCACATCCAACACGCACGACTTGTCCCAAAAAGCATGGTATACAAAAACAGTTACATTTACGAGCATAATAGTGGCGGTACTCATTATGCATTTTTTTATTTTTTTATTTTTGGGGGAGATCAACAGCCATAAGGCTGGCAATTACAGCCACCATTACCATTATTGAATGCATTTGCTTAAAAGTCCCATCGCTTTCATGCCAAATTGCCCATAAGACAACAAGAAAAGATATCCTCCAAAGAGAGCACCTCCTTTTACACCTATTCCTACTCTTTGCCAAGCTCTAAAGAGCTCATTAATGAAGGATGGCATGACCCAGTCCACTTCTAGGAGTCTAATGAATTTGCACCAAATCATTTGCACAAAGGAAGCTATG
Source organism: Magnolia sinica (assembly GCF_029962835.1). Lineage (NCBI taxonomy): Eukaryota > Viridiplantae > Streptophyta > Magnoliopsida > Magnoliales > Magnoliaceae > Magnolia > Magnolia sinica. Next base: position 88,454,662 of record NC_080575.1, read on the forward strand.
CATAAATAAAACAGTCCACTTTTACCATGTCTCTAAGGCACATAATGCAATCATTTGGGATTATCATTCTTCTACTCCTCAAAGTGATCAATCACAGGTACCCTATTTTTACCCACCCTGTCTTACCATTCATTGTTTAATTGACATAAATAAAATGAGAGTATCAAATGGTATATTTTTCAATCAGAAGTTAGATCTAGACAGGTTGACAAACACCCGTCTTAGACTGGCAAGCAGCATGCAAGTAGTACTCAGACAAACTCAGATCAAGATCAGACATCAAGCATGTTATTAGATGCAATAGACTCTCACTGTCACAGTGTCACTGGAATTGTTGAACAAGAAAATGCCAATTACACTGACAGAACCAAGAAAGAATGTGTTGGTGTTGTAACCTTCAGGGTGTAACCTATAAGAAGAAAACACTGAACTGCACACAAAATGAAAGGGGAAGAAAACATGCACCTGCAGTAAACCTGGAACAAAGTAGCATTAAACATTCCAATTTTCAATGAAATCACATATAGGAATGCCTCGCCCATTTGGAAGGGAATTATGTCTGTAAAAAAGGCAGTTCTTCCAGTTTTCGGCTTCAGCCTGGGAAATGGGGCCAAAATCCAATTTTGGGAAGACATTTGGGTGGGTGAAGCCCCCTTGAAAGTCAATTTTCCAAATATGCATCGCCTCGCCTCCAACCCCAAGTCCTTTGTAGACGAATGCTACACACATCTGGACAACAAGGTAGACTAGATCATAGATTGCAGGAGGAAGCTTCAGGACTGGGAGATTGACGAGCTGGCGGGTCTTCTTCAGTGCATAGATTCAAGCACGCCAGATCCTTTGAGCCAGGACAAGCTAATTTGGAAGCCGGATAAATCATCCAGCACTTTCTCCGTCAAATCTTTTTATCAGCATTTGGACCAAGGCTCGATCCTCTCCAAGGTCCACCCTCCTTTCAAGTTCTGGAGTACTCGGTTCCCCCCAAGCACACCGCCTTCACCTGGTTAGTGGGGTCCAAAAGAATCCTCACGATGGACAATTTGAGGAAAAGAGGCATGTCTATTGTCAACATTTGTCTATGTTGTATGAAGAATGAAGAAAGCATTGATCACCTCTTACTATCCTGTCCGTTCATCTCAGAAATTTGGACAGATTTCCTCAAGTGCTTCGACTTGAAGTGGTGTTTTCCCGGTTCGGTCTCCCTCCTTATCAAAGCCTAGCACGGGGTCAGTTTGGGGAAGAAGAAGACAAGGATCTGGTGTATGGCGATCATAGCGATCTGGTAGTCGGTTTGGGAAAAAAGAAACAACAGGTGTTTTAGGGATATATCTAATCCCACCGTGGCTATAGTCAGTAAAGCAAAGCGTCTCCTGATTGAATGGATGGTCTATGTTGTAGGTTTTAACCAAGTTGATTTTCTGTTCCTTGGGGTGTAATGGCTTGTCTTTGCCTGCTCGGCAACTCCCATTCCCTCCCGCTTTTGTTTTCCCCTGTTCTTCTCCCCTTTCTTCTTTTCAATATATTCAGTGACTTTTCAAAAAAAACATATAGGAATGCAGATATGCTCATTAGCCCATGAGATGATATATACCCCTTTGAAAAAAAAAATCAATGTAAAATTGAACAGGCAAAGTGAAGCCGTGTACCAAGAATTGCAGATTTATTTTTCGAAAATATCATAATTGAATACTGCAGAACTATTTACATTGCAAAGCAATATATAAACAGATAATATATTCTTCCTTTATTGTACAATTTAAAAAATGCATGAAGCTTATTCCCTATTTTAAAATGGCCTGGAAGTACCTCTTTGCACGCTTTGGATCAATGAGTGCGAGATCAGCAAGCTTTGCTGCCGACATGGCTTTCTTCTGTTCTGCTAATGAAGGACCTTCTGCACCTGAAACGAGCAACTCAGGCTTGATTGAGGTGGATCCATCCATGGATTGGCTATGTTGGTGTCTAATCCTCGGCCTCTCGCTAGGACCCGCAATCATATTATCACTTATAGGAAATGTTGCTGCTTCTGAGGACTCACCGGATTTTACACCTGATGTTGCACAAGACGAGGTAAATTTCTCCATGTCCATGTACATGGAGAAGAGGTCTTCCTCAGTATCATCAGACAGTGAGGGGCCATCAGCAGAACCCACAACACCAAGATCGCTATCAAAGCTGATGTCATCAGGGAGTCCAAGAATCTCAGAGTGGGCCCGTCTGTGACCACGGTTCTTCGGGGGGAAATCCGGCATCTGGCTGATGTCATGGCTGAAACGTCCGGGCTCCGACGACATTGAATGGTTAAAATGACCGGATTCTGGCAATGCAGGGGGAGCAGATGATGGTGATGATTCACAGTTCGTGGTTAAAGAGTTCGCCGATGAGCTAAAAGCAGAGTAACGGCCTGAAGGAGGCGGCAGACCACCACCAACATGGCCTGGTGATTTATGCTTCTCCATAGACAAACGATCCTCAAGCACTAGCCCACTCAATACAAAACCCTAAGTACATAATAAAAGAATAAACCCTAGAAATCAACGATTTTCTTTAACTGACTTAAAACACAAGAAATCAGTCCAAGCTCTCTGTGCAAGGAAAATGCCTCCAAGACAAATAAGTAAATGAATCTGTGCTTCTTCTTGTACCGTATAAATCAGATATATGAGCTTTTAGTGCATAGTAAACACTGAAATCTTACTATTGACTGAGAGAAATCCGTTCCAAAGAAAACCAAGCGATAAAACCACAGAAAGTCCTACGCCAAGTTTCAGACAACCCCAGAAAGAAATCAGAGATCTGCTCTAAAGTTCACGAAAACGACTTTTACAGATAAACCGACCGGCAGAGCAGCGTATCTTGAGCTTCTCTAATGGAAATCTACCGAGACGCTGCGAAAAATAGAAAACTAGAAAAATCAGGATCTCAGCTTCTGCTACAGAAAAAATGCAGCTTCAGACGAAAATAAAGATATCAGACTACCGTTCTGCTTCAAATAAAAAGCTCCGAATCATGAAAACACTCAGAAACCCAAGAAATAGGAGAGCTGATATCGAGGTAAAGTGAAATACCTTGTTTTAAGAAACGGTAGATAAATTTTCAGAGATTGTGCTGAAAATGGAAAAAAGAGATCGAGACACCTAAAAATCAGGGATCTGAGCTTTTCCCGACCGCTGCAAGCTTCTGGTCTTCGAAATCGCTTCGATAAATGACAGTTTCTCCGGATTCATTGGCCGTTCTGAGCATAAAAATCGTCGATTCGTAAAGGATACGAACCTAGGGTTTGATCGAATATGAGAGAGATCTGAGAAGAAGCTTCCGAGAGAAGGAGGTGAAGAAAATGGAAGGTTTTACAGCTAGGAACGGTTTTTTTTTCTTATTTTAAGGAAGAAAATGAAATGCACTTATTATATCCTTATGATAGTTTACCACCATTTTACGTGGTGCTGCATGATACTCGGGCAGCGTATGACGCTTGGTACGCAGGCACTCGGAAATTGTGTACGTGGCATACATTAACTCAAATTAAATCAATTAAATTGTGAAAATTACTGGGTTGAGTCACAGACTCAAATCAAATTGTTTTCTCTGATGCTTGATTTTTTTAAATTTTTTTAATGAAATAAGACCGTTTGGATATTTTTGAGTTTCAACCGTCCAATAAAAGTCCACCAATCTCACAGGCAGACAATTCAGTTACGGCAATTTTTAATTCGTGATACATCTAAACTGAGGAAAATAATCGTACAGTTTAATTTGACTTAACTTGCAAGCCACGCATGCTTTTTCTAAATGCCTGTGTATTGTCCCCCACCTTCTGCCAGAGCATCAAAGTTTTTTATCTTTTTTCTGAAAAAAAAAAAAAACAGTACCGTCCGGGGGAATAAATGTATAATACGTACGCGGTTTGGCTGGTGACCCGGACATTAGCCAGGTAGTTGGTGTCAAAGCTATGTAGCCTCACCATGATGTATTTGTTTTATCCACACCGTCTATCTATTTTTCCAGTTCATTTTTGTGCATGAGAGAAAAAATGAGGCAGATATATGGCTCAAGTGGACCACACCACAGGAAAAAAAAAGAGAATGATGTCCACCGTTGAAATCTTCCTGTAGCACACAGTGATGTTTATTTGTCATCCAACCTCTTCGTGAGTCGGAAGGGAAAACACAAAAATCAGCTTGATCCAAATCTTTTTTGTGGCCCCCGAGAAGTTTTCAACGGTGAGTATTCAATCCCCTCTCTTTCCTGTAATGTGGTTCACTTGACCTTTGGATCTGATCTGGAAAAATGGATGGACGGCTTGGATAAATATATACATCATGGTGGGGCCCACAGAGCTTTAACACCGGCTAGCTGGCTGGTGTTGGGGTCACCAGCCAAACCGCGTCCGTCTAAAACAGTAGAGTCGAGGAAGGTGATATATGTACAGTTCATCGCGTTGTATTATTGTTTAGAAATATATCCGTTGAATTTCAATTATCAAAACCATTTATAAGATGGGCCACACCGTTGATATTCTAACGTCTTGGATCCTGATATTTCCATGCTTTAAGTTTAATCATTTGACTATTTTTTATTTCAATTTGAGCCGTCTCCTTAACTACCAGTTGCTTGGTAGGCCATTGACAGGAGTTTATTACTTGTATTTTTTATGATACATTCACAGTAGCGGATTGTAAACCATAAATCATGAGTTAAATAGGCAATTAAATAGATTGTAAACTAATAAAATAGACATAAAATGTATTGTAAACTCGGTTCAGTTCTAGGTTTTCTTCCAAGTTCGGTTATACAGTTCAATTCCGGTTCTTTTTTTTTTTTTTTTTACACATGCACACAAACCCCACACACTAACACTTGTGGAATTTCACCACCTATGGGTACTCGAACCCTTGACTGGGTGTTGAAACTCCTAGGAGTCTACCACCCGAGCGAGAGTAAGGACCGTTCGGTTCAGTTTGGTTGGATTCTACGGGACCCAAATCAAGAACTGAACCGAGCCAAACCGAATTAGCCGGTTCTTTGATTTTTGGAATCGAAACCAGTGCTTTGGTCAGTTCCAGTTTACCGGCCCATGTGCACCCCTACCACATAGCATGCACTTGATTTCAACTGTGACACGTAGACCCCATGGTTCGCTAATCCAGGCTATTGATCTGTCCCATCTTTAATGGATAATGAACCAACGATATATATATACACGCGCACACACACACACGGACGGAAACACTCACCTGCTAACCAGTTCGTACGTACTACATACGAACTTTTTTGAGAACCTATCATACGTGATGTGGATCCAAAATCTGAACCGTTCATGTGAAGCAGCACCTCAAGAAACCCGCTGGGACCAAGTTTTACTTTGATCTAAAACTTTGATGGGCCATGAAAAATGAAAACAGTTTCCTCCCTTGATTTGCATTTCTCTTTTCTATGGCCCACCAGAATTTTAGATCAGGGTGAAAATTTGTCGCAAGAGGTTTCATGGGATTCTGCATCACATGGACTGTTCAGATTAGACACCCATGACACGTGTGCAAAGGTGCGCACGTGCCTAGATGCGCAGGGGAGCATGACTTTTATATATATATATATATATATATATATATATATATATATATATATATATATATATAATCACATTGACCGATATTGGGATTTTTTTGGTTGGTGTAGATTTCTGTTGTATCTCTCTTTCTTAACTGCACCCAAGCTATATGGTATCCACCGTATCGTTTATGCAAAACCTATTTGCAACATGGAACGCCTATATGCAGGGAGAGTTTATAAACAAATAAAGATCCATGGTATCATACTCTGTACTAAGATATTCTGTGAGGCCAACAAGTTGATTTGAGATCTCGCTATCAAACTCTTGGTCGAAAATATATATATATCTCAATAAAGTCGGATGACCAGCATCATTCCAACTAAAAGGAACACCGCAAACTGTCGATTTCATTTTCTTGGAAATCCTGAGGTTTCCACAAGTGGCACGTCATTATGGTTGTTGAAAGTATCCCTATTATTGGCGAAGGGGGACTTGGAGGGTGATCGCAATCTTCTAGTTGTTGTTGAGAATGGTTGTTCTTCTAGTTGTGGGGTGGATGTTATTTGTGCTACTTCAATAAATACATCTGAGAGCGGGGTCTGTTGTCAAGAGACACGTAAACCTCGAATCATGTTGGAATGAATAAATATAGGGACTATTTGTTCTCAAATTGAAAGGGCTCAGTGTAAGTGACTCATAGATTCCAGTCACGGAAAGACTACTTTGAGGAAAACTCAGGACAACGACTATGAGGAAAATTGCTTCAATATACATCTGAGAGTTGGGTCTGTTGTCGGGAGACACTAAACCTCTAATCTTGCTGGAATGAATAGGTATCAGGGCTATTTGTTCTCAAATCGAAAGGGCTCAGTGCAAGCAAATCGTAAACCGCTACTTTGATTTGGTTTGGTTTCTAACTAGAAAAGTAAGTGCTTGAGCTTGAGAAGCTTCTGGCCCAATTGGGCCCATAAAATTCACTAGTATGAGTGGTATTATTGAACCACACAAAACAACAAGCAGATTATTTTTATTTTTATTTTTATTTTACACACGCACACACCCCCACACACACTCATGCCATAGTGGGCTTTCACCACCTATGGATACTCTAACCCATAACCTCGTGTTGAAACTCCCGAGAGTCTACCACCTGAGCAAGAGCAACGATCCAACTAAAAACAGATAAAAGCACCTACACTATAAGACAAGTAAGCCTCCCCTACACACAAGCTACAGCCTATTCTCATTTTTCCCAGCAGTGTGGCCCACCTGAGTTGTGGATCTGGCCTTTTGTTTTGGCGCCAGGGCCTAGCACTAAAGATGCACATGATGGACGGTGTGGATTGCACAATAACTTGGCGGGCTCCACAAAGTCCGTACCCTACTGTATAAAATATGAGTGACATAAGAGTTTCCAACTTTAACAAGACAGGCCGTCACCAGTAATCCATGCCATTGGTATGTTGCCACCACGTCGTAGAATTGATGGCACAATGGCAAGCCTTTAAATTTGCATCTGCATTTGGACGACTGAGAAGAAATGCTGCAGACGGCCCACAGCGTCTTGGAACCTTTTTCAACCTGGATGTGTGGAGTTTTTATCATCGGCCAATGAGAATCAATAAATCAATGGTTTGGATTACAGAACCATGGGCTGCTCTTGTCAACATGCTGTAAGAGACTCTTAAGGTCCATGGCTTACATAGATCATAAGGTTGAGAAAACGAGAATCCTCCTGCTGGACCATGATGATAGGACCGGATCTCATCCAACCATATCATCGTATTGTATTTTGAGAAATATATTCCTTGACCGTGTTGAGATCTAATTAGAATCATTGATGGATTGTATTCTTGAACTGCTTATAAATTATTAATAATTTAAAAAAAAACCTGCAACACAATTAAGGCGGTTGAAAATGAACCATTAACCACCCCACCTATCTTGGGGAGCGGATTGGATACTTTGTTGGGGATTTGGACCGCGGAATCACACAAATCTAGATCTATGATAGCAATCTAATGACATCAAGCGCACACAAGAGAACAAAGATTTAACATGGAAAACCCTTACGGGAAAAAATCATGGCACAAAGCGACAGATCTCCACTATGAAAATAGAAATTACAAAGAGAGAGGACTTATCCAATTTGAACAACCTCGAATCTTACCCTTGTTACACCATTTAGAAACTCTAAAATCCTTTTAGGAACCCTTGGAACTCCTTTAGAAAGCCTTAGAATATCTCTTAATCCCGCATACACCCCTTTATATAAATTTAGAAAGAATTAGAATCGGAATAGGAAACAAAAATCGCAAAATCTGCATTTCTGCAGAAAATCTGTGTAAAATCTTCTATGTCATCGAAGATCCATCGATGTCATCGAAAACGGAACAAAACTGTCCAGCGACCAGGAGTAAAAAATTCCAATAATTATTAATGGCATCGAGCAACCTTCGATGTTATCGACGACTGGCTTTGATGTCATCGAAACCTGGTCGATGTCATCGATAGACCAACAAACAGATTTAAGACATCTATCCATAACAATCTTCACCATATCTTCAATCTTCATCCGTGTAGCTTCTTGTCCCCTTTTCTTATCTCCACATCACATCATAACTTCTCTTGCACACTCAGTCTTCCTTTTACACCATCGTCAAGCCCAGAGAAGTTGCATGGAACTTGAACTTCTCTGCAGGAACATTCTTGTTGATTATGTTTGTCAGATCTAAATCCACATGCCCAACCACCTTTGCTCCTGTCTTCCCAAAAGAAAAGACATAATCTTCTTACCATCTCACCGCTACCCAATATTGCTTGCCGGGGTACTTACTCACAACACTGATAGCCTGTGAAATAACCGGTCTAATCCAGACCATGACATACAATGTCAACCGCATTCGAATAAGGCTCATGAAATATCCTGCTTTTTCTCATCTGTTTTGGGACATGTCCTGAAGAAAACTTGAGGAGAGACGCGTAGGGAACGCTCTCCGACTTTTCCTAGCCCATGACATCCTTGATCAATACCTACACACAAGGTATTCCTCCTGTGATTATTAAAGCCTACTCCTCTTTCAGTCCCAACGCTGAAAACCATCTTTGCAGCCCCCAATCCTTCATCTTGAATGTCCTACTTAACCGAGTCTTCAGTACATTGATTTCAAACATGTCATAATTGGCAATCTACATGTCATTAATTCCTGACTCACCATGAAGGAATCAAACCACTGCCTAGGCAACAGGTCGAACCACGACCTCCTGCAAAGTCTTTTCTCAACCCCTTTTAACTTTGAACCACTCTAGTTACTTCATGTAGATCTACTCTTCACTTTCCACATCCATCCTTCCAGCTCAAGAACACATTGGCCAACCAACGCCAATCACGGATCTAATAGACACCTGCTATTTCGTCGGCGCGAATATCTCTGAGAAGCTGATCCCTTCTCTCTGAACATAACCCTTCGTTATCAATCTCGCCTTGTATCTATGTTATATCCTCCTGAAGATCAACCTACATCCAACCGCTTTCCGGCCAACTGGAACCTCCGCCAGCTCTCATATGTCGGTCTGGTACAACGAATCCATCACATCGCCCATAGTCATCTTCCACTTCTCAGCATCAGGCTTACCTAGAGCCATCAAAATAGAAGATGAATCCTCTGCGATATTGGAGTCGTCTATGTGCCACGCCGATATCCTGCGATCATGCCATATGATTCTTCTCACAAGTGGCTACTCCACCTGCTCTGTATCCTTGTCCGCGTGTCTTAGCCTTCCTGCCCTACCCGCTCATATGGCCATGCCCAACATGCCACACACATGCAGAGGTGGAATCCGCTACATCCACTACAGTCAGTGTCTGAGTTGTCGGTATCGCTACAAGTTTCGCTGGCTGGAGATAAAGATATAATATCGTTATCGCCGATGATTGGAAATGTGGGGAAAACATGGTAAAACGATGTAATTTTTCAATGAAACTTCGATAGAGGCTTAAATACACATATTTACATGTTTATGAATAAAAAAATTGTTAAAAAAAAAAAATGCATACATAATAAGTTTCTATTTAATTAAGGCCTCAAAACATGTTCTATCATAAAAAAAACAGCCTAATAGTAGCATAACAATCGCTCAAATCTCATGAAACCAATTAACAAATATAATGCATTCATACATTTTACAACCATGCATAAATAAGCATATAAATTTTTAAAAAAAATACATATGCATGATGATCCAACCATCCATCCCATCCATCCAACCATCCAACCACCCAACCATCCATCCCAACCATCCAACCATTCAACCACCCCAACCATCCCATCCATCCATCCCATCAAATCATCCAATCATCCAAACATTTATCCATCCATCCCATCTATCCAATAATCCAACCATCCCATCCATCCATGCCATCAAATCATCCAAAAATTCACACATCCATCCCATCTATTCATCAAACCAATCATCCAAACATCCATACATCCATCCCATCCATCCATCCATCCATCACATCAAATCATCCCATCCAATCATCCATCCATCCAACCATCCAACCACCCAACCATCCCATCTATCCATCTAACCATCCATCCATCCCATCAAATCATCTAGTCATCCAAACATTTATCCATCCATCTCATCTATCTAATAATCCAACCATCCAACCATCTCATCCATCCATGCCATCAAATCATCCAAACATCCACACATTCATCCCATCTATCCATCCAACATCCCATCCAATCATCCAAACATCCATCAATCCCATCCATCCATCCTTCCATCACATCCAACCATCCATCCATCCAACCATCCAACCACCCAACCATCCCATCTATCCATCTAACGATCCATCCATCCCATCAAATCATCCAATCATCCAAACATTTATCCATCCATCCAACCCTATCCATCTCATCTATCTAATAATTCAACCATCCAACCATCCCATCCATCCATGCCATCAAATCATCCAAACATCCACACATTCATCCCATCCAAACATCCAAACATCTATCCATCCATCCCATCTATCGCATCAAATCATCCCATCCAATCATCCAAACATCCATCTCATCTATCCATCTAAACATTCATCCAACCGACCCATCCATCCATCCATCCATCCCATCATCGCATCAAATCATCCCATCCAATCATCCATCCATCCTTCCCATTCCATCCAACCATCCAATCATCCAAACATCCATCCCATGTATCCATCTAAACATTCATCCATCACATTCAGTCATCCAAACATTCATCCATCCATCCATCCATCCATCTCATCTATCAATCCAAATATCCATCCAACCATCCCATCCCATCCATGCATCCAACCATCTAACCATCGAGAGTGGATGATGTGTGGCCTCAGCCTCACTTAAGAGGGTGGCCACCACCTTGGATTATGTATTCTATATCCATCTATTTTACATGATCCTTTTAGGGCATGAACCTAAAAATGAAGTGGATCCAATTCTCGAGTGGACCTTATCATAGGAAACGATGGTGATTGACCATAAATGGGCCACAAAAGTTTTAGATCAAGTTGATATTTCCTTTTTCCCGTTATCCATGTTCACGTGACCTTAGCATCTACTTAGATGACAAATAAACATTATGGAAAGATTAAGGTGGGCCCTAGGAAGTTTTTAATGGTATGGCATTCAATCACCGTTGTTGTACGGTCCACGAGATTTGGATCTTCATTTTTAGGCTCATGCCATAAAACGTTTTGGCAAAATGGATGGACAATGTGGATATAAAATACGTAGATCATGGTGGGCCCCATAGTAAGGGCCTCACCCGCCATAAATATCCCACTCTATTTAAATGTTTATTTTAAAAAAAAAACTGCATTTTTTTTGTTCCTAAAGTGGTGGTGAACCACTTTTGTTGTATGATATGAAACTCACACTTTAAAAGTAACTTAAAAGTTACTTAAACTATTAGTTTAATTTCCATTCAAAATAGTGGTGACATATGTTTTTAAATGGTGGAAAAAGCATACTTTAGAAAAAGTTAAAAAGATAAAGTTAAAAGCAAATAGCTTCGACCCCTCTTTCAAAACCCTAAAACTCACGCCCATTCCCTCCGCAGCAACCACCGCAACGTGGGTAGCTCCGTTAGATTTTCCTTCCACAGATATGGTTCTATTCAATTACATGCTCTATCTAATCTAATATCTCTCGCTTTTTTCTTTTCTTTTTTTCTTTTCTTTTTTTTTTTTTTTTTGGAATTTAAGGCTATATACGAAGATATAATCGTCGAATTATCAATATTTTTGTTGTCATCAACGTTATAGACGATATATCGCCAATATATCACCGATATTTGGAAGAGACAATTTTTTGGGTTTTTGGTATCGCAAGTCCAACGATACCGAAATTATCGGCGATAATATCGATTTTTCACCGACAATATGAACACTAACTACAGCTCCACCTTTTAAAGTGCTCCTGATCAACCTTTACATGTTACCGAGTCGTTGCGCTTTCGTAACTACCCGTGCCCCTTTAGATACCTTAAGAGCACCATCAATATCTATGTACTTGCATCTTTTTGCCTCAAGTACACCAAGAGAAATCAGATTATGTTTTAAATCAGGAACACGCCTTACATCAGTCAAGGTACGCTCCACCCCATCAAACATCTTGATGCGCACTGAACCAACAGCCGCAACATTACAGGCAATATCATTGCCCATAAATACATGTCCATCATCGCACTTCATGTAGCTAGTGAACCAACTCCGATGAGGAGTCATGTGAAAAGATGCCCCTGTTTCTAACATCCACTCGTCCTTAAAATCATCGTATGGCCGCCTGATAGTAAACACAGACAAAACATTACCATCACATCCACTCAATCCATCAGACGTGGCAGTATTGACCTCCCTATATGAAGCCTCAGAATCTTCTCTCTTCGATTTAGGATTTTCACAATCCTTCTTCATATGTCATTCTTTCCCACAATTCCAATACATTACCAGTCCTTTGCCCTTGCCCTTGGATTTAGATCTATAACCTGAAGAACCTGTACGTTGCTCAGAATTTTTGTCCCTCGTAAACAGTGCCTCAGAAGATGTCCCCATATCGCCGTTTAGCTTTCTCATAGCCTTCCCTTGAAGGGCTGAGATAACAGTGTCGACACTCAGGGTTTTATTCATGCTGCACATAGTGTCCTTGAATGACTCATACGACGCCGGAAGAGAATTCAACAACATACATGCTTGTTCTTCATCTTTCATCACTTCCTCTATATCCAGCAACTTACAAACCAATTTATTAAAGTTGCTAATGTGAGCCTCTAGATCTCTACCCTCTGTCATCTTAAAGTTATACTACTACCGCTTCAAGTGTAAGCGATTTTCAGAGAATTTTTTCGCATAGACATCCTCTAACTTCGCTCATAACTTAGCCGCAGTTTTCTCCCTAACGACGTTGTAGAGAACCTCATATGTGAGATATAAACGGATCGATGATAAAGCCTTCTTATCAAGAGTATTTCAATCATCATCAGTTATAGTAGACTTTCGCTCCTCAAGAGCATAATCTTCGCCTTGCTTGATTAAGGAACTCATCATCTTGATCTTCCATAACTCAAAATTATTTTTTCCTGAGTACTTCTCAATCTCATACCTAGTGCTTCTCATTATTACTAATCCTGCGGATTCAGATATGTGCCCCAACGATTACTTTGATATCACTTGTTGGGGATTTGGACTGCGGAATCATACAAATCTAGATCTAGGATAACAATCCTATGACACCAAGCACACACAAGAGAACACAAATTTAACGTGGAAAACCCTTAAGGGAAAAAACTATGGCACAAAGCGACAGATCTTCACTATGAAAATAGAAATTATAAAGAGAGAGGACTTACCCGATTCAAACAACCTCGAATCTCACCCTTGCTACACCCTTTAGAAATCCTAAAATCCTTTTAGGAACCCTTGGAACTCCTTTAGAAAGCCTTAGAATACTTCTTAATCCCGCATACACCCCTTTATATAAGTTTAGAAAGAAGTAGAATCGGAATATGAAACAAAAATCGCAAAATCTACGTTTCCACAGAAAATCTGCTTAAAATCTTTGATGTCATCGAAGGTCCATCGATGTCATCGAAAACGGAACAAAACTGTCCAGCGACCAAGGGTGAAAGTTTTCAACAATTATCGATGGCATTGAGCAACCTTCGATGTCATTAATGACTGGCTTCGATGTCATCGAAACCTGGTCGATGTCATCGACAGACCAACAGATAGATTTAAGACATCTGTCCATAACATACTGAACGCTTCACTAGCCAAAAGGCTACTGAAGTGACGTGGTAAAATGTCATTGCTTGAATACCAAGGGACTATTTCTTGCAATGTATGCTCTTTCACCGCCATTCCGTTAGCCTCCGTGTTGTTCCGTTAGCCTCCGTGAAAGGCTTTCCCATGAAATCAGCATCCACTTTAGTTAACTGGGAAACAGATTGGCTACTCCCCCTGACACCAGCCCTGTGGGTAGTGGTTGGTGCTCTGTGGGCTCCTCCATGATGTATATGTTTCATTCATTCCATTCATCCATTTTTAAAGATTATTTTAGGGCTTTATCCTGAAAATAAAAGGGACATAAATCTTAGGTGGACCGCACCACAGGAAAACAATAGTGATTGGATATCCATCATTTAAATCCTCCTAAGGCCCACTGTACTGTATATCAGACATCCAATCTGTTTATTAGGTTATAAATACCCAGATGAAGGGAAAAAACAAGAATCAGCTTGATCCAATACTTTTATGGCCCCCAAAAAGCTTTTAATGGTTGACGTTCATTCAACACTATTTCATGTAATGTGGTCTAACTGAGATTTGGATATACCTCATTTTTTGTGTAATACCATAAAATGATCTATAAAAATAAATGGACGGCATGGATGAAACACATGCATCATGGTGGGGCCCATAGAGCACCGAACACCAGCCATTGGGTGGTGGCAGGGGGAGTAGCCAATCCCTTTCTACAGACAATAAATTCTGACCGTGGCAAGGCTTCTACGTGGAAGCTATAGGATGCCAGTTTCTGATAAACAATGAGACATGGTGCACATGCCATACCTATTTCTCGAGTTAAACCCCAGATTGTGGGACCCATTTTACACGTGGAAAATTGATTACTTTTATTTTTCAACTGTCTTTTGAATTCACACCAATGATCTAGTTAGAATCCTTTATTTAGTATCCGGTTTAGGTTATGGCCCATCTATTGTGGGACCCACTAATTGGACGGATTTTGATGAGCTACTTATGTGACTTGTGATGACAATTTCTACATGCAGGAGTATGGATCATAATACTCTGCTAGTTTATCCGTTTGTGGCCGAAACGGAGGTTAACGGACTGCAGTGAAAGAGCATTCATTGCCCACTGAAGCGTTCAGTATCCAATCTGATCCCCTATCTTGGGTTCACTTCAGGTTTAAAGGAATTGCATTTTAAGTCCCATGGTGGCTCAGTACGGCTGCCACTTCAGGTCAACCCGAACCTGACACACTGAACCCAAGTTCGAGTCTCACTTTGGAAGACGCCAACCCAATTTTAATTCTGGGTTAGGTCCGGGTTGATCAAATTCAGGTCAGGTCAGGTTGGGTTGGGATGGGAATAATCACATGTATCTGGGTCATGTCGGATCAAGTATAGAGGACTTCAGGTAGGGCACCTCAGGTTGGAATTCAGGTCAGATTGCAGGTTGGGTCTTCTTGTATTCGGGTTGGGCTTGGGTTGACCCTTAAACACATGCCCTCACACCCAAATTCTTAGGGCCCATATGCAGCCAGAGACACATGAAAAGGAAGGGACGCGGATTGCTTCCTAACCCCCGCCCGGACGGTATCCGTCCAGGCAGGTCTCCGTGGGACCCACCGTGATGTAAGTGTTTTTATCCAAGCCGTTCACTGCTTTTCTCATATCATTTTAAGATACGATCCTAAAAATGAGGCAGGTCCACAGATAGAGTGGATCACACCAAAGGAAGCTGCACTGATAATGACACCCACCGTTGAAACCTTTCTATGGACCAACATGATTTTTTTTTTACCATCCAACCTATTCATCAGGTCATGTAAACGTGGATGAAGTGAAAACACAAATATCAGCTTGATCCAAAACTTCGCCAGCTCCCAAGAAGTTTTTAATGGTGTACGTTCAATCACCACTTTGTGGTCCACTTAAGACTTGGGCCTCCCTCATTTTCTAGTGCATATCTTAAAATGATCTGATAAAAGTGTTGAACGGCGTGGATAAATTACTTAAATCACGGTGGGTGGGCAGGGGTAGGACGCAATCGGCGTCCAAAAGGAAGCCCGAGCCTAGCCAGTCGAACTCGATAAGCTCGTCGAGATAGACATGAACAGGAACCCAAGATCCAATCTGCATCCAATCACGGCCGAGTTTCATATCAGCAAAGGGAAGTTCCCCCTGCAAAACTCAGGTAGTAGATTTGGGCCCATGGTCGGTCTAACCAAGTCATTGATCTGACAGCCCCCATCATGGATGGACCATTCTCAAAAAATCTGCTCAATCAGTCAACTCCAACGTTACAATTAATCACACATAAATCTTATGATTAAAAAGAAATGTATGAACAAGCCACATTCAGTGAATGGCTAGGATCTTCCAATTTGTGAGATTTTTGGGCAATGGTCCTTGAAGCTTTAGAAGTAATTCCAACACCATTCTATCTAAGCCGACATTTTTCCAAAATGATAATTGTGAGAAAGTCACTATATAAAGAATGACCACTAACATGAAATGGTTACCCAAAGCACCCTAAGAAAGAATCTGATCGGCAAACCGTCTTCGTAAACCCAGGGGAAGTAAGTTCCCACCAGCCACACAAGTAATGCATGGGATAGAACACTGCTACCCGACCTGCATGCAATGCAGGGCATCAAGAGGAAATGACTGGAAACTAGGGTTCAACCCTGAAGTTCGATCATTGCAACTTCGAGGTCTCAGGTTGAGCCCCACCTACCTATAATGACTATAAACTCACCTATTATTGTGGACAATGTAAGTGCCCTCGAGTTAAGAGTAGTTACATTTCTTCCAACTCGCTTCAAAGTCATGTAGCTGAAAGTTGGAGCCCTGACCCCCAATAAAAAATACTAAAGAAGAAAACTATGGTCTGGTTATTCCACTTCATTAGACAGGAGTAACAACTGGGGGGGGGGGGGGGGGGGGGGGCGGGGACAACAAAAGAAGAAGAAGGAGAAGAAGAGTAGCAATTGGCATTCCAATTCAATACTGCATCCAAACACCATTAAATATCACCCAAACAATAACTTTCATTTACCTTGACAAAGTCACCACAACAAAGCACAACTGTAGAGCTTCGACACAAATTAGAAGGAAAGTAATGGTTAAACATGAATATTATCTTACATTATAAACCCCTTTTCATCTTTCAAAATAATGGCGAATTCTAAGAAATAACAATTAAACCACTTGAAGAGTTGATTGGAACAAGCAATTCATCTTAGGACAGTATGAGGCCGAATTTCATAAAATGGAATTGAATTAATTGGCACCAATAAAAAATATGAATTTGTCCACATCATGCAGATGTGAATTTTCCCTACTGAACAATAAAGGCTGCAGTTAAAAGTAATAATTTTTCGACAGCTACTAACCACGAGAGCTCTTTCTCATTCCCTGGACGAGGAGCTGACATCTGATTCTCTGTGATTCGGAGATGGCAAGGGTCCTTTGTTGGGTTGTGGTTGTGATTGCTGTTGCGACTGCAGCTGCTGATGCTGTTGGTGTAGCTGCTGTGGTTGCTGCTGAGAATGGATTTGGAGTTGCTGAAATTGGTGGGCAGTCATAAGTGTCTGCATCGCATTGTTGTGGGGATAGAACTGTTGATTCGCACTGTATGATGAAGCATAATTCATCATTTGTCCCCCATTTGGAATGGCTTGGCCTGTTGCCAATTTCAAACGCTGAACCTCGTCTCTCAGTGCGTCATTTAGAGCTATCCCAAGAATTTTAAGAACAAAAGAGAGAACAACCGGTAAAAAAGAGATCAGGATATGACAGACCACTTCAAACAGCAAGCAGAACCAAACTCCAAATCAAGTTATGATAGCTCAAAGCTCACTTCAAACTCTGACAACTAGAACCTAGACTGATTTCTCATGAATGATGTCATCTCTAATGTAAAGAACTGAAAGGCATTGTCCAAGAACTACTGCATACAAACAGTCCATCGAAAACTTACCATCTTGTAGGTGAACTTGTTGCTCCATGGTTTGCAAACGTAGTTTCAGCTCATTGTTTTCAGTAGTCAGACCATTTGTGTCTCTCTGTTCACAGCAAGCCAATGCAGAAAAAAAGGGGTTCATAGCTGTACGTTATTAAGATACTTCGGAGCTCACATGTACAAGGCAACCCATGCCCAAGCCACCATACCATGTGCGCTAGCATGGCAAATAACTATCAGATAAAATCCATCCACCAGGAGGGTCCCATAATGTGGCTGGCCTGAACCAAGGATCAGATGGGCCATAGTTCATGAAGAAACTGTACCACTGAGAAATTTTCCTGGAGTTTTTCTAAGCCCTCCACCTATTTATAACACTATGGTCCACCTGATGAGTGACTGGGCCAGCCTGAGTTCTGGGTGAGATCTTCAAGGTCAGACGCACCTGGGGGACGGCTTGGATATTGCACCTCTCTGCCGCACTAGCACAAGTGGTGACGCATAGATGAGCTGTCCTTGGATATTGCACCTCTCTGCCAAACTACAAGGACAAACTTTTCCAATTTTGCCCTTGTAAATATCCTTTTTAAAGGGCGAAATGGTTAAAAATTGGGTTTAAGGTTATGTGACCAGTCCTTAACTTCATACTGAAGCTGCGTCCTTCAATCTTCTGCTAACAGGTATAAAGGGAGCAAAATACCTGTAACATGGTCAATTGAGCAGACAGTGTGGTTGCTTCTGTTTGCAGGGTCTGCACTTTCCGTTCAAGCTCTGCTATGTAGCGCATCTTCCTTTCTTTGGACCTTGCGGCTGACTGCCTATTTGCCCATATCCTATCAAATGAGAAGAAAGGTATTATCAGTAAAACATAATTATACTGTACTGTAAAATATATTACATGGAGTGCAATTTTAGTAACTATAGGAGTGGTAATAAGGAATTAGTTAAGATTGCCGACCAAGATGTTTCCAAAAATAACCAGTTTCATTATCTTGGGTCAATAATTCATGAGTAGAGAGATTAAGAAGGATGTTGCCTATATAATTCAAGCGGGGTGGACGAAATGGAGATGTGCCTTTAAGGTTTTATGTGATCGTCGCGTTCCACTCAAATTGAAAGAGAGATTTTATAGGATAGCTACAAGACCAGCCATGTTTATGGTACATGTTAGTGACAGCAAATGTGGGCCATACGATTGTATGGCCCGCCTAGATGAATGTAATAAGGGGCCATGCATTTGTATGGCCCACCTAGTCTTTAGTTTTGTCTGTGTCCTTTTTTTAGTTTATTAGGCGCACTTAATATGCACATGTTATATTGTAAGTAGGTAAGGAGTGTTTTTTGGTATTTTTACTCTTTTTTTATAACTTATATAAAAAGGGATAGGGAAAGGGGAGCTAGCATAAGGAATTTGGAGCAGATGAATCAAGCCCTTTTAGGCAAATCGTTGTGCCAATTCAGATTGGAGGAAGGAAGATTGTGGAGGAAAGTAATAGCAAGCAAGTACGGACTACAGGAAAAGGGTTGGTGGGCAAAGAAATCATTGCTTTATCGCAGGTTCAAAGTGTGTAAAGGTAATCATCATTGCGGAACAAGTTTTAAGGACAGGAGTTGATGCAGGACAATTAACCACTTGTTCTAAAAGCTCGAACTGTTAGAGTATGGCGAATTAATCTCTTTATCTCATAGCCCAGGCCCCGCATCTCATAGGTTAAGAACTCGGCCGAAACCCCCTCGTGAGCCCCAAATCACATGGGTACCGCCTCACACAGGCCGTCCACCCCGAGTGTGTCCCCGCATCTCACAGGCCACCCCACTCGAGCCCGGTGTGAAATGCACATTAATCACCTCCGGTGAGGAGTCTCGAACACGAGACCTCCCCCGTGGGCCCCGCGCACCCCGAGTGTGCCCCTACATCCCACAGGCGACCCCTCTCGAGCCCAATGTGAAAATGCCCCTGCATTAGGAGTCGCATCACTTTGGGTGATGGGAAAAGAATTCAGTTATAGAAAGACATCTGGATTGGGGAATGCCTGCTTTTAGAGGCACTCCCATCCCTAGCAAGAGTTGCTCTAGATTTGGATGTGACCGCAGACTAATGTTATTGATACAGAAATGAGGTGGTGGTGTGTTCTCCTCCCTGCCGAAGGAACTTAATGGATGAAGAAGCAATGGAGTTTGTTCATCTCTTGGAATGGCTACATTGTCTGAAGGTGCACTAGGGTAAAAAGGATTCCATGGTGTGGTCTTAGGAAATGTCAGGCTGATCCTCTGTTCGCCCCTTTTATGGGTTGTTGGGGCAACTAGTTCCGAGTGAAGAAAGTAGTCTGTTGGCCTTTGTATGGTCCTGCAAATCCCTAGTTGGTGGGAAGAAATAAGATCCTCATCATTGACAATATACAGAACAGACTGATGGCAATTCCACTTGTTGTATAATGTGAATGAGGGCAGCGGAATCAGTGGACTGTTTATTTATCCATTGTCCCTTCACCCGAAAGGTGTGGGACAAATTTATAGCCTTCTTTGGCATTCCGTGGGTGATGACAGGCTCCATGGTAGGAATTTTGCTAGCGTGGTCTGGGGGAGGTTTAAAGAAAAAGGAAGCGGCGACACGGAAGTAAGTCATGACGGTATTGTTAGTCTCTTTAGGGGGAGAGGAATCAAAGATGCTTCCAAAACAAAAACAGATCAGAGATGGATGTCTATAGAACGGCTAAAATGAACACATTGGATTGGATTTCTTGTTTGAAGGATTTTGACCAACATGCATGGTCGTTCCTAGAGGGGTTGTAATCTTATTAGCTTTGTAAATTCTAGCTTGTAAATTGAGCATCTCGCTCCCGTTGATTCAATGTCATCAACTTTCACTATATATATATATATATAGTCCAACTAGTTGGACATATACCTAAGGTCCAACTAGCATAGGAAACTGCCCTTAATTAATGTTAATAAATGACAATGTAAAGAAGGAAATGGGGTTGCTAGCCTAGGTGAACCCCACCATGGTGTTCATGTGAAATCCACCCTGACCATCATCCGCGTCACCCCATTTTAGCCCTTAGACCCAAAATTCAACCTCATCTGTGATTAAGGTGGACCACACAATTAGAAATAGCGTACAAAGCAAAGCTCACCTTCCAAGCTATTTCCATTTTTGTGGCCCACTTGAATCATAGGATAGACTAATTTTTTTAGATCTGCGCCTAAAATGGGATTACACATCTAATGGCTGGAATGGATCTCACCCATCACAGTGGACCCCTTCAAAAATCAAAGACAGCACCCAAAGCAAGGTGAAATAACTCCTCTGCTTGGATGTCACTTACCAAAGTGGGAAGGATAGAGTATTAAAGGTGTTAGTGTTTCCCTAACCGTAGGGCCCACCTTGATGCATGTGTCATATATCCACACCGTTTATTAGTTTTTACAACTCATTTTAGGACATGGTCCCAAAAATGAAGCAGATCCAAATCTTAAGTGGACCACACCACAGAAAATAACAGGGATTGAATGTCCATTGTTAAAAACTTCTTGGGGGCCACAAAAGTTTTGGATCAAGCTAATATTTGTGTCTTCCCTTCATCCAAGTCTGTGTGACCTTAGCAACGGGTTGGATGGAAAATAAACATTACAGTGGGCCCTAATCAGTTTTTAATGTAGGAATCCAATTACCACTATTTCTTGTGGTGTGGTCCCCTTAAGATTTGGATCTACTTCATTTTTTGGGACCATGCCCTATAATAATTTGTAAAAAAAATGATGGATGGTGTGGATATACAACAAATACATCAAGGCGGGTCCCACGCTAAGGAAAACACCCACTACTAGGTAATGCCTATAACAATTAATCCGGTCCCAATTTAGGAAGTAACGTCTGGAGGAGTTAGTTATTTCATCTTGATTTGGACACTTACCCTTCAATTTTGAAGGGGTCCACTATGATGGGTATGTGAGATCCATTCCGACCATTAGATGTATAATCCCATTTTCAGCCGAGATACAAAAAACTAATCTGTCCTATGATTCAAGTGGGCCACAAAAATGGAAATAGTTTGGATGGTGAGCTTTGCCCTATACACTATTTCTAATTGCATGGTCCACCTTATCGTTTGGAAGGTGAGCTTTGCCCCGTACACTATTTCTAATTGCGTGGTCCACCTTAATTACAGATGATGTTGATTGTTGGGTCTTGGGGCTAGCATGGAGTGACGCGCATGATGGTCGTGGTGGATTTCACATGAACACCACGGTGGGGTCCACTCAAGCCGGCAACACCATTTCCTTCTTTACCTTGGGGCATTTATTAACGTTGAGGGTAATTCTCTATGCTAGTTGGACCTTATGTATAGTCCAACCAGTTGGTCTTGAGAGTGCCTATATATATATATACACACATCCAGCTAGTTGGCATGTGGGGGCCACCATGGTGTTTGTATGACATCTCATCCATTCAGTAAGGTTGTCCCACCATAGAAATAGTATGCCCCAAAAATCAGGACGATCCAACCGTGACAATGAGATGCTCTACGTGACTGTGAAATTTTTTGGTGTTGTTTCATGGTTTTCTATGGTGCACCCCACCTAATAGTTGGATCAATCTGATTTTTGGAGCATCTCATTTTCATGATGGGATAATCTTAATGGCAGGGCAAGATGTTGTACAAACACCATGGTGGGCCCCACACAAGCTAGTTGGACGTGCAACTGGTTGCACGTGAGCATTACTCTATATATATAGGGACGTACAAACCTAGTTTTCTCTCTCCATTCTCTTTTTTCTATCTCTTTTCTTCATCTTTTTTATTTCCTTTCACTTTTACATAACTCTACATGGTATTAAAGTGGGTTTTGTTCAAATGTACACCGCTTTCTCTTCTATCTCATAAATTCTTCTTTTTCTTTTCCTCTTTGCTCTTCATCTCTCTCTTGTACTAAAAGTTCTCCAAGAAACCTAGGGTTCCTTCTTCTTCTTCTTCTTCTTTTCTTTTTTTTTTTGGGTGTGCCAGGCCTTTGCAATGGTTTGTGTGTGAGAGTGTGATTGGTGTATCTGTGATCACTACTCTTCTCTTGTTCAGTTGGAATGTGTGGACTGATTGTTTCATCAGGTGCGGTGAGTAGATCATGTAGAGAGTGCAACCAAAGTGCAACTGAAGAGTTCTTAGATATGGAAGAGCCAACTCTCATTTGTGTAAGCACAATGGAAATCTCTATAATTACTTCTAATGGAAAAGAAATGTGATCAAAGATCGAGGTTCCTATATCCATATGATTTTCAAGGGGCTCAATAATCTCTGTAAAACTAAATGGAGAAAATTACCCCTAGAAGTCTTAAATTGATCCAAGTGTTCTTAACGGCCAAAGGCAAATCAAAATACCTAACTACGAAGAAACTAGATGAAAGTAAAAGCACGTACTATCAGTTGATCCAGGAAAATGCTTAAATCACAATATGGTTGTGGAATGGTATAGAAACATTTGTTAGTAGAAATGTGACGTTTCTAGTTACTGCAAAGGGGGTGTGGGATGCATCAATAGAGATTTATTCATCCGATAAAACCATCTCTCATACATATCATTTGTTTGAAGAAAATTTTGCATCCCAAGGGGAAGTCCCTTGGTGAATACTATTCGAAACTTAAACGAATGTGGGAGGAGTTGAATGTGAACAATGTCAGCAACGCGAGGAGTTCCATGTAACTAAATTCATATCCGGCTTAAAACCCGAATATGAGCTAGTGCGTATGCAGATCTTAGGTGGCAAGGATGTTCCATTCCTAAATGAAATTTATAATCGCCTTCAATGTGTATCTCTTGGCTCTGCGGGTAGAGCCAGTGATAATTCCACTTTGACATCATTTGTTGAACGAAACGGATGTGGAAGTCGTGACAGCCAAGGTAATCAAGCTGGTCGTAGTGATGCAGAGGGAGGTTATGGACCTAGTAAGTGTACTCACTATGGGCTTGCAAATCATGTTGTTGAGAAATATTGGGACATCCGTGCTAAGCCAGCTTGGTAAAATCAAGCATCTTATTTTGGAGAAAAGTGGATTTCATTATGTTGATTATAGACCTACAACTCAACAAACAAGTACATTCGATAACATAGTCACACTTACCAAAGATGAGTACTCCAAGTTCTTAAAGAATCAACCTATCTCCGCCGCTACTTCCACTTGTATAATCAATCACATTCCTGAACTCCAGTATGACTTGTTTAGGGTCCAACCATCCAAGTCCTCTTCTCCATAGGTGGTTGACTACAAGGTCTCTGACTATATGTCAGCTGAGTCCAATGCCTTTTTTCCTATATTGATACATTGATGTCAAGTTCATTAGTCACTTGGGCTAATAATACCCGACCCCAAGTATTTAGAATGGATATTCTTCATCCAAGTTCCTTTCTTTTGTTGTCATTTGTTCAATTGTTCTCTATGTACCTAAATTTCCTCTTAGCCTTATGTCTATTAGTTAACTCACAAAATTACTTAATTACTCTGTGATTTTATATCCTTCAACTTGTGTTTTTCAAGATCTAAAGACAAAGAAGAATATTGGTGGAGAACATGAACATGGTGAACTTTACAATCCCGACCGTGTAGTAATTAGAGCAGTAGCACAGAACGTCTCTCCTTACCATTGGCATTATCATCTCAAAAACCCATCCTTGAAGATTCTTAAAAGTGTTACTCCTCTATTATCGTCTATGTCAGCTTTAGAATGAGATATGTGTGAGTTATATAAGGATCATCGAGTAACTTTTCCACCGTGTGGAGAAGACCAGTCTAGTTCTATTTGCTTTGGTTCATTCAAATGTTTGGAGACATGTTCGAGTCTCTGGCATGTCAAGGAATAAGTATTTTGTTACTTTTGATGATAATTTTTCAAGAATGATTTGGCTTTATTTAATGAAAGATATATCTAAACAGTTCTCCATTTTTAAATCTTTCATATGGAAGTATAAAATCAAATTAACTCCAAAGTGTGTGTTTCGTTACGATAATGCCGAGGAGTATATATCCAATTCTTTTAGCTTGTATTTATCTGAAAATTGATATTTTGGATACTGCACACACTCTATGACAAAACGGAATCATATAATGGAAAAACCGCCATTTGCTTAAGGTGACACATGCCTTGTTGATTCATATGAATGTCCTAAAAAGAGTTTAAAGTAATACAATTTTAACAGCATGCTATATGATCAATAGAAATATTATCGTCGTCTCATGTAGTTTTGTTTCCAGGTGTCCCAAGAACCTCATTCCACTAGTTCACCCATTCCTAATATTGAGGCTACACTCACAGTCTACTCACAAAGAAAATGAGGAGATAGTGCCGCAAACCATGATGTGCCATCCATCATGTCTTATTGCGAGCCTGTTGATCCACTCACTTCGCCCGTATCTCATGATTCGTCTAATATCCCTATTGCTCTAAGGATGGTAAGCATGTCTGTACCAACAACCCTATCTCTCTAAATTTGTTTCTTTTCATTATTTGTCTTCCATCTTTCATAAAATTACGTTGTCTTTGTCATCTCATTATGTTCTTAAGTTATGCAGCCTTATCACATAAGGAGTAGAAACAGGCTATGGCTGAACAAATGGTTGCACTTCATCAAAATGACACTTGGGAGCTAACTAATCTTCCAGCCAATAAACGTAATATTAGTTGTCACTTGTCAGTGGGTGTAATATTGCTCCGAGGGTGTATCTCCTAATTTGTTTGATCTCCCAATTGCTCTGACGAAAGGTAAGTGTGTCTACACCAACAACCCGATCTCTAAATTTGCTTCTTTTCATTATTTGTCTTCCATCTTTCATAAATTTGTGTTGTCTTTGTCGTCTCATTATGTTCCTAAGTCATACGAGGAAGCTTTATCACATAAAGAGTAGAAACAAGTTATGTGAGAATAGAGTTGCACTTCATCAAAATGACACTTGGGAGCTAACTAGTCTTTCAGCCAGTAAACATAATATTAGTTATCAATGGGTTTGTACCATTAAATTTCAGCCTGATGGCAAAGTTGAATGAATGAAGGCTCACTTAGTTGCTAAGTGGTACACTCATAGTCTCAACATCGACTATATCAAAACCTTCTCTCTAATTGACAAGCTTAATTTCATTCATGCCATTCTTTCTGTAGTTGTTAATCATGGATGGCCCCCCAATTTCAGCTCGATGTTAAAAATGCTTTCTTAGTGATCTCACAGAGGAGGTTTATATGGAGCAACCATTTGAGTTTGCTGCTTAGAGGGAGTCAAATAAATTCGCTAAGGTTGTGTTGGCCTATGATTTTTTCAAAGTCAATTGATCCCTCTGTCTTTATATATCACTATGTCTTCATACAAAGAATAGCCTCTATCTGATTGTCTTAGTTGTATATCTAGATGACATTGTGGTTACAGGAAGTGAGAGTAAAAGAATTAAGGATCTTAAGAAGTATCTTCAATGTAATGTTGAGGGTCAAATATTGCATATTAGACCCCAGTTATTACCGGATTTTACGAACATAATACTGTTTAACGGCCTGTTTTAATCGTGTTTGTGATGCAAGGTGAATTGACGAGCAAGGACTGAAAAGGATGCTAAAAGCATGGATTTAACACTTAGGAATCATCAAGGCAAGGGACGGACTCCAAGGGACTGAGATCGATGATTTTACATGGCCGAGATTCGAGAAAATCATGTGCTTTATGCTAAAGAGGCCTGAAAGTAATCCAGAATGCAAGATCACAGGGTTCCCACCATCTGCTCGGCGCGAAACTCTATATCCGGCCTAAGGACCACAAATTAACCGTACACGTCAAATTTCAGCCCTCAGATTCATATGGAAGTGGCCCAACGGACAGATCAGCCCATGAATCTCTGATTCGGGGCCCACCTGAGATCTGGATATGCTTCACATTTTGTCTCAACCCATTAAATGACGAGCCAAGACAGAAAGATAGAGAGGATTTCTCATGACCATCACCGTGAACCCCAACTGAGTTGGGTGTGCATGGTGCACAAGTGCACCAGATGTGCACGGCATCTCCAAAAGGCATGAACACGCCAAGTCCCGTATCTTATTAAAAAACGGCAATTGTCGTTCCTCTTACGCAAACGGTTGCACGGCTTTTTGCGGAAGCTAGTGGGCCACCATCATGGCCCACATGATCAATCCACACCGTCCATCAAGAGCGGGCCCTGAAATCGACCAAAACCTAATCAATTCCTTGCAACATGTAAACGATTAAGAATGCAAAGACCGGATGCTTCCGCCACATTGATTAATGGTGTGGTCTACCCAAAGCTCGGATCCACTTCAAATTTGGAAGATTGGCCCAAATAGACCTTATGAATCTAATGATCGACGCTGATTCACCGAAAGATCACCGAGAGTGGGCCCCACAAGGTCCAGTGCAACTGCCGTGCACAAAGCCAGCGTCCTCAAGTTCCGGACACTGCTCGGCTTTTGTGGCCCATTGTATGATCTTGGTGGTGATTGGTTGAAAGATCTGCACCGTCCAAACTATTGGGAGGGAAATTTAGACCCTTCCCACGTTGTCAGAATGCCCGAACGTGATTGCAGGCTGGTCCAAATCTCATCCAAACACAAACCGGTCTTGTGGTTTTGCTGCGACAGAAAACGTTGCTGTGCGTAAGAATTTTTGGATTTTCTCAGCGTAAGCAAGGTCGATTCCTTGCAACCGACCTCTCCACCGTCTTCTCTGCTTATAAAAGAAAGAGAAGAGAGAGAGCAATCAATTCAATCCTATCTGGGGGACGGCTGCACAAGAGAGAGAGATAGTTAAGAGTTTTTTTTAATTTTTTTTATTTCTTATTTTTTATGTTTCTGTTTAAGAGAGTTAGCCGGATCATGTCGGGCTAAACCTCTTAGCTAGGGCTAAGAGGTGAAGCTTGTGGCATGATGGGAAGGATTCTACAGCTTGATTAATGTTAGATGAATTGATTTTGAGTATAGTTTGATTATAAAAAATGCTTCTAGTTTTTAATGGTTTGTTGCGACTAAAATTACAATAGATCTGCAATGACTTTGTGTATTTCCTTTTCATTATTTTTTATTGTGAAGTTAGGAAGCCCTGTTGTTCACCATCGCCCCTTGGAGACGGTTGAATGATGGAATCCTTCCTAACATTCATACATCTCTCAGATTGGCTATGGATTGATTTAATTCTGTTGTTTAACTTGTCTCATGGGCATGGTTTTGTGATGGAATCCATTCTAATTTACATCCATCTTATCTTTTGAAGACTAGATCAGAAGAAGTTCAGATTTGATTTTCATGGTATATCTTCCAACTGGATGAAGATGGGACTCGAAGTCCAGTTGAGTTCATAAATCAAGCGTAGATCTCCCTGATCTCTACAAGTGGATCCTTGGCACCCTAGTTTCCTACCTTTAAATTTCATCAGTTTTAGATTAATATTTTCACCATTATTCCTTCAAATTCACTTGGTTTAGATTTCATCTCATTCTAGTTCTAGTTCAAATTATTTTCAGAATACGTACAAGGTTCAGTCCCTATGGATTCGACCTCGGTCTTACCGAGTTTATTACTACATCACAACCCCATACTTGAGGTGTGAACATGTAACTTCCTAATAAAAGATTTGGTCATCTTCAATATTTCCTTGGGGTAGACATTGTCAAATCAAAGGAACGCATTAATTTATCTCAAAGGAAGGCATTAACTTATCTCAAAGAAAGTATGTTTTAGATTTGCTCACAGAAGTAGGCCTTCTTAGTAAAGCAAGTTGATATACCAATGGATCCAAATCATAAACTAATTAGTGATTAAGGGAAGTGGTTGAAGACCTAGGTAGGTAGAGAAGGTTCGTTAGAAAACTTGTCTACCTAACAATTGCTAGGCCAGATATATCATATTCTATGAGTGTGGTAAGTCATTTTATGAATTCTCCTAGGATGCCTCACATGGATGCAATTGTTCAAATTCTATGATATCTTAAAGGAGCACCTGGACAAGGAATTTTATATAAAAGAGATAATCATCTTCAAGTTACAGGGGGTACTTTAATGCAGATTGAGCAGGCTCCTAGACTTATAGACGATCTACTACCGGGTACTGCACATTTGTGGGATGGAATTGGTCACGTGGAAGAGTAAAAAGAAAAGTGTTGTAGCCCGATCAAGTGCAAATGCAGAATATAAGGCGATGGCTCATACCATTTATGAACTCGTGTACATTAAGTAACTATTGTAGGAAATAGATTTTGGTGTGAACTTACCATTGCAGTTATTATTCGATAATCAAGCAAGCTCCCATAGTATAAATAATTTGGTTTATGATGAGAAAAACCAAACATATTGAAGTCTACTGTCATTTTATACTTGAGAAGGTTTCTAGTGATGAAATTTCTATATCGTATATCCAGTCTCAGGATCAACTTGTTCGCCAAAGCTCTTGGCCGCAGTCAATTTGCACGTAATTAAGCTAGGCACTAATGGCATCTATGCTCCAGCTTGAGGAGGATTATTAAAGATTGTGGACGTGGGGCATACAATCCCATCTGGATGAATGTAATAAGGGGCAGCACAACACCTGGTCTTTAATTTTGTCCATGTGGCCCTTTATTTAGCAAGTGCACTTAATGTGCACATGTCATATTCTTATTGTAAGTAGGTGATGGGTATTTTTTATATTGTTTGACTTAACATAAAAAGGGAAAGAGTGCGGGCATACAATCCTACTCCATTCTCCTTTCTTCCTCTTTCTATTTGCTTTCACTTTTACTTAACTCTACAGTACAAAATCTTGGGCATTTAAGGAACAACATGTTTATAGGATGAGTGTAGCTCAGTGTTTTCAGTAGCGCCCGTAGCGTAGCGGTAGCGTACGCTACGTAGCGTTACAAATAGCGTTTTTCCCCTGTAGCAAATAGCGTTTTTCCCCTGTAGCGTGCGCTACAGGGGTCGTAGCGTACGCTACGGATACGTAGCGTGTAGCGCAGGTAGCGTGCGCTACCTGTTTGGTATTTTATTTTTTTTCAGTGCAGGAAACAGTGGTGAACTCACACCACAAGCCAAACTTAAGTTAAAAAAGAAAAAACCTAATTCGAAAGGGCTTCCACCCCCAAACCGAAGCAGCCGACGCAGTTGCTGCCCCCACCCTTCCATTTGGAGACCAAAAATCCTCTCACAGGGCCAATTCAACGCTGCCGACATTGCTCCTCTCCCCACCCTTCAATGTTGAGGTCGAAAATCTGCTGTCAGGCGCAAACCGATGCTGCTGACATTGCTCCTCTCTCCACTTTTCAATCTTGAGTTTGAAAAACTGCTTCCAGAGGCCAACATTTGCAGTTTTCACTGATTCAATCTCATCTTGAGACAAAAATAGGTACGCTCCTTCCTTTTTCTTTTTTTCTTTTTTCTTCTTCTCCTCTTCCTTCTTCTCCTTCTTCTTCTTCCTCTTCTTCTTCTTCTCGAACTGCTGCGGTTGCAGCCGCAGCTGCAGATTCTTCTTCTTCTTCTTCTTCTCTCTCTCTCTCTCTCTCTCTCTCTCTCTCTCTCTCTCTCTCTCTCTCTTCTTTCCCTCTTTTCTTTCGGTTTCCCCCTCTCTTCTTTTTCATTTCCGGAATAGACTGCGTGGCTGTTTCACAACCACGCACTTATTATTATTATTATTATTTTGTGTTCTGCGATGCACGTTAAACAGTGCACTTGCACTATTTTGTTACACGATCCGCTGTAATGTTTATTTTCCATCTAACCTGTTAATTGGGTCACACTGACGTGGATGAAGGGAAAACACACATGTCAGCTTGATCTAAAACTTTTGTAGCCCGCAATAAATTTTTAATGGTGGACGTTTAATTATTATTGTTTCTTATGGTGCGGTCCACCCGAGCTTTGGATTTGCCTCATTTTTGAGCTCATGCCCTAAAATTATTTGGCAAAATGGATGGACGGTGTGGATATAGCACATTTATCACGGTGGGGCCTAAAAAACTTTGACACTTGTGTGCTATACTTCACAATCCGAGTCCCGCCTAATTCGGGCCCTTAAAAAATTGTACACGAGACATGTATTAACTTAAAAATGATAAGACCCTATCTATCAAATTCTTACTATTTAATATTTATCTCATATATATATATATATAAATTAAAAAATAGAAGTATTGTGTAGCTTATGCTACACGCTACAGAGGGTTGAACGTTACGCAACACGCTACCGCTATTTAAAACACTGGTGTAGCTAAAACGAGAATGTTGAGATATATGAGTAGCAAGACAAGGAAGGACAAAATTTCAAATGAATGCATTCAAGGGAACTTAGGAGTAATACCAATAGGTAATAAGATGAGGGAAAGTAGACATAGATGGTTTGGTCATGTACAACGGAGACCAAGAATTGCGCTGGTTAGGAGTGAATCGGTACAAGTTCAAGACTCTAGAAGGGCAAAGGGAAGGCCCAGAAGGACGTGGGTGGAGGTAGTAAGAAAAGACTTGATTACCTACAGTCTAACTAAAGTTATGGCTCTTGATAGGGTGGAATGGCAGAAAAGGATTCATGTATGATGTAACCAACCAATTAGTAGGGAGAAGGTTTAGATGATGATTATGCTAACAAGAAAATAGAATATATATATATACACACACACACACACACATATATATATATCCAGAAAAGAGCAGCATTTTATTTTGTAATTTCCACAATAGTCAACTTTCTAAATAAGATTAAAGAATGAACTTCCATGATGTGCAGGTAAAAGAGTAAGTCCAGTGTAAATCAGCTAACGTACAGACATGATACAGCATCAACAAGCACAAAACCAACCCCGGCAGTGTATCAGCAAATAACTTAACATTCACAAGGGGAAATATCAACAGGCACCACTGAACCACAACATATTTATGGCCTCCTCTAAGCTCAAACATAGTGCAGAGGGATGTATACTAAAGCATTGGGCATTTAATTTGCTCACCACTGGAGACATCCTAGCGGTTGGCTAAAGCTCAAATTCCAAAGAAGCAGCAAAGGTAGTCTTACACGGGCTGGGCTGGATATGAAGCAAGCTCCAACAAGAAGGCCAAAAAAACTTCAAGCTAGACAGGCCCCAAAGCAAACAAGATGGAGGTACAAGCACTTCAAAGCAGATTGAAGGGTACCCAATTGGGAGATGGGGAGAGGGAGATCAATGGATGAAATAAAGGGTGAATGTCCTCCAGTATGCTGGTCCATTCCTAACATTAGGTCCATTGGAGAAATTCTCTATATTCAGGGGAAGCAAATTTTATCAAAGAAGCTAGCTAATTTTGGTGTTGGAAGTTCAACACTTGAGAAAAACAAAAAGGAATTGTACTATTGTAATCACTCTTCTTCTTCTTTTTTTCCGATCTACTAGTTTATTATGATACTATGGGAGTAAGACTGAATAAACACATTACATCCACCATGGAGATGATACTCAAGGGACTATGTGCTACCAATAGGCCTTCCAACTTCACAATGGTTGAACCGGTAATGCACCCAAGTGTTTTGATGATTGCAGAAATCTTCTGATACAATATTTCCATTCTTTCTTTTCTATGCGTACCAAAAAAATTATTATAACCGGAGAAAACTCTTACGATGAGGATGATAAGGCATCATCCAAATACAAATGAGAATAGTGTCCCCAAGAACACATAAGAAAATACCTTGGAAGTATTTACTCCACTCAATAGCCATCCATTTCGCTTTGATTTCAGACCACATCCAACAAGCACGACCAGTCCCAAAAAGTCCTGTTGCTTCGTGCCAAATTACCCATAAGACAACAAGCAAGGATATCCCTAGAGCTAGGACCTCCTTTTACACCCGTTCCTCCCCCGTGCCAAGTTCTTAAGAGCTCACCAATCAAGGACAGCATGTCTAGGAGCCACATGAATTTCCATCAAATCGTTTGCGCAAAGGAGCAATGCATAAATAAATGGTTCACTTTCCACATCCTTAAGGCACATAATGCAACCATTTTGGATTATCACCTTTCCACTCCACAAGTGATCAATCAGGGGCACCTCGTTTTTACTCACATTGTCTATTGTTTAATTGATATTAAAAAAGAACACGAGTATCAAATGCTAGATTCTTGAATCATAAGTTAGGTCTGGTTAGGTTGACAAACACCCTTCTTAGACAGACTGGCATGCAAATGAAAATACTACTCAAACAAACTTGGATCAAGATCAGACATCGGACACGTTATAAGACGCAATAGATTATCACTGGAATTGATGAGCAACCAAATACTTGTTAAACCAACCATACCACCAAAAGATGTGTTGTAACATCTAAGGTGTGACCTATATAAAAAAAATTTCACAAAAAAAAAAAAAACACTGAACTACATGGAGCTATTTAATAAACAAAAGAACATTTAAAAGACGATACACCTGGGGTAAACCTGGAAACAAACTAGCATTAAACATTCCACATTTCACACCTGGGGTAAACCTGGTAACAAATTAGCATTAAACATTCCACATTTGGATGAAATAGTACCAAAGCGAAGTAAAGCCATGTATCAAGAATTGCATATTTTATCCTAAAATATCATAATTGAATATTGTAGAACTATTTCCATTGCAAAGGAATCTTCCTGCATTGTATAATTTTAAACAGCATGTGAAGTTTTTTCCTTATTTAAAATGGCCTGGAATGTACCTCTTTGCACGCTTCGGATCGATAAGAGCAAGATCAGCAAGCTTTGATGCTGACATGGCTTTCTTCTGTTCAACCGATGAAGGACCTTCTGTACCCGAAACAAGCATCTCCGGCTTGATTGAGGTGGATCCATCCATGGATTGGCTATGTTGGTGCCTAATCCTCGGCCTCTCGCTAGGACCCGCAATCATATTATTGCCTGGAGGAACTGCCGCTGCTGCCGAGGACTCACCAGATGTAGCACAAGATGAGGTAAACTTCTCCATGTCAATGTACATTGAGAAGAGATCTTCCTCGGTATCATCGGACAGTGAAGGACCATCGGCAGAACCCACAACACCAAGATCACTGTCAAAGCTGATGTCATCAGGAAGGCCAAGAATCTCGGAGTGGGCCCGCCTGTGACCACGGTTCTTAGGGGGGAAATCCGGCATCTGGCTGATGTCATGGCTGAAACGGCTGGACTCAGTTGACATTGAGTGGCTAAAATGACTGGATTCTGGCAATTTAGGGAGACCAGATGAGGGCGAGGATTCACACTTTATGTTTAAAGAGTTCGTCGTTGAGGGAAAAGCAGAGTAACGACCTGAAGGAGGAGGCAGACCACTGCCCCCATGGCCTGGTGATTTATCCTTCTCCATCAACAAACAATCCTCAAGTACTAGCCCGTTCAATATCAAACACACAAGTACATAACAAAAATAAACAAATAAACCCTAGAAATCAGGGCTTTTCTTTAGCTGATTTAAAACCCAAGTCATCTGTCCAAGCTGTCCATGCAAGAAAAATGCACTCAAAAGAAGAGAAGTAAATGAATCTGTGATTCTTCTCGTAATGTGTCCCAAAACCTAGAAATCAGAGATATGAGCTTTTAGCACATAGGAATATGCAGTTCAGAAGCAGGAATTATAAAATTCCTCTGTGAATTAAACACACAAACCTTCGTATTGATGGTGAACTTGCAAAACCCTAGAATTCAGATATCTTTTTTTCTCAACTTCTAAACTATGAAAGCAATCCGTTACAAAGAAAGCCAAGCAGCCAGACGTCCAAAATTTCTACACCAGTAAGATCTGGGCTTGAACTGCTCAGGAAGACTTCATATCAAAGGAGACCTTCTCAAAACCCTAGAAAGTGGACTTTTTCAATCTCTACATATGAAATTCCTCATTCCGGGATTTTATTTTTATTTTTTAAAAAAGGCCTACCGAAATACTCTCCTTGTAAAGTTGTACACAATCAAAACTTCAGAAACCCAAGAAATCAGAGATCTAAAAAATGCCTCTACTGACGGGCAGAGATTCGTATCATGAGCTTCGCTAATGGAAATCTTACGATACGATGATAAGATAGAAGGGGAAAAAACCTGAAAATCAGGATCGCAGTTTAAGACGGAAAAGGCGCGTGGGAGAGCTGAGACTCGAGGTAAAGGGAAATACCTTTTTTCTTTAAGAAAACGGCCTATAAATTTATACAGATCTTGATATTTCTATTCCAGTGTAGAGATCTTCGGAGATGGTGCAGGAAATGGAAAAAAGAGATCGAAACACCGAGAAATCAGGGATCTGAGCTTTTCCGGACCGCTAGAGGCTTCCGGTCTTGGAAATCGCAGCGAGAAATGACAGTTTCTCCTGATTCTTTGCCCGTTTGAGCCTAAAAAACGTCGAACCATGGAGGA
Organism: Magnolia sinica; assembly: GCF_029962835.1. Lineage (NCBI taxonomy): Eukaryota > Viridiplantae > Streptophyta > Magnoliopsida > Magnoliales > Magnoliaceae > Magnolia > Magnolia sinica. The sequence goes on from NC_080575.1 coordinate 88,489,832, forward strand.
GATGAGACTAGGGTTTGATCGCATTTGAGAGAGAGATCTGCGACGAAGAAGGAGAAGAAATGGAAGGATCTACGGCTACGAAAGGACTTTTATAAAATACTCCCTCCTATTGTGTAATTTAAGTTCCAGTACATTTTTTAAAAAGCTTCTTATTAAGCTGTTAATGATTAAAATACCCTCTCCACTGAGGCTCAAAGTTGGGCGGCTTCAACCCGACCGACCCGTGTCTGAACCGACGTTGGGTTAGGCTGGGGCAAAATATGTCAAGTCCGATCTCAAGCTTTGGGCTATACAAACACCAACCCGATAAAACTTAGGTTGGGCTCGGGTTGAGGTCTTAGGTTGCCCAACCCAACCCGAACCCGATCAATATATATGTTACTTATAAATTATAATTAAGTATGGATCGTTTGTGTTGAAGGCACACTAATGATGTTGGGTCTCATTTGTCCATATCATTTTCAAGGACTCAAGCTAACAAGATATGTTGGATTTCTCTCTCCCAAATAGATTGTGTGCTATGCTACATGACTTTTAAATGAATGATTGTTCTATATTTTAGCTTGCTTTTTTAAAGAAAAAAATAAAGTTCTTTATGATGAATAATTACATATATAATTAATAAAATCATAGATACAAAAAATAAGTCTTATATTAAAATATAATAAACTAATGTAGTAACGAAAATATTAGCGCGTATATACCCGACCAACCCGATCAACCCAACCAAGCCCGCTTGGGTTGGGTTTGGGTTGAGAATTCCCAACCTAAGATTGGGTTGAGTTCGGTTAAGGTTGAGGTATAGGAACCTTGGGTTGGGTTAGGGTTGAGCACCAACTTGCCCGACGTTCAACCCTACTCTCCACAAAGATGCCCTCTTAATTTACATACATTTGTTTCAACCTACGAACATTTACAAATTAATACATGTTGCTTATTAATTCAACCAACAACTATTGCACTTGTTTCGATATAAATTTCATCCAGTGTAACGGGAAGGATTTAATTAATCAGGGTCTCATATCATCTCATCCCAACGAAAGATACAGTGGGGTTTTGGTGGATTTAAAAATCCACTATCTATATGCCTCAAATTGATACATGTGTTTTATCCATATTATCCATCCATATGCACCTTTTACATGTGACAATCAAGTTACATATATATATATGTGTGTGTGTGTGTGTGTGTGTGTGTGTCTGACAAATACCAGTCGTGAAATCTAATCCATTGATTATAACTCCATAGTCTACCAAATGTAAGTTTCACATAATATAGTGTTTTTTTTCAATTAAAATTTTTAATTCCAAACATAGGATTAGACGATCAAAATACTATGATAATTTCAAACATATAATCATTGTGCAATAATGCTATTAATAATGAAATTGCATTATCAATTTCATATTATTATATCTCACAATCTAAATAGGCCCTAGGATACTTGTAAAATCTAAGATATTCAGCAAGATGGCTCAATAATGGAATAAGCCTTTGATCAAATATCAAGTCATATCTTGGGACACGTGTGAGAGATCTAAGACACTCATGCATCCTCGACTTACATTTTCAAGCACGTGTAACAGCATATTGAGAGGCACGTATGACTCTTTGATGTGAGTAGTCAAGGTTTATTATAAGCTAGTTGTGAATGAGGCTTGATATAAGAACATCTTAGAATTATATATATGACATGCATTGATTCAAAGAGAAGCTGACTAAATGTGTAACACCTCTTTTCCTTTTTTCAACAGCGGGTTCCACTGTATGTGGTTCACTTGAGCTTTGGATCAGCCTCATTTTTTAGCCCATACCCTAACTCTAACAGGAAAACTAATGGATGGAGTAGATTTGTCACGGCATATTTGTGGGTCCTACCCTATTTTCTAAAACAAAAAACAAAACAAAAGGTGGCGTCATCACCTCGGCTAAAACCCATGCCATCTCCCAATTTTCTCTCTCATCTCCTTATTCTCCGTGATACAACTGTAGACCCGAACCCATCTATGGCCATCGACCCACCGTCTAAATGGGACTGGCCCACCGATCTAAATCATCTATTAAGAAGATCTCCACCATTCAAATCCGAACAACCTCATTAGCAATTGTAGCTTGACCACCAGTAATCGAAACTTCTGTACTCATCATCCTCTCCAAGCAATATCTCAGAAGCTCCTGAAATCTTGGATGATTGTGGCATTGGGACCCACCATTAGCTCCAGCATCATATTTCAACCAAAATGTACTAAAGTTAACGTCGACCCTTCTCCATACTTGACAAGAGACGTGCGACATTCGCAAGCTCCCAGCTATAATACCCACTAACCAAGTTCATTGAAGCTTCGAAATCTACCTTCCTTAAGTCTCGTGCATGGGACTCATCTGAGCCATCCAGAACAAATGGCACATTGAGATCTATCTTATACAAGAATCTGTCATTTAAGACCATGGCATCACTTTTGTCAAGTAGCCACCACACAATTTACATGGAGCACTATTTCATATTTAAATCGGAAGTCATTTGGGCCTTTCAAGTATTGTATGATCACCAAGTCTAAGCCTCACCACCAACATGTGGAGTCTGAGTTTTGAATGAAATCAGCACTCCAATGATCGCACCGGCGCCAACTTTACTATTGCCACGTAAACTTTAGAGGCATATTTTCTCATATGTGTATGCCCATTGAGACCTCAGATAACCTCCATCATAAGAAAGATATCAGGGATAGAAATAAAAAGAATAAAAAAAAAACAATCGACGAGAGGAAGAGAGCCGAGCGTTTCGACTTGCCTGACTCGTTGTTCTATTACATCTGAGTTGTTGTTCCTACACATTTTGAATGAGATCAGAAGAATGAATCAGAAGAAAAGGCTAGAGTAAATGAGAAGAAAATAAAGAAAGAAATAAGAGAAGAAGAAAACAGTTTCATCGAGTTGACTTGGTGAGTTAACCCAATGACCTGTTGGTCCAATCCTCCAAGCTAATTCCATATTCCATCTTTAAACCATTTATCAACTAAGTTTCTATTCTTCATCCTTTAATTCCATACGTTAGAGTAGGCTCGAGTTGAGTCGAGTCACTGAGTCAACTCAGTGATTTGACATGCTATTTTCTTATGTTTTAATATTAGATAATCAAAAACTTCTATGTAGGACTTAATAAATCAGCATGTATAATTTTTTATGTAAAAATGTCATCGTTTTACATTGAAAACATTTACTGAGTACTACTAATTTAAGTGTGCCAAACTAAGTTAACTAAAACCAGACTCGAACCTCCATCATCACATCAAAATCTATCACTATAATGGTAGGTAGGTGATCTTCTCAGTTGAAAACCCTATGGTTACAATGTAACTATGTGTCAGTATGTGGATTTACATTATTGTTATGGTGTATCATTATGTACAATGAATTTATTTAATTGTATTTATATGTTGTATATTAAAATTTTTAACTATTATTATATATAGATTGAATTTAATTCATTATAATTATGTGTTATGAACTGGATTTATTATTATTGTTACATATTACAGATTGAAATTATTTCGTTATTGTTACATTTGGTAAATTGAATTTAATTATTTACTGTTGCATATTGGATAATAAATTCATTTGATAATTTTTATGTATTTAAGTTATGAGTGTTTTGTCCTAAAAGGATTGTTGCATTTTTATGGGTGCTTTACCAAGGGTCATTCCCGAATGGATCAGCACAGGTGCTCTGCCGTGGGTGATTTCCAAAAATATATGCACACAGGTGCTCTGCTCTGGATATTTACCCTAAAAATCTATTCATCGGTGCTCTGCCAAAAGTCATTCCCTAAAAGGATCAACACCGATGGTCTGTCGAGGGTCGTTCCTTAAAAGGATCAACACACGGTTGTTCTACTCTGGATTGAACCAAGAGGATCTTGGATAATTGTCTTGTCTTATTTTGTTATCATGAATGCTACAATGTTATTATTGTCATGTAAAATGACGATTCAATACTCGTAATTAATCATATTTATTTTATTGAGTTATATTGGTGTTGGCATAAAATTTTCAAATTTGGGAATGATGTGACCCTATGAGCTATCGCCCTCACACCCGTATAAATTGTTTTGCAAGGTTTATATATAAAGAATCAGTTGGGTAAGGTTGAAGACTTTTTCTCTTGTTTATTTGAATATTAATTAAAAATTAATATATTTTATTTTAATATAATTAAGATTTGATGATAATTTAGTGGAACATTTGTTAAGGGAAATGATATTAGTTTATCCTCTCTTAGTTACTTTGTTTGCCTTGAAATTGCATGTAAATTATGTGGGTTGCAATGTATTTTATTCATATAAAACTCATGGTCTTAGAATTCGGGTTCAGGCTTGGCCAACTTGAGTACCGAATTTCGAGGTGTAACAGAATGGTTTTTAGCTAACCATTATATCCTGATGAGGCACGTCAAATAAATGGATAAGATGAACCAACTAACAGCTCGTGTGTTCCAATCGTTTCTTGTGATGTGGCCTACCTGATTTCAAATAATCGTGAAAATTTAGTGTTAATTAGGATGAAAATAGGGTAGCTTACCCAACGGACAGATTGGATCTCTTGAAAGTTCTGCTCACATCTCTCGTTTAAAAAAAGTGACCTACCCAAATCATGGTTCATGTTTGTGTTGAATGTTCGAGAGTTTAATTTTTGAGGCCCTCCTTTACTTTTAAAAGTATGAAAAATAACAAAATTATGATAATAAAAAGTCAGTCAAATATGATACTACAACACTTCTTCTCAAGTTAGTGTATGGATATCATGAATATCTAGCCTGGATACCACCGAAGACAATCAAACGGCTGAAATGACTTTAATAAACACATTAGCCAATTTACTATTTTTAAAGAGATATGGAGTGTGACTTATTGTGAGACCCGACCCGAGTTCGCATGTGTGCATCTGTATGTGTGAGTATGCATCTCGTTTATTTTAGTCACACGATCCTACTAGTCAAATTCCGGCGACCCACGAACTTTGGGTATTGTTTGCGGTCATCCTTGAGTTCGGTCATGTAGACCCGACTCGGATCGACCCGAGACCTATGCCATTGTGTCCGCATCATCACCGCGGTTCGCCTACCCTATGAGAACTTTCTCCCATAAAGCCACCCCACCTAACTACTAGCCTACCCAGGCCTAGCAAATCCATGATGAGATTTCTTCCAAAACTCATTATTACCTCCTCTTATTAAGAAAGTCATCATTTATTTTTCTTCCCAATCTCTTACATGGCCATCATGACTTTGCTTTTGCTCTTCCCTAGCCAAGAGAGCAATGAGTGCATTGGTATACACCCCTCCCTCCTCTCTCTCTCCTTCTCATTCTCTCATTTTCTCTTCCCTTGTAAAAAACGGCCAACCTCCCTCTCCCCATTCTAGCACCTTCTTCCTCCTTTCCTCCTCCATCTAGCCATCAAAACCTCATCTACAACCTTCAATCACCTTCCTCTTGAAGCAATGAACTTAAATCTTAGAGTTTGAAGGCATCTTTAGAGGTGGGTGCTCCTCTAGATGTAGAAATCTGATTTCCATGGCTCAGATATCTTCTTTCTTTCATGAGGGAAGTGTAAGACCCACCAATCCATGGTGGAGATCCCACACAATCTCATGGTTGTGGCCTAATGGCCTACCTTATGCATGCATGATCCATATATGGGGCTTTTCTCTATGGGCCCCATCATGATAATTTCATTTCTTATCATATCATGTTTGGGTCATCTAGACCTTATAACCATGATGGGGATGACATCCCCACCATACATTTTGATCTTAAGTCATGCATGTGTAAGATCCATGTTGTAGATGTAAATCTATGTATGATGTGTGGTGAGATTATTCTTGAGAGGGCTTAATAGTGGCGAAGCCCTTTCCCTATGGCTGGATTGCCTTTCTTTCTCTCCTTTTCCTTGTTTCCATTTCTTGATCATGGTGTGTGGCCCACTTTGTGGGCCAACAAAAATCCAGCCACCCAAAAAGGGGAGGACTCCCATGGCATTCCACCTTATGACACGTGGCCCCAAAATCCAACTAATTGGGGCACATGCAAAGGTATTTTGGATGGTGGGATGGTCTGGATAAATGTGGGGCCCACTAGGGTGGTTCATCCTTTAATTTTCTGGGATTAAATCCCATTTTAATTACTATTTATAATTATTTCTTTCCAATCTATTGTTGCTGTCCAGAAATTGTCTGGACAAATTTTTAGCCCACCTTAGGGCCTGATTTCTGGTTATTTGGTGGGAAAACTGATACTAATTAATATGTGATTCTTATAGTTGCATTACCTACCTACAATCATATCAAATTTCAGCCCCAACAAACCCCATTTGGGCATCCAAAAGGATAGGCCAACATAGTGGACTGCTAAAAATTTCTGTTGTGCAGTCCAGCAGCATAGTCCCTTAAAAACTAAAATTTTAAAATACTTTTTCAGATGGTGGGCCATCTTTTTGGGTCTCACCTTATTATAGGCTTGATGAGGGACCTTGGGTCCAAATTTCAGGAATTTTGAAGGCCAAGAACCCACCCATTTGGATGGCCCAAATTCAGTACAGCAACATGTATGTTGTAGATTTTTATTCTAACATTGTTGTCTTCCTTGCAACTATGGATCTTATTGGGCCCAGCCCATTGAAGCCTTTATGCATGTCTGTGGGGGCCATCTTAAGGTGTTCTAGAGGCCATTGGGGCCGTGATTTTTGGCCCATGTGGTTGGACCAGCGGTCCATGATGGACGTCCAGCTGGTGGACACCCACCATGGGCTTGCCATCCTTGGCCAGGCCCACCATGATGTATGTTTTTCCTCCAAGCCGTCCCACGTGGGGCCCACTTGGGTTGTGAGGAGCCCACCTTTGTGTGTGTGTGTGTGCTGGGTGGGGGCGGAGGCCGTCCATAGCCTTGGACCGTCCCACCCTTGGGACGTCCCTACCTTGGGTTGTTGGGCCCGCTTCCCGGTGGCATGCCCACTTAAAATATGTGTTGCACATCCCCCTCTCATCTGGTGGGACCCACAGTGATGTGTGTAGACCATCATGAATTAAATACACTATAAATTAATTTATTTGTTGAAATCCAACAAACCCATAAAGCGGGTGGGATGGAAATTCAGTAATGGGCCCAATATTGCTGCCCATAAATATTGTTTTTTTAAGGCAGCATGGCCCATCAGATTTGAGGATGATTTGATTAGTTATCTTGCCTTTTTCCTTCAATATTTTTGGGTGTAATTAATTAGTGCTCATCTGAGGCCCACGCAAGTTGGGTTTTTATTGGAACATTGTATGTGGTTAATTGACTAGTTCCTTAGGCCTTTTGGACTAAAACCTTTTAAGTAGGCCCATTGACTTTTGAACCTATACTCTTCTACCTATTGTGATGGGTTTATGGACTATAATATGCAAGTAGTTGGGCCCTTGGCTGCCCGCCAAATTAACCCTATACCTGGGCTAAGAAGTGAGGCCTAACTCACTAGTATTAAGTGTGAAATTGCCCACATGGTTGAACTACTAGGCTGCCCATGAGGCCCACCACAATATGTGGGTTTATGACCTTTATGGTTGGGCCCAAACCTTGCTTGAGGGCCCACTATATTGCCTATGAGTTAGGCTTTGTGTATAGCCCATTAGGTCATGCATTGCTCGGGCCTTAGACCTTACTTTATATGCATAGTGAGCTACCTTTTGGGACCTAGTTGAGGTTGGATGTCCTCCTTGGTGGCCCTAAGGTAGGCCCATAGGGCCCTTATAGGTGGTCGAAGGCCCACCTTGAACTGTTTTAGGACCGTTTCCTCCATTAAAACCTTATGACTCTCTTAGCTTGTGGGTTACCCCAAAGTATTAAGCCCCCCACTAAAGGACTTTACTTCTCCTTAGAGTACCTGTCTGTGTATCTAGACCTTGTCCCTCCTTGGGATGGAGAAATATATTCTACAGGTAGCGCACTTACTTCATTGTGACTCATATGCATCATCTGTGTGAATTGATTGCATTGTATGGTGGTCATTGAGAGATGTAGTTTCTCCCATCGTGCACATTGAGTGTCTGAAGCTAGTGCATGACCGTATGTGTGACTCATGCATTGGCATCGCATTTCATGATGATACTGCTCTTGCGTTATCAGGGCCTTGCCTCCACAGGAATATTCATGAATGGCTGGATGTGTGAACATCGAAAATGATACTCGAGCATACTGAGTGCATAGGATGCCCATGAGTGAAATTCTCAAAGCTTTCATGGTACTAAGAATCTGCCCCAACGCCGTGACCGAGTGGAAACTATGAGCGCACGAGGGCTTTATACCGTTAGGCCGCGACTCCCACTATCGTGTAGTCGGTTGGGTATGGATGTGGCCTTATTCGCCTGTGAGGGAGGGCATTACTAGACTGAGTCTGACCAGCTCCTGAAATGAGTCTGCTGTCATCGAGCCTTGTTGGTGATTGACTGTCCACAGGTGGGTAGTGAGGTCTCTTACGCTCGTTTGACTGTGCAGGTCTGTAGAGCTGCAATCACTCTGCAGTGTAATGAACCTCGGTGATTTCCTTATAATTGAAAACGTACTTGATATGTGGATTAGTTATAAGCACTAGCATTACTTTGTATCGTATTCGCATCGGCTGCATAAGCCCCTTCATGCATTGCCTTGGTATGACACCCAGTACTCATTGCATCGTATTCATGATAAGCCTTGGTAAGGCTAGTGATATTGTTATTGAGCATGTTTCTTTTCCTGTACTTCCTACTATTCTTCTGTGCACTATTGTCACACACGTTCACCACTCTCTAAGCTTCTATAGGCTTATGCATGATTGATGCGTGCAGGAGATCCTAAGCAGGCGTCGTAGCGGCAAAGCTTGGAGTAGAGTTGAGCTTGAGGACTCCAATATTGCTGACTTTTTTCTCATTTTTCTATTATTTTATGTATGTCCTTTTGGACCTTATGAAAGCTTGTAAAAGTTCAAAATTTTAGTGGACTTGGTGATGTGTGTCTTGTTATTTTCAGATATACTTGTTGTGATCTTGAGTATGCTCGTATTGGAAATGATTATATTGTTATGGAAATCCTCCTTGTAGGATCTCAGGATCGGAATCTGCCTCAGGAGCTGAGAATGGGGTACTATGGAGGTTGTTGCGGTCAGAACCGACCATCGGGTTCCTTGTGAGTCCGGTTACCGAGTCTGAGGCGTGACACTTATATCAGCACACAACTTGAATAAAGTGACAGTCAACTTCAATATGTTTAAATACAAGATTAAAGACTATAAATTGTGTCTTGATGATCACAAAATATATATATATATATATATATATATATAAAATGAAGTGGGAGATATATCACAAGAGAGGCAATATGTTTAGAAAGAAGTCTTTTTATGGATAAATTGAGCAGCTAGGTAGATCATAATCTAAAACTACATTTGGAAGATGGCCTTTATGACCTAATTAGGCTAGGGCTTCTTAACTCTTCGGCCAGTCGCATAAGCATCTCATAGCTCACATGCACTCCGAAACACTAGCCCGAAAATTTGTTGTCTAGCCACCCCCATGAATGTCCTAGATTACAAGTGCCATAATGCTTGATCAAAGTTGTGAGGTGATTGGCAAACAAGGCCCACTTATTTCTTAAAAACTCAATTCACATCATCCTTCATAGGCCATTTAATCATTTATAATAAAAAAAATCACTAAATCTAAAATGTCATGGGAAATTTAATGGAAGGCATGTAACTGCTAATCATCTAAACCAATAAGGTAGTTTATTGAAAATACTTTTTAAAAGGGTATTAGAATGTAAATCTATAGGAACAAGGGAGTGATTTATAAAAACCCTGCAGTTGAGAGTGTAAAGTTAGCCACTGGGAAGTTTTCAACCGTAACAGTTTAATCTCCATTTTGTATTCTACTTGAGCCATGGATCTGCCTCATTTTTAGGCTTGCATGTTAAAATGATACCGAAAAGAAAAAAAAAGAAAAAGAAAAAGAGGATGGACAGTACAGATAAGACCCGTACATCACGGTGGCCACTCGGAGATCATGCCGTTCCCAGCTGGAGACAGGGTATGGGTACCGCGTCCGCAGGCAGGGGATCTGTTGGCCTTACTTAATGTATGGGTTTCATCCACGCCGTTCATTTATTTTTTCCAAGTCATTTTAGGTTTGAAATAAAAAATGATGCAGATACAGGGCTCAAGTAGACGATAGGGTGGGGATTGAACGTGCCCACCATTAAAAATTTCCCGGGAGCTGTTGAAGTTTTGAATCAAGCTGATATTTATGTTTCCCTTTCTTCCAGGTTTGTGACCTTACAAACAGCTTAAATGGCAAATAAACGCCATGATAGACTCTTGAAAGGTCTCAACGGTGGGCATTGTTATCACAGCTGATTCTTGTTGTGTGGTGCACTTGAGCCTTGGATCTACGTCATTTTGGGTTTATATTATAAATTAACTTTGAAAATGAATGGACAGCACGATGGAACCCTTGCATCACGGTGGGTTCCACATAGTCCGGCCTGGTTGGATTGTCGTGTAGGTGGGACAGGACACAATTCGCTTATCAGCGTAGGCTAGTTTTTAACAAGTGGAGCCCATGGTCGGCAAATCCCAAATATTAGTATGCTGAGCCCTGTACTTTATCAAGTAATTTAATGATTGAAAAGTCACATCAACTACTACTTCCATTCTGACCTTTTTAGTTGAAGGTAGGCTGATGTGATATGTCTATTCTAACTGGTTGCATTTTAGAGAACGAATGAAAATGTTGTAAAATAATTTTAGAAGGAAGCTAAATTCTCTACTTGCCACGAACACTAAAATTCTGCTTTCGAGAATTGTGATTGATCCACATCATCAGTCATGACTTTGCTAGCACTGCTACATTAAATACAATTTGATGATGTGGGCCAATTAAATTATAACAATTACCATTTTTATGCTTATGGCAAGGTGAGGATGTGGATTCAAAAATAAAATAATCCAACATGTACAACTTTTTATGGGCCACCTTGATGCATGGGTTTTATTCATACGGTGCATTCATTTTTTTCATATCATTTTATAGTGCAAGCCCTAAAATCAAGCAAATCCAAGGCTCAAGTGGATCATACTATAGGTAGTAGAGGTATTAGTGACACCTAGCATTGAAACCCTTGTAGGGCCACTGTGAGGGTTAATTGCCATCCAGCTTGCTGGTAAGGTCACGTGGACCTCGATGAAAGGAAAACACACATATCAAGCTTGATCCAAAACGTTTGTAGCCCCAATAAGTTTTTAGTGATACGTACTTAATGCTCACTGTCTGGTCCACCTGCATCTTGTGTCTTCTTGATTTTTGGGCTTGTAACCTGCAATGATATGAAAAAATGGATGAACAATGCATATAAAACTCATACGTTAGGATGACCCCTTAGAGCCCTTGTGAGGCAGTACCCAATTCGCCTTTGCAATAATCCAACCACACATTAGGATACTAAGAAGATAAATGCATCAGCCATCTATGTTGTCTTGGATCCTTTTAACTTTGGTACTTGGAGTTTTCACAATGAACGTGAGAACCAATAAATCAACAGTCTAGCTTGCAATATATAGGCCACTCTTGCAAAAAATAGTGCAAGATTTTCTCTTTAAAAAAAAAAAAAAAAAACAACTTTAATTAATTGGCAGTTTGATGATTGGAATGGCCGAGCTGAATATTGCGTCCCATGATTTCATGGTACATTCTTTGGTGCACTTACGGTCTCTCTCCCTACTAATCATATAAATTTATATTGTAAGTAATTCAAGAATGATAAAAAGATAATTGAAGAAGGAAAAGAAAAGCCTAAGTACCACCGTAACACCTTTCTTTAATATCGGATGGTGGAGTCATGCACGCTACTTTTTTGTTATTAATTCCAGAATCTATACATTAGACATGTGATCCCAGTTTCATATCAAACGAAGCCAATGCACACACCATCCAAGGACATTCTCTATGAACCTGGTAGGGGAAGCTTTTAGCGCATGCTAGATGTGCTATCTTTTTTTTCTGTTTTTTTTTTTTTTTTTCATGGTTTGGCCATGTCTATAATTTCTGAGCCATTAAATATTATGAATTTAATTAAAACTTATAAAAATAAGTTTCTTGTAAATATTTATCAGAACACAATTAACAATTAGGGATTTGGATTCGAGATTGAGAACTCATGCATACACAAGTATACCGAGAGAAAAGAGAATGATTGAGGGCACAAATTGACAATTACCTTAAGTCATGTAATCTCAGATGTGCACAACTTTGTCAAAAATGTCGATGATTTGTAAATTTACAGAAATTAGGATTAACCCCCACAAAAAATAAAAAAATTAAAAAATCATAAATATACTGAAGTTACGGTAGTTTAAAAGCCTACCCTATTGGATACATCACTCTATGCTCTCCCTCAACCTAGAGCATCGATGTCCATTATACCCAACTTAAAATAAATATCAGAAAGATAAGGCCCTATAACATCTTTCTTGATGATATTAGCTAATTATTCCCTAAATGCGAGATGAGGGGTATTAATAATACCAGAAGTAAGCTTTTTATAGACATAGTGACAATTCAACCTTTATATGTCTGGTGAATTCATTGAACGCGGATTAGAAATGACGTGAATTGTTGCTTGGTTGTCCCAAAGGTGGGTACGACGGATGTGACGGGGACATTAAGATCAACAACAAATGAGCATAATGAAACCACTTCATTATTGCTATTTTTATAGGTCTAAACTTCACCTTTTTCAAAAAAGGGAGCTACCATAAACTATTTTTATTCATTTAGTAGATAAGATTGCCTATGACAAATGTACAAAATTCAATTATGCAATTGTTGGGTGGGGTGCCTTAGATTCTGCACAGTCTAGGAGTTGAAGCAAGTATATATCAGTATGAACTCCATAGCCTACGATACCACGTACTATCATCCCGACTTCACACTCCAGTTTGGTCATTTCATTCCCACCGCATATTGCATTGCATCCTCAACACATAACATTTAGTTTGCTATGCTTCCATGTTGTATAGCTGATCTATATTATTTTTTCAGTATGTGATATTGACTTATTATGTTTTTATATTGCATAGCCCGAATAAGGCTGATGATATTTATTGACTTATCAACATATTTACTCATTGCCTTGATATTGCATACTTGACACTTACCTTGCACACATACTTTCAGCACCCTCTAAGCTTTCTATAAGTCTATGCACGATATATGCGTGCAGGTGGCCTTAGGTTGCAGCAGTGTTGAGCTTGGAGCTTGTAACTGTCTTCTGAAGCTTTGATTATTAATATATGTATTTTCTCTTTCGGCACTGTATTCAACTATTTATATTAGTGGATATATGATGATGATGTTGCCTTTGTGATTTGGATAAACTTGTGGTTATGCTTATTACGAGATAAATGTACGTTGAAAATCCTCCTCGTAGAATACCAGGATTGGAATCTGGCGTATGAGTGCTGAAAGACGATAATGGGGTACCACGGAAGCTGTTGGCATTGGATTCGGCGATCGAGAATTTTGTGAGCCCAATTTTCGAGTTTGGAGCGTGACATCAACAGTCACTGTTGGTCATAATTGAGGATACTGAAGAAAAAGAGAATGACAAAAACAGGGAAAACATGTAAGAAATGACAAATTGATTCACTAGGTTGACTAGCTAGGTCATGGTCAGGTCAAACCCGAGTTGTGGTTGATTCAGGTTAAACCTTCGCCAACAACAATCTACGAGTGATCATTCTCCAAGTTTGAATCCTTTTTTCCACCATAGTTCTTGATTTTATTTATTTTTTCTGTTTTTTTTTTTTTGTTACTCGATATAAGATTTTAAGAGACCTTTCCTATTATTAACTTCAGCCGTTTATATTCGTATTTGTAGTAAAAATTCATTGTTTCGGGCCTATACTTTAAGTCCTAAGTCTAGCCCTCTTCGCTTTAAATTTGACCATTTTTTAGCTGAAGATTGCATTTTTCTTTCATTTCGACTAAAAGAATTTTTCCCTTTAATTCACTTTTTTTTTTTCAAGTTGATGTGTTTCTTATATTAAGTTACTTTGATGATGGTCCTTCTGTTATACCACTTGAATCTTGATATTTGATGTTACATTTTCTTGAATTTATCTTGCGCATTTGTTACTTGTGTAGTTTCTAAATCGTGAATGTATTCTAATAAGTATATCATTCATAACATTGTTAATTCCTTTCAAGAATCTTATTTGAGTGTACATGCATCGCGATTGTTTGTACTTAAATCCTGATTACTTGATTTGCTTGATTGCATTGAAGTCATTGAATACTTTGAGATTGAATTATCAACCTTATTATAGACTACATTAAATTTAATTTACTTGCATTGGTGGGATTATAGAGTGGGAGTTCCATTGTCTACATAGCATAGATGATCTGCAAGGGGGTTACCAAGCGGTTCCCTTGAGCTATATGGCAAAGATGATATTTTTTTAATGAGATTATTGAGTGGGAGCTCTATTAACCTACGTAGTAGGGATGATAAGTGGTGTGATTATCAAGCAAGAGATCTCTTAAATACATCTCAAGAGTGATCATTGCATATTTTGATGGGATTATCAAGTGGGGGTTCCCCTGACTATACGTCTTCGATGATTCATGCATCGTGGCATTATATATATTTCGTAATGAATTAAATCACACATCTCGACATTGTATCTTATTACATGCTTTATTTGTTGTTATCATGTTTGTTTCAAACTTATAGAAGATATGAATTTATTGGGCTTCTACATCAATTTTGATAACTCTTACAATATTACATAATGAGAGAGGAACATAGAATAATACTTGAATGGTTAATTTCACTAGATTATAGTTATTTATTTATATTAATTAATTGGAAAATTGTAACAAACTTAAAGTAAGGAACTATGAGATGAATTTAATAGTAGTAGATGATTTAGATAGTAAATCCATGAAGTTCTTCTTTATAGTTTTAAGTTTAATTGTAATGCTTTGAATAATTTAATTATCATTTGATTTGAATGTTTGATAAATTTAATGAGAATATAATGAATGAATGCATTCATTATTAGCCCATACTCTAAAGCTTAGGATCGAGGTCACCATATATGGGTTCTGAAAGTTGGGGTGTGACAAGCGCGCCATGTGGCAAATGCGCTGGTTAAAGAGGTATGCGGATGACACTGTAAGAAACAAGCTCATATTAGTCCATGTGGCAGGTCAAAGGTGCAAACTCAACCTCTGAGATCACTGGATGACACCTTCTATATTTTCATCATATTTTCAAGTCCACGCCTTTTCCTTACAAGCATTTCACACTTTTTTTTTTTTTGATCTCAGCCCTTGTCTAACTAGCTTAAAATAGAAATTTAGATTCGGGCCTAGATTACCGCCAATCCTAGTTAAAAAACACATGTTTTGTATCTTTCTCATAAATAGCCCATTTTCTCATACGAGATTCACCTGTTTGACCAATATTCCACGTCATCTTAAAGGTGTGCCCTACTTGAGAAGTGGATAGCATCCTACTCTCGCGTGGTTGGAATCGGTTTAGCAGGGGTTTTGTGAGGCCAACCTTTGATGTATGTGTTTTATCCATGCTGTTCATCCATTTGTAAAAATAATTTTATGGCATGAAGAAAAAAAAGAGCTCGATCCAAAGCTCAAGTGAACCACACGATGGTGATTGAACGTCCACAATGAAAGACCTCCTAAGTAGGATGACAAATATATGTTAAAGTAGGCCTTATGAAGGTTTCAATGGTGGGTGTCATCATCACCGCTCCCTTTTGTTTTTTCTCAGACACTCATGCCATAGTTGGATATCACCACTCATAACTACTCAAACCCTTGACCTAGTGTTGAAACTCTTGTGAGTCTACCACTGGGGCAAGAGTATGGACTCTATTACCACCACTTCGGTATGCTTGAAACTTATATTTGAATTATTTTTGGGGTCATGTCCTAAAATAATTTTGGTAAAAATGGATGAACGAAGTGGATAAAATCCATACATCATGGTGACCCCACAAAGCCCCTGCCCAGGAAACGGATTGGCTACTTCCCCGACACCAGCCCCAGAGCTGGTGGTCGGTGCTCTGTGGGCCCATCATGATGTATTTGTTTCATCCATTCCGTCCATCTATTTTTCTAGATCAATTTATGGTAATACACAAAAAATGAGATATATCCCAATCTCAAGTAGACCACATTACAGGAAACAGTGTTGAATGAACTTTGACCGTTAAAAACTTTTTGGGGGCCATAAAAGTATTGGATCAAGTTGATCTTTTTTTTCTCCCTTCATCTGGGTCTTTATGACCTAATCAACGGATTGGATGTCAAATAAACAGTACAGCAGGCCTTAGGAGGATTTAAATGATGGATATCCAATCACTATTTTTTTCCTGTCGTGTGATCCACTTGAGATTTATATCCTTCTCATTTTTGGGATAAAAACATAAAATGATATTTAAAAATGGATGAACTGAATGGATAAAACACATACATCATGGTGGGGCCCACAGAGCACCGACCACCAGCTCCGGGGCTGGTGTCAGGGGGAGTAGCCAATCCGTTTCCCTGCCCAGACCTGCTTCCATCCGGGTGGGCAAGACCCAATTTGCTCCCCCCACCTGATTATGATACAGATGGACATGTGTTGTAGATGGCTGATCCGATGGTGATTCCAATTCACTATGCTACTTGTACCGTAGCAGCGCCCGCCCCCTCCATTGGCTTAGAACCCACACATTTCACTTTAGCTCGTGTGCGGCCAGTTGCCCAGCATAGTCATTCTCTCACCGTGCAGATGGTCATTCTCTCACCGTGCAAATCGTAGTTGCACGTGAGTTCAAAGGGGCAAAATCATGCGGGAGTGAGCTCAAAGGGGCAAAATCATGCGGGACCACAGTCGTCCACCATACCTGTTTCACACGGAGGAGCGAAACACAAAGCATTGTGGGCCTACCACGTTTTATATGATCCAATCCGTTTATCAGATAAAAAAACCACTATTTCAACTGCATATATGAAATTTTTTATTTAGATTAATAGTACAACAAGCGACGCCAATGCGAACAATGTAAAACTGCTCTTAAAGGTTTAGATCTTACTGATTTCTGCCTTGTCCTCCGATCGAGGTGGAACCTGATGGATGGAGTAGATTTACATATGCAATCTGGGGATGTGGATTAGGTGGTGTTGCCCACACCAGCCTGATGGTGGTGTTATGGAGCCACCATGATGTATGTGTTATACATCCACACTGCTCATCTATTTTGATAGCACGTATTAGGTCGTGAATGTAAAATTGAAGCAGATTCGAAATTCAAGTAGACTACACCATTAGAAATAGTGGGTTAATGACACTCACCGTTGAAACCTTCCTAAAGCCAGCACAATGTTTATTTGCCCTCCAACTTGTAGATACCGAAACTTTTGTCGCTTCCAAAAAGTTTTCAACCCGAAGTGTTCAATCTCTACCGCTTCTTACCATGTGGTCTATAGGATTTAAATATACCTCATTTTTAGAATCAAATGAATTGGAAAGTGGATGAGCAGCATAGATACATATATCATGTGGGGCGACAGAGCTTTGACACCGGCTGGCTGTCGTTGGGTCACTAGGTGGGAGAGGATTGGCTGTTACCAGTGTGAGTTAACTTTACCATGCTGGGGGTTACCACGGGGAACTTGTTTTACACCTGGGCAGCTTTTATATATATATATATATATATATATATATATATTCTAAAACTTGAGCATATATAAATCTAGAAATCTATGATTGAACACACCGATATCAATGACGTGGAGTTAGAAAAAGCAGTGAATGACCATTAAAAGCCTTTTATAAGCCATAAGAGCTTTACATTTTTCCTTCGCCTTATTTTGGTTGGCTTTATTAACGGGTTGGATGACAGATAAACATTACAGTTCTACTCAAAGTGAGCCCATTGAAGTTTTAGTGGTGAGCAATCAATCATCACCATTTCTTGTGATGTGGTCCACTGAAAATTTTGACATGCTTAATATTTTTTGTGCATTATCCTAAAATGAGCTTTCAAAACTGATGGATGGAGTGGATATAAAACATATGATTAAGGTGATCCCTACGGTGAGCGTAACACCCTCTAAACTGTTACCCAAGTGACACTTCGCGTCCAGTGGAAACGGGTTGGCTACTTCCCTGGACGCGGATTGCGTGTTACCCCGTCCGGGCGGGGCTCTGTGGAGCCCATGATGTAAGTGTTTTCTCCACGCTATTCATTGCTTTTTTTTAGAGCATTTTAAGGTGTGTTTATAAAATTGAAACATGTCCACAGCTCTAATAGACCACACGGGAGGAAGCTGCAGTGATAATAACAGACATCGTTGAAACTTTTCTAAGGGCTATCGTGATTTTTTTATTATTATTAATCATCCAACCTATTAATTAGGTAACGTAGACATGGATGAAGTGGAAAAACAAATATTAGCTTGATCTGGAAACTTCTCCACCTCCCAAGAAGTTGTTAATGGTAGACAATAAATTCTCACTTTGTGATCCATTTAAGCCTTATACCTTGCTCAGTGTTCAGCTCATTATCTTAAAATAACATGAGAAAAGCAATTAACAGCATCGATAAAACACTTACATCATGATGGGCCCCATAGAGCCTTGCCGGTAGGACCCAATCCGCCTCTCTACTCCCTTGCCACTAGCCCCGGGGTGCCAGTGGTGGGTGCTCCGTGGGCCCCACAATGATAATTGTGTTTCATACATTTCGTTCATCCATTTTTACATTGATCGGAAAATGTCAAGGATATAAATATCAGGTGGACCGTACCACGGAAAAATAATAAGAATTGAATATCCATCATTAAAATCATCCTAAGGCCTACTGTACTGTTTATTTGACATCCAGCTGTTTATTAGGTCAAAAACCCCAGATGAAGGGAAAAAAACAAAGATCAGCCTGATCCAAAACTTTTATGGCCCCAAAAAGTTTTTAATGGTCACCGTTCATTCAACACTTTTCCTGTAATGTGGTCCACTTAAGATTGGTATATATCTCATTTTTGATCCGTAACATAAAATGATCTAGAAAAATATATAGACGGCATGGATGAAACACATACATCATGGTGGGCACACAGAGCACCGACTATCAGCCATTACCTGGTGGCAGGAGCAGCCAATCCGTTTCGGCTTCCAGCACGGCGGGGCCAGGTTTTACGTGCTGCGCAAAACAGGGGTCGCAGAGGAGTCCGGTCCGTACGCGCTGGAAGTCTCTACCGAATCTATCTCTCCTACCCCGCTCCGATTCGCGTCGTCTGGTCTCTTCTCGAACAACCTAAAGAAGAACTGGAGAAAAAGAGAAAAGACTACTCTCCTTCTCAATCTCTCTCTGAAATTTCACCTTCAAACCCTAACTAGCAGGCCAACCCCACTCTATATGCACACAAAAACCAGCATCCTGAAAATACTCTTCTCATTTTCTTCCTTATTTCAAACAGTATATAAGAATCCTCGCGTCTGATAATCTCTAGGGTCCGAAGAAAATGGAAAAGGACAACGCAATTGCCGACGTAAGATCCGTCGTCGAAGCAGTTTCAGCAGATGATGACGCTTCGGCACCGCTCCACCAGATAGAAAGCCTCTGCATGCGCTGCGGAGAGAACGTAAGATCTTCAAAAAATCCTTTTTTTTTTTTTTTTTGCTTCAGATGCCTGATAGGGTCCAAGCCCTATTAAGCCCACGTGAAAAGAGGGGAAGGGCGTCCTCTCGTGTAAAAAACACGGTTTAAAGTAAAATTCATCTGCATTCCATTATTTCTCCGGAGAACTACATAAAAAGGAGTTATAAAAGAGCTACAGAATCTTACCTAGATAGCAATATAAACGCAAATGCTAGCTAATCTCCTATTTTAACACATTATCAACTAAGTTAATCTCTTATTTTAACACAAATACTATCCTATTTTAGAGGAGTAAAGAAAGGTACTACTAAGATAGGCTCTACTCACCATGTCAGCATTTCGAATAGGTTGGGCACGTAACATCGCCCCCCTCTAAAGCTTCCCCATGTCCTCATGGTGTGAAAATAGGATCACTCCATAGTTCCCACGTAGCCTCTTCACTTGACAGGCTAGGAAACCACCACCATCAAATCAAGGTCTGGTTCCGTTGGCAACAAATTGGGTGGTTCTGTTTCCTCAATCATGAAGATTTGCATTTGTTTGCAACGATGACATGGTGTGAGGCATTCATCGTAGTAATAACAAAGACATTGATTATGTTGGTCTGTTGGGGATTGCATGGAAGAAAACCCGAATTCAATCAAACAAGACGAAATGAAACGTAAACCAAACATGCAGAGAACATGAATTTTACGTGGAAAAACTTTCGCAGGAAAAACACTACGGCACAAAGCGACAAACAATCCGCTATGAAACAATATTACAAGAGATGATACACTTACAATGACGAGAACCCCCTTCGAATCTTTCAAAACCCTGCCTTTTCTTCACTAAAACCTTATGAACGTCTTAGCAAACCCTTGTTATGCCCTAATCCCGATTACACTTGACATATATACTATCACAGCCGGAATAGGAAATAAATTGCGCACTTGCGCAGTTCCGCGTGCGCTGTCGATTTCAGTGTCAATCAATTGACACCGATCCAGCACCCTTCTATCGATCAACCATACTAAAGCTTGAGTGATCGAACTACTCCAAGAATAGCAGTACTTTTTGGGAGATTGTTTCACATGTTCAAAACATCTTGAGATTGTAAGCATGCTCTCTTGCAAGAAGTTTTTAATTTTGTAAAGTTGGTGTTGTTTAACATGGAAAATCTTTTTGCTTTACCCATAGAGCTTGGGCATAGCGAAAGACACTTCAAAATACTGTATTTTTTCTTATGCTTTGTTCACACTTTTTGAAGTATCCTGACACCAGTTATCATGCTCAACAGGGAATTACCAGGCTTCTGTTAACTCGCATTCCGCATTTTAGGGAGGTATGCATTTATTTTTTTTTTACAATTTTTTGGGTATTTTTATGGTTTTATTGATTAAGGCTTTTGATAGATTCTAAGAAGGTATTCAATATATTTGATATATTGCCATTTTTTCATTTGTTCATTGATCAATGAGTTCTATGAGAGTTCAATAAAAAAAAGTTATACCCGGGTGATAGGAAAGAGGTTCTATAAGAGATGCCGCAAGGTATTCAATAATGATAACAGTGGCTGCGTAATTACCGTTACGATATGGGCCATTACGGTCAAATTAAAAAGAAGTGTTTCGGCCCCATAACAGGCTGTTACAGGCCCATTATAGGCAATTTTTTTCCCATAATGGCTGTTACGGCCCCGTAATGCGTAACGGTTTCCATTGTCATTGTTACATAACAGCTGTAACCGTTTTTTAATACCTTGGATGTCGCCAACTCGTTGGCCCTTTTGATCATTGCCTTCAATAGTTGCACTCAGTGTTCGCAATCTCGATACTATTGGCCGATATGTCGGCCGATGCTATTGTTATCGCTGGCCAGCGACACGAAACCGTAAAAAATGTAAAAAATCCCACAAAAAAAGGAAAAAAAAAAAAGAATTATGTTTATCGTGCAATATATTGCATGATATTGCATGTTTTTTTGCAATATAACTGATAAATTGCACGCACGATAATTTCTACAATAAAAGGGCCGAGAACGTTGGGGTTGCATAATTACCGAAAAAATCGATTTTATTTATTTATTTATTTGTTTATTTAAGGGGAAGGCTTTCAATTGATGTAAGAGGGAATTTCGGTACCTGTAAAAGAAGATTGCACGATTGGAAGTTGAATTCGGTGGGCCACTCGATCAATTGATAGCTGGCGCCGCAAGTGCAAAAAAATAAATAAATCGAATTTCTTGTTTTTTTTCTTCGAATAAATGGTAGATCTAAACTGGAAAGGATATTTTGACAACAAATCTACAAAAAATCAGGGAGATTTGGGTTTTTGGGTAAGAGATTTCATGGATTTCACGCTTCCGGTTTGGGTTTTGGGTGAGAGATTTTAGGGATTTCAAGATTCCGTTCCTTAGGAAACGAAAATGACTTTAGAAGCCTATTTTATAGGAGTGCGCGTTGGTTATTGCCCTCATCAGAAGCAAGTAGAGACGGATGACCCTGTCATGGGCTGTGGGGTCCACCTTGATGCATATGTTTCATCCAATCCATCCATCCATTCTAGAAGATAATTTTAGGGCATGAGGCCAAAACTGATACATATCAAAGGCTAAAGTGGACCACACCACAGGAAGCATTAGAGATTAAACGCATACCATTGAAAGCTTTTTGTCAGGGATAGAGCTTTTGGATCAAGCTGATATTTATTTTCATCTTCATCCAGGTCCATGTGACCTTATGAACAGGTTGGATGGCAAATAAACATCAAGGTGGGCCCTAGGAAGTTTTGAGCTGTAAGCATTCCATCGCCACTGCTTTCTATGGTGTGGCCCACTTGAGTCTTCAATCTACCGCTTTTTTGGGATCATGTCCTAAAAGGACCTATTAAAATGAATGGACGGTGTGGATGAAACATATATAACACAGTGGGCCCCAAACAACCCTTGACAAATCCGTCTGTCTCTTGCTATGTACTAGTGGGTATTACCCAATCAACTCCCTTTTCACGGGAACATCTTGGGTATTACCCTTACTGTAGGGCCCACCTTGATGATTTGATTTATATCCACGACCCATCCGTTTTTCCAACCCAATTTAGGACGGGTCCAAAAAATATGCAGATCCAAATCTCAGGTGGACCACACCACTTGAAACACCTTCGTGGGTGTTACCCTTATTGTGGGACCCACCCTGATGAACTTGTTGTATATCCATGTTGTGCATCTATTTTTCCAGCCCATTTTAGGACGTGGTCCTAAAAAATAAGCAGATCCAAATCTTAGGAGGACCACACCACAGGACATAGTGGTTTGATTGAACACTTGGCATTAAAAACTTTCATGGGCCCACTTTAAGTAGAACCATAATGTTTATTTTTCATCCAACCTATTGATAAGATCAAATAGACTTAAATGAAGGTAATGCACAAAGATTTATCCCAAAATTTTGAGGCCTACAAAAATATTTTAATGGTCATT
This sequence comes from Magnolia sinica, assembly GCF_029962835.1. Classification (NCBI taxonomy): domain Eukaryota; kingdom Viridiplantae; phylum Streptophyta; class Magnoliopsida; order Magnoliales; family Magnoliaceae; genus Magnolia; species Magnolia sinica. Next base: position 88,513,029 of record NC_080575.1, read on the forward strand.
TGCACTTTTTCCAGTGGTGTGGTCCACCTTAGAGTTTGATCTGCTTAAATTTTTGAATACAATCTTAAAATGAGCTGAGAAAACAGATGGGCGGAGTAGATATACAACACGTTAATTAAGGTGGGCCACTGCACAACTATATGTGTGTCTAAAGCCATAGCCAACCAAATCATTAATAGGAATGTTTTTCAATTTTACTTCTTCTTTGCTTTTGAATGAATTTATTAGGTTTTCATACATGTCTTGATATATTTATAAATGTTATGCATTCAATTTGAATATAGTTGCATTAGTTCAGTTAGACAACGCACAACTTAAGACCATATACAAAGGAAATTTATTATGTACATTTCTTTTTTGAGATTTTATGATTTAAAAGTGTGTATTAAGGGTTTTTTTAAAAAAAAAAAAAATAATACCTGAAGTTTCATAAAAAAATTCAACCATTTTGCCAATGTTTTCCCGTGTTTCCCAAAAAGTGCGATAAATTACACGATACAAACGATATATCCCGTGCGATAACCGATACGTATCTGTATCCCAAGGGTGCGATACATTGTACGGTACCGATGTTTCGAACACTAGTTGCACTGACCTTCTACCTAGGTAAGATACACTTGCTCCGTATCACACGTTTGGACTGACACAAGCTCTTTCTTCTTAGATCTTGCTCACATTTTGAGATAGAGGCTTATATGCTCACAAACCTGAATCCATTGTTGCTTCCTTTCATGCTTCATGCAACTTGACGTCATTCACCACTGTACTTGGTTTTTAGTATCATTCAATAACGAGTTGACTCAGCATCAGTGGGCAGATGATCAGGAAGAGTTATACTGCTTTCGGTTGCTTGGTGAGTCACACTCCAAAAGCAATATTTGAAACCACATTACCAAGGAGTAATGCAAAAGGGCTATCTTCAAAATATGCAGTACCTACTGTGCATTGCTTCACTGATACGCACCAGTTGCCTCCCTTGAGGGATTCTCATGGGTGATTTAATGAAGGAATTTGGTAACATAAAGAATAGGAAGTGATAGAGCAGTAAAGAGTGCAAAACAGTATTTATAGAAATATTGCTTTGCTTTTAATCTGTCAAGACTCTGCGCTCTTTACTGATCTATTTACAAAAATAGATCAGTAAAGAGTGCAGGGGGACATTGACTTAGGTATATTAACTTTGCTTTTAATCTGTCAGGACTCAGGGCTTGTTTGAACTGTATACTGCATGTTGAACTGTTGATGCCAGTTTTAATTAGTTGAGTTGATGTGCCTTTTTTTTTCCTTGTTGGATTAGTAAATCAGAGGGAAGAGGGGACCTTTTGGAGGCAGATACTTGTTTTGTTCTGGCCTACTAAGATCAATAAAAAAAATGTGTAGAAAGTCACTGGCTCAGTGTCTTATTGCTTTTGAGCATTTGGTTTTTATTTCTCTGTGCAGGTTGTATTAATGGCCTTCGAATGCCGACACTGTAATGAAAGGTATTGCATTCTTGTTTTATATTTGTTTCAATATGCAGCAAATATTGCTGGATTATCCTATGTAATGTGCTATTCATTCTTTGATAGGCTATCAAAGATTGAAGAAATTGGGAATGAAAGTGTTTTTATTGGTTCATCCCCTCTTTTCATTGCAGCAATCTTGCATATCTAGTGGTCTAAAAGGCTTTTCTGATTTGTTTTCCATGCATGTTTTACCACTAGGAACAATGAGGTTCAATTTGCTGGAGAGCTCCAACCTCGAGGGTGTTGCTACCGTTTGGAAGTTCCATCGGGTGATTACAAGGTGTTCTTTGATTACAGACTGAAGCTCGCAAGCTTTGATGCTATATTACATGATTTTAATTGAATTATATTCACCTGTTTGCTGTCTTTTAACTTTTCTGAAGGCCATTTGGGTGTATATTAAAATCTCACACTGGTGATCCCTTGACACTTCCTTTAGCTTTTCGTGCCAAATTACTGGAAATGAGATGCTTGTCTATCTTTTGTGTTAGTGTTACCTAGTTACCCATCATTAGCATGCCTTATTGGAAAGTCCAGCCGTGTGGCACTGCTTCTAATGCACAAACAGGCGTTTATAGTATTGCTCCACATTGCTGCTCCAAGACAACTGATCCAAAACAGTTAACACTACTGTAACTTACAGTAGTGTTGACTCTGCAGGGCCCACTGTGATGTGTGATGCAAATCCGAGCCGTCCATGGTCCACCTAGGACACCCCCACTTTTTAGGCCCCGATCCCAAAATCTCCTTGATCTGTAACTCATGTGGGCCACACCGCAGGAAACAATTGAGAGGGGACGCCCATTGTGATGTTTATATGACACCCAAACCCGTGCATTATGTGTGCCCCACCCGAAGGGACAACCCAAAAATCAGGCTGTTCCAATATTCAGGTGGGTCCCAAGATGTAATTTTATATGTTTTGGGCATGATCTAACACTGTTGAATTTGGTGTGGCCCACCTAAGCATTGGATCCGGCTGATCTTTGGGGCGCCCCATTTTCTTGAGGGCCTGTGTTTGATTCATGACGCGGATGTCTGACACAGAACACAGTGGGTCCCTCAAAGTCAACTGTAGTCCATGGGATCAATTTCGTGCACGTGGGTGTGGGTTGAATTTCTCAAGTAGTGAATGATGCTCTTCATGTCTCTGCAGATGTCCGCATATGAGTTGAGGTTGTCTTGGCAAAATTAATTGTTTGGAGATTGGAATGGGGAAAGAATTATTTGTGGACTGGGAAAGGTTTTGGATTGCAGGATAAGATGCTCCATTTCAAGTCTTGTTGAATCTAGATATGTGGATGATTGATAAGAATTTCCCTTTTGACGAATATGGTTGAAAGGAAATTGGCAATTTGGAAAAATTGATATTTAGCTTTTGGGCTGGGTTACCCTTATTTTCTCCACCCCTGATAGCCTTTGAGGTTCGCTTCATGTCTCCCTTTGATAGTTAGGTTGCCTTGGTAGCAGGAATTGGAAAGGTATAAAAAGTTTTTCTATGGGAACGATGAGCTGGGAAACACATGTATTTGCTAGAAAAAGTTCATAAACCCAAGAAAAGAGGGGTTATTTTATATTTGGAAGTTCAGGAGTGGTTAATTTGTGTAGGGGACCCCAATTTGTTGTGATAAGGCTTAGATGATGATGATGAAGAACTCAAGGAGTGGTTTTGGGGATTTTGGAAGTAAACTGATCCTTTTGATGGAGGTATCCACATCATCTTAACATCTCTCAAGTCTCAACAATTTGAGGTCAGTTTTTAAATGGTACATTGGCAAAATTGTTACAATCGGATGCACACATGACACTAACCCTCATTTAGTCGGGCTTTTTGGTGGCATCCATGGTGGAGGCTTGCAATTACCATCCACGACCATCTAGGGAAAATATCTTCTAGAATATACTTTTTTGGTGATGAAGGATCCTTGTGGAGGAAGGCAATATTTTAAAATTATGGCTTTGGGGAGAAGAGTTTAGTTGTTGGATTGTTGGTGTAGGGAGATGTTTAGGCATGTGGCGATCCATTTTTAAGATTGTTTGTGAGTTTAGGAATGGAGGTGCCGCCATGTGGGAACGTGGCGAGGTTCTGGGAACATCTACAATGGGGGTACAATGCTCCATTTGATAGTTCGGTATGGCTTTGGTGGTGATAGGGGTTCTTTATTAAAGAGTGGGGGATTGTTTGGAATCCTTTTACTGAATTACTGAGATTGTTTAGAATCTAGTTTTGGGATGAATCATGAGGATGATGAGGTTATGTGTCTACTGTCTTGTGACATTCATTTTTTTATGAGGTCCATATTGTTGGTGAAGATAGCTGGGTTTGGTTATAGGATCAATTGGGTTTTGTCTTAGGTAGGTCTTTTGTTTCAATTATTTCCACTACTCCTTGATGGTGGGATTGCATGTCCAGTGGTGATTTTGGATAAAATTTGGACGAGGTTTAGGTTGCGTTTGGCTCATGGCTATTTTAGGAACATTGAAAAATAATTTGTTATTTTGGAATTTTGACTTTTTTAGTGGATCTAGAATAATTGGCTCTTTTGTGTTTTATCGGGAAGAAAGTGCTCTTTTTGTATCCACATGAGTATCCGCATGAGTATTATTTGAGGAAGACAGAGTAATATTTGAGGAAGGTAATGACAATCAATTGGTGGGGGTGGAGGAATATTCCATCAAGGATTTCTCCTTCCTAAGGATGATGCCTGCATGAGTGGGAACATCCACTGGGCCAACTCGGTGTCGGTTTGAGCCTTGAATGTCTCCTCTGAGGGACGCATTGTGTGGATTCTCAACCTAGTTCAGAGCTTTGGTTGGACTCAAGTAGCTACATCTCTGAACTTTTTCTTTGGAAGGGGTAGGTCAGTGAAGCTACTTGAATACTGTGGAAGGATTATCGTGGATCCCCTCCTTGTTTGGTGCCCTACTCTTAAAGGGGTTAAGGAGCTCTGTGGGCTTTGTAGGATGATGGCCAAGGTCTCAAAGAGGCTGCTTCTCTAGCCAACATGATCTGGTTGCTTCGAATCAGAGAGGGTAAGTACAATCTTCTGGATATCCAATGGATTAGGGATTGCATATAGCGAGTGGGCAAAGTTGTGGTGGCCTCTGTGGAGGGAAACAACGATGGTTTCATTGCAATTTTCAGGCTGTTGGAAGAGAGGGAGAATATTGACTAAGGGGTGGAGTATCATAAGAGGCCAAGTTGAGGTATGAGAGAATTAATGAATTTATCTTCTATACCTTTCAAAAAAAAAAAGGGAAAAAAAAAAGAATTTTTCTTCTATTTTGAATTGTGACATCATGGGGAAACACTGAGAGGTTTATCAATTGTTGTGTTGGTGAGGTCGTTGCTTCTAGGATTGTCTATTAAACAAGGAAGTGGACTTGCTCAAGGTAAGTGGAACTTAATTGGTTGTGTTATTAAGATGCTATCTTAGGGGTTGGGGTGTCAAACCAGAAGCTGCCAAATCGAGCAATTGTGTAAGCTTAAAAAATGTTCAGTTCATATCTTTACAAAATAAAAATTCAAACTTGGAACAATGGGCTTATCTCATTGGTTTGGACATGCCCCAATTTTGATTACTTCTCCCTAAACTTGGTAGGGGTAACATAAGGAATTATAGTGATTTATAATGCGATCTTGTTAAAGACGGTTGATGGTCAGGCTTCTGCTCACTTTTGGTTCTTCTAAAGCTTGCAAGTTCTGTGACGAAATGGGTCTTCACTGCCATATATGGTCCCAATGATCCAAGTAATAGACCTTAATTATGGTTGAATTGCCAAGGATTGGCTACAGATTGATGTCAAGGCTCCAATTGTTGAAAGGCAAGATAGAGGACTAGGACAAGTAAAAATATGGTTCAGTGGAGGACACTAAAATTATGCTGCTAAATGGCATCCAAAATCATAGACAGAAAAGAGGAACAAGGCCTTTTGGCTGATGATGATTGCTAACAACATTAGCTCCTCAAGTTGGAAAAGAAATAACAAAGGAACAATTAATGGTGATAAAGGTTAAAGGTTGTGTGGCTAGAAGAAGTGGACGAGCTCAAGCTTCTTTCATGTTACAGCTAATGCTAGGAGGAGCAATCTTATTTATAGCTTGGTGGTGAATGAGGTGAGGTTGGAGAAAAAAAAGAAAAAATTTGTGAGGCAGTTGTTGACTATTTTGAATGCCTTCTAACAATGGATGGTTGTAATCGTCTGAATATGGATTACCTTGATTTCAACTAAATCGATGAGGTAAAAGCTGTTTGAGTTTATCATTTCAAAAAAAGGAAAAAAAGGAAAAAAAGAAAAAAAGCTGTTTGAATTTATCAACGGTTCCCTATTTGACTTCTTCAAAGCCTCGAGGGGCCTCCGGCAAAGCGATCCTCTTTCCTCATTCTTATTTGTCATTATTTCCGAATTTAAGTCGGATGCTAGTCTAGGGTCAATCTGTGGGTCTGTTTAAGGGTTTAAAGTTCCAAATATCCCCCTTTGAGCTAGTCATCTCCAATTTTCTGATGATACTCTCATCTTTTGAGAAGTGGAAGGGTCCATGGTGGAAAATCTTAGAAAAATCATCAGGTGCTTCGAGGTGGTTTCGGGTCTCAGAGTCAATCTAGTTAAAAGTGAGATGCTTGGCGTTGACTTGTCTTCGTCAGAGGTCTCCTGGATGGTAGGTAGTTTTGGGTGTCGAGCTGGGTCTCTCTTTTCCACCTTAGCCTCCCTCTTTGTGTGGGGAGACTTGCCAACCACTTGTGGATAAGGTGTTGGAGAGGATGGAAAGGAAACCCTCCCCTTGGAAAAACAAGTTTATCTCTCTTGGGGGCATAATTACCCTTATTAATGCATCCTTGTTTAACCTTTGTGTTTTATGTTTCTCTTTTGTTGTTCTGTGTTGGTTATTGACATGATTGGCAGATTAAAGAGGGATTTTCTTTGGCAATGTGGCGCGTGTTTGGGGAATTACATCTTCCGAGTTGGAAGTGTGTAAACCTCTCTCTAAGGGCTGCCGAGATTAAGAGGCTCAAAGAGGTTTATATGGCATTGCTGGGTTAATGGGTTTAGAGATTTGGGGTGGAGGATGATAGTTTCTGGAATCCATTGTGGTTGGCAAATATGGGTCTTCCTCAATGGGGTGGGGTGGTGGATTAAGGAGTCGCCCTTGCATCGTGCTTCCCATATTTGGAAGGCTATCATGAGAGTTGTCCACAAGGTGTTCGAGGGGTTGGGTTTCTTTGTTGGGGATGGTGTTTGGGACAGGTTCTTGGAAGATGTCTGGTGAGTTAAACCTTAGGTCAATTTTCCCTAGTTTGATTGGGCTATGTCCGGTTGTTGATGTCTTGGTCGCCTATTGTTTTTGGTTCTTGGGGGATGGATGTGTTTGGGTTTCCCCTTGTTAGAGAAATCTCTTGGATTCGGAGATTGACGACTTAGTTTGCCTTCTTTTGCGGTTGTAGGGAATCTAACCTAATATGGCCTTGAAGGATTTATAGGTTTGACGCTTTGATGAGTTTGGATATATATTTTTTGTGTGACATTGTTCTTCTCATTGATCTCTTATCCTGCGATCTAGGCTCCCTACAATCATATGTTGCTATGTGGTCTTATGGGGCTCCTTTGAAATTTGCTACTTCCGTTTGGCTACCGGAAGAAATAGGATCCTGATCGTAGACAATCTTTACAAAAGAGGCATGGCACTCCCTAATATTTGTCTTTCGTGTTTCGAGGATGTGGAATCTGTGAATCATTTACTCATTCATTGCCTCCTTGCGAGTGAGGTTTGGAGTAGTATTCTTTGCTTGTTTAGTGTCTAGTGGGTGATGTCTAGTTCTATTGTTGATTTATTTTGTGCTTGGCATTTGGCTCGGACGGGACGAGAGAAATGAACCAGATGGAGAATAGCTCTTCATGCGGTTATTTGGGCTCTCTGGCTTAAGATGACGAGTACTACTTCAGGAATAGGAGTTGCCCTCGTCTAAAGGTTATTAATAGGGTTAATCAATGTATTAAGGAGCGAGTGGGCACCTTAATTGGCCAGTTTTATTTTTCCTTTTCCGTTTCTTTTCTTTCCCTTTTTTTGTTTCTTTCCTCTTTTTGCATGTTGAGCTTGAATAAATTCAGTCTCTTTCAAAAAAAGAAAAAAAAATCTGTTTGAGTGGAAAGGCTGATGGAAGATGAGGAGGTGCTCGAAGCATTAAGTCTCTCGGTAGGAAAAAAGCTCCAAGGTTAGGTGGCTTCCCATTCGCGTTCTTTCTAGTGTTTTGGGAGGATGTGAAATTTTAAATGTTAGCCTTCTTTGTAGAATTTTATGAAAGAGGCAGACTATCTAAGACATAGGTGCATCATTTATAGCTTTGGTCGTGAAGAAAGATGGGGACGAGTGCTTGACAGACTTTTGGCTATTAAGCCTAATTGTTGACGCTTGTAAAGCCTTAGGGCTTGTTTAGATTCATGGAAAGCATAAGAAAGGAAATTGTGTTTCTTGGGAAACCTTATTTCTCAAAAAGTGTGGGGAGAAAATATTGTTACCTAGTTTGTTTTTCGACAAGAATTTTCTAAAAATTTAGGATATATTTTCAAATTTAATGTTTGGCAACATAAATTATTTTTTGGAAAGAAATTATAGGTAGTCACTAACATGTGCCAGATTAGCCCATGTGGCACATGTGGGATGCTTGAAGATGGATAATGGTTCATGTGGCATATGTGAGACATTTAGGCACTTAAAGCTGAATTGTGGTACATGTGAGGTGTTTGAAGCTGTACCGTGGCACGTGGCACAAGAAGCGCATTGGCACATTTGATTCCTAAGCACTTGAAGTTATATGACAGCATGTGTGTCACGCCCTGAAATTCAGTACCCGAGTTGGCCAGGCCCGAACCCGAATTCCAGGACTGTGAGTTGACTTTAAACACAATATACACCACAACCTACATTATTTTCGTGATTTTTACGGCAATTAGAGTAACTAAAAGGAGTCAAAGTAATTATTATTACATAACATCCATAAATTAATCATTGAATATTTAATTACATTGATATTAAAAAAAAATAATAATAATATAAATTGAACTTTAATTAATTTCTAAATAAATAAGGGAAAAAGTCTTCAATCTTGCCCAACTGATTCTTCATATACAAACCCTGCAAAATAATCTATACGGGTGTGAGCGCGACAGCTCGTAGGGTCACATCCTTCCCAAAATTGAAAATTCTACGTTAACACAAATAAAACTCAATAATGCAAATATGATTAATTACGAGTATTGAATCGTCATTTTACATGACAACAATAACAATTTATTTTTTTCATAACAACAAAATAAGATAATGTAGTCATCTAGAATCCTTTTTGGTTCAATCCAGGGCAGAGCACCCGTGTGTGTTGATCCTTTTAGGAAATGACCCTCGGCAGAGCACTGGTGTTAATCCTTTTAGGGAATGACCCTCTACAGAGCACCTGGTGAATAGACTTTTAGGGTAAATACCCAAGGTAGAGCACCCGTGTCGATTTTTTCGGGAATGACCCTGGGCAGAGCACCCGTACCGTGCTGATCATTTCGGGAATGACCCTGGGCAAGCACCCGTATCAAAATAACATAATGGTCCTTTTCGGGCAGAGCATCTATAATATAATTAAAAGCATTTAACAATAATTAAATGAATTTATTATATATATTAGAAATCAAATAAATGCATTCTACATCATGTAAAACCAAAATTAAATGTCTTAAATCAGCAATACGAAATGAATAATTAAGAAAATGAAAGTATATAATAATGTAGTCTTTTCAATCGGGAAAATCACCTACCTGGTGTGTTGAGTGGAGGTTGAATGACATAGTTTAGACGTTGCAGATTGAAGATGGATCCAATGGATAGTCGAGATTTTCCGATTTATAGGTTGGCTCAAAAACGGAAAGAGAAAGGAGGAAAAATCGGAAAGGTTTCAATTTGCGTGGATTGCATTGTGGAAGCCTTCCAAATCCCTTACTGCAACGGAAGCTAGGTGGGTCCAACGAGATGTTTGTGAGAAATCCATTCCGTCCAGCTACTTTGCCGGGTCGTAATAATACATGATTCTAAAGGTAAGGCAGATTTGGAATTTAGGTGGGCCATAAGACTGGAAATAGTGGGGTTGAACGTTTGTCGTTAAAATCTTCTTGGGTTAATGGTGAGCGGCCTAGATTGTTTGGTGGGTTCCGCCGATGAAGAATGGTGAAAGAAGAAAGAAGAGAGTTTGAATGGGAGAGGAAATTGGGGAGAGAGGTTAGGTCGTGCGGTTACCGGTGCGAAATGCAACAGAGGAGAATGGGAGAGAAGTTAGGCCGTGCTGTGCATTGTGTTTTTTTTTTTTTTGGCACGGTGGGCCCCATAGGGATGACATGACGAATCCACTCCGCTCACCAGTTTTATTAAAACATTTTAGGGTATGGGCCAAAAAATGAGATAAGACCTGAAGCTCTAGTGGGCCACACCATAGGAAATGGCAGGACTTAGTTCCCACCGTTATTTTAAAAAAATGGGTTGTTACAATGTGTGCACATTGGCACCATTAGCACATGTGGCATATTTGGCACAATTGAAGATGGATGATGGCACATGTGGCACATTGACACATGCGGAGTTTTGCACATGTGGGGCATAAGAAAGAATGAATGGTGTGCCACATTAACATGTGGGGTGCTAGAAAAGATGGCTGGTGGCACACGGGGCACATTGACACATGGAGCGCAAGAGAAGATGGATGGTGGCGCATGTGGCACATTAGCAAATGTGGGGTACAAGGGAAGATGGATGGTGGCACATGTGGCACATTAGCACATGTAGGATACTTTACACATGTGGGGCACAAGAGAGAAGATGGATGGTGAGACAAGTGGCACATTGGCACGTGTCATAGTGGTACGTGTGGGGCATAATTGAAAATGGACAATGGGTCATTTGACACATTGGCACATGTGGCATATGTGAGGCAATTAAAGATGGATGGTGGCACATTGAGGATTAACCCTTGAGAAACTCATTTCACTTCCATCGTAGGATAATGCCTTTATGAGGGGTGGAGGTGGGAAAATAAAGTTGTTATTTTCCAACAAAGATAGAAAGTGGGAAGTAATGTTTCCCAAATTCCCACAAAGAAAGGCTTGGCAAACAACGAAAAGTGAGTTTCATGGGAAACAATGTTTCTTTTCCTTTCCCTTCTTTCCATGAATCCAAACAGGCCCTTAGTGAAAATCTTTGCCTCCAGACTTCAGAAAGTGGTGGGTGTGATTCCTTTAAAGGCACAAGGGGCCTTTATATTTAGGAGGTAGATCTTGGATGGAGCTTTAGTTGCTGACGAATGCAATGATTTGTCAGCAAGGAAGGGGGACTTTATGTTTGGGATGCTGATCCTAGACGGAGCTTTAATTGCTTAGGAATGGAACAATTTTAGTTTTAGGGCAGGATTTTTGAGAACTATTTGTAAGCTTGACATGGAAAAGGCGCATGACTGTTGACTGGAACTTGTGTGCTACATGGTAAAAGATTGGGGTTTGGTTTGGAATGGCATAATTGGATGAAGAATGGATGGGTTTGGCTTTCTTCTCAGTGCTAGTGAATGCTCACCTAAAGGATTTTTTAAAAGCTCTCGAGGTCTTTGGCAAGGAGACCCCTTATCCTTCCGTTTTTTTTTTTTTTTTAAATTTTTTTATTTAATATAAATTTTATAAATTTAATTTTATTATAATTTTTTCCTGTCATGGCTGAGGTTCTCGGCAGAATGTTCAAACAGGCGAGGGGTGTATGCTTTATCAACTGCTTCTTGGTTGAGAATGCTAACTTCTAGGTCATTTGCTGATGACATATTGTTGTTTGGTGGGTAATCGGACTCAGGTGGACAATTTATGCAAGTTTCTGCGTGCTTCAAGGTGGTCTTGGGTCAGAAAATTATCAACATTAAAAGAAGTGACTTATTTGGTGTTCGGCTCAATGAAGAAGTAAATGATTTTGCTTAGATTTTTGGTTATAAGACAGTCAACCTTCCTCCCACTCATCTCTGTTTTCCAATGTGTATTGTGAAGCCAAAGAATCTCTTCGGATGTAGTTCTGGAAAGAATAGAGCGGAAACTGTTGGGTTGAAAGAGTCGCCATTTGTCCTTTGGAGGTTGAATAACTTTTATTGATTTGGCCTTGTCTAACATGCATCTGTATTATATGGCCCCTTTTCTATTCCCTGTAAGTGTTATCAACTTGGAAAGGATCCATAGGGAGTTTTATGGTGGGGGACCGGGGCAAAGAAGAAATCCCATGTCGTGGATGGGGGGTGAGGTTTGCAAGTCAAAGGAAGTGATGGGTCTTGATATTAGATCTCTAGACCTGTTAAACTTGGCTCTCCTGGATAAATGGTTTTGGAGATTTGGGGAGGAAAGGGATAGCCTTTAGAAAAAGGTGATCTCTAACAAATATGCGGTTGATGCTGGGGGTTGGTTCACCTATCCTTCATCTTAATATAAGGGTGTACAGGCTGTAGAAAGTTGTGCATAGATTAGGGAGGCTAACTCATTCAAGGTTGAGATGACCTTGGTTTCAGGTGATGGTTCACACATCTGCTTTTTGGAGGACATGGGGAAGTCCTCTTAGTTCTGCCTTTCTTCGTAGGTATGGAGGGAGGGGTCTCTTTTTGTCCGTGCGTGTCTCAGGTTGGCGATTAGTTGGTTTGGAATCCTCTCTTTAGGAGGAATCTATCAGGTGAGGAGATTGTGGAATTTGTCAGCTTGATGTAGCTTTTACAAATTTGCCACCACATCATGGGTGTGGAACCCATGCAGTTTGGGGAGTTTTTGGTGAGATCCTTTTAAAATTGTTGTATGGTTACTTTTGTCCTCTTGCTCATGATCATATTTATCATTTTTTGAGGTATCCAAGACCTCATGTTGTTGCTTTGTGGTTGCTAATTGGCAAGAACAAAGTTCTCACAATTGACCATTTGAGGAACATGCATATGATCATTCCCAATGGACGCAATTTGTTCTTGTGTGATTTGGAAATAGTGGGTCATCTGTTCTTGCATTGCTCTTTTGTAGAAGATTTGGTGGAGTTTCTTTAGTATATTTGAAGCCAATTGGTTGATGGCTACAAAGATTTGGGATCTCTTTAACGTGTGGCAAAAGTAGGAGGAAATGGAGAACCCTTTGGTGGCTTGTTTTGTTAGCTTTTCTTTGGACGGTCTGGCAGAAGTGCAACCATAGGAACTTGAGAAATAAATTGTGCTGTGGGAAGCGTCGTTATATAAGTGAAGTGGTCAGTGATGGAGAGGAGTGGGCTAGGGCATCCGATGCCTTTGTTGGCTGTCCTATCGAGGCCTTTTAGGACAATTGGTGGGTAACTCTTCTTTGTTTTTAATAAGATAATTCCTATTTTTGTATTTTATTCTTTTTTATGTTTTAATAGATTTTGGTAATCCTTAAAAAAGTAAAAAGCCTAAGGCCCTGTTTGGGCACGTGAAATATGGTGGAATAGAAGGGATGGAATTACGGCCGCCACTGCATTTATGAGTTGCAGTAGATGGTCGGCTGCATTGCGTGTACACCTCTATCCCATGCGCCGCACATGACCTGTTTGGGTTTTGTGGGATTGCAATCATCCCATGGGTTATCTCATATGGGTTTGTTTGGATTTCCCATGGGATTGAAGTGGATTTCAGAAACGGCGTCACCTCCTCCATCTTCACCCAATCGGAGCTCAGAGCTCGACGGAGTCGGCGTAGTTGGCATCGCTGGCCGGGAATGTGAGTTGCCGGCGGCCGCAAAAGCCAGAGACACGTCGGAAAACTTGGCGTTGACATCGATGGACGGCGATGCGTCGTCGTGAGATCTAGGAACATAGACGCAGAGATTCAAACCCAGAGCAACCTTTGCTTTGCTCCACCTACTCGCCATTCTCTTCTAGATCTGAAGTTCTTCAACAAAATCTTTGAAAACGAGCCTTCAAATCCCGAAAATGGGCATAAGGAGCGGAAGCGATAGCGTTTCTGTACCTTTTTCTTCGAATTGAGGGGAGTCCGAGGTGGAAGAAACAGGAGGAGAGTTGAGATAGGAAGGGCTGGCAAGGGTTTTTGTATTAGAGGTTTGAAAAAAGAAAAGGAAAAAAACCCAAAAAGGCCAAAAGAGCAAGATCGAGTAAAAAAAGGAGCTCTTTCTCCTTCTCGTTCATGGCCGCCATGAGAGGTCTGGTTTTGATTGCGTTGGGAAGAGAAGGGGTGTGGCTTGAGGGATTGAATGTCGCGATAGGGCGTATCTCAGTGGGATTGAAATCCCACCGACTCCACTGCACGTGCCAATCCATCTTAAGACGCGGAGAGACGTCCGCCATCCAAACAGCTCTCCGTCCGTCACATCAAGGATTAGCGAATCCCATAATTCCTAACCAAGGTATTCTGTAACAATAACGGTGGCCGTAACGGCCACCACCGTTACTGTTATGATATGGGCCGTAACGGCCGTTACAACCCCCGTATCGGCCGTTCTTTATTTTTTGAAAAACGTTGTTCCTGGACCGTTACGGCCCGTTTTTCTGTAACGGCCATTATGGCCGTTTCGACCCCGTAACGCGTAACGGTTATGACTGTTACCGTTACGAAACGGCCGTTACGGCCGTATCGTAACGGATACGGGACACCTTGTTCCTAACACCGATTAAGCCAGATACCCAAACAGGGCCTAAAAATCATGAATGACTTGTCTGTGGCTTGGTCCAAACATAGCCTTATTTCGGCAGCTTGGTTTTGTCGTCAATTCTTAGTGAGTAGATAGGACTTAATTTTGAGTTCTTGTCCCAGTTGCGAGTTGTTCTTGGTCTTGTTCCAAGGTATGTTGTGTTCCGCACATTTCTGGTCAAGTCTTTTTATTAGAGGACACCTTATGAAATGTTTTTTTTTTTTAATTTTTTTTATTTTAAAAAGGTATTAATATAGAAGAGGTGTTAGTTCACCTTCTGGTACATTGGTTGACAGCTTGATGATTGTTTAGTACTTCGCTAAAATATCTTTGGTATGAATTGGGTACTATTTCCTCGTAATGAATGATGTTATTTGGAGGTGTGTTGGGGGGATTTTGTGGAGGTGGGTTGGTGGAGGCTTGATCTTATTGAGAATTCTTTCCTACACTACCCTGTTAAAAATTTAGAAGGGAAACTTTATTAAACAGCTTGTGACAGCGAGAAAAGAATACAACCCAAGCAAGCTAGCCTAAACATGAATTAATTGGAGTTCCATAGAAGGGGCTGTTGAGTACTCGCATAGTTTGGAGTCTTAGTATCTGTTGGTTTTCATTTTTTTTTTTCTCTGAATGCAATTGTTATTAGTAGTTCGATATGATTAGGAGTGTTATGGATGAGGTGCTTGCACCATTAAGGTTTATTTTGAAAATTTGAATCATAAAGGATTCATATCTACCTAGGCCCATAAATATCCCTATATGTCCATCCATCACATAGACAGTCTTTATGATTTCCTGAAATAAAGATTGTTAGATGTGTTTTCTTTCATGTTAGCGTTGTGTCTGCTTGCATGCGCCCTGGTATTGCTGATAGTATCACATTGCATAGATGATATCATCCGACAATTCGAAATATCACAAGATATTCGCAGGATTCCTTTATAAAATCCCTGACAATATCGAGGCAACATGTGGGAGGTGAAAAAACTGATTTTTTTTTTTCGAAAAAAAAAAAATCAAATTACTGCATTTTCTTTGGAATCTCTTGTTGGGATGTAGTGGGCATAGGTGTATTTTTTGCTTATTTTTTTGGTTTTTGGGTTTTTTGGATGTATTGTTTGTGTTTTGATACTTGTACTGCATCATTTATGAATTACTGAACTCTTTTGGAAATAATCTTTGTGAAGATTCTCTTTTTTGGATATAACTGCATCTGCATCACTTCCATCAAATGGTGCTTAGTTTAGGATCCTATACATTATACAAAGGAAACTTATTATGCATTTTTTTTCCCCTGTAATATTTTGAGTTCGAAGTTTGTAATCATGTCTTTTTTGACTTCTCCTGAAGTTCCCGTTGAAAAATTCTTTCATTTTACCAAAGTTTCCCTCTGACCCTGATACATTTCCCGAAACACGTGATATTTCCTATGTGACACTGCTGTGTTTCTGTATCCCAAGGGTGAGATACATGCATTGTTAGAGACAGTGAGGAGAGTTCGTACAGTAGCAGAAATTGGGGTTAGCAAGGGTTTCACTGTGATCTCTAGCTTCTGTCTAGAGGACTGTGATTTCAACTCTCAGTCTCATTTCTCTGCTTTCAACATCCTGCATGTGATAACTTTTTCATAAAGTTTACTGTGGGTTTTCTCTCCAAAACCGGTATGTAATTTCTCAGGCATTTGCAACATGATTTTAGGCAATCCTGGTTTCACTGAAAGGCTTGAAGTAACTTCATTTGTGGCCTTGGCTTTTATCTTTTAAAAGAATTGGGTGATCAATGAGGATGTTTCCAGTAGATTTAGAGCTGGGTGAATGAAGTGGAGATGTGCCTTTTGTGCTGCTGTGTGATCGAATGATCCTTCACGCAATGAAATGCAGAGATATATTTCTTAGGATAGTTATTTGATCGATTATGCTATGTGGGCAGTTAGTAGGTATCATGAACAGAGGATGAGTGTTGCAAGGATGAGAATGCTGAGATGAATGTGGGAAGGCTAGGAAGGCTATAATCGAGAATGAGGTCATCGTAAGTGGAGCCCAGTGTAGCTCCAATCAAATAAAGTGATGGAGGGATGATTCTACCATGTGATACACAAGTCACAGATGATCTTAGGAAGGGGTGGAATTCAATCACAGCTAAAGGCCCTGAAAATAGGATTAGGGGAGACTCCCAAGGGCTTGGATAGAAGTGGTGAGAAGGGATAGAAGGCTTGTCAACTTACCAGAGGGATAAGGCCTTGGATATGAATGATTGATGAGACTGGATTCATAAAGGCAACCTGGTACAAGGCTATGACAACGGCAATGTGACTACTCCCCATTTCGAAGATAGAGGAAGGGATCAGTGTTTGGTTGTACAATAAGCATTGATGAAAAATGAGTTTTGGGGCATTAAAGTGCAAAACTTGGATTGTTATTGAATGGAGGTGGCAGGTGGTTTAAGTGAGACAAAGAAAAGGCGAGGTCAAGCAAATCAAGATGGGTGAACTCCTTACTTTGATGGGAGCTCAAGGGGAATTGGGTCCAACTGATATTGATTGGTTGTTTAGAGACAATAAATGTGAAATTAATCTAGCTGGTTCATTGGAATAAGAGATTTTAACAAAGTCAAGGCAAAGTCTGATTTGGTAAATCTAAGGTTTTGAAGGTAATTATTTGGTTGAATCTTTGAAAGTGATTCTGTCTTTTATTTTATTTAGGAGTTTGATCTATTAACCCCTTTTATAGTGGTGCTATCCCCTTCATTGGCCTCCCCGTGGATGAACATCTGTCAAAATTCAATTAGAGGACACCCCTCTTGAGTCGAGCTCTGCCTCTCACGCACTATAGAATGTACCCTTGCTGAAGAAAGGCCTTCCAGTAGAAATATCATTAATCTCTAGGGGCATTACTGCAGATCTTTGATGTTTTTTCCCCTACTCAATTATACTGCGCTTGATCTTGTTTATGTGAACCTCTATCCTGCAATCCTTTGGAAATTCTCTTTTCTGCCTTACAAAATGCTCCACAATGTTTCTTGGGTGGCGCACCTTCATGAAATATTCCTTGCAGTTGAAGAGCACTGTTGGACTAATTTCCACTAGCACTGAGATTGAAGCTGATTCTTCTAGTTGCATTAGGTCGGTCTTATTGGTGTTTTTTTTTTTAAAAAAAGGGTGACAACTTTATTGAGAAACAGCCGAAGCCGGGAAGAATACAAAACAAAAGAAGAAAAAAGAAACACACAAAACCTAGGAATGAAAGCCCAAGGGAAAAGCAAGAGCCTCTACAAGGAGGCCGCGACAGCCCACTCGATGACAAAAGATCTCGCTCTAAGAAAGACTCCTTTAGGAGAACCGCTAATGTGCTGAAAGCATGTATTGTTCCTTCCAAACCACACAGCTCAAAATCCTGCCACGAGTGCCAATTTGCATCTCCCAACTAAACCCGAGCCAAAACCTCCTACTTGCCATTGCCTGAAGAAATCGTCAATAGAAAACGGGATAACCCAAGCCATGACAAAGAGGCTGAAATAGCTATCCCACACCTCCTTAGAAAACGGGCAATGCAAAAATAGATGATTCACTGATTCCTCTATCCACAGGCGCAAGGGACACGCACTAACAATACATAGGCCCCCTCTTCCACAAATTGTTGATCGTAAGCACTTTGTTCCAGCCCACGAGGCAAGCAAAAGCCTCCACCTCAGGAGCCCCATACAACCAAATGGGGAAAGAATGGGCTTTTACGTCGACAAATGGGCCTCCTGAAATCCGAGAAGTGAGAGATTTAACCGAGAACAAGCCCACCTTCGAATCAAGCCAGCACACCCAGTCGCCATTTTTCTGTAAGGGTCACCCCCAAAAGCTGCTCGAGAAGCCACCAGCTCTTCCAACTCACTCTCATAAGATCTCTATGGCATAGAGGGGTCCAAACTACCCCCAGGCTGGAGTGACGAGTAGCAATAAGAAACAGAGATGTCAAGATTCACTGAAACTTGGGCTAATCTTGGGTAAGTCTTGACCAATTTTATCCTTCCAAAATCTAATCTGAGCACCATTCCCCACCCTAAACCCCACCCTACTAATCACCACCTCCTTAGTTGACATAATGGACCTCCAAACACTTGGCCCTCTATATATTGGAATGCGCTTAGGCCACCATGCACCTCCTCCCACCCCATATTTTTGCACCACTAGATACTTCCAAAGTCCACTCTCCTCCGACCCGAACCTCCAAATCCACATACCCAAAAGTGCTTCATTCTTGACACCTAAACCACGAATCCCCACGAATCCTTCTAGAGCCATCGGGTTGGTCTTATTGGGTGTGGAGGCATTGCATGCGATTCTCCCTTGAAAGGAGCATCTAGGGAATCTTTGTATTGTGCTCTTTTTTGTAATTTTGTTCTCTTTCTAATTGATCTTTTTCCTTTATGTAAGTTCTGGATTTCACTGTCATTCTTTTTAAGTTTTGCATTGCATGTGATTTAAAGACATTTTTCGTTTTGTTAGTTGGGATGCATGAGCTTCCAAAGAACTTCAAATTCTGAATTTTGATTTTTTTTATTATTTTAAAATTTGTTTTTGTTTTTTTTTTGTTTTTTTTTTTTGGGTGCATGAAGGCTTCCATTTGTTCGGTCTGATGTTTTACAGTCCTGTTTGGAACATAATATCCTTAACCGTTGTGTTCCTGATGAAGGTAGCATAGTTGTGTCAGTTGCATCTAAACAGCAACACAAATAAATGCATGACAAAGGGAAGAGAATAGTCTGCATCAAGGAGAGTAGAGTCAAACTAGCAGCTTATCAAAAAGGAAGAAGATGGTCAAACTAGCAAATATTGAATCTCTTCAAAGTTTTTTCACCAGGAATGAGAATGTTTTAGTAAGAGAGTACATAGTTGCTTGAAACTTTTTTTCTTTCTTTCTTTTGAATGGCTGTCACTGTATCACTTGAACATTACTGCTTGATTAAAAAAATAAAAAGCATATCCTACTTCTGAGTAGTTAGAATTTTATTTCTGAACTACAATAGCTACATCCTGTGCATAACTGTGGAATATAAATACAATATGTCTATTCCACTTATGCAAACAATGTTTGCACATGCTAACATGAATGCCTGCATGTACGCATATCTTCTTTATTGGTCCATGGTGTTTGCATTGAAAGTTGATTTCAGATAATAGCAACTTGATATTCCTTCTCTACCTAAATGAAACTTCTATAGCTTTTAAAGATCTAAGATTTTTCGGAGTCTTAAGTTGATGATGGAGTTTATTGTAGATACTTAATCGGCAAGTGGTGAAATCTGATTCGGCTACCATCAAGGTACAATATTTGTACTTGTTAGAATGTCTCCTAAATGCGAGATTCGAGCCTTTTCTTCTATATTCATTGCACAACTTAACATGTCTTTTGTTTCTAATCTTGTACTGGCATTTTAAATCATCATCATCATACAAGTCTTATTCCAACTAATCTCGTACTGGAATTTAAAATCCCATTTCAAATTTCAGCTGAGTGACTAAAATGCATTGAGCAACAACCACTTGTATGAGTTACAAAACTAAGAAGTACCTGGTCAGATTTCAAGTCTACATTAAAATGTCAAGATTCTCTGATCTTATGACTAGGAGTAGATGCACACATCGGAGGTAACTTATTCTATCAAAGCATCGTGGAGATCAGATAGCTCAAAGATGAGGACCTGGGCTGACTTTCTGGTGCCTGGCTGAATTGGTAGATCTATTATTTATTTCAGCCCGCCTAATCCCTAGTTTGGTATGACCATGGTCGTTGATTGCCCCAGCCATGCTTTCATGGGTTCACAAAGTTTGAAAATTGTGAGAAATTGCTAACAACTTGGTTGTCTAAGCTAACAACTTGGCTGCTAGAATTCAGAAACTGTAGTACATGATCTAAGACTTGCACTTCAGTCAGCTCTATGAGTGCCCTGGTGCTTAAGCTTTTGAAGTTTAAAAACTGAATCATATCACGATCTTTCCGATTTGCAAGTTCTGATCGAGCTTGACATTCAATGCAGAAATAATTTCACAATGTTTCTTCCACCAACTCCAGACTTAAAAAAAAAAAAACCTTCATGGGTTGCTAGAGAAGGCTAAGATGACTATGGGAGAAAGCTAGGATGTTGATAGTGGTGATGATTAGTGTTGTTTATTTCCAGGAACGTTTCATTGTGAGGCCTAGCTGCAGTACTCCCTTGTTGTTGTTGTTCATTGCCAGGAATGTTTGATTGTGAGACCTAGCTGCAGCAGTAGCCCCAATTCTAACTGTTTCTATTATTTTTCAATGTCTTCCGTATAGAAAATTTCTGCTTATTTTTTGTCAGTATTAGAGCATCATTGGAACTGTTTGAGTCTAGCTTTGTGCCATCTTGATTCTCACTGGCTGACGAATCTGGGTTTGAACTTCCATTTTCTGTTTTCAACAGCTTCCTTTTGTATCTCTGACTTCCCTTCTACTCTCTGGCATTGTGGTCTCATGATTCTTTTGTGCTTGGCTACTGAACATGTCAAAATGATAACATGCTCTGGTATTCTGTTCTCATATCGATAAAATAAAGTCTCATTATCTATAGCATAAAGTACTCTCTACTTTCCCTTTTCTTTTTCTTTTTCTTTTTTCTTGTGGATTATTTTTATTTATAAGAAGGAAAAAAAACGAAAAAGGGTAAAAAAATCTTTGATGAAACTATACCGTGCTATACTACCTTCCTAAAGAATTTGGCAACTCATATTTAGGGGGTTTATTCCGTCAAACATTTCATTTCCATATTAATGGAACAATATCCCTTTCTTCCAGCTTGAATCCTCGACATCTTTACTTGGAAGTGAGATTTTGTGACGTATGGTTGCATAACTCCTGCTTCGAGCTTCTGCTTCTGTTTCTTAGCTTTTTATACTTCTGACATTTTGAACGGATGCTTCCCTGCTTTGCACTAGAATTTGTTGCCGCTTCACTTCAAGATTTGCACAACTACAGGAAAAAATAAAGGCCAGTCATAGGTGTTAGTCAGTTGAAGGTCTTTTAGTTGAGATCGAGGATAAACAAAAGAAGTTCAAGAAGAAATTTGAAGTAGTTGCAGGTCTTTACCTTCTGTTTTTGGCAAAGCAAGGACAGGCTTAGTAACTGAGTCTTAATGAGTTGATTTGACCTGAGAAAGTTTCAAGATACTGGAATGAGCTTTTAAAGAGACTTGATGACCCATGGTCTAACTGAAGGTATGGCACAGGATTTGTGTAGCCAACCCCAATAAGTTGAGATAAGACTTAAATGATGATGATGATAATGATGGAATGAGCTTTTTAAGCTTAACTTTTCCTGACATTTTTCTGTTGAACTTTTTAGATCCCAGAGCTTGAGTTCGAGATTCCTCCAGAAGCTCAACGCGGGACATTGTCTACAGTATGTTCTTCCATTTGTTGTCTTGGTTCCAATTTATGTTGTTGTGACAAAAATGGCTGTTTGACTTTTGGTTCATTTATTTATTTTTCAATATCGATTCTGCTACTTGATGATGTTAAACGTTATTTCTTATGCTTTGCTGATGGACTCCTTTCTGGGAATTAAATTGCTTTTATTTCTTCGTGTAAATTACTAAGCCACCAGGACATTATTGAACTTTATCTTAAGAATGCATAGGGTATTGAGAATTGAAATTCTCTTGACCATAGTTAGGAAAACTCCATTTTAAACTCTGTATTTTTTTAAAATACTCGTATAACTGATCAACTGTTTAGAACTCCATATATTTCGAAAGATAGGCAAAAAAGTCATTTTTATTTTGGGCAAACTGAATTAAACACGTTTAGTTCAAAAAATATTTTTGGGGGCAATTTAGAAAATAGAGATTGGTGGTTGCCACCCATTCATAAAATAGAGTAGAATGTGAATATTTTTAGTAGAGATGGATTAATTTATTTGAGGTTTACTTGAAAAGGAAGCATTTGAGAGAGGCAAAGAATGCCATTCTACTTTTTGTATACATTGTTTTTCATACAGAAAGAAATTCCGATTATTTTAATTAAACTTTTCTATTTTAATCGTATCTATATATAATATATACACACATATATGCACATAGCTGTTTTTTTTTTTTTTTTGACTCTTAAGCCATATTAAACCTGAACTTTCCATTCACAAAATTTGGCATTTCTGTTTTATTTTTAATAAAAAATTTGACTATATTTTTATGATTGATACATAATTAAACACAAATATTTCCAATACCTTTTTTTAGCCGTATGCCATTTTGCAAACGATGTGTTTGACTCCTTTTTTGGTATCAAGAGGGTATGTAAATGAGTGTGCAAAGCAACTGGTCACTATATGGACTTTGCTACTTGATAAAAGCTTAAGGGGCTGATTCTATTCATTTCCTTAATCTGAGAAATCTCATAGAAAACCATGGAAGCGTGTAGTTATGGTTATAATTGTAAACCACTAGGATACATCAAAATAACTCTATCAAATCATGTTCTATGAAAGTATTTCAGGAAAAGGCACACACTATTTAATGTAGGCTTCTTGAACATCTGAGAGACAGATAACTACCAAATATCTTATTTATTTATTTCCCTTTTGATAATCATGAGGGTCATATAAAAGGGAAAAAAGTGCAAAGAGAATACCAAGGACCAAAAAGATGATCTTATTGCAGTAGAATATGGAGAAAGGGAAGGGGATCTTATTGCAGTAGAATATGGAGAAAGGGAAGAGGTTGTCAATGTGAGTAGTAGTTATAGATATGGGAAGAGGATTTGTTATGTGGAGGTTAGATTGCTCAGGTGAGTCACTTGTTTTGAAAGCTGCACAGGATTTAGGGTGTGGATTGGAGATGGAGCAAAGTTCTGGGATGTCTTTGGTGTGGGCAAGGAATGCTACGTGTTTAATGTTTGGGCATATATAGCATAACTAGATCCAAAGGAATGGTACTTGGAGAATTTGGAATGTTATGAAGGGTGGGATGGGGTAGGAGTGGGACAAATAATTTGGAACCTTGAGTTTGAAGGAATCTCAGAGATAAAGAAATTTCATGGCTTGTGGAGTTCTGGGGTCCACTTGAGGTAACCTAAATCCCTTCTACGGAGGCGATAAGAACATTTGGGCCATGGGCCGCTCACTTAAGTCGTAGCGTCAGGTTGTATTCTTTTCCTGCCTCTGGCTAAAACGGTTGTTATCTCTAAAAGAAAAATATTGGTTTTTAGTCAGGTTGATACGCCCTTCGATACCATTATTAAAAAACATGGTGGGGTGCTTCAACCCCTTTAAAATTAGTTGCTTTTGGTTTTTTATTATTTTTTTATTTTTTTTGTTGAAAATTAATGATATTTTATTAGAGAAGAGCCAAAGACGACCCAAAACAACAACCCACAACCCCCACCTTAACCTAAAGAAATACAATCTATAGGAATTTTTAAAGTAGAAGCCCAATCTAGCAAATCCACCTTCACTTTTCTAAAAACCATAGAAGCCGAGCTGCTCTTATCCCGAAAACTTCTGCCATTTTTTTCCTTGCAAAGGGTCTAAAGGCCTGCCTACAAGGAGAGCCTCCACAAGATCTTGTCTTATTTTCCAAAGCCGCCTGCATGCCAAGCTGAAAATAAGCACTCCATTGACTTGGACATCACCCAAGAGATGTTGAAAAGGTAAAGGAATCCTTCCCAAACAAATTTGGTGAACGGACAATGAACAAAGTGTTTTACCATCCCAACATCAGGCAAACACACAAAGCACATGTTTAGAATGACCATTGACCTCTTCTAGAGATTTTCAATCGTGAGCGCCCGGCCTTTACCCACCAACCAAGCAAAGGCTGCGATCTTTGAGGGAGTGCCATAGTGCCATACAAAAGCCGTAGAACCCGAACTTGATCCAAACGTAGAGAGAGCAAGCGTTCCATTGAATGAACGAGCAAAAAAATCAACCTGATCTATCTAGTCTCCATGCCATGGTGTCCTTATGCCCACTTGCAGGATAAATACCGTGGAGCCGAGTAGAGATTGCGATAAACTCATTCAACTCCTCACTCGTAAGATTCCTCCTTCAAGGAGCCCACACCTCCTTCCCTCCTTGGCATAAGCACCGGGCCCACTAGAACGTTTCCATCTATAACAATCTTGGCTAACCCTGGGAACTCTACTTGAAAAGGCCTTTTTCCAAACCACACATCTTCCTAGAATATTATCCTCTTCCCATCCCTAAGAGAGAAGCTCACCCCCTCTATAAACTTGGCTGATACGCTCTCAATCGCCTCCCACACTCCAAGGCCCTATATAAAGATGACCTCTTGACCTACCCACCACCCCACTGACCCCATTCTTACATGCTACCACACTCCACAAAATCCCTTCTTCTATCTCCAATCTCCACAACTATTTACCCAACAATGGAAAATTCAACTCCAAGGCAAGTGCACCTCCTCCCATTTCACAAGATGGAACTTTCGAGACTTTGCCACACATTGCCATAAAAAGCTGCACCTCAATTTTTCCAGCCACACCCACACCGTCTTTGGGCATCTAAACAAAGACATGAAGTGTAGGGGCATATTGGATATGGCCACTTTAATGAGGGTTGTCCTTCCTCTCAAAGACAAGTAGCAACTCTTCCATCTTAAGAATTTCCTTTCAACTTTTTCAATGACTACATTCTCTAAGTGCTTTGCCGGCTCGCCCATGCACAACAAAAGGCTAAGACAAGTAGATGGAAAGGACCCAGCTGCACAACCAAAAACCCTGACTAACTTCTCCACCTCCTCCTCAGATGATTTTGTTGGATGGTGGTGCTGGATAACCTTAAACCTTAAACCCCAACTGTTACAACCATTTCCCCAATATGGTCATATTCATAGCCTTCTTAACCCTAATTCCAGCTCCACCTTCACTGGTAGGTTTGTACACTTCGCCACTGCATTGGGTGAAATTTATTATTTTTTCCAATCCTCTCCAATGGTAATCCCTCCGAATATTTTCCAATCTACTTAGCAAACAAGTCGGGCTTTGGAAGAATGAGATGAAATGCAATGGCATGTTGGACGTGGCTACTTTAGTTAGCACTCAGCATAATTCTCCCACCAAGTGACAAATATCTACAATTCCGTCTAGAGAGTTTCCTCTCAATTTTCTCAACTACCTTACCCAAATATGTTTAATAGGCTTCCCTAGGCAAAGCAGTAGGCTCAAATTGGAAGAAGGGAGGCTACTGGGCTTGATACTAAACAACTCGGCTGGACTCCATTGGAAGCTAACCTGATGTCCAAAAAATCTCGTGCTTATGAATGTTGACCTTTTGCCTTGAGACAACTTCAGAGCACCTGATAACATTCCTCATATTATTGACTTGTACTTTAATAGTGTCACTGAATAGAATTGTGTGATTAGCAAACTAAAAATGAGAAATTTGACGATTCACATTTTCAACATTGAACCTATTAGGTAGGTCCGCTACACCTGCTTTCTCTAACATCTTGCTAGGTGCCTCAGTCACCACCACAAATAGAAAATGGGAGAGAGGATCCCTTTGGAGATGACCCCTTGAGCCTTTGAAAAGCCTTTTGGTTGGTCATTGACCAAAATTGAATAGCAAGCCGAAGGCACGCATTCCTAAATCCAACTTCTTCAGTTAATGCCACACCTAACCGAAGAAGCATGTAGTTAAGGAACTTCTAGTCGATATAGTCTTGAGCCTTTTCCATGTGTAGCTTACAAAACATCCACTTGCCTTGCTTCTTGTATGGTATATCAACACATTCATGGGTCTGGGATTTGCCTTACATGAAGAAAAGTTCCTTGAGTAATGCCTTCTGGCATCTTGATGCAAGAACTTTAGATAGGATCTTATCTGGGTCCTTGATAAAATTGATATGCCTGAAATCTCTAAGGCATTTAGCCCATCCTTCTTAGGGATAAGAGTGATAAAAGATGCTCCCACCTCCTTTGCTTACATATTTCTATCAAAAATTCTCAAGTAAAAGCCATTAAATTGTCTTTCATCCCTTGCCAAAAAATTTCAAAAAGGGCTATAGGGAAACCATTTGGGCTAGGAGCCTTATCCCTGCCTAGCGAAGAGACTGCAATCTTCATTTCTTCCTTGAAGGGCTTCTCTAAACTTTTGCATCCTTAGGGCCAATTTGATTGTAATCCAAAATTTTCTAGAGATGGATCTAAAGAATAGTCCACAATGGAATCACAAAGCACTTCCTTGATTTAATTACAAATGTTTGATTGAATTTGGGCCATTTATATTAGATTCGAAACTGGTAACTTTTTACTTCAAGCTATTGTAAGAATGATGTTGTTTTAATCATTCCATATGATGTGTTAATCATAGTAGAACATGTTAATGTACATTTTACAGATTTGGGTGCCATTTAATAATTTTTTAATATTTTTTTCTATTTACGCATGAATTTTGGCCCCTTTTTAAAATTCGAAAAATCAGTTTTAATGGTTGTTTTGCTGTTTTAATCATGCCATTTGATGTGTTAATCATAGTAGAACATGTTAATATGCATTTTACAGATTTGGGGTGCCATTTTATAATTTTTTAATATTTTTTCTATTTACGCATTTATTTTGGCCCTTTTTTTGAAAATTCGAAAAATCATTTTAATGATTCTTTTGCTGTTTTAATGACCTCATATGATGTGTTAATCATCGTAGAACATGTTAATGTGCATTTTACAGATTTGGGGTCCCATTTTATAATTTTTTAATATTTTTTTCTATTTACGCATTTATTTTGGCCCTTTTTTTGAAAATTCGAAAAATCATTTTTTAATGATTCTTTTGCTGTTTTAATGACATCATATGATGTGTTAATCATAGTAGAACATGTTAATGTGCATTTTACAGATTTGGGGTGCCATTTTATATTTTTTAATATTTTTTCTATTTACGCATTTATTTTGGCCCTTTTTTTGAAAATTCGAAAAATCATTTTTTAATGATTCTTTTGCTGTTTTAATGACATCATATGATGTGTTAATCATAGTAGAACATGTTAATGTGCATTTTACAGATTTGGGGTGCCATTTTATATTTTTTTATTATATTTACTATTTACGCATTTATTTCGGCCATTTTTTTGAAAATTCAAAAAATCATTTTTAATGATTCTTTTGCTGTTTTAATGATGTCATATGATGTGTTAATCATAGTAGAACATGTTAATGTGCAATTTACATATTTGGGGTGCCATTTTATATTTTTTAATATTTTTTCTATTTACGCATTTATTTCGGCCCTTGTTTTGAAAATTCGAAAAATCATTTTTTAATGATTCTTTGGCTGTTTTAATGATGTCATATGATGTGTTAATCATAGTAGAACATGTTAATGTGCATTTTACATATTTGGGGTGCCATTTTATATATATATTTTTTCTATTTACGTATGAATTTTGGCCCCCAAAAATAATTGCAAACACCTAAATGTAAGATATTTTCATATTACATTCATTCTAATATATCTATCATTGATAGTAGATAGTTAGAAAATTAAATATATGAATTTTGTAGTCAAATTCAGGTTATCTGGTTCATAAATTCATCAGATAGTCCGATACAACTTCTCACCAAAGAGTGGACCGTTACACCACCATAAACATGTTCCAATTTATAAATGAATGCATATTTGGAATGCGTAGAATATTCCAGATTTAATCCATATTTTTTCATATTTTTTCGGCAAAAAAAAATTTTTGCACCGTTACGGGCCGTTACGCCCCCGTATCCGTATCGGTATTGGTGGGCACCGTTACGCCAACCGATACCGATACGGGATACCTTGCCTTGAAGGGCTTCTCTAAACTTTTGCATCCTTAGGGCCAATTTGATTGAAATCCAAAATTTTCTAGAGATGGCTGAACCCAACCTTCCTCCTAAAGAAGATCTAAAGAATAGTCCACAATGGAATCACAAA
This sequence comes from Magnolia sinica, assembly GCF_029962835.1. NCBI lineage: Eukaryota > Viridiplantae > Streptophyta > Magnoliopsida > Magnoliales > Magnoliaceae > Magnolia > Magnolia sinica. The sequence goes on from NC_080575.1 coordinate 88,541,148, forward strand.
GCACTTCCTTGATTTGGACCCCATCAATCAACAAACTTGAATTTGGTTGCATTTATGTCTAGTGATTGAAATCCTGTGGACGATTTCATGTTCTTCCCCCTCTTTTAGCCAAAGAGCCTTGGAACATTGCCTCTGTTTTACCTTTCAAAAAAAAAAAAAAAAAAAAGAGAAGAAAAAAAGAAAAAGAAAAGAAAAGAAAAAATCCTCTGTTTGATCTTCTTCCTTTGAGTTTAGATTTGTAATCCTGTTTAAGACAGGCCCTTAAGATCTTATCGTCCTCAAAACATCCCATTCCTTATTAAGATCTAAAACTTGGATTTCATGGATGTCTTTTACTTTGTCTATCTTCCATAGTTTTTGCTTTTTGTTGAGTAATTTGAGTTTTAAATGAAGTCTTTGACCCTCCCAGCCTTCAAGGGAAACAGACCTCCACCACAAAACTCCTAATCACTGCCGATCACTTTGGCCTCGTGATAATGATTTCTGCCACCTTTGGATCTTCTGAAGGCTCTGAAGAAATCTGCTTCAGACCATTTTTCCAGCAACTGTTCTGCAAACATTGTCAGAAGTGCTGTTTTTGCATGGTTGGTTGGTTGGAAGAAGGTGGTTACTATCGACAATTTAAGGAAAAGAGGCATGACTCTAGTCAGTATGTGTTCCTTATGCTAGTGCAACAAGGAGATGGCTGATCATCTTTTTATCTATTGTCCTTATGCTAGAAAGGTGTGGGATAGCTTCCTTGGTAGTTTTGGGGTGAAATGGGTGAATCCTGAATCCATGCAAAGCTTTATGCCCACGTGGAGTGAAGATGGTATTGGCAAAACGGGCAAGGTCATTGGAAATTGGCCCTTTTTGGCAGGTCTTTGGGAACTGTTGGGCGAACAAAACAATCATTGTTTTCACAACACATCTTCAGAAGCTTCAAAGGTCATCTTGAAAGTGAAAAAGGACGTTACGAAATGGGATCTGTCCTGTAACTGATGCCGATTCATGCTTAACAATTTGTTAGGCCATGTTTTTTTTATTTATTTTGTGCATTCCTTTTGGCTTTTTGCCCCTTGCAATAAAATGTCTTTGTTAATACTCAAAAAAGCAAAAAAAGAAAAAAAAGGAATCATTGTTGGAAGTGCCCTATTCCCTTGCTGAGATCCTCTCAGCTGAGTGTCTCCTACTCTTCCTTTCTGATTCAAAATGGGAACCCGGTTGTACTTTGGCTTCGTCTTCTCCCTGACAATTCTACTAAAACTGGTGATGGGAGAAGTTTTTAAGAAGTGCTGAGTCTGCTGACTGATACGGATGATGATTGAGTTATATTCGACGATTGGGCATCTACATGATGGTTCACCAGGTTACTATGTTTGATTTTAGAAAAGTTTGAGAGCTTTTGACGTGTTAAGGTTCTGGATATTCATATTTAATATAGTCCAGCCTGTCTTTTCACGTATGATGATCTGTTATAATTTCATGGTCCCATTTCCCTTACAATGGGACTTTGGGATATTTCTGTTTGACACCTAACTGTGGGCTATTGACTGTTCCTCCCCATCTAGGTTGAAGGGATATTATTGCGTGCTATGGATGAATTGATGGCCCTTCAAGAGGAACGCAAGGTGCATCTTCGGCGGCAAATACTTCTTTGTAGAATATCACATGTTTTTGCATTGCATTTACACCATTTCTTCTGGGCTTTGCAGAAAGTGGATCCAGAGACAGCTGAAGCTTTAGATCAGTTTTTGATGAAATTGAAGTCCTTTGCAGGAGGAGATGTACCTTTCACCTTCATTCTTGATGATCCAGCTGGCAACAGCTTCATTGAGAATCCGTAAGCTTACATATTTGGGGATCATTTACACTTTGATTACCCGAACTACTATTTTCCAGTTATCAGTTGATGGTCCATTTATGGTCTATAGACTTCATTGTCACATGGCACTTGGTGCTTGTTTGATGCTCTGCCAGTTATTAGTAACAGGCTGTGTTGTTAACTATTTGGTATGAGTTTTATTCTGTTGATTTTTTTATTTTTTATTTTTATTGCTTGCCTTTTCTTTTTTTCTCTCTATTTTTCTCTGTAATAGTAGCGTTTGCACTTGTGTTCTGTTTTCTATCTCTTGAGCAGTGCATACCAGACCCTTTTTTTTTTTGTGGGGGGGGGGGGGGGGGGGGGGAGGGGGTTGAAATGTGGATGATGTAGCCAGTGATTGGTTAGATTTGGGAGTAGAAAGATGTTCCCTTGGGTGAGATTACATGGATGATGGGCAGCCCTGTTGACTAACATGCAACACATCAGTGAGAGCTTTTCTAAAACTCAACTTGGTTCACAGCAGAAATATGAATGTTTCCATGAGAGAGTTTACATGGATGATGAGCCCCTATGAACTGACAACACATCAGTGAGAGCTTTTCTGAATCTTGACATGGTTCACAGTAGCATGGAATAAAATGTTAGGATTTCTGTCTTGCCTTGTTTGCAGTTGTTTCCATTCTGCTTTCTTACATTGTTTGGAGAGGTAGCCACCTTTAGTTATTGCTAAAAAGCTGTAGTAGATCCATTCTGACATGTGAATGGAAGACTAAGAAAGTGGGGTACAACTTCTTTGTCACAGTTATCTGACTCCATCTTTCAAATGACAATGATTGAGGTTAAATTACTTGAGTATAACAACTTTCGTATCGCATTTGACAAGAATGAACATCGTAGCCTGAGGTAGAGTGTCTTGTGCATTATTTCATTTTGTTGGACTTTTACTTCAGTATGGTCATTTTCCTGAATTGCTTGGTGCCTAGAAAATAATTTTGAACAAGGGAACAAATTCTTTGAATATTTGTATCTGTTTTCTGACAATGTAGAACCCGTCTTTATGAACTTTGTCCAAAAACACGAAGTTGGTGCCTGTCTGCAGTGTTGTCAAAATCCTATGACTTAGGATTTGAGTTGAATCTTAAGCATAACGATTTGAATCCCACCTTTGAATCCCTTTTTATATTAATCTTACAAATTTATAATTTGAATCGTACAATTTATGATTCAAATTGTACTTGTTTTCTTCTATTTTAAGCTTCACTCGGCTTTCATTTTATGTTTTTAAATTGGTGGGGGCTTTAAGAATCATTTAGAAAAAAACATTTCCAAAATAAAAAGAAAAAAGAATTGTTTAGAAAAGGTAAATTATTTTATTTTGTTCCTTATAGTATAGATTAAATGATATGTATTCTCTTCAAATGTTAAATCGTAGACTTCATTTTATTTTATTTATGATTTCTTACTTATCTGGAATGTTTTTATGGATGGTTACAATCATGTTTACTTATATGTATTGTGGAATGATGGTTATAAATCAAAATATCTTTGTTTGTCGGTGTTCGGAATCAACTGCAGCTTTCCAATGCGATTCGACATTCAAGAAAGTTAACAAGAACATAAATTATTAAAGGATCCGTGTATGTTTTTTAAGGAAAAATTCTTGAAAGAAAGAAATAAAAAAAAACCTGAAAAGAAAAGGGAAAGATAAGAATCATTTAATTTTTGAGTAATACCATACAATGTTGTTGAATCGCATATGCCTATGTGCTTATGCGATCGCATATTTTTTTTTTGGGGGTGAGAATATTGGAAATCGAGGAGGTTTGGAAACCTTTTTATAGGCAAAAAGTTGTTGTTTTTTTTTTTTTTTTTTTTTTTGCAAAAAGAAAAGGAAAATTAATGTGCCAACCATTGGCCAATATGCGAACGCATATGCTATATGCGATCGCATATTTTCGCATATGCCATATATGTGATCGCATATGTGCCATGATCGCATATGCGATCTGCATATGGATATGCGCATATGTGATCGCATATGTGGTTGCACATGACAACACTGATACCATGCCATAATAGTGTTAAAGTTCTTAATTTTTAATTTTTTTTGATTTATTCTATTTTTATATTTTTAAGAAAATCATAAAAAATCTTATGATTTACGATACGATTCAACCCCTATTACGATTTGCAATACGATAATGATTTTGACAACATTGCCTGTCTGCATTGTTTGTTTCTGCCTTAGAATGGCTGACTCTTTTTGATTAACCATTGTGCTTAACCCTTGGTGCTGTCATACAGTATGCTGATTAATCAATCTCCAACCTTAATTCTACTTCCTGCTTTGCTGCCTGAAAATTCCTATTGCTGCCCGAAATTTTTGCCGTGTGGCCTCTCCAAATTGAACTCAGAAACAGAATTATGTAGCAAATTTTGGATCACCATCTTCTTTTATCAATATTTTGGATTAACATGGAATGCAGGATTCAGGGAAGTAAATGATTTTTATCTGTTATGTGATTTTCATATAATTAAACAGGCTGATTTTCTTAATTTGACAACTTTTTGAAATCCTTTATTGCCTGGATGACTGTGTAATTGTTAATTATTCCTTCAATATTTTAATGTCTTCTCCATGAAAATGTATTAATTTTTTTTCCATGCTAATTTAAGTTACCATCACATTAGTCAGTGATGAACTGTTTTTCTTTTATTTGAAGTTTGCATGATTAAGCCCAATGTTTTTGACTCATCTTCTATGCTTAAGGGTCTATCCCTTTGTTGATCCATGTTGACCTTCTTTGGGCTCGTTTGGTTTATTATTAGAACTCCTTTGATATCTGTAGGTTTGCCCCATCTATGGATCCATCATTGACCATTAGGTTTTATGACCGGACACCTGAGCAACAAGCATCTCTGGGATTCCTTGTTGATACATCATCAGGTGGGGGAGAACTTGAAACACAAATTGGTAATGAGACTGTAGGCGACAAACAGAAACATGTACACAATGGATTGAGTAGAGAACCACATGGGTCAATCAGAGCTGTTGCTGGTCATCGAGCGATTGCTCAGGGTAATAGTGAGGAAGTTGCTGCAGCCTTGTTTAAATATTCTGCACCAGAAGAAGTATGTCTGCTGTTTAGAGTTGAAATGCTGCATTGATTCTCGATTTGTCATTATAGTCTACTGTTGTTGCACATGAATATTGTACAGGTGATGACTTTCCCATCAACTTGTGGAGCTTGTGGCAGTAGATGCGAAACTCGAATGTTTGTTACCAGTATCCTTCATACTCTTTTCCTCCACTTGTGCTGTAACAATGGAGGATTTTTCTTTTCATTATTTCCAATTCTAGAGATAGATTTCCATCAGTTCGTGATCATGTTGCATATCTACCATCTCTGATTCTTGTTGATCAACTACTATTCAAATAAACAAATTTAAAAAAGGTGCTCATCTCCAATCAACAAGAGTTCCATTTACGGCTATATTGCAATCCCTCATGTGTTGTTTTGCAGTCATCATAGTTAGACACAGACTTCTGTTGCATAGAGATCCAGATTCTCCATATGCGTCACAAGATACATTTTCAGACCAATTGAATCCCACTTGCAAACAAATGTGAAAAGGGTTGAAATGACAGAATTGTCCTTCATTCATTATAGAATCTTAAGGTAAATGTTTCCCCTTGTTACATACAGATGCAATAAGGCAAAACAACCATGCAAAAAAGTGAATATTAACTCAACACTCCCACCCAAGGTAATTGGAAAATTCGAGAAGGGAACATTCTTTGGAAGCTCGCTCTCCTTGCGTGTTGGGGGTCTATTTTTGAGAGCAGAACAATAGAGCTTTCCGGAATGAGATAAGGACCGCCATCTGGGAAGCTAAGCTCACGAGAAGAACTCATGGCTACTTGGAAGGAATTTACAGGAGTGCGTGTTTCGGTGCTTGAAAGAGGCTGGTTGGAGGTTATTGAGGACTATCTCTCAATCAAGGCATCAGCAAGAATGGTTTGCCCCTCCTGAAGGTAATTGGAAACTCAACTTCCATGTCAGCTCCAAAGGAAACCTGGGACCAGCAGAACTAAGGAGAGCTATTTGAGACAATTAGGGAATGGTCCGTGGTGTTTTTGCTGGTCCCACTGGGATGGTGGAATCTAATGAAACCGAGTTCAGGTGCTTTGGAAAGGCATGAAAGAATCAGTCCGGTTGAACGCTCCCCCCTACGTTAGTGGAAGGTGATTCCACAAATGTTATCCGGTAGACTTCTTCTCTCATTTGTATCCTTGGAGGGGGTAGAAGATATTAGGGCCTGTTTGATTTTCCAAATACCTTGTAAATGGGCAATGATTATTTCCTCGAGTAATTACTGCATGGTTCCCAATGCTTGATTTGACAAGCCTACTTTTTGAACAAAAAAAAACCGAGGTGCGAAATATATATGGGGCCCACCGTGATGTATGTGGCTTATCCACACTCAAGTGGACCACACCACAGGAAAAAAGGAACTGAACACCTATCGTTAAAACTTCTTGGGGCCACTGTTTCCTTTGGCGTGGGCCACTTGAGTGTTGGATCTGCCTCATTTTTCAGCTCATGTCTCAAAATGTTCTGTTAAAAAGGATGGACGGCACAGATATGTCATACATATCACGGTGGGCTGCACAAATTTAAACTAGTCCTTTTAGACGGTTTTCAAAGCAGAAATACTCGCGTATTTTCAAACAGGGTGAAAATGTAATAATTGTTTATTTATCCGGTATTTACTGAGGATTTAGAAAATCAAACAGGTTGAAAATGAAAGGAACTATCTGAGTTTTGTTTGTTCATACTTAATTACTCATAGAGAAGAAAATGCAATTGCTAATGATCTTGCCAGGAAAGGGTCTGATTCTTTCTTTCTTTCTTCTTGTTAAAATTTATCCATCCTTCAAAAAAAATGGTCCCACGCAAGCTGAGAAGGGTGGTGTTAGTGCATCAAGAGCTTGCTGGAAAGGGTATGCCTATCATTCAATTGTGATGTAGTCATTGTCTACAATTTGATGTCTAGTGGATTGATATAAAAAACAGAATCCTCCACCGGAAACTTTCCATGACTGGAGTGGTCATCCATAATAATATGTTTCATTTGAGCATGAAAAATAAGATTAGAAATTATATAAGGATTCCCAAGATCCCTAAGAAGAAAATGAATCTAGGTGAAATTAGCCACTGTGCCAGTCCGTAGTATGACATTCCACTTAAGCATTGGAATAGCCGTCACTGGAGTGGACAATTGTTTGTTGTTCATTACTGCTATTGTGGACGAATGCAAACAAATGCTAGGAAGATTATTCAAATGGTGACTTATGTAGTAAACATCTTGTGATTATCCTTGGGAGCATTATTTTAAGGTCAACAGGGTTAAATGGATGTTATCTCCAGTTTCAGTTTAGTTCCTAGGGAGGCTAACTCAGCATCCAATGGGTAAGCCAAGGAAGGTGTTGGAAGGCAATCTCTGTATATTGGTGAGACCTATCTATTGCCTTGGATAGTGTTCCCTATTTTCTTTCTTAATAAAATTATCTTTGCTTTCAGAAAAAGAAAAGGGAAGGAGAAATGATTACCCAGGAAAGAAGTTGCGCAGGGAGGTGGCCCATATTGTAGGACACTTGCTTTGCATGCAAGAGGTATGGGGATAAATACCCCACACCTCCACTTTTTTTTTTTTTTTTTGTATAATTATATAATTACAAGTAATCATGGGCTTTGGTAATGAATCAAGAAGATCCAAAATATGAAAAAGAAAAAAGAGTAAGTTTTATGTTAAATCAAAGAGATGGAAAAACTTGAGCAAACTCCTAATTGGGATGAGGAAACATGAGAATTGCATGTTCATAATGGTAATGCAAGTTGGGATCATCACAGGAAGAGGGGGATGAAGATATCCGCTGCGAAGACTCAATAGCATTTACTTCAGTAATCGGTCCATTCGGTGGTCACGTGTACTAAACATGTTTTTAAGGCCACCAAGGGGCTCAATTTGCAGTTTTTAGGGTTTTATGTCGCTTTAAAAGTCTTTTTTTATGAGGTTCACATTTTCAAGATAGGAGCATATTAGGTTTTAACTTTATGGAGTCAACTTCTTTTCTTTTCTTTCTTTTTTTTTTTTTTTTAAATTTTATTATTATTATTATTATTTTATGTGGGATCCACGTGTATAAAAGTCATTTTGAAGCTTAGTTGATCTCACTTTATGGAGTCAGAAGTCATTTTGAAGCTTATATGGGATCCACATTTTAAAAGTCATTTTGAAGCTTATGTGGGATCCACGTGTATAAAAGTCACTTTATGGAGTCACTCTCACTTTGAGTTGCACTTCAGTTCTGTCATGTTCCTGTTTCCTAGCTTTTATACTTGATAACGTTTTGAAACAGATGCTTCTATACACTCCCACTTAATTCTGTTGCTGTGTTTCCTATTCCATTCAGGCTTCCTGCAACCAGTGTATAAAATATCGGCGATATTATCAAAATATCGCCGATAATATCGGTTTCGCCGGCTATGCGACACCGAAACCCCGTTTTTTCGATTCTCTCCCCAAAATCGCTGATAATCTCGCCGGATAATCGGTATTTTTCAAAATATCGGCGATATTTCACTGTTCCCACCAACCACGGGTGGGAACTGTAGCCAACAACCCCCTTTGTCGATAAAAGGGGTAGTTGTTAGCGAAAAAATGTAAAAAAAAATCGAAAAATTACCTGTTTTTTCGCCTGGATCTGGAGGAAGACGCAAATTCAAAGCCTTGAGTGCAGATCGGCAACATCTGGTAAGATTCAACCCAAAATTTTCCTTTTTTCCATCGAAAAATCCTTCAACTTCTCGAATCTGCTTGCGGGGCGAGATCTTGATGGGTATTTTTTTTTTCTTATTTGAGACGAGGGAGAGGGATTTTTGGTTGAAATTTTGGAGAAATCGGTGAGAAGGAGATGAAAATTTGAAATTTGAGAGGGATTTTCGGAATTTGGGGATCGGGCGGGCATAAATGGGGATCGGGCAAGTGTAAATGGGATCGTGTACGTGGTTCCGTACGTTGTTAATGTACCGAGCACATTCTTCTGGGGCCCACTGAGAATGTATCTGGTCAATCCATGTGGTCCATCCGTTTTTCCATCTTATTTTAGGGGTTGAGACCAAAATTTAAGCATACCCAAAGATCAAGTGGACCATACCATTGGAAACAGTTGGAATAATGATTTCCACCGTTAAAACCTTTCTAGGGCCCATGGTGATGTTTATTTCTCATCCAACCTGTTCATAAGATCACATAGACATGGATGAATGGAAAACACAAATATCAACTTGATCCAAAACTTTTGTGGCCCTCAAGAAATTTTTAACGGTAGATTTTAATTCATACTGTTGACTACGGTGTGGTCCAATTGAGGTTTGGATATATTTCGTTTTTAGGCTCAAGGCCTAAAATTATCTTGTACAATGGATGGACGGAGTGGATAAAATACATAAATCACGGTGGACCCCACAGTTGAAACCTTCCTGGTTCACGTAACTGCTCAAGTGAGCTGTACTAAAGGAAAAATGTGGTTTGGGAAATTCCAACCGTTGAAGATGCCATCCGTACCGTTAATAACGTCATTACTATTGAGATGAACTGAAAATAAAAATATTGGCATGAATCAAAACTTCTGTGGCTTCACAAATATTTCAACCATGGACGTTTAATTATCACTTTTTAGGCTCAATTGAGCTTTAATTACGGTTTGTTTTTGGCATCATGTCATAAAATGAACTCACAAAACTGATGAACGGAGGATGTTTCACAAACATCACAGCGGGCCCCACCTGAGCTTGCAGCGCAGGAAGGAAATCTCAATCCTGCGCTGCATGGGGTGGAAAGGTTTCAAGGGTGGAAATCATTATTTCCACTGTTTCCTGTGGTATGGTCCACTTGAGACTTGTATAAGCTTCAATTTTGGGCTCAACGCCTAAAATGATATGAAAAAACGGATGGAAGGTGTGGATAAACCACATAAATTCACAGTGGGCCCAACTTAGAGCGTATTGAGTAACTCAGTAGGTAATCCGATTTCTGGATTGGCTACTGACAAAAGTCGTAGCCAAAGACACCCAGAACCATAGCTTAACTCGCAGACTGAGTGCAGATACCTCGTTTCAACGCATGACATCGATCCCCAATGGGGTGGCTAACCCAAATGGCTACTGATGTGACGTCACCGAGCTATGTGGACCCAACCATGATGCATGTATTGTATCCATACCATCTATTAATTTAGAGAGATATTTTTATGTCATGAGAAAAAGAATGAGATAGATCTAAAGTTCAAGTGGACCCCACCATAGAAAACAGTGGGGACAGTGATGTCCAGCGTTCAAAACTTTTTAGGGGCCATTGAAGTTTTGGATCAAGCTGATATATGTTCGAGCGCCATTCGAAAAAGAAAGCCGGACGCGCCGCGGCTGATGCTCTCACACGCAGCTTGTCATCTATGGACATAAGTTCAGATCAGGGGAGCTCCACCTCTGTCCCGCCTTATGCTCATGGGGGATATCACGGGTATGGCCATGGCAGCTCTGACATTCAGTCACGCTCTTCTACCCATGCGTACAGGCAGCCAGAAGATAGTTCTTCGAGTTATGACCCTTTGACAGGAGGATATTCGAGGTACCCGTATGACTGACAACAATACTATCAAGGAGTCGGTGTTGGACTTGATCTGTTTCCTCAGTACTCTGCTCAGGAAATGCCGTCGATGTATGTCACGCAATTCCCACGTCTAGGCGTACTCGTACAGTTTGAGGAGGATGACTATCAGAGGTACATAAGAGAGTTCCTCAATTGGTACGAGCAGAGGATGACCTGGGAACAGTACTGCCAATATGTTGGGCAGCAGTACTACTCTCAACTGCCACGGGATCCGGATAATGATTATGAGCCACCTTGTCACTCTATGTGGGGATGAAACATAGCCAGAAATGTGTATTTTTTTCAATTCATTTACTTTTTCATGTCTTAATTGTTGTAAGCTTGCATTTGTATTATATAAACTAATTTTGGTTACTATTTGAGTGATTTGTTACGACAACGCATACTTTTTGGCCCCCATTAAATGGAAACTTCAATTTAATGCATTTTTTTTGCAAAATTTTCGTTCTTGAATATGTAAATATGTGTATTTAGGCATGCCCTGAAGTTTCACTGAAAAATTCCACCATTTTCCCCATATTTCCCCCTTTTTCCCTGCATTTCCGGTTATCGGCGATATTATTGGCGATAACGATATTATATCTTTATCTTCGGCCAGCGAAACTTGTAGCGATACCGACAACTCGAACACTGCCTGCAACTATATTCTGAAGCAATTTTTATGGAGGAATAGTCTTGTGGCCAGTAATTTTAGTGTTAAGAAGTTCTAACACCTACCGTTTTAGGTGTTCATAGAGAATCGATTGTATAAAAGGATATGAAATAGGAAGTTTGATTTAGATTTGAGGAAGAATCCTTATTGGGTGTCTTTAGTTTTTGTTTTTATTTTTTATGACGACAGGGTGTTCCCGGCCCTTTTAAAAGCAGTTTTTAAGATTTTTGAATTTAGGTGTCATGCTATTTTCTAGTTGTTTAATTTTGGAAAGATAAGAAATCTCTTTCTATAAAATAGGGCAAAGGAGTTTTCCGCTAGGGTTCTTTTTTTTTTTCCTTTTTTTTTTTATAATTATAATTTTTATTTTTTTAACACACGCACGCACACCCCCACACACTCACACCTTTGTGGGATTTCACCACCTATGGATACTCGAACCCTTGTCCACCGGGGTTCTGTTGAGATTTATGCACAAGGAGTATTTTAGGGCCACATCTGATATTTTGGGGGATTTCTGTGCTTTCCCTTTTGGGGGATATTTAGTGGCTGAGATATAGGGTCTGATGTTACTTTGTTTTGGGTCTTTTCACATGCGCGCACACACACACACAAGTGAATAGTTAAAAGAGCGCTCTTTACCAAAATTTTCTCTTGTAGAGGGTTTAAATCCTAGAAAAATTATTCCCTGCAATAGATCACTGAATTGACACAGGAAATTCCCTTACAAAATTGTCTTCAATCGCAACTGCATCCTTGTTCCACATAATGATAATTCTGCCAGCTGAACCCTGCCAGGAGATCAGAAAAGCATATTTTTGCCATGCTCCATCTCTCAGATCATCCTTTCATTCACATTCTCCTACTCTGATTCTTGAATTGAATCAATATCCAGACTTGTTCTCTTCAGGAGATCCTTAACAACCTGGCCTATTGGGTTCCGGAGTCTCATTTCAGGAGACAGTCTTCATCTTTCACCCATTGTTCTCCCTGTCCATGTCATTGCTATTTATAACCTTTGGAACATATCTTGCATTGAAATCTAGTTTCATCAAGGATAATAAATGTTACATGTTTGTTAAATTAGGTTGAATCTTGCTTTTGGATTTTTAAACTCAAATTTCATATTTTCTTGATTGTACAACTGTAGCATTTGTCTAAAAAAAAAATTGCACCATTTGGTCATATTGTGCAATTTGAGTTGTGTCATATGATTTGGAAAATGTAGAATTTGGGTTTGTTTAAAGGGTTTTTATATTGCGCTCTTAAAAGCATAAGCATGTATCATGAAAAACAAGGTTGGAGAACTCTTCGACTCAAATTTTCTTTCCCTTCGTTTGACTGATCTTGATCAAAATTGAGTGAAAAAATTCCAAATCTTTCCCTATAAAAAAGGAATTTACCTAGTTTGGCCAAGTGTTTATATGCCTCGACATGCGAATCCAAGGAAACTCATCCTAGTCATGCTAACACAAGCCAGCCAACCTTGTTGAATTGTGTTTCTATGAGTTTGCGCATTTAAATGATTCTCGTAAGTAACCTAATAAGTGGCGTTTTAAACTTCTAAAATCTTAGGTGATTTTCGAGGTTCAGGCCTTTTGCATTTTGACTATAACAGTAATTTTCAAGTCTTGGTTTGTGAAGTGAGGTCGACAAAGGGTTCAAGAGCAAGAAAAATCGGGTAATGATTAACAATTTGAAGTTTCCACCTAGTAGTGATTGCATTAGGTCTTTAGGTGGTCCCCAGCTGGGGTTGAAGAGTCGGTTGTCTCAGGTGGTCAGCAGGTCTTCAAACTTTTCATGAACTATCATGAGAATTCTTGTTTAAACAGGATTCCTAAAGCCAATCCAAAAAGATAGAACAAGGCTATCATGATGACGGTAATGATCAACAATATCAAACTTCTGCAACTTTGTCAATGATCAATGCTGCGGTGACACTTTGGCGCTGACAAGAAACCAGCGATGTGTTGTATTGGGGTTTGTAGAAATAATGTTTGGGTTTCTTGGAATTGGAAAAGGCCCCAAATATTTAGCTTCTCTATGGAATAATTTTAGATTTTGAGATTTTTAATAGCATCCGTTGGTTGTGATGGAGGGAAAAGAATAAGGTTCTTGGGGTTAGTTCTCAAATCTTCTAGGGAAGGAAAAAGGAAGAGGAAAAGCGAGTAACTCTTAATCTATTTTTTCTTTTAACATGCCCTCATTTTGTGAATTTTATGAACGCATTATATTCTTATATGTCAACTATGTAAATACCATGACTCGACTAACTTGTCGAGTCAACTCGCTCGAGTCAAGATTTTGCAGTAGGCTGGTTGAATCCAAGTCTTGTGTTTTCCAACCTTGGGAAATATGGCCAAAAAAAAAAAAAAAAGAAGGAAAAGAACACAAAAGAATATAGCTAATGGTCCATGGTTGCCAGCAAATATGCTACATGATCAGTTCAAAATGAATGAATTACCCATGTGCTGCAGTACCTCAGTTTGAAGTGCAAAAGTCATAAACTTGTTGATGCAGGACAATTAACCACTTGCTCTAAAATCTCGAACTGTTAGAGCTTAATCCCTTTATCTCATAGCCCAAGCCCCACATTGCATGAGTTAGGACCTCTGCCGAACCCCTCACGTGGGCCCCAAATCACATGGGTATCGCTTCACATGAGCCACCCGCTTCACACAGGCCACCCACCTCGAGTGTGTCCCTGCATTCCACAGGCCACCCCACTCGAGTCCAATGTGAAAATGCCCCTACATTAATCACCCCTGGTGATGAGTCTCGAACACGAGACCTCTCGCTCTGATACCAATTTGATGCAGGACAATTAACCACTTGCTCTAAAATCTCGAACTGTTAGAGCATGGCGAATTAATCCCTTTATCTCATAGCCTAGGCCTCACATCACATGTGTTAGGACCTTTGCTGAACCCCCCCTCGTGGCCTCCAAATCACATTGGTACCGCCTCACACGAGCCACTTGCATCACATGGGTGGGGCCTGCCTCACACGAGCCACCCGCCTCACACGGGCCACCCACCCTGAGTGTGTCCCCGCATCCCACGGGCTACCCCACTCGAGCCCGGTGTGAAAATGCCCTTGCATTACCTGTTCTTGGGTGATACAGGCCAGCAGGATTGTGGATTTTTTCCTTGTCCGTGCAGTCATGCCATTTGATTGAATCATACATTGTGTATCTCCAGTATGATTTGGTTACAATTGTACCCAAATGTGATTCATTTTTGGCAATAGTGATATTTTCTTGAACCTGTGTATCATTTGTCTTACCATTAAAAAATGAATATAATTTGTTCTTACCCTAAAAAATGCATATAATTTGTTTTTACTCGTACTTGTTGTTTTTGTGCGCCTTAAGCTATCTGCAGACATTCCATATTTTCAAGAAGTAATTGTGATGGCATCTTCATGTGATGCTTGTGGCTATCGTAGCTCTGAGGTTTGTAGTAACTGTGAATTTCATTTGAGTTTGAAATCCCTATTCTCAATTCTGGAGGGTTTTTTTTTTGCAGTTCATTTAGTTGGATTGTCGGTTTTTATCATCATAAGAATTGTTCTTTAATCTTTTTAATTGTTGTCTTGTCTTTTTCATGAGCAGTTGAAGCCAGGTGGGCAAATTCCTACGAAAGGAAAGAGGATCACAATCCGTGTGCAGAACATGGATGACCTTAGCCGGGATGTGATAAAGGTCTTTTTCTTTTTCTATCCTGAAGGTTCCCCCCCAATTTTTTGGAGCATTAACAGAAACAATTTTATTGCAAAAGGCTAAAAAGCCAAAAAAAATAAAATAAAATTACAAACCAAACCACAACCTAACAAGACGTTAAGTTCGAGCCGGCAACATCAAAAGAAAAAGAAACCCCAATCCCCAACATCCATCCTAGCTTTCGAGATAGGTTGATCCTCTCTTTTGTGCAATATCTCTGATAAATAAATCGAGTTAACCTTTTTTATATGTGAAAAAGGAAGAAGCTAATCCCCTACAGTGATTTTATTTTATTTTATTTCATGTGAACCCCAATTTGTTTATTGACCTTTCAACATGTAGGAAATGAATTCCTTGCTTTTTTCTTTCTTTCGTGTGTGTGTGTGTAACCACCGGGGTTATAGTCAACACATTGACTTCATGCATTGGTCAAATAAACTTGGATCAGTTCAATTCCAACTTGGTTCAGTGGAATGACCAGATAATTATTGTCAACCTCCACCCAGTCCCATTGACTTGCAAAACATGCATTGTCCATTTAAGAATCAGGTAATTCATGGTACACGACCATTTATAGATGGTCTTAAATAATCTGTTAGGTTAGAATGGGCTGTCTTTACCTGTGATGAATAATGGGATTAAGAATGCGAGCGACACATTTATTGGCCAACATTCCGTACCTGGTTGAGCTAAACCACTAGTTCTGGGCTATGTCAGACCTTTCACAGAAAATAGTGTACAGACAAAGTCTGAGCTCTCCCCAAGTGGAAATTATTTATGAGATTTAATTCAAAATGTAGTATGGAGAGAGGGTTGTGGGTTTTCCATTTTCTTGATGTTTGTCTAGGATGGTGAAAGTTTATTAGTTAGGGGTCGTTTGGATGCTTGTAAATGGGGCTAACTGAAAATGATTTACAGTCTGTTTTTGATGCTGAAAAATGATTTACAGGCTGTAAATCATTTACAGCTTTCAGCCCTATTTGATTTCCCAACAAGAAGCTGTGATTTCATTTACAAGCTTTCCATTTACAACCCAATGGCTATAATTTTAAAGATTGGCTCTCCATTTATAGGACTTAAACAATTTAGAGGCTATCCAAACAGAGACCATCATTTACCCGTAAATCATTTACAGCTTACAGCCAAACAAGACATACTGTAAATGATTTACACCTGTAAATCATTTACCACTTAAACCATTAACAGGCATCCAAACAACCACTTCATGTAGGATTGGGGAAATTCAAGATTGGAGAAATTCATGGGTTTCTTGCTTATCTTTTTATAGGTTTTAGTCGTCTTTAAACCCATTCTGATAGCAAAAGCAAAGCAGAATAATAGTGTTTAGGCTTCTCCTGAAGACTGGTTGTTGATAGCTGGTCAACTGTACTAGTGTTTAGGGCTTTCTGTTTTGTCTTTCTTGTTCTTGTTGGATGATTGTTTTGTCAGTTCTTTGGTATGGGGCTGGGCTGGTGTCGAGTTGTATAGCTTCTCAGGTTTCTTTTGTTTTCTTAGTTTGTAGCTGTTGATGTTTTTTCTGTTGCTTTTCCTTTGTGTTTCTGCAGCCATTTTGGCCTTTTAGTAATATTCGATCTTCAAAAAAAAAAAAAAGCAAAGCGGAATGAGAACCATTGTTTTTCTGCAGCTTTTTTGGCCTTTCAATAATATTCGATCTTCAAAAAAAAAGAAAAAAAAAAAAGAGAGCAAAGCAGAATAAGAACTTATCATGCTTTCATATGATAGGGTATTCAGTGCTTGAAGGGATAAAGCACAGAGTCTTCGAAAAGATATAGATTACCCACGTTCCAGCTTTTTAAAGCATAAAAAAGGCGAAGTAAGAAATTTTTTGGAGCAAGGTGGATTTGTATGAGTCAGGATCCTTGCTACTTTGTGGATTGCAAGTGCGTGAAGTGAATACATGGGAGTCTTGTGTTAGAAATTTGAAGACGGTTGGTGTTAAAACTCATGTTACTGCATGGTGGAAAATGGAAAAAAGATCATGGTTCACGGTATAGTTTTCAGTCTAGAAACACAGTGTTCTTACTGTTGTATTTGTTGAGAAATCTGCAGTAGGGAATACAGTGGGGTAATTTCCTACATGCTTTATTTTCACAGAAAACCTTTTAGTTGAAGTAAGAAAGCATTTTTCTTTCTGTTTAGTCCTTTAGTACATGTTTTCTGCATTTTGGTTCAAAAAATGCGAACTTATGGGAGAGTTGTTAGTGTGTCTTTCCAAAGTAATGCCACTCAGTTAAATATTAAATTTATTT
Source organism: Magnolia sinica (assembly GCF_029962835.1). Taxonomy (NCBI): domain Eukaryota; kingdom Viridiplantae; phylum Streptophyta; class Magnoliopsida; order Magnoliales; family Magnoliaceae; genus Magnolia; species Magnolia sinica. Next base: position 88,558,331 of record NC_080575.1, read on the forward strand.
ATTTATTATTCTATTTTCTCTAGTTGGACCCTCAAAATAGGCTAGGCATGAGAATAATGGAATTTGGTCTCTCGATTTTTAAAGAAAATTTTAAGGGATGAGGAGATACAAGATTTAGCCTCTCTTGGGTTGTAATAGCAATATAACTCTTGGTCATATTGAGCATAATAGATGGATGTGGAAATTTGACTCCTGTAGAAAGTTTTCAATGAAATCTTTGTACTCAGTGATGTGACGGAAACATGCTCGATGCCCTCAGCTAACACATGGAAGTACCTGGGTCACTTATTGCGTTCATTGGTCAGTAACAAAGTTGTAACCATTGAAAATCTTCTTAGGCATAATATGATGGTTACGAATGGATGTATTATGTGCCTTAAGGATATGGAATCAGTTGACCATCTCTTCATGCACTCTGAATTTGCTTGGGGGATGTGGATAAAGGTTATTACCCTTTTTACATGGACTGGTTTTGCCTATGTCTATTGCGCATAAGGGTAAAAGGAAGAGAATCCTTTGGCATATTTCTTGTTTGGAGGTGGTCTGGCCCTTATGGAAGGAGTTCAAGAATAGGACCTTTAATAATAGGTCAGAACTCATTGATGCGGTTTTCCAAAGGTTCAAGAGCAGGGACATTCATTGGGCCTTGGGGCTTCATCATTTTGCGGGATGTGAAAGACAGGATATTATGGGTGAGTAGGGTGGTTTCATGTAATTTTGCGATTTGGGCATATTAGGTTGAACTCTCTTCATTCTTTTTTGGCTGTCTCCTTGTTGCTTGCTTGTATTCTAGTTTTCTTTCAATGAATTGCATTACCATTCAAAAAATAAAGTTTGCTTCTTTCTTGCATGGTTTAATGTCATAATTCATTCATGGGGTAGATGGGGTGAATTATTGGGAAAGCATGAAGGGATGGTGGATTGAAAAGAAAGGGTATCAATTATCATCATCACCTTCGAAAGACTTATTTATCAATCCCACAACTGACTTACAAGGTTAAGGTTTGTGGATGGCAGAGGAAAGAGAGATTAGATGTGGTTGGCTTGTTGGGATCTGCTGGTAGGATGCATATGCGGTTAGCGATGCATGTGCCAATGTTTTGAGTTGCACATGAAAATGTCAAGCAAGAAACATCATGGGGATGCAAATGCGGTTTGCGATGCATGTGCATATGTTTGGAGTTGCACATGAAAAGTTCAAGCAAGAAACATCATGGGGATCTGATGGTAGAGGACGATACCCGTGTAATTTGCATTGAGAATGTACTATTTTGCATAAAGAGAGGATCGGATGACCCAAGGCACCAGATGTTGTGGTAGTGAGAAGATAGAATATAAGGTCAAGAATGATTAGTGATGGAGAAAGGAAGAGGAAAAAGAAAAATGGAAGTGCAGTGGCAAGACCTATGATTGAATATGATGGGTTTCCGTCAGTTCACCCTGTGGATGTTAGATTTTGTCGTTCTCAGAAGTAGCTTTCATACCCCCACCTGCCATTCCTCAAGATACTGCAAAGTGCGAGCAAGTTAATTGAGGAATACATTAAATGATGATGGGATCCATTAAAAATTACCATTTAGGTATTACACAAAAAAAAAAAAAAAAACACATCACCCTTTACACTTAGGTACCTTGCCTATACATGTACTTACTGGGGTTTCTTTCATTAACATGGGTAAATGACTTAATGTGCATAATATCTACACTTACCATGAGTTAAACCATAACTTGTTTGGCCTTGATTCGAAAATTCAGGATGATTCAACTCTCAGGGTGGCCACCCTGTAAACTTATACCTAAAACCTCTAAATTTACGTGATAGCCCAACTAAGTCTTGGAATATTGTGATTTTTTGAGTAAGTTTGTCATCAATATGAGGCACATCAGATCAGTGTTTCAAATAGCGCCCGTAGTGTATGCTACATAGCGTACGCTACGTAACGTAGCGTGGCCGTAGCGCTACGTAGCGTCCCAAATAGCATAAATCCCCTGTAGCGTAGGCTATAGCTACGTAGCACGTAGCGCCCGTAGCGTAAGCTACAATGTATTTTTTTACTATTTTATTTTTTACTATTATTTTTTTCACGTTTTCTTTGTTTCTAATGTTGAGGAATGTGACACTTGTATTATACTTGATACTTTTAACCTATGGGATTTTTATTTCTTTTCATAATTGTGACTTGTGGTTTCAATTAGACATTATTAATTAAAGTGGTTTGCTTAGAAAGTTGTTGATGTGATAATTATTTGATTTGGCTTATGTATGTGGATTGGCTTTTGATAAATGATAACTAATAACTTTTTTGAACATGCTTATAATTGATAAAATGAATCATCTTTTAGGCAATTTTATATTTTTTTCCTTTTTTTTTTTCACTATTTATTATATTTGTCCTATTTTTAAATTAAAAAATAGAAGTATCTTGTAGCTTACGCTACATGCTACATATTTACGCTACACGCTATAGAGGGTTGAGCGCTACGCATCACGCTACCACTATTTAAAACACTGCATTAGATGAATGGATTGGCTGACACATAAACACCACAGTAGTCCCTGCACAAAACTAAAGGTGGATGTTCCTTCCCAACTGTTTCATGTGGTGTTGCCTACCTGAGTTTTGGATGATCATGATTTTTGTGTTCGATGTTTAGACCGGGGCAGCATACCTGATAGATGGGATGGATCTCATGAAAGTTCCACCCATGTGGATTTATGTATGTGAAAGTAACTGCAGTGGGTACGTAGCTGACTAAGCACGGTTGGGAGAGCTGGCTTTGGTGAGAGAGGAAGTCAGCACAGTCGAGGTTTTTTGCTTTTTTTTGGGAAATATAAACTGTTGAGTGGCATTTGCAGGTGAAATCTTAACCACACGTTCGACAGCACACACATTTTTGAATTCTTAAAATACTCATAACTTTATTTAAAATGTCTTTGGATGTCCCTTAAATATACCAAGTTATCTGCCGTTGGAAACTAATTGTGGGATAAAAAATGTCCCCAACTACTCTCGCATTATAATGTCAAATACTGCATGTGAAATGCCTATGAATTTTTTATTTTTATTTTTTTTTGAAAGGTGAAATACCCCTATGAATGGATGAAAGACAATGAAAAACAGATCATTTTCTATCATACCCTTACCATTTGCTTCTCTACATCTTATGCTGTTTGAGCTGGTACTTTTTTTTATTTTTTAAAGTTACTGAAGAAAATCTGAACATAATTTGTTTACACTAATGACATTAGTATATGGTATAATGCATTGATTATGGTAGGAGTGGTTGGCTGGTGTTGGATGTCCTCTGGGTGGTTAGTGTTGTCAATTTATTTTTTGGCAAGTTGCTTCTTCTAAAAGGCCAGGTCTAAAATTGGTTGAATACAGAAACAGCGTTGATAATAATTTTGTACAGAAGAAAAGGAAAACGCTTGATGACCTATGGTCTGACTGAAGTTATGGCCCTTGATTAGTCCCACTTAATTGGGATAAGGTTATGATAATGATGAAGAAGAATTATAACTGTTTGTCTTGTATCCTTTTTGCCTTCACATTCATTGCCTGATTTGTATTCATGGTATGTTTTTTCCCAGTCAGATACTGCAAGTGTGAAAGTTCCAGAGCTTGATTTGGAGCTTACAAGTGGCACATTAGGTGGTGTTGTTACAACTGTGGAAGGTTTGATCACTAAAATAAGTGAAAGTAAGTTAATTTTCTCTCCCTCGGTTCTTTCATTCTTCTTTTCATGTTTCTTTTAAGCTTCATGGTTGTACTTTCTAGTGGCACGACTTACAAAGGTTTCATTTGGCATCAGCTCACATGGTTTCTTGCCAAAACTAGCTATTTGCATGAGTAGATTTTTCAATAGAATATGATTATTTCAGTATTTTTATGTGGATTGGAATCTCTTGCTAAGATTGATGACATGTTAACCCACCACGTGTTTGCACATGGCCAATCCAACTGCCCCAAATGTGTCTTGAGGAGAGGAAATGGTCGGTTCATGCATCGCCTCTTGCTCTCCCTGTTTAATCCCCTCTCCCTCGGTCTTTATCTCGCTGTCTCTCCTCTCCTTAGTGTGTACAACACTTCGGACCACGTTAAGCGCACTCCACTTCGGGTTGCACCACACGCCTCCCTCCGACTGTGCAATGCATGTTCCACTTTGCCCCTGGATTGCATACACGCTTCCTCCTAGTGAATGGCATACTTCTGTTCCTTTCTAGTGGACCACGTTCTTTCACTCCTTGGGCTGTGTATTGTGACTCTTTATTAGGTCGCAGCGTTTGTGCCCTTTGAGCTGTTCATTGCCCTTTCGACTCTGATTGCTTCTGCCACACCCAATTTGGTAAGTCGACTTTTGGGCCGGACTGACAGTGATTGTACTGCCTGTGTCAATTGGTGTAAGTGATGCCCATTTGGATCCTTTGGACCATTGATGATGATTGCGCATGAATAAAATTAAAGTGTGTTGGATGTGTTTTCTGATTGACCACTCTCACTTGATTTAGTAACTGGTAATGACATCCAAATCAGTTGTGGTTGATTCTTGAAAGGAGAGATATTTGATGGGTACAATTTTGATGATTGGCATGGGTCTATTAGGATTTTAGTGGATGAAGAAAATGTGTTATACACACTAAAAACGGTTAGAAAAATTGTGAAATGTATTGTGTTTTGAAAATAAAAAATTATAGCGATGCATTCGATCTCTGCCGATTTTTTTTTGTTCAAATCAAATATATCCTGAACTACAATGAGGCAATGAAGACCTCTAAAGACTTAGTTCATCATGTAGAACATGAAGTTGAGCCAAAGGTTGTTCAGTTTGGAATCTGTGTGGTTTTTGATATCGAATGTCGAAAGTGGAACCGATAATTAACCTAATCAACCCTATCGTTCACCCTTGAAATTGACTATATCCACCCAGATATCAATCCATGAAACCTCCATAATCGTTACAGCTCCATGATATCTATATTGAACCTATGCAGTCAAGATGATAAAAAAAGAGCCAGAGGACGGTGATTGTTCCTGTTTTTTGTGTGGAAAATAGGGCCATTGGGCTAGGACTTGGCTTGAATGTAAAACGGTAAAATTTCCTCCACCAATTAGTTGTATTTGTACAGAAGTGTTGAACTGATCTAAACTTTAATGAAGGGATTGTAGGTTTAGGTGCAACCAGTGTTTTAAATATCAACGATATTGGCCGATATATCCCACGATATATCTTGTATCCCACCTTTGTGATACGAAACTCGCAAGGAGTGTGATATATCTCACATGTTCGATCCGGTGAGCATTTTAGATTTTCGATCCTTTTTATTTTTTTTTGTAAATCATGTTAAATTAGTGTCAAATTGTTACAAATCCATGGTTTTTTCATGAAAAAACATGGATTGGGAGCTTCAATTTCGAGATTTGGAGGTGATGAGCCGAGTTGCGAAAAATTGAAAAAAAATCAAAATTTCCCACTTTCTAGCAAATTGGTTGCAATCATTCATTGTGTCCAAATATAAAATCAAACATGTATGTAACCTAATCTAGTGATTCTTCTTTTGCTTTTGAATGTATTGCTTGTGTTTCCACATGTCTTCTTATACTTATAAATTATATGAATAAACTTTGAATATACTTGTATTAATTCAATTAGACAACGCATAGATTAGGACCCCATACGAAGAAAACCTATTATATGCACTTATTTTTTGTAATGTTTTGATTTATAAGTGTATGTTGATGTCTTTTTAACAATCACCGAAGTTTCATTGAAAAAATCGACCAATTTCCCCATGTTTCCAACAACAGCGATACATTACGCGATACAATCGATATATCTCATGCGATAACCGATATGTATCTGTATCCCAAAGGTGCGATACGTAACGCGATACCGATATTTTGAACACTGGGTGCAACAAGGCAAGTGACAAAGGACTGTCAATTTTTGTACTATCCCACTCGAAAATCACAAGCTAAATATGGGAAAAAATGTGTCGGAGGATGCAATCAACATTGGTACTTATCGTCTCGAGTCGATCATAGAACATTCTCTACTATTTATGGACATCTTTTTACTCCCGAGATGAGAAGAAATCTAATATTTGTCACGTGTTTAGTTATAGAGATTTTTTTATTTTTTATTTTTTTTTAAAAAAAAATAAAAAAATTTTAAATGTAAGATTTTGTAAATATACGGTTTCACTGAGGAAAAACAATGTAATACTTAGATGAATTTGTTAAGTGGCATAATAGATTGAGATATATAGGAGAGGATTGAATAATGAGGTTAGTATGAGATATAGATTATTGGGAACAATGATAAGAGTAGATTTGCCATTCTATGAATATTATTTGTCTGGAAAAGCAACTAGAAAACCTTTCCATAAAGTCAGTAGAGCTAAATAACTTCTACAGATTATACATAGTGATATGTGGACCTCTGAACGTGCAAGCTTGAAATGGTTGTCAATATTTTATAACTATTATTGATGACAATTCATGATTAGAAACAACATATCTAATTTTTCCAAAATCAGAAACACTTGACTGTTTCAAAAGTAAAGACTGGAAGGAGAGAATCAGTTGGATAAAAGAATCAAAGTGTTCAGGACAGATAGGAGTGGAGAGTACACAATTCCACATAAGAGATTTTCAAATTATATTGTGAAAATGCTGGCATTGGTCGATAGTATGCTATGCCTTACACTCAGCAAAATGTTGTAGTTAAAAGGAGATGTATGATGGCTCACACAAATCTGGCGACTACCTTTTGGAGATGCACTACTTATAATTGCTTATCTATTAAATAGAGTTACCTTCAAAATTAATTCTCGTAACCCTTTTGAATTATGGACTGATTGGAGAGATTGTCATTGGGTCATTTAATAGGTTTCATTTGGTCACATTTTAATTTCTACTCAGAACAGAAGCAACTTAGATAAAGAATAATTGAGTGCATATTTCGATAAAAGAATAATTGAGTGCTTATTTATTTGGTATCCTGTCCATTTGAAAGGATGTGTTAGTATATGGGGACCATGGTTGATGGATTGAAATTGAATCCCGAGATGTGACATATGTTAGATAGATATCTTGGCAGAGAAAAGCTCAAGATAGAAACAGAACTTTATGAGATGTCGGATCTAGTTCAAGTGGGAGCAACAGTCTAAACAATGATAATCTAAGAACTCCTATGATTTATGAAGATAGTGGAAGTGCGTTGACTAGTGTTTTTGAGCTACGACAAAGTTTGCGAGGTAGAATCCCTAAAAGGCATTTGATAGAAGCTAAGTTGTGCTCCTGTATCGCAGTAGAAGATGAACTCGATTTGTATGAAGGAGTACTGGAATATCCAAATTCTGAAGATTGGATTCTTGCAATGAATGAAGAAATTGATTCGATAAAGAAAAATCATATTTAGAAGCTAGTTGATCTTACAAGCGGAATGTGTTGATTATGAAGAGACTTTTTACTTGTGGCCATATTTACATCAATTCGCATGATTTTGGCCGTCGAGGCTTACCTTGACTTAGAATTATATCAAATGGATGTAAGAACCACTTTCCTGAATGGAGATTTATAGGAAGACATTTATATGGAACAAGTTGTGAGATATGTTGAAGAGAATTAGGTAAGCATGGTCGGTAACCTCTAGAAGTCTATCTACCGGTTGAAACAATCATTAAGATAGTGGTACATGAGATTCCATGAAGCCATTACTTTTTTCTCTTTCCAGATTTTCCATGTGTGAAGAAGGACATTGTGTACATATGAACAATTTGGGAGGCACTTCCTGATATAATCTTTATATGTCAATGATGTTTTATTAGCACGTAATGATATGAGAATGCTACTCTTGACCAAAGAATGACCATCATTGAATTTTGAAATGAAGGTTCTTGATGAGGCAAACCTTATACTAGCCTTAGTGTCCACTTCGTTTTTCTCATGGGCTTACTAAAGAGACTGCATAAAGGAATCACTGGGACCCACTTAACATATAATGCCAAGTTTCACACAAAATTAATAATAGAACTATGAAATGAACAAGTCACTAATGACTTAATTCTAATCATCACAAGAAGGTAACAAGTGATTGAGATCCAATAATCTAGGCCAGATTGTCTTTCCAAGGCCCATATAACCAATGATTTAAATATCGGTATCGATACACATATCGCATCCTAGGGATACGGAAACATGTTGGTATCGCATGGGAAATATTGCGTGTATTGGGGAATGTATCGCTGCTTGAGGGAAACATAGGGAAATGATGGAATTTTTCAATATAGGTTGAAAGAGAAATGATTATGCACTTAGAATTCAAAAAATCAGAAAAAGCAAGTTTGTACAGTATATACCCAGTGATTTAAATATCGGTATTGATGTACGTATTGCATCCTTGGGATATGGAAACATATCGGTATTGCTTGTATCAGGGAATGTATCGCTGCTTGGGGGAACATTGGGAAATGATGGAATTTTTCAATAGAACTTTCAGGATACGATGAAAGGGAAATGATTATAAACTTTGAAATAAAAAAATCACAAAAAAAAAGTATGCACAACAAGTTTCCTTTGTATATGATCCTAAACCATGCATTTTCTGATGCAGTTATATCCAAAATGAGTTCATATAATCTATAAATCATACAAGTATAAAAACAGATTCTGTCAAATGAATTTAAGAGAACAGATTTTTGTGGAGGTTTTTTTTTTTTTTTTTTTGAATTTCTGGTAGGGGAATGTATTGGAATACATATCGCAATGTATTGACAATATGGAGAAATTTTTCTATGGGTTTTTAGCAAAATATCTCAATGTAGCGATATGTCGTGATATATCAGCAAGACATTGCAATATTGTGTGTCTGCATATATCCAACATCTTATGTATAATCATCTTTTGATGGTTTTTCTGGCATCACCCTCCGATGATTTTAAGAAATTAATTTTGAAGGAACCTCGGTAGTGGCACAGAGCTGGCTGGTTTGGGCAGTATCCTCAAAGATAGTGAAGGAAATCAATATATATTTTTTTCTCTGGTCTGGGCAGGAAGGCGAATGTCTTGCAAAATCCAAAGTGCTTTGTGAAGGCATTCTCATGTGTTTCTTTTTGTACACAATACTAGACAATGCATGTTTCAATATTGAGATCTCGGGTTCAGCCCCAGCTTACCTATAGAAAAAGTGTTTCTTTTGTAATGGTCCTTGTTAGTGGAAGGTGGATTTTTACAAGATTTTCAGTTTCTCCAGAGAAACCATGGAAACAAGGCGCGTCTCCCTTCTGCTCAGTGAGATTAGAGATCTCAATGTGAAGTTAAAGCACTACGTTCTCCTCGGTTCACAGGAAGTTAGTTCATTGGGAATAGCTCTTGCTAGGGTGGGTGAGAGATGCTCAAGGATTCATGCAGGATTCTATCACCCAATTGTAATTTCCCCTATTCTTTAATAAGATGTTTGGTTGTCCATAAAAATGAAGAAAATCTCATAACTTAGTTAAATGGTATGCTACTCAATATATCTATTTCTTCATTTTGTTCCAGTCGGAAGATTTTCATGGTTTGATTAATTTTCAGAAGATTGGGTTGGCAAAAGAACAGGCACATTATGATATTAGGTTAGCTATTATCAACACACAGTGGTTATTTCAATGGTATTTTGAGCATATAATGATTTGTCCTGCATTTGTCTTGCGTTTGTTGACCTTTGACGTGTTGTGCCACTGGATTTCGGTGGTGCCTATTATTGTCACAGTATGCATCAATCATTCATTTCTTAGTTTCTCCTTTTGCAGTAAGTCATGATCTTTTTATGATTGTCTTACAGATCTTGAGAGAGTACATGGTTTTACTTTCGGCGATAGTCTTGATGATTGGAAAAGTAACAAATGGCAAGATTTCAAATCAAGGCTAATAAAGGTAATTACATTTCAGTTCTGTTCTCCCAGCAGAAATGAAACAACTACTGCAATTCAAAATATCCTTGCTTAAAACCTAATGTATTGGCTGATAATTAATGCATTTTTGAATCAGATGGAACGTTTAATTGTTAAATTCCTGAAGTTCCTAAATTTCCTTTTTGCTAGAAATGTTATACACATGGTTTTAGTTTAAAAGCATGCACTGGTTTCTCTTTTCATTAATGCCTTTCACCTGCATTCTGTAGCTTCTGAAAGTGGAGGATCCATGGACTTTGATTATCGATGATGCCTTGGCAAATTCTTTTGTTGCCCCAAATACTGATGCCATTGAAGATGACCAACAGCTCATCTGTAAGTTTATTGTTGTCAGTGAGGAAAGCCAGAAAGCATGTTTCCTACTCTTTGTATGACTTTAGCTGCTTGGTTTCTTACACATGAAATACTTCCCATAGTTTATCAGGTGTGAAACAGGTCTAGGCTACTTTTCAACAAATAGAGAACCTATGATATAGGGATCTCTAACACATATTTTCATTTTATTATATTTCTGAATATTTGCTGGTTTTTTCTTGAAGCAATATCTAAATTTCACCCTTTTAGATACTTTCGCAAACCCATTGCCAATACTTAGTAGCAGTAAAAAACTTGTATCCATTTTTCATGATATTATGCATGGATCAGATATATCACGGCCTGATGCAAATGAGCACGAAATGTCAATAAATGAATTGTCTCATTATTCGTTATTTCTGGATCAGATATACAACAAGAAACAACCACTAGCGTTCGGTGCAGCACCCAAGTTGGCAATTTTCTATTTTTCTCATTTCACAGATAGAGATTACAAAATGGAACCGAATGTGTTGGCATAACATGGCAGATAACTTAGAAAGTAACTTATTCATTGGTCACATTTGCGTAGATAATGGATGACATGTTAAATTATTTGAGACCTGCAGGCCACCTTACGTTTCTGTTTTATTGGCTGTGTAACATATCACTGTTCAGCCTTTGTTTTCTAAGATAAATGGTGGAAGTTTAAGAAGAATAGGAGAAAGGCCAATGGTTTCAAGACGTCTGCTCCAGTGGTACCGGTACCACCTTAAGCTTATGGTGATACTGGGCAGATGTGGGGCCCACATGGTGTATGAATCACATTCCAACCTGCCCATCAGATGCATCCCCTCGGGTTACCTCCAAGCCTGAAAAGCAGCTCATTCCAAAACTCTGGTGGTTCCACAACACAGGGAACGAGGTGGGAGTGGATGCTCAGCCTTGATTCTAACTGGGGCCCACCTTAGTCACAGAACAGCCTGATCTTGTCCTGACCCTTCATCCAGGGCAGATGGAGCTTCAGGATGGCCTGTATTCTGTATAGAACAGGGAGTCCCCCCAGCCGCCTGTGCTGTAGCCCACCCGAGTTTCTTTTTGGGCCCTGGGGATATGAACGGGTTGGATGTCGTGAATACATCACATGGGCCCACTTCTGCCACCATAGCTTACAGTGGCACCGGTACGGCGGTACCAATGGAGCACACTCCTTCAGGGAACCAGTAGCAACCTCTAGGCAAATGGTGAAATGATTTTTATTTTTTTAAAGAAGGTAAAAGTGGTGGAATAAACACATGAAGAGCTGTAAAATCTGAATAAAACATGGAGATCGAAGAAGCAATTGATATTTATATCTGCATTAAAAACCCAGTGTGGAGAGAATTAAGATGATGTCATTAAGAAGTTACCAATAAAGATGCTACTGTTAAATTCCAGTTTTCAGAGAGAATTAAGATGATGTCGTTAAGAAGTTACCAATAAAGATGCTACTGTTAAATTCCAGTTTTCTCCCACAAACACACAAAACAGCGTCATATTGTCTATGCCCTCTCTCTCTCTCTCTCTCTCTCTCTCTCTCTCTCTCTCTCTCTTCGTTTGCTTTCTATGGTCTCTCTCCTATATTGATATTTGTAGTTTATTTATTTGTATTGACATGGTCAAATCCCATATTGGTGTTTGTAGATTATTAATTTGTACTGACATGGTCAAACGATGGATGTTATTATCTCAGTTGAGGAATATGAGAGGTCTTGGGAGCAAAATGAGGAGTTGGGACTGAACGACATCGATACATCTTCCGCTGATGTTGCTTACAACTCTGCTACATGAAACAAGTGGTCCAATTCCATGTATGCTTTTTATTGAATCCCTTAAGACCCACCATTACCGATGTATACCAAGCTAATCATTTGTTTATTGTAGCTTAAATTTTCCAGTGGTGCACTGATTATTAATTTCGTCATGCAAATGCTGCACAGCCAGAAATTTGTATGGTCTTCATTCAGAGGTTAAGCACTAGAGTAGACTGCATAAACCATCTGCAGTTAAATTGGTTTTAACTATTCAGTGCAGTATCCTCTGGTGGTTGCAGCTCCCAACAGAATTGGGAAATGGTTATGTTTTCTCGTCAGTTCATGAGGTAAGCCCCACCATTCATCACCCATGGTTAGTATATTCTCTTGGATGGATGATCCTTAACCTTATCATGTTGCACTGTGACCATGCTGCTGGTATCTCTTTTTTCTTGTCCTCGCGTGCTACTGCTGTAAACAAGTCCCATGGGTTATAGGTGCTGATGCCATCCAAATCTGCCGATATTTCAGGAATCCAATCTGCCACCAGCCTGAGTTTGCATTGTTGTAATAAGGAGGGGGTGTCTTGCTCTGAGTGCTATGTGGGCAGAACACGCATCAATCTACCCTGTCCATCAGTTGCGTGCTGCCACATTTTCTAAAAAATCAGTCCTATTCAAGACTTAGATGGGTGACACCATTAGGAATGGCGTACATTCATGTGGGGTGGGTCATGTGAGTTTTGGAATGACCTGATTTTTAGGACATCCCTTAATACTGGTGGAACGGTGTGATGAACAGATTGGATGATTGGATGTCATCTATACACCATGGTGGGCCCCACACAATTTTGGGTGATTTTAGTTGTGGGTGTACCGATCTCAACTCTTTATGTAGCCCACCTCAATTCTGAATAGGCCTGATTTTTGGGCCCCAGCCCAAACATGAAGACACCACCCACACGAAGAATCCTGCCATGGTGGAAGTCACGCCCCGCCCTCAATATGACTAGTTGAGTCAAATAAGCACTTCTCCGTTTTAAAAATAAATAAATCCAGATTAGATGATTTAGGCCATTGGACTGCTTGGCTTTTAAATTTAGTTAGGAAGAAAACACAGTGGTTGGAAATGACGATCACAGTGGAAGAGCAAAATCATCTCTGACTAGTATTTTTTATTTTTTTTTGGCATCATGCTCCATCCATGGTAGGGGCCCATCGTGGGTCTGGACCCCTCAAGCCCCCCGCCGCCTCTACAGAATGAATGCATCATACTTCATATTGGGAAGTTCATCCAAGATGTCAAACAAGATCTATTTCTGTAAGTAGGCCCCACGCTTCAGCCACTCAAAATGTAGATACCATGCATCAGTAAGTCTAAATCCTTCAATTGTACAAACATACCAAAGACGTTGATCACTGATTCATGGGCCCACTAGTACAAACATATAGCTCTTATCATTGTACTAATTTGTGAAAAGGGTTCTTCCAGCCCAAGCACATTTCCCCCATTCCCAACCCCTGATATAATAGATTATGCGCTCATTACTACTTGTACATAGGGTTCTTCCCCCATTCCCAACCCCTGATGTGTAGACGAAAATAAACACATTATGGCCCCGTTTTGATACCACCAAATAGTTTACTTTTTAACTTATGTCAAGTAATTAAGTTGCTCTTTTTTTTTCTTGTTCTTTTTTTTTACTCTAAGTTAGTTTGGTAAGCATCATGGGAATATGCCAAAAGCTACCTATCTTAATAAATAATTATTTTTAGCTTTTTAACTTGTGACATTTCTACTTCCCTCCACCGTCTATGTCAAAGGAGGCCCTTGCTCATGGTCCATATCAAAGGAGGCCCCATGTGGACTGTCCACATTGAAGGAGGTGGAGCTCACACGGTAGATGGATCAAAGGTCAGCCCATAATGATAAAATGCCCACATCCAAAGCGGGCTGATATGATGGATGACCCATTACAAAGGTGGGGCCTACATGATGGACAATCCACATCAAAGGTGGGCTCCACATGATGGGCAGTGGACATTGAAGCTGGGCCCCACATGATGGATGGCCCATATTAAAGTGGCTTCATATGATGGACAGTCCACATCAAAGGTCAACCCCTAATGGTGAATCACCTGCAGCCAAGGCGAGCCCTGCATAATGGCCAAGCAACTGACATTGAAGGTGGGGCCCACATGAGATGGACAATTCACATCAAAAGTGGCCTCCACATGATGGGCACTTAATAATGGTGGGCCACGAATAATGGATGATCCACATCAAGATGGCCCCACATGATGGACAGCCCTCATCAAGTTAGGCTCCACATGATGGACGGTCCACATCAAAGGTGGGCTCCATGTGATGGGTGGTGGATATTGAAGGTAGGCCCCACATGATGACAATAACATTGATGGTGGACCCCACTTGATGGATGACCAACATCATATGTGACCCCTCTATAATGAATGGTGCACATTAAAGGTTGGGCCATAATGCTGAATGACCCACATTTAATGTGGGTCTTGTATGAGGGACAACCCACATCGAAGGTGGGGCCCACACAATGAATGGTCCACATCAAAGGTTAGCTCCACATGATGGATGGTGGAAGTGAGGGGGACCAAACAAACTTAAGGGATAATTACTTATATTGGAAACTAAACCTGCTTTTCTACTAAATATGTTAGTTACCAAACATACTCACCTGCTGAATAAGTAAAAACCAAGATAAGCTACTTTAAAATAATAATAATAATAATAATTTAAAACACACAGGCACCAACTACACACTCACCCCATGGTGGGATTTCACCACTTATGGGTACTCTGAACCCTTGACCAGGTGTTGAAACTCCGAAGAGTACCATCGGAGCAAGAGCAAGGACCCAACCGTTATGACATAAGTAGCTTATCCAAAGTAACTTACCACGGGTGTTTAGATACTACCAAATTAGTTACTTCTTCTACTTATATCAGTAGATAGGTAACCTATTTGAGATAAGTTTGGTTTATGATCAATTATTAGTTTTTTTTTTTTTCTAAATCATTTAAAGTTACATAATCAATTTAGTTTAATAAGTAGAAATCAAGATAAGCTACTTAAGGCACAAGTAGCTTAAGTAATTTACAATTCAAACGCGGTCGTTTGGCAGCATGAAATTGTAATCAGTGGTAACAAAAAATGGTCGTTTGGGAAGGCCGTGATAATCGGAAGTCATTTACCACTGATTCCACCATTTTGGATTCTTTGAAAGTTTTTCTTGTGGTGCAAAGATCCTCTTCACTCTCCATCTCTTCCTCGGGCTCCTTCCTCTGCTACTCAGTGGGTTTTTGAAGTAACAGGAAATGTTTTGGTTCGCGGTGAAGGTGAGAGCCTGGAGAGCCAGTGATTGAGATCCAATGGTGAGGAGTGGATGGCCAAGATGGGAAGAACTGGAGAGGCTGCGATGGAGGAGCAGTAAAAGAGCCCTTAGTAACAGCTTCATAACGTGGAATTCCATACAATACCTACAAAATTAAGTATAGAATATGAAACAATCTGTTTATTAACAAACTAATGAAATATATGAAATCCGTTAATTTGACACATTTGCCCCCATTTGGAGATGTGAGTGGGAACCATGACTGTAGGCCCTGCCATGCTGCATGTGCCTTATATCCACGCCATCCATCCGTTTTTAAAACTCAATTTACGATATGATCCAAATAATGAAGCAGATCCAAATCTCAGGTGGACCATAATATAGGAAACAATGGCGATTGACCATTAAAAACTTCTCCTGAGTCACAAAAGTTTTGGATCAAGCTGATATTTGTGTGGTCTCTTCATCTAGGTCTTTGTGATCTTACCAACAAATTGGATGGCAAATAAACATTCTGGTGGGCCCCTTCAAGTTGTTAATGGTGGGTATTCAACCACGATTGTTTACTGTGGTAAGGGTAGCACCTACTACACTCCCAATGTCAATACGCAATCCTCTCCAGACATGAGATTAGAGGTGGCTAGGACCTGACTTGACTCAGCGGATCCGACTCGACCTGAACCGAATGCCACGGTTGGGTTTGGATCGAGTAGACCCACTCGGATTGAATCTCGATTGAGTTGAGTTTGGGGTCATATAGTAATCCGATCCGAAATCTGATTTGATTGGATCCGATCCGATCCGAAACCCAACTCGGACTGGTCACGCTTGTGCTCGCGCGCAGCAGCACTCCAGCACGCTGGCACGCCCGCATCAGCACGCCAGCAGCACACTAGTAGCAGCACTCTAGCATGCTGGCACGCCCGCAATAGCACACCAGCAGCAACACTCGGGTAGTATAAAATAAACTTTTTTTAAAACCTTTACCATTTCATCTACCTTAACCCTACCCGCGCCGGTGCCGCACGAACTCGATTGGAATCCAGGCTAGCCAGTAGCCGAGCACCCAATCTTTACTGGTCATCCTCATCCATTCATCAGGTATGTTTATTTTATAAGTTTTTTTTGTGTTTTTCGAGCTTGGGATCTCATGTGCAGGTCGCTGATGGCTAGCCTTGGCTTGGGACCTAGGGTGCAAGCCGCTGGTGGTTCGACCGAGCTCGGGACCTCGGTCGTGGTCCGCCCTAGCTTGGGATGGACGTGGAGTAGCTACGAACATGATAGTAGCGACTCGGCCTCACTATTTTCTATGGTGGGGTCCACTTGAGATTTTTATCTGCCTAATTCTTTCCATCATGCCATAAAATGATCTCCCCAAGTGTATTGACGATGTGTATACAATACATACTTCATGGTGGGTCCCGCCCTGGCTCACTGATGGTCCAACCGATCTCGGGATCTCGCTGGGTTAATGTCGGTGGTGGCCTGCCCTTGCTCAACCTCGATGGTGGACCGCCTGGCTCGAGTGTAGCGTCCTGCTGGTGATCTGGCCGAGCTAACCTTAACCCTAAACACTAAACCCTAACCCTAAGCCCAAATCCTAAACCCTAACCCTAATCCTAACCCTAAACCTTAAACCTAACACTAAACCCTAAACCTTGAACCTAACCCTAAACCCTTAACCCTAACCCTAGCCTTAAACCCTTAATCCCTAAACCCTAAACCCTTAACCCTAACCCTAACCCTTAACCCTAACCCTCCCTAACCCTAAACCCCAAACCCTAAACTCTAACCCTCCCTAACCCTCAACCCTAAACCCTACACCTAATCCCTAAACCCTAATTCCTAAATTGCAAAAGTGTTTTATTTATTTGATATTTTGAATTAAACAATTAATAGTTAATTTATTGAAATTACCATTTACATTGTTTATTGCTTAGCTTCTTAGTTCTTATTGTGCATTAGGTAGTTAGCTTAATATGTTTGTATAATTGCATTACATTGCTTTTTTGCTTATCTTATTTTTATGCATTATATAGTTAACTTAATATGATTACATTGCTTTTTTCCTTAGCTTATTATTGTGATTTGTGAGTTGTGATTGTGAATTAGATAATTACTTTCCCATTTGAGAATTTCTATATGGCCATACATAGATATAGTATATTTTTGGTGGCATAGAAATCGCTCGAATTGTCTCATTTTGGACAGTTCAAATATAACCTATTTAAATGTTCATGCCTGATCTGCGCTCCATCTCCTCATTTCTCTCTAGATATGTTTCTTCCTTTTCATTTCTAATGTCAAATATCTTCACATTGTTTAGATATTTGGCATCGAAATATAATGGAAGATCAATTTATCTAGAGAGACATGAGAAGATGCTACTGGATTTTCGGTGTGAGTGTTTAAATGAGAATATGAAAGTATAATAATCTATCCAACCTTGGATGGGTGACTAATTTAGGGTTTAATATAACTCTTTTACCATTAGATTGCTAATATTAATATGATTTAATATTTTTCAACTATTAGATAGCTAATGAGGGTCTTTCTAATACCCCAGGTGGTTTGTCAGTTACATCACTAATGATATTGGAAGACGAATAATTAGGTGTAGAAGATGAAAAGGTGTCCATTGATATTAGTACCTCACAGTCACAGATTATGGGGAAAAAAAAAAAATCAGTAGTGTGGGAAGATTTTGGAGAAGTAACCTTAAAGAATGGCACAGTGAAGATACAATGCAAGTACTGCAAGACTCAATATGCTAAGCAAGCATATAGGTCGACCACGACTCTGAAGAAAACAGTCTGAAGTGTCATAAAAAAGTGAGAACTCGGACATCAGGGCAACAGACACTTTCATTCACCCAATCTTTAGTGGGTATGTCACAAGGTACATTATCCATCTACAAGTATAACAAAGATCATATGAATGAGTTGACGGCCAAAATTTATTATTGTCAATGAAAGACCATTTCAGATGGTAGAGAGTCCTACTTTTTTCGAATTAGCCAGAGGACTTAACCTCAGGTACGAGCTCTCCCATACAACAATAAAGAGTGTGTTTGAAGATGTATGAAAGCGAAAAGCTCAAATTGAAAGGACGGTTGGAATCGATTTCCCGAATTAGCCTGACATCAGATTCGAGTACGACATCCAATCAACGAAAGAGGTATATGTCACTAACTGCTTACTACGTTGACGCCGAATGGAGGCTCTGCAAGAGAATCATAAATTTTCGTTATCTTGCGCCTCCTCACACTGGATTGATGATTTCATACTGCATGTACAAATGTCTTGTAGAGTAGGGTATTGAGAAGAAAATCTCCTCAATAACTTTAGACAATGCTTCTGCAAATGATAGTGTGCTAACGAATTTGCGTAACTAATTTAAGGCCACCGGTGACTTGTATTTTGGTGCAAAGATATTTCATGTTAGGTATTGTGCCCACATCCTAAACTTGATTGTACAAGATGGTCTTAAAACAATTGAGCCAATGATCGAGAACATAATAGAGAGTGTAAAGTGTATACGGGGGTCACCTTCACGATTATATACATTGAATGAGATCGTAAAGCGCTTGAATTTGTTATCTCAGAGAATGATGAAACCGGATATTATGACATGTTGGAATTCAACTTTTGAAATGTTGGATTCAGCGGTAGCTTTTAGAGATGCATTCTCTCACTATGCGGAGCATGATAGTGTGTATCTTTGGTTGCCTTCTGAAAATGATTGGTCAAGAGTTGAATTAGTTCATAAGTTTCTTTCGGTTTTTTACGACGCAACGAATAAATTTTTAGGAAGCAAGTATCCAACAACAAATATATTTCTGTCATAACTTTGGAAGGTAAAAGATGTCTTGTACAAAAGTTGTAATGGAACAGACTTTTTACAATTAATAACCATGGGTATGTAGTTAAAGTTTGATAAGTATTAGTCTGAGTGCAGTTTGGTAATGGTTGTTGTAGTTGTTCTTGATCATCGACACAAGATGTTCATCATTGTATTCATATGTAATAAGTTGTATGGTGAGAAAAGTGCCTCTGAGGTCGATAAGATTCGTGATGCAGTCGATGATTTGTACAATTTCTATGTGGACGCCACAAAAGACAAAACTCCTCAAGTGAGTTCTAGTTCTACTGTTGATGAATCGCGAGAAACGATCGATGATTTCATGTCTTTCCTGGCACATGTTGAGACGAAAACGCAGACAACTCAATCACAACTCGAAAACTATCTTAAGGAGCCACTTATAAAATACAAAGGCGAAAAATTTGATGTTTTAGACTGGTGGAAGACAAAATCTCGTGATTCACAATATCGTGTGCTCTCATTAATGGCACGATACATATTATCAATTCCAATTTCAACCGTGGCTTCAGAATCTACTTTTAATACTAGGAGTATGGTCGTGAACAAGTATCGAAGATCACTTACACCAGAATTAGTTGAAGCGCTCATTTATACACAGGATTTGTTGCGTCCCATCTGGGGGAAAGGGAACTCTGTTGATGAGGAGTTCGAGGAATAGGAGAGTGGCAAACAAGATGAGACAGTACCTGCAACAATTGCATGAACTGCAAGACAAGACACTGCCTTCTATTTCTCTTGTATTTTCTTACAAGTTACAACATGATCTTTGTAATTATTTTTTGTGAGCTTAAATTGTAATATTTTATGGGTGGATGGATATTTCTATATTTTCATTTGTACTATTTAATTAGTTAATGTTGCTTAAATCTCATATTATATGGTTGGCTAATTGCGTTCATTCATCACTATAAATTATTTTTTATGTTGCCTTAACCTAACTAGATATTTTTCTTTTAAAATATACACCTATATATATATGTCATCGGAAGATGATACATCGGCAGATATTTGAGATTATGGAGTCCAAGTCTACTCCCAAGATGGAAAGGTAAAGTTACAATGCAAGTTGTGTGGAAAACAATTTGTAAACAAAACAAATCGGCTGAAATTACATTTGGTTTATCGGGGAGAGGAGACGCTGCACCATATAACAAAGCTCCTCAGGAAGTCCGGAATTTATTTTAAGTCATTCTCAACTCAAATACAAAGGCTTTCTACACCCCATCCCCTTACAATTACAACTAATACAACCAGCCACAGAATATATAAAAGTAGGCCTATTATAAATGAAGAAGATTAAGCAAAGGAACTGCCTCCAGGCCCTCCACATTTAGTAGAGAAGAAGAACAAGAGAGAATTTTAAAGGAACAAGAAGAACAATCTTATAAAGAGGCCGTAAAAGAAAGCTTGAAAATGACATTCGAGATCAGACAACAATATTCACCGCTTCCCAGACAACATGATGTTGAAGTAGGCAGGAGCAAATCATCAAAGTTTCTTAAAAGTTTCACAGCATTTTATAGGCTGTTAGAAATCCCGTACAAATCGGATCATAAAAAACGGATGAAAAAACTTGTTGCATCTATGAATGAGGATGATGGGAAGGTATCTCTACCATCCGATTCAGCAAAGGTAAACAACTATCTTTTGGACACCTCTAGCTTGGAGTCAACCCAGAGTTTTCCTGCAGTTGAAGCCGTAAAAAGATTATCAAAGGATGATTTTGACGACGAAGGCAGAGGTGGAGGAGGGGCTTATTATTACATATAATGTTCATTTGGTTACACGCCACAAAAGCATTCATCATACAGAGGTTATTGAATGAATGAAAGTTGATTTATTTTTTATTTTTGACAGAGTTTATTTACTTTGTTCGTTTTATGGACGTAGTTTATTTACTTTGAAAGTTGGATCTGTGATATTTTAACAGTTAAATGACCTATCTAAATGGTCCAACGTATTGATATCATATGTCTCACCATGGATGATGCTTCATGAAAACTCCTAAATTGAGAGATGTTACCTTGGATCTCCCAATGAACAGTTAAATGACCCATTGCATGCCAAGTGTGCAGATGTGTGATGATTTTAGTTAAAGCTCTCTATATTTGTACGTGTACCACTATCAATCTTCAAGTGCCCAACATATGGCACTTGTGTCAATACACAACAAATACATGCATTCACATTATGCTCCCCACACGCATCATAGTTAGGGTTGCAACTCAGGTGTGTTGGGTGGAGTTGAGGTCAACTTGAGCCTAATCTGACCTCAGTAGGACCAAACTTGGAAATCCGGCTCAACGTTTCAAACCCTAACCCCACCTAAATTCCTTTTTGCTCAACCCACCATAAGAACCCAACAATATTTTGTGATTATTCCTAATTGGACCCAACCCAACATTAAAATTAGTCAATGAACCATTGACTCAATCCGAATCGTAACCAACTCGATCCGACTCGGTTTTTCTAACCGAGTTGGACTCGGTTTGGGTTAGCCTAGCCAAGATTCGGTTCGGATCGAGTCAGGCCTGTTGGACTCAGTCTCGAGTCGAATTGAGTTTGAGTCAAGGAGTTGGCAAAATCGGTTCAAGTTGAGTTGGACCTAACTTGGTCCGACTCAACTCGATACCCACCTCTACCTAAGATCCACCGAAGCCACACCCACTTGAAACAGATAGTCATTTCAAGGGCTCTATGGGGCCTACTGTCACATGTGTTTTATCCACACCATCCACACATTTTTCCATACTATTTTAAGGCATAAGATATATATATATATATATATATATATATATATATATATAACAAAGCAGATCCCTCGTAACTGGGGGTTTAAAATCCAAGGTGAAAGCTTGGATTACATCTAAAATTCTTCCATGAGTTGCATGTGTAACATGTGTCACTGGGCTACTAATCTATTGGGCACATGGCCCATCGATGATATCCTAAAACAATCAGATTATTAACTACATCAATATAATTACTTTAATAGGATAATTTGCACCGTCCAAACATTGTCCATGTAAATTAGCGGTTAAAAATTATTGGTTGATCACTTGGATGTGATTTTGTGCTTGCAGCCCATCCGAGATTTGGAATTTCATTATTTTCAGGTAAAGTATATATTCCAACGAGCTTATTACAACCTTTGTGTCAAACATGACATACGTACACTAATTAGAGATATTAAAGTTGATTTAGTAATTAAATTCAAACCCATTTAAATATATTATGCATGCTTTTGGATTACAGGGATTCTGAATCCAGGGTGCCAAACACAATGAAAGGATTCCAAATCCAGACTCCTAAACGAGCCCTTAGGCCCAAGTAGTTCACACTACAGGAAACAATGGGAATTGAGCGCCTACCCTTGAAAACTTCTTAGCCCCACAGAAGGCTCCGATCAAGCTGATATATGTGTGTGTGTGTGTGTGTGTGTGTGTGTGTGTGTTTTCCCTTCATCCAGGCCCGTGTGACCTAATCAACAGGTTGGATGGTAAACAAACATTACAGTGGGCGGTAGGAAATTTTTCATGATGAGTGTTCAATCATCGTTGTTTTCTTGTGGTGTGGTCCACTTGAGATTTGGATCCGCCTCTTTTTTGGTCTCTTGAACTAATAGAATGATCTCACAAAATGGATGGGCAGTTTTGATATAACACATACATCATGGTGGGCCCCACATAACTTGGTGACACGAGGTCGGTGGTGTGTGGCACATCATGCAATCTGCTTCCAATGTTGGTGGCAGGGATTTCCTGCTAAAGCCTTTTCCATAAACTTCCTACATTGGGATATTATGTGGGGCCCACTGTAATGTTTGTGGGAAATTCATCCCATCCATTCGTTTTGCAAGCTCATTTTAAGATAAGAAACAAAAAATGAGGCAGATCCAAAACTCAAACAATGAGAATTAGACACCTGTTGTTGAAAACTTCTTGGGGCCATGAGAGGCTCGCATCAGTTGATACTTGTGTTTTCCCTCCATCCAGGACTGTATGACCTCATGAAGAGGTTAGATGGCAAATAAACCTCAGTGGACCCTAGGGAGGTTTCAACGATAGTCGTTTAATTCTTCCTGCTGCTTTCTGTGGTGTGGTCCACTTGAGCTTTGGATGTGCCTCATTTTTATTTTTATTTTTGAAAGATGAAAGGAATTCATTAAAAGGAAAGAAAGAACAAAAGAGAGGCTGCTGAGAAAGCAGGCCGCTTCCAGTGCTAGTGGCAGGTATTTCCTGCTAAAGCCTTTTCCATAAACTTCCTACATTGGGATATTATGTGGGGCCCACTATAATGTTTGTGGGAAATTCATCCCATCCATTCGTTTTGCAAGCTCATTTTAAGATAAGAAACAAAAAATGAGGGAGATCCAAAACTCAAACAATGAGAATTAGATGCTTATTGTTGAAAACTTCTTGGGGCCATGGAAGGCTCGCATCAATTGATACTTGTGTTTTCCCTCCATCCAGGACTATATGACCTCATGAAGAGGTTAGATGGCAAATAAACCTCAGCGGACCCTAGGGAGGTTTCAACGGTAGTCGTTTAATTCTTCCTACTGCTTTCTGTGGTGTGGTCCACTTGAGCTTTGGATGTGCCTTTTTTTTTTTTTGAAAGATGAAAGGAATTCATTAAAAGGAAGGAAAGAACAAAAGAGAGGTTGCTGAGAAAGCAGGCCTCAAATTACACTCTAAAAAGAAGAAATCAAAACCCGACAGATCCTTAACATTTGAAGCCCCATCGATGATAAGACGCTTAGCCAACGTCGCCACTGTCCCGGCCGAATTGGATAAATTTCTGAAACATTTATTGTTTCTTTCCCCCCAAATTGACCACTAGACTGCAAGGACCGCCATCCTCCAGATGGTGGTTTTCATCTTACCAAAGTACATCCCATGCCAAGCAAGAAGGAAATGGTTTACCTCTCCCGGAATACACTAAGATATATTGAAGTTGATTAAGATCTCGGCCCAGATGGATTGGACAAATTGACAGTGAAGTAGAAGGTGATCTACAAACTCTTCTGAGCGCATACAGCAAAGACATATATGGGGAAGGACCATACCTTTCTTCCTCAGGTTGTCTATAGTTAGAATTTTCTTTTTCCCTGCCAGCCAACCAAACACAAGAATTTTCGAGGGGGGGGGGGGGGGGTATCATATTTCCATATGAAAGATAAATTGTATTTCGGGTCAGATTCCTTCTTGCGCAACTGGTTGCAGAAGGAGCGAACTGAAAAAAGGGACGACTTTTCCAGTTTCCAATAAAATTCATCTTCGAAGGAAAGAGAGGGATTTGTAGAATAGAGACATTCAAGGAGCCTTGTGTAATCCGAAACTTCCCAATCTTCAAGTCTTCTTCTGCAAGATACATTCCAAACAATATTTCCTTGCGCTTCATAAAGAAAATCAGCAACATAAGCATTTTTGGACGTGGCGATTCGATAGGAGAGAGGGAACCTGAGTTTAAGCTTCTAATCTCTGATCCAGATATCATCCCAAAATTTGATTTTAGCACCATTGCCAAGTAGGAAGACAATGTTAGGGATAACTTCCCTTTTCATTTTCATAATTTCTTGCCATATATGAGTGACTTTGTGAGCCGGTAAGTCTTTCACCATCCAGCCGTCGGAAGGGCTGCCATATTTACCCTTGATAATGGATCGCCATAGGCTGCCTTCTTCAATCCCAAACCTCCAAATCCACTTCCCAAGAAGGGCCTTGTTCATGTCTTTAAGATCTTTCACCCCCGCTCCCCCATTCGACAACTGTAAACAGACCTCTGACCACTTTAGAAGATGAAATTTCTTGCCTATTTCCTTTCCTTGCCATAAAAAATCGCTTCTCATTTTGTCGATCGACTTCCTAACCATAGTCGAGCATTTCAGAAGAGATATGAAATAAATTGGCAGATTTGAAAGAGCGGCTTTGATTAGTGTGAGGCAACCACCTAAAGACAAATATCGGCTCTTCCATCTTGATAGAAGCGATTGAAATCTGCCAATGACTTTGTCCCAAGAAGAATTAGGAGGTTTTCCAACGCACAACAGTAAACCCACGAAGGAAGACGGCAGAGAATCAGCAGTATAACCAAGGGATTGAGCAAAGTTTTCAACCTCCACTTTCTCCATGTTGATCCCAAAAATCTTGGACTTTGCCATGTTCACCTTCAGGCCGGATAGTACCCAAGTTGATCACCTTCTCAGTTGTAGCTTCAGAAAAAATGAGCGAGTCGTCTGCATATTGGATGTGCGTGATTGGGTGAGACAGGCCATTGATTTTGATCCCGTCTAGGAGGCCCTCCTCTTGCCCCTTCGAAAGCATTCTAGACAAGGGCTCACTCGCCAAGAGAAATAAGAAAGGGGAAAGAGGATCTCCCTGCCTTAGACCTCTATTGCTTTTAAAGAAACCCTTAGGAGACCCATTTAATAAGATAGAAAAATGGGTTGATCCGGTACATTCTCTCATCCAAGCTCTCCATTTGTCCCCGAACCCCATACGCCTTAACAAATACTGCAGGAAGTCCCAGTCTACATGGTCGTATGCTTTTTCGATATCTAACTTGCACGCAATATACTTTCGACTCGATCTGGCGCTAGCATCCAAAATTTCATTGGCACATAGGGCTGCATCTGCTATCTGCCTACCTACAACGAAAGCACACTGATTTTCTAAAATGAGATTCCCAATTACCTTTGCCAGACGTGTAGCCAACACCTTTGCCAAAATCTTGTAGGGGCCCCCCAACAAACTAATTGGCTTGAAGTCTTTTGGAGATGCGGCACCTGACAGCTTTAGGATCAAGGCAATAAAGGTTGCCCCTATGGTGTTAGAGATCCTCCCTTTTTTATGGAACTCCTGTAAGTACTGTAAGACATCCACTTTGATCACCTCCCAAAAATGAGCATAGAAAGCAATCGGAAAACAATCTGGGCCAGGGGCCTTATCAGCCCCAAGGGAGTCAATAGCCCGTTTGATCTCTTCTTCCGAAAAGGGGGCTTTGAGAGGTGACACCTCATCCTCCAGGATAATGTTGAATTGGAGACCATCAAGTTTTGGTCTGCACCATTCTTTTCCATTGAGAAGAGAGTAGAAATATGAAATCATTGCGCTGGAAATTTCATCCTTATCCTCTATTCGAATCCCATCCACGAAAATGTTGTTGATTCTGTTATTAGACGTGTGCCAATTAGCCATCGTGTGGAAAAAACTAGTATTTCTATCACCTTCCTTCAACCATTTCAGACGAGCCTTTTGTTTCCAAGAAATTTCTTTTTGAAGGATTTTATCAGCGATTTCTTGGATCAGTTGCACCCTTCTGGCCTGCGAATCGGGAGAAAACCTGTCAGTTTTCATCTGCGCATCTAAGGCTGACAAATCAGCAAGAAGCTTATCTGAATCATGTTCTTTATTTTGGATTTCACTCCGGTTCCACTCTTTTAGCTCTTTCTTCAGCATCTTCAACTTGATAGATAACCTGAAGTTAGCGAATCCTTCCACCTTGAAACCTTCCCACCAGTCAGAGATCTTTCTGGCAAAACCTTTGATTTTGAGCCACGATAAATCAAAACAAAATGGTTTAGGCCCCCAGTTCTGCTCTACTACATCAAGGATAATTGGACTGTGATCGGATGTGGTCCTGGGGAGCACAGATTGAGAGGTTAAAGGGAACTGATCTAACCATTCGGTTGAGACTAGAAACCTGTCCAGCCTGTACATAGTTGGGGATTCTCTTCCATTAGCCCAAATGAATCTGGCCCCAAGGAGGGGTAAATCCACGAGCTCCTCTTCATCGGTCCAATCAGAGAATGCCTTCATGGCTGGAGTAGACGATCTGCCATGCGATTTTTCCTGAATTTTCCTGATGACATTGAAGTCCCCGACAATGCAATACACGCCCATGAAATTCTACTTGGAGAGAGCTCTTCCCAGAAAGATTTTCTGTCCCCATCCTAAATTGGCCAATAAACAGAGGAAAACAGACAAGTGAAGCCAGAATTTATATGCTGGAGGATAATCGAAACAGAATAATTAGCAGTCCAGCTATTGAGGGTCTGCCAAATTGACGGCCTCCAAGCTACTAGAATCCCTCCTGCTGTACCCATAGAATCCTTAGCCACCCAGTTCACATCTATGGCCCGCCAGAGAGTACCCATTAGCCTGTTGTCGAATATGAAACACTTGGTTTCCTAGAAGCAAATGATGTCTGGATTGTATTTTTTACAGTGTCCTTGATGATGCTTCTTTTACGTTTGGACCCCACCCCCCGCACATTCCAAGAAATTAGCTTCATTTGGAAATCGAACTTCCCCGTGTACCCTGGGTAGAGATCCTTTTAGAAGGGGTGAGAGGATATCCCTGCCCTATTAATAAACTTTGCAATTCCCTATTGTTGTGATTACTCTACACGTTCCTGCTGGAACTCGGCGTTGATCTTCGAACCTTTGGTGATTTCTGCTCTGCGAGGGGTCTTTCACTGGTCTCAACACATTGGAATAATGCTATAAAATCCTCCGGGCAATCTCCAAAAGATAACCCTAAAGCTCTGCCCACGTGTCCCATGGCGTCTTTTATCCATTTCTTGTTCGGGATCTTCTCTATCAGTTCTACGCTTCTAGGCCCTTTCAACTGCTGGGAAGCTTCTTCCACGATGGTCGAGACAACTCCCCCTCTAGTATGGAGAGGTTGCGCCTCAAGCACTTCTAGATCTGGATGTTCTTGGAACAGGTCAAGGAGCCCGTGATCAGACCAATGACAAACTGAGGAAGCGGGAGAGGATGGAGCAGACATCTAAGATGGCGGATTTTCGGATTAGAAGGAGCCTTGATCGATTTCGGAGTTGTCAGGTCCCATAATCATCTTCCTCTTACTAGAATGGAGCTATGGGAGGAGATGCTCCAGCTGATGTTGAGCTTCATAGCGAAGCGGTTCTTCATAAGGGGCTGGGTGTAGGATATGAGTGTCGGAAGGGATAAGAGCTGTAGACTGATCAGGTGTAAGAGGGAAATTAAGATTGAAATAAGTCAGGCCTAAATCGTTGGACCCGCATCCCCTCGGACCCGAGAAGCGATTAAAGGGACCCAAAGAAACCGAAAGACCCAAAAAATGACTGCCCGAGCGATCTGAGCCAGCGGGTTCGAGTCCACTACCCGAATAGAGTTTCCGAATCTCGATCGTATCGCGACTCTTAGTCGACACGTCTTCCGATAGCTGATTGCCATGCGTCACCATCTCGTCTTCACAGTCGACCGATGGATGGTTGAAATAAACGTCGGAAATAGCGTTGGGCGAGGATGCCGCTCGAGGTAGAGAGTGAGTGCCACCTGTCGCCCGTTTGTTGCTACTGGGGAGATGAACGGATTGAGGGGCTCCGTGTGTCTGGCGAGGGGGCTGGGTACTGACCGAAGCATTAATCTCCTTCTAAGCACACGCTGCCACTGGATTTGGTAGTCTGTGTGAGTACTGAGGAGGAGATCCTCCATGCTCCACTCCGGGACGATGATTGGAATCGGACGGCTGTTCTCTTGCACGCCATAGGTCATCCCATCTCGAGTATTGGGATAGATTGTCCTCAAGCTAGATCGGAAGAAGAATCTCTCTGTCATTAGCCAATACCTTAATCTGAGGCGGAATGGGTTCGCATTTCTTCCTCCTGATTCTCAGCCTTGCAACTACCATTTCCTCCCCGAGCTTAGTTTTCTGATCTAGTTCTATCAACTGCCCTAATTCTTTCGCCACAGTGATAAAGAATTCATCGTACCATAGTTCTAAGGGAATCCCCCATATGAGAATCCACACCTACTCAGACCCAAATATGGAATACTCGTCCCAACTGACGACGGAGCGAACCGGACCATCGTTGTGTAGAGCCCCAGCCATTCTGAGAATATCTGGATTCAGGCCCGACGTGAGCCTAACCCACAACTCATTATACCCTATTGGTTTGATTGAGAACTGGGCGGCACGGATTCTGCAAACATTGTTCACCCACTCCTTGACCTGGGATCATAGAGTCCCTTCTCTCGTTCTGATGACGACCGAGTCCTGTAGTTCCTTCTTTGATTGAGCTATATGCTCTGAACTGATGTTGATCTTGTATGCTTCCTTGTGGTCACTTGGATCCTTCATCCTTTCTCCTATTTTTCCGAGATCAGTTTGAGCATTCGCTGCTCTTCTTTCTTGAGTGTGCTTCACAAGCGCATCCCGGTATGATGTTGTAGGTGGTTGTATATTAGTTGTGATCGGCGCAACCTGGGAGACTGATCTGTCTAGCCTTTCACCCTTTCTACCTTTCCTCTCCGGTCCGAACCTTGCACGTTGCACTAGCAGTTTTTCGCCTCCAAAGCTCTGGCCGTGTAACATCGAGACCACACGAGATAGCTCCTCCTCCGAGCTCATCCTGATTAGGGCGAATCCCCTGTATTGTCCGCTAGTTTTGTCTCTGGGCATAATCACATCCATGACTACCCCTGCACGCCCAAAAACCCTTTCAAAATTTAAAGGAAACCGGCAAGAGGGATAGCCTTTGACGAAAAGGGTTGGAAAGGAGTCATAACAGTTGCTTCCTCTTCCACGATCCTGTTTTTTCCTTCCTACCTGTATCCATTCCTCTTGCTTCTTCCCCTTCTGGATTTCATTCCCATTTTCTATGATTCCTTTCGTCGGTAAGGTGAGGGCCATACTGTTCTGTAGCTCCTCGACTTGTCAGTCATCTTCCATGGTCGTTGTCATCGGCATCGTCATCGTCTCTGATCTGAACCTATTTCACCTCCAGACCATTCTTCTTATTGTTAATCTTTATTTGAGCACTCTTATCATGATGTGCCTCATTTTTTGGGCCATGCTTTAGAATAATCTGAAAATGTTAATGAGCAGTGTGGATCTAACACAAATCATGGTGGAGCCCAGAGAAGTTCTACAAGTTCAAAGTTGGGTTGTGTAATATGTAATCCATTTCGGAAAGAGAAAACTCTATGGGAGCGTGCATAGTGGAGCACATTCAGCATTCGCTTACTGAAAAAATTCTACAAAAATCGAGCGTTTCCAGATTCTGCATTAACAAACATCACTTAACGCAGAGTTTCACAATCTGGGATTATTTTTTTTTCAATGTTAACAAACAGGCACTTACTATATTACCGGAATCCTCTGCAACACCTAATTGTGCACGACGGATAAAATGTGGAGCTATGTGGAGTCCACCTTTGTGCGAGTAACATCCTCTCCATACATCAGGCATGATTTCTCATGTTCAATGTACCCTAACATCAACCCCATTAAAAACTTAGGTGGGCCACACGATAGGGAACAAGTAAAGTTATGCCTAAAACCTCTTTAAGTTCAAGTTATGTGGGTCACCTGAGTATTGGATCAGGACGATTTTTGGAGTCTCTTCATCCTGTGAGGCACACCTAATGAATGATCTGGATGGGATATAAACACCATGGTGGGCACCACACAGAAACTTACAATCAGCATTCTCTTTTGCAGGCCCACTTTTTGATATTGATTCAACATTTTAGAATTAGTCTGTCCACTTTTGCGGCCCACCTATGGATAAAATATTCCACATTTTTAGTACTAGTTTCCATAAGAGCGGCACATGGTTCAATGATCCAGACCGTAAGACATATGGGTCACTCCAGGGAAGGCCCATCCAAGAAAAGTTCCTTAGATGTGAAAATCTAAACCCTTCAATTGGTGGTCACAAAAAAGAGGTGAAGATACCCTTGGTGGGATTTTGTAGTGCATGAGCCATCTACAGGGAAGCACATCATATCAGGGGTTTCGTTCACTAAACTGACTACCTGAGCATTGCATAACACCTGGAAGAAGAGTGATCTATTCCAAATGTGGTGAAAATTACAGTGAGCCCATTATTCATAAATCCAGAAAGAGAACCACCCCATGGTTTCATATCAAACAAAACAAAGCATTGAGGTTTCTCAGCTGACATTTTTATCTTACAGTAGTAAATATGGCACAAATAAAACTCGACTACCTTAAAACACAGTATTTAATAGAAACAGACACAGGACCACGACAACAGATCCATTGTCATGGCACATCAACGTTAGATAGTAGACATCATAACAACAAGGAAAGAAAAGCAAATAACAAAATAGAATGCAGATCTCAGTGTTGGCATTTGGTAATTTACCATTCCTGCATGGGTCCGATCAGAAAATATAGTCAGGCAATTCAAGAGGAAAGCGAGCGACTTCTACATTGAACGGCCTTCCTTTGGGGTGTACCAACCTGCGTAAGCCAAAGGACAGCCAGTTCCTTGTCAGCTAAATGGGATTTGATCTATAAATGACCAGAGCATTCTGCAAAGCATTCAGAAAAATATTGAGCATACCCCTCAAGCCTTTGAAGATGTCAAGATATAGCTGGTTTTGGTTTTGCAAAAGACCAGCCAATTCAATTGAAAAAAGTAAACTACAGTAATTCGATCAACCCAAGCAATGTTTCATTGTAATGTGGCTTTAACACTCCACGACTTGATGCTGAATGGCTTTGACAGATTGTTTTGGTGAATGGATGCTGGAGTTGAACTAGTGTTGTAAACAGCAAATGGCGTGTAGCATATTGTTCACCCCTCTTGAATTGTGAAGCTTAACCTAAATGCTACTTCTAGATTTTTAGTTAAGGCCATGCTTGGTTGAGCCAATTTCATGATATTTTGCACCAAATTGGTCTGATTAGTAATGATATTAATGACATTTGGTGCAACCAAACACAGCTTAACATAATAGGAAAAATAGGCAAAGATTAAGTATAAAGGTAAAGAAAGAGCAACCTAACTGATTTAATACTATTACTTATATTATTTGACTAAAGTCCCTGAAAAGTTTAACTAATTTTTATAAAAGAAAAAAAAAATGAAAAACATAACAAAATCATTGAAAACATTAATTGATTCCAATGCTTAGTGAAAAAAGTGTGTACCATAGGCTATAGTGTAGCATATGCAAAATTAGCATGTAGCGTATACGCTACACATGACTAAAGTTATTTTTATGATCCATGTAGCATTAAGGCTAAGCTACACTACGTAGCATAAGCTAGACACTACATAGAAAAGCTATTTAAAACAATTGAGTTGAACAGATCTTTCTCTCAGTCTCATCGGGTGTAGAGCTGTCATAGGGCTGTGTATGGGGTTGGCCCTGGTAAGCACAGGTCAGGTAGGATGGGTTATTAAAAATAAACAGGCTCGTGTGGCCAATGGTTTGGAATGCCCAATGGACTAGCACAGAACAGAGATTTTACAGTAAAGAAAAAGGTTCAGATAAAGGCTAATAACTTGGGCCCTGGACTGGACAATTGTAAGACATGCTTTGACCTGCAGACCATGTCTGAGCTAACGGGTCTAAGATGCATCCCAATCCAGCCTGTATTGGGCCGAACCTGAAAGCCCAATGGGCATTTCCAGCCTGTTGACAGCTTTACAAGGGTACCCAACTAGATATCATTTCCCTCTCCATTTTCCCATTTATTGATCTTAAATGTTGAGAACAAGATCAACACTTCCCCATACCAACTGGGATCTGGAATTAGAACACTAAATTCATGAATCGACTGAAAGTGCTTTATCAATGCTGAGAATAGCATCTTTTATAAAGAAGGCATCGATGTCCAAATCTACGTCATTTGAATAGGAATTCATCGAGTCTGGGTGGACCAAGATTACCAATGCCAAACTCTGCTTTCAGAAACAGTTGGCTTGAGTCGATGGTCAACTCAGTCAGTTTTATTTATTAAATCCGCAATTTCTTCATTGACTCAGCTGAGCCAAATTCGAAATCACGAAGTGGTTCAGGTTGGACTGAAGAGAAAGAGGTGATCGTATTCACATGAATATCATTTCGTGATTTGTGGAAAATATATTGAGTAGAAATCCCAAAATCTCAAAATTATTGTTTTCATTGCGCAGCCAAATGCCGCCTTGAGAAATGGAGAGGTTTTGGAACTTAGATTTAGCACAAAGTTCTAAGCCACATGTCCAAGCTCAATTGCTTTAGAATATGCAAGGAAACATTGATGCAGAGTACCTGCCAGGAACAAATGTGAAAGCACCCTCGATAGAACCAGAAGAAGATCGCATGGGCGAGCAACTTTCATAAACGAATTCCTCAGCACCTGGGTATAGGAGCGGATGCTGCAGCCAAACAGAGGAAAATGATTTTAGCTATGTAACAAAGAAAATCGATTATTAGAAGTCATGCACCAGACATGCATGTGACACATGAATGTATGAAGCACTTTTTGCCAACCATAGAAATACTATAGACTTCTGCATACTGGTCCTTGAAGCCCAAAAGATTAAGATTGAATCATTCCAGAAAGCTTTAAAGGAGAAAAGGAAAAAGCTTAGGTGCACATATCCCTTTTACATGTGCATATCCCTTTTACATCAACAGGTCTTGAAATTATTTTAGATTACCCAAATACCCTTCTAATTTTTCCACAACCCATTACAGTGGAGCCTGGCTACGATTAAAAGGCTCCATACAAGAGCCAGGTAAGCTTTCTTGGCTAGGTTTAGCTCCATTTGCATCTACTGGTAACCAGAAAAGCGAAGAAGCATTTTTGAAAATGTTTTAGGAGCTGACATGTTACTATGTTAGCCAATAGAACATGGGTAGGGGCCCAACAGCATTCAGGAAAGCGAAGTCTGGGCGGGCAATGAATCTCTCATCCTAGCTAAGAACCTGTCAACTGAAAAATGAAAAAGGACAGATAATTGCTTCCTTCAAAATATGGGTTTAGGTTTGATTTCAGAGGTAGCATCTCCAGGAACAATATCATCAGTATCATAGTAGTAGCCTTGTCCTACCCAGCTATTCGAAGTTAGCTTCATGAAATGTATTTCACCAATAATTCCTAGGCAAGGCCCCTCTTTGGTAAAGTACACAAGCCTTCGTAAATCACTTCTCAAAACCTTGAGCAAAGTCTTTCAGTTCTTTCCTCCTCATCCTTTCAAGCCTTTCATTTCTAATAGAAGTCGCATGCCTCATCAGGGCCGTCTCCGGTTTCCCTAGCACATGACTGAACTATCTCAACCAGCTCTCCATCATTTTATCTCCTATTGAGGTAGTCTTAGGCTACTTTGGATGTTCTCATTCTTGATTCTATCATCCTAGTATTTTTACACATCCATCTCAACATCCTCATCTTTGCAACTTTTATCATCTATTCATCCTGCCTCCTAATTTGCACAACATTTCCCCCCATATCACAGAGATATTTGAATAGCTTTTAAAACATTCACACTTATCTCTCCAACCTGTTCAATTATAGAGCCAAGGCAATGAAAAAGGTCACTTTAAGAAATCTCCTAGCTATATTTATTTAAACTAAAGACCAGCCTCTATAAATATCCAAATCGCATTCCAAATACTGTCTTGGTTCTAATTTTAAAACCTCTGCACTCTGGACTCTAGACCCTTCTTTAAACCTCCAATTGAGCATTCACCCCTTCTCATCTCATCAACTAGAACGGCATCATCCAGAAACAGCTAAGCCAGAGGACCTCTTCCTGAATACTAGTGGTTAATTCCTTTATAACAGGTAATTCATGTTAAAGGTAGAGGCTGGCCCCCGATGAAATCCACTGACATATGGAACTCGTTAATTTCACCACATGCCATCTCACTCTTGTAACAGCATCCAAAGCAATAGCATTTCCACCAACAACAAATTAGACAACATTCTTTTCTTATGAAAGCTCGAGTAGGATTTGATTTTTCGGCTGACAGGCCCACACTGACTATGTTGATCTTGGTTATAAAAGCTCTCCATAGGAATTATGAGATGCTTGGTTTGAAATATATCGCCCTTTAACAGCTAACAGCAGTGGGGTGAGAATATGATCCCAGCTGGAAAACATGCTTCCAGAGCTTTCCTAATCGAGACCCTCTTGATTGCTCCATCTCGCAATCAATAACCAGAGAAATAACCAGTATTGATGAGGAAGGCTCAGCAAGCTTGGAATTTTAAATTTTTTGAAATTCCTAATATCTGAGGTACATATTACACCATATCATATTCTAGATAATGGCATTTGCAGGATACACTATATTCATATAAATATAACTACGCCAGAGTGAGTTTTCTGCTCTCAGTTCCTGTCCCAAGCCTGGCCAAGCGAGGCCTGCATCAGGTTGGCAAATGCAGCAAACTGTGGCCACAACTTTTTCTCATGAATCCTGACAATCTGACATTCTTGAGGGTATGGTCCTCAATAGAGTGGAATGGTGGAATGGTATTCATGAAGCTGACTCCATGTCTAGCACCACTTAATGTTTAACACACTCCATAAACTTATTAGTTGGGATAAGGCTTGGATGATGATGAGGACGACATTATATTAAAAAATAATATTTGTAAGGATGCGTTGGAATGTTTGCTCCTTGAGATCTCCATGTCTAGCACCTCTTAATGTTTAACACATTCCATAAACTTCGGACCATGTTTGTACAATGTTGAATGCCAATGGGTGGGGGTGGTGATTGATCAAGGATTCCAGGGTCATCTTCATGAAGTTCGAATTTGACTGTAAAGGGGGGCAATAGTACTCATTAAGAAATTTGTCAAGACAGTAATAATTTTGCAGACTTGCAAGAAAATACAAAAAGGAAAAGGTATTTGTTCTCAAAACAATCATGAAGCTTCAAGTGTTTGATTATTGTTGGGCAAGAAATGCAATTTTATTTCTGAAAAGTTGATATTTTTGTCAATATTGCACAATGGTTTAGTGGTCATAATAATTATCCTAATTCAAAAAAAAATAAAATGCTATCATCATAGACTTGTCTGAGCTATTCGGGATTTGCAGATATAATAATAAATAATAATAACAAAGGAATATTCATATACAGCTCAGTGGATGGAAAGCACCATCAACATGTGCACATGTTCCCATACTCCGTCCGAGCCATCCAAAGGGTTGGTCGCACCAGCCTTATCCACCCATTAGGTGGGCCACACACGTATGTCGAACCAGACCATTGCCCATCTATTGTTGCCACGGTCTGGCACAAGTGATAAGTGGTTTGCACCAGGTTGTATTCATGGTGGGGCCCACTTTTGGATGGATCAAATTTATACACATGTGCACGAAGTAGACTGACTTGCGTCTATTGAGGTGTATGTGAAAATTACAACAAGAACAACAATAATCATAATAACAAGGGATTATCAAAAGCCCCCTAGAAAATACTTCTACGACCAGGTTATCTTCATAGTGGGGCCCACCTTTTTGGATGGATCAAATGTGTACATATGTGACATGTTGGCACATGTGCACGAAGTGGATTGCGACCTGTATATTTTGAGGCATATGTGAAAATTTCTAACAACAACAATCATAATAATAAGGGATTACCAAAAGTCCCCTTGAAAATAATTTTATGACCAAAGCCACCCCCTCCCCAAAAGTTATTTCCATTCCACCCTCCATAAGTATTTGTCAAAAATCAGCCCCATCATGAGAAGCTGTCTTGATCCTGAATTAAACAATAGTATTTTATTTTTACCCCAGAAACACTTCTCTGAAGCTGTGTATTACGCTATTAGCATTAAATGATCATATTTTCATTTTTATCCTAGAAACCCTCCCTCCCTAAGCCAAGCTCCGCCTCTCCCAAGGTGTTCACCCAGTCACCCTTTTGCCACAGCATGTGATATGATCCACACCATTCATCTAGAAAGGCTACCACAGATGGACAATAAAAAATCTCACTTCAGCAAAGATCATTTTTTTATATATATAATGACTTAACAAAAGATATAATCATGCATTCAAAGTCAGTTGAAAACAAAAGTGGAGAGAAGCAATTCGTAATCAAGTTTGTACAGTTGATGAGGATTTTGATCAGTGACACTTTTACCATGTGGGTCATACACATTTTGGAAATCTAGATGAACGATACAGATAATCACATGACATGGCAGGAGAGGCAAGCAACCTGAGAACGACTTGCTAGCAAAGCCCCCAACTAGAGGTCTGCCATTTACAGTGAGGCATTGTACAATCTTCCCTAGAGTTCATACAGTATGCTGGGGTTTTCAGTTTGAATCAATGGGGCCCACGGTTTAGCAATCCAGATCACTAATACGATGAGCCTCACCCAAGATGGACATACACCAAAAGTCCTCAAGATTGGAATACCCAAGCTTCTTTATATTTGGCCTTTTTTGGGTCCAATGTGAACCGTTGCAGTTTTTCTTTAACCATCCTTTTTCAGCCACCTATTGAAGCATTAAGCTTTTTTCCATCTAAGAGATGTTTGGTGCATGGCTCAAACACAGGAGCCATCTTGTTAATGGTTTGAATCAGTAAATAATGGGCCCCGCTTGTACAAACTGAAAGCCAGAATGGTATTGTAAAAACACCAGGACTGAGCATTGCATAATTCCTCATTCAAACATGGATAAAAAGGTCTTGAAGAAAATAGTTCACCAGCATATATAAGTTGTGGTGTCTATTCACCACATACGGCATACATGTTCTATGCATGCATGGCAACCAGACTTCAATTCATGGTCCTGTTGTGAATGGAGCATAGGCAAAAATTCCCACTGGTTGAACAACCTTAATCACCTGGTTTTGCTCATTAAGTTTAGATCTCCAATGTTTTTTAGCCATCCATTCAGTAACCACTTGGATGGTTAAGATCACTAATTCAGTGTGATTACCAAAGTATGCTCCATCCACAGTGGGCCCTACAATTTAGGCAATCTGGATTCATATGCATGCATCCACTCGTACCCTAAATGAGATACCACAACTCAGAAACTGGCGGTCAACTATCACCCAAGTCATCTGATTTGAATATGATTCGTCTTGGGAAACTGGACTATGGTGAAACTCACCACCATTTCCAAAATGGTGGCGACTGAACCACCACAGGTGTGGCATACATGTGCACCAATTTAGATATTTGAAATCATGGGTTACATTGTGGACAGGAGATAGATCGAAACTTACACTAATTGGACAATCTTGATTCTTGACCATTCAATTTTGATGCAGGACAATTAACCACTTGCTCTAAAAGCTTGAACTGATAGAGTATGACACATCGATCCCTTTATCAAATAACCTAGGCCCCACATCCCATGGGTTAGGACCTCGGCCGAACCCCCCTCATGGGCCCCACTTCACATGGGTTCCGCTTCACACGGATGGGGCCCGCCTCATATGGGCCGCCCACCCCGAGTGTGTCCCCACATCCCACAGGCTACCCCACTCAAGCCTGGTGTGCTCCGGCATTAATCACCCTCGGTGAGGAGTCTCGAACACAAGACATCTTGCTCTAATACAACTTTGATGTAGGACAATTAACCACTTGCTCTAAAAGCTCGAACTGATAGAGCAT
The DNA here is from genome assembly GCF_029962835.1 of Magnolia sinica. Classification (NCBI taxonomy): domain Eukaryota; kingdom Viridiplantae; phylum Streptophyta; class Magnoliopsida; order Magnoliales; family Magnoliaceae; genus Magnolia; species Magnolia sinica. Next base: position 88,597,016 of record NC_080575.1, read on the forward strand.
GGCGAATCAATCCCTTTATCTCATAGCCTATGCCCCACATCCCATGGGTTAGAACCTCGGCCGAACCTCCCTCGTGGGCCCTACTTTACATGGGTTCCGCTTCACACGGGTGGGGCCCGCCTCACACGAGCCACCCGTCTCTAGGGTTGTACATGAACTGAGTTGGCTCGGTTAGCTCGCTCGACTCGACTCAAAAAAGCTCAATTCGACTCGGTTCGAAACTGAGTTTGAGTCAAGTCGAACTGATTTTTTGAACTCGAAAAAATTTCGAACCGAGTTCGAGCTTGATTCAACTCGGATCGAACCCCAACTCGAATCGAACCAGTTCGGTGACTCGGTTACTTTGATATTGATGTTGCTCACCAAGTGTTTTGATGAAATGACTCAACGAAGTGTCGGCTGGTGGCAAGGAAGGTATGTATATGAAAAAAATACCATTTTTTCTTGATTTTGATGTTGCCTACAAGGTGTTTGATGAAATACCTATAAATAGCTGATGTTGTTTTACATATTGTAAGAAATTGAAAGTGCACTTCATGTGTTTGTGAAAATGCCGCATAGGCTCGATCTTGGCTCGAACTCAACTCGAACTGGCCCAAGCTGCTGACCGAATCGAGCCGAGTTGGCCAGTCAGGCTCGAGGACATAGCCGAGCCGAGTCGAGTTGTGCTAAGCTCGACTCGGTTCAACTCGTGTACACCTCTACCCACCTAACACGAGCCGCCCACCCCGAGTGTGCCCCTGCATCCCATAGGCCACCCCACTCGAGCCCGGTGTGAAAATACCCCTGCATTAAATTTCCTCTTTGAATTTTACCCGTTGCTCGATGTTTCTAAGAACAACTAAGGAGATTAGCTGCTCGTCGGCCAGATCTTGAGGGAGATTGCAGTTGTGCACCAAAGACCACTTGCGGAGTAGGATTATTAGAGAGGATCTATATCAGCATCGACTCTCAAAGAGGTAGAAGTGTTGCCGAGAGATGTGGTCGAGGTTCAAGATCACGAGGGAGATGCACCGTTACGGGAAGGGGCTTCTCCAGTGGCCTATCAAGACCCTCCAGCGTTGGGAGAAGAAATGAGAAAGGCAAAAGCAAAATAGAGGAGAATGTATCCAGAGGGGAGGAGGAAGATGAAGGTGGTTGGGTGTAGGTCACAAAGAAGAGTCAACAACCTAGTAGAAGCCAGGGGAACAAATCCGACCCCTTTGTGTCGGGAAACCAGCGAAGCATCTATTGGACAAGGTTGTGGAGAGATTTGAGAAGTTAGCAAGATGGAAGAGCAGTTACCTTTCGCTTAGTGGGCGTATCCAGTGTTCGCAATATCGATACTATCGGCCGATATTATCGGTATCGCGGTCCAACGATACGAAACTCATCGGACGAAACTATGAAAATTTGTATCGTGCGTAAATATTCTGAAAAAATCGGGAAAAAAAAAAAAAGAGGAGGAGGAAACTTTCAATAGGGTGGATTTCCACACCTGTAGAAGAGATTGCCCTGATTGGAAGTTGCATTTGGTGAGCCATTCGAATCGAAGCTCGCCATTCGTAGGTTAGTATAAAGAAAATCTCGATTCCTTTATTTATTTTTTTCTTCGAATAGCTAATTGCTTGAAAAACGGAAGTGATTTCGGAAGAAAATGTGAAAAAATAAATAAATAAATAAAAATCCAAAGAAATCTAGATATTTGGGAGAGAATTCAGGGTTCCAAAAGGCCGGAACCCTCTCTGCAATAAAAAATGGCTTCCGAGCCCTTTTTGATCGAGCGCGGCTAGACGCGGATTTCATGGGAAAGGCTTTGCGGATGAAGTTCCAGCATTGGGATGCTAGGTGGGGCCCACCGTGATGTTCACGAGAAATTAGCGATGTCCATCTGTTTTGCGAGCTCATTTTATGACATGTGACCGAAAATGAGGTAGATCCAAAACTCAGGTGGGCCACACAAGAGGAAACATTAAGGATTCGATGACCACCATTAAAACATTTTTATGGCCACAAAAATTTTATATCAGGATAAGTTTTACGTGTTTTCACTTCATCGCAATGAGAATGACCTCATAAACAGTTTGGATGGCATATAAACATCAAGGTGGAGCCTAGGAAAGTTTCAATGGTAGGAAACTCTTTCCCCAGCTTCCCTCTCATATGGCCCACTTGAGTTTTGGATCCACCTCATTTTCGATCGCATGTCCTAAAATGAGCACGCAAAATGGATGCACAGGGTTGCTTTCTGACAAACATCATAGTGGGCCCCACCTGGTATCCCTAGCCCAGGAACCTCTTGCAAAAGCCTTTCGCAGGAAGAGGCATGCTCACCTGCGCACCTAGGCACGTGGGCATCTTTGCACACGTGTTGTGGGCCTCCAATCCGAATGGTCCATGTAATGCGACACCCCATGAAACTCCTCGTAGGGACCAATTTTCACCCTGATCTAAAACTCTGGTGAGCCATAGTAAAGAAAGATGCAAATCAAGGGAGGAAACCGTTTTCTTTTTCCATGGCCCACCAAAGTTTTGGATCAAAGTAAAAGTTTGTCCATAGAGGTTTCATGGGCTGCTGCATCACGTGGACCGTTCAGATTTTGGACTCACATCATGTATGATGAGTTCTCAAAAAGTTCTCACGAGAACTTGTGCGAACTGGTGCGCAGCGCGTCCACATGGATTGGGAGCCTAGAGATGGATGGTCTTGTTAGGGGCTCAGTAGGGGCCACCATTTTATTTTTTTTATCCACACTGTCCATCCATTTTGATAGGTCATTTTAGGGCATTAGCCCAAAATGTAGCCATATATGAGGCTCAAGTGGACCACACCACAGGAAGCCGTTGTGGGAATGATATCTACCATTGAAGCTTTCCTGGGGCCCATTATGATGTTTATTTGCCATCCAATATGTTCATAAGGTCTAACAGACCTGGATGAAGGGAAAACATAAATATTAGCTTGATCCGAAACTTAAAACCCCCAATTTTTTTATTTTTATGGTGGCCATTCAATGATCACTTTTTCGTGTGGTGTGGTCCACCTAAGATTTGGATTTGCTTCATTTTTTGGCCCATACCCTAAAATGATTTGTCAAAATGAATAAACGGTGCAGATACATCATATTACGTCGCGGTAGCCCCACGGTCAGGGTCCCACCATATTACGTACCTCCTATGTTTGAAACCAATTGAATTACCAAGACATCTCAACCTTATTTTATTAAGGAAACTCCATGAGCTCCACAATAATGTATGTGCTATATCCACTCCTCTCCTTCATTTCTTCATATCATTTTAGCCTATGAGCCTACAAATGGGGCAGAGCCAAAGCTCAAGTGGACCATGCCAAAGAGAACAGTGGTTTCAATGGTGGCGTCTTTATTCCCACTCTTTCCCATGATGTGGCCCACTTGATCTTTGGATCTGCCCCATTTCTTGTCTCGGGCTCTAAAATTATCCAAAAAATTGAATGGACGGCATGGATACAATGCATGGGGCCCACACAATCTACCTCTTTTTTGAGCCAATACCTCTAATAAAAAAAAATTAAAGATGTTTAGGTGAGACCCGGACTCACTCGGGACAATGCAACCCTTAACGCAGCCCCAGTTTAATGTATGTATTTTGTATCAATGCCGTTCATCCATTTTTCCAACTCATTTTAGTGTATCATCCAAAAAATGAAGCACATCCAATTATCAAGTGGACCATACCAAAGGAAAAAGTGGTGATTGACTATTAATGGGCCACAAAAGTTCTGGATCAATCATCTATTTATTTTTTCCTTTCATCCAGGCTTATGTGAACTTATCAATAGATTTGATGGTAAATAACACTGCAAAAACATTAAGGTGAGCCCTAAGAAGGTTTTAATGGTAGGGCCTTCAATCAATACTGTTTCCTATTGTTTCCTATGGCATGGTCCACTGGATAATTGGATATGCTTCGTTTTTTGGATGGTGCCGTAAATTAAGGTGGCAAAACAGATGGACGGTGCGGATATACATGTCTTAATACATTTATAAATGTTATGCATTATATTTGAATATAGTTGCCTTAGTTCAATCAGACAATGCATAACTTAGGACCCTATACAAAAGAAACCTCTTGTGTACTTTTTTTATATGTTATTATTTAAAAGTGTGTATTAAGATCTTTTTTAACAATACCTGAAGTTTTATTGAAAAATTCAATCATTTTCCCAATGTTTCCCCATGTTTCCCAAAAAGTGCGATAAATTTGCGATACAAACGATATATCCCATGCGATAACCGATATGTATCTGTATCCCAAGTAGAGGTGTACATGAACCGAGCTAGCTCAATTAGCTCGCTCGACTCGACTCGAAAAAGCTCGATTCGACTCGGTTCGAAGCTGAGTTCGAGCCGAGTCAAGCTGATTTTTTGAGCTCGAAAATGAGTTCGAGCCGAGTTCGAGCTGGCCCCACCTCGACTTGACTCGAATCAAACCTAGCTCAAATCGAACTCGGATCGAACCAGTTTGGTGACTCGGTTACTTTGATATTGATGTTGCTCACCAGGTGTTTGATGAAATGACTCAACGAAGTGTGACTAGTGGAAAGGAAGGTATGTACATGAAACAAATACCCATTTTTTCTTGATTTTTATGTTGCTCAGAAGGTGTTTGATAAAATACCTGTAAAACCATTACTTTTGTTTTACAAACAGTGGGATTTTGAAGGTGCAAGGTGTTTGTGGAAATGATGCAAATGCGAACTCGGCTTGATCTTGGCTCGAACTGGCCCGAGCTGCTGACCGAGCCGAGCCAAGTTCGAGCTGAGGTCAGCTAGTGGCCAAGCTGAGGCTAGCTCGACTCGGTTCGACTCGATATACACCCCTAATCCCAAGGGTGTGATCCACTGCACGATACCAATATTTCGAACATTGGGCGTATCACTCTTATCAAAGCGGCTTTATCAAACCTTCCCCTCTACTTCATGTCCATTTTCAAATGCCCGATTTTGGTGCACCCAAGGCTAGAGAAACTCATATGCGACTTTTTATGGCAAGGGGTGGAAGATAAGAAGAAGTTCCACTTAATGGGATGGAGTGATGTATGCAAGACCTATGAAGAGGGAGGTGTCAGTATTAAAAACCTTAAATCCATGAAGAGAGAGCTTTTTTCACTTTCCTGGTGTGTTCCGGAGTCCGCCGCGAAGATATTGATTGCGTGGAATGGGATCAAGCTTGGAAAAATCAAATCGATGATCTGGTGTATGACCATTCTTGCCATTTGGTGGGCTGTTTGGGAAGAAAGAAACAAAAGATGTTTCAATGATAGATCGTCTTCTGCGAAAGCGGTGGGGGCTAGGGCTAAAAAGATGGTATTAGAATGGGTTGTTAATGTAAACGATTTGAATAGTGTTGATCTTAGCTTTTTAGGTGGTTAGGAGCCTTCTGCTATCTCAGCAGTTCTGCTTCTCCTGTTTCTCTTTTGCTTTTCTTCTTGTTTTTTCCCCTCTTTTCAATGCATTTTCAGTTCGTTGCCTCTAAAAACAAAAAAGAAAAAAAAAAAAGGGAGGTCTCAGTATTAAAGACCTTAAATCCATGAATGAGGCTTTGCTCAGCAAATGGCATTGGAGATTCAGGGAGGAAGATATGGTGCTTTGGAAAGAAGTTATAGTATGGATGCTCGAATGGAGGTTGGTGGACGGGAAACTCTTCTAATTACAGAGCATTGGCTTTGTGGAAAGGAATTTCCTCCGTGAAGCAAGCTTTTATGGAAGTGGTTGGTTATTCTTTGGGTGATGGTGAAAAAATCCAGATTTGGGAAGACATTTGGGTAGGATCCTCCCCCTAGAAAGCTGACTTCCTCTATCACCTGGCTCCAAATCCCTCCATGATGGTGGCCGCCTACTTCGTGACAACGAGGTTGCTGATTTCGCAGCACTTTTACAGCATATCCACCTTTGTTCCCCATCTACATCGGACCTGGATAGAATGATCTAGAAAGCAGACAAATCAGGTGCTTCTCAACTCACTCTTTTTACTCCCTCACCCGTATTTGACAATGGCAAGGAGAGGTGGGGCAAACAAAATTTCTGTCACACTATGACATTCCTCCTAAAATTGCCACATTTGGGTGGCTGGTTAGTAAGAAAAAAGTCCTCACCATAGACAATCGTCGGAAAAGATTTATGATTCTTTCGAACATTTGCCTTCTTTGCATGAGTGACAAGGAGACGGTCAACCATCTTTTTCTTCATTAACCCTTGGCATGGAAGATTTGGGAAGACATATTGGGTCACTTCCAGCTCTCTTGGTCCTTCCTGCCAATGATGGCCAACCTTATAATTGCTTGGCACGGGATTAGCATTGGGAAGGAGAGGACGATGCTGTGGAGAATGACATTGCTTACAGTTTGGTGGCCTGTTTGGGAGGAAAGAAATGCGAGGTGCTTTAGAAATGAAAGGAAGTTGGTGGAGGGAACTTCCCAAAGGGCTGGATTTCTGGTGATCGAGTGGGCCTCTTGTGTTACAAAGCTCAAGGGATGTAATATTCTTTTTCTTAGGATGTCATTGGATCGCCCTCTCGGTGTTGTTGTTTCTTTGTTTTCTTTTTGTGGTTTTGTTGTTGTTTGTTTTGCTTTGTTTTTTAATAGTCTTCGTTATCTCTCCAAAAAAAAATCTTCTTTAAATTTGGACTAGTGGCCATTTTACCTATGACCACCCACTTGATAGCTGTCCATGGTGACAATTGTTCAATCATGCCATTTTCAATCTATATTACATCCATAGTGAACCTCATGAATGGGTATGTGTATATTGCTTTATACATATGCCACGTGCGGAGCAGATAAATCACCGCCATCTAAAAGACGGTGGTGAATTGCAACTATACTAAGAAGCTTGCAGGCAAATAAGCATTGGCAAAAGTGCAAAAAATAAATAAATAAATCGAAGTGAACGCTACCTTTCCTATGACAGCATCTCCGCCAGCAGTAGATACAACAACATCATTGGCACGAATGACCCAATGCCGCCAATACAGTTGACAAGAGCCAAAGTATACACCATCCAACATGCAGCCCTGAGGCAGAAGACGCATGCGGATTGAGTAAGAAAAACAGTACTTCTCTTCCTCATTCTGAAGGTTGCTTAGTTCTGGGACAAATACAGCAGAAGCACGAACCTGGAAAATAAAAAGAGAGGAGCAGTGAAAACCTAGGACCAAGAATTTTCTTAAAAGGATATTCAGCACATCTAAAGGTAAGATAACTTCATCAGGAAAAAGTTGCAACCAACTCACTGGCCTTATTGCAGCAACATTATCAAAAGAAAAGAACAACTCAAAAGCTTGTCATCGCTAAGATGTTTAACCAACTTCATATGTTCAATGCTCCTCTCAGAGGAGAAGAATTTCAAATAAAGTAGAATACCATGTGTTGCATTTCTAAAGCAACACAACCTGTACCTGAAAACATGCCTTGTCAAATTTCCCTACTTGTGGCTGAGAATAACACCGTATGTTGGGGTTTAAAAGACTTGAACAAGGTAAGATTCTCTCAACTCGGAAAATTATTTACAGCCCAACCGAGTGCAAAGCACTTGTATGTGAATCCTGAGCATAACTGGAAGTCACTTTTACAGGTTCCCCTCAATTTCTCAAGTTTTCACAGGTTTGTGTGGGTCACACTTGGCATTACTCCAAACCCATTCTTTGCCTTCTCTGCTGTCAAGATTTAAAGCCATAGATTTATCAAATTTCAAGCAGCTTTCTACAGGTCTTTTTTTTTTCTTCTTCTTTTAAGGGATCGTGAAAATTTTATTAAAAGAAAACAGGGCAAAGATGAGGGTTCAATAGCCCAGAAATTTCAAAGATCTCTACGAAGGAGAAAGAAAAGACTTGGAACAATTAACAAACGGCTTGAGGATGCTCCCATTGTGGCCCCCCTGAACAGCTCATTAGGGCCACAAGGATGATTGCGAAAACATCTATTATTGTGCTCTGCCAAAATTGACCAAAGGCCTGCAAGAAGAGTGATGAGGGCATCACTTCACGTACACCTTTGTGTACGTATCAGAGGAGGCGGGCCGCATCGATTTCCCTGTGGCTAGGCGACTATCCATGATCGTGTTGAAGACTCCATGTGCATGTGCGAGCAATCTGTAAGACCCCACACTGGGAAGATGCACATGGGCTGCTATATGGAGTGATATAGACTGTTGGATTGGAGGGACGTGATGATCGAGCCGTTGGATCACACGGATCACATGATCGAGCCATTGATCATGGATCATCCACATTAGTTTTTTAGATTTTATCATCTTTTAGGATTTTGTTTTGATTATTTTATGTTTGGACACCTTTATGAGTGATTTAGTAGATTCCCTTTAGACCATGATCATTTTTATTAAAATTTTATAAGACTGTTTTTTGTGATTAGTGAAACTTGTTTGAGCTATAAAAAGAGGATGGGTGTGTGACTCTTTCCCTCATTAGGTTTTTGTAGAAAAAAAAAGAAGAAGAGTCTTTTACTCTTTTCTTCTTCTTCTTCCATCTTCATGAGATTTGAAGATACTTCCATGTGAGTTGGAAGGAAAATTGGTGTGAGGCTAATCTTTATCAACGGAGTTGCGAGGTCTCCATCTATCCCCACAACATCACCCTTCCATATTCCATCAAGGTATTTTTTTCAAAGTTCTTCAATTCTCCCATCTCAGATTTTCTTCTTCTTCTAAACCTCACCTTCACATGCTCATCAACAATCCAAACCCTTAAAGACCTAAACCCATCCAACCTACCCACACCTTGACCCTTTTGGTTTCCCATCACCTTTAAGTCAAAACCCTCTTATCTTTTTCCCAAAATCCCTAACTTCCCTTCATCTAAAACCTTAATTCCCCTCTACCAATACCTAAATCCATCAATCCCCTTAACCAATTCACCCAATTTATTCCTACATTTCTCAATCTATTTTAACCCTAATTTCACCCTAGGGTGTATTAGGTCTTCTACTTTAAAATTAAAAAATTTAAAATTAAAAAAAAAAAAAAAAAAAAGGCTTTACCCTATGCTAATTGGATGTCATACATCCATTAGAACCTAGTTTCTTTTATTTAATGATCTTATGCTACGATGTTGGTAACCTAGGCTAGGATTATGCATGATATTCTTATGGTTTACTTGGTATCAGTGATGATAATGGCAAGTTTTATGTTCTTTTGTTAATTACCTTAATTTTGTTGCTTGATCTCACATAATATTTGGTTCATGCATCGGTCCTGCATCAAAGAGCCTCCGCAAGATAATCCTTTTATGGATGAAACCACCCTATGCCACATAAAGATGCAATCGAAGTGGGCATCACCCAGCAGCATAAGAAGTGCTCAAAGAATCTTTCCCACACCGTTGTTGCAAGAATACAACACATCAACAAATGATCCACAAAATCGGTGTCCAAAAGGCACAAAACATGCACATCAAGGATGAGCATGTCTCTTCCAAAGATTATCAATTGTCAACACTTGATTTTTGGCCGCTAACCGAGCAAAGGTGATGACTATAGGCGAGCCCATGTACAAGAAAATAAACTCCCTCAGGTTGCATGAGGCCCAAGGAAAAGGAGAGCCCACATGGAATGGTCTAATAGAATAACAACCCGATCTCCCCAACCACCATGCCGAACCATCTCTATCAGATGTAGATGGAACCTAGTTTTATAAAAGGTCCAAAAGTCTCACCATGTCCTCCAATTCATCCTCATGCAAGTTCCTATGACAAGGAGGAGACACCACACGACCTCCTAGAACCAAGAAGCATTGAGAAATGGGCATCACACAAGCAATATGGCCAAACTAGGAAGCAAAAACATAAAGGAGAATCGCCACACCTAACGTCCTCATACAATCGAATGTGAGTATTGTAACTCACCATGAACATGTTTCCTCTTGAAGTAGTCAATTATTTAGCCTTCCAAGCCCCCAAAGATCTATATATAGAAGAGGATTTAGAAAACCAGCCCCCATCATCTACCCTATATTTTGTACCAACAACATGTTTCCATAAACCATCGTCATCCACCCCAAATCTCCACAACCATTTCCCTAATAAGACCAATACTTTATGTATATGTATGTACCATGTATCTTACCCTTGAGATATGGAAACATTCCAACATCGCACAAGATGTCACACAAGAAATACCGCATATATTGGGGAATGTACTGCAGTCTGAGGGAACCATTAGGGAAATGATAGAATTTTCAATGAAACATTAGGAGATGTTAAGGGCCTGTTTGGATACAAATAAGTAACTTTTTCTACTTACAATGGTAGATAAGTGACTTATTTCAGATAAGTAAGTTTGGTTTATGATTAGTTATAAGTAACTTTTTTACTTAAAAGTAATCAATCACTTCAGTTAATTTTTTTTTAATCTTTTTGACTTTTCGTAAGTTGCTGAAGAGAGGTATGAGAAGAGACGAAAGAGAGGAGAAGCTAATAAGTATGTCGTTTACCAGACACACTTATCTTCTTCATAAGTAGAAACTACGATAAGCTACTTGTGGCATAAGTAGCTTATCTTAAGCAACTTACTACCCAAACGGACCCTAAAAGACACATGACAACACACTTAGAACTCAAAACAGTACAAAAATGACCAAATGTAACTCGTTTTAGAGATTGATACTTTGGCAGCGTGATGGATGATACACATACACTTAGAAATTACTTAGAAATATGTGGAATACAACTAATTCAAATTAAGATATCAGAATTATCGGTATCCCAATTTAGATGTATCAAAAACCAAAAATAGCACATTTAACTCTAGATTGGTGAGCATTTACTGGACGGTTCATCATCATCATGTTATGCCTTCTCCCAATTAATTCGAGTCGGCTACGTGAATCCTATTCCGTTGTTCCACTCTATCAAGGGCCATAACTTCAGTTAGACCATAGATCATTAAGGCTTTCTTACCACCTCCATCCATGTCCTTTTGAGCCTTACCCTTGCCTTTTTAGAGCCTTCAACTTGTATCAACTCAATACTTCTAACATACCTAGTTATTGGTCTCCATTGCACATGACCAGACCATTTAAGTCTACTTTCCCTCATCTTATTACCCATTGGTGCCACTCCTAAGTTCTTTTGAATACATTCGTTTCTTATTCTATCATTCTTTCGTTTTGCCACTCATCCTTCCCAACATCTATATTTTAGCTACACTTATCCTATGAACATGTTGTTCCTGAACTACTCTCATAAAGCATGGCTGGTCTTATAGCTATCCTATAAAATTTCTCTTTCAACTTGAGTGGGGCACGATGATCACATGAAACTCCGAAGGCACGTCTCCATTTTCTTCCACCCAGCTTGAATTCTATGGGCAACATCCATCTCAATCTCCACTCTCGTGAATTATCTCTCCATTTATTGGACAGTTAAAAATGAAAAAATATCCAATGATCTTATTTCATAAACAAGTAATCAAAGGTTAAGACTGTTCAATGAATCTGATTTTGGGACTGTCACTTAGCGACAGCGAGTTTCACAATTTAGTCTGTTTAAAGGAATTTCCGATGCTTCCAAGATCGAGCTTCCTTTTCTACTGTTGTCTTCTCGCACTTGATGTGGGACCTGAAGGAATGGTTGTCCAATCTATACCTCTTTGTAACGCAAGGGCATTTTTACATTGGGCTCGAGTGGGGTGGCTTGTGTGAAGCGGGGGCACAATTGGGCTGGGCGACCCATGTGAGGCAAGACCCATGTGAAGTGGGACCCATGAGGGGGGTTCGGTCGAGAGCCTGACCTGGACTATGAGATAAAGGGATTGATTCGCCACACTCTATCAATTCGAGCTTTTAGAGCAAGTGGTTAGTTATCCTGCATCAAAAGTGGTATTAGAGCGGAGGTCTCATGTTCAAAACTCTTCACCGGGGATGATTAATGCAGGGGCATTTTCACACACCGTGCTTGACTGTGCTAGCTTGTGTGAAGCAGGGGCACACTCTGGGTGGGCGGCCCATGTGAGGCGGGATCCATGTGAAGTGGGGCCCACGAGGGGGTTCGACTAAGGGCCTGACTTGAGCTATGAGATAGAGGGATTGATTTGCCACGCTCTATCAGTACGAGCTTTTAGAGCAAGTGGTTAGTTGTCCCATGTAACTTAGATAGACTGCCCCCATCTACTGCTACCTAGAAGTGTTTTTTGTTTTCATGTTGTCTAGACTTGTATAGATTTTAGGTTTTCTTTCTTCTCTCAGTTCGGTCTTTTCTTTTCTTGCTTTACTTTGTATTTCTGTTTTCATTTTTAATGAATTTCTTTGCATCCTTCAAAAAACAAAAAAAAAAAATAAAAATAAAAAAATTGAATTATTGTATGCCATGCGTACATTTCTAAGTGGCTGTTTATCAAGTGTCATACACTGTCGCAGTATCAAATAACTCCCCTTGATTTTAAGAGTGTGCTTAGTAAAGCTTTCAAGCATGGTCAGACTCCTATGTTGGTTTAGTAGCAATGACTCATCCTCCTCATACGTGGCATTGTATCTAACCAGCCAAATTGTTAAGCCCATCGTGGATGGAACATATCTACAAGATTTGCGCTGAACAAGAAATTCTAACCATTGAAGTAATGGCGATCAAATCAATGGCTAAAAATAAGATAGCCAGTGGCCTGAATTCAAATGAAGAAATCAGATGGTTAGTACTATTTTCACAGTGTAAGTTTTGGCCTGGGTTATGCTGCATCAATAGTTGAGTTGGTGATTTGGATAATCTAGATTTCCGTAATACTTTTCCATGTGTAGATTGAAGAGTCACCACTTCTCAACATCCTATCCCATAAAGCATGGCTAGTCTTATATCCATTCTATAAATCTCCCCTCTAGTTTGATTGGCATGCAGTGATCAGTGATCACATAAAACTCCAAAGTCACATCCCCACTTCATCCACCCAGTTTTAATTCTATGAGAAACATCCAGTTGATGATATTTCAATGAATTTAAAATTTATCGCCAACAAGGGCATATCTAATGTCCAAGGGTGTGACGCCTTAGACATGGCATGGAGTAACCGCGTCACTGCCAATTTATTTGCTACTTTATGAACTTATTGCTTAATTTTGGAGCGGATGGAACATATTTTCGAGGGGCTTGATTTGTCAATTGGTGGCAGCTTTCAGATTTATGCAATTTCAATTTCTAGTGTAGTTGCACTTCTATTCCCCATCATTCGCTCCAAAGCACCAACTATCAGGGCAAGGTTTCGAGGAGTGCTGACATTCATCTAAGAAAGTTTATAGCGAGGCAATCAGCTTTTGTTTCTACAAAATAATTGCATATTCAAGTAACATATTTCATTTTCTTTTATTTCTGTTCCTTTTATTCTGTTTTTGAATGGCAGAATTTTTCACATAACCCTTGAACTTCTCGTTAAGCAGAGAGGTCAATATTAAAATGCCTAGGCAAAGATGTTATGCTTACAAACATGCATTAAGGCAAAGCAAACAGGAAGTAGGTTTTGTATTCTTTAAAAATAAATTGCTGCCAGCATGAAACCCTCTAAGTATCATTTAGCAAACACTTATGGAAGAATTCCAAAAACAATACGATGAAGTAGTTGATAAACTTTCAGTTGATTTAGACATTAGAAAAAAGCCCACATTAAGTCCAAGTTTTCAGATTTTCCGCATGGATGTACAAAACATCCATGGAAACCTGTTGCCTATTCCATCACAGTCCGCAAAACACCATTACAGCGCAATTCAAGCAGGAAAGCCACTCAACTTGTGAGACTATGTATTCATCAACATTAAGCTAAAAGAACAAAATAGCAGGTGGAAGGAAATAAGATGTTCTCAATTTTCAAGAAAGAATGGAACTTGAGGGAAGAAATGTTCTAGATGCATTGAAATCAAATAAAGAACACACATTTGGTGGTAGCATAAGCATATCTTAGTCCAAAACTACTACAAAAATAACCATTTGAATGATGTAACTTCATATAGCCAGAATCTTGCAAGGACAAAAGGAATAAATGATACTAGCAGGAACTACAAAACATGTTATCAGTATGTGTTGACCAAGGCAAGTGACAACATAAAAGAGAACTACAACCAAATGTATCTTTGCGTTCACTAGCTTTTCACTGTTTGCGCATATATCATACGGAACTTATTATATCCAGATGAGCACAGAATTGAAATGTTAAACTAAGGAACTTTTGGACTGTTGTTAACCTGAACACCATTAGTTACTGCAATGGAACAGACCGGCGATGTTTCCGGGAATAGACTGATACTACGGATTTTTCTTTCTTCACGAAGCCGAATCGTACCACTTTGTAAGCGCCTGCCATGTTCTTCTAACCACAGCAAGATGGCGTCTTGCAGCTGAAAACTGTTCATATCATGCACTGATCTTATCAATGCATCAGGTACACATGGTATCATTTCTCTATTTGTAGCTAAGTTTCCAGTACCAACGTAGAGCTGACCATCATCACAGTTAAGGATGAACAACTTATCCATATAAGTAGAAGCCGCCACAACAACATACTTAGATGTGCTTGGAAAACCACCGTGACGTAACTCTTTCGTTTCAAAGATTACCCCACTCAAAGGTAACAAGTATACATTTACTGCATGGTCATAAAAGAAGTAACCTCCTATAAGGCCCAAAAATTCTTCTGGACCTCCAATTTCCTGGCCATCACAAAAGCGATACAGAACCCTAGTAGGAAGAGGTAAAGTCACCCCCAGCTCATTTTCCAACACCTTTATTTCAGCTTCGGATGCACCTTTCCGCAGAGTATTGCCAGCCTCTGGAAAGTTTGCAGCCATCCAACTTTTAAGTGTGCTCCAACATTGTTTAGCTCTCCTCACTAGAGGCCAAGGATACATACCAAAAGCTTCCTTCCATAATTTATATGTCACCTGCAGAAAGTTTGGGAAAAAAACAGAGAGATGCCATATTTAGAAGTAATTGGATAACATGAAAGGAGTGCATAATTTATTGTAAATCATACAATACAGCGCACACAATGAATTCCAGTGTATAAAAACAGGGACTGGAGCCTGACCCTCTCTTTCTTTTTTTTTTAGACGGCTCTTTCCAAACAGTCTAACCCATTCCAAGCCATAACATCTACTTGAAGTCAGTGATTACATTATTGATAATATCAGCCGATATTATTGGCATCGCACGTGGGCGAATACAAAACTAGCCTAGAACGTCTCAAATCCTGAGTATCGGTCAGTTGTATCATCAATGTATCACTGATATCGCAATGAATCGCGAGATATCAGCAAATTTCTCTTTGAAAAAATCCATGGTATCAATAGATATCGTTGACACCAAACAGGAGCCGCACCAATTTTGTCAAAAAAAAAAAAACCGGAGTCATTTTTCCACTTTTTCCTTCATTATGCTCTCTTCTAAACAGATTGTAGGTGGATTTCGGTCCATCCTTTACAATCTTTTGGGAGAAAAACGTCGATTTCAAAGCCAAATAAAGATTTTTTTGGATTTGGGGCTCAGTGTTTTTTTTCTCATTCGATGAGGTTAGAAATTCTTTTTTTTTAAAGGGGAGAACACACACACTCTTACACCCCCACACGCACAATTGGGTTCTTGAACCCATGACCTCATAGTGGAATCGCACAGAGTTTACCACTGAGCCATGAGTGGAGACCCATCATAAATTCTTGATTCTTCATGTTTCAAGGATTTGAACCTTTGATTTCGAAATTTGAGGGTAGGTGGTTCGATTTGGGAGAAATTCAAAAATTTTCCAATTTCTCCCAAATTGGTTGCGATCACTCCAAACACGAAATCAAACATGTATGAGGGTTGAGCTACCGATTCATGAAGTTTTTGTGATTATTCGGAAAAAATATTTTTTTAATTAAATTATAATAAAAAATTATTAAAATATAATTTTTTTTCAAAACTTCACTTCTAACAACAGTTTTTTGAGTCCAATTTCATAGTATTTAGGAGTGTTTGATGAAATCATCATCACATACACTCTAATTTCAAATTTTGGGGGTAGGTAGTCCGATTTTGGGAAAATTGGGGAAAATTCAAATTTTCCCCAATTTCTCCCAAATTGGATGCAATCTTACACTCCAAACACGAAATGAAACATGTATGATGCTTGATCTACTGATTCATGTATTTTTTCTGATTTTTCGAATTGTCTTCTTACATTTATAACTGTTATAAGTTCACTTTGAATATAGTTGCATCAATTCTATCAAACAGTGCATAGCTTAGGACCCTATAAAAAGGAAACCTATTATGTGCACTTTTTTGTGATGTTATGATTTAAAAGTGTGTATCAAGGTCTTTTTTAACAATCCCTGAAATTTCATTGAAAAATTCGATCAATTTCCCAATGTTTTCCCATCTTTCCCAAAAAGTGTGATACATTATCCAATACAAACGATATATTTCGTGCAATAACCGGTACATATCTATATCCTAAGGGTGCGATACGTAACGCGATACCGATACGGTAAACACTACTTGAAGTATTAATGAACAAGAACACTACTTGAAGTATTAATGAACAAGAACAGAAAGACAAAGCAAAAGGAATAACAAGAAAAAAAAAAAAAAAAAAATCCTTTGGCACACAGTCTGACCCATTCCAAGCCATAACATCTACTTAAAGATTGCTCAATCCCAGATACATGCACCCCCGTCAAAGAGCTACAGACCTCGGACCAACTGAGTAAGCTAAATTTATGACCATCAGAATCACCTTTCCATAACCATAAGAATTCCCTTCTAAGTTTTTCAAGCTTGCATAAAGCCAATTTAGGGCAACGACAGAGATAGGAAATAAGAGGGGAGGTTAGAGAGAGCCACTTTGATAAGGGTTAAACGACCCCTAAGGGACAAGTATCGCCTCTTCTAAGTCAACAGCTTCCGCTCAACATGTTCAATGACAACATACAACAGATTCTTAGTCAGCTTTCCAATGCAAAGGGGAAGACGAAGATAGGTAGATGGGAAGGAGTCTGCCTTGCATCAAAAAACCTCTACCATATGGGAAAGGCAAAATGAGCAAGATTGATGCCCAACATCTCACTTTTAGATAGATTAACCTTCAAGCTAGAGATGGCCTTGAAACAACGGGTGATTTTCTTGAGGTTCTCAACAGCAACCTAGGAAGCATCACAAAAGAGGAGAGTATCGCCAGTAAACTGGATGTGAAAGACAGATAGCCCCGAGTATGATGGGGACATCTCACGCACACCCCCCTTACGCACGTATGCAAGGAGGAGGGCCCCACCTTCGATCTGGATCGATGACAACATCCATGGAGGGCCTCTTTGTTAGAGGACTGTTTTGGTTCCTTGGGGTGGACCCGATCATCATGTGGATCCCATCATTGGATCTCATGATCGTGGCCCACTACCCTAGGTGACCTAGGAGTTTGTGTTTTGCTTATTACTATTATTAGGAACATCATGAACGGTTTAGATTGCATTGATTAGTTTTTATTTTTTATTACTTCGTCTTTAAGTAATAGTATGCACACATGGCGCGGCTTTTGGGATACAGGTTTTTCTTATAAATAGGCAACCCCATGTAGGGTTTTTTTTCATTGAAAATGATTAATAAAATTCTGCGTTTTCCTGCTTCTCTAATTTTTTGAGTTGTAGAAACCTAATTGAGTGTGAAACCCTCCCTTCTTCGAAGGGCTAATTACCATGGTGCGAAGCCACACCCATCCCAAATCGCCCCCATCTCCTACCCTCCATATTCCTCATCTCCTACAACCATCCCTTCATCAAATCCACTCACGTTTGCAACTAATCTTTCCCCTACAGCAGATTTTCTGAATCTGGCCCTGCAAGAGGGATAAAACTTCAGCGGAGCACCGTGTTCAAACCAATCATCCGTTTGACCTGAAATTTGGAGGGAAGGTAGCCCATCCCTGGCCGACCAGGCCCTAGCTGGCCGATTCCAGATTCGTGAGCCCCACACATATGCGGACCGCTATCTACGCACGTGCGTCAGGCCGGTTTGCTGTCCACACATGCGGGCTGATCACAGGTTCCCTCTCGTCTCTATTTCACTCCTCTTTCGCCTTGTTTCCATAACCCTAACCCTAGATTATCTCAAATCCCCAAGTTCTATTCCACTTTTGAAACCCTAGGTTTTCCCGAATTGAAACGTGAGAATCTCTTGGATTGAAAATAATCCTTTGCATGTGTGGATGAATCTACTATCCTTTGAGCATTATTTGGTCTATAATTTTTATTTGATTCAGCCCTAACAAGTGTAGGCTTGGACCCTCATAGAATCCCCTTGTTGAATGCTTGACTTTATGTGAGATGTGGAATTATTGTGATTGTTTCTAAATTATTATGATCTAAAGCCTGAAATCTTGCACATCATATCTAATTTTCATGTCCTGCATCAAATTTGGTATCAAAGCCTAGGGTTCTTGTAGGGGAATGCATTGCATGTTTAGGGTTTAGTTTGTTTATGTCCATTATGCATCAAGTCTCATCATATAGAGTTGTTTAGAGGTCCATAATTCCAGATATAAGCTACTGAAATTTCTGTTATCAGAAAGTTAGCAATTCACATTGCTGAAATTTTCTGTTATCCCTTTATTTTGATAGTTATATTGTTGAATTTTGATAGAGTTGTGTAGTTTCCCTCATATAGAGTCTCATAGGATCATTTAGTCCCACTTAAACGCATATAGTCGTATTAGAAGGTCTTTTAGTTGAGTTAGTGGTTGTATGCCCACACATACGGGTCGTGGCTTTGGGTTACACCCTACACACTAAACATGGAGCAATTGCAAGAATCAATATACAAAATGACCCAACAGTTTGAGTCTTTAGGTAAGCACTTGGAACAACGTATTGACCAACACTTGAATCAACTTACTGTGCATGTTACCCAACTAGAGACATCCGCCTGGGCAAACCCCACCATTGGGGAAGATGCCCAATCTCAGGCAGGTGGTCAGGAAGATAGACCAAGAAATGGAGGTGGCCAAGGAATCGGTTATGAGCACGCACCAGTACACCCACCCCGTGAGGGACATCAAGACCACTATGATCCCGATGCGCAACTCCTCAAAGGAGTTAGAGTAGATGCCCCCACGTTTGATGACCACTTGGACCCTAAAGCTTTTCTAGATTGGTTGGCAGATATGGAACCACTATTTTGAGTGGTATGAAATCTCGGATGCTCGTCGAGTCCGATTCGCCAAGATGAAACTTGTGGGGCAAGTAAAGAGGTTTTGGGCTACTGTAGAGCAAAAGAAAGAAAGTGCGAAGGAGCTCTCAATAGTCCATTGGGAAGAGATGAAAGAAACACTTAAGGAAAAATACCTCCCTTTTTCTTACCACTTGAGGTTGGTTAAGGAATGACAGTCTCTTTGACAGGGTTCGATGAGTGTTGCTAAATACATTGAGAAGTTCGAAGAGTACTTGACCCATTGTGAAGTTGATGAAGACCCCGTACTCACCCTTACTCAATTTAAAATGGGCCTCCGTTCTGACATTAGGAGAGAGTTGCTCACCAAGGACATAGACACTCGTGAACAGATGTATCAAGTAGTGTTGGAGGTCAAGCAATACCTCAAAGCATCTGTGGGAAGGCGGTTTGAGTTTCGCGACTCTGGCGCTAAAGCCAACCCTTCTGGGGCCAAGCCTAGCACTGGATACCAAAACAAACCTTCCAGTAGTTCTCAGTCCAAGCTCGGGGATGATAAGTGTAAAGAGGTTATCGGGTCTAGCTCGCGTAGAAGTGGAGCAACCAGTGTTGTCATGTGCGATCACACATTCGCATATGCGCACATATGTGCACTGATCGCATATGCGACAGTAGCATATGCGATCGCATCACCGCACATATGCGATCGCATATGCCACATGTGCCATAATATGCAATTGCATAGTTGCCAACGGTCATAAATCTAACCGTTTTCTGACCGTTGGAAATTTTATATATTAAAAAAAAAAAAAAATCCTTATTTTTTCTCTATAAAAAAGGTTTCTAAGCACTCCTAAATGTGCTCAAAGCTCAAACTCTCTCTTTATTTTGCTCTCTTACACTCTCTCTTACACATTTCCAAGCCTCAAGCTCCACTCCTCCATCCATATTTCTTTTAAGAATCAAGATTGAGATTAAAGTTTCAATCAAGGGACAAGTACATACATCCATAAGGATTCAAGAATCAAGATTCAAGAGACATTACAAGACAACCAAGCTCTCCATCCATTGAATTGAACTCTCTTTCTAATTACTAATTTTTCCAAGTTATAAATATTCACACAACACACCCACCACTCTCTCTTTCTAGTTTCTAATCTATTATCTATCTCTCTTTCTATCTCATTCTCTCTTAAAGTTTCATAATATCCAAGTTTTAAGTTTTCTAATAACTTCTAACATTTTTTTTAGTTTGTTTGTTACTTTGTTACAAGTTAGTGTTATGTTGGTGACTTAGTGTTACAACTTACAACTTACAGCAACATAACTTTACCAGTCTACATTCTACATAATTCTAGAATCAAAATCAAGACTCAAGTCAAGGGTCGAGGACTCAAGTCAAGGGTTGAGAGAAGACAACTTAGACAAGTGAAGATTGAAGAATTTGGAACCTCTTTTTAAATTTGTAATGGTAATTTTGTTTGCGTGTAAATCGCTCTCTCCCCTCTCTTTTCTACAAGTCTACAAGTGTAACTCAACTCTCTCTCTCTCTCCTTTTTTGTTCCCTCTTCTTCTCCCTTTCTACAAGTGTAACTCAACTCTCTCTCTCCCCCTCTATCTCCTTTTCTTTTCCCTCTCCCTTTCAAGTTTCTACTAGACTACTACTAGTCTACTACTAGTGTAAGTGTGCAAGTGTGTAATTCTCTCTCTCTCCCTCTCCCAAGTCGCATCTCTTTAGTCGCTTTACTCTTAGTCTCTTACTTTAGTTTTTACTTTTTAATACTAGGCTACTAGCAATCAATACACACACCACTAACATAACATCTTCTTCCCAATCTTCCTCTTTGAAACCCAAGTCGAATGACTCGGGTTGAAAGTATGGGCACTATCGTAGTGTTACGGAAAAGACTCACATAATATGTGAGTTCCGGTGGCATTGCAAGGCACAAGCAACACCTTGCACATTTACCGGGGTCAAATGCAAAAGTATGCGACAAAATTACTCCAGAAATTCGAAGAGAAATCATGAAGTAAATAGAAAAACAGTCAAAGAAAGAAATGCGATAATGCCCTACGTCAGGAGGAATATTTGGAACAAGATGCATATGAAGATATAAACGTGGTTAATGTAGATGAAGCTCGTCCCACTCCCCCTACTTCGACAGGCCGGTCTAAACCACAAGTACAACCAACGGTCTCGAAAAAAGCCCAAGGGCATGGGTCCATGGATAGATGGTGTAGACCACACCCCGAGAATGTAATCGACCAAAGGGGTAGAGGTAAAGGGCCAGTTCAAACAACTTCAGAGAACCGGTATAAACAAAAAGATAGGAAAACCACTATTCAATATATTGCTAAGTGGTTTTACCAAACTGCCATACCTTTCAATGCTGTTAAATAGAGAAGCTTCAAAGTAATGGTTGAGGCTATAAGTCAATTTGGACCTGGGCTTAAACCTCATTTATATCATGAAATGAGGGAGACATGCCTGAAAACTGAAGTTGAATATACACAATCCTTCATAACTGAATATAAGGAATCGTAGAAAACATATGGGTGTTCACTAATGGCCGATGGATAGACCGATAGATCCGGTCAGTCTCTCATTAACTTTTTAGTAAATTGTCCAGCTGGGACAATGTTCTTGAAGTCCGTGGATGCATCGGGCCATTCACACACAAGAGAATATTTGTTTAGCTTACTAGATAATGTAGTTGAAGAAATAGGTGAGAAATATGTTATAAAAGTAATTACAGACAACGCAGCCTCGTA
This sequence comes from Magnolia sinica, assembly GCF_029962835.1. Lineage (NCBI taxonomy): Eukaryota > Viridiplantae > Streptophyta > Magnoliopsida > Magnoliales > Magnoliaceae > Magnolia > Magnolia sinica. The sequence goes on from NC_080575.1 coordinate 88,618,930, forward strand.
TGTAATGGCCAGTCTTCTTATGGAGAAGAGGTGACGTTTATTTTGGACCCCCTATGCGGCCCATTGTGTTGATCTCATGTTAGAAGATATAGGTAGATTATTTATAAATGTGATTGCAAGGGCTAAAAGAATCGCGGTCTTTATGTACAAACACGTCCTTCTTCTCAGTCGAATGAGAAAACATATTGGGGGTAACTTGCTACATCCAGCAGTCACCCGTTTCGCTATAGCCTTTTTAACACTATAAAGATTACATGCAAAAAAATCAAAACTTAGAAGCTTTGTAGTGTCAGCTGATTTTACAAGTGGGCCTTGGTCAAAGAAGGCTGAAGGGAAACAGGTTCAACAAACAATCATTTCTCAAAGTTTTTTGACACAAGTAGTAAAGGCGCTAAAAGCATCTGAGCCCTTAGTCACTGTGTTGCGATTGGTGGACAGGGATAAGAAGCCTGCAATGGGCTACATATATGATGCGATGGAGAGGGCGAAAAATAAGATCATGGACCATTTTAACTATAGAGACCGTAATTACAAGCTAATTTTAGATATTATAGATAGAAGATGGGGCAGCCAAAATGTCATCTTCATTGTATTTAGCTGCTTACATCCTTAACCTAGCTTGTTTATTCGCTTCTGCTGATCCAACAGAAGCACTAACTATGCATATGGTTAGATTTATTTATGTCTTGGAAAAAATGATTCCCGATAGAGGAGAACAGGACAAGATCTCAACTTTACTGGACTTCTACACAAAAAGTGAGGGGATATTCTTAAGGGATATTGTAATAAGGCATCAGACAATAAAATTACCCAGTAAGTACTACTATGAATGTCAGTCTTAATGTCTTACAAATAGTTTTTCTACAAAGTGTCTCTAACCTACTTCAATTGTTTTTCTCAGCTGACTGGTGGGCTGCCTATGGAGTGGACCTGAACAGGAAGGATCCATCTCTAAAAAAGCTAGCTATGAGGATTCTTGGACTCACGTGTTCTACCAGTGGTTGCGAGCACAATTGGAGCACGTTCGAGGCGGTAAGTTTAGACTGTTTAGTAATTGTAAACTTCAATTTTTTAGTGTAAGGCCTAAGCTAAATTAATTACCTAAATAACTAATGTCAAATGTGCTTTCTTTTTAGCAGATTCATACCAAGAAAATGAATCGCCTAGAGCAGAAAAAGCTCAACGACTTGGTTTTTGTTCAATACAATCAAAAATTGCGAGAACAATTCCAAACTAGGAAAGAAAAGCCCGGTTTCTTTGACCCTATCTGCTTAGATGAGTTGGATGCAGATAACGAGTGGCTCGTAAAGACGGAGGACCCGGTATTTGCTGGAGAGGACCTAACATGGGCACAAGTTGAAGATGCCACATACAGATCGACACCTAGTGAAGGTAGTACCACTCCGAGGCGAAGGATGGGGGGCAGCCGGGGGGCGAGTAGTAGCCGTCAACCCGTTGAAGAGATTCAGGAGATGGAAGAAGGAGATGGTGATGATGATGATCAAGCTGAAGATCATCCACCATTGGATGTTGATAAAGTATTAGTACGTACAGATGATGAAGAAACGGAAGAAGAAGAAGTGTCTGTGGAAGAAGGAGATGACTCGAATGATGATGATGGTGGTGGTGGTGGTAGTGGACCTGGTGGTGATATGCCACAATGGCAACTAGATCAATGTATATAGTATATGATTAGATGAATAATAAATAAATAACTTCTTCATTTTGTTTACTAAGTGTGTTAATGTTGATTCTTGATGTATATGTAGTGTTAAATGTTGAATGTTGATATTTCATATTTGTTAAATGTTAAGTTAACTATATTGTAGAATGTAGAATTGTTGATGAATAATGACTTAATATTTAATTCATTATGTAATTGGTTTTATTTTACTTAAATTAAATGTATTTCAAGGGCCAATGACATATAATAATTTATTCATTTTTTTCTTAATTTATCCATATTTTTCTAATTTATTTTTTTTTTGAAAAATGTTTTTTAAAAAATAAAAAAATGTGCGACCGCATATGCGCACAGGCATATGCAATCTCACTCGATTGCATATGCTATTTAACAACATTGGGAGCAAGTAGGTGTTTTAGGTGTCAGGGGTTTGGTCACTTTACCCACTAGTGCGACACGAAAAAAGGCACCAAGGTGCTACTTATTGATGGGCAAGTAGAAGTAGTGCCCCCACAAAGTAACGATGAGGAGGAAGAGTATGAGCTAGCAGAAACCCCCAGTGATGAGGAAGAGGGAGCGTAAGAGTCTATAACCCTGGCAGTCGTGCATTGCGCCTTTGCCCAAGCACAACTACCGATGATTGGCGCCGCAACACGATCTTCTATACCTATGCAAAGTGTGGGGATAAGAGTTGCAAGATGATCGTGGACAGTGGTGGTTGTGCTAATGTGGCATCAACTGTTACGGTGAGTCGTTTGGGCTTGAAGCTCGAAGCCCATCCTCAACCCTATAGAGTGTTTTGAGTTAATGAGACTTTCATTCCAGTATCGCACCGTTGTCTTGTTCCTATTCAGTTTAGATCATATAAAGATACACTCTGGTGCAATATTATTCCCATGGATGTTGGCCATATCATTATGGGTAGACCCTGGCTCTATGACAGGGATGTTACCATATTTGGTTGTTCAAATGTGTATACATTCTGGTTTGAGGGCAAGAAGGTCAAGCTAAATCCACTTCCACCCAAGAACACGACTGGGAAAGGAGTCCGGCACACAGAGTAGTGTGAGTGGCTCAAAAGAATTGAAGGAATCGAAGTCCAAGTTTAAGCCTCTCTATATTCTAAATGCCAAGGACTTTAAGCGAGAGACTGAGGCGGACTTGATAGTGTACGCCCTAGTGGCTAGGGAAAGTGCACCAGAGGCTAGTGTAGAGTTACCCACTAAGGCTGTTTCGGTAGTGGATGAGTTTCATGACATCTTTCCTGCAGATCTACAAGATGAGCTTCCCCCTATGAGGGACATACAGCACGCCATTGATTTAGTCCCTGGGGTGACTCTACCAAACCTCCCTCATTACAGAATGAACTCAAAAGAGCATGTAGAGTTGAAAAAACAGATTAATGAGCTCCTAGAAAAGGGTTTTATTCGAGAAAGCATGAGCCCGTGTGTCGTGCTCGCCCTTCTTACACCTAAGAAGGATGGCACATGGAGGATGTGTGTTGATAGTAGGGTCATCAACAAAATCACAGTCAAGTATCGGTTTCCCATACCGCGTTTTGATGACATATTGAATATGATGGCCAATGCTACTATCTTCTCAAAAATTGACCTCAAAAGTAGTAATTACCAAATCCGTGTGCGCCCTGGTGATGATTGGAAGACGACCTTCAAGACAAAGGATAGGCTATACGAGTGGCTAATCATGGCTTTTGGGCGGACTAATGCCCCAAGTACTTTCATGCGTGTAATAACCCAAGTGTTGAGGCCCTTTATGGGGAAGTTCCTAGTCGTCTACTTTGATTATATCTTGATTTATAGCATGACCAAGGAACAACACCTCAAACATTTGAGGTGGGTTTGTAGGATCCATAGAGTTGAGAAATTATATGCCAACCTAAAGAAGTGTACGTTTATGTCTAGTAGTGTTATCTTCTTAGGTATTGTTGTGTCAGCTGAAAGTTTATTGGCGGATCCCAAGAAGGTTAAGGTCATTGTCAATTGGCCAGAACCCCGCAATATTCACGAGGTGCGCAGCTTCCACGGCTTAGCTACCTTCTATAGGCGGTTCATTCGAGGCTTCAGTTCCATTATGATTCCCATCACAGATTGCATAAAAAAATGAGAGTTTCAATGGACGAAGGTAGCCTCGAAGGCCTTCAACGAGATAAAGGTCAGGATGACCAAAGCTCCAGTCATGCGACTTCCGAATTTTTCGAAAGTTTTTGAAGTCGCATGCGACGCGTCAAGAGTCGGCATAGGAGGAATACTTAGTCAGGAAGGGCACCCTGTTGCCTTTTTTAGTGAGAAACTAAATGAGGCGAAGCAAAAATACTCCACCTATGACAAAGAATTCTATGCGATAGTGCAATCAATGCGCCACTAGCGTCATTATCTATTGCCACAAGAATTCGTCTTATTCTCAGATCACGAGGCCATGCAATAATTGAACTCTCAGAAGAAATTAAACCCTAGGCACGCCAAGTGGGTCCAATTCCTTCAAGAGTACACTTTTGTGCTTAAGCACAAGGCCGGTGTAGAGAATAAGCCTGTCGACACGTTAAGTCGTCGAGTCACGTTACTCAATTCCATTAGTGTCGAAGTTGCGGGCGTCGAGCGTGTCAAAGAAGATTATTCTAAGTGCCCGGATTTTTGAGTTGTGTACGCGTCGTTGTTAGAGAGTTCGTCAGGAGCTAGCAGTGAGTATCTGATTTTGGAAGGATATTTGTTCAAGAGTGACCGCTTGTGCATACATCGCGCTTCCCTCCATGATTTTCTTGTCTGGGAGTTACATTCAGGAGGCCTCGCGGGTCATTTTGGTCGACGCAAGACCATTGCCCTAGTAGAGGATAGGTTCTATTGGCCAAGCCTCAAGCGAGACGTGGCCAAAATTATAGGGCAGTGTCGTACTTGTCAACTGGCAAAGCAGAAAAAGCAGAACACATGGCTATACACACCATTGCCAGTACCATTCGCCCCTTGGCAGGACATCAATATGGACTTCGTGCTTAGGCTCTCCAAGACTATTCGGAAGCATGATTCCATATTTGTTGTCGTGGATCGTTTTTCTAAAATGGCCCACTTCATTCTTTGTTCGAAGACCTCCGATGCATCTCATGTTGCCGAATTGTTCTTTAGTGAGGTCGTCAAACTGCATAGGTTACCCAAAACCATAGTGTCTGACCGTAATGTGCAATTCATGAGTTATTTTTGGAAGACACTATGGCACATGATGATTATTAAGCTCCAATTTTCTTCTGCCTACCATCCTCAAACTCATGGTCAGACTAAGGTGGTCAATAGGAGCCTAAGGAATTTGCTCAGATGTTTAGTGGAGGAACACACCAGGACATGGGACGCTGCACTACCTATAACTGAGTTTGCTTTTAATAGTTCTGTCAGCAGGTCCACAGGTTTAAGTCCTTTTGAAGTCGTTACTGGTTATAAACTTAGGAAACCTATCAACCTAGTCCCTATGTCTCTGTTCCATAACCTAACAGAGTCTACAGAGTCTTTCGAGCATCACATTCATTCATTGCATCAAAAAAGCAGGCGAAAGATCACTACTAGTAATGAACATTACAAACTTTCTGCAGATCAGCATAAACGTTTCAAGGAATTCAATGTTGGGGACTCTGTGATGGTCCGCATCAGGTCGGAGCAGTACCCTCAGGGAGCCGTTCATAAATTACACGCGTAGTGCTGGACCATTCAAAATTTTAAAACGAAACGGTCTCAATGCGTATGTAGTAGATCTTCCACCTTCCATGGGCATTAGTTCCACATTCTATGTGGAGGATCTAGTTACTTTTTGAGGAACCCCTGATACATTGTCCAGCCTTTCGCCCCACCATCCTGATTCCCCAGACCTTTCCGTTGATTCATGGCCTCTTCCCGACCCTTCTTCCCAGCCTCTACCTCTCATACCTACCCTTCCCACACCTAGAGAAGAGATAGAAGATATTCTGGACAATCAGATAATATTGACGTTAGACGGCGGATTTTAAAAGTTCCTAGTCAAGTACAAGTCACGCCCAGCTTCAGACAGTACGTAGCTTACTGAGGAGCTTTAGAGACTTGATCCTAACATCTTGGAGCGGTTCAAGAGTTCTGTTTCGCTAGTGGTGAAATCTTCGCAGCCGGGGAGAGTTAATGAGAACATCTCGCGCACATGCACGCCCCCCTTATGCATGTACGCAAGGAGGACCCCACCTTCGATCTGGATTGGTGACGACATCCATGGAGGGCCTCCTAGTTAGAGGACTGTTTGGGTTCCTTGGGGTGGACCCAATCATCATGTGGATCCCATCAATGGATCTCATGATCGTGCCCCACTACCCTAGGTGACCTAGGACTAAGTTTTGCTTATTACCGTTATTAGGAACATCATGAACGGTTTAGATTGCATTGATTAGTTGTTATTTTTTATTACTTTGTCTTTAAGTAATAGTATGTGCACATGGCGCGGCTTTTGGGATATAGGTTTTTCTTATAAATAGGCAACCCCTTGTGGGGTTTTTCCATTGATGATTAATAAAATTCTGCGCTTTCCTGCTTCTCTAATTCTCTGAGTTGTGGAAACCTAATTGGGTGCAAAACCCTCCCTTCTTTGAAGGGCTAACTACCGTGGTGCAAAGCCACACCCATCCCAAATTGCCCCCATCTCCTACCCTCCACATTCCTCATCTCCTACAGCCATCCTCTCATTAAATCCACCCACGTTTGCAGCTAATCTTTCCCCTACAGCAGATTTTCAGAATCTGGCCCTGCAGGAGGGCTGAAACTTTGGTGGAGCACTATGTTCACACCGATCATCCGTTTGGCCTGAAAATTGGAGGGAAGGTGGCCCATCCCTGGCCGACCAGGCCCTAGCCGGTCGATTCCAAATTCGTGGGCCCCACACATGTGCGGGGCACCATCCACGCACGTGCGTCAGTCTGGTTTGTTGTCCACATGTGCGGGCTGATCACAGATTCCCTCTCGTCTCTATTTCACTCCTCTTTCGCCTTGTTTCCATAACCCTAACCTTAGATAATCTCAAATCCTCAAGTTCTATTCCACTTTTGAAACCCTAGGTTTTCCCGAATTGAAACGTGAGAATCCCTTGGATTGGGAAATAATCCTTTGCATGTGTAGATGAATCTACTATCCTTTGAGCATTGTTTGGTCTATAATTTTTAATTGATTCAGCCCTAACATGTGTAGGCTTGGACCCTCATAGATTTCCCTTGTTGAATGCTTGACTTTATGTGGGATGTGGAATTATTGTGATTGTTTCTAAATTATTATGATCTAAAGCCTGAAATCTTGCACATCATATCTAATTTTCATGTCCTGCATCAGAGTGCACAATGTCAAACCCATTGAAGAGGCTAGCTAACTCACCTGAGAAGTTCCCTCCAACCTCTAGAAGATTTTCTGGCCTTCGCCACCTAACATTCTTGCTGTCTCTGAGCTCGTCTACCTTGAACAAACTAGAATATCATGTATACATCCTCATCCCGAGTCCCAAAGGATAGTCCCACCGGGCCTCCAACCCTATCCAATGTGTCTTTGGGCCAACGAAATTGTGCTTCAATTAAATCATTGTTTCCCATGAAAACATCTTGCCCTCCCTATTGTAGTGACTAAATCAAACTAACGAATAGCAAACCTACATCATCTCTCGTCTTTGTAGCGCGTAACGGAGTTATAATCAAAGCCTCTTCCAGAATGTCCACCTCAATAGCCAAAGTCCCCAGCGCAACGCCACTCCCTCCACAGCATCCACTTTCTCCTCACTATCAATTGCCATCCCTCTTCCGAAGTTTACCCAATCATCCCACTACTCCTCAAAGACAAGACCCACATGGATATCCTCCTTGCTCCCAAGCTCCACCAATCTGTCATCCAATCTCACTGTAAGTATTTGCATGTGGCTCCCATGTGCGAAGGGACTGGAAGCTAAATCAAGCTTTCACAAGAGACTTTCTCTGCCCCAGCTGCATTCAATAGAGGAACCGCATCTCATTTTCAATAAATAAGGGGTAGAAATAATTCCCACGTGTGGTCACTTAATAATCGTGCCAAAGAAAGCACCACAATTGCATGTGATGGGAGCAATACACGAGCAAGGGGGCGTAGCACCATCCCCACCATGTGTCAACATCCCCAAAGACTGCCTTGCATAATCTTGATTGACTCCCTACCACGCGTTGACCGCAGACACCTCTCTGCTCACAAGCTCCACCAATCCATCATCCAATCTTGTTGTAAGGATTTGCATGCAGCTCCTATGCACGGAGGGACTGGAAGCCGAATCAAGCTCTTCACATGTGACTTCCTCTGCCCCAGATGCATTCAACAGACAAACTACATCTCGTTTTCAATAAGTGGTGGAAATGATTCACACGTGCAGTTGCTTAATAGTCATTCCAGATAAAGCGCCTCAATCACGTGCCAGGGGTAACATGAGAGTGAGGGGGTGTGGGGCCCATCCCACCACATGTCAACATCCCCGGACATTCCCCTGCATGGTCTCGATCGCTTCCCTGCCACGCGTCGAATACAAATAACTCTCCATCGACAGTATTAAGAGCCACCATCGAAAGAGACACCTCATTGATGGTTCAGACCAAGCCATCCACCTCCTCCCTACTCTCTCCCTTCCACATCGCTTAAAGCAGCTAACAACAATTGGGGCACATGTCTCAGTAACCATAGGCTCAGCATCCAGACCTACTACCACCATCAGGCCCAAAGAGGCGGAACATTACATCGGTGCTCCTACAACAACCCCAAACCCACGTGTCATCTCACCGTTGTCTCCCCCCCAAAAGCTGCTACCAACAATCGAGGCACGTGTCTTAGCAACCATAAATTCGGCATCTGGTACTCCCACAACAACCCCAACCCCACGTGTCATCTCCACCCAAAGAAAAAAATTGTGGCACATGTCTCAGCAACCATAGGCTCGGCCTCCAAACCTCTGTCTTCTCTTCTACTCAAGATCTCTCCCCATCTATGTGGAATCCCCCCAGCTTTCCTCCCTCTCCACCTTCAAATCTAAACTTTATACCCCGACTGCTACTTTGACAGTGGCAGGGTCCATCATTGCCCACATCTTCTTTACACATACCCGAGCTACCCCGAGCTCCTCTCCATCTTTCGTCATGGCATTGATCACAACCACTTCACAAGCACAATCCAACTGCTAGGAACACTTCGTTGAACCATAGCTCCAGAGTGATTCCCTACGTCAAGAACCAGACCTCCTCCAATCCGAAATAGGATTTCTCTATTGATCTCTTGGTCTGTCTTATAAGCCCATCCTTAAATATGGCTCCTGCAACCACCACTCAATCCAGATTCGCCCCTAGTTTAACAAAAATCCATACCTCATTTGACCCGATAAGCTTAACAGTGAAATCTGCGTCAACCAAACAACAACATTCTTCAAGCCAAATCTTAATTCGCGATATGATGGCCATCTTCATAGCTTTCTGCTTCCAGTGACCATTGTAGAGTATTCCATGCATTTTCGATCACTTCTGGCCTAACAAAAACCATATGGTCTTTATCGAAGCCCTCTGTCCAAATCCACTTCTCCTCATCTGCTTCTTTCTCCCCCTACAACCGTTGCGGATGTTTCTCCCCAACCACTGCATCCTCAAAAGAAGTAGATTTTTCACCTCTGATTTGGCCAATCTCCCCTTTTTTCTTTTCGAAACAATTCTTGCCTAGTTTCCACCTTCTCCCCTCTGCTCTCCTCCCAATTTCCTTTCTCTCACCTTCTCTGTTTTTTACCTCAGGACCGAATTAGGCCTTCAAAACCTAAAGCTTCTTCCCTCCGAAACTCTCTCCAGGTAGCAACTTAATAGCCATTGCCACCTCCTTCTCCAAGCTCATTCGAATGAAGGTGGACCCGCAATAAGATGAAGATTTCCAATCTTGAGGTAACATCACCTCCATAACCTTACTCGCCCCGCCGAAGGCCTTAGAGAAATTGATTGGAAGCCAACCCTTGGGGAAACCGACAATAAAATGGGTTGGGAGCTCCGATAACTCCTTACATAACCCTTTCTTCTGTGGCCCCTGCTTCCTTCTTCTAACTTTCATCCAACCATCCACCTCCCCTTCTTCTGGCAGCACACCCCCCCCCCCCCCCCCCCCCCCCCCTCAAAAAAAAAAAAAAAAACCTTTATCTACTTTCCCCCGACTCCCCCTGGTGGATTGTCACTCCTCAAGCAACCCTCCCCTCGGTTCCCATTACTACAATCCCCCTTCTTCCTTCACTCTCTATTCCCCTTTTGTCTCTCCATACCTCTCTCAAAACGAGGATTAGTGGCAAAGATTGCAACTGCTCTCAACAATTGCAATCAAAATAAGGATCAACAAATTCAAAACAGCTTCACCAATTCGCCCCCAATAACAATGAAATCCAATAAGGGGTCGTTTGGATGCCTATAAAATCATTACAGGTAATCTGATTACAGGTGTAAAGTGTTTGCAGCCTGTCCTGTTTGGCTTTAAGCTGTAATATGATTACAAGTAAATAATTGTTTGTATTTGGATAAATTGAAATATGTTTACAGCCTGTAACTAGGTATTTGCACACAATAGAGCTTGGAATGGTAAATCCTTTAAATATAATTAAATGACATATAAAATCTTCATTTAAGATAGATCATTGGGATAAGCCCAATGCAATAAAGCCTGTGGTCAATCCTTACACTAAACAAATCATTTGGTGGGCCACAGAAGTGGGCCCACTAATTCAAATTTCCTTTTATGATGACTATTGAATATAAATAATTCACAATAAACCAACATCAAATTAATAGCAACTAATGAGTTTAAACATGTGTCTCTAATAATTCAAATAGAAAATAACTTCAAATAATTTTGTAAAGCAAAAATCTATAAACATGCTCCAATCAACGGCTAGAATCAGTAGATACAAGTCTTTTAATCGATGGCCATCAAATATATGATTAAAAAATTCTTATTAAAATTGTACCTACCTGTTAGATAGATATGGCCCACATATACATCAATCAATAATGTTCATCTATATATTGGTCACGGGCCATCCAATCGAGGGTTAGAATAATTGGATCTAAACCTTTCAATTGATATTTGTGTGGGCTATGAAAGTTTTGGATCAAGCTTATATTTGTATGGGCCCTTCATCCAGGTCTTTGTGACCTTATCAAAAGGTTGGATGGCAAATAAACATTCCAGTATCCCCCAAGAAGTTTTTAATGGTGAGGATCCAATCATCATTGTTTCATGTGGTGTGGTCAACCTAAGATTTGAATTGCTTCATTTTTGGAATAATGCCCTAAAATGAGATTTCAAAAGGGATGGACGGCGTAGATTAAGCTACATAAATCATGGTAGGCCCCACATTCAGGGATCCCACCCACAGTGGATCCGGGGATCCACTGTAGCCGCACCTTCCTAAAACACTGCACCATCATTTAGGGGTTTGAAAGCCATCCAAATCGTATGAGAGGTTTCAACCTAGCAACAATAAACACACACAGAGAGAGAGAGAGAGGAGCCAGTGTATATCTTCTTATTTTACTTCTTCTTCTTCTTCATTTTTTTTTTTCCGTTTTCATTCCCTACATAGCTGTTGGAAGATATCCGCAACTCTCCCTTCATTAAGATTTTTCAAAAATCAGAACCGTTACCTGAAATCCCATTACCTGTAATCTGAAATTTGACATTTTCTCATGTTTCAGATTACAGCTAAAAGCTGTAATCGGATTGCAGCCTGCAATCTGATTACGTGCAATATACCCATCCAAACGCGCCCTGTAATCCGATTCCCACTTAGAAATTAAGGCATCCAAACGACCCCTAATTTATTTGAAGCAAAAGCACAAATTCCAAACATCATACACTAACAGCATTCAGAAAAGACAAATAACAGCAAGATTCGAAGTGGCAACCTCAGTTTCACTAAACTTCAATCGGGCCAGAAATTCAAACAGAGATGGACGAAAGTACGCGGAATTTCATCGAACAGTGCGGAAACATGATTAAGATCGAGATACTTACCTTGAAGGAAGGCGCAGGTTTTCCGTACGGATCTTCGGGAGAGGAGAGATCGAGTTCCTCGGAGCAGAATCTGAGCCAGAGACCTTCGTCGGAAGCTGAAACCCTATATCGACGGCTGACGCAGGCGATCATAGCAGCATTTTTTGGGCCTACTTTTGATAAGATGATGCTGAGGACCAAATCTCCCAAATCTTCTAACCCCATCTCTCCCTGTCTCTCTCTCTCTCTCTCTCTGAACATGGATATAGGTGGAAGGGAGCAAATAGCTCTGGTTTGGATGTGCGCTAACGTGCACTGTGTGCGGCATCCACCGGAAGGACTTGGATTGCGTACAGAGTAAACTCTGTGAAGTTCACCATGATTTATGTATTTTATCCACTCCGTCCATCCATCTTACCGTATAATTTTAGTACATGAGCCCAAAAATAATGCATATCCAAAGCTCAAATGGACCACACCACATAAAACAGTGTGAATTGAACGTCCACCGTTGAGGAATTCTTGGGGCCACAGATGTTTTGGATTAAGCTTATATTTTTTATTTTTGTGTTTCCCCTCATCCATGTCTGTGTGATCTTATGAACAGGTTAGATGATAAATAAACATCAATGTAAAGCCTAAAAAGGCTTCAACAGTGTGGACCATTATTCCAACTGTTTCCTTTAGTACTATCCACTTAGGGCCTGTTTGGGAGTGTGGATTTGGAACCCTTGGATTCGGAACCCCAGGATTGGAAACCAGTGTGTTTGGCACCGGCACCCCGAAGTGTGAATCACCTTTAATTCAAAATTAATATTTGCAGGGGTTTAAATTTGATTACTAAATCAACTTTAATATCCCTAATTAGTGAGATATATAAATTTTGACACCATGGTTGTGATAAGCCCACTGAAAATATATGCTTTGCCTGAAAATGATGAAATTCCAAGTTTCGGATGGACCGCAAGCACAAGATCATGTCTGAGTGACTAACCAACGATTTTTAATTGTTGATTAATATGGAGAATGTTTGGACCATGCCGGACAATGTTTGGACGATGCTGATTTACATGGACAGTGTTTGGACGGTGTTGATCATCATTAGTGGGTCATGTGCCCAATAGAATGATAGTGTACAGTGACACACGTGTTACACCTGCAACTATTGAAATGATTTTACGTGTAATCCAAGCTCTCACCGTAGATTGCAAACCCCCTCAAAGAGGGGATTAGAAACCCCCTTAGGTGTAATCAAGCTCTCACCGTGGATTGCAAACCACTTCAAAGAGGGGGCTAGAAACCCCCCAGATTTGAAACCCCCAATTACTGTATGCTGCCAAACAACCAAGGGGATTTGAAACCCCCTCCAATCCCATCTAGTCCCCTCCAATCCACAGTGCCAAACTACCCCTTAGGCTTTGGATATGCTTTAATTTAGGGATCAACCCCTAAAATGAGCTGGAAAAAATGGATGGCCTACGTGTATAAACTACGTACATTCACGGTCGGCCCATCTGAGTTTACTTGGCACAATAATAGCACACCGAGTAACTTAGTATGCAATCTGATTTCCAACCAGGAACCGGTAATAACTCAGTATGCATTTCGATATCCTGACACTGCCACTCACAACCTCCCCATCAGACGTTGCTCTATGGCCCTACCATGATTTATGTGTCTTATCCACGTGGTCCACCCATTTTGGATCATTATTTTAGGGAATATTTTTGAAAATCGGTTAGATGAAAATCTCATGTGGACTACACCACATGAAAATAGTGGTGATTGAACTCCCACCATTAAAAGCTTCCTAGGGCCCATTGTAATGCTATTTTCTATCCAATTTGTTGATAAGGTCACACAGACCTAGATGAAGGGAAAAAACAAATAGCAGCTTGATCTAAAAATTTTGTGGCCTGCAAGAATTTTTAATGTTAAGTGCTCAATCACAACAATTTCTTGTGGTGTGGTCTACCTGAGAATTTGATCTGCCTTATTTTTGGTTTCATATCTTAAAACATGCTTTTAAAATGGATGGACGAAGTGGATAAATATATATATCATAGTCGGGCCACAGACTCGCTACTGGCAGGGTGGTATGCAATCCAGGGCAGCCTTGGTGGATCCCTGATTGTTGGTCCCACCCTGATGTATTTTCCTTACATCTAGGGCCTGTTTGGTTTTACCAAATACCAGCAAATCGGGTGAAAAGGGTAATTATGACTTTTCACACCTATTTGAATTTTAACATATTCTGTTGCATTTATAAGTGAATCCGCAGTTGGATGGATTCGGCAGTAAGGCAGTCACCAAATCCTGCACATTACAAGTACTTAATGGGATTTCATCTGACGCCAGTCTACAAGACTGATAACAATATGGTGGTCCGTGGAACACCACTGCCATCCAAACTACAAATAAACAGTTGCTTCCTGTTTATATTTCCATCTTCGCCTTTGCGAACTTCATCTCATTCCTAGCGACACTTGAAGGAGATTTTCACCAGCAAGGTAAGATCCAGTTCCATTCGATGACGTTTTCAGAAATCGTTCCTGGATCTTGTGGGAAGCCTGCCATCCTCGCATGGTTATCTTCTTCAAAGTTATTTGTATATGTTAACCGTCTCTCTCCCTCTTCTCGACAGTCTATAAAGGATAGATCTTGGTGGTAGACAACGTTACATCCACCTTCATCGCTGCATAATCTGTCGGGAACAAGAATTTCGTTTCTAAGGTTCGTCCTCTTTTCTCGGTAGACAACCTCACTCGTCATGGCTTGCTTTTAAGAGAAATTACCTTTATTCCTCTATTGGCCATCAGATATTGGGATATTAGGTCATCTGTACATGTACCATCAGGTTTTCCACAACAACCATCCGATATCCAAACAGGTACACTCCGATTGCTGGTATTTTACAACCTTGAGAGGGTTTTTTATAAATGTGTTTGAGATTTTCTTATGAATTTCAGAAATCTGGGTTGTTACTGTATATGTTTTTGTAGAGATTTTTTGGATAATAAAATGTTAAAGCTACATCGAAGTCTCTGTACGATTTTGAGTAGGAGAGGCTTTTGATCGGTTGCATGGCAAGAAGCTTTTAAAAAGACTTTGCCTTTTGCGGACCGTTTGGATAAACCGCAAAAGGCGCATGATGCCAGAATGGGGTGGTCCTACATGCTCTCTTTATTTGTTACCAGTCGTACAGTGGAATGTCCGAGCGGACGTTGAGTCCTCTGTTTACCTTTTGTCTACCCTCTGTTTAACTTCTTTCTTACATGATGTTTATGACAGTTATTACTATAAATCATTTGTTTACCTTTTGTCAGATTTTCATACATAAACAGAAACATGGAAGAGAGATAGATATTTTTTTGGGGAGGTCGATAAGCTTTTTGGGCAGATACATATAAATAGTGGGGCCCATCTGATGAACGGCTTGCATCTCGTACAGATGTACCGCATTGCCACATTGGTTGGCAGGTAAATGGCCTGGCATTTGTTCATGTGTTTTCCATGAATATCAGATGATAACTTCAAAACTTTCGATCCTTTTATTTGAAAATATAACTAGATTTTTTTACTTGTTAAGCAGTTATTTTGTAAGAATTAAAAATGTACAGTTACAGTATTTCATTTCATATCATGCACGGGACTGATAACTTGTTCAGTTTTGTTAAAAACTGACATGCTAGTAAAAGCACTTATCCCAAACCCATTGGACCAGTCAAGACCATCAACATATTGGTTTGGTTTATGAAAAAAAATTCACACTCAAAAGAAGTTCGGGAAGGTTAGACCAGTGTAAACTGGCAGGTGATCTTGGTTGCACTGGTAATAATCCCTGGTAATGATCCCTAGGCTTCTTTGGTCATGACTCTACAGATAGATAATGAAATTCTTTCTTCGTTTGTTGTTGTTGGGTTCAGTTTTGTTTTCTGTTGTGATTGTATGATCAGTTTTGACAAATGTATGACCAGTTTATGATTAAAACAGACCCATGATACATATAATAGTAATCACAATCACTTTTATTATTGAATTCCTTTTTGGCGATTTGTTCGATCGCTGTTGACGCTGAAAATTTTGATTTATGTGGTCGTAAGGTTGTTCTTCCTTGTGACTTTTTGGACCTAAAATCTAGGTTTTGGTGGAGAAACTGGTGTGGTTTTTGGGGATTTTAAAGTCGATGGTATTTTGATCCTGTAATTTTTTTTAATGTTTGATTTCCGCTAATGTTTGAGAAATGGGTTCTGGATTAGAAAATGCAGCATATGTTTGTTTAGTCCAGAAGGCATTGTTCTGGTCCAAGTGCAAGCATGACATGCTTTTCACCACTTTGGATGAAAAAGCACCTAACAATTATGTCTTTGATTCTTGGAAAATTTCAATCTCATGCTTGTTTGGTTGGTTTTTTCAATGGGTTGAATTATTTCTGTTTGATTTCAGTGGAATAGGCACTGTTGAGGGATTTTCCATTTCTTAGTTGTCATGAGATTTCATCTCTTATATTAATGTTTAGAATGGTAGTTTTCATCTATTGTGAAAATTCGTCCTCATCTGTTATAAAAATTGGTACTCAAGAAAATCTGAAAACAGGATAATTGAATTTTATTATGGCCAAAAAAAGAGAAAAAAGGTGGGTCATGGCAAAGATAAAAAGCGCAGCCACAACCAAACAATGATTAGGATGTATGTAGTTTGTGACAATATCTGACTACATCCATCGGAAAACCATCAACTATAAGTATTTGACTATTTCAAAGTACAGCATTTAAGATATCGTTTTACCTCTGGAGAACCTAGTAATGATCACCAACCTTTGTCTCTTTACATATGTATCGCCAACAAATGTATATATCAATACATAGTACCAACAAATGTATATATCGAAGGGCATTTAATGCTACATTCGCCTATGAAAACTGGTATTTTATAAAGTGTCGTTAGTGCTGACTCCATTTTATTGGGTTTGTTATATAAGAGAAAATCAAAACATTGAGGGTCAAAGATGGACAAAAGAGGAAATGGCTGCTTTTGT
Organism: Magnolia sinica; assembly: GCF_029962835.1. Lineage (NCBI taxonomy): Eukaryota > Viridiplantae > Streptophyta > Magnoliopsida > Magnoliales > Magnoliaceae > Magnolia > Magnolia sinica. Next base: position 88,635,677 of record NC_080575.1, read on the forward strand.
AGCTACACTTGCTGCAGCAGCTATTACTATTGGAGTAGGGGAATAATGCAGAAATATTTTATTTAAGACACCCTCAAGATTTTGGGACGTTGAAAGAAAGAAGATAATAAATGCGACAATAAGAGCGGGTGACAACGAGTGCATAACACAATTCAGAATGAACAATGCCACATTCTTCAACTTATGCTCGTTTCTCAGGGATAGAAATCTCCTTCCCGATGGGAAACATATAAGTATGGAGGAACAACTTGTCATGTTCCTTCACACAGTATGGCATAATGTTAGAAACTGTGTCATTGGACATTGGTTTATAAGATCTGGAGAAACCGTGAGCCGATATTTTGTAAAGCGGTGGATGCAATGGTCAGAATATATCTGGAGTTTGTGACACTCCCAAGTGCAGATACACCAAACGAGATCCTTTCTAATCCTAATTGGAGCACGTACTTTCAGGTACGCTCATTTGTAATCACATTATGCAACGTCCACTCCTATCCTAAATTTATAGTATATTTTTTATCCTGATAATTCAAGGTGAAATTAGAACTGCATTGGTGTAATTGATGGGACCCATGTACCCGCCTATGTGCCGGCATTAGAAAGTGCAACCTATCGTAACAGGAAAGGGGTCCTCTCTCAGAACGGAATGGGCGTATGTACATTTGACATGAAGTTCGTATATGTGCTCGCTAGATGAGAGGGATCAGCCTCTGACGCACGCGTCTTACTCGGTGCATTGACACATTCCACCGATCGCTTTACTATCCCCAAGGGTACTTCATGTATATTTGTATGATTGAACATCTTGATAACATGACTTCTGAGTAAATAGATTGATAATTATTCATAATTATTTGTAAATAAGTATTACGTAGTTAATGCTGGTTATGCTTATTCTCCTGGATTCATGGCTCCTTGTCGCGGTGTACGGTACCACCTCAATGAATACCACACAGGCCGCGTTCCAACCAACATGAAAGAACTATTCAACTACCGGCATGCTCAATTACGAAACGTTATAGAAAGAATATTTGGAGTATTGAAAGCTCACTTTCCAATCCTCAAATCAGCTCCACCATACAACCTTCTAACACAGGTGAAGATAGTCATCGCATGTTATGTGTTACACAACTTCATCCATCTATTTGGAGGAGATGGTTTGGTAGAAGATGGAGTCTCATCTACAGATGTAACGGAGAGTATAGACTAATCACCATGCTCAATTAATGTGACACAGCGTGAGAAGGACGAATGGGCCACATTTCGAGACAATATTGCTTCGAGGATGTGGAATGAATTTCATCCTGTGAGTCGTGGCGTTTGATATTCAAGTTATATTTTGTCATTTTGTAGTAGGTTATAACATCACATGATTGTACGACGATACCTACAAGCATGTCTTAGCATCATTTTGGATGTTTGGAAGAAGATGATCCTCACCATCTATTTTGTATACCTTATTCTGTCTGTGTATTAAATTTTCGCTTTCTTCATTTATTGCCTTCCCGTGACTTATATGCAATGTTGTACTGTTAGACTAAATATGTCCATTGTACTATTTGTAGATAATTGAAGTTAATAGTGACGAGGAAATATCTCCAAATAGGTAGAACAACCAGTCAACCCCCACCAAACAATCTGGGCAAGAGCAGTGTGTCACACCACGAAGGACACCGCGAAAGTATAAATTAAAATCACTTGATGAAAACGTTGTGTCTATTGATGTAATGCGGTGGACGAATGAAATAGATGACTGTGTCATTGATACCTTGATGGATGTTGTGTCGACTGGCCACAAGAGTGCAAACGGTTTTAAGAAGGAGACTTATAACATGGTCGTGGAAACAGTCAGGAGTACCCTAGGGATATCAGTACAGGAAAAGCATGTTGGTAATCACCTTTGGACATTGAAACGGTTGTATTTTGAGGTTCGACATTCCCTCAATGCCAGTGGGTTTGGCTGGGATGAGGATAATAAGGTAGTTACGGCCCCAAAGGATGTCTGGGAGGATTACATATGGGTGAGATTATTTTTTATATTGAACCAGTTAGTTACTTTAGCACAATGTTTATTTAAAGAATATCTCATCGATATTTGTTTACTAATACAGATTTTTCTTGGTTATTGTCAATAGTCACCTCCCTATGCATAACACATTCGAGGGAAGGCTGTGCAAATGTACTACGACCTCACCTTCCTATTTGGAAATGATGGCGCTACTGAATCGCGTGCTTCCACGGGAAATATGCATAGTACTATGCGAAGGGGAAGGTCCCGTGATTCCTACATTACGCTGACAACATCGATTGATATGAATGACGATACACTCGTGTTGTCAAGTGACGATGTATGGGACAGTGGACATAACATCCAGTAGTCGTTTCAAAGTGGTGACGGTGATCATGTTGCAACCCATAGTCCGAATGTCAATGGGAACAACTCGGTGAACACAGGCAGCACATCCAATTCTAGGAAGAGAGCCAGACAGGATTGCCCATGCGATGTCATTGGCAAAGGAATGAGTGACGTTGCAGAAGCTGTTAAGTCACTAGCTATCAGCATACACCAAGGGAAGGATTTGGTACGTATGTCCAAGATTGTGCATGCTCTGGAGCAGATTGAAGGCCCCACGGGTCACGAGAACCTACGCGCCACGAAGATACTATCAAAAGATGAACAACAATCTGTCTCATTCCTTTCACTCCATGAGCATAGGAGGTTGGACTTTGTGCTGATGCTGCTTGCATCAGATCAGTCTTCTGACTAATTGCACTGCCATCCACCTGACCGTTGATGGGTTTCTGTTTTCTTTGGCTTGTCAGCCAAGTGGTTTCTGAACAAAACTTCTTTTTTTTGGTACAGGGCTAGTTTTGTTGACTAGCTGGAAAAGTGTTGCTTATTTTGGATGATATTTTACTCTTTAAATATATATATATATATATATATATATTGATGTGTGTTTTTAATGATCCCACCGTTGATGCGTATTAACTTGCATTACCTGTTGATGCTTATCTTGCATTATCTGATGTTAATCTCCTTGATATATTATTTTCCATATGACTATCTTGCTCATATCTGCACTTTGATTAGGATAAGTACCAAATTTTTACTGGACAAGTCATCGCTTCAGGTATGCTCTCAGATTCTCATATTCATTATATTATCGGATATTTGATGTAGTGGTAAAGTGTATAAAAATTATTTTATGCTTGATTATTAATATCAATTATCTACATGTTGTACTTATTCGTATTTCAATAGTCTGCAGATGGGCAAGAAAATGTATGTCGTCTTCAATGGACGTCGACCTGGACTGTATTATACATGGGAGGAGTGCCGCCAACAGGTGGAAGGATTTTCCATGGCCCGCTTCAAAGGATACAAGTCCACATCGGAGGCATATACTCAATGGACTGCTTTCTGCGACTGTGCGGTGCAGCACAATGAACCGGTGGCCTACATCAAGGACGACCATCAGATGAGGACGTTAAACACTGAACGACCTTGCATTGCCAGTTGCAGCAACCTTTCTATAGGGCACTCCCCGTCACCATCCTACTACTGTGCAAAGTGTGCTGGCAACGGCACACCAGGAGATGGCGTTGAAGAAACGTCAGGGTCATTTGAGGCCCTCCTTAAAATTATCTTCAGTTGCTTGCTTTTAATCCTCACCATTTAGCTCATGGCGTGGCGCTAGTTTATAGCTTTTTGGTTCATGGTTATTTTTAAAACGACTGTTATATAATTTCTGGAGGACTGTGGTTTGCTTTGAACTGGTTGTGTGGATGTTTAGGAATTTATGGGTTAACTTCTAGGTGGTTTTCATAATTCATTACTAGCATGTAACATTTACAGGAGTACATTATGTTATACTACAGTGGGGCCCATATTTCCTCACGTAGTAAGGATTAGTAGCAAGCGCTTGCTACTGACATTGGGTTACTGATCCCACATCCAAATTTTTAGTGGTGTGAGTACGCTGATACACTTCAATTTAAAATTTTGAAGTGTAACATATACACCTTGACCCCTATATGTCTACTTCTGAATCCTGTGTCTATTTATCCATGTTACAGTTGAATTATGTATACGATCATCTATTATCCTTAAAATCCGAATTTGAAGGGACCCATGTACCCGCTTTTATTCCGCCGGTATGCTGGCCATCTAGATTAAGTTGTTGTAATGTTAACCGTGAGACACGTCTGTTTGAAACAAGTCCACCACATAGTGCTGATATACATCTTGGTGCATTTTGATATATGTTGTGGACCAGACAATCTATCACAAAGATCATCTTGTGGTCCACCACATAGTGCTGTATAAAAAATTTAAGCATATGCAAAGATTGGGTCCCACGATGACTATTCCAGAGTTGACCAAATTGCTGAAGGGGGAAGTTGTATATTCAGAATTATTGTAAAAATCAAACTACTGATTACGGTTGTTGTAGAGCTGAAATGGTGGACACCAGAAGAGCAAAAAAGGAATGATGTGACTACTACACTATCTATCCAAACACGTTCCTACTGAATTTCCGTCTATTACACCCAAAAAATACTAAAAAACAAGCATGGGAAAGTAAAATACAAGTATTGAAACAATCATTGTTAATACATGTAAATACGTAATTATGCTGTCTTTACACCCAACTACCATGGTAATTGGAAAACCAAACAGGCCCCTAAGCTATCCATCCGTTTTTACATATCATTTTATGGAATGATTCCAAAAATAAAGCAAATCCAAATATTAGGTGGACCATACCACAAGAAACAGTGGTGATTAAATATCCACCGTTAAAAAATCGTGGGGGCCACAAGAATGTTTATTTTCCATCCAACCTGTTGATAATGTCACAAAGACCTATATGAAGGGACCACACTAATATCAGATTGATCCAAAATTTTTATGGCCCACAATAAGTTTTTAATGGTGAATCATCGTTGCTTCCTATGGTGTGGTCCATCTGAGATTTTTCTATGTTTCATTTTATGCATAGTGCTCTAAAATGAACTTTAAAAACGTATGGACAGAATGAATTTAATGAAAACACATTTATAAATGTGGACCCCACAGTCATGGATCCACCCACCTACGAGGATCCATCGAAGCCGCGCCCATACAATCCGTGTCCGCTCGCCAGCTCGTAAGCAAGTTCGAAGGAGTGTTGGTGGACTGGAATTTTGTGCAACTCCTGTCTTACCCACCACGGAAAACACTCAACCTCTGTCAGCTCTGCCATGTTGTCCATGTGACATCCACTCCGTTCATCACATGGATTTCTTAATGCCAAGCCCTATGGCCGAAATTCGACCAGATAGTGGACCACACCATAAGGAACAATGGGGATGCGACGCCAACTAGAGGTTTGTGTGTGGGACCACCAGGATGTGTTTATTTCATCAATTCTATTCATCAGGTGTGAATCATGAGAGGAAGATATGAAAACAATCCTGATCTAAAAATCATGTGGGCCACACCGCATAAACTTTAAGGTTTTTCGACAATTTTACACTATTCCCATTGGTGTGGCGCCTATGAATTTTTTATCCAGCTGATCTCCCATTATATTAATGCAAGGGTTCTCACCTAAGTTGATGGAGTGGATTTAACATATACCGGATGGTAGGCCCCACGGAGCTGGGGTGTTTGATACACCATGTAAAACAGGTGTGGCAAACTACTAAGTTTGGGTTTTAATATGTATACTTGGCAAATTTATGTTATATACGGGTAACACCTGAGCCAAAATGACGTTGGATTGTAGGGCGTACACTAGCAGAGCCACCCCATGACCGTGTTAAGCTGACTACAAAGAGTAAGCATGCGAAGTCCTAAAAACTAAAGGTGGACAGAGTCAAATGACCACTTTCACAAATCATGGAAGGATGGCATAGCAAACATAGCTACATCTAAGTAAGATTGGAAACCGAAGCGAACCTCGGAGGTCGACTCTCCCAAGGACCACCCAAACAAACCAAAATAGGTTTAGACAGCTCATCGTAGTTCCGTTAAGCCCGAAACTATAGAGAATCGTCCACCTCACTGGACTTGAGGCTCATTGCAAGCGGTAAACGAAGAAAGTGCCTAGAACTGCTCAACTTAGGCATGAAGATAAAGCGCTTGAGATACATGAATCCCTTAGGTGGAAATCTGAAACTTAAGTTAAATAGCCCCCCGCTCTTTTGTAAAGTTGTAACTTTCTAACCATCGGATGACGACCAAACTCGATGCACGAGTTAAAGATATTTCCCTGCTCGCATCCGTACAGCCACATCCCTGATCGATCACCAATGACCAATCATTGCAAGTAGGTTCCCCCATGGTTGATCAAGGCATCTCATCTCCGCCCGATTGTGACCAATCATAGATCCTATGGTGAGGCACATGCCCCTTAGTGCAGATGGGCTAGCGGGCCCTCGAAGAGACCCTGTAGGCCGAAAACGACCCACTGAGGGCAAGTTCAATAGAAAAGAGGCCCCTAGGGCCATTTTCACACATATCTAGGACTATAAGTAGCCCAGATTTTCACTCCCTCATGCCTATATAAAATTTTAATTACAATAGGGAGAGGGAGTGAGGAGAGGAGGAGAAATGGGATGTTGGGGGATCTGATTTGGGAGATTTTCCCACCACCACCAGCCGTGGCCTAGCTCACAAGCGGGCCACGCCATACAAAAACAGCACCTCGACAAGAATAGGTAACTATTGAACCCTTCTTGTGATCTAGGCCTTAGAGGCGGATTGCATGCATCCTTGCAAGCTAACCTCGTTGGCCCAGGGCACCTACATGTTGATCTACGAGACCCTGACTCTAGGAGCGGGACCGAAAAACCCATGAATCGTTTCAAGGTGCGGACCATTACCCTTAGGTTGTTGAATATTGAACCTATGTCACAATTAATGGTTTATGTAGTGAATAGATGATCGCATGCTAACCAATGTGTACTTGTTCGATTGATTGCCCTTCATAAATTGCAAATTCTACGTAACATAGCTTGAACATCTAATTTGCATGATAGGATAAGTCGAAAGTACCAAAAATTCCTGCTCATGCTTCATATTATTCCCCTATATGTGCACTAAAATTTATCTTATCACATGTACATTGCGGTGATCCATGTAGCACGCTCGCATATTCAATAAAATGCAAAAAAACTTGCGAGGGCACCCTATGTAAGTCTGCTACCTCAGGCCAGTTCGACTGACCCAGGCCGAACGTGGACAACTGACAATAGTCGGACTACACGGGATGCTCGCACCCAGTGCCGATTGCGCTGAAGTTTGCTCGAGTCATCCGAACTAATTTACTAGCTGACTCACCATATGTGTCCACCATGTATGATCACGCTCGCTTGAATCTAAAGCACCCTACACCCTAGAGAGGCCTACTCATAACCATTAGGGATACGATCCCCAAGCCTTGGGAGATGGGCATGTTAATATGGGACATTGTATCTATATCATCGGCCTACGCTGGGGTGACGAGCCTCCCCATAGTGACCTCGAGCAATTTGGTTCACAACGTCATCTATCGTATGAGTTCAACTGGGAGTGAAGAACCTAGAGGGATCAAGGATCGCATGTTCATGGCCGCTACGACCGCCCTGGGCCTAATGATCCACTTAGGGCCATTGCTTAAGCGAATGTGTTTCGCTTCCCCAATCTTACTGGATGAACGGATTTAATCAAATACTCAACTAACATGATCACTTATCGCATCACATTAGTATAGGTTGTGACGACTTGGGCATTATGGTTGCATGATGAGGGAGTGTTGGCATTTGCAAATGTGACATCGAAGTCGCTATGAGGAAGTGTTGGATTGTCAGGGCATGCATCATCTTATAACAACATGCACATGCATTAATAAAGGTAACTGAGAACTGAATGTTTGCGCTGCTTTATCGTTAACTGTGCTCGTGGAATTGATAACATTTGTAACTTCATGTTAATGGAACCACTGAGTTGATCACTTACTCCCACTATGGGACGTTGTTTTAAAACACCAACTAGACCCGATTATAAATACAGGTACCATAGAGTTCGATGCACTAGAGGAGGCATCCATGGACTCAGAGGAGGAGCTTTCATACTTCCAACTATTGAGCGGACCACTGTAAGTTGCTTTAAGGGTAACGATGAGATTTTGGGCTAAGATATTTAGCGTTTTGGGAACCATATGTATTTTGCTTGGATACGATCCCATACATTAGACTTATACATCTTCTTATTAGTCATACTCTGAGTTAGAATTGCATTCATTCCCATGCACGTTGCATGATCTATTTTAATTCTTCAAATGCTCACATGCCAAGTAAAAATGAACCATAGAACCTACTTTCGCAAAGCACGAATGATACCCGAAATATCGAGAGTCGAGTATTCACTCGACCCCCGAGATACAGGGCATTACAAGTTGCTATCAAAGCATGAGTTTGGAGTTAAACCGGACCGTGGGTTGTGGACTTACCATAGACATGCTCATTAACATAGGTAGGGCTCATCGAAACTTAGTGACATCAAATCCTAGGATGAGACCTCCGAGTAGTCAAAGGTCAAAGTTATAACGGTCCCCTAGTTGAGGAAAGTATACGCAAATGACGGATCCACTAGACAAAGTTTTCACCTTTGTGGCGGAAAAAAGACCCCGACTATGATTAAAGGCAGGCCACGATTAGCTGTAAATGCAAGAGAGGGCGCTTTGGGGATGACAACCTGCATCACCATCGCCAAAGTTAGCACGCCAACACCAAAATTAAGTAGTATGGGGTGCACCACCGTGGAAACGGCGCCCCACCGCCAAATGGGCTAGCAGGTGGCGGTGCCATCGCGGAATCGGCATGCCACAGCCGAACCAGCTCAAGGGCCGCGGTGCCACTGTGAAATCGGTGCGCCGCCGCTAATTTAGGCCAAGGGGGCATGGTGCCGCCGCAAAATCGGCGCACCACCGCCGATTTGGGCCAGGGGGCCGTAGTGCCATCGCCGATTTGGGACAGTGGTCGACGGTGACACCGTCGAATCGGCGCACCGCCGCCAACCACGGACAGACTCCGGTAGTGCCACCGCCGAGTCGGCATGCCATCGCCGGGACCCGACCTTCTATGGGTTAGGTTTGCACGTCTGGCCTCTTAAAACCCCAAAACTCCATTTTTTCCCCATTTCGAATCTACCTTACCCCCTCTCCCTCAAAAACCCAAAACTCTCTTTTAAACCCATCTCCTACAACAAATCCTCCCCATCAAATCCATTTATATATATAAATCCCTCGAAATCCCTCATTCCCTAAACTCATATTCTTTCTTTTAACCCACCATTTCCCATACCTTCTCCCTTCTAAACCTATTTCCCTAGAAAGGAAGGAGAAATCTCTTCACCTACGAGGCCCTTTAGAGAAAAATGACATTCATTACGATTTTTTCCTCCATCTTTTTTATTCCCTTTGTTCTTTCCCTTACGAAGAAGAAAAGGGCGGCCCCCAATGATGAAGGGTCGAGTCGCGAGAGAAGGATGAAGAGAGACTATGACCCGCAAGCTTCGTCGGCACCTTCCACTCGACTCGGGGCAGAACTAGGAAGATTCCGAATGCGAAAGGTCGTATTTAAGGCCACCATGGATGACAACCTATTCAGCGAGCACGAACTATTCGATCGTCTTATGCACAACGAGTGGGAGCACATCTTTGAGGGAAACTATCGTGCCAACAAGAGCCTAGTAAGGGTGTTTTATGCCCGAATACAGAACCCCAAACTTGAACCCCTGCGGTTTGACATTAGTTACGGTGGACTAATTGTTCACATTGATGTGGGGGCCATCTCACGAATACTTGACATGCCCAGCAGGAAAGTGCACATCAATAAGGAAAATCTGAAGAAAAAGCAACAATGGGATGAGTGCATCCTCCAATTGTGGGCCAATTAGTTGAATGGAGGAGAGATAACAGTGTTATGGCTTCGAACATGATCCCGGAATATCGGCTGCTCCACCACATATGCACATACAATGTGTACTCGAGGACTAGCAACAGCACAGAGTGCTCCCGCTACATGATAAAGTTCCTCTATCAGGTGGTCCGATGGGGAGGATGTGTGCCTCCCCACCATTGTGCTCTCCCAGATTGTCAAGGCTGCGACAGCGACTCGTGAAACCCTCGGGCTCCCATTTGGCCACCTAGTCTGCAAGATAGTGCAGCAATATGGAATCAGGGGAACGAATGATTACCCCTAGCTGATTAAGGTGATTAACAACGACACCTTAAATCGCATGAAGGTGGGCCCCAAACAACGTATGGCTTGGATAGAAGAGTTTGGGGATGAGGCCAAGGAGGAAGAAGAAGAGAGTAATGAAGAGGGAGAGAGTGAGGAAGAGGAAGGGAGCAGGGGAGGAGATGAAGACGAGGGAGAAATCAGGGCAGAGGCCAAAGGGGTTCGTGAAGAGCCTCTTGCCCCTCAAAATGTGCAAGAGTGCTTGGACACGCTCGAGGCCAAGATGGTTGTAATGGAAAGGGGCCAAGAGAAATGGAACAAGAAGATGTACCACACCTTGAAAGCGATATTATGCTGTGTTCAAAAGGAAGGAGCACCCCCGCCTTTGCCTGACTCTGAAGATTGATAGGCCTTGTTAGCCGCTTGGCACTTGGGTACTTAACCCAAGCTAGTTAGGGTTCACTTTCTCTTTTATTTGTATTAAATATGTAATGACTAGGGTTTAGTTTCTTTCAATATATTTGGTATGGTAGTTGTTTTGGCTGTAACGGTTAATATAATGGACTAATGTACTAAATGTTATTCATTGCAATGAAAACACCATGCGCCATTTCATTTTCGTGAATGTTTGATGCTATGTGATGATTTGTCGTGTATATCCTTACCCCTGAATGGCATACCTGCAATTATATTTGCGCATGATTTCACATAATTGCCTCATAAGCCTGATGCCTATCTGTAACGTGATTACAGGAGATGCTTCCCGAGGGAAGTCGCCGCTTTGTCCACCTCCTGCATGGCGAACTGGTTGAGGAAAGTCACTCCTCCTATAGTGAACGGTCGGGACCCGAATCAAGCCTAGAGTCCGAAACGGTAGGTGAGCAGTTGCTGCCCCCGACGGGACAATGCCATCCTGGGCTAATAAACCCATCCAGTGCCATGGATGCCACACTAGGGGCGACCTTTAGTGCGCCACCAGACTTCAGTTAAGCTCAGGCCATGTCTTCTGCCCCACATGCGCCTCAGTCAGCCCCGACTTTATATATGATGGGGCAGATGCTGCTCCTCATGCAACAACAACAACAAACCCTAACCGCACTTGTGGGAGCTATCGCCCATGAACTGAATGTGGCCCCACCAGTGCAGCTTGCACAGACCCTTGTCGTAGCTACAACAAGTAATTTATTTGAGTAGTTCTAGAGGCTTAGGCCACCTACTTTTGCAGGCACCCATCGACCCGAAGATGCCGAGTATTGGCTAAATCGGGTCTCCAAGATGATTCGGCCCCTCCACTGCTCCGAAGCAAAACAAGTCGAGCTCATTACTTACGGGTTCGAGAAGGAGGCGGACTTATGGCGGGATAGCGTACTAAGGTCCGTACCGGCTGGATTCATATGGATATGAGATGAGTTTGAGTCGCGCTCATTTGAGAAGTACTTCCCACTCACCTATCGTGATGAGGAGTGTAACATCCCAGATTTTCGCTGTTTTAGATTTTCAAAAACCCTTGAAAAATTTTCACTATAATTAGCTCACATTGCCACTGACTGACCCTTGACACTCGAGGTGAGCCTATACGTGGGTGATACTAGTAAGAAACCACACAAATCTGATTAATAAAATATAAAAAGCCAATGAATCCGCCCAATCACTTAAACATCGAGTTTAACCTCGTGATTTGTTTACATGGGGTCCAAATCTAGTCGAACTATCACTGACTAATCGAGATAACCGTGACTAAATAAAAACTTACTAAAAGTCAAGACAATTAGGGGTTAGATCTTAATTAATAAACCAAAGTGACCCAATTATCCTTTTAGCCTAAGAACCAATGACTTAGAGTGACTTTGACCGAATCACCATTTTTGCTAATTGTGAATAGACCACACTACGAATGTAACTAATCCAAACCATAATCATTGTGCACAAGAAATCTAAATGCCTAATTCATTCAAAAAAATGCCCTTATTATCCAAACAAGCTCTAGACCACTCATTAGTGGGCCATTAAACCTAAGACTATAGAAAGACATTCGTTTTATTGGGCTTGACACCCATCGTGAGACATCGAGTAGAGGTCACATCTCAAATTTCTCGACTTAGACCCGCAAGCCAAGTGCATAAGATGTGTGAATGCCTTAAGTGAAAACCCAAAATTTAAGTGAAACTAGACCATTGTTCTTTTGCGAAGTTGTAACTTTTAGATCGTCGGTTCATGGCCAAATTTGGGATACTGACTAAAGATATTTCTCCACACATTCATATAACCACCACCCCAATTGATCATTCATGACTGTCGATCTAAGTTACGGCCTTCCCCGTTGATTGGCACGCCCGAGCATCATATATTTATGTCTAAACAAAGATCGCATTGTTGGACACCTATTTCATGGATTATATTGACCTATACGCCTCCTAATGGGTCCTATTGATTGGAAACAACACTCTCCAGGATTAGTATAATGAATAAAGGTCTATTGGGGCAATTTGCACCACTTCTAGCACTATCTAAGGCCCTTATTTAGGCACTCTCTCCTCCCATACGAATTTCAATAAGAGAAAAAGGGAGAAAGGGATAAGAGAGAAAGCATGGGGTGTGAGTGATGATGCACCCCTACCCTCTCATCCACTCTCTAGCCGCCTCGTCGTAATAAGAACTGTCGTCGGAAGTTTCTCAACGGCGATTATAGGTAAGAAATATATTCTACTATCTAATCTAGTATTTTGAGTTAGGTTTTCTAGTCCTTACAATGGTTTGTATGATTGTTTAGGTTTTGGTGGATTTTCCCTACAACTCTAATCCCAGGAGCACTTTAAGTTGGGCAAATCATTGCAAAGGTGCGGACTATTATGCCTAGGTTTTCATTTATTGACCCTTGAGGGTCCCAGTTAATGATGTCTTATGCTGAATGGTTTGTAAATAGCTAACATGTCCATATTTCATGTTCGATTGTCGTATGTGTTATTGGTTATTTATGGATGCCTACATATTTGATAAAATGCCTAAATGATTAAAAGTGTTATTCCAATGATGCTCACATGTTTGATTGAATGCTCGATTAAATGTGTTGATTTGTTGATGTTCACATGTTTGATTAAATACTCTTGTGAGTGTATTACTTTTTGAGGCTTACATGTTTGATGAAATGCCTAAGTGCTTGCGTTGTTGAATATATGATTCTTATGAAACCTCACAATGATTGCATGATGAGTTGCTAGGTCCATAGTGATATTAGAATTATCTACGATGTTGGGTCAGTCGACTAACCGCTCAAACTAATTGAAGGTTCGAGTTAAGTCGGCCACTCTAGACTTGTTCGGTCGACCCGAGTTAAACAAGGACGACCGACAGTAGTTGGACTATACGGGATGCTCACACCCATTGCTGATCGAGCCGGAGTGCCCCAAGTCAATTGAACCATCCTAAAAGTCAACTGAACGCTTATGTTTACAACGTGTGACAACACCAAACAGAATCTAGGATACCACATTCCCATTGAATGAGTCTACTTATAACCATTAGTGGTACAATCCACAAGACTCTTGGGCCGGGCATGGTGGTGTGGGATACCGTGTCTGAGCTGTTGGCCTACGTTGGAGTGACGAGCCTCCCCGTACTGATCAATGAGCAACCAAGAAGGCTATGAGCTTAGTACATCAAACTGTAATGATGCCAGGAATGCTCCACATTTGTGTTTGGGTGACGACTCTTATATCATTTATGAACACCCTCCACCCGTCGATGGGCCACCTAACCCTATACGTCTAGGCTGTGTCATCTAGGTCCTTAATGATCGGTCGGGCCAGGTGGCCAGACCAATGTTAGCCTTACATTGATTGTGGAGTTGTCGTCTGGGTGATTAACCCAAATACAGATCAAATGACACAGGAAATGAGCCTCTTCGGCCGGCCTGAGCCCAATGATTCATTTGAGACCATGATAAAATGAGGGTACCTTATCTTTCCCAATATGCTGGATGAATGAAACCTATTAACTATTCAACTAACATGTGCATTCACCGCATTACATTAGATAGGACTTGCGATTTGGCGTTGGGCCGCCTGTTAGGAAGTGTTAGCATATACGAAATAGGCATTGAAGTCGCTTAGGAGGGAGTGTTGTTTGGAAAGAGCATGCATAATGTCATATCTTCATATGCACTTTAATAAGAGTATTTAGAAATCGTTTGATTTATTATTTTATCATTACCTGTGTTGATTGAATTGATAATATGTGTAACTTAGAACTAATGGAACCACTGAGTTAGCTACTCACTCTCACTTGGGACGGTGTTTTAAAACACCGACCATTCATATAATTAATGCAGGTACCAGTGAGACCTTAGACATGTAGGCTTAGATCGGCTTGTGCTACCACCTTTATGTTTTGGAGGATTGAATGTAAACTGAAAACTTTACACTTTAACCATCGTGGGTATATATATTGTAGCTTATGTAATTATCATTGGACGGATACCACTTTTCAATTGTACTTTAACTGTCTACCTTATATTTAATAATTTTTGTTATCTCCACCTTACTGTGGTTCTGCTAAGCTGAATTACGCAACTATGATTATTTATGTATGGACTTAATGTGAATTAGAATGAGGACACATGTGCATTTTATTAAGTTAACACCTGAGAACTTAAGACTAGAGTCTTTATATTTGGGTGCCGATTTTCGAGACGAGGCAACGAATGGACTCGCCTACGAGACTTATGGCTCCCCTAGCTCTCTAGATGCCACCTGATCGTGTATGCACATACTATAAGAAAGTGGGTCATACAACACCTTTTTGTTTCTCCAAAATGAGGGACAATGATTACATGCCCCCTCAATGCATTAATCGCCAACCACAACAAGCAATGCTATCTCCCCCTCAACGAGCAATGGGATCCGCACAACAATTCAACTGCCCTCATGTACACCAAAATAGGCCGCCTCGACGGCCTGTGCAACTGGCTAACCTTGCGCAATACGTGCGAGTTCATGCAATGGCGACAGAGGGTGTCAATGTTGTCGTCGGTACACCCACAACATTCGAGGTTACCACCCACATACGAGGTACCCCATATTCCTTTTAGTGGACACTGGGTCCACAACATCCATAATATCACGTGCTACAAGTAAGCGTTTAAACATGAACACCATCCCTATGTTGGGAGTAAGAGTCATCGCAGCTACTGGGACCTTTTCGGAGGCTACTGAAATCTGTTACAACAACCCCGTAGACTTGGGAGGTAAAGAGGTGTACATCGACTTGATCGTGACAAAAATCTTTTTTTATGATGTCATCCTCGGCATGTACTGGTTGACCGCATGAAGGCATAAATTGATTGTGAAGCTCGGTCGGTGACAATCCACGAAGCCAAAGGTACCTCATTCACATTCCTAGTCCAGGTCAGCTACCCATACCGAATTCATTGCTATGCTTCTCTATTAGAGGGGAATGATGGTCCCTTATTAACAAACACGCATGTGGTCCAAGACTTCATAGACATGTTCAGGGCTATACATGGGCTCCCTCTCCCATGAGAGATTGACTTCAACATTGACCTAATGTCGGGCGCCACACCTATCTCCCTACCAACTTACCACATGCCCCCATGCCAGATGGAGGAGTTGAGGACTCAAATTGATGACTTATTGGATTATGTCTTCATTTAGTGAAGTGTCTCGCCATAGGGAGCTTTAATGTTGTTCGTGAAAAAGAAAGACGGTTCATTATGGCTATGCATTGATTACTGTAAGATAAACCATGTCACAGTGAAGAACAAGTACTCTTTGCCTAGGATTAACGACTTGTTTGATCAATTGAGAGGCATCTGATATTTCTCAAAAATAGACTTGCAGTCCGGGTATCACCAGTTACGGGTTAGGAAGGAGGACATGCAGAAGACAGCCTTTAGGACTAGCTTTGGACATTACGAATTCCTAGTCATGCCATTTGGGCTCACAAACACACCAACAATGTTCATGGACCCTATGAATAGGGTCTTCAGGCCCTATCTGTACAGATTCATCATCGTATTCATTGACGGCATTCTAATATACTCAAAGAGTTGGGAGGATCACGAAGAACACTTGCAGGTAGTCCTTCATACACTCAAGCATAACCAATTGTTTGCACAATTTCGAAAATTCAATTTTTAGAAAGAAAAAGTCTAAATTTTAGGGCATGTGGTCTCGAAGGAAGGTATAGCTATAGACCTCGCCAAGGTGGTGGCAGTGCAAGATTGCAAGTAGGTGGGTTTAATGACGAAAGTGAGAAGCTTCCTTGGACTCACGGGTTATTATCGCCGGTTCATCAAAGATTTTTCAAAGATAACTCGGCCGTTGTCCCGACTCCACTCGAAAGGACACCAAGTCGCCTAGAACGAGATCTCGAGCTGGTAACAATTATTTTTCGCCTTAAAACTATATAGGCACTACCTCTATGGCGAACATTTTGAGATTTTTTGCGATCATAAGAGCCTTAAATACATCTTCACCCAAAGGGATTTAAACATGAGGCAGCGCCGCTGGATGGAGACGTTAGAGGACTTCAAGTTTGAGGTATCCTATCACCTGGACAAGGCCAACCTAGTGGTTGATAGGGGTGCACACGGGTCAGTTCAGTCTGGTTATGGGGTGAAACCGGAATCGAACCGTTCCTAACGGTTCTAGGAATTTTGGAACTGGACTTAGACCGGTAACACCCTAGAACCGAACCGGAATCGGAACCGGATCGTGAAAACCGGATCGGTTCCACAGTTCTGGGCTTTTCTGGAAAACAAAGATCAAGAGAGAGATGGAGAGAGAGATGTCATGGTGGTGGTGAATGGGGAGAGAGAGAGAGAGAGAGAGAGAGAGAGAGAGAGAGAGGATCAGTGATAGAGGGAGAGAGAGGACCAGTGACAGGGAGACTGAGAGAGGCCAGCCGCATGCAGCAGGGTCGGGTCTGGTTAGGGAGTTAGAGTTTTATTTTTTTATTTGTTTTAAATTTTAGTTCGGTTCCTGGTTCGGTTTGACGGTTCGAATCCACGATTTGGGTTCGGTTCGGTTTTACATACCCCAAACCGAGAGCCGAACTAAACTAAACGGTTCTTTGAATTTTAGAACCGGAACCAGTGCACTCTGGAACCAGACCAAACCGGACCGTTTGGTCAGTTCCGGTCCGATTCCACGGTTCTACTGGTTCGATGTGCACCCCTAGTGGCTGACGCCTTGAGCCGCAAGATGGTCTTGGAGTTTACGGCCCCGTGGATGGTGGAGGAGTGGAACAGGGTAAAGTTCATGTGAGACTTTGAGTTGAAACTAATGATGGATGAATCGTATGAGACTATAGCCTACATCCATGTTAAGCCACTAATCGATAGACGTCGGATTATTGAGGCTTAAGGAGAGGACGAACTGCTGAAGAAGATGAAGGAAAAGGCTAAAAGTGATGAGGGATATGATTGGAGGGTCGGTTCTGATGGAGGTTTACGATACTAGGGCTGTTTATGTGTCCCAAATCTCCATGAGCTGAGGAGAGAACTCCTCGACGCTGCTCACAATTCTATGTTGGCTATGCACCCTGAAGCACTAAGATGTACCGGGATCTAAGACGAGCCTATTGGTGGGACAACATGAAAGACCAGATAACAGACTACATGTCCCGATACCTCACTTGCCAACAGGTTAAGGTTGAACATCGCCGACCGCCGAGCCTTCTACAGCCCATGCCGTTGGTAGAGTGGAAATGAGATTTCATTTCCAGTTTGCCTAAGATGAGGAAATGACATGACTCTATATGGGTAATTGTGGATCAGTTGACAAAGTTGGCCCACTTTATTTCGATTTGGGCTTCTAACTCTACTGACAACCTAGCCAAATTGTATATCAAGGAGATATCGCGACTCCATGGCGTCCTTTTGAAAATCATGTCGGACCGATACACACGATTCACGTCAATCTTTTGAACGCAGATACAAGAGGCGATGGGGTGAAGTTGAAGTTCAACACCTATGTGAAAAGGATAATTAGGTCACTTTGGTTCATTAATTAGGATCTGACCCATAGTTGTCTCGGCTTTGAGTAGATCTTTATTTAGTTGCGATTGTCTTCATTACTCAGTGATAGGTCAGCTAGATTTGGGCCCCATGTGAACAAATCACAAGGCTAAACTTGATGTTTAAGTGATCGGTTGAATTTGTTAGCTTTATACGGTTGATTAATTGAATTTGTGTGGTTCTTTATCGGTACCACCCGCGTATAGGCTCACTTCGAGCATCAAAGGTCAGTAAGCGATGACGTAAGCTAGTTATATATAAAAATTTCAAGGATTTGTTTGGAAATCCAAAATAGCGAAAATCCAGGACGTTACATAGGCAGTGGTACAAAAGGTTTGAGGAGTCAGAGGACAAGCTGGTAAGCTATGTGGATGTCGATTACGTGGGTAATGTGGATAATAGAAGGTCGACTTTTAGCTACACGTTTGTTCTAGCTAGTGGTGAGATTAGTTGGATGTTGAAGCTTCAGTCTGCAGTGGCTCTTTCCACAACCAAAGTTGAGTATATATCGGTAACGGAGGCATTCAAAAAAGGTGTTTTCTTGAGAGGAATGATAAATCAGCTTAGGCTTTAGTAGGAGGCCGTTTCGATTAATTGTGATAGAGAAAGCGCAATTAATTTGGCTAAAAACTCAGTTTACCACTCATGTACTGAACATATTGATATTTGTTATCATTTTATTAGACGAGTGCTTGAGGAAGGTGGCGTGACTTTAGAGAAGATCCATATAAGTGTGAATTCGGCCGACGTACTTACTAAGATAGTTCTTACAAAAAAGTTCAAGTTATGTGCAACTTCTGTGGGCCTGATGAAGGCCTAATGAATGCAGAGTGCACATAAGAAGTGACGATGAAGCTATGATGGAAGTCGATTAGAGATGGGGAAGACAATAGAGCAATGTGGCATGCAGATTGAATCCATGGTGGGGATTGTTGAATGGATATCTTCAATCTATGCAGAATCAAGGGAAATTGATAGATCGACGATCTTGCTTGATCAATCGAACATCACCAGAAATAGACAGATTGCTCGCTGGACAGTTTTAGACCATGCTCGATCGATCTAGCATTCAAGTTGATTGATCAACAATATTTTAAAAAAATCTTGTTTACTCTTTGAATAGTTTTTTACTAGTTCAATCACTCGAGCTTTGGTTTGCTCGAACAATGTTGATCGATCGACACTGAGATCGACAATGCGTGCAGAACTGCATAAGTGAGCAATTTGTTTCCTATTCCGGTTCTGATTTTTTGTGTGTGTGTGTGTGTGTGTGTGTGTGTGTGTGTGTAATGTTGTAATCAAGATTAGGGTAATTCTAAAACGTTCCTAAAGTTTATAGAGAAGAAAAGCTAAGGTTTTGGTTTATGTTTTATTTCTTCTTGTTTGATTGAATTTGGATTTACTTTGGTGCGATACCCAACACTATACTTAGATGGTTGGTTGACTCACTGAGAAAGAGAGTTGCGATCAATTGGGTGCCACGCACTTTGGGAAGCATTTGGGCCATGACAAAGTCTCCCCATGGGAATATGTGGCTCAAGGGTGTGCGTGATTGCATTTGATCAAATGCACACTCCTCATATGTAGAGACGCTTCATATAAATGTTAGACCGGACCATTTCATTACGTGACCCTTATTGTGTAGATTTCATGCATCTAAAATCAGGCAAATCCCATTGGGTGTGCCACACACTTAAAAAGTTTCCATGTACACTAAGGATCAGCTGTCCTCCTTGTTATTCGTTGTTTTTATTTTTTATTTTTTACAAATACGATTGAATTTTGCGGACACATTGTTGTTATTTCCGTACAGATGGCACAAAGTCATATTTTGAAGACACACTGTCTTTATTTATCCTGGTTCTCATAGATAAATGAATTTGAGAAACAATGGACAGGCTCTCTCTCAAACTTATGTGAACACAATTTTACTTCTATCAAACTGCCCATGGAGTTACAGAGCATGAACACACTCGCTGCCTACAGGTTCGTATGTTTTATGTGGGTTCTCTCTCTCTCTCTCTCTCTCTCTCTCTCTCTCTCTCTCTCTCTCAATTGTTGTGTTGAGATGAATGGTGTGGAAGTGGATTAGGTGTTACCCTTATCATGTGGGCCCACCATGATGAAAGTGTAGTAAATCCAGCTGCCCATCCATTTTTCAGCTCATTTTGGGACGTTATCCAAAAAAATTAAGCAGATCCAAATCTCCGGTGGACCATACCACTGGAAAAAGTGGTGAATTCAAGCTGATATTTGTATTCTCTTCATTCAGGTCTGTTTGACCTTATCAATGGGTTGGATGGCAAATAAACATTACAGATCTGCTTACAGTGGGCCTGGGGAGATTTTAATGGTGGGCGTTCAATCCCCACTGTTTCCTCAGGTGTGATCCACCTGAGATTTGAAACGGTTGGAAAAATGGATGAACTGCATGGATATACAACACATCATCAAGGTGGGCCCCACGGGTGTTACCCGGCTAACACCTAATCCGCTCCCGAATAGTTTACGAAGGTCATCAAAGAACGGTTGGATCAATGCATTTTATTTTAAGTGGGCCTTGTACCCGATCATAGCTCTATGAAGTAAGCAGAGCTATGAGCCACTATAAAATTATTGTACCTTATTATGGTATGAATTTATATCTGCCCAAATGGCCCCCGATATGATAAAAAAAGGCCATCAGATAGAATACATACAACCCAGATTGCACACGAAAAAACAGCCATGACTGCATCTAAATATCACCCCATCCAAGTAGCTAGTTTTTATGTTAATAAGAGGTATTTGAAATCCTAGCAAGAGTGTACTTTGGGTGTAATACAGGTGGAATGCCTTTTTTGGTCCCTTTTAAAGGCTTGAGAGTTACACACATAATAAAGGTGTTGGTAGGATACTAATCCGCTACACGTGGCATGCTGATGATACCCTAGAACAATATAAGTGTTAACTGTAACACCAAAATCATACCAATAGAATTATCTGAATTGTCCAAACATTGGCCACCTAAATGGAGAGTTAATGGTGATCTTTACGTTTGTGGCCCATCTAAGGCTCGAAATTTCCTCATTTATGGTCAATGTATATATTTCGGTAGTCTTCTTATTATAGTAATTTTGTCAATATTATGGGTGCACATCAAACCAGTAGAACCTTGGAACCGGACTAGAACCGACCAAACGGTCCAGTGTGGTCCAGTTCTAGAGTGCACCTTGGAACCGGACTGGAACCGACCAAACGGTCCAGTTTGGTCCAATTCTAGAGTGCACCAGTTCCGATTCTGGTTTCAAAAATTAAAGAACCGTTTAGTTCGGTTCGGTTCTGGTTTGGGGGTATGTAGAACCGAACCGAACCGTGGATCCAAACTGTGGAACCGAACCGTGGAACCGAACTGTGGAATCGAACTTGGAACCAAACTTAGAACCTTGAGTTTACAATATATTTTAGTTATATATTTGACTCATGATTTATGGTTTACAATGCACCCTTTGATTATTTTCATAAATGTATTTTTTCACACCATATACAATATCTAAACCATTCATCAAATGGATCACAACATGAATGGACATGGGCTAAATTATAAAATAGAACATGCACTGGGGCTGGATTATAAAAAGCCCAGAACCGTGGAACTGATCTTGAACCAAACCGGTTTTCACGGTCTGATTCTGATTCGGTTCTAGGGTGTTAACGGTCCGGTTCCGGTTCCAAAAATCCTAAAATGGTAAAGAACGGTTCGGTTCCGATTTCACCTTAGAACTAGACCGAACTGAACTGTGTGCACCCCCAGGCAAAATCACATGGGGTACAAGTATGGATAAAGCTTCGAAATATAAGCTCCCAAATGGGACACAAGGGCATGTATGTCCCAGCCCATATATATATACATCTAAATTTCTATTTAGAGACATAAATTGGATTTATTATTATTATTATTATTTTTATATATTAATGTTCTGGACTCTACGCTAACCGCTACCCGGGCCATCATAAGAAGCATTTGTTGAACGAGTACTTGTGTATGAAGATAAATATCCATTAGCTCATATTCAAATCCAAGATTCAAAGGTGAGCATGACTATGAAACTATAGCTTTTATGAAAAGTTCAGATCATTCCAGGGATACAACCATCCAACGTTCAGATCATATGCTTGTCCGCCCATTTTCATAGAAACTATTTTCCCGTGGGGCAAATTTTCATATGCAAATGGCAATATTATTTTCACATATCCTCGCCTTGG
Organism: Magnolia sinica; assembly: GCF_029962835.1. Taxonomy (NCBI): domain Eukaryota; kingdom Viridiplantae; phylum Streptophyta; class Magnoliopsida; order Magnoliales; family Magnoliaceae; genus Magnolia; species Magnolia sinica. The sequence continues at coordinate 88,658,169 of NC_080575.1, forward strand.
AACTATTTGACAATGCAGAATGGTTCCCTCTGTTTTACTAGTAGAGGGATCCCTTACTTCATTTGGATTTGCATAACTTCCATCAAAGTGTTTTCAAAGGGATGTGCAATCAAAGGTGGGCCCCAAATGATGGACGAATCACATCGATGCTTGGATTTTTTCTGTTATGCTCAATGTGGAAAAAAATTAAATTGGCATTATTTTTTCCGATGTTTCCACTGAACAGAACGTTAGGCAACGCGTAACTCGACAAAAGATATGAAAATTCAGATAGCCTTAGATGCGTGCATGTATGCCTCAATGTCACGTTGTCCAGCCACCGAACCAATAGGACCATGGAAATTGAAAGGAGACCAATGGGTAGAGGCGCACACATGCATGCAAGCGCCAAAAAATAATAATTTCCCTTATCATGCAAGCCGTCCCTCGAGGTTACGGCCATGACTGTCAGCACATGAGCACAGCAACCATGGCCAACAATAGGACTGTCAACGGGCCAGGCCTGGGGTTGCCTTGAGTCCGGTTTTGAACTGTTCAGGCCAGGCCTATTCAAAAATTTTGATTTTTGCTTAGCCTAGCCCAGCCCATTGACAGACCTACCCAACAACATGCACCCCAAACACCCGCTGTGGTAGCCGGCGTCAAATGGCGACTCCTTTTTTTCCATGCCCTCATTAGTCGTCCATCGCAGACCAACAGAACCAACGGAATTAGCAATTATGGGCCAAGATTTCAACACTCTTTGCGGCAACATTTAACAGCCTGCCAATGACACCAAACTGGGTCCTAAGAAGCTGCTTCAGCATTCAACTTCCGCTATTAATATTTCATCAAGTGAACCTGATGAATGGTCCAAATCTCAAACGTCCAGCATGAGAAAATTGGATGGATAGGAACAAGGAACAAAAAATTCCATATCAAATGTGCACATGCGGCCCAACTAATAAATGGGCTTTCTGTTGTAAGAGGACATGTTCGCAGTGGGCCCCACCATGGCAAGAGTGAAAAACAAAGACACATATATATATATCTACACCAATTTAAAAAGGCTCCTCTCACTTGGCATTTCAACCTCGCAAGTTGACAAGGCTTCCATTGAAAAAGGGTCCCTCCACAACCTACATGAAGGACAATGCAATTAGCTTAGCACAACCGAGTACAAGTAGAGAACGCTCGTGGGACTTTTACCACACATGGGGCCACACGTGATCAGAACCATTCATCCTGTGGACTGGATGACCAACAGCACAATGGACAGCTGCTTATTTGATGTGGACCCTTGGGTATTTTTAGACCTGAAAACTGTTTGCAAGGCATGGGAAGGATCATGGCCCCTTTCCATGGAGAGGCCCACAAGATGAACAGTAATAATGAACAAAATGGGCCCCATCTTCCACAAGCAACAATTTGAGGTTAGTGTCCCCAGCACTTCTCCAATTACAACATGGTTTAGAATAACTTCCAAATGTAAGAGGGGATTTAGACGTCCACATTGCAATTTGCTTATAAAGGAAAGTTTTCTACATTGGAATTCAAATACAAAACAACATGTAGTCATTCACATGGCATGCACCTACGATGATCCGAACCATTCATTCACTGAGATGACCTCGGATGGGTCATAGAACAAAACATCACAATGACAACATGATCCTAACCATCTAAAAAATCGTATACAGAAATCAAATGCTAGTGGCAACTGATTCTTCTGTTTTTTTTTTTTTTTCCTTCAAATTTTTTGAAAAGTCTCAAAAGATTATCACATTCTGACCTAAACGTCGGGCTAGTTTTTGCAGCTAGGTCGGGTCACGAGTTTACTTCACTCAACTCGCAACTTAATAATTAAACTCAAAATATTAAATATTAAAATAGTTATGAATATGACTAGATAAAATAAATGGAATAAATAAGATAAACAAGGGCTGCATGCATGGTGCGTGGGTTACATCCATGGCCAAAGCCTATGGCAGACTCTTGACTGACCTGGCCCTGGTCACGAGGGGTCGAGTTGTTTCGAGTCAATCAAATCAATCGGCACACTCAAAGTGTCACGTTGACGTGCAAGTTTCCTAGAGACTCAGCTCCCTCACTCAGCCGAGTTTTCAAATTGAGTCACAGTTTTAGAACCATGATGTCGACTGATAGTTAGGCAGGTGGTCTAGAGAGTAATTTAGTAATGGGGAGCGACATTACAGTGCGATGGTTGGTACACGTAGCACAACTAAAACCGTCCAAACTGTGGGACCTACTTTGGACAAGTCATTACTGGATGTTGACTTTGTACCAATGGTTAGTACTCACTACAACCGTCCATTATATCCCCACCAATCGCCCAGTCAAAAAACCGCAAGAATTCAGTACTTTCTGGCTTACATTCCGTCTAAACCAGGGCCGACATTTTGGACGGTTTCGTACTGTCCATCGCACTCGGCAAGGGTATAAAGTTTCCTAATTGAGCATTGACGTGCAGCCGCAGGGATAGGATGCTAACCACAAACGACAAAACTGCCGCTCGAATGCTTTCCATGCCTTGATAGTACATGGCAATCCACGCACATGCACACCTATGTTGAGGCTGCCCGCACCATTGACTTGAAATCACCTTGATTTTGGATTAAAGTGAACGGCTAAAATAAAATTTCTACCACGGTCCGAATTAGACAAAAACAAGCAATTGACAAAACACGAGATTGGGAATACCCAACCCACTATGTTTCTGTATACATCCCCGTCTGCGTATGGGTCCATGCCTTTAAACCTCCCAACGATTCTAATCATCGATTTGGTGCGGTCCATCATGGATCTTACTGCAAAGTGGATGATCATCGATGCAGACCATCCATTAAGTGCGTCCCACCACCGATGGACCATCACTATAAAAAGCACTTGATGATCCTAAACACCCGTTAATTGATTAGGGGCATGGCCTATACATATTAATCATACCACAAATGATCCGATCATCAATCTAGATCAGACAACACGTGGGCCTCACCCTTGATTTGATTATCCCTCTCCCCAAATCACTTTGATCGAATGATCGCAATCTTCAATGAATAGGGAAATGGACAGTCCGTATCGGTCACACTATAAACAGCGAGATCATTGATCTAGATTGACCATCATGTGGGCCCCACCCCCGATAACCCATTCCTCCCCAGAAATCACATTGGTTGAACTATCCTAAATGTCAAATCAACACAAGAGGGAAATGGATCGTCCATATCAATCATACTAGTAAGGGTCCTATTATTATGTTAGACCATCCATCAGGTGAGTCCCACCTTACATTGTGCATCACCCGAAACTATTCTGATCGAGTGATAAAACCGTCCAATCTATGGCAAAAGAAATCAGTGGTCCCTATTGACCATACTACAAATGGAGCCACTATTGAATTAGATACTAACCATGTGTACACCAATTTTGGTTGCCCGTCCCTCCCAAAAAAATCAATTTGGTCAGATCATCCATGGCATCACGTGATTTTTACGCCTTGTGTGCATGTGGGGGGTGTGGTGTTAAGACAGCCATCCAGCATCCGAATATCTGAGCATCAGAGTATTCTAGTCCAGGTTGGGCAGCTCCAAATGGCACTCCCAAGTGGAGATTGGGATTCCCCTCCCCCAATGCATACTAGAAAATACTAGAGGGCGTTTGTTGAATGCAACTCCCTCTTCGCAGAACCATATGGCACACATGTAAGGTGATAGGAACTGATATCTGATGGGCCAGCATATTCCTCAAAATGAGGGAACTTATTTTTCATAGATGTCCGAATTTAGTGGCCCACGAAGGTACAGTTAGAGCAGGGGTCCACATTCAACCATAAAAATCTTATAACTGATTGATGGCCAGGGTTCTCCAACCGATCAAAAATCTGCCCTGTAACCTAGCCATTGTGGCCCACCAGATGATCCTGCGTCGAAATCACCAGACAAGTTGATCTGGTGATCTATCATTAAGCCTATGGGAAATTTGAGAAGGCTCGCAGCACTGAACAGCTGTCACTCTCCTCACCACCCACGGGACAGATAGACAATTCCCCTTTTCACCCATCATTTTCTGCAGGATACCGGGGGTTTTAATTTCCTGCAAGCATCCCCACCTTTCTTGTCTAATTCCAAAATGATAACTTACAGTGTTTGGATACAGCTTGGCAATGATTGATTGCATTGGAGCACTGAAGTGGTGTAAGATTTCTCACCTTGTTCCCGAAGGCAGAGCGACGGATCAAAAAATCGGTTGAAGGAGATAACCATTTTGACAGTGAAGCGAACAGACAACCTATTCTTTAGGCATCCAGTCAAACAACGTTATTCATTTGGGTGCAGAACATGAACACAGTATTTAGTCCTCAATTTGAATCCTTCCATAGCATGTGTAGAGCCATCCCCGACCAAATAGGGCAAGGGAAAAATACAAAAAAGAAGGTTTTTTTTTTTTTTTTCAAAAACAAATCTTTTATGATTTTTTTGAAAAAATTCTTTTATTATTATTATTATTATTCATGTCGATTCTGATAGCGGCTCGGATGCTATCCATGCATGACAACAGAAGAAATGCCATGGGAAGTTACAAGTTGACTAGAACTTCATCCATTTCATTGCCCTTCAATCAGAAGGATATAGCCGACTTTTAAACCATTAAGATGATGCAAACCCCTACATCTCTGCACATAGCATATCAAGTCAAACTGCAAATCGGTGTCCAAGGCGTCTGAATGGGATTTTATGGTTAGTAACACAGCTGGATTTTAACAATAATAAGTAATACTTTAATCATGTCCTTATTATAAGTGCATTGATTACTTTTCATCATCTAACCTAGTGAGCCCATTGGATGGGTTGACTGGTCCAAAAAAAGCTCATAGTTGAACTTTAGGATGTGTCAACCAGTACGCCTCTTGGTTTACATTGCTCATATTAACCTTTCTACAGGCCATGGGCTTTAGTTTGAAGAAATTCGCTGAAAGCCAGCCCAAGCTCTAAATACAATAGCCTGGGATCACATCACATAGTTTGGCCTTCAGGATAGGAGTGATGATTAAGAGAGGATGGCTGGACGCATTCGTATTTCATAGTCAGGTGCCAAATTCTTGGATGTATTGGAGAGGTTCCTGCTATTCCCTACAGTCAACTTGAGCATGCCTTTTCTGATTAGTCCAATGGTGGAGCATCTGTGAGCAGCATGGGACATGACAGTGTTGGCATGGAAGTGGTGCTGGTGATCATGCATTTGGTGGGTTCCCAGTAATGCAACCATCCCACCGTGACCCCTACTCCAGATGCTTGACCTCTAGGGCGTGCGTGTAGTTGGGCCGGGGTTAATAACGGGAGGGACCATGTTGGCATGATTGATGTTCATGTGAGTAGTGAGCCTCTGCCATGGCTAATTCCATGAGCCCGAGCAAAAGAGGTGGGTTGATGCCAGGTTGTAGGGGTGCAACTTGGGTGGTTTGGGTTGGGTTGAGGGTCAACCTACCAACCCCACCTGAATTCCAACCCGAGGTGCTCAACCAAATCCAACTCAAAGTACTCTTTACTTGACCCAACCCAACTGGAACCAACCCAAATACATGTGATTGTTCCCAACCCGACCCAGCCCGAATTCAAATCAGGTTGGCATTTTCCCACCTGAACATAACCCAAGGACCTTGACCAACTCACCCGAACTCGCATTGGGTCAACCAGGTTCGGTTTAAGCAGAACCCAAGTTGCAGCCCTACCTGGTGGGCAGCCCAAAAAAAAGAGAAAACGATCCATGAGTCGAAAGCCATATCCCAAACTCCCGGGAGAAAGACTAAGATGATGGTAATGATCTAGCCAAATTGACGAAGAGATTTGGCAATGATGACCATGTGTTTGCCAAAGTGTATCATGCAAGTACTGATAACCAGAAGAGTGTATCCCAACGAAACATAGACGAAGGTCACTAGATGGACAGTGGGACATGGATGTTGCTCAAATGATACCAACAAGGATATAGAGCGCCATATTTAGTCCCGAATGTGTTGGACAGGCATGAGTTGTGCAGGTCCCATTGAATTAGAGATATCTTTATGCTGTCCTCGCATGTTGCTAGTAAGACGTCTCATGGGATGATTTCATTGAAGTCTTTATGGTTTCACTGATGTGTACTTTTCACTATAGACTGCAAAGTTCAGTGAATATTGCATGTCCATACTTTCGGGTTGCAATTTCTTAGAGAATTGCCAAAGGTCAAAATCCAACATAATTTTATTTTTTTGAAGGGCAACCCGTGAATATAATCATTTCAATCCTTTTTTTCTTTTCAGCGTATGGTGAAACCTACAACTTCTCCAATATTTACTCCAAAGAATTTCCAGAAAAGACAATAAATTATTGGTGACCAGCCATAAAATTACATCAGGTTGGTGATGCCTCAATAGAAGGACTGTTTCATCATTTAGGCAGCATATAACAGGAGATACATGATAAAAAAAGAATCCTCTATAAAGCCAAGATAAGCTATATAATGCAAAAGTATTGAGAAATGCAAAGTTCCAATCAATCTACACTGTAAATTGCTAATATGAAGCAAGGATTAGAAGCAACAGAAACCAGTAACAGTGACGGAAAACAAGGTAAATGAACAAAATGATCCACAATCAACTAGTATGACATGCAATGATATCAACCAATATCCACCTAGTTGTATAGATTTGAAAATTTAAGTGGCTTCTTGAAAAAAAAGAAGAAAAAAGAGACAAGTCCCCATACTATGATACAAACTGCACATACCAGTAACTTATGTTTGGCTGATTTGAATAGTTCATACCAACTTGCAGTATTTCAACGCAAAAAGTTACTGGCCTGTTGGTCCAGTTTTGGCTACTTGGCCTAGTCAGAGCTTCAGACATGCCAGGTAAATCATATAAACAGAAAGGGAAATTTTATAGGATAGCTATAAGACCAGCCATGCTTTATGGGACAGAATGCCGGGCACTTAAAGAAGAACATGTTCATTGTATGAGTGTAGCGGAAATGAGGACATTGAGATGGATGAGTGGTAATACAAGGAATGATAAAATTAGAAATGAATGCATTCGAGGGAGCTTAGGAATAGTACCAAAGTTAATAAGATGAGGGAAAGTAGACTTAAATCGTTTGGCCATGTACAATGGAGAACAAAAACTAAGCTGTTTAGGAGTTGGTACAAGTTAAGGCTCTAAAAGGGCAAGCAAAACACCCAAAAGGAAGTGGATAGAGGTATAAGAAAAAACTTGATCAGCAATGGTCTAACTGAAGGTCTATCCCTTGAGAGTGGAACGGCAGAATAGGATTCATGTACCCAAGCCCCAATTAATTGGGATAAGTCAGAGATGATGATGATGATGCTCAGCTCAGCTTTATAAACACTAATTAGATTATTCTGATAACGCATGATTTTATAAATAAAATAAAACTATTTGCAGGTCAATCTCCCTGGTAAATAATGAATTCAAGATACCCTTCTCTACTAGAGCTGCCAGCCCCCTCATTGGCTCCATTGACAACACGAGGGGGCACCACTCAAGGGAGTTATATATCTCCAGGATTTCATTGACAACAGAAGCTATTTCCTCCATGGTCAAGATGACATTTGATTGAACTCTCTCTGTCATGAGATGATCCAACAAAGATCTAAAAAGTCTAAACCTAGAAGAGGAGCAGATGGAGGAAATGCCCAAGCTACCATACTTATCTCACTCTGTCCCTCATTGGGACAACCCCCATCCAATTTACTTCTATGTCTTGCAAGGTCGTGCCTGAGAATTCTTTCACCAAAGATTGGATTTTATCAATCAATTCCTCTGACAATAGGATTTCATCATTGAAAATTCACTATATGATATCAGCAACTAAGATGGCAAGCATCTAAGATGACTTAGGCAGCCATAAAATTCAATGCCTCCAATAATTTCCTTGGGAAGTGACCACTCTTGACCTAAAAATTCCCAAATCCCCATCTACTCTATGTGGCTCATGAATTATTCAAATCTATTGGTTTTTTTTTTTTTTTTTCATGAATGATGAGGAGTACTCACCTCTTTTTAAGGGTTGGTTTCCCTCTTGTGCTGCTAAACAGTGCTTTACCGTACCATTCTCCAAACACAGTAAAGCAGGAGCCACCCCATGTATGATGGCATTTGTTGAAACAGCATAACATGACTTCCATGTGTAGCTATGCTTCCCCCTGTCTGAGCATGTTGAAGGGTGAATGTCACTCCAGTCCTGGTAACCTACACCAGAGAATGAATTGCAATGCTGCTTTCACTAATGTTGTTATTGTTTGTTCTCTATGGCTCGGCATTTGGTTTAACCATTCTGCTCTTCTACATATACATCTCCGGACATGACTAATATAGTGCTGAGAATTTAAACCACTCAGAGAGAATAGAGGGAGCTCGACACCATAACATCATGGTTTAACATGCAGATTAAAATTAAGTTCCTCCAATCCAGTTGTTCTCTAGTTTATACAAAGAACCATAGAAATTTCAAGTCCCAAGTCTATAAAGTTTCACGTCCCATCCAAGATACTATGAAACATGAAGAAATCACCAGATATCATTTACCAATCATGATTGTTCCCAGAAATTCTCGCCTCATTTTCTCTTGTTCCCTACGAGAAATCCAACAAGTCAGAGTAGATGCTGCAACTAAATGCAGCAATTCACCATCCAAATTGTCAGTGCAAGCAGGACCTCAGTAGCAAGAACATCGCACTCAATGAATCTCAATTCTTGCTCCTACGCCAACTCCAAAAGCTCCACTTGCTTCCACCAACATTTCTTGATTCAGAACCATGTTTGCAAAACTAGAGCTGAACCCAAAACAAGCTAGCTCGGTTTGGCGCGATTTAGCTCGGCTTGGTTTGGCTCGAACAGCCTGTTCGGGCAGGGCCAAGCTAAAAATCCCAGCTCGTTTCAAAATCGGGCTGAGCCAAAGCTGCATGCCAGCCCGGTTTGGTTCGTCTCGAACCTTGGCTCGGTTCGGCTCAGCTGAGTACAAATGTAGTATAAATACACACACAGAAAAAAAAAAAAAAAAAAAAAAACCCTAACTAGCCTCAGAAAGCTAAGACAACTTTAACAATATTTTTATCTGATTCTATGATGAACCTTTACTCAAGCTGACAAATAGAGTTGATGCTTATTTGGGAATCAGTGAAGTTAATAGTTTCACACTAAACATTCTAAGGCATAAAAGCTAGATTTCCTGTCTATGGGTGGGTGCACATATCAAATACCGAAAGCATCAAGTCTGGAAGATCTTCTAACCACACAATTTCAACATATAAGAATGGTAAAGATTGGTCACTACTCCTAGCATAATCACGTTTAAATACTTCCCCAAGAATTACATTCACAGTTCATCTCATTACGCAGCCAGAACAATTCACTCTAAATTCTAAGCAACTAGTGGGAATAGCGTTAAAATCCAAGTAGATCTAGAGCTCAGGTCCTGAGGTAGATCCCTTGTTCTTATTCAAGTATCCTACAATGGCAGTCAGGTATTCCAGTATTTTGATTGCTAAGCATCATAAAGTTCTATCCTTCAATGAACTCTGTTACAACTTACTGGTGCATAGGGCGACTTTGGCAGCATAAACTTAAAGAAATTGAATCAGAAGCATGGTTTGAAACCTATCAGGCATGGGAGGTAAAGCAACAGAAAAACAGAGCCAAGTAACACATCACCATATCTACAATCATCTAAACCAAACAGAAACCTCCTACATCACAAGTCATGCTAGAAAGTATAACAATTTTAAGCAGGCACGCGTAGTTCTGAATAAAAAGAATTTGCTTCATCAATTAATGAAATGAAAAAGAAATTGCGTGAAGATGAATACCTGATAACTAATGCATCTCATGGATGACTGCCAGAGCCTTGCAAAGCTTGTGCATTTCCTTGCTGCTGTTGCTGCTGTAACTGGAGTAGAAGATTGGCAGCAAATTGCAAGGTTGATTGGTACCGCTGGCTTTTGTCTGTATCGGCCTCTGATGAGCCCTGGATAGGTGCTGCAATAGTAGGTAGCTGTGGAACCTGATTTGGGAACTCGGGATTTACCTTCTCAGCTACTAATGTCATGCTTGTTTGTGGTTGAGAAATGCTCTCAACCTGAGTAGATACTGTGGTTTTGGGTTGCTGAAGGACTGGTGGATGAAATATTCCTGCAGCAACTGCTGTATGCACCATACCATAGTTCTGAGAATTTTGAGAAGCATCAAACTGATGCTGTTGATTAGCATGGGAGACTGAATGCGGCCCTGCTTGGGATGGGATCACGAAGTTATTCATTGGTCTGGTAGGAATAACAATTTGTTGTGAGTCCAGAGCAGCAGTTTCCTGAGCTTGTGTGCCACCTGGAATTATTTGCGTTGAGTGCTCTGGCCCATTTGCAACATTCACAAATGTTGAATATTGAGATAAAGCCAGATCCTGACTGTTAAGTTGATTCTGTACATGGCTTGTCTTCTCTTGTCCTAAATTGTAGAGGCTACCAGATGCTATTGCTTGATGTTCTTGTTTCCACCCTTGTGATGACATCTCTTCATATGTTGTTACAGAAGATGGAAACAAAGACGGGCGTGTAGAAGAGCTAACAGGTAATTGAGAACTGGCTAATGCAGCAGATTGCGTTCTGGCAGGGATTAGAGCAGCTAAAGTAGCAATAAGCTCTGGTGTCAATGAAACTGCAGCCTGAGGAGGTGCTGCAGGATTACCAACGTGATCCAAGGAACCAGGCTGTATTGAATGTGATTCTTCTGGATGGGCTAGCAGTGGTTTTGGACCTCCTGCTTTAGGCATCGAATCCTCATGTACAATCCTCCTATAGTCCACTTGCAAGACCTGATCGTCCTTTTGAGGAGGTAAAATATAATTGGTTTGTGGAGGAGGCAACTGTTGTCCATCAACATATTGTGATGGCAGGGCATGAGGCTGTTGTGGTTGTTGTATGGTTATGCTTGTTGATTTATGGGGCAACTTAAGAACCAGCCCATAAAGACGTTCAGAACAAGATGTATTCAAAACCTGGGTTAGAAAATCTGATGGTGGCACCAAAAATAATGTAGTCCCATCATCCAATTTCACAACACCAGCACGATTCTTAGTCCCCAGGTAATGCAGAAATTCTGTGTAGGAAGCAAAATCCTCTTCACTGTCTGGTAAGAAGTAAACAATGTCAAAACCACTGGCCTCTGCATAGTGTTTTGTGAGCATATCCAATCCTGTTCTTGCTGAGCAGTTCACAACTTCAGGGCTGAAAAACAGCAAATTTAAAAACCACATTAAAATAAGAGAATGCTGATAAAAAGAACCATGAATGGACTAGAGTGAAGGTAAAATTGATCTTACAGTTGAGAGTCTATCCCCTTTCCAATGGGTACACATCGTGCATGACAAACAGGAGTTCCACCTTTAGCAATAATACCATGCCAACAGTTATCATTATTGGGAAGGCCCTGATGCACAGCATGGCTGGGATGGTCTACACTCGGACCCCTTACACCTACAGGGCAGTGATTAATTTCAACTTGCCCGTTTGTGAGAATGCTTGAAGCATCTCTATTGAGTTGTGGTCTGAACCCAAATTGGACTCCACCTCCCTCACTATCCATATTTCTTGCATGAAATGGAGTATCATCAATGAATGACGGGTCACCCATCCTTGGCCTCTTTGGCCCGTATTGTGAAGGATCTGTTTCCAATCTATCCCACGTACCAGGCATGAGCCTGGAGGGAGGCCACATGCCTTGTGGAGGGGGAGAATGCCTTCTCCAATTTGCAGCCATCGGGATATTAGGATTCAAGTCTGGAAAATTATGAAATATGTGAGCCGTATCACTAAATGGGCCTTGTAGGTGTGGATCAAAACCTTGTGGCCCAAAAGGTCTCCTGGGGATATTTGGTCCAGGCATACCATTAGGCATTGTAGGTCCATGAAAATTGCTTGGATGCATTGGACGAGCAGGACCACTTAACTCCACCGGCCAAGGTCCGTATGGAGGTTCATTAAAGAACATATCTGGTCCAGGTTCTCCAACTCCTGGGGGAAATGCTGAATTATCCTTGCTAGGTGCAAGTTCACTGCTCGAAAACAATATCTTTATCCTGGGATCATTAAAAAGACGACCTTGCAGACCTTCTTTAGCACGCCGAGCTTCATCAATGCTTCTGAATTCTACAAATGAATAATGCCTCGACGGAAAACTTTTGATCCTTTCAATTTCACCAAATAGAATCATAGAATTATAAAGCATCTGTTCATCGATTTGAACCGATGGAGGATATCCTATCCACAAGATTTTGGTTGGTTGGCCTTTTCCTCTTCGCCCTTCCACCATCTGAGATGGCTTCATGAAACATGACAGAACAGAAAGACAGTTGGAAGCACAGTTAAACACAGACTCTAGACGGAACTGAATCGGTTCCAAATATGTTTACAGTACAAAGGCAAAGACAAGTAGATGAAAACATTAATATTCGGAAAGAACCAGGATGGCACTTCGGAAATACCGGATGCCTTTTTGGTCCAAACTGGGAAGATGCGTGAAAATTTCTTGTCACATCTGGCGGCATCCGCTCAGCACGTCCTGTCCTTTTTCTTTTGTTGAAGTGTCCATTCCTCGGATCGTGAGAATCAGGCTTTTCCTATTGACACAAGGAGAGTATGATGAACGTTCAATTTAAATATTGAAGTGTCTATACAGTTCTAATATATGCTTTGGAAGTAAAACTAGGATGGCCTGTACAAATAGGATCAGCATAATACCTGAAAACCAAAATGATAAAAATAATAATGATAATAACAATAAAATAAAAATAAGGATACATACTCTTCTTGAATGTTGCGACCTCAGAAAATCAACTCGTATTTGCTCCCCACCTAAATGCTTTCCATTCATATTTTTCAAGGCTGCAACAGCATCTTCCAAATTATAATAATCAACAAGCGCAGAGTTTCGATCCCTGAAGAATTTGAATTCCTCAAATTTTCCAAACTTCGAAAACTCATCTTCTAGCTGTTCCTTTGTAACAGAGGAACTAATTGCTCCTACCCAAAGAAGTCTGCCAGGTTTGTCCTGTAAAACAGCAGCAAATAAGGACTCCCAATGCATATTCATCCTTGATATATATATATATATATATATATATATATATATATAGTGTGCCCAGAGAGCATTAGCCTATGTTGTCACATTGGAGTAAGGAAACATGCTTATTATACAGTACTAAACGAAGTAGTAACTTGTGACGACAAAATTTCATAGTAACAACTCTCCTGCAAATTTAAGTACATGAATGTGAAAGATTTTTCCTTAGAAATTTTTTGTGCAAGAATAATAGTAGATTGGTTTCAAGTAAAACAAAATAAAATATAAAAGGAACAATTTGATATGTATACATCAACATCTCTATCCACCTTGATGCATCTCCCCTCTATTCCTCTTTATCTATCTCATGTTTAAGTTGTGAACATAAACAATTTTGTTTTTTTAATAACTGATGAACATAAACATCTTAAACCTTCTAACACATAATTTGGTGCTCAAAATTGAAAAATTAGAAAACATACAAATTTGGTACTCACATTACCTGTAGGAATGTGTATGGGACATGACTATGGCGATGACTCACCACTCTTTTCCAAATGACAGTGACTCCACTGTCTACATGGCATACACCAATCCTAGCTGTCCAAATTGTGAAGTCCATTGTGGATGGAGCATAGTGCAATTAGGTTTTTGAATGATACTAAACATACAATGAGTGCTACTACCAAAGGAACTATATTAGAGGAGTGACACAAGGAAAACATTAGGTTTTGGGATGAGGGGATTCTTCCCCGACTTGGCAACAATGCGCCAAGAAAAACTGTCTTTATTAAGGGGATGGTTATGAAATGATTGGTGCCAATATATTTTGCAACATCATCTTTCAAAGAAACTTCTGGAATATCAAATCCAAATCTTTGAGGAGCTCATCCAAGTTTTAGAGGACATCTAGAATCTTGCATATGCAATTGATGAAAGATATGCATTCATTATATGCACAAGGACCTCTTTTCCAGATTGCCTTAAAAAAATGCTTTTCTTGAAGAAAAGAATGTAGAAACTAAAAACAAGAGAGATGATGAGAGATCATCCCACCAAAAGACAGAGCACAATCTCCCTTGCTAAAACCAGGAAAAACCAATCCCAATCCACATGGGCAGGCCCAAACAGAACACGTCCAGGCCTAAGACCCTCCTCAAATGACAGTCCTAGTAACTAATGATGTCGAAGATGAAAGGCCCCCTGAAATCAGCATAAACTGCATAGCCCCGGCCAAAGCTTCTCTATTTTCAAAATCCTATCTATTCCTCCTTCCATATTCCCCACAGGATAGCAATGCATAGTGCACCATCTTCTAGATGATATTCCAACAAGGAATAAACAGCCCTTTCGCCCATCCTGGGATCAGGTCCAAAACAGATTCATTGATTGTTCAGGATAATCCAAAAAGATTGAAACAGATTCCCTCCATCCCTCTTCGAACTCTGTCTTCGATATTTGTTCTACTGGTTGGGTAACGATCCCTAAAGCTTTCATGCTCAAGCACCTCTAATCTCCTATGGTCAAGGTATTTTGTTGGACAGCAATTGCCAAACTTTTAACTTTAGATCATCTACAAATGAATAGTAATTCGCACGACTAGCGCATCAAGACACCATAAGTTCATTGTGACAGGAACTGGAAGAATAGATTACGAGTTAGTGCAGTGATATCTTCTCCACAGGCATTCTAGAGGGTAAAGAATAGCAGATTCCTTCACAAAATTCATGGAAAAGTTTAAGTTGGCTATCTACTTCACCTGTCAAGTTATCATAGTGTTTATGGAACTTTGGTTCCCAAATTCAGTCCACCAATATGATTCCTAGAATGTTATTCATTATAATTTCATCACCACCTGATATGGAAACATGCCAAAAGGCAGCTACAAATGTTCCAAACCTAACTGATATACTGGATCAATTTGAAATGTTATAATTGAGTCTGAATTCACTTGGGGTTGATCATTATATGGGTTCAAAACCTACAACACCATTCTACAGACTGTGACCTTTATGCGTTGCTCGATTAGAAAGAGTCAAACCATAGGGATATGCTTCTTACTTATGCAACAGTTAATCACTTGTTCAAAAGATTCATTAGTCCCATTCGTGTACATGACAATGAATGTGCATATGCTACCTATGCGAGTTGTGAAGGTTATAGATCATTTTTGGTTTTAGAAGATTCTTATAGAAACCATTGTCAACTAGACATGTCCAAATAGGGTAAACCATGTTCTGTTCTCAACCATATAGATGCAGTAGCTAATCCTCTCTTTTGCAATAGCCAGTAGCTTTCATTTTACATACCTTGGGTTTTTTCTTCGCCCCCCCCCCCCCCCCCCCCCTTAATTCTTTCATTATCCCTAGAAATGAAAACCGACAGTTACACTATTCAAAAGACATGTTTACATGGATCTAGCTCTAACTGAATCAGATTCGATATTTAGATTAGCCCAATCCATTCTGTTTTGAGCAGGAGAGAGTACAGAAACAGATTGGAAGGGTGCCCGTTTTAAGGTATTTCTGCACAGGTGCTTTGAGTAAACTAAACATTTGATTTTTCTTAATTCTTGTATTTCTTGGTAGAAATCCAGAAGTCAGGAACTCCCTCCCTTCCAAACACGCCCTTAATGTTTAAAGTTCAGAGAGTTCTAATAACTCAATCTTATATTTGGCTTCTATGGGTACAGGAAATGATCTCTAACTCTAAGCCTATCGTCGATGCTGTTAGAATCTCTCACATTCACACATGCTAATGTTTAAAGTTTACAAACGGATGGATTATTTAAACTCAGAATCAGAATGTATCAGCACACAAGATTCTCTTTTTGCACAAGATGGACAACAAGCTACGCCTCTCCATGTGCGCCATCCACATGGGCAAAGTGCAGGTATCCAGACCAGCTAAGCACCGCCATGATACCCAAACAATTCAAGGATACAGCCAGGATGAACATGAGTACAGATTTTCTGCAAAAACTTGCAAGTACTCGGCACGATTTGAATATGATTTTTTTTTTTTCCTTTTGATGACGATAGGGTGTCCCCGCCCCCTTTTGAGGCGAGACTAATCCCTGCAGATGTATGCAATCACCTACAAACCATGTGCATCACGTAAAGCACGGGGAGGGGAATCAAACTCGTGTTTGTGGGGAGCAAACCCACGACGGTAGTGACACAGGGATGAACGTGATGAGGTCGAGCACCGTCTTCCTCGGGGGGGATAACTACTCCAAATCCATGGAGCTTCTCTGGACTCCTCACAGAGATGCCTCGAATCCATGAGGAAAATAAGAAAATATAAATAATTTCTAAAAATTCGTAAATTGATTGATTGATAATAAAAACGAATTTACAACCCTTTAAATAGTTATACCAAGCCTTGGTAGAAGTTTCAGCATCAAACTCCCTAAAATTCGTAACTTATTATAAAGAGTAAATTTACTATTTATAATAAGTGACCTATTTAGCTTAACCACGTTATTCTCTTAATTTTTCTAAGCACTTTTCATGTTGGACACAACTCCTAAAGCTCAAAGGATGAAGAGTTATAATCAAACTAAAACTTACTATAAATAGTCAAAACGGAAATAAAATGGATTTTCGACTGTCGATCTGATGGAATCTCGGAAATTCGGAGTGGGCAACCTGACATAGCTGGGTTGGTTGGCTAAAGTAGATTCTTCTACCCCAAAATCATATATGGTACATTGAGTAACTCATTCAGGTTTGTGAGATATGCCTGTTGTAAGGTTCTGACAGTCCGGATCACCTCCACTTCTGATCAGGCCTTCTTTGGTCCATTCTGGTCATGAAAGTGTCCACAACCTGCTCTACATCAGCTAGCCATTCGCCAAAACCTGGGGCAGGTACAATTTGAATATGATACAACTGCTTAGTTTATATTTTAACATGTGGGTATCATAGCTAAGCAGTAGGCCCCACGGTCAATGGCTATGACTGACAAATTGCGCAAATGGGCAAAAAACCAATCAAACCTGTCAGCAGATAATTTAGAGAAAATCCACATTCAATAGGCAAGAGGCTATTGACCAAATAGTTTAGGACAACTCGTCAATGCAACTTTTGGGATGCAGGTGTGGGTCATCTGCAATTGTGGCTACTGGTTGTATGACCTAGATTACTGTATAAATGGATATTATCTATGATGAATATGGGAATGGCACAGTCAACAAAAAAATATTCAAAATGAGGGAGAAAAACCTTTGATGGCTTCTCCACATGTTATTAAGGTTGTATGTTATCACACAAACACATCCACTAATTCACCAATAGCTGCATTTCACATTAGTAGTGATCTCCTTTATTCACTTCAGACCAATCTACCTTGTCTCATAATAGCTTGATAATGAATCATTAATTAACCATGGTCCCAAGGTTACTCTTTGATGCAGGACAATTAACCACTTGCTTTAAAAGCTCGAACTAATAGAGCATGGTGAATCAATCCCTTTATCTCATAGCCCAGGCCTTAAATCCATAGGTTAGGTCTTCGGCCCTACACGAGCCACCCGCCTCACACAGGCCCCAAATCCATGGGTTCCGCCCTACACTAGTCACCCGCCTCACACGGGCCCCAAATCCATGAGTTATGCGGGCCACCCACCCCAAGTGTGCCCCCGCATCCCACAGGCCACTCCACTCGAGCGGCCAAGCCCGGTGTGAAAATGCCCCCACATTACTCTTGATAATAACTTTAGGCAAGCACAAGAACAATTTTATCAAGCATGTTTGCTTGTAAAACAACCAGCCTCAAGTTTCACACATCTAAACATATCAAATATTTAGAAAAATCAAACACACGTCCTGCTTCATATGCAACATATATAGAACTACATAATTGTTCCGAAGAAGCATAGTTCTATCGTCTTCTTCCTATATGATTAAAAAAAAATTATTAAAAAGAACTAAAGAGGGGAACCAAAGTCCCAATTCAAAGAAATCATGCATAACACATCCCTTGCAAGAGTGTCCTCATTGGAATTAGTGTCTGCCAACATGGGTAAATGAAATGTTTAGCATAGAGGCAAGATGAAGAATTCATTGTAGACAAAATAAAATTCTCAGCCTCTGAAAACAATGAGGCAGCCCATGAAATAACATTCCTAGAATCAGTTTCAAAGCAAACAGGGCAAGAAATTTTCAGGAGACGATTCTTGGCTTCTCATAGGACACAAGACCAGTGAAAGACATCCATTATTCCCACACATCATCCTTAAGGACCCACCAATACTGTTACCCAGTGTTTTAAATATCTACACTATGTAGTGAGTAGCTTACGCTACAAAGTCTAGCTCAGCCTTAATATTCTGTTGCTCATGAAAATAGCTTAAGTTGTATGTCACCTACGCTACATGATAATTTGCATACGCTGCATGCTACATAGACTATGCTACATGCTATGTAGCTCATATTACAAGTTATTTTCACTACAACATAAAAACCAATTAATGTTTTCAATGATTTGTTACACTTTTCAATTTTCGATTTTCAATAAAACTTTGTTAATGTTTTCAATGATTTTAGTAAAAATAATATAAGTAACAACATTAAATCAGTTTTTGTTCTTTCTTTACTTTTATACTCTTGGAAAGGTAATCTTCTTTCACTGGGAGGCAGATTTACCATGATCAAAACCTCTGTCCAACCTGCCAGTTTATTTCATGTCTTTATTTCGTTGCCCTAACTTTGTGTTGCTGCAGATTGATAAACTCAGGAGGTATTTCTTGTGGCAAGGTGGTTCCCTCTCTACGAAATCCCCCCTTCTTAGGTGGGATGAAGTTTGCAAACCAATCATTGAGGGAGGGGCAGGTATTAAGCGATTAGATACAGTTAATTCAGCTCTGTTAGGTAAGTGGATCTGACGTTTTGTTTATGAGGACAATTTTCTGTGGAAAAAGGTGATTGTGGCCAAGTATTGTGCAGGGTTGGGTGGGTGGTGGACTAAGAAATCTTCTCTGTATAGAACTTCTTCCCTTTGAAAGGAAGTGGATAAGTTAGCTGCCTTGATTTCTAGTAATCTCTCCTCTGTTGTAGGGAATGAAAAAAGGGTCAGATTTTGGTCTTACCCTTGGTGCAGATCTTCTCTCCTCAAAGATTCCTTCCCAACTCGAGCTAGACTTTGCCCTAATCTTAAAATTTTTGTCTAAGACTGTTTCTCCTTTTTTAGAGTTGGTGTGAACTCCCCCCTTTCGGAGAGATCTTAGAGATGACAAATTTGCATATTTACATTCACTTCTTTCTCGCTTGTCCTTGATTCCCCTGATTCGGCTTCAAGGAAGCTGGGAAGAGGTAGTGTTTTCTATGTGAAGTCTTTCTACGAATTCATCTCATCCCCTTTAGAGCCTTCCCCCCCTACACACACACACACACACACACACACACACACACACACACACACACAAGGTTTGTCGCTTGGTCTTCATCATAAAAAATGATCTCCTCATAAGAGAACCCACAAGAAATCGACTCTCCAAAATGCCTTAGCTGGCTTGCAATTATAGAGGATATACGTTGCTCGATTGATTTAACCGAATTTGATTCACTTTTGAATATTCTCATCTTCCTCTCCTACCACAAGCCTCACAACATGCCATGGGTAAGCATTCCACAAAATTCAGCTCTGCTGAAAAGGACCAGCATTCCAGCCACTTAGATGGTTTTAAGTTTCCCTGATATTGGCTGATACATCAGGAATCACACAGTAGCTAAACAGAACCCCACTGCATTACAAGGTTTCAATGAAAAAATCATTGACATTTGCTGATATATAGTGATATTCTCAATATCACGAAATATCAACATGCGTCTGGTTATAAAAATGCAGTCTTGATCAAAACTTGCAAAATTTTGCAAGCTCCAATGGAAACCTATGTATAATTCATAGAAAATGTTTTTACCCAATTTTTTTTGTGCAATCCCTTTGTAGTTTTCTTTATTTTTTTTTTTTAAAAAGAAAAAAAGAAAAGAAAAAGAAGAAGAAGCTCCAATTGAGTTGTTGCATCAAACCATGAAGTTGTTGGAGAAATTACGATCAGACACAGCAAATAAGGTGAAATCCATGTCCATGCATGGGCATGATTTCGATACATTGAAATGGATTTCAACCAAGGAATTTGGATTTTTCCAAGTTAAAGAACTTAAGAAATTGGAGAAATCTCAATTTCTTTTGTTTTTATCCTTTAAACTTTTAAATAAGAGGATAATCCAGGAAGTCCTAAGGTTTTGCTGAAGTTTACCTTACATTGCAAAACTTTATGACACATTGAAACATTTTTTCAAATTTTCCACAATTTCTCATCCTCAAAGGTGCAAAACCGATATTTAGAAGTTGGCCACTAATTAGATCAGAAGCTGAGCAATTGAGCACCCATTCCACACCAATCAGGAGAAAAAATAACCCACAGATCCCTGGCCACATCACAGTCGAGAAACAAGTGACTCACGCTTTCTTCTTTTTCCCAGCACATGAGAAAGCCTTAATTTTCTCTTACGCAGCAAATGAAATCAGAGGCCGCTCTTAACTTCCCCATTAATAAGCACAATAGTAATTGCAGTATCTACTGGATTTGCTCAATTTCTTTTTGCAAGAAAAAGATGTTCTTGGTTTCTCACAGACTTAATGACACGTATGAAGGGCATGCACACATGCATCATGGTGCTGCTAGCCCATACGCAAGGCACAGTGACTCCCACTTAATTATGATAATGTGTCATTTTTTCAAGGATTTTTTTGGCACGTAGGTTCCCCTGCTCTCTAAAAACTCCTAATTATTATGCCAGTCTCAAATGATACTGTGTTCCTTGGGCAACTTCGGATTTTTTTTTTAACAGCCAACTTCAGATAATAATAGCTAATAGTTTAAATCTCATCTAGCTCGCATTTCATGCACTCTTCCTCGCTCATTTAATCATAACGCAGTCCATACTTCCGGTCCCGTAGGAACAAGTTGAGGGCATAAAGAGGAAATGAAAGATAGTGCTGACATGGCTGTATGGGTCCTAAGGATATGCGACTAGGAGGGAGTATGTCATGGTATCTATTTCACCATCCAATATTATGAACCTGGTTCTAGGGCTGGCAAACAATGCTGTAGCGAACATGAAAATGGCCCCCCTTTCAAAGCTTGTTGAGTTACCCTTCCAACAAGAGCATGATCATGCTACCCCTTCACATGTCTTTTATGGGAAACTGAGGTCTGGTTGTACCAGATCACCTCTTAATGGTACTCAGTGAAATTCAGCAGAATTAGCCACAATTTACTAATAGGCTCCCTTATACTGCTTTTTTTTTTTTTTAATTACCGGTGTAACATCTCAAAACGGGTACACACATTTAATCTATGGAAGCCTTATCTTTTTTCTTTTTTATCTTTCATCATTTTTTTAACAGGAAAGCCTCCTAAAAATCATTAGAAGTTTGCAATAAAATATTTTCAAAAATTCAAAACCGAGGCTGAAAACATCCAGTTTAACACTGCATTAATGAGCTTCGCCAGGAATACATCCCTGCTGAATTGCTCACCATCTGATTTCAGAAGATAGAACACAACAATGAGCGCATCAGGTGAAGTTAAAACCTAAGTGGCCTGGTTACTAACAATTTTAATGTTGCCATTGACCGAGTCCCACTATGCAAAAAATATTTGATAGTACAACATCATTAGTGATTGGAATTTGGCCAACTCTTTTCCCATCTTTATTCCTGCTACGGATAAAAAAAAGAGGCAAAAGTGGTGGAATGTTATGACATAATGGGTGGCTCCATTGTCTAGCATGTGATCCTTCAAAGAAAATTGGGCGACGATGAATTGAAGGATTTTGCCATTCTCATGTCTACCCATTTTGAGACGCATTGCTATTTTGAGTGATGACAGGAAGATTTGGAAGTGGTCAGCAAATTGTGGGATTTCATCCAAGCCTCTGTTTCCAAGGGAAATGTGATGCCAGTCATTTGCATCACCCATGTGCACAAATGTGGAAAGTTCCACTCCCTCCCAGGTTCAAGCATTTAGTTGGATTGCCTGAACGCTTCACAGTCAACAATTTGAAGAAAAGAAAAACGGTAATGCAGAATATTTGTTTTATGTATAGAAGTGAACAGTCCGTTGACCACTCGTTTCTTCACTGCAAGGCGGTGTGAGAGATTTGGATCAATTCTTCAATATGTTTGCAATTAAGCAGGTGATTGGGAGATCGCTACGCTTTATGATATTATTGCTGGGTGATCGGCTGGCCCTTTCTCTTTGCGTGGAAAGTTATTATGGAAGACATTCCCCTTTGCTATTTTGTGGGGATTTAGTACTGAGAGGAATGCTGGAATTTTGAAGATAGAGCGGCTCCTCTCTGCCCTCAAGCAGAGCATCATTTTGTTGGTCATTCAATGGGTTCTTTCCTACCAAGATTTCAGAGGCTTGCAAATGCATTCAATGAGGGGATAATGGGTTTCAATTATATTTGGCTAGCTAATTGCGTTTTGGCCTGACTAGCCTCATTTGGTTTCCTTTTAGTTGCAGTTGATTTTTTTTTTTTACTTTGGCTGTAGGGAGCATAGCAGGGTGATGAGTGGTTCACCCGTGCATCTAACGCCTTCCTTTTCTGGAGGAGCAATAGCACGAATCCAAAGAAAGGATCAGATTTTGCATTTGACTGGATATGGTTGTAAATGGAAAAACGGATGATTGTATCGGAACCCTAACCCTAAAAAAAAAGGAAAAAAGAAAACATACAATTCCATGATGAGGCAAACAGTGATCTTGAGACGCTCATTACAGAGACAACGTTCCATAACAGATTACATCCATCAAGAAAACCTAACGAAACACGTGAGAGTGGTAGAGAACGAACCGGCCGAGCGAACTTGATCCTCATTGGGCTGCCGCATACCAAGACACCCTGGAGAGCATCCTTGGCAGCGCGGGCGTCATCGACGTTCTTGAAGAAGACGATTGCATGGCTCCTTGCGGCGTAGGTGGTGACAGCATCAAGAGCACCGTGCTTAGCAAAGACCTCCATGAGATCAGTGTCGGTGGCGATGGCTGAAATGTTTCCGACAAAGAGATTGTCGTAGGGGCCGTTGCCAGCAGCACCGTCGTCTTCGATTTCCTTTGATTCTCCGGCGGGCATGTTCTGCTTCTTTGGAGACATTGAAGTAGGAGAAACCCTAGAAATCTATGGAACGAAAGGGGATTTGAGGAGTAAGAGAAGGGGATTTCGAGGTTTGGATGAATGAAATTGGGGAAAAAGATTTCGACTTTCAGCGAAAGAAAGCCCTAGAAAACGTACGCGAAGAAACGGTGAATAGACGGTTCCGGGTTGGAAAAGGAATCGAGGTATTTATAGTCTTCGTTAGAAGTGGGTCCCTCAGCGACGGAGTGCGGGGATGCGGCTTCGGGGGACCCTTTATTGTGGGAAACGGATTGGCCACTCCGCTGGCCGGTGGTCGGTGCTATATGGAACCCACCATGATGTATGTGTTTCATCCGTTGCGTTCATCCATTTTTACATATCATTATATCATTTTAGGGCTTGATCCAAAAAATTAGAGAGATATAATCTTAAGTGGACCACACCACAGGAAACAATAGTGATTGGATATCCACCATTAAAATCCTTCTAAGGTCCAGTGTACTTTTTATTTGACATCCAATCTGTTGATCAGGTCATACAGACGCATATAAAAGTAAAAAATCAAAGATAAACTTAATTCAAAACTTTTATAGCCCTCGCGAAGTTTTTAATAGTTTACATTCATTTAAAATTGTTTCCTACAACGTGGTTCACTCAAATTTAAATATACCTTATTTTTTATCTCGAACCATAAATTTGAGCTATAAAAATTGATAGACCACTTAATGAAACACATAAATCATGAGCCACGGAGGACCGACCACGCCATTGGCAGGTGGAGTGGGAGTAGCCATTCGGTTTCCCTAATTGTGGGTCTCACCGTGATGTACGTGGCTTACATCCACCCCGCCCATCCATTTTGAAAGCCCAATCTGAATCTCAGGTGGACCGCACCACAAGAAACAGTCGTGATTGAATAGCCACCGTTCAAAATTTCATAGAGGCCACCGGTATGTTTATTTTCCCTCGAACCTGTTGGTAAGGTTACAAGAAACTGGAGGAAGGGACCACACAAATATCATATCAATCCAAAACTTTTGAGGTCCACATGAAGTTTTTAATAGTCAATCACTGCTATTTCTTAAGATATGAACCACATGAGATTTGGATATGCTTCATTTATGGGATCATGCCTTAAATTTAGTTGTCGAACGAATGTAAAGTGTGGATGTAAGTCACGTCCACCACAATAGGCCTCGCAGGGATTTACCGAGGCCTCGTTCGCAGTGCGAGCGTGCGCCTGAAAAATTCATGGAAATTGGAAAGTTGTGATGGTGGATTCGGCGAGGTCGGGGTAACACCGTGGGCAGTCAGGCCGTTATGCCGGGCCCCCTTGGATGTATGTCCTGTATATCCACACCGTCCATCCATTTTTCTAGCTTATTTTAGGACACGAGCACAAAAATGAAGCATATCAAAATCTTAGTTCGACCACACAATAGAAAATAGTAGTGATTAAATGCCCACCATTAAAAACTTCCTAGGACCCACCATAATATTTATTTGCCATCAAACATTGTGATAAAGTCACACAGATGTGGATGAAGGGAAAACGATGAATATCATATTAATCCAAAACTTTGGTTGCCCGCAATGCTTTATTTTTGAGTCCGTGCCTAAAATCAGCTCTTAAATAAGATGGACGGCTTGGATATACAACATAAACATCCAGATGGCCCCACGATCACCGAACTCCTTGTGTGGGGGCACAACACGTGTCAAAGATCTAGCCGCACACGCGTCCGTGGCCAGGCAAATATCAGGTACTACTAGAGCTAGGCATTTCATACCCGAACCAGTGGATCCGGCCCGATCAAACCCGATCCAACCTGATTCGAACATAACCGATGGTCAGGATCGAGTAGCGTAATCCAGATCCGAATTATTTTCGGGTCGAATTCGGATAGTCCCTATTCCGAACCGACCCGATCCGATTGGATCCGATTCGGATCGACCCGATCCGGACCGCATATATTAGTGTGTGTGTGTGTGTGTGTTTCGTTTTTACTTTTATCGCCTAAGCTTTCGCCTTGGCGCCAAAAAATCCCGCCCATTGTACACTTGAGCTCGTCCCTATCACTCTATCTCTCTCCATCTTTCTATATCATAGATTCTCTCTCTATATTTGCTTCTTTATTTCGGTTGAAGAAGAAGGCAAGAAGGAGGTTTCGGAGCTTGGACTTTGCTGCTGGAGAGAGATATACTGAGAACGTTAGCAAGAAGAAGGCGAGAAGCGGACGGACTCAGGTAACGTTAGCAAGTTTTGTGGATTTGATTACGAGGTATGTGTTATATCCAAACCGTCCATCCAGTTGGCGAGCTCATTTTAATGCTTGAGACAAAAAATAAGGTAGATCTAACCATCAACTAGACCACCCTGCAAAAACTAGAGGGAGATTGAACGTCTACCATTGAAACCCTTTTTAGGGTCATAGGATATATGAAATTTGTTTTTTCTCTTCAATCATGTACTTGTGGCCTTATGAAATATGTTTTTTCAGGTACTTGCGACCTTGTGAACAGATTGGATGTAAAATAAACGTTATGGCGGGCCTTAAAAAAATTTTAACGGTGAAAATCATGATATTTACTGCTATATTTATAGTGTGGTCCAGGTGATCTTTGGATATAATTCATTTTTTGGATAATGCTCCGAAATGATCTCTAAAAATAGATGAACGGTGTAGATATAGTAAACACGTCACTGTGGGGCCATGTAACGTGGATCTCCTTTGAACCATTCGTACAACTCGGAGCTCGAGGCACGTCAGTGCTCGTCTTTGCACGACACGTGCCTAGATCAATTAGGTAGGCTAGCTGGTGCTAGCTACAGAGCAAGTACATGGTACACCCGCCTGTGGCTGATTGTTGGTGCTCTGTGGGCCCCACCATGATGTATGTGTTTCATCCATTTTGTTCATCCATTTTTACAGATCATTTCAGGGCTTGATAAAAAAAGTATAGGGATATAAATCTTATGTGGGCCACACCATAGCAAAACAATAATGAATGGATATTCACCATTAAAATCCTCCGAAGGCCCACTGTACTGTTTATTTGCTGTACTGTTTTTTTGAAATCCAATCGGTTGATTTGGTCATAAAGACCCAGATGAAGGGAAACAATAAATATAAGCTTGATCCAAAACTTTTATTGCCCCTAAAAAGTTTTTAATGGTCAAAATTCATTCAACACTGTTTTCGTGTAATGTGATCCGCTTAAGATTGAGATATAGTTCATTTTTTTTTTCTCATATCATAAAATGATATATAAAAATAGATAGACGGCATGGATGACACACATACATCATGTTGGGCCCCACAGAACACCGAACACTAGGGAATTACGAAACTTCTCCAAGAAGCCTCTGTGGCGTAAAGCTTCTTCAAGAAGCTATCTAGTGTAAAGCTTCTTCAAGAAGCTAAGCGTCTATTTTTTCCTACTGAGTTAATTATGTGGGGCCCATTTTGAGCTTTTTTTGGTTTATCCACACCATCCATCATTTTTTTATCCAAACGTTACTCAGTCCGATCCGACTCGGTTTTCCTGACTAAGTCGGAGTCGGATCGATTCAGGCCAGCAATAATTAGGATCTATTCGAGTTAAATGACTCGGATCCGGTCCCGAATCTGATCGGGTTGGGGTCAAGAGCTACAAATTTCGAACCTGATCGGGTTGGACCAAATCCGATCTGACTCGGTTCGATGCCCAGCTCTAGGTACTACGCGCTGCCGTCTGCCAAAAAATAGGACACTCATCAGATAGCCGCACATTTGCGTTGAATATGGACCGTTGAAACTTTTCTTCTACCGCCATTTTTTCTCATGCAAGTTTGCCCTGCTTATCACTAGATCAATGCTACTTTTTTTTTTTTTTTGTCTCATGGCATGTTCACGGTCCGGATTTCTGACACGTGCCATCCCACCGTTGAAACCTTTCCGAGGTCCACTGTAATATTCATATGCCATCCAAACCGTTCGTAAGGTCATTCCTACTGGGATGAACTGAAAACCAAAAAAAAATAAAAAAATCATGTTCTAAAAACCTTCCTGGTCCACAAATATTTCAACGATGGGCGTTCAATCCTACTATTTCTTGTTGTGTGGCCCACTAAAGTTTTGTATCAGTCATTTTTGGGCTCATGTATTAACATGAGCTTGCAAAAAGGATGGACGACGTGGATTTCTCACAAACATCTCAGTGAGCCCCACGTAGCTTCTGACCTTCCTACCGTCAGGTTGCAGCCTGCAGGCAATCCATGTCCCCGGAATTGGCAACAACAACCGCTTTCCGTAGCGCATAAAACAACCAAGATCTTTGGCCCCACCATATTGTATATGTGAAATCCAATCCGTCCATCAGGTGTTAACGCTTATGTTCATTGCAAATGTTACAGATCAGCCAGAAATATACTTAGATGGGGCACACCATGCGAAAAATATAAAATTTCGCCTAAAAGCTAAGGTTCCCGCATTTTGGACCGCCTTAGTTTTGAAACCGCCAATTCCATCTAAACCTTTATTCTTTTGATTTATAATTGATTAACAGTTTTGATGAAAGATACACACCAGGTAGCCCCACACAAAAACCTACAGACTGTAGGTATTCCATTTATACTGTGTTGTAGAGCGGGTTGCAGACAGTTTCATGGCCAAGATGAATCAGAAAAGGCCCAATTGACGACAGAAGTGATTTAGGCCATTGGACCTTAGATCGGGCATATCTCGTAATCCGGAATGAGTTACCTAACATAAAATATATAATTTTAGGGTAGAATGAGCTACTTTAGCCAACCAACCCTGTTATGCCGGATTGCGCAGCCCGGAATTGCGAAAAACCCCTATATCGACGGTTGTTTCCTGTTTTAATTTCGTTTTTATTATAAATAGTAAGTTTATGTTTGATTATAACTCTTAGAATAATTAGGAGAACAGTTTGGTGGAGCCAAATAGGACACTTAGTATTTTTGGCTGAAAACCTTGTGCACTAGTAGACATCACGACCGTCTATAAATAGTAAGCTTACTATATATAGTAAGTCGCGGATTCTAAGAGTTTGAGTTGTAGTTTGATTCTGATTTCTTTCTCATTGCTTGGTACCCTTATTTAAAGGGGTGTGAACTCGTTTTTATTCATCAATCAATCAATTTCAAATTTATTAAAATTTATTTCTATTTTTTACTTTCTTTCCTTATAGATTTGAGAAGTCTTTGCGAGGAATTCAGAGAAGCTCCGTAGATTCAGAGTAGTGATCCTCATCACATTCATCCCTGCATCACACTGTTCCCTACGGTGGGGTCCACTTGAGTCATGGATCTGGCTGACTTTTGCCCAGAAGGCTATCATTGGGGATTGGAGGAGTGGATTTCACATATACGCATTGTGGGCCCAGATAGTCCGCGCTGGTTGGGTATCCATACAAGAGGTTGTAGTTACAATTCCTTTGGGTTTTTCAAATGTACAAGTGGGCCCTGCCCTTCAGGTATCTGAACCGTTCATACAACAGGCCTCGTGGTGCATGGTATCTGTACAATATTTGGCCTCTTGTATTTTCTTTTTTAACCGTATATTTCTTGGCTACCCATTGAAGGGTTAGGATTCTTCCAATCTGTACAACCTTGACTCGAGCATGATACTTACGGCCAAGTGTACAATACTCGGGAGTGCAGTACCACTTGGACTTCATAAAATGGGACCCATGATTTGAAAAGCTGAAAAGTCTGATATTATGGGCCCACAATGGATGGCCCAAGCTCCTAAATCCTGATAAAGCAAGATAAAATAAACGGTTGTGAAAGAAAATGCAGCAAAAGTTCACATTCAACCAAAAAAGGCCACATGTAATAGGAGAGGATTTTCTGATATGGGGAATTTCGTTGCATGGACCATACCCGGTGGGGGCCCTTGTACGAACAGAAAAACCTATGTTGCAAATTCGCAACATAGGTCAATTATCGTGTTCCGACCATTGATCTTGGACCACCATATGGATAGGCCATAACAAAATAATAATAATAATAATAAAATCATGGACAATGGTCAGATCAACGGCTCACATTCAACCAACAACACAATGAATGGGTGGTAAGAATCATCCCATGATTGTGACTTCTTAGCTCGCCCACACCACTGGCCATATGATATGACCAACTATTCACGTGTTTCCCTATTGTACCATCCAAACACGTGAACCGTGTGAAGATAGAGCTGCATAAATATTGTATGATCAGGGATGCAATTCTGCACCACTTTTGGGGACAACATGATGCACGGTTCATCTCAATGGGCACTTGCAAAGTGGACAGCTATACTGTCGTTGTGGGAGGCAGTCCAAAAGAGGTGCATATTTGAGACCTGAGTGGCCCACCTATGAGAGAAGTGCCCTTATTTTAGGGCCAAATCAAGGAGGTCGGGCCCACCTAATGAATGACAAACTGCAAGCATCGATGGACCAATCTGGTCCTCTCATCAAGCAGAGTCGGCTTGTATAACTAAAAAAGATTCAATCATCATCTAAGCCGTATCCCAACCAATAGGTGTCAGCAACAGGGAACATGGCGTGTTTGGGCAGTGGGATTTAAAAGGGATTAGGTGGGATGGAATTGCATATGGTCCGTGCCAATTCCGCTCCATGTTTGGGAAGAATGGAAAAGCTTGGAATTAGATTAGATGGAATTGCATTGGTCCTGCGCCAATTTTACTCAATGTTAGCAAGTTGTGTAGGTCCCACCATTATGTGTGGGCTATATCCACACCATCCACCCAATTTTGAGATTATTTTAGAGCATGGCCCAAAAAGTCAGGTAATTCTAAAGCTCAAGTGGACCCCACCATAGAAAGCAATGGGGATTGAATACTTACCGTTGAAAACTTCTTTGGGGCCACATAAGTTTTGGATCTGCCTCATTTTTAGGCCCATGCCATAAAATGAGGTTTGAAATGGCCAAGCTATATGTCATAGAAGGGGGGTGAATAGGACTATGCCAAATTTAAAACTTAATACTGTGGAATATGAAACAAATAATAAATAGCACCACACACCAATCACAGTATTGGAATGAAAAGCAATCTAAAATACAGAAATTGAAACAAAATTGTTCTAAGGATAACCTTACACCAAAAACCAAAGTTTATGGTAGGACAACTTTATTTCCAGAACAAATAGAGAAACAGAAGCTCAACGTAATAAAGATATAGCAAAAATATAATGTTGAAATGTAAATCTAAATTATTACAGCATTTCCCATTGTGCTTGAAATGAAATGATTACAACATTCACGTTTACACGTACATTCCACAATTCTGAATGATAAAAGATAGGAAATATAAATCACACATCTACAACACAAAGAATTATAGTGGTTTGCTTGTGTGTTCACCAACTGTTAAACAACAGCCATACAGAATGCTACTTCACTCCTAATATCCTTACACGGGGATATTAACGTTCACTATCAAATAGGTTTTCACAAGTTCACCTAAAACCTTCACAATTGTGTCTTTTTCAAATGACTTATAGAATTCAAAAACCCTCACTTCTGAGTTTTCTGACTCTCCTCAGATAACCAACAATTTTGAGATTTTTCTAGCTTAATCTCAAATAAAACCAAACGATGTAAATTACACAAATTGTAAAATACCTGATTTTCTCCTTCGTTGTAGCGGCCCAGAAGAACCAAGTTGGAGTAGAGATTTGAATGTCAAAGTTCAATGTCCAATACTCACTTTATAATGTTTTTAGGTTCTAATAGATTTTAAATTAAAACAAAAGGGCTAGCTCTAATTGATTTTGATTTAAGAAAAAGGAAAACAACAATTCCTCTTTTCAGGTTAAATTGGAATACAAGAAACAAAATCAATTAACAAAGCTAAAGAAAGAGAATATTAAATATGCACACTTAGCTTAAATGGAGCACCGACTTATCTCTCAGAAGACCTAATTAAATTAACTTTTTTTGATAATTCTGAGATTCATGCTCTATTTATAGGTTAGCAAATCACGCCTTCGACTGGTCTAAGGACCTCTACGACTGGTCGTAGAACCAACAGATATTTGAAAACTTCGGGCGCGATAAGATTTGACAGTTTTACGACTGGTTGTAGGTGGTGTACGACTGGTCGTGGGTCTCCTACGACTGGTCGTAGGTTTCACACGACTGGTCGAAGCTAGTTGAATTTCAACGCTGTACATTGAGTCGTAGCTCTACGATAAGTTGAAGATACAGTCGACACTGTACCTACGACTGGTCGAACAGTCCCCAGGATTAGTCGAAGCCTAACAGAAAATTTTTGATTTTTGTAACAAACTTACGACTGATCCAGGAAATATTTAGACAGGTCGAAGCAGTGCTAGGACTAGTCGAACAAAGTCCAGGACTAGTGTTAGAACAAAGCAAACTCACTTATAGAAAACATATGAATTATGTATCCAGAATGACTTACTTTAAAGGTCAACCTAAGGTCAATCATACCTCAGGAGTGAAGTAAGGACATTGAACATAGGAGACAAGTGACCTTTGAAAATAGTGAAGCTTGAAGTCTTGCTGGAGCTCAAACTTGAAAGCTTCTTGAGATCTTGAGGTAGAACTTGAAAGCTTCTTGAGATTTTTGACTTGTGAACAGTGCTTGTCAACCTAAGTTGATCTTGAGTAGAGCATTGTTTTTCACAGATGCAAGCTTCATAACAGTGTCTTTGGCACCACAAATTTGACAACACAAAGGGCTATAAACTATGACACTTACAATCTCCCCCTTTGTCAAATTAGTGACAAAACATACTTTCAAAATATGTTTCATAACATAGAATATCTGATTAAAGAATCATGCACCAGTTGTTATCAACCAGAATCCTGCAGACTTGTAAATCAATATTCAGTCCACCTCTGCACACTTCTGCTCACACCTCTGCACATACTCTCCCTGAGTAACATACTCATAAAACTCATAAAACACCATACAATACAATGCTACTCCCTCCTCATGACAACATCCATATCCATATATATATATATATCCATAATATCCATAACATATAACATATCCATAACATATCCATACTCCCCCTTTTTGTCACAATAGGACAAAGGAAGCACAAAACAAATGGTTGAGGAGAAATAATTAATAAGAAATATGAGAGGAAACCAGTCAAGATATGAGAACACACATAGTTAATTGACTAAGCTAAGTTAAAGAGAGTGACAAACTCAAAAACAAGTTAGGAGTAATAAAGTTAATACAAACCAGTAATTTTAAAAAAAAATATTAATCTGACTCATATGAAGGAGCAGGAATGGAAGGATCAAGTTGATGCATGCCTTTGTTCAAGCACCTAATATATTTGCGCATATATTTGAACTATAAATCATGGGCAACAGACATGTTTTCCATTTTAGCATTTAGACCCTCAACTTTATCTTCTAATACACTCGGACGTGCATCAAATGAAGAAGGCTCATAATCTGGATCATTTGTCGAATCGGACTCAAGTTCTTCAAAAATATCATTCATGTTAATATCATCAGGAGGAAGATCACCAGCTTATTCCTCATGTTTAGCTTCAGCACTGCTAACACCATCACCTTGGCCAGGAAGGAAATCCAGCTTCATCTTATTGATATTGGAATTGTTAAATATCAGATGATGGATAGAGGCCTCTCCAACTGGCATGTCGACTGACATATGTGTAGCCAACATAGTCATCAAATATTCAAAAGGAATATCACTATGACCAAGATGGAGATGAAACTGAATGATGAAGTGACAAATCAAGGATGGTAAACAAATGTTAACACTTCTAACAACAGAAAAAAGAATACGAACCATGAAGGACGTCAATTCAGATTTGTTACCCGACTGAGGATACAAATTAGACACAAAGATTTTGTGAAGAATTCTGTATTTGGGTAACAAATACCTTGAGGGAAACGCATTCCCTTTATGCATCCATTGTACATCCAAATTGCATAAGTCAGTAGTCAGCATATGTTTTTCAGCGACAGAGGGTTTATCATATAAAGTATGGATAGGAATACCCTCATCATTCACTGGAATATCCATAAGGGCTGAAATCAAATGTCGATCAACTTCAAATGACCCTTCTCTTATGGAGATAAAAAAAGTTAAATTTTTCAGTGAGAAAGCACATATGCATGCAAACATGGATTGGGCAATGGACCGGTATGCTGGCCCACCCCAAAGCAATAAATTATTCCAACCTACAGATTGAAGCATGGAAAAAATAACAAAAGGAGCAACATGATTAATATCAACTGGATGCTCAACAATAACATTACGCAATCAGATGTCCCGAACATAAGATGAATCGTCCTCAGGAGCCCTAAGATGACGCTTAGTGATAGGGGCTGATCTAGAAGAAGAAGACGGACCACGGGACGTTGATTTTCTTCCTCTGGAAGCCATATGCAACAATGATTTCAAGTATATAAAGACTTGCAATGGATTGAGAAATGGGTTTTCTCAAATCAGATTTTTCAAAAGAAAATCCTCAAATCTCAACTAAATTCAAAATAGACAATTCCAAGAGAGAAATAGAAGCAATCTATACACAAATCTACAAGCAAAATGTAAATGAAACACTAACCTTGAAGATTTTGGAAGATGGGTTCGACAAGTCGTGTGTCGGCTCGTTGGAAAGTGAAGTTGAAATGAAGAAGAAGATGATTTCTCCCAAATTTTAAGTGAATCCACGCGATTCACGACTGGTCGTGGATACTCACGATTGGTTGAGTACAGGCCAAAAAAAATCTGATTTTTGCATATTTTTCAAAATTTGAAGACTAAACTAGCAAATATATACAATATAATACAAATAGGCATAATTAATCATTTTAAAATGCACATGCTGAGATCAAATTTCATTTTGTTAAACCTGCTTTTGTCGAGCGGTTTAGTGAAAATATTAACACGTTGATTCTCGGTAGGAATATATTCCAGAGATATAACCTTTTCTTCAACTAATTTTCGAATTTAATGAAATATAATATCAATGTGCTTAGTACAAGAATGCTGAATTGGATTTTTTGAAATATTTATGGTACTAAAATTATCACAATATAATAACATAGAATCCTGTTTAATTCCATAATTACTTAGCATACACTTTATTCAAATAAGCTGTGTACACGCATTACCAGCTGCAATATATTCAGCTTCAGTTGTTGAAAGTGATATAGAACTTTGTTTCTTGCCAAACCAAGAAACTAAACAGTTTCCGATATAAAAATAACCACCACTGGTTGATTTTCGATCATCAAGATTACCAGCTCAGTCAACATCCAAGTACCCAGCTAACTGAACACTAGTCTCATGTGGATACCAGAGACCGAGATTAACAGTACTTGCGACATATCTTATAATCTGCTTGACAGCAGTCAAGTGTGACTCTTTAGGATCAGACTGATATTTAGTGCAAATACCAACACTTAGAGCGATATCAGGTCTACTAGCAGTTAAATATAATAGACTACCAATCATACTCCGATATAATTTCGGATCTACATTTTTACCTACAGAATCTTTTGAGAGTTTCAAGGTTATACTCATAAGAGTATCAAAGTTTTTACAATTCTCAAATCCAAATCTCTTAATCAAGTTCATTGCATATTTAGATTGAGAAATGAACATTCCATCAGGTTTTTGTTTTACTTGTAACCCGAGAAAATAATTCAATTCCCTAACCAAGTTCATTTCAAACTGAGATTTCATCAAATCTGCAAACTCAATAGTCATGCCAGTACAGGTAGATCCATAAATGATATCATCAACATAGATTTATACTAATAAGATGTGATTATTATGTTTTTTAATAAATAGAGTTTTATCAACATATCTCATTTGAAAATTATGGCTTAATAAAAACTTTGTTAGTTTCTCGTACCATGTCCTAGGAGCTTGTTTTAAACCGTAAAGTGTCTTTTTAAGACGATACACATGATTAGCATTTTTGGGGTCTTCAAAACCCATTGGTTGTTCAACATAAACTTCCTCATGCAGATCGTCATTTAAAAATGCACTTTTCACATCCATTTAGTAAATTTTAAACTTTCTAAAACACGCAATGGATATAAAAAGTCTGATTGATTCAAGACGTGCTACTGGTGCAAAGGTTTCATCATAGTCAATACCTTCAATTTGAGTGTAACCTTGTACCACTAGTCTGGCCTTATTTCTAATTATATTGCCAAGTTCGTCAGACTTATTTTTGAAAATCCATTTGGTTCCAATGATGTGTTTATCTTTAGGTCTAGGTATGAGATACCAAACATCATTTCTCACAAATTGGTTAAGTTCTTCTTGCATCGCAACAATCCAATTTTCATCAGTAAGAGCTTCTTTTACGTTTGATGGTTCTATCTGGGATGTAAAACATACATAATTGCATATATCCTCGAGTTGTCTATGGGTACGAACACCAATGAGAGGGTTTCCAAGAATCTGTGTGGTTGGATGATCTTTAACAGTCCTTAGTTCAGAATCAATCTGATTAGATGAAGTATTAGATTTATCAATTACAAGAACTTCATCATTATCTGAACTTGAGACAGGTGTGTTTAAGTGATCATCAATGACCACATTGATGGACTCTTGAATCACATCGGTCCTTTTGTTCAGAATCTTGTAAGCTCGACTGTTTAAAGAGTATCCTAAAAAGATCTCTCCATCACTCTTCGTATCAAACTTTCCCATATGTTCACGATCTCGTAAAATATAGCATTTGCTGCCAAAAACTCGAAAGTATTTGACAGTAGGCTTTTTATTGAACCACATTTCGTAAGCCATTTTATTATTACCTTTACTAGTGTAAACTCGGTTAATAATATAGCAAGCTGTATTGACTGCTTCAGCCCAAAGATTCTTAGAGAGCTTCATACTATTCAACATGACATTAGCCATTTCTTGAAGCACTCTATTTTTCCTTTCAACTATACCATTTTGTTGTGGAGTTTTGGGCACTGAGAATTCATGTAATATTCCCTGGTCGCTATACAACTTCTCAAAACCGCTATTCGCAAATTCAGATCCATGATCACTACGAATCTTACTGACTTAAGAACCTTTTTCAGTTTGAATCCTTTTGAGAACATTTTTTACTTCTTCAAGGGTTTCTGATTTGTCTCTTAAGAAGACAACCCATGTATATCTCGTAAATTCATCTACTATTACCAAGATATATCTTTTGCTACCTCGACTCTCCGTCCTGGTAGGTCCTACTAGATCCATATGGAGAAGCTCGAGTGGTCTTAATGTGATATTGGAATTCACCTTTTTGTATGAGTTCCTTGTTTGTTTGCCAATCTAGCATTCACCACATATTTTATCTATTTTTTGTAATTTGGGTAGACCTCTTATAAGTTCTCATTTACTCAATCTATATAGATTTCGGTAGTGTACATGTCCAAGACGTTTGTGCCACAAATCAATCTCGTCTATTTGGACAATGTAACATGATTGATTAGATGAGCTGAATTCACTAACAATATAGCAGTTTTCAGACGTTCTACGTCCAGTTAGTATTACTAAACCCTTGTTGTTTAGAATCTCATAACTTTGATTAGAAAACCGTACACTATGGTTATTATCACAAATCTGAGATATGCTTAAAAGATTATGTTTCAGTCCTTCAACATACAATACATTTTTAATCAAAGGAAGATTATAAAGTTAAACCGTACCTTGGCCCATAATCTTGCAATTGCTGCCATCTCCAAATGTGACTGAACCGTCAGTCATGTCTTTGAGATCGGTGAATAAAGCATTGTCGCCTGTCATATGCCTGGAGCATCCACTATCTAGGCACCACTTAGAATGGCTTGTTGCTTTGAAAGCGGTGTGGGCAACCAAGCAAGTGACCTTTGGAACCCATTTCATAACCATTTTGGGTTTAAGAGGATGGTAGGTCTTCTTTCGATTGTAAGAGTTATAAGTATGACCTAGTGAGTTAGACTTTAGAAGCTCCTTAAGTAGATCAACTATTTTTTCTGCCAAAGGACTTTGGTTTTGCTTTTTATAGTTGATATGTCTTTTAGGTTTTTGAAAAGATTTAAAGTTTTTTAAAAATATTTGATCTTTCCCTTTTAAGTTTAAGATCTCTCCCTTTACAAACGTGGGAGAAGTATTTTTCGGTTTAGGAGGAACACTCTTGTCATAGCTCAGACTGGATCGATCGCCACATTTTCTTGATCCAGATAAGAGTTTTTCAAATTTAGGATCACCTTGGGCATATTTCCAGGTTTCCTTTTAACTCAAGAGAGAAGAGACTTCATATTTTAGTTGTTCGTTTTCAGATTTAAGATTTTCAACCTGGGAGGTTTTAAAATCTAAATCGCATTTTGTCTTTTCAAAACAGTCTGAAATATGAGACTTTTCTAAAACAAGAGATTCATAAATTTCTTTGAGTTTAGAAAATTTCTCTTTTTGAAGTTTTAATTTCACAGCAATTTTACAACTTTCCTTGTATAGGGCATTGTAAGCATCTTGAAGATCATCTTCATTTTCATATTCACTATTCAGATTTTCTTCATTAGTCGAGTCATCATTATCTGAAAAAGTGAATTTGGCTAGAGTCATAAGACCTTAACATCAAACCCTGACTCAGTTTCAGAATCTTCTGATTCAGAAGAGATTTCAGAATCAGAGGACTCATCCCAAGTAGCTATCATACTTTTCTTTTTTCGCTTGCCCTTATTAGGACATTTGTTAGCCAGATGCCCATACTCATGGCAGTTGTAACATTGACTGTCTTTTAAAGATTTTCTAATTTTAGATTTAGGTTTCTTTTTATCAAATGCTTTTTGAAAATCAACCCTCTTTTTACTTTTAAAATTTTTATAAAATCTCTTTGCCAAAAGAGCCATATCATCCTCAGAGTTTTTTAAATCTGAGTTTAAATCATTTTCAGAAGTTTTTAAAGCAATAGATTTACCTTTTGGAGCTTTAAATGTTAACTCATAAGTTTGTAATGAGCCAACTAATTCCTCAACCTTCATATTGTCCGTATCACGAAGTTCTTGGATTGCGGTTACTTTAGAATTGAACCGTTCAGGAAGTGAGCGGAATATTTTAGCACATATCTTGCTTTCAGGAATTTTATCGCCCAAATCCCACATAGAGTTTACAATGTCATTTAATCTGGTATAGAAGTCCATGAATATTTCATTTTCTTCCATACGTATTTCCTCAAATTTAGTTGTAAGGATTTGTATCTTAGATTTCTTGACAATTGAAGTACCTTCGTGTGTCATTTCCAATACATCTCAAGCATGTTTTGCAGAATTACAGGATATAATTCTTTTGAATTCATCCGGTGATAGTGCACAAGTAATTGCATTTAGTGCTTTAGCAGTGCACAAGTAATTGCATTTAGTGCTTTAGCATTTGCACTACTCTCAGTTTTCTGAAGTGTGGTCCAAGAGAAATACGGTGTAATTTTCATAGATTTTGGACCATCAATCCCGATTACTTCAGTGGTAGGAGGGGTCCATTCATTCACTGTGGATAGCCACACACTTTCATCCATGGATTTAAGGAAGATCCTCATCCTGGCTTTCCAATAGGCATAGTTGGAGCCATCAAAGGGTGGAGGCCTAGTGACTGATAGGCTATCAAAATTTGACATCTTATATATAGCTTAGATCGTTAGCTCAGGAATTAAATCCAAATAAAAAGCAATAAGAGCGAGCTATTAGGCTCTGATACCACTTGAAATGGCCAAGCTATATGTCCTAGAGGGGGGGTGAATAAGACTATGCCAAATTTAAAACTTAATACTGCGGAATATGAAACAAAGAATAGATAGGAATGAAAAGCAACCTAAAATAGAGAAATTGAAACAAAAATTGTTCTAAGGACAACCTTACACCAAAAATCAAAGTTTATGGTAGGACAACCTTATTTCTAGAACAAATAGAGAAACAGAAGCTCAACGTAATAAAGAGATAGCAAAAATATAATGCTGAAATGTAAATCTAAATTATTACAACATTCTCCACTGTGCTTGAAATGAAATGATTACAACATTCACATTCACACGTACATTCCGCAATTCTGAATGATAAAAGATAGGAAATATAAATCACACATCCACAATACAAAGAATTATAGTGGTTTGTCTGTGTGTTCACCAACTGTTAAACAACAGCCACACAGAATGCTACTCCACTCCTAGTATCCTCACACAGGGGATATTAACGTTCACTATCAAATAGGTTTTCATAGGTTTACTCAAAACCTTCACAATTGTATCTTTTTCAAAGGGCTTACACAATTCAAAAACCCTCACTTCTGAGTTTTCTGGCTCTCCTCAGATAACCAACAACTTTGAGATTTTTCTGGCTTAACCTCAAACAAAACCAAACAATGTAAATTACACAAATTGTAAAATACCTGATTTTCTCCTTTGTTGTAGCAGCCCAGAAGAACCAAGTCGGAGTAGAGATTTGAATGTTAAAGTTCAATGTCCAATACTCACTTTATAATGGTTCTAGATTCTAATAGATTTTAAATTAAAATAAAAGGGCTAACTCTAATGATTTTGATTCCAGAAAAAGGAAAACAACAATTCCTCTTTTCAGATTAGATTGGAATACAAAAAACAAAATAAATTAACAAAGCTAAAGAAAGAGAATATTAAATATGCACACTTAGCTTAAATGGAACACTGACTTATCTCTCAGAAGACCTAATTAAATTAACTTTTTTTGATAATTCTGAGATTCATGCTCTATTTATAGGTGAGCAAATCACGCCTTCGACTGGTCTAAGGACCTCTACGACTGGTCATAAAACCAACAGATATTTGAAAAATTCGAGCGCGATAAGATTTGATAGTTTTACGACTGGTCGTAAGTGGTCTACGACTGGTCATGGGTCTCCTACGACTGGTCGTAGGTTTCACACGACTAGTCGAAGCTAGTCGAATTTCAACGCTGTATATTGAGTCATAGCTCTACGACAGGTTGAAGATGCAGTCGACACTGTACCTACGGCTGGTCGAACAGTCCCCAGGACTAGTCGAAGCCTAACATAAAATTTTCGATTTTTGTAACAAACTTACGACTGATCCAGAAAATGTTTAGACAGGTTGAAGCAGTGCTAGCACTAGTCGAACAAAGTCCAGGACTAGTCTTAGAACAGACCGAACTCACTTATAGAAAACATATGAATTATGTATCCAGAATGACCTACTCTAAAGGTTAACCTAAGGTCAGTCATACTTCAGGAGTGAAGTAAGGACATTGAACATAGGAGACAAGTGACCTTTGAAAGTAGTGAAGCTTGAAGTCTTACTGGAGCTCAAACTTGAAAGCTTCTTGAGATCTTGAGGTAGAACTTAAAAGCTTCTTGAGATTATGGACTTGTGAACAGTGCTTGTCAACCTAAGTTGATCTTGGGTAGAGCATTGTTCTTCACAGATGCAAGCTTCATAACAGTGTCTTTGGCACCACAAATTTGACAACACAAAGGGCTATAAAATAGGGCACTTACAATGTTACAAAACAAATGAACAGTTTAGATATAACACGTGTGTTATTCTCGGTAATTTCAAATGATGGTGGGTATATCCATTCAATGTACCACCATATTATCAACAAAGCATGGAATTAATCTTATCCTATGGCCACAAGGGGACAATCCCTGCCTCGGGTAATAGTTATGTTTTTTGAATCCCATCCCACCTAATCCCTTCTAATCCCACCGCCCCACACGTTTGGGCAACCGTATCAGGTGGGATTAAGGTGGATGGAATTGTAAAAGTTGGAATAAATGCAAGAATATGGTATTGTATGCGGATTGGGTTTATCCTGTATTTTCTAATAACATGTTTGGAAAGAAAAAAAGAAAAAAGAAAAAAAGAGAGGGAGTAAAAGCTAGGATTTACTATCAAATTGCGTTTGGATTAAATGTGAATGCAGCCAAATCCAGCATCGATGTAAACATGTTTGGAAATATCACAACCTATCGACCTGACCTTCCTCTGCACCGCCCATCCTTTTTGTGAGATCGTTTTATGGCAAGGGCCAAAAATGAGGAAGATCCAGAGATTAAGTGGACCACACCAGTGTGAACAGTGACACTCACCATTGAAACCTTCATAGGTTCTACCGTGATGTTTATTTGCCATCCAACCTATTCATGAGGTCACACATAACTGGATGAAGGGGAAACATTAATATCAGATTGATCCAAAACTTCTGTGGTCCCCAGGAAGTTTTAATGGTATGCGTTCAATCCCCATTGCTTTCTACGGTGTGGTTCATTTCAGCTTTGGAACTACCTGATTTTTAGGCCCATGCCCTAAAATGACCTCGAAAAATGGATGGATGGTCTGGATATATCCCATACATCATGGTGGGACCCATAAAACTTGCTGATGTGGATCCCACACGGATTCGTACGTGCAGAGCCGAATGGACTTGGTATGTTTTGAATTTCAGATGAATTTGGAAAGCAGCCTTCAGTTTTGAGAGGCATTCCCCCACGCCTTTCAAATACAAGGCTCATTTTCCAAAGCCTATAAAACTAATTTTGATCATTTCACACCCCTTCTAAACATTTCATCCCGAATTTCAAAGTGGGATTGGTAATACAATCTCATCTAATAAGGCTGAATACCTTTGCCCAAACAGGCCCTTAACATAGGGCCCACCTTAATGTATTATATATCCATGCCATCCATCCATTTTGCCAGTCATTTTACGATATGAAACCAAAAATGAAGCAGACCCAAATCGCAGGTGGACCACACTACATGAAATATCAGTGATTGACCATTAAAAACTTCTTGTGGGCCACAAAAGTTTTGGATGAAGCTGATATTTGTTTTTCCCTTCATCCAGATCTGTGTGACCTTATCAACAGGTTGGATGGCAAATTAACATTACGATTGGGCATTAATTTGGGCCCTAGGAAGTTTTAATGGCAGGTGTTCAATCAGCACTGTTTCCTGTGTAGTCCACCTCAGAGTTGGACCTTTTTAATGTTTGGGCTCGTGCCCTAAAAAATGAGCTGTCAAAACTGATCAACGGCATGGATGTACAGTATATACATCTCCACTTTCAACAATAAGATAGTAAGTTGTACCATCGTCTTACCTAGAGTTGGGAGCAAAGCCTGTTTTATCCATCAGGCTATAGACCTGAAACTAGGGGCGTGTTTGGATACCACCAAATAAGTTACTTTTTTCTACTCACAGCAGTAGATAAGTGACTTATTTCAGATAAGTTAGGTTTATGATTAGTTATAAGTAAATTTTTTACTTAAAATTACTTAATCACTTCAGTTAAATTTTTTAAAAGCTTTTCTACTTTTCATAAGTTGCTGAAGAGAAGCATAATCAGAGACGAAGGAGAGGAAAAGCTGATAAGTATGTTGTTTACGCAACACACTTATCTTCTTAATAAGTAAAAACTAAGATAAGCTACTTGTGGCATGAGTAGCTTATCTTAAGCAACTTACAATCCAATTTTTATTTTATCTTAGATAAATACATGAAAACTTGTAAAAATCATAACATTGATTATTAGATTTCGAGTCAAGTCGTCCAAGCTTTCAACTCAACCTGACCCAGTTGAACATCAAGCTGAGTCAAAATTTGAGTTTTTGAACCATGTATCTGGGTGGGTGCCAAAATCAATTCACAATGGATTTTGGAAAAAAGTAATGAAAATGTCAAGAAAAGGGACTTCTCCATCACTAATCCCCAACACGAGGCTTACTCAACATTGTTATGGGTTAGGTGAGTCAAATCCAGACAGGCATGGAATGGGTCTTAAAGGTCTATTATGTGGCAGCTCATTCATTCGAGTCCTCTGACTATGATAGGATACAACAACATCATGGAACAGTCTAATAGTGGCAGAGTTCTATTTCATCAGAGCAAAATGCTGATTATTCATTGGAGCTAGAAAATTCTGCAAATCAAACAAAACAGAATACAACTACTGTAGCTGCACAGCTCCTCAGAGTTCATCCTGAAAGACCCAAAAATGAAAGGTGGAAAACAGTTTATTATATAAACCAAGAAACTACTCTGAAGGAGTATGTTAATACTCAATTTTAATTAGTAAGAGTAAGTTTGATGGGCTTACATGGTAATCGTCAAGGTAGCGATCGTGCTGCAAAAACAAGCCTTTTGAGTTAGCAAAGCATTTCAATGTGCCGAACAATCAATCATGAAAGCATTTCATTCTGCTTTTTTTTTTTAAAATTTTCCAAGCAAAACCAATACAAGGAATTTTTGGCGGGCTTGGGGAAAAGAAACCACATTGGCAAGTTCCCGTCCTGTCCTTTGAGATAACAAAAGCAGAAACTGCCAAAAGCATCTGATGTAATTCCTGAAAATACAGACCATACAATTGGCAAAACGCCAATAGCCTGGCCAATGCTGCATTTAAATGCTCAAATGAATTAAAT
Source organism: Magnolia sinica (assembly GCF_029962835.1). Taxonomy (NCBI): domain Eukaryota; kingdom Viridiplantae; phylum Streptophyta; class Magnoliopsida; order Magnoliales; family Magnoliaceae; genus Magnolia; species Magnolia sinica. Next base: position 88,701,857 of record NC_080575.1, read on the forward strand.
TGCAATAATTAAATCAATAAAGTAGATATGACCAAAATGGGGCTCGTCCAACGACATCCATGACAAAAGGAATACATGACAACTTGAAACATGAGGAATTAAATTACAGTTCGATTGTCATTTTAATTAAACTGATCCCGCCTCCATTTTGGTCATTTCCCTTCGCTCTGTTTGGATGTGGCCAAGCCACAATAGAGGAATATTTTGGTGGAACAGACGATTATTCATTCCACTACATTTGGGGCAGCAAGAAAGTTGGAAATCACATATGCATGGATTCTTTTCCGTCACAAGTGGCTTCTCAATAAAATAGTTACCTTTCAACCAAAAAAGAAAAAAATAAATAAATAAATAAATAAATTCTACGCTGAGTCAATACCACCCATAGATGCTGATATCAATTTGGGGTTGGAAAGTTGAAGAAGGAAAAGTAGCCCACACATGGAGTTTCTAATTTCCATAATGCACAAATGCATAGCAAAAAGGATAACCATCAATTCTGCCAAAACAGGTTCTGGTTTGAATTACAATCAAACACAATTTGCTTGAGTTGTTGAAATTCAGTTTAACTGAGCATCCAAATGCACCCTACATACTTTTCTATACTGCCGAACGCTTCCAGGTGATATAGTTTTTGGGCACTGTGCATTTGAGGAAGAATCTTGTGGATGCAGTATACACTGAGTTGGTGTATAGCCTCTGCAGTGTAATTGGCCATTTGCCTATCGGTCCAAAAAGTCCAACCAATGGGCCACCTCTTCGATGGGCCATTGCCAAAAACAGTAGCACTAATGTGATTTTATCAATCTTGTCACCACAAATCAAGCTGCAACAGTGAAAATGCATGTGGCCCAAATGTGAACATTTAGGAGCGATCATAATTCGTAACAAGTGGATCCCACTTATCATGTCACATCATGTTGTACCAAAAGAAAATTTCCACTAGTGGTGCCACGGCCCATGATGGTTATGTTACATGTAACTGGATGAGTAGAATCGAAACTTAACCAAGTCAGCTTGAGACAGTCAAAACTAGAGTCAAACTTTCCTAAGTCAATATTCAGAAACTTTAATAACTCAGTCAAAAACTTGTTTTGAAAATTAGACCCTGGAAGTCTTGCCGGAGACTAGTGATTCATGATTCAACGAAGTCAAATATAGTTCAACACAAACAGAGAGAGTTTGGATCCAGATCAAATCTCAATTTAAAATCTAAGGGCCTGCTTGAGTGTGAATTAAAAATGAGTTAATCTCATCTTAGTTGATCATGATTATATATCAGAGAGCATGATCGTGGGTTATCAAGAATGTGTTTAACCATTACCAAAAAGAAATATGATCTCTGATACATAATTATGATCAACTAAAATGAGATGAACTCATTTTAGTGGCACCCAAACAGGTCCTATATATGTTTAGAAGGGGCTCCATAAATTAGCAAGGGCCCCTGTAGCCTAAGCAATCAACGAGAGTTGAGACTAGGAGACACACCCTTTGGTATTTCTTCTTGTAGCGTTCCCTATCTTGGTACCGCCGGTCATGGCCCCTCTCCTTTCTCCTTTGTTCCCCTTCTTCTCTTGCCTGACGAGCTTCCTGCACAAATAGCAGCTCGATATATAAATAAAAAGTTTCTTCAGGCGACACTCAAGAGCTTCCTGAGCCCAACCAATGAATTCGAAACATTGAGAAAACGAATGGAAACACAAACACAAATACGAAGAAGAACAAATATGTAGAAGGGTACTATAGAAAACAGTGAAAAATATCTGATAAGTCAATGGCTGCTCTCAGGCATAAACGGATCAAGCAAATTACCCAGTCTGCCAAAATTTACAAAGACCTGAGCCTATTGCCCCAAAATATACTGAAGCCAGGATTAAGCCCACCTTTTATTCTATTGCCAAAGTTACAGAAATAAAAAGGAGGTTATTTTATCGAAAATAATGCCCCTTGTTGCCAATATTATGAAACTATCAGCACATAAATACCATTCTCCTGTAAGTCTGCCGTAAAAACTGCATCCAGATTTTGGCAGAGAAGTATGTTTCTTACGATATGGATTTGTCATACATCAATATAATACAGCCCTCAGCAGGTTCATAAAACCAAATCATTTGGCTTGTGTCTATCAAGTCACAGACCTAAGACAGGCCCAACCACTGTTCAAAGTATCGGTGTCATCACATGTATCAATGACCGGGGATATAGAAACATGTATGGGCATCGCCAATACTAAGAAAAATATCGCTGTTTGAGGGAAACATTGGGAAAAAGGTGGAATTTTTCAGTGAAACTTCAAGAGATGTTAAAAGACGCATGCCTACACATGTAGGAATCAAAATATTGCTAAAAACAACCATGCATAATAAGTCTCCATTCTATAGAGGCCTAACTATGTGTGTCAAAAAAATTAGCATAAAATTTGTAGCCAATTAACAGATTGGCCAATGCTCAATAATTACTGAACAGCAAAAATACATATTTTACTATATATATATTAAAAAGGATTTCTCCAATTTCCCCACTTTTCATACAAATGATTTTTGTTTTTATTTTTATATTTTTATTTTTATTTTTATTACACAAATTCATGTCAATGCATGAGAATCATGCATAGACATGGATTTCCACTGCAATCCATGCTAGCATTTGAAAATAATAATAATGAATGAAGTTTCTATAGATTTTTCGTCATCTTTGTGTTTTGTCCTGTGACTCTGTCTTCACTTTGAGCCAAGATTTCTTTCCAAATATGAACTTTGATTTAATAAAAACCAAGAGTGATTGAAAGGAAGTTCCAAATAAATAAATAAATAAATAAAATAGAGATTTTTTGGGTTTCTATTTTTTTTTTCTTCCAATTTTCTGTTTTTGCCTATTTACGGATGTTTCCCTGGTATCGGGAATATTATTGATGGTATGGCCGATAATTGATGTCAATATTATCGCCAAATATCACCAAAATTATTGAAAGCATCAGTGATATTTGGAAATTTTTAGACTGCAAGCAGTTTGGGTATCGCTGACTTGGCGACAGCGATAGTATTGGTAATATCGCCGATGTTTGTAACTCTACGAGGGTGGTCCTTAGAAAACCCAGTGAGCTGCCAAGATACAACCCATCGACAACCCTAACAAGTAGACATTCTGTTACCTCGTCTTCTTTAGCTCGCCTTACTTTCTCTGCTTCCTCAAAGGCTTCTTTCTCAGCCTGAAATTCCAGTTAGGAAAGAGACAATGCACAATTTAGAAGTCAGCACAGCATTTTTAAAGCAATAAAGACCAAAGGCATAAGGCCCACCTCTTTATTTTTGGCCCATGTATCCTCCACAACCTGTTTTGCATACTCTGGATCATCACAAATCAGAATGTTGTCAAAAACTGACCCAGCCTTCACCTGCATTACTTCAATTATTAGATTTCCCATTCCATGGACTGCCAAATACATCACCTACACCAGTATCTAACAAATTGCATCAGATTACCTGGCATGACTGGGCTTAACCCCAACCAGTAGCGGTGGCTTGCCCTGTCCAGCTTTGGACCAGGTTTATATTAGCTATACTAGTGGGTCGAGATTAAGCCCATTATGTATGGGCCAATCAATTTACATTTCAGGCTTTGGCTTCAGTCATTTTAGCCCAACCCTACCTGGCCCAGCCCAATTTCATGTGCACATATGTTCCTTCTATGTGTGTGTGTGTGCGTGTGTGTGTGTGTGTGTGTCATTCCAATCATTGGTAGGCAACACATACATCTTACATGTAGACTTAGGTCTTGACTTTTCTATTTTTTCATGCATGTGCAGCCCAGATAATCAAGGGATGGATTAAGAATTTTCCCCGTAGGAAATAGGGATTTAATAAATTTTCAGGTGGGGCAGAGCCCAACCAAATCTTTTTAGGCTCAGGCTTGGGCCTGTTGTGCTAGGCCCATGCTAGGCTTGGGCTTTGGGTTAGGTCATTTTAGCCCAACCCCGCCTGGCCAATTTCATGTTGTACATATGTTCCATTCTATATATACATGTCGTTCCAGTCATTGGTAAGGCAACACATGCATCTGACATGTAGACCTCAGTTTTGAGTTTTCTATGTCCATTTCTTCGCACATGTGCAGCCCACCTAATAAGGGGATGAGTTCGGAATTTTCACCGTAGGAGATACAGGATTTGATCAATTTTCGGGTGTCTGAATTATGGAAGCTACCATCTTGCTCCAGGAAAGAAATTAACTTCTCTTTAATAGACTCTGCAATAATTCCTCTAAAGCAGGGGGTAGAACCCAACCAATTCTTTCTGGGCTCAGGCCTTGGGCCTTTTAGTGTCAAGCAGTGGGTCTAGCTTGGCCCAGCTCAAACCCTGCCTATTGAGACCCCTACTGACTAGCAGTTGGTTTTTTCCTGAGAATCAGTTCAATGGAGCAATTCTGACCTGAATCGCCCATTTCATCCATCTTAAAGAGACTGAAAGTAAAAAATCTTACATGTCTCTTGGTGTTTGAAGCCAGCCTAGTTTACTATATAGAACTTCTCATAAACTGAACACTGGAAAAACCAAAATGAAATTGGGAGGATGCTAATCATCTTAAGGTAAGCTAGTTTTTACTGGGATTCTTTTCTATTTCACATTTTCACTTCCTGTCTTTTTCCCCCATGGTGAGTATTCCTAATCCACTATGGTTTCAACAGTACGCGTCCCCATCCTGACTTTTCCCTGTAGTGTGGCCCACTTGAATGTTGGATCGACCTTATTTTTGGGCTCATATCCTAAATATGAGCTGGTGCAAACAAGGGACAGAGTGGATGTCACATGGACATCATGGTGGGCCCCAGAGAGTGCTTTTTGTTGCACGGACCTCCTACAACAGAAATTGAAACCTGCTTCATTCAGGCAAGTCGAACTAGACCAGGGTCACCTCACCATTGTTTGTTGCTGTTCGGTTCTTAGAACATTGCATTATTCTGACAAACCTCTATAAGAAAAGAGAAGTCTGCTAGTCCTACACACACCTGTATATGCAGAATATGTGCTACCTTAGCAACTGAATGGAGCATCTGAGAGGAGCAAAGGTGGTTCCCACTGCCATGATTACCTCATGAAAAGTCAAGCCAGTGCAGTTGACAGGTAGACCGCACGTGTATGTAGAAAGTGGAGCATAGGAAAACTTTCTAAACCATCCATTCTTTTTCTATAGGATAGGCCCACTTGATGAATTGACCAGCTTGATCTTTTAGTATGGTCAAACTGGGGCCAACTTATGTTCCGCTTGGATGCCTAAGCACTTGCCAGGTTGCCACTTCTGCACACATATGGTGAGAGGGTGCATGTGGGGCTTACAAACCTCAGAAAGGGATACAGGAATCCATCTTCTTACCTGCCAAACTTCAATGCCTACATATTTCAGTGGCTTCAGCACGTAAAGGTCAGGGTCATCTTCAAACTCTGCAAAGAAACATATCAACCCGTTAAGACTAAGTACGGAAACCGGTAACCCTATTCTGTTTGGGCAGAAAACAAAATACACTGCAAAGAAATCCAAGATCTACAATTACGAAAATTTACAGATTAGTTTTTAAGAACAATCAATCGCTCAAGAAAAAAAATCATCCAGTAAACTCAGTCAAAAACAAAAGACTTGAAGGGGAAGCTCATTTATTTAAACTTACAAATTTTTTTACTATTTTTTAATTTTATTTTATTTTTATAAATGAAATGAACTTTATTAAGGCCAAAGCCATAAGAAAACAAAACAGAAAAGAAAAGGAACTATACAGACCACCCAGGCCAACCCAAAAGAAACAAAAAGGAAAGAAAGGCATACAACCCACCCACACCAAAGCACCAAAGGGTACAGAGGATCTCCACATAGAAACCTCAACCACCCTCTCAGAATCAGACCTGAACTGGATTCAGAGAAATCCAATCAGAAATACTCGAAAGGGCACACCTAATAACAGACCCACAGCTCCTTAACCTTTGTTCTTAAAAGTCTGATTGTTTCCTTCAAGCCAAATTGACCAAAGAACTACCAAGAGAGACATCCTCTCACTGTGACCCCTGCCTCGATCATTCCCGGCATAACCCAAGAGATCTCTGCCTTCTTAAAAATACCCGACCAGATGATCTTAGCGAACACACAGTGCATAATCGAATAGAATACTCACAAACTCAATGGGTTTTAGACTACAGAACAGAAATTTTAAATTTGAAAAACTCAATTGAGTTTCTAGTAAACTAAGATTGGGATCTCACACACATCAAGTTTTTAAGCCTCAGTGCAAGCATATAGTGAATTCAATTGAGAGAATTTCATCTCATGTGTGGGCACTCCAACTAGAGAGCTACTTGCAGCTAGCTGGTTTTTTCTTCCTACAGGAAAAAAAGCTAAGTATACAGTACTTCTTAACAGTTCAAAACAAACTGTGAAGAATAATGTATCATGTCCAAGGTGTTCCAAAACAGTAACGGTGGCCGTAACAGCCACCACTATTACCGTTATGATACGGGCTGTAACGGCCATTATGGCCCCCATATCGGCCATTATGTCCTTTTTTATTTTTTGAAAAAACTGTTACACGGCCATTACGGGCCGTTACAGCTGTTTCAACCCTGTAACGTGTAACAGTTATGACCATCATTTTGATTTTGGGAAAGCAACTGTTTGGACAACCTGGTTCAATTGGTCCAAGCATCCGGGCCAGGTATTGGATCAGGTGGGTCAACTGGTTGACTGCTTTCTTTTAAAAATTACAAAGATAAATTTTGTTCAGAGATAGGAATCAAACCAATGGCCTGCTCAAGAAACCAGGATCCTAACTACTGTGTAGAGGTGTACACGAACTGAGCTAGCTCAGTTAGCTCGCTTGACTCGACTCGAAAAAGCTCGATTCCACTCGGTTCGAAGCCGAGTTCGAGCCGAGTCGAGCTGATTTTTTTAGCTCGAAAATGAGTTCAAGCTGGCCCCAGCCTGACTCGACTCAGATCAAACCCAGCTCAAATCGAACTCGGATCGAACCAGTTCGGTGACTCGGTTACTTTGATATTGATGTTGCTCACCAAGTGTTTGATGAAATGACTCAAAGGAGTGTGGCTGGTGGCAAGGAAGGTATGTATATGAAACCAACATCCTTTTTTTTCTTGATTGTTATGTTGTTTAGAAGGTGTTTGATAAAACCATTGCTGCTGTCTCAAATACAGTGAGATTTTGAAGGTGTAGTCCAGGTGTTTGTGAAAATGCTGCAATGGCGAACTTGGCTCGAACTCAGCTCGAACTGGCCCAAGCTGCTGACCGAACTGAGCCGAGCTGGCCAGTCAGGCTCGAGGACCGAGCCGAGCCGAGTTGAGCTGAGGCCAGCTCGACTCAGTTCAACTCGATGTACACCCCTAACTATGTGGCAGCTGATTTGGTTATATGATAATTACCACTTTCTTTCTTAACTAGAAGTCCCCCATCAGAGTAGTCGGACCAATGGTTGGACTGTTTTGGACTGGACCACTGACAGAAATAGGTCTGGGCCAGTTTTAAAACATTGCTTTTTAACATTGTGAAAACCTCAATGCAGGAGTTCACCAAAAAAAACAGTAGATACATTGAAGAGAATAAGTTGTGTAGCCCTCATAAGACTACCTTGTTCTCAAGTACGGCCTATTAATGGAGTTTCGAAGCAGGAGCCTGCTCATGAAACTCTGATTCTGAAGCAGGAGCCGATCAACTGGAATTGAAAACCTTCCCCATCTCATTTTGTTTCAAGATAAACTATTCACTGTTGCATTTAATGTTGGTAGCTCTGAGAATATATGCACCCTGATCTTATTTGGAGGAATCACCTACAACTGGCTGTAGGTTAGCCTACAATCGATTTTTCAACCATTCCGATGTCTTGTCGAGGGCAAAATAGGAAAGAGAGATTCTGAAGGAATAAGTAGACCACAACCTCGAACAGTGTAGATTGGACTCATCTTGTTCCAGGGTATAGTTAAAGCGAAGCTGGAGGTCAATATGGCGTTTGGAGTTGCTTCCATCTCAGCACCTCACATGGCTCCTAAAGTGGCGAGTGATATTGTTGAACTGGTGGTTGCAGATCTGGTTCCTGTCGATGATTCTTCTGGTGGAGAAGAGCCACGGACCGAAGTCAGGAGGAAGAGCATGGCTGGCACAAGCACCAATCAACGGCGGAGAGTCTGGAACACATTATTTGTTTCCAAATTTGCCTCGAAACCCATCCAAATAGAGTTTGGAAGACGTCTTCAAGATCATTCGTTCGGCGGGGGAGATGATCTTACCTTGAGACAGCCTCTGGAAAGTGTTGTGGTTATGCATTTGTCCAGATGGCTTCAGAAGAGGATGCAATCAGAGCGACTGAGGAAGACAATGATGCTGAGTGGGGAGCTAATAATAGGCTTCGAGTTCAGCAAGCAGTGAACATGCTACGGAGGCACTCTTCAAGCGCACGAGTATCAAGGCTAGTTCATGGAGGGTTTCCTTCTCCTCCATAATGACACAACCCCAAAGCAGAGAAGCAAATTGTTTCCCATAGGAGTGTTGAGTCTTCAACCCTGTTGGCTAGGATTTCTTGCCAGAATTTGGATTCAGAACCCTTTTCCAATGCAGTAAATCTCAGGTGCTGCTAAGCAGGAGACGGTGTGAATTGTGAAGGCAGGTGGTGCTATGGTTAGTAGAATTGAACCGAGTATCGTCAAGGAGGGCAAAAGACGGTTGGTATCTAGCACGGTTGGTTTGCTCATGCACAATGACATCTCAGTGCAATATGTGGAAAGCTGGATTGGCAAAATGTGGGGATGAAGAAACCCTAAAGCTAGAAGACTGGGTAATTGGAAGGTTTGGATCCAACTTGCAAGCACCATAGAGGTGGATCTAATGGCTGGAGGAGGAAGGCTTATAGTGAATCATCCTCTAAGCCATGTCCATAGGTGACTGGAGATGGAGGAATGGGGAGAGGATCAATCAAGGTGGTTTCAATTATTACAATATCCTCCCCATCGTTTGGACAACAGAAGCAATTGTAGCTCTCGTTGGGTGTTTTGGGAGGGTTGAGGAGTTCAAGGAATCGATGGAAGAGGTGAAATTCATAGATTGAAGGTTTCAAATATCTTGCCCATGGGAAGCAGAAAGAAGTTGAAGCATTGGATCGACAATAGATGCCTCTTTGTTGAAGTGGTAGTAGAAGAAGGGCCTGATCAAGATTGATCTCCTTTGCGGCTAATTCAATTGCTGAGATTCCTGATGATGGAATGGAAGATGAAGGGGGTTTTGCGAGTAAAAGTTCCTAATGAAGTCCTGACCAAGGTATTTCATAACGATAATGGTAGCCGTAACTGACATCATTGTTACCTTTATGATATGGGCCATAACGACTATTACGGCCCCCATAATAGCCGTCACAGTCTCTTTTTTATTTTAAAAAATAAAACTGAAAACCTATATCTACCCCATAACAGACCGTTACAGAGGCCGTTACAACCTTTATGGAGGGCATAATGGGCCGTTACGAAGGCCGTAACAGCGGTTACAGGTCATTTTTTCACAACGTCGTTACTGGTATTACTACCCCGGCACATGTAACGGTTGCCACCATTACCCTTACGCAGTGTTCGAAATATCAGTATCGCGTTATGTATCGCACCTTTGGGATATAGATATGTATCGGTCATTGCATGGGATATATCGGTTGTATCGCGTAATGTATTGTTGTTGTTGGAAACATGAGGAAATTGGTCGATTTTTTCAATTAAACTTTAGTGATTGTTAAAAAAACACATCAACACACACTTATAAATCAAAACATTACAAAAAATATGTGCACATAATAGGTTTTCTTTGTATGGGGTACTAATCTATGCGTTGTCTAACTGAATTGATACAAGTATATTCAAAGTTCATTCATATAATTTATAAATATAAGAAGACGTGTGGAAATGTAACCAATACATTCAAAAGCAAAAGAAGAATAACTAGATTAGGTTACATACATGTTTGATTTTATGTTTGGACACAAGGATTGTAAACGATTTGCGACCAAGTAGGAAATTTTGATTTTTCAACTTTCCAGAACTCAGCCCATCTCCTCCAAATCTCAAAATTGAAGCTTCTAATCCATGTATTTGTAACAATTTGATACTAATTTAACATGATTTACTTGGGGGGGGGGGGGGGAAAGATTGAAAATTTAAAATGCTCAACGACTCGAACATGTGAGATGTATTGCACTACTTGTGAGTTTCGTATCGCACATGTGGGATACAAGATATATCGTGGGATATCGTCGATATTTAAAACATTGCCCTTACGTAACGGCTGTTACGGCACACCATCGTCCCAACATTTTGGGAAAACTGACAATCGTAGTTTCATCATCTTCCTTAGGTTCCATGGATTCTCCAGCGAGGTTGTTCCTATTGGAGGAAGATGGACCACAGAAAACCGTCGTCTGCAATGCACCAGAAAGTGATGCTACTGCCTAGTGCACCCCCGTCAAATTCTACAAAAAATTGTAGTCTCCCAATGATGTCAAACACATCAAATTTCAAATTTTAAATGCATGATAGCAGGTCAAAGCAAGGAGTTCCTCGAAGTTGCCAATTTAAGCATGAAGCAAACAAAGAAGTCACTTGATGGGGTTGATAATGGAGTACTTTTCCACTCCAGTCGATTCAATCTAAGTTTTGGACGTTGATGGCTATCTCAATTGTCTTCCCCTCATCCTGTCTATGCAAGGATTTTTTATTTTTCTTTTGGAAAGACGATACAACTTTATTAGAGCTAGAGGCCAAAGAAAGAAAAACTACACAAACAGAAAGAAAGGAAAAGAAAAACAACAACACGGAAAAGGAAATACACACACACACACACACACACACACACACACAAAACCCAAAAACCCCAGCTTAGAACATCTCAGGGCAACCACTCAAATAACAACAAGAACGCCCAATTCATCACCCCATTCAAAGAGCTATTAAAGATCCAAAAGACGCGATTGCTTCTTTCTAGCCAAATCGACCATAATGTGGCTAGAAGGGCAAGCTTCCATCTACAAATACTCAAGTGACCCAAGCCGCCATGCCAATATCGAAATAGAGCATCTATTGAAACAAGCATAACCCAAGAAATGCTTAAAGATCAAAAGATGCTAGACCACACAACCCTGGAAAAGGAACAGTGAACGAAGAGGTAATCCACAAACTCCTCTGTACTGAAGCAAAGCAAGCATTAGGAAGCACCATGTCTCTTTTTTGAAGGTTATCGATTGTTAGGATCCTTTTTCACCTAGCGAACCAAGTGAACGCAACAATTTTTAGACGAGCCCCATAAGTTGTGCAGTGGCAATCACCCCTAGATTTAGATTGAGATAATTTCAGCTAAAGAGAATGAATTGAGAACCTCCCAGATTTCCCCAACCGCCACACTAGAGAATCCTTCACTTATGACGAGATTAAAAAACCTAGTAAATGAGACAAAAGATGGAGCAAGTCATCGAATTCAAAGTCATGAAGATCCCTATGACAAGGGGTGCCTAGTCACCCTGCCGTCCAACGAAGAGACACAATTGGTGACAAAAATATTTGCCACTGGGTAGGGGATAGCCAACTTCAAGAAAGACAATTAGAGCGAGGAATCCTCGCAACAAATATCCTCCCAAAACTTAACCCCGGACTCCTCCCCTATGGCAAAGCTGAACCTTTCTATCACCCTAGGGACCACCCGAGTAATAAATTTCCAAAGAAAGGAAGCTCTATAAAAAGAGAAATCTTTAATCCACCAGCCCATGGAGGTAGAGCCATACTTGGCAGTAACAATTTTTCACGGCAGACTAAACTCTTTAACACCAAAATGCCAAACTACTTACCCAAAAGAGCGGAGTTAACAAGATCAAGCCGCCTAATCCTAGCTCCCCCTTCATTGTAGGGGCAACAAGCCTCTTTCCAATTCAAGAAGTGAAATTGGCCTTTGGACTTGCCAAAGAAAATTCTATCTGAGCTTATCAATATGCTCGAGCACTGCCATAGGGCACCTACTTAAGGTCATAAAGTAAAGAGGAAATCTATGCCAGGGATTTAAGTGGGGCTATGCTGATATTAGTCATTGCTCAGCTTCAAGTGTTCAGTGATGTGCAAGAGGTTGGTGATCAGTTCTAGGGTGTTTGGTATCGGTTACGTATCGGCCGATACATAACGGTAATGGCCGACACCATTACACCATCCAGGGTCGAAACGAGCACCCCCCCCCCCCGGCCGATTCTGTGACCGTAATGGCCATTATTGGCCTAAAGAAAAAATGAAAAAAAAAAGAAAAAAAAAGAGTACATTTCTTACCTCCTCCTTCTTCTTCTCGGGCTGCGGCCCCTCTCATTTTCTCCTTCTTCTTCTTCTTCTTCTTCTCGGGCTGCGGCTGTGGCCCTGCTGCAACTGCAGCTCTCGTTTTCTCCTTCTCTCTCGTTTTCTCTTTCTTTCCCTCTCGTTTTCTTCTTCTCTCTCATTTTCCCTTTCTTTCCCTCTCATTTTTTTTCTTTTTCCCTCTCATTTCTCTCTCCCTCTCTCTCGGTCTAGAAAAAAAATGAATGGGCGCGTGGCTGTCACCTTATTTGTTTAAGTGGTCTGCGGCGCACACCGCTTAGTGCACTTGCATTGTTTTAATGCATGCAGCCCACCTTGATTTATGTATTGTATTATATACCCATGCCACCCATCAGTTTTTCCTGATCATTTCGAGGTATGGTCCCTAAAATGAAGCAGATCCAGATCTCCAGTGGACCGCATGGTAGGATTGAATGCCCACTGTGCACATGCATTGTTTTAGTGCATGTGGCCCACCTTGATTTATGTGTTGTATTATATATCCATGCCATCCATTAGTTTTTCCTGATCATTTCAAGGCATGGTCCCTAAAATGAAGCAGATCCAGATCTCAAGTGGACCGCACAATAGGATTGAATGCCCACTGTGCACTTGCATTGTTTTAGTGCATGCGGACCACCTTGATTTATTTGTTGCATTATGTATCCATGCTACCCATCAGTTTCTCCTGATCATTTCAAGGCATGGTCCCCACAATGATGCAGATCCAGATCTCAAGTGGACCGCACAATAGGATTGAATGTCCACTGTTAAAAACTTATTACGGCCCACTGTAATGTTTATTTACCATCGAAACTACTGATAAGGTTGCATGGACCTGGATCAAGGAAAACAAAAGTCGCAGCTTAAAAATAATAAAATAAAATAATAATAATAATAAAAGTTTTAATTGTGGGAATTCAATCCCTACTGTGTGGTCCACCAAAGATTTGGATTTGCCTCATTTTTTCGACCATGCCCTAAAATGAGTTGGCAAAAAGGATGGACAGCATGGATATACAACAAATGCACCAAGAATTCAAGGTGGGTCCTATGTTCAGGGCGTCATTCACTAACGGTCCACCTAAGGTTTAAATTTGCCTGTTTTTTAGGATCATGCTTTAAAGTGAGCTGGCAAAATAGATTGACGACACGGATATACAAATACATGAAGGGGGACCCCAATTTCAAGGCCTCACCCACTAGTGGTCCACCTTAGATATGGATCTACCTCATTTTTGGACCATGCCTTAAAATGATTTGATAAAATGGATGGATGTCATTGATATACAATACATACATCGTGGTGGGCCCTATGTACGTGGCCATAAAAATTGTCCATGAGTCATACATTAACTCAAAATTAAAAAATTAAATTATGGCACTATTGTTGCCATGTCACAATTCCAAAATTAAATTATTTAAATGATTTTCACTGTTAATTTGCAAACACTTGTTTTTCTGAAATAGGATTATTTGATATTTTTCATTCATCATTGTTCAATAAATATCCACCAATCCATTACTGAGATAAGTGCCAATAGATTGCATGAATTTAACGTTGATTTGGGGCATCAAATGGTCCACCAAATTAGCTCTAAATCGACAACACTATTTACTTGAATATAATTTCAAATTTTTTCTTAAGATTTATTGGGAAAAATTATATTAATTTGTTAGATATATGAATTATATAATTGGACATAAAAGTCCCTAGATTGTATGTTGAAATAAAATGTACACAAGTCACAAGGTATGCAATACACCAATACTAACAAATATGAGATATTTTGGTATTAGATTCATTCTAATTAATTCGTATTGATATTATATAGTTAGATAATTAAATATAAAATATCTATAGCTAATACCAGGTTGTCTGGTTCATAAATTCATCAGATAGTCCGATACAGCTTCTCACCAAAGAGTGGACCGTTACACCACCATAAACATGTTCCAATTTATAAATGAATGCATATTTGGAATGCTTAGAATATTTCAGATTTAATCCATATTTTTTCATATTTTTTTGGCAAAATAAAAAATAAAAAATTGCACCGTTACGGGCTGTTACATCCCCGTATCGCCAATACACCCCCATATCCGTATCAGTATCAGTGGGCACCGTTATGCCAACCGATATCGATACGGAATACCCACTACTGCCTATTTGGGTTGGGTCAATTCTTGGAATCTGTCACAATGGAGGAAATGATGATCTGAGGCTGCAAAATCCTCATTCAGGTTAGGAAAGCTGTAGGGGCTCCTTCTAGGGAGAAAGAGAACATCCATGCAATTATGCAGTCCTTGGAAGAGAGCCACAAAAATCAGCAGTGCTCAAGGCAGGTTCCCAGTAAAAGGGAATAAAAAGGTATGCCGGGATTGCCAAACCTATCTTCTTCAATTAACTATGTCAAAGGAGGAGGGGGGCATCAGGATTTTGATGACAACAGAAATAGGAAGATTGAGAGCATCAAGGGCAGGGCCTTAGCATCTCCTATAAATGAACATGATTCTAAGGCTTGGGCACCCAGAGAAGAGGGCTCAGTTTAAGGAGCTTTGCCCATCTCAGAAGGCTCACCCAGTTGCCTTCCAGGAGGCTAACATTTAGAAACACGAAAAATTGTTTAAATCTATCTGGGGTGGAAGATCTTCATATTGGGCTGTGTTGGAACTTGGAATGAAAGCGAGGTACTGATGGAATTGCAGTTAGATGGACCACAAACTTTCTCCAGAAATTGGATCTTCTATTAGGTTAGTTGTTTATTTCAGCTCTATTTCTGGATCCAGCAGATAGATTTAAGTGGGTTTTTATTGCAGCTCATGGCCCCTGAAACAAACTGAGAAGGGTCTACATTTTGGGAAGAACTTAATTCTTTAAGATTGAGCAACCTCAAAATGGTTTTATTAAAACATTAATAAAGTTTTCCAGTTTCAGAGAAGCTCATCCTCTTTAGAGTCAATGCATATTTCATTTTATACATAATCCTTCACTATTTAGACACTCAAATTTGCTTAACGTGTAACATACCTGGGTTATCAATCCATGGAATCTTCCATTTACCCTTATAGTTTGGATTCTTGATCCTCTGTGATGCCACAAAATATTTAAAAAACGAGAAACAAATTATCAAACTACAGCACCTTCTCAAGTTCCAAATTACTGAAATTAGTTGGAACAGCTCAAGAAATCAAACCTTGGGCTTCCATGGTCCCTTGTACTTTGGATTTGGTATCTTTGGCGGTTTCCATATTCCGTCTTCATCTTCATCCCATGAGTCAGGCTGATTAAGAGGAGTGAGACTTTATTTTGTCATATCATTAGAGAATACAGACTTTTCTATAGAACATACCATTTTGATAGCAAGAACAGTGATTCCAAAAGTGTTACATTGTGTGTGCGCGCTTCATTTTGTGTGTGTGTGTGTGTGTGTGTGTGTTTATCTATTTATTATTTGTGTAATGTGTGTCTGAGAGAGAGAGAGAGAGAGAGAGAGAGAGAGAGAGAGAGAGAGAGAGAGAGAGAGGAAATCAATCTATTATACTCTGGTTCAACCACAGAGATGTACAGATTGAAAAATAAAAAGATGAAACCAGTTCGGGCTTCTTAGATAATGGCTTTTTAAGAGGATCACAAATTTAACTGTAATTGTCAATAGTCCGAAATTTTTAAGTCAGCACTAAGCAGGGGCCTATTATGCTTATGATTTTATTTTTTATTTTTTATTTAATGACATCAGGGTGTCCCCACCCCAATTTGAGGCGAGACTATACTATTCCCTGCGGATGCATGCAATCACCCACAAACCTCGTACATCGGGTAACCCCAGGGATGGGAATCGAACTCGCATCTCTGGGGAGCACACCCACGACACTTGCCATTCGCCCAAACCCCGTGCAGGTCTAATATGCATATGATCAACTACTGGAACATCATATTCATTCGACTGCCCAAGGTTATTGACCAATTTTTTTTAGAAAAAGCTTTTGGTAGCAATAACAGACCTCTTTAGCCTTTGGATCAGGAATTTCAGCTGGAATTGAGTCATGTCCCTGCAGTGACCAAAAAGTTGTAAGACAAAATTCGAAAGTATTTAGTTGGAATGAAACCCAAACAGTGAGTGCAATTGAATACCTCTGGCTTGACATCATTAGGGTCATCAATATACTCCCTATCATCCCAGTCTTTGGGCTGTCAATAGAAAAGGGTACATGCATTGGAAAACAAGCTACAATAAAAACACCGAACTGCAGAAAATCCATAAATCATAAAACATTAAAAAAAAAAGGTAGAACAGCAGGATGTTAGATCCAAGCAAAACCTTTTTCGCATGGATATCTTTGATTTTACGAGGAGGAAGAATATCCCAATCGGTGTACATGCTTCCTGATTCTCTCTCTCGATTGTCAACCAAAACACTATAACTAGCATCAGGCCTAAGAACAAATGTGTATACGTGTGTTAGCTTGTCTGTTTCGCATTGCAAATCCTTCTTGATAGGATAGTTCTGCCCCTGGTAGGAAAGTATGACATGGAGCTTCTTTGTCTGTGTTCCGCATATATCCGGACCGAACATTAAACTGCATAAAGGAAATTGCAGATCATGAGAGGCAGAATATATCAGAACTAAATATAAGGAAACCAATCAAGGAGATACTCCATTTCCTTTCATAAGTGCTGGGATACGGGTTCAATGCATGGCTCATATATAAGGAAAAGAACCTTAGGGTGTGTTTGGGTGCTAATACTCCGTTTCCTTTTTTTAGTGTTGGGATATGGGTTCAACGCACGGCCCATATACAAGGAAAAGAACCTTAGGGTGGGTGCTAATAATTTTCCATTTCCTTTTATAAGTGTTGGGATACATGTTCAACACATGGCTCATATATAAGGAAAAGAACCTTAGGGTGTGTTTGGCTGCTACTGCTTTTAGCAATGAATAGTAAGTGCACCACAGAATTGGCAGTGAGAGGAGAACAGATTGCAGCTGTTCTCTTGCTAGATTCGGAGCTATAAAAAAAAAAAAAGAAGCAGCAGAAAGATGGAATCTTGCTTAACACAGTTTTCCATTTTCCGCACTGCTCCAAGCACACAAAAGAATAATTCTACCAAGAAACTAAAATAATGTCGATGTGGAGTACATCCAAACAGGTTAGAGTACAAATTTACCATCCAGCCCGCGGAAAATGTCCATACTATCATGTGTGTACGACATAGAACTCATCCAAAAGCTTGCCCCACTATGAGGATCTCCTAATGTGAAAATCAGCCCAATCCCAAGCTAGTGGATGGGTTGGACCTTGCATGTCTCTCCCACCCTTTGTAATCACAGAGGCGACGCTACCATAACTTAAAGAGGTGCCAACCTGTATGGGGCCCACCATGATGTGTGACATCCTTTCAGTCCATCAAGCAAGATGATTTCATTGCCTCAAGTTCGCCTTGAAGCACAAAAATCAAGCCAACCAGACTCCTGGGTGGGCCACACCGACGGGAAAACATAAAATCGTGACTAGAACCTTTAAATTCGCTTGGTGTCGCCCACCTGAGTTTTGGAATGGACTGATTTTCAATGTTCCTGCATACTAGTCGGGTGCATCTGATGAATGGATTGGATGGCATATATGCAACTCAATGGGCCTAAAAAAAGGGACTGGGAAGGTTTATTGGTTGGGCATCATCTCGCAACTACCCCTTGTGGTGTGGCCCACCTGAGTTTCAATGAAGTTGAAGTGCACACCTTATGGACAAGGTGTGTTAGAGTTTTTGGAAACACAACAAAAAATTAAAGCTTTTGAAAATACAAATTAGTTGACTAAGAGGATCACCATTTAAACATCATCGAGTTTTCTATTGGAAACAAAAAAACAGAGATTCTAGGTTCAAAGTTGCCTCTCAATCGTCGATGTTGAAATCCATTCAAATGTCGATGTCATACCACAAAAGTACAAGGTTCTCTCCCAGATGAGATGAGAAGGAAAGCCAACACACAAACCTTGGAATGGGGCTAGGGCAGCTCAAAAGAGATGCTCACTCAATAGACCCACACATGTGGACGTGTGGATGCATGAGGAAAGAGAAGCAATTTCTCCTCTTCTCTATCTCAATTATCTCTCTCTACGCTGTGACGCCCTAGGGTGTATGGGTGTCCAAGGCTCTCTCTCTCTTTCTCTGTACTCTCCCTTTGGGATGAGATCTAATTTATAAGGAGTAAGGATTTTAGGGAGAAGTGCTCCACAACCCAATAGACTTTGGCATACCCCACTACATCTAATGTTTGTAATCCCGGCTAACCATGTAAGGAAATGGACTCTATCCCTCCACTAAACATGACCATCCATCCTTGATCCAATTCCCATGCAAATCAAGTGGACTACAACATTTCAACCGTTAGAATTATCATCAAGCACGATGAAAATATTTTAACAATTAAAACAAAAGATCAACAATGGAAAACATTTTTAAAACCATTTGAAACCTTTGGGGTCTGGTACCAATAAAAAACCACTTGATGGATGGTCCGATCTTCCAAATCTTAGTCATATGAGTGCCTTTACGAGACCAATGGATCCCTTGTTGGATCATATAAACCTCAACCATATCCTAATGCATGAACCCAACAACACTCACATATGAGCCACGCCAATTGACTTTTATGAGGCAAGCCAAAGCGCATTACATCAGGAACTTGAACCCTCCTTTCATCCTTAGGTCTAGGGATTAGTAAAAGCTAGTACATAAACAAATCGATTATCGTCCAGGCATGATGGGTCTCCCGGTTAAGAGACTTGAATTGATCATCCCATGTAAGTATTCAACGAGTCTAATACCAAGATCTCATTTACATCTGATTTAGCCCTCCCAAAAAACTTTGAAACCGACCCACTGTGGTTTTGGAAGCATCGGTTATTTCTCTCCCAATAAAGTCCAAATCATTGTAAAAAAAAGGACATCTTCCAAAGCAACCGCCCCTTCTTCCCGATCCCTCCCCCAGGCCAGGCTAGGAACATGCCCCAATGGATCCCAACATCACTCACAACTTGCCAAACTCCGCCAAGAACCACTCAGAAAGCACAATAGCAAAAAGGGCAATGCATAAAGAGATGATCAACCAATTCCTCGTTTTGCATATACATCACGAAAATATTGATGATCAACATCTTCCTCTTATGAAGATTGTCGACCGTAAGCACATTATTCTTGCCCACCATTCATTTGACAAAGCCGCTTGGGGGGCCTCTTACGATAAATTCCGCCTACAAGGAGTAGACCACACCACCACATTACTTGAAAGTAAATAGCACTAAGCAATGGGTTTTGTTCAATTTCAGGGCTAATCTTGTTGACCTTGAAAACACACCGCACATTGACCTCTCACCCATCCAAGTGTCCTCCCAAAACTGAATCCTCTCACCCATCCACACATAGGACCCATGGTCATCAAGATCTATGGATAAGATCATCAATCAACGGTTAAGAATAACAAATCAGCTTTGCAAGGCACAAAACACTAACGAGGTGAATCTGATGGACACATAACAATGGGCCCCATATAGGACAACACCAACGGTAAGTTACGTAATGTTTACATTGTGATCATTCTTCTATAAGCATACATACGTCTACAGGAAATGCTAATGTCCCAGCTTTATGAGATGCTTGCAAAGTTCCAAAGCTTTTTGAGTGACACGTAAAGCGAGTCATAGATGCAGATGGTCCACTCATACAACCATATTGGTATATCCAAAGATCATGAGTTTGTTAGAGTCACTGCCTAAGACATTTGTAGTAGCATAAATGCGGTAAATCCAGCAGTCCATTCAATCGTACCAATCGGGGCAAGACATTGTGCAAAAATTAAGCTGAGAAGATTATCCTAACCCTTTGAACCCGGGCCATTTTGTTATAACCGTTCATTTTTTATGAGCCTTAGATATGATGGTTAGCATCATCAAATCAAAGTGCTTGTTGGGAATCATAAGCAATCAATGGTAGGACCAGTGTTTTGAATAGTGCCCCTAGTGCAGCAGTAGTGTCTGTAGCATAGCGTAGCTACAACGCTACATGGCGTAAATCCCCTATAACGTACTACAGGGGTTGAAGTGTATGTAGTGTACACGTGGCATACGTAGCGCACACTATGTTTTTCATATAAATGATAACAATATTTTGTTTGTACTTGATACTCTTAACTTGTGGGATTTTAATTTCTTTTCATACTTGTGACTTGTGGTTTCAATTAGACATTATCAATTAAAGTGATTTGCTTCGAAAGTTGTTGATGTGCTAATGATTTCATTTGGTTTATAACTTATATATGTGAATTGGTTTTTGATAAATGATAATTAATAACTTGTTTGAATTAAATTGGTTTATAACTTTATATATGTGAATTGGTTTTTGATAAATGATAATCAATAACTTGTTTGCATTGAAAAGATGAATCATCTTTTAGGCATTTAAATTTATTTTTTTTTACCATTTACCATAGTTTTCCGATTTTAAAATTTAAAAATATAAGTATCTTGTAGGTGTAGCTTGCGTTACTTACGCTACACGCTACAGAGGGCTAAACACTAAGCAACACGCTCCACTATTTAAAACATTGGGTAGGACCTACTGAATAAATGTTTCAAGATGATAATTGGAACTATTTTCTTCCTCTGCTAGATCTTAACTGCCTATTTTCATGCAATTGATCAAATGGTTAGGTTCTTCCAACCAACGTGATTTTTGCACCATGGCTTGCCCCATTGGTATGATTGAATGAGCTAACAATAAGAATAAATGCTTGCTAGGATGACTTCATTACTTCTATCATTCACATCCACAACTTTAGTCATTTATATCTTGTGTCTAAATCGATATAGTTTGTAGTTAATTTGCATAAAAACCTATCGTTTTCATTGAGCAAAACAAATCTCAATTAAATGATAAGGGTAATTTTGAAGGTCACTCTATTTAAATTGAGCAATATGATTACCTGCCAAAATGGTTATTTTTCTCAATTCAATGTAGGAAATTGTCATTGAAGGAAACGAATGAATAAATATATCAGTTCTCAGAAAAGAGGAATGATGCACATGAATCACCTATTTGGAAGAGTGTACCCAAGAATACAGTGACAACATGAGTTCCTGCCAAGCTGAGGAGCAAACTAAGTTGCTTTTGAGATAATTTGCGCCCCTCGGTAGATTTTACGGGTGCAGTAAGTTCTCAGCATACTAACATCAAGATACAGTTTCCTAGCATAAAAACATCAACAACATGCACAAATTGCATAGTGCACAACACCAATTCCCACGAGACACTTCTCTAGATGCCCGAAGCATTAAAAAGCATAAAGGGAGGTAAAGCATTTTTCAAGAAGACGGAATGAGAAAGAGGATTTTTCTAAGTAGAGAACCTAAAAAGAGCCCTCTCTAAATAAGTGTTATCCCACTTTCCTTTACTGAACAGTCACATACCCAATTGGGATGCATCCTTGTACTAAAAAAATGCGTCTCACACATGGAACCAGTCTTAAAATGAGAAATGGACCACATCCAATGGATAAATAATGTTCCAAAATATTTAATTAGTAATGATTAATTAAAAATAATTAAGCAAAATAAATTTTGCAAAAATGAAGCTTCATACATGCAAAGTACCCAATTAAGCCTACCGGGCCAGGATTTGCACCCCCTTACATGCAAGTATTTTGTAAATGTGCCTAGTTAATAGATTTTCCCACTAGCATGGGCATCGAGATCTCCCAAAAGCAAATATATGCAAAATAATTTACAAGCATTCTCCACTTTTCATAAAATTTCCATGAGGGACTAAACTTCCCCATAAGGAAAAGCATAAATAAGGCTTTTATAGTTGTTTGTTCAAATCACATGAAAATTCACAACTACTTGTATTATTTTGAAATACAACAACAATCCCTCACCTTCAAAATAATACCAAAAGGAATATTATGGGAATATCGAAGAGCTGATCATAGAGATGAATTATCTTTAGCATCATGTTATGAAACTTTCTTGATGTAGAAGAAAGTGAACTAAGTCTTCAACTAATTTTTATTTTATTTTTATTTTTTTTGAAGACACAGGGTGTCCCCACCTCTTTTTTGAAGTGAGACTAATCCCTACGGATACACGCAATCACCCACAACCAAGTCTTCAACTAATTTTATTTAGCATAAACCACAAACGAGACAGTAGAAAGTCTTCAAGGTGTCCAGTGCTGCACATGTTGACCATGTTCAATATTATGGTTCATGAGCACACTAGGGAATTAGTCCAATTCTCATACAAATCAACCCATTCAACACTCATATAAGTGAGTTCAAGGGCGCCTCTATAATATTACTGCCTCAGATTAAATATTAAAAACTCAGTAAGGGATTACACAACCTTGATCAGTTATAAAGAGTTGCATTATACACCATAAAGAGGGACTCATACAATAATTTCTCCTATATATCAGTTATAAAGAGTTACATTATACACTATAAAGAGAGACTCGGACAATAATTTCTCCTAGATACAAGTGCGTTTCAACCAGGAATTACATAAAAACATATTTTACCCATCGAACCTGGTTATTGAGATCTCCAATTCCTATGGCTTAATTTTTCTACCTTTTCCCTAGCTAGTCCTTTGGTTAAAAGGTCCATTGTGTTCTCATTGGACCTTATAAAGGATAGAGGCATTACACCACTTTTCAGAAGTTATCTCACACAACCATGCTTCAAACAGATTTATCTGGATTTTTCGTGATCACCATCACCACCTAAGCCTTATCCCAAGTAGTTGAGGGTTGGCTGCATGAATCCTTTTCCGCCATTCCACTCTAACCATAACTTCAGTTAGACCATAGGTCATCAAGCATTTACTTACTACCTCCACTCACGTCCTTTTCGGCCTTCCCCTTGCCCTTTTAGAGCCTTTAACTTGTATAAACTCACTCCTTCTGACTAGCACAGTTCTTGATCTCCGTTGCACATGACTAAACAATCTAAGTCTACTTCCCCTCATCTTGTTACATATCTAGTGTTTTCATAATAATATTTGTTATTAGCTCTTCCTATGGCAACCAAACCATTATAGTGAATGGATATATATAGGTGTTATTGGTTGCACCCAAAAGGGTATGTCCATTAATAGAGTTTTTTAATCCACTCGACATCCTCATCTATTGTTCTTAAAGTAATCAATTCTAAATCCATAGTGGAATGAGATATACAAGTTTTTTGAACATGTTTCACTAATAGCTCATTTGTATTGGGGGTATATGGATGACCTCAATATCTCAATAAAAACATCATAGAATACTAGAATATTGTACTCATATAGCCAAATATTGGTATCGTATTGGCCGATACGGATGTATCATATCTGTATTCGCTTGATACGATACGCGATACGGGCCTGTATCGGCCATATCGGTATCGGTTGGCCTGTACCGTATCCCCTTTTTCCCCCTTTTCGATCTCTCCCTCATTTCTCCTCCAAGCTTTCAAATACATCAACCTATAGGAATTTTCAGCGCCATAAACAGCTACTTGGAGGATCAAAACATTGAATTTAAGCCAATTTGAAGGATCGAAACAGTATGGGGCCGGTTTTGAAAAAATTGGAAAAAACGTATTTTTGAAAAAAAAAATCTATTTTTTCTATTGATCCTTGTTGAAATCCATATTAATGTTTATTATATGCCTAGATCTACCAAAATACCAAAAACTACCAGATTTGAAGATCTTTTGATCATTTATTGGGTTTTTTTTTAGCATTTACACCCGATTTTTTTGAAAATTTCGAAAATCGCATTTAAAAAAAAAAAAAAAATCCAATCTCAGATTTGGAGAGGGGAAACATTTCCGATCAGATCTACAGAAGATCTAATCAGAATATATATATATATATATATATATATATATATATATATATATATAAGTTATAAAATCCGTTGAAATTTCTGGAAATTCCAGTTTTTTTTTTTTAATCTGATCTCAGATCTGGAGAGGGGAACCATTTTCGATCAGATCTGCAACTGATTGGAAAAAAAATAAAATTTATTAAATATAATGAAAATTACGAAAATTCCATATATATATTTTTTAATCTGATCACAAATCTATATACAGGCCGATATAGGCTGATACGGCCCCGATTCCAATACACGACGCCATATCGTATCATTTTTCCATGGGGCCGATACGGCAGCCGATACCATCATTCAGAACTATGACTGTACTTAAAGGGAATTATCATCCTTGTGTTTGGATAGACTTGACTGTCTGCAATTGTGATTCCCATAACTTTAAATACTTGCATTTAGAGCAATTATAAGTCACAAAATTGCAGGTGGTTTTAATTACACTACAAAATCGTCCAATCCTTGATCTTGACCATCCATCATGTGAGTCCCACCCTCAATCGCCCATCACTATATGAATCACTTTCATTGATGCTCCTAGTTGTCCAACAGTTAAAGGGACAATCCATATTGATCATACTATAAATGGTATGATCATTGATCTAGACCATCTACCATGTGGACCCCACCCTTGATTGCACATCACTATAGAAAATTCACTGGTTGGATGATCCTAACCATCTGTCCTATGGTATGGAAATGGACGGTCCATATTGATCATCCTAAAAACGATCCAATCATTGATCTAGAACATCCATTATGTGGATCCCACCCTTGATTGCCCATCCCTCTAAAAACTCACACATGTCGAGTAATCATAATCGTCCATTCAATGCTTAGGGAAATGTAGGGTCCATATTAATCATACAACAAATGGTTCAATCATTGAACTAGACCACCCATCATGTGTTCCATTCTTGATTGCCCATCACTATAAAATAATCACTTTCTCATATGACAGTAACGGTCCATTCATGGTTAGGCAAATGGACAACTTTTAGGGTGTGTTTGATTTCCCAAACCTTTGGTAAATACACTACAAATGGGTAATAATTATTTCACTGGGTAATCACAGCATTTTTATCGATGCTTGATTTGATACTAACCTTTTTAATATCTAAAACCGAGGACACTACCAAATATATGTGGGGCCCACCGTGATGTCTGTGTCTTATCCACACCTTCCATCTGTTGTGCCAGCCGAATTTAGAGCTTGACCAAAAAAATGAGGCTGATAGAAAGCTCAAGTGGACCACACCACAAGATTTAGGGAATCGAACATCTACCATTAAAAATGTATTGGTGCCACAGTTTCCTTTAGTGTGGGCCACTTGAGTGTTGGATCAGCCTAATTTTTTGGCTCATGCCTCAAAATGTTACGATAAAACAGATGGACGGCGCAGATATATCATATATATCATGGTGGGGCCCAAAAATTTTAACCAGACTTTTTTACTCGGTTTTCGAAACAGAAATGCAAGTGCATTTTCAAACAGGTGGAGTAATAATTACTAATTCCCAAGGCATTTACATGCGATTTGGAAAATCAAACAGGCCCTTATTAATCATAATATAAACAGTTGACCATTGATCTAGACCATCTAGCATGGTCCCCCCCCCCCCCCCCCATCTTGAGAGGTAACTGAAAATTTATTTAAAAAGCCCGAAGAAGTTGGGAAAAGAATAGCTTGAAGGCTAGAACAAGAAAAAAAGATCAACAAACTGAGCTGTCTTTACATAAGGAGCCCACACCAAAACAGCGCATTTGACAGAGTTAATGACCCTCTCAACTGAAGAGTTCCTGCTTTGGAAATGCAGACTGCTGCAGTCATTCCATATGAATGAGAAAATCCCCATAATAACAAGCCGCCAAACTGTTTTCCAAGACTTGCCAACAACCCCTCCACGGGTAGCAGTTCGGCATTACCCAAAAAAAAAAAAAAAAAAAAAAAGGAAGCAGAGAAGGAAATAATCCCAAACTTTGCCGGTGAAGGAATATGGATGGAAGGATGGTCAATAGATTCTGCGTCCACCATACACATTAAGCATATGGTCAAGTGAAAATCCTTTTTCTTTTTGCATTGTGATTCCCTAATTTTGGAGTATAAAGATGCCCATTAGGCATTTGAATATCCTGGTATTCTAATGTCCAGCAAACCCAAATGCAAAAAAAAAAAAAATCACACATCCAAATGCCCCCAATCCAAACATGCCCCTAAGTGAGGTTTAAGATGATTCATCACCGCCATCAATGCTAGTTTGCTCAAAATATAAATTAGTCACAGATTGTTGGTGTATTTCAAAACAATACAAGCGTTGGTAAGTTTTCACATGGTTTGGAAAAAAAAAAACTTAAAAAGCCTTATTTGTTGTTTGTGCCTTGTGGGAAAATTGTCTCACATGGGAAGTTTACAAGAAAACTATTATACACCATTCCACCTCCTTTTGTTTTTGAGAAGTACCAAAACTAGCATCTTATTTGTGGTTTGAACCTTGGGGAAAATTGTCTCACATGGAAAGTTTACAAAAAGTAAAGAAATCTAATACACCATTCCACCTCCTTTTGTTTTTGAAAAGTACCAAAACTAGTATCTTAACCCTACATGCACATGAGCCCAGTTTGGGAGCCGAGCCAATGGAAAAATCAGTTAACCAAGCGCATGTGCACAATGCTACAATGTAGATGGGTGCAAATCCTAGCCCGATAGGCTTGGAAGGTCCACTCCTTCACATGTGCAATGCTTGGTTTTGCCAAAAGTAATTTCACTTAATCATTGATTTATTAGGTATTTTGGAATGTTATATATATGTTGGACATGGCTAACCTCTCGAGATCATTTCCATTGAGCAAGAAGTCTCTTGGTTTATGGGTGCTCCCAATGGATGACTATTCAGTAACAAACAGAAAGTGGGAGAACACTTATACGAGGCTTCATGTTGGGGTTTTCTCCATCGAAAGAAAAAAAAAAACCCTCTCCTTTTGTCTTCTTAAACTGGTTTTTTACATTCTGGGCATACAAAAAGTATGTTTGTTGGAGATTGGTGTTGGCCAATCTGCAGATTATGCATGCTTTACACGAATGTATCGTAGGGATAACACATTGGGAATTTCTGCATTGGAAGAATCTACACAAGTGCACGAACTATATCAAAGCAAGCAACCTGCTTCTCACCTCAATCTAACAAAAAATCATATCATCTTGAACTGGTTTTTTGTATTTTGGCATATAGAAAATAGTGTTTGATGGAGATTAGTGTTGGGCGGATGTAGATTATGCATGCTCTACGCAACTATATCCTCGGGATAACACACTAAAAACCTACTGCACTGGAAGAATCTACCCAGAAGCATGAGCTATATCAAAGAAAAAAATCAAGTTCGCACCTCAACACAACAAAAAATCTATCATCACTTAGTTCTCAGATACACTCTTCCAAATAGGTGATTCAGGTGCAGCGTTCCTCCTTTCCGAGAATTGATTCATTAAGTTCATTTGTTTTTCAAAATTACAAATTCTAACATTCAGCCACTTGTACATTTGAATCCTCTTGCCACTTCATGTCGTGTGACAGACTTCTTCTTCTTCTTCTTCTTTTGATAAGACCCCACCAAAATGCAGGTCAATGTGACGGACTTTCTCCACTCCACTCAATGCATAATGGGGTTTCCACACTTTTTAAACAAAATGCTGCTTCAAAACCTAAGGGGTCATTAGGATACTTCTAAATTTTCAAGTTGTAATGATGCAGGATGGATGGCCTAAACTAGGATGATGCAGGATGGATGGCCTAAACTAGGATGATGCAAATAAATTAATTAACAGATTACTAGAGTAAATCAAAGCATAAAATAAAACCAATCTACATCAAATTTAGATAAATCAAATATTCAATTAAGCTAAAGCTCGATACCACATCACAATCACGCAAAATAGATCCTTAAGGCTATTGATCGGACATGGCCCAATAGAAGGTAGAACTTCCATCTAGCATAGTATTCATTATAGATTCAAGGATTCACTTGCGCTTTGCTAGGGTTTGAATGGATTTGGTTTTGGGTTTGAAAATCAAGAAATTAGAAATTTTGGGTTTTATAAAAGGCTAGGATTTTATAAAATAGAGAAGAAGAGAAATGATCACTAAGGGAGAGGCCGTTCGGCTATACGAACAGGTCCGTGCAGTGTACAGGCATGTCCGCATAGTCGGACGGGCAGTGTGGTTGGGTTGGGTCGGTTTGGTCAGTGATGAGTTGGGTTGACAATGGAGTTAGGGTTCGAAAGAGAAGAAGAAAAATATTCAATGGAAAAAAAGAGGGTTTGAGAGAGAGAATAAAGAAATACATTAATAGGAATAAGAAAGATAACTTGGAATCACTCCAATGGCTTCATACCAAATTCCATTCACAGAAAGTTTTCTTGCTCAAAAGATGCAATGTAGAGAAATTTCATTCAATATGTCCATCATCTCTAGTCTCAAGTCTCGAACAAGTATATATAAGAAAACTTAAGCAAACTCTAAGTCTAGAACTATTCTTCACCATCCGAATCTATTAACGGTCAATATCAGAACATAAATCTCTAATAACCTAAAATAAAACTGAAAAATAAAGCAGAAATAAAGACGTGCCACATGGCACAAGGATGATCTCCAACGTGCAACAAGTACGTCCACACGTGATCACCAAACTGATGTGTCCAAGATATCCAACAGCATGGTCTAACATTTGTAATGTCCAGATGTGGTCCAAGTCAGGCTGAGAGGCGTCCAAACAGTCCAAAGATGTATTAATCGGTTCCAAATAAGCAGCCCACATGCATCTTCCCAGTGTAGGGTCTTCAAAGATGCACAAACATGCATATGGGGTCTTTAACATGGCTAGGAACTTGAATTGGGTCCACTAGGCCCCATGTAATGATCATCTAACCATAATGAAATTGGGTTAGGGCCTCAGCTCACCTCCTCCGATAAACTTGTGTAGGTGCTCGGATGCCTTCGTCATGTAAAAACTTTATACTTACAAAGAGTTTCAAGTAAACTTTTTTACATTCTGTCATGTTTAAATGGTAAAGTGTTTATAGGTAAACAATTTTCTATATTTGGCTAACTTGGAGAGTGTTTACGAAGTAAAAGGTGGATATTCACACTAGGAATAGCATAGAGAGGTAAATCCCTCCAAAATCTTCAAATTACATAAAAGGGCTTGCTATTCGATGTGCCATTGGGTTGAGCTAGATTCAACGCACATGATGGACATATTGGATGTATTGCATTGCGCCCACCACAACAGGCCCCACAAAACATTTGGAAAGTTTTTATTATCGGGCATCCTAATCCAAATTGTTCCCCACGATGGGGGTCACCTGATTTTCAAACAGCCTGATTTTTTTGGGGAAAGAGGCTTACATCAGGGGACAGACACTGATGAAGGACGAATTGGATGTCATGCGCCCATCATAATGGGAACCACACGCAAGGGTGCATGTGTATTAAACATCATGCCCCGCCTAAGTATGTAAACTCTTTATTTGTAATCTGAATCTCTCCTTTTTCTATAGGAGCAAAAGCTTTAAACGCTTCACAAGTTGTAAACACTTTACAGCCTTTTTACCCCATCCAAACACTAATAAATGTAAAGAGTTTACCACTTAACAGTTTTACAGGCATCCAAACGACCCCTTAGTAAGCGCCATTTAGATAGTGTCAAATGTGAATTTCTGCTATATCTGGAACGAACTTGTTTATAACCAAAATTATGTTCTAAGCTAAAGCCAAAACAAGCTGGTCAAATGTTCTAACCTAACTAAAAGAAGTTGTTTCAATAGCTCATGCAACACAAGAAGAATACAAGGGGGTGTTTGGTTTTCCAATTTCTTGTGTACTGCGAAGTAAATGAGCCATCATTAACATTTCAAGGTGTTTGCTTAAACAAGAATTGTAGCTCATAAATTGAGATTCAAATACAATTGTGAAGGAAACAGATGAAGGAAATTGTAATCATTACTCTCTTTTTTTTGAGGTATAAAACTACCATTTTTACAGTGATTTCTGGACGAAACAAACAATGGTAGCAAACTCATCATTGCAATCAAATGTAGGTGATTTCACCATACAATTACAGAAGTATTACCCATTTTCAGCCATTTACCGTTGTAATTGGAAAACCAAACACGCCCTGACAAATTTGAAAATGACCTAACGAACCTGTAGGGAGTATCGCCGCCAAATTTCTTCTGATTAACATAACCAGACAGAAGCTTTATGTAACCACCTCCACATTCAATGTCCTGCTCGAATTTTATAGAATACTGGACTACCAGAGTTCTGTTCTTGTTACTGAACTCTGGTATCTTTGCAGTTATGGCAAAATGCCTGGCATCAGGATATGTTTGGATACCTGCACTCCCCCAGCAAGAAGCATGTTCTACAATCAGCTTAGTGACCAAATTCATTTTCGAGACAACCAATGGACCAACCAATCATTCATGAAACCAGTGTCTCATTCCTTAACACTAACACCAGCAAAAAAAAAACACAGCATTTACAAAACATATAAAATACTGAAACAGGTGTACTTCCCATGATGTGAACTATTAAACCAGTGCACCCTTTTTATTTATACGTATCAGGCGAAAAACAAGCTGTACTGAACAAACAACTTAGAGCTGTTGAATCAACAGCATTACGATTAATCACATAAAGTAAGCCACTATGTCCAGATACATATACTAATATCATAAGGAATGTGAAATGAGGATTCAACTTCCCGTTTTCAAAAGTTCAGGTCAAATAAAAGAAAAGGGTATCCAGTTCCAATGTGTAACATGCGAGTTTGATTTGCTTTCATGATTCTCGAAACATGTCACCATTTCCATTAGTTTAGTCTTATTAAAAGGATGGTGTTAGCAATTACCAAATGTCACCATTTGATGTTTCATTCATTCTAGCATGCAAAATTTAACAGAATAGATTTTGGGGGTTAGGGATTGCATAGCGATTAGCAAGACCATTTACAGTGTACCTTATGAAAGTATTTGTGTTTATATAACTCGATTGGGAACCTGTAAATGGAGGTAAATAGGAAATGGAATTGGAGGTGAAGGAATTGAGTGTAAATGGCTTACTCAGTTTTGTTTGGATCCAGTAAATGAAATGCATTTGAAATATGCGAGGAATTGGAATGCATTACAAATTTTCAATATATTCACAGGAATATATATCATACCCCAAATCAGCTTTAATATCTCAAATTAGTGTACATATATGATAGTTAACAAAATGATTGTATTATGCCCATTAAAATATATACTTCGCCAAAAATGAAAAAAAAATTAAAAAAAATTGAGCCTCAGGTGGGCCACAAACATAAGGATCACAAACAAGCAACTTGCCAAAACTTTTAACTAGCCATTTAGATGGTTAACATTTGGACGGTTTGGATCATTCTATTAGTGTGATTTTAGTGATGTGGGCAGTAATTGAATTGTTTCAAAGTATCATTAGCATGCCATGCGTATGGTGGACATGTGCATAACGCCACCTTTTTTTACTCGTGCAACTCTCCAAGGGAGCTCAAAAAGGCATATCACACCATTTACTTCCAAATCCTCTCTCGGAGAGAGGATTTCATTTACATGCCCATTTACTCCTATTCCATTTCATTTCCATGCATTTACTTCCATCCAAACACACCTTAAATACCATTTACGTCCATTTTTCTCCTAATTCCCCCTATTTACCTCCATTTACTCCCATCCAAACATCCCTTAAAGGAAAATGATCACATGGAGTCAACTCCACCAAAGTCTTTGTGGAGTCAAGCTCTATGGTGCCCAACCGATGTGAGCATGACCTACAATCTGCTAAAAGTTGTGGTCTACCACGTTGGCCCCTGAGACTGATAAATCAAGCCCATCCATGACTTGGGTGGCCGGCACACACCACAGGGAACAGTTGAGAGGGAAACCCACTTTCGACCATGTGGACTCCACCTTGTTGTTTATATGCCAGCCATTTCCCACACTCATGTGGGCGCCAGCCCAATCAAAGGCCTCCCTTGGAATCAGGGGCACATCTGATGAACGGGTTGGATGTCATAAAAACATCACATGGGCCACACATAGCTCCAATCCACCAGACACTCAAGTGAAGTCGACCCCATGTGATACATTTCATGTGTGTGCGCGCATTTGTATTGAGGCAATGGGCTCCAAATTGCAGTTATGCCACAATCAAGTTGGACTTGAAAGGAATAGAACTGGAATCTGAGGGGTATTTGCCTCATTATGAATAATAGGTAACATCAAATTTTGTAATTTCCTCTTGATTAAACTGATGGTTTGCAACACGAATAGACTTGTGCATGAGAAGACAACCCTAAGGTGGAGATTCTACTGTTGTCCAACTTTGAAGAGGGTATCCAGCCTCCTTGGCTTTGTATTTTGGAAATGGCGACATGCCTGTTTTAGGCTCCAATTCTGGCACAGAATAATTTATTTCTCAGCTTAATGTAAAAAGAAAACAAAACTTTCGTCATCTGATCACCTTTATCATCTGGAGCACCAGCCCATTTTCCTGCAGTGTGCTTAAATGATCCGGCTTTCCCTTCGCTCCTTTTCCAGTCTGACTTAACCCAACGGCTCTCCCAACCATCTTTAGCACAGGTACATTAAAACAAAAAAGAAAAATCAGATCTGTTCAAAGATAAAGTTTAACGGTGATTGAAAATCAGCATGGCAGAAAAAATAAAGGTAACAGATGCACCAGATTATTAGAGAGAAACAGCTACGAGATTAAGAAAGACAATGATTATGCACCGGATTATTACAGAGAAACAGCTATGAGATTAAGAAAGACGATTATTGAATAATATTGACAATCATTGATACAAGTGGCAGTTTTCAAAAAAAATCATGGTTACAAGTGGCAATGCAATGGAATGGAGTACAACCATCACTCATATATTCACTTGGGATCTATTTGGCATTGGAAGATCAAAATAACTTAGTATGTGAAATCTGTTTTTCAGGCTGTAACAATTACAGCAATAATAGACGATTGTTTGCCATCCCACATGTTAAAACAACAGTGCTAAAAATTCAGGAAAAAAGTTTTTTTTTTTC
Organism: Magnolia sinica; assembly: GCF_029962835.1. Classification (NCBI taxonomy): domain Eukaryota; kingdom Viridiplantae; phylum Streptophyta; class Magnoliopsida; order Magnoliales; family Magnoliaceae; genus Magnolia; species Magnolia sinica. Next base: position 88,735,254 of record NC_080575.1, read on the forward strand.
AAGTCACTGAAAGAAATGCAGTGTTTTAGAGCAAGACAACAGAGTTGCAACTAAAGTGGCTGTAAATCATTACAGCCCATTAGACAGTTATTGAATACTAAGATATATTTATCTTTGATTACCCAATAGACCCTTAGACCTTAGGTATTTATCTTGTTCTTAAATTTCCACATTCTTATTCATAGAATGGTAATCGAAGCTATTGTAACACAGAGAAATGCTAAAAGCCTATCTAGAATGTCCACCAAACGCGGTGGGAGCATTTGTACTCCACCCACACTGAGAACGGAAAGATAAAGAGTGAGACTCATTATCATTCCAGTCTTGTTTTGAGTTGCATCTTGCAGAGAGGAGAGATTACTGATCCTCCATGCACATTTTCTGGGACACGCCAACCCGCATCACTAAGATGTTGGAGCACATTTGACCCCTAACGATGACACATTTGATTCCATTCCCATTCCAGGTGAAAGCAAATGGACCTTATTCCCACAAGCATATAAGTACATGCAAGCAAATATCAACCTGGAGTGTGTGCGAGATCCAAGACATTCATCTGATGAGCACTCACTGGGAATGTGCCCTGGCACAAAATCAGGTCAGTCTGTCATCAGGTAGGCCACATGTTTATGGAAAAGAAATGAATGGTTAAAAATTTGGCCAATAGTCTAGAATCAATGCAATCTTTCAAAAAAAAACAAAAAAGAGAGTCTAGAATCAATGCACGCATTTGGCCCACCTAATGAGTTGGTTGTCTTAATTTTTGGGGCCTCGGCACATAAACAATTGGGGCTTGCAAGATAGATGGCTAGGATTGCGCATTCATGTTTGAAATTAGTATGTGTCACAGTAGAGGTGTGCACGTAGACGTGTGCTTAGGATAGCATTTCTTGTCTAGCATGTAAAGCATCTTCAGAAATTTGTTTTAGATAGACATGAGCTATGGTAATGCATTTAGAATAATAATAAAAAGTAGAGCTAATTGTCATGGACTTGCTAACTCCCCAGAACTCCCACTCGTGTGGCACTCATACAACAACCTAACACTACTAAAGTCAACCTATTGCACCACCAAATACTAGAACGCAAGTCCCAAGAACTTAGAATGCAAGAGAACACAAATGAGAATAGGAAAGCTTATATTGCATTAAGTAGAGACGATTACAACTCTGAGGAGTGGGTACCAGATGAAAGAGGCAGACTCCCCTTTATAAACTAGGAACTCTCTGCTAGACTCTTTAGTCTTTAAAGTTTATTTATTTATTTATTTATTGGTTGATGAATCCTTTAGTCTTCACATTAATGGCTTGGATGGGACCACATGGCATTCATCCAAATGCCAATAACACTAGACACTTTCTAGACTCTTCAACACAAGACTGGCTACCAAAACTGACCAGAGAACTTTGGTACCCTTCCAGAGATCTCTACCAAACTCTGCTATTGTAAAGTACTCTAGAATTCTCTACAACACTACATGACTTAGTATATTCTAGATTTCACTACACTCTTCTACCATGTACAAGCTTCTCATTAGTAAAATTAGAGCAAAAATGGTGTTGTTCCTCCATTAGCCCCTACACATGTGACATAATGCAAGGATTGCCAGGCTGGGAAAGGGTATTCTATTCATAGATGGAGACAAACTAGATGTGAGGGACAATGCCCAGCATGAGAGGGGACATGGAGGGAATGGGTTTCAAGAAAGAAAATAAGTCACCAGAGCAGCCAATGGCATATAACTTGGCAATAAAGAATGTTTTTTTTAAAAAAAAAGGAGAGATGGGCTCTTAGGAGTGGACCATATATTACAAATGGATTTTTTGTTGAATAGACGGACAATGTTGTCACAATGCGGACTGTTAAGTTATACGAGGTGAACCCTAGAGGCCTAGACTATGCAACATTGGTTGGTGATCTTAGATGTGTACATTAAGAGATGGAAAGGACGAGGCAAGTGTAAAAGTTGCCCAAGAATAAGGTGGTGAAATAATGTGGGGGAACTCAAAAGGGGAAAATGATGCAGGATATGAAAATTTAAACATGATATGCGAGATTCCAGGCTTTAGATCATACTAGTTCAGAAACAATCGCACAAAATTCCACATCCCACATAAGGTCAAGCACTCAACAAGGGGAATCTACGCGGGTCCAAGCCTACACATGCCAGGGCTGGATCAATTAAAATTATAGACCAACCATACTAGGGGATTTGCGTTTGTCGGAATGGAGCAGAATGAGGAAGTGGACAGGGTAGTGAAGATATTGAATGGAAAATTGTTCTCGAGATGGAAGATTGTAGTGCAGAGGGCTAAGTATGGCACAAAGGTTATGAATAACCTTAAGAAAATCAGGACAGCGGAGGAAGCAAGAAATAACAACATTGAGGGAATCAATGAGGAAACAATTCTTGAGACCCTCCAAACAACAAGAGGGAATTAAGTAAAAGGCTAAATTATATTTTCATGATGTAGTGGTGCAAAACAAAAAGGATCCCTCACCACCAACTATAGCAGTTCCCGGTGCTGAGTTTAGACACCATGAAAAATCAGGAGTAGGGTGGGCAAAGGCGATTAAGTCACATTTAGGGGATTCAATTAAGGGCGCATTCAAGCATGATATAAAACTCTTGGTTGGTGTTACAATGGAGCCTGGTGGGAATCACTAAGGAAGGGGTGATGATTACAGAGGTAGATGTTGGGCTTTTCCAAAGGTGTGGTCTCAAGTAAGAAGCAATTTTAAAAGCACTTGGAGTTAATGCCATCTAGATTTCTATGTGGCCTAATGAAGATCTGGACAGGATTGTCTTTGTGATTTGTCTCTGTCGATGGTCCGATCAAATTTTAAAAGCATAATTTTTTCCTCCCTTTATTTTTAATGTGGTGGGTGGGTCCCACTGAGATGTTGTTATAAATCCACGCCGTCCATCAGCTTGGCCTAGACATATAAGGACATGGGCCCAAAAATGAGGCCGATCAAAAACTTAGGTAGGCCACCCGAAAGAGAACGATGGGATTGGTTCCCACCGTAGAAAAAAAAAAAAAATTTGTTACATTCCAAGCACGTGAGCTAAAATTAATATATTATTATTAATGCACAAATAGATACTCAATTCCACAAGGCTATGTGACTTTTGGAAGAATAGAGTAAAGTTTTTGGGGAAAAATGAGTGCCGGTAGACCCATCGAGAATCGAGGCAGTGTCAAATTGGGAGCAGCCCACCAATGTGATAGAAGTGCGTAGTTTTCTCGAATTAGTTGGTTATTACAGAACATTCATTGAGAGATTATCTAAGATAGCAAGACCATTGACTAACTTGACCATGAAGGGCACCTCTCTTAAATGAAATGAATATTTTGAGCAAGCTTTCTCCAAATTGAAGAAGCGATTAATGGAAGCCCCAGTACTTTCATTACCGACCGAAGGGGAACGATTTCTGGTATATATTGATGCATCTTATCAAGGGTTAGAATGTGTGCTGATGCAAAGGGGTAAAGCAATAGCATTTGCATCAAGGCAGTTGAAACCTCATGAGCATAATTATCCCACTCACGATTTAGAGCTTACAGCTATAGTGTTTGCCTTAAAATTTTGGAGGCACTATCTTTATGGTGAGTTTAAAGTATCTTTTTTATCAAATGGACCTAAATATGAAACATGTAACATTCAATGAAACAACGGTCCAAATTCAGCAAATATATATATATATATATATATATATATATATATATATATATATATATATATATATATATATATATATATATATATATATATTCTGAAATATAATAAAACATTATCTAATAGTTGAATTCTTGCTAGAAATTCTAATAGAGCATCAACATTGGGCTAAGGGCCAAGGTTTTGTACATCAGTATCAGGGGACAAATCGACAAGGCCATAAACGAGACAATATACCAGACCCAGATTGAAAAATACACCACCCCCCCAATAAAAATAATAATAATAAAAAATAAAATAAAATAATAAATAATAAATAATAAATAATAAATTGAAAGTTACCAAGAAAATAGAACAAAAAAAATTTGTAAAACATCAAATCTATCATTTTTTGTAACATGTATTAAACAGTGTGTCAGTCGATGCATCTAGAAACGATAACATTAATAGTAATAGTGGCCACCATTGTGCCATTCTCAAAAAAAGAAGAAGAAGAAGAAGAGGAAGTGACCACCGTTACGCATCATGGGGCTGTTACAGAGCCAATCCGGTTTCTTTTTTCAAAAAAGAAGATGAAGAAGAAGAAAGAAAGAAAGAAAGGGCATTACGGCCTGTATTGTAATGGCAACGATGATGCCCGTTACAACCACCATTACCGTTATTGAATAGCTTATGTCAGTCTATTCTCTGAATTTTAAAGCTAGTATAAATATGAGTTTTTAAGCTTCCTCCATGATGGAAATGAAGAAACAAGTGAAAAAACTCATGAGAAGTTTTTTTTTTTTTTTTTGGGTGAAAGGTGGCCTTTATGGTCATATCAACTCAGCAACCGTATGTATCAGCCGAGATGGCCCCTTTAAAAAAATTAAAAAATTAAAAAAATTAAAAAAAGAAAAGAAAAAAAGAAGAGCAGTTCACCCCCTTATCACATTATGGGGGTGAATTATATGGTCATATCGTAACTGATTTTCAAAACCATAGCCCCACCGTTACAAAATACCTAGAGAAGGATACAATAGAGTGCTAAAGGATGCGCTAGGTGCTGAGGAGGATAGGAGTTCTATGGGGATATACCATCATCATTAAAGACATGTAAGAGGCTGCCAATTTAATGGAGGAGAGCTAACCAGGAAATCTGCTAGAACAACTTGATGTTGTTCATAAAATATTTGTCTTTGTTTTCACTTCCAAGGTAATGGACAACAAAACTTCCAATGAAACAGCAAAACAAAGTTTCAGCAACAATGAATAAATTCTAAAACGCCAAATGACATCATTCAATGCATGGACTGTTGTTAAAGGTTTCTAATAGAGGCATGAAATTAGGTTCGCACACTTCCCCAGAAGTCCTAGATTTAGTGACTGAGTAAAATTCTTTGGTAAAATGTCGTCTAAGTAAAAGTCTCTCGTAAAAAGTCAGACCTTTGAGTTCAAACAACTCAACTGAATGTTTTGGGTAAAATAAAAAAGGAATAGAAATGACCACTTCTCAAAGAAATAAATCAAATTTACTACAAGTAATCATCTAAGAACAGTCACTCACTGGAATGGGAGGGAAAATGCATTTATGCAGCTAAAATCCATCCTACCAAAAATGCCCACTAAAGTTGGAAAAATAACTAGAAAACATCATACAATGCAGAAGTTACTGCTTCCTAGATGGAATCTGCAGAGAACGAACAAATATATCAAGGAAAAGGGAGGCTCCATTTACACCTCCTCAGTTGATAATACACCCATTTTCCTTCCTTTTTAGGCTTCTATATACTGTATTGAGCCTTAGCAAATGTACATTTTGAATTGGGACTACCAATTCGGAACACATGTGGCCAATCGTTCAATGAGCCAGACCATTGGTCTATTGGGCCCCACCAATATGAAGATGCCCAAAAATCACTTAAAATAAAAGATCTTCAACCTTCAATGTTTGACCTTTTTCTATTGAATGTGGACCATCAATGATTTTTTTTTCTTTTCAGTCCATCAATCAAACGGTTAGGATCTTCCGTTCTCGGGGATGCATTGAGGCATCCCCATCCACAATAGCGTCTATGACCATCATATCGAATGTGCAGGATCACCAAACCATGGGTACCATATGTTCTAAATTAGAATCCTATGGTTCTTCTTTTCTCTTTTGATAATAAAGTGCAAAGAGATCATATATGCTTAGGGCTTGTTTGTTTCACCAATTACCCTAGTAATGCAAAGAAAATACATCATCATTACAATTTTACCACCGTCAAACCAAACACGGGAATTGTCAGTCAAATGCAAATGTATTTAGTAGACTAATAAAGGAATTTGTAATCATTGCACTTTTTCATAGGCATTACTTTCAAAATCTCAAATCCAAATTTCAACATTAATGTAAAAATGCCATCATTACGGTTTTACAGCCGATAAACCAAACACGGGAATCTGCTCTCAAATGCAAATGTTGTCATGAGAAAGTAATTTGTAATCATTGCCCATTTCTTTTATATCACCATGGTAAATGGTGAAACAAACAGGCCCATGGTTTGGTGATGCAAACCATTGATTTTTATTTTTATTTTCCGTAGTCCCTACAGCGGATGGACCATGACCAAAACATCTGTGATGGCGCAATCATAACCCTTTGACAGATGGGCTGCAAATCGATGGCTAATAAAGAAATTGAGCAAAGATCCAGGTTCAACTGCAAAACAATCAAAGAAGAGATGGCTAGGATCTTCCTAGTACTGGAGAGCTTTGAGACATGATCCATTTCCTATGCATCTCCCCCAATATCAACCAATTTAGATCACAGACCCATAGAACCCACCCACAAATACAAACTGAAAACCCAGAGGAGACTGCATTTCCTCAGTTGAAGATCATATAATTCCACTGTGCATGCCTCCTCTACCTCAAGTCAGTATACTCAGGTTTTCATTTTGTGCAAGTGGGGCCCATTGATTCAATGATCCAGACCGTTGGTTTGCTAGGATCTCCCCTGTATGGACCATTTTCCAAAAATCACCCAAACTGGAAGATCCTAGCCACCAATCTAGAGCCCCTTTTCAATCAAACGTGAACCATTGCTGTATATCCCTTCTCAGCCGTCTATTTGCAGCATACCAATTGAAAGGTTAGGATTGTCCCTGCTGAGAATCTTTGTCGCATGATCCATCCGCGTCAGGGCCCAACCGATGGTCAGGATCAATGAACAACGGGCCCACTTACACGAACTGAAAACTCTATAATAGGTCGCAAGTCAGCTTAAAACTAGTATCGCTCCCCTTGCTCCAGGTCCCATTGCACACGTGTCACACGTGTGCCCGCTCAGCCGTTCAGACCGCCCCACGGATGGCCCGTGGACCAATAATCATGCCGCGCGGATAATCTGAACCGCTGATATGATCAGTTAATGTGGACGACTGGTCAACGTTTCTTACGATTGCCTTTACTCAAATCCAGCTTGATTTTTGGCCAGGGCCGTCACTGGTGGGAGTGGCCCGCTTGATGAGCGTCCCAGATTCGCACACGTGTGCACCAACAAAGCCAAGGAGATAGAGAGTAGATGAAGAAGAAAACGCAGAAATTGATACGGGGGTAAAATCGTAATTAGAAAAAAGATAGAAATCTAAAGTAAGATGTGATGATTACTAACCGTCGAATCTCTCTTCGAAGATGATTTCCGATGCAGCGTACTCGATCGAGGATGAAAAATGGAAAGTTAGAAATAGCAGCAGCAGAAGGTGGAGAGGTGGGATCATCTCCGCCATCATCGGGCGCAAAACATACGGAAGTGGGAGAGTTTATAGAACACAAGTTTACGTAAATGCCCCCGGATATGCATCTAATTACAAAAGGACAGTACACAACACAAGGGACTCAAGCTACGCACGCGGATGGCCTGTGCCGGATACACATAGATTCCCGCGATAAATCCATTCCGTTCATCAGTTTTGCAATACCAGGATAGTGCGTGATTTTAAAAATCAAATAGATCCAAAACTCACGTGGGCCACAACCATAAGAAACAGAAGCAATTGAACGCCCATCGTCGGAAACTTTATAGGGCCATGGAAGATTTCTATCAGGATGATATTTTATTCCTACGGTTTGTCTGAGTGGTAGTAAACCGTTCATTCTATCAGGATGATATTTATTCCTACGGTTTGTCTGGGTGGTAGTAAACCTATGAACGGTTTGGATAACATATAAATATCATGGTTGGCTTAAGGAAGGTTTCTGCATTTGACATTTCCGTTCCCATTTTATGTGGTGTGGCCGACATGAGTTTTTGATCCTCCAGGTTTTTACAATCCTTTCCCGTTAGGGTCTTGCAAAACTGATGGACGGAGTGGATTTGTGACATTCATCTCCGTGGGCTCCACAAAGCTTCTGACAAAGCCTCCTCTTGCTCTGGTTGGGGTGGCTAACATGGAGTGTGTGTGCTAACATGAGTGTGTACTTACAAGCTAACTCAAAAATTTTAAAAATAAATAAATAAATAAAAGAGTGAAAGATACTTGAGGTCTTGGTATCGATCCCAGTGGGGGTGGCTAACATGGAGTGTGTGTACTGACATGGGTGTATGCTAACAAGAGCTAACTCCCCTAAAAAAAAAAAAATCCAGGAGTGAAAGATACTTCGTCCCAACGCTGAGGTCTTGGTATCGATCCCTAATGGGGTGGCTAATAGTAAAGTGTAAACCAACAATGGAGCGTACTAACAAGCTAAAATAAAAAATAATATACGCCGATTGCATACTAACAAGTTAACCCAAAAAATTAAAAATAAAAAAACAGTACGTGGATTGGCAACTACCCCTCCCTCGCCAGGAACGGACATGAGTTTAGGGCCACCGTGATCTGTGGCTTTTGTCCACACCGTCCATCTAATTCTACGTATCGTATTAGGTTGAAGTCTAAGTGGACCATACTGGAATCAGCGGTTGAAACCTTATTAGGTCCCACCATGATGGTTAGTTGTCATCCAACCTGTTCATAAGGTGACATAGACCCAAATTGGACTGCCTACTGAGTTACGCAGTTGCCGAATCGAGTCACATAGTAAGCTTTATATACTGAGTAAACTCTTTTAGGCCCACCGTGAATGTACGTAGTTTATCCACGCATTCCATCCGTTTTTCCAGCTTATTTATAGGGTTGAGCTCAAAATTAAAGTATAAACAAGCCGGCTACACCACATGGAAACAGTGGGAATAATGATTTTCACCGTTAAAACCTTTCTAGGGCCCACAATAATATTTATTTGTCAGCCAACCTGCTTATAAGATCAGATGAAGGAAAAAACAAATATAAGCCTCATCTAAAATTATGTGGCTCTCAAGTTTTTTCAACTGTTGGCATTCAATTCACATATGTTTCATGTGGTATGGTTCATTGGTTGGCTCAAGATCCAAAATTATCGGGTTAAATGGATAGACAGAGTGGATAAAATACACGTGGCCTTGCAAAGGTTTTCTAACTGTAAGTGTTTAATCCTTGATTTGTGATCCACTTGAGCATTAGATATGTTTCATTTTTGGGTTTGTACTATAAAATAATATAGAAAAATGGATGGATGGTGTGGATATAACCCACACCTTAGGACCGTTGCTAGCCAAGGACGAGATGGGGTAGTACCCAATCCGCATCCGTCGCGAGTACGCACTCGTTTGCTTTTTCCAATGCACCTGTGAGGACGCGGATCCGGGTGGAAAGTCGGGTTTTCTGTTCATACAGGTCGGTTTATCAGGCGTTGATGTGATGTGAACAACTGAGGATGAAACCTTTGATCTGAATGAATATACCGGCCTTCCCATCTGTGGCATGTTTTTGGCCGAATGTGTACATGTATTTCTCCTCCTGAACCGTCCATTTAAGAACAATTTTTGAAGAGTAGTTCCTCCCAGATTCACCCACATCCCTCTCTTCTGTATCCTCCACCCGCAGCATGCACGAAGTTTCCATTCTTTGCATGTATTATGGTCAAGAAACGAACCTTCATCTTCTTATCTGCTTTGTATGGTGTAGGAGCTTACAGCAACTGAACAAGGCTTTCAACGTTTATATATCCTCATCCATGGTTCATTTCCTAATACCATCGCAACAGTCTTCCAAGTAGCTCTGAACTTCCTATCTTCAATGAGAGCCCTTACATATTAAAAGATATTTCACAAATAATATTGAAAATTGAAAAATAAAAAATAAATTTAACACCAACCTGAATCATGTATGTAAATACACTATCCTTAAAGTTTAATTCACCCCCTTCTCGTATTTAATTGAGATCACTGGTAGCTAACGAGTAAATTGTTTTCAAGATAAGACAAGCCATTTTTAAGGTCTTGTGTGCAGTAATTACGAAGAGACCTAATCAGGAACTCAGGTTAACGCAGTTTGGAACTCTGTCATATTTGTTGAGTGATAGAACTCAGTGACTCCAACAAGGTTCGAGTCACTTGGTGAGTTCTTGAATAATCTTAAAGGGGAAAAAAACTTAGAGAGATCAGATCGGATTGAGTTTGAACTTGATAATTCCGGACCTTGATGGTCCCATTTATATAGCATCTAGGGTGTGGACCATTGTCAAGTGGTCATCAATGGTTTAGAACGTTTATGAAATGCTTCGGACAATTGTGACTAAATTCCGATGTTTTAGATCATTAGATCAACGATCTGACCATTCGATCATCAACAGCGGTACATTTTCGGACCCTTTTGGCTATTAAGGGTACTAGCCGGATACGTGCAAAGTGCGTCAACTAATGCCACTATATCCACCCATACGCGCATGCGTATACACTGGAACACGTAAACTAAGCATCTATCTCTTCGTTTTTCCAAATAAGAATACTCTGCACTCAAATACTTATAGACAAAAAAGTTTTCTCCCGCTCTACAACTAAACAAAAACATTTATTCTTTGTTTGTTTGTTCAAATTCATTTTTGGCGATAAATGAAATTTTTAAAAAATAAATCATAATTACATGTGTGAGTACACGCTGGTTTTACCAACATTCATTACTCCTAAATGGAGGGACTGTCTATAGATTTGTCTTTCTGGCAAGAGTGTATGCAAAACTCTTTTTTCAAGTCCCACGCATCCATTTGTCCAATATACTCTCATTTTATTTCTACCATCTATAAGATATATAAGATGGCCAACAACAATTTTCTTCAATGAAACTTTCGCCTGATGTATCCGTGATAGTTATCAGCCTTTCCTGTTGAGTCTATCAACCTTCGGGACAATCTTGTCAAAGATATGGGCTTCTCTCCCAAATGAGAAGAAAATGGTTGTGCATAGGAAATAGGTCAATTTCCCATGATATTTTTTCACTCCTTTTATATGCAAGATATCGGGGAGTGCATCATTGTCCTTAACTAATATCGATTTTAAATACCTCTCATAAGGCAATTTCTTAGAGAAGCTGTTGAAAAGTTTATTTAACTTTTTCCTCTATTTATTGCACCAGTGAGGTCGAACGTAAAAAATTAATAGAGCATATTTTCAAATATTTAAAGGCCTACAATGAGAATAAATTGGACATAACTCACATAATCACAACTACATAATTTATGTTAAAACTAATGCATAAGATCAATACATGATGAAACACATTTTCATCTCATGATTGTGATTGTTGAATGAACTTAGTAAAGATGTTATATTAAAATGGGCATTTACAAAGTATATTGGCAAGTATGTGCATTTCTCATGCCATATTTTTTGTTGACCATGAATAGTCTATATACTTGTGCTTACTTGAAAACTTAAATCTCGAATAGAATTATATTGACAAGAATTGTACCAACAAACGAACTAGGTTCGTAGTCTAAAAAAGATTATATTCCTTCATCACAGACGTGAGCTACCTTATGAGCCTATTTACTAAGCTAAAAATTTCTGATATAATATATGTAATGTGCCACATTGACATCTATACACGAAGATGCATGATGACACAAGTTTGTAGTCTACTTACTTTATGCCTTTACCTATGTGTAATATCTTCATGTGCATCTTACATATTCTGTCTTTTTTGTAGTATTATAATATTCTTCTTGTAGTGATGCAGTGGATAATATTACGATTCCTATGCGTGTTTTATAATACACTCTGCATTTGTACTATTCATACTGGAAGAACACTACTAATATCGATCGAGTCACTTTACTTTGAAATGCATTGATTGTATTAATATGCATTATTTAATATTCTATATAAATTTATAAACCTATTCAATTAAAAAGTCATACCTCACCATACAAGAAATTACGACCTACTTATAAATTAGAAAAATGAAATTGGATTAGAAAGGCCTTCATTACGTATTGGTTACTTATTTTCTATATATAATTTTTACTTATTAGCTTCTTCAAATGAATCGACTGGGATGAACAAAAGATGAGTTGTTAGTATTTAAAGTTATGCTTGATGTTACAACACCAACCATGATTGTTAAGTAACGTGGCACAAATTCATTTTACAATCCTCCAAGGCATGTAAATTACAAATTTGATCGGATTATTAACACGGGATAATTATGGATGGAAACACTAATTGCATATCCCAATTAAAAATTAGCAAAACAACATTCTCCAACCTTTACTCTCCAGGATAAAATTTTATTACTCGATGTAAAACATATAAATATTGGATGCGATATTGACTTTATACCAAAACACTGTAAAACAATCAAGATTAGAAAACCCCTAATAACATTATATCAAAATCTAATTGAAGCATGTACTTCCAGGTGAAATAACTTACAAGCTTAATTATTCTTACAATATGTCCATTGTGCTGCAATGTATACGTTTTCCTCTTACATATGTTAATTATCAATATAAGACTATATTGGCATAATAGATGGAACACATAGTGTAATATCTCAAAATTTTCCGCGCTCAAGTAGGTATACGAGTGCACATTCACGTATGTAGGCTTTTATTTTGTTGTGCATGCACGTACACATGCTTATACACTCTTATATGCCTTAATAACTTTTAGGCCTCTGTAGATTTTAGTATGTTCAATTGTTCAATGATTCTACTATTGAAATGATGCAACATTGCTTGGTTAAGAGATATAATTGTCCACTTCAATTTTTGACCCCCTAATCATATTAAACTAACTATGAGACCATCATATCTATTCATACACCAATCCAATCAAGATTTTGATATGTTCATCTTATTCGTCGGCTGTGTATATGATGAACTTACCACTGAAGTTGTGAACTAAAGACTCTACACACGAGTACGAGTTACCTGAATATAGTAGTGTACAAACTGCCATGGATCACTTAAAAAATCTATTATATGCTTATCCGTTTATGAAACCGACTGTGCAATGATATATATACATGATTTGAGTCCTAACCATCCGGATTCCTCATCATTAGCATGTTATCTAACCATCCACCCGTTCTCACCCATCAATGGGGCTACCTAAACTTTGAAGTAAACCGTTCAATGCAGATCATGTGATGTACACTTCAAAAGTGAGGGATATGTATGATGCTAGATATCACAAAAAGATGTAAATAATTAAAAATGTATATTGATCACCATTGATATCATCATAGTTCAAATTTAGTATAATCATATGACGTACACTTCAAAAGTGACGCACACATATGATATTAGATATCACAAAAAGATGTAAACAATTAAAAATGTATATTGATCATCATTGATATCATCATGGTTCAAATTTAGTTTATAGATATAGCATGAAAAATGCCGGGTTATTATGAAGTTTTGTCCCGATCGGATGGTGCATTCAAACTCTAATGACATCGGAAGTTTCAACAAATAAAGGGAAACTGAAAGTAAGAAGTGCCAACAACAATAGATCATAACAAAAAAAAAAGTAAAATAAAGAAATGAAAATGAGAGAGAGAGAGAGAGAATAAGTTTTCAACAATGGATACTTCCCTACCTATGTTTTGCCCATTTAAGATTTATACCTGCCTCATATAAAAGCCCAAACATGGCATGACAAAATTGATAGTTGGAGTGGATTTTGGCCCATGTCTCGATGGGCTCCATTTAAAAAATAAAAAAACAGCAGCAACGTTCGATGGCACATTGCCAAAACAGCCGCCAGACCCTTCTTCCTAACCTCTTCTTCTCTGTTTCTTACACTCAAAGGATTGCTCCAATGATGCATGAGGTTTCGATCTCAACCATTTGTGCACATAAATCCCAACCATCCAAAGCATTTTCACATGGATGATCTTAATAAAAAATAAATCACAAAGATTTCTTTTCTCGTTGATTGTTTATGGACAAAATTTTAAAAAATACTAAACAAAATCAACTCCAGACCATTTGTGAAAGTCCTAGCCAATCTATGAATTCATATCTTCTCAAGATGAGTGTCATAGCTCTCCCTTCCTCCGCTCATATGTACACATGTAGAAGCGGTCATCTGAATGCTCATTTCATTTTTTTTAAAAAAAAATTTGCATTTGTTTATCCTCCCTCTCATATACCCCTAGCTTATATTTTAAGTAACTCTTAGTTGTATGCTCTATACCTTGTTGAATCCTCATATCCTAGTGTATCAGAAGTCAAGTGTTCCTTGAATATTCTTATTTACTTCTCAATGCATTATATTTATCATTTCTCATTTGCAACTATCATCTTCTTGAAATCTAACATAGATCAGATATCATGATCTCCTTACTATAAGTTTGGATTGAGAAGTGGTTTATTAATCAATTTATGCCATTATTAGTAATCGTCTAGTCAATTAGTATAATCCCATATGGAACCTTGAAAATCTCAAAAAATTCTAAAATTTCATAAAGTAACGACCACGCACAAGTACAAGCAAAGAATGGTACTTGTTATAGGGAAAATAGGCTGACCAATGATGAAAAGTCAGGTCGGAACCTTGCACACTTCCCAAGTCGAACACAATAGCAGGTTCAATCTCATACTTCAAACCTGAGTAAAAAGTAAGATCAAGCTCGGCATCCCATCACCAGATCGAAACACTTACCAACCTGCCCAAACACTTAAAAGAGCACCTTCGTCAACTCCAAGATTCCCAGAGTTCATCAGGAACATCTTGTCCCACTGGTCAACTAAGGAGACAAGTCAACATAGCCCAGGTTGGTATGACCTAGGTCGACATAGCTTAAAGTGACACACCACTCCCAGGTCAAGTCATACTTCCATTGCACATCTCCGATGGTCTCAAATAATTAGATCTCACCCAAGAAAGATCCGTCCAAGGTCTTCTCCAAGGAACTCGAAGGATATCTATGACACGCTCGGATCCCCGAGATCTTCACCAAGGATCTCGGAAGATGCTCCTACGAACCTGAGATCTGAATCCACCTCCAATATGCACCTACTAAATAGAGAGATTCCCTCTAGCCATCGCATTTCTTAAAGCTATAAATAAGGTACCTCTAATTAGGGGTGCACACGGTTCGGTTTGGTCCGGTTTTGGGGTGAAACCGGAACCGAACCGTTCCTAACGGTTCTAGGAAATTTGGAACCGAAACCGAACCGTTGGCACCCTGGAACCGAACCGGAACCGAACCGTTAAAACCGGTTCGGTTCCGGATCGGTTCCACGGTTCTTGGCTTTTTATAATCCAACTCAATTGCAAGCCCATGTCCATCCATGTTGTGGTCCGTTTGAAGAATGGTTTAGATGTTATATAAGGTGTTCAAAAATACATTTACGAAAATAATTATTCTAGAGAAAATAATTATAAGGTATGTAAAAATACATCGGTTCGGTTCAAGGTTCGGTTCCACGGTTCAGTTCTACGGATCGGATCCACGGTTTGGTTCTACGGATCAGTTCACGGTTCGGTTCGGTTCTACATACCCCAAAACCCAGAACCGAACCGATGTCACCGGTTCTTTGATTTTTGGAACCGAAACCGGTGCACTCTAGAACCGGACCAAACCGGACCGTTTGGTCGGTTCCGGTTCGGTTCTACGGTTCTACCGGTTAAATGTGCACCCCTACCTCTAATGGTGAAAGGCGCGCACTATCTTTAGCCGTAAACCCTCAATACTCGACTAGACTCAAATCCATTTCCTGACTTAGGCATCGGAGGATCCCCTGCTCCAATCAAGGTCTTCCTTGTCAGTTCCATGTGTAAGTAAGCAGGTCCAGAAGAGGCTAACTAGATTTATGCATCAACAATACCTAACTCATTCCTTTTTCATCAACGAGGTCTTTATTGGAAACATTCGGTTATAAATTTTATGTAGGAGATATATTAGTTGGAGAATCTGCAATTTCCTAATCCAAGGCAATTATACGAGTGTAGATGACCATAGGTCTTAGGCCTATATCGGCTAGTGGCGACTCTTAACTCTTGCAAGCATATGTAAGTTACCTGTCTACACACCACACAATCACACCCTAATAATGCGTGCATACCTACCTCGTATGAAGAGTGTGAACACAAATGGGGCACTATACCGGGGACTGCTCATGTAAACACTAGTTAAAGCCTCACCTTGAAACACGGGGTTCATGAATTTTAAGAAATTTCAAGGTACCGGTTCATTTAGGTTTTAAGTTCTACACTTTTCCACACTCTCCATTTCTAGGTTTGTAATTTTCATTGTTTTACTTTCCATACATTACATTTTTACAGTTCTACGGCTCTCATTACTTCTGTTTTTTTTAATTTACTTTCCAATCATTTAATTTCTTATCATTCTTTTGTATTTTCTATTTCCTTGTACATTTCCCTTTCGAAACCAGAAGCATATGCACCACTTGTAAGCATGATGCCACATAAGTTGTCCTATTCAGGGTCGTAAGAAGCACTTTCCAGTGTCGTTGTTTAAAAGGTCATATGAAAAGTACACCTTAGCACATACAAAAGCAAAAAATCATACTGATCGAAGTGGCAAACAGTGAAGTGTGAGCTGCCAGTCGGGTGTACTATAAAAAAAAAAAGAAAAAAAAAGACCTAATCTATTCTTGATTTGGCATCATTTTCCACAGCCATTCCTACGAATGCCTAACAAAAATGATTCTTTAGAATAATATGCAACTCGTGATGGCCCTAACAATATCTGGATCAAATTGTTGATGGGACCTACTTTTGTGCAAACAATCTGGACCGCCCATAATAAAGGCCGTTGATCAATGGTTAATATTTGTTGAGTTGGTATAATGTTTTCATGGTAACCAATAAAACATGGATTGGACCTAATGGACAGTATGGATCAACGAATGGAACTGAATTGAATTGTCCACGTGGACCAATGGTCCAATGCTGCTTGGAGCACACTACACATTATAGCATTTCTCTTTGAAAAATGATACAATGTAGCATGCTATTCACCTTTCATGCCTCTTTTTTTTTTTCCTGCTCATAAAGTGCTTTTACATCTCATCTTGATTGGACACATGCCCTGTAATTCATGAGCAAGAGCATTTTCATGGTGGGCCTCACCTAATAATGGCCCAAATCTCTCCCATGCGTGCTACCTTGGCATGCGCGCAGCAATGCAATCATTTAGTTTCTCACTGTGCGAATCACCGTAGGTTAAACAAAAAAGGGACGGGATTAGGTACACGGAACAGGCTGGGCCTCTGAGGGTCCCACCGTGATGTATGGGTTTATCAACACCGTCCATCCATTTTTTTCATATCATTTTAGGTATGATCCAAAAAATTATGCATATCAAAGGGCTCAAATTGACCACACGGTGGGGATCAAACTCCCACCATTAAAAACTTATGGGGTGCCAAGCTGATTATTGTTATTAATGTTGTTGTTGTTGTTGTTTTTTTTTTTTTTTCATCCAGGTGTATGTGACTCCATGGATAGGTCAGATGGCAAATAAATATCACTATGGGCTCTAGAAAGGTTTGAATGGTGGATGCCATTATCAGTGTTGCTTCCTGTGGTGTGGTCCACTCGAGCGTTGAATCTACTTCATTTTCGGACTCCACCCTAAATTGATAGGAAAAAAAAGGATGGACGGTTTAGATAAACCCATACACTAGAATGGGCCCCTTGGAACCCCAGCCTGTCCCAACTTCGGGACAGGCGGGGTAGCATCCGCGTCCAGAAAAACAAAGAGGGGGATTTTAGGGGAGAAAAGGAGGACACGTGTGTAATCTCGTCCATGAACCAGGCAAGCTTTTCAGGAACATTCTCCCTTCCAGAATTCTGACAAATCAACAATTGCAATGTACGTGTGGCCCTCACGATGAGTGTTGGCGTCGACAATACATTGAGACATACCATCGGATGTCCATTTATTTCAAATGTGTGGCCCACCTGATGAATGGACCATTGTCGTTTCCATCTTAGTTGATATCTATGATCCAACGGACCCTCCGTACGGATCCGACGTCAGCAGCGTAAAATACCAAATCCAGAGACTTCTAATAGCCTCTGGCTTCTCTTTACTGAGCATGGACCATTCGTGTGCATTCGATATGGGAGAAGTTGGGCCCATGGTCCATTCACGGTGGAGCCCATCACATCAACAGTGAAGACTATCGAACCCTGCATCAGGTGGGCCCACGGTGTCAATGAGCTGATCGAAAGATCACGTCAGATCAATTCATTAAGTGGGCCTAAGAGTGGAATGGACCCACCTAGGACTGGGTTGGTCGGCCCTGTGAAGAAAAGATTCAACATTGAGGTCTACGTTCTTCTACTTTTCTTTTCTAATGATATCCTCTGTCTATAACAAGTCCCATCATATGAATGGTTTGGATCACTGAAAGTCCTACCATTCTTTTTATACAACGGTGGTCCACTTAATGATTGGGCTGGGCCATTCATCATTCACCCAGGCCCAAACCAATGCAAGCCCAGCCTAAATTTCAAGCAAGGACCTGCCCTATAGAGCCACGCCCCGGTCCATTGCCACTCCTAGGTGGTCCACATGTAGAAATAAATAAGGAGTTTCTACTTTCAACATACACAAAAACACTATGCTGTGGATGCACCGCCCCATGTTTGGGCTGGCCATGTACAAGATAGAGCCCACCTGATGTACAGCTTTGATGTCCCACACAAGTGCCAGGTTGGTACGTGTGACCACATGAAGATGTGCCTGTGGGCTCAGCAAAAATCAGAAATCCCCTCCATCTCATCTCTTGAAGATTGCAAGCACAAACACAAGCTGTTATTCAATGAACACAAAAATATTCTTGATTTTTCACACATATTCCTCTTTTGCATATGGATAATTAACAACAAAGACCTTAATCTCTTCTATAATTGCCCAAAAACCCCATTTGATTTTTTTTTTCTATGATCCCAAACACAACACCATTGATCGATATTCCCATTTCACTAAGGCTGTTAATCTCAACCTTAGATTCTATATACACAAATAAGAACAAACAATGATGGCCTCCTCAGGTGACTTCTCACATGGGTGTCCTAATCATCGGAATGAGCGTGTCCTGCGCCGCCACGACGTTCATGCACTTGCATGGGCATGCAACGTACAAAAACCCCATGTCATCTACTTACCTTTGGTTCTGTCGATCGGCCAGCTGGCGTCGCCTGGCCCCCGCCGAGTGCAACTGCGGCCGATTCAACGTGCGTGAGTAGATACTCGTAGATCTTCTTCCTCAGCTTCTCAACTGTCTCGGCTGGGACAGGGCATCCCTCGCCATTCTCCTTCCCGGCCCCGATATCATCTAACCAGTCATTCACCCTCTTGAGCTGCGACAGCATACCCGCGATCTGACCCTTATCCGACAGTGCCGATGCATCCACATCGGCTTCTAGGAACTTCTCAATGAACTCCAAGAACCAACCACGAGATTCCACCCTTAAGGATTTCGCCAGGTCTGATGCCTCATTGAGGCCGCCCCCTCGGACCCACTCAGGCGGAGGTGCCCGTGGCTTCTGACTCATGGCTAGTCCATCCCCAGCCCGGCGTGCAGTTGTAGTTGCAGTCAGTTTGGAGCTGATAGAGATCCGAGCCTTGCTTTGAGTCTTCAATGCCGAATTTCGAGTAGAATTCTCTAACACCACCATCTGTTGGCTGCTTGTAGTATTATGCGGCCCACGATTTGTAGCCGAGCTGGAGGTGGGTTGTTTGTTAAACACTGTAAAGGAAGATAGATCAGTGGCTAATGCGGCTTGAACCCATGAAGCAGCTTGTTTACGTCTCTCTGATGAGATCTTCAAAGCTTCTTCAGATGGTTCATCTTCATGATCTGGTGGTGATGATCCTGCAGGAAGAACCTTTGACAGGGACTCTGCGATCAGGCCCGCTTGGCACAAATTGGCATGGAGGGTTAGAAACTGTTCAACTGCAGGCTGTGGGTTATCTTCCTTGGCTGAGGAACTGAGATCAGTATATACACTGCAAAAGAAAAAAAGAAAGAAAAAAGAGTGAAAACGGAGGACTGAGTTATAGTAGATACATGGTCATCAAAAGCACAAGAGCTTCGATTTTCGCAGGTGGGTCATCCGACTTTGTGCGTTCGACTCAGCAAAGTCATTGAAAAACCTGACAATATCATAAAAAAATTATCTGGGTATTCAACTACTGGACCATTCTTCTATAATAACTCTTGAGTCATCAACACACCTGAGTTCTAGATCGGTCCACAGGCCTTGCAACATCGAGAAGGCAGATTACTGAAGCTTCAAGGAGTGAATTTCATTGCATTCCAAATTGCAGTTTACCAAAGATTGATACTTTTTCTTGTTTTGAATGTATTCAGGAGTTTCAAATGCATCAATTCATGTCTTGTCTATGAGAAATAAGGATTTCAAAGACCTTTGGCTGGGTTTGGCTGTTCAAATCAGCACATTTTCCCCACCAAATCTCTCCTCTTTTCTCTTTTTTTTTTTTTCTTTTTTCATTTTCCCCATTTTTGTTCTTTATTAAAGCCCTTGAGAGCAATAAACTTGCTGAAACTAGCAATGGACAGGCAATAGCATTCGATTCGCATGTAAGATTGGCATTCCTAGCTTCAACCAGGTTACAAATGTTCAAATAGAAGACAAGAAGATTCTGCAAGCTATATGGCATTACAATGCTGAGGAAAGCTATCACTGTAGTGTTCTAGTGTTTGCTAAAGGTTGCTTTGGGAAAGCACAATGCGGCATGGAATATGTGACGAGCAAAAGTTGGTTAATCGGTTGGCTTCAGGATGTAGATATTCTATAAAAAGGAATTATATGATCCCTACATGATGCTTTTGAGTATGCTAGGGCTTTTGGTCCTTTTTGCAAGTGAGGCCCATCATTCAGTGACCAAGCATTGGTTTATAGGGCTCCACCATGAACAGATTATACCATGAAAATTAGGACAACTCCCACCATTTGAATTGTGGCTTGTAGATAGATGGTCCACATTCTAGCTTAATCCGTTTATTTTCTTTCAATCGATGACTTTGTGCAAAGAGATTTGGGAATTGCTGAACTTTTCTTCAAGTTCAACATGGAAATTGGGCTGAGTATCAACACTTGGGATTGCCACACTCCCATAGCTTGCTTGATCTTTCCTCATATGTGCTTTCCTCCACTCCCCTACGAAGTCCCTACACATGACTATTTTGACTCGCCTTTCAAATGTTCTAATGTAATAAAATAGAAAACGCTTTTTTTTTTTTTTTTGGGATAAGTGTGGGCTCAAAACCAAGATAATGTTGAAACAAACCGTTTTTACACCTGAGGCACAGGCTCAAACCTAAGACCCTCGATGTTGAAACGCAGTGTGTCTGCGACTGAGGCACAGGCTCAAACCCAAGACCTCTGTTAAAACAAACTGTCTGCCACTGACGCACGGACTCGAACCCAGATGAATGAATTAGACATGGAAAGCTTGATTACATGGACTCCATAGAATGACAGTTCTAGATGGCATCTCCACCTTGAAAGATGGAATAAACATCAATGGATGGATTAGGACCAGCTGAAGAGACAATATAAGGCAAAATGCCTCTACTCATCGTCACCATCATCATACTTATGCTGTAGCTATTTTGGTCGGCTTGGCAAGTCCTATTTTGCCGATCATACCCAGAACAGGATTCTCATGATTGATGGCAAAGTTCTACGAAAGCCTGCCAAACTGACATCAACCTCTCCTTTACTCAGGCCTGTTTGGCACCCTGAAGGACAATATGGCACTGTCAGACAAGCACTTACTGACTGCAATTATTATGGCCATGTCAGCAGTTTGCCTGTCGTCTTGCCCAAATATCATGATGATAATTGCTTCATGAAAGAAGGTAAAAATACTAAGAGAATGGAGGCAAGATGCCAGACAAATACTGATGTGGTTGAAATAATTACAGTCGTCTGCAGTTGTCTAAGAGGCTGATAAAGCTTTTGTTTCTATGACCAAGCAAGCTGTTTATCCAGAGATTCTAACACTGGGGCAGTCACAATAATGGCTCCATGAGAGCTCTGCGTGGGTTAACCAGAGAACCTCAACTGAACTAGTAATTGCATTTTGTGCAACTGCCAATTGCAATACACCAAAAGAAAGCTGGCAACTTCGTTAACAAAGCCTTGTCCAAGATATTTGGGGCCATCTTTATGAATCCTGAATTTCATTTGCCAATCACTCCTATCTATAAGCCCTGTCCACAGTAAGTAAACAAGCCTTCATATCCCTTCTACATGGCATAATATGCTAACAGCATGTGGAAGAGCAAAACAGTTAATAAGAAAAAGAGAGTGCTGAGTGTGACCTTTTCTCTCAAATCCTATGTGTAAAGACAAAAAGCAAAGACACACCTCAAAAATCTTCAGAAACACATCATAAAGACTTGAGGCCCTGTTTGGCAGACACCTGAAAATGTGTTGCTTTGATTTTAGTTAACAGTAATTATATATAAGAGATCTTGATCTATAATAAGCATTAGAGATCAAGATCTCTAATACATATTTGCTGTAACTAAGATAAGATCAACTCATTTTTTGGTGTTTACCAAACAGGGCCTAAGGTTTCTCCATGATTGTGCGTGTCTACGTTCCTTGTCTCTTATTTTATTCACATGGGTTACATTTCTATTCACGTCTCCTACAGTCCATGCACATTACAGAACCATCCCAATCTGCTTTATTTCATCCTCCCTGGTCTTTCCACATGTTCATCTTCTCAACATTCCCATACTAATGTTAATCCTAGTTCGATAGTCAAGTTGGTTAGTATACATTGAGGGAGGGAGGGGGAGCCCACTCTACCCCTCTTATACAAATTAATAAAATCAGAAATGACAAAAGAATCCTTAATATTAAAAGCAAAAACACCCAACAAGTTCCAAACCAACATAAACAACCAATAACAAAAGAAAATGCCTAAGAACCAAAGCTAGGTGGGCTGTACAGTGGTACAATCCACATCCACATACTTTAAAACTTCCCCTCAAGTTGGAGCATAGATGTTGTCGACTCAAGCTTGGAGTATATGCATGTAGACTAACTATGACGAAGTGCCTTGCTGAACTCATCAACAAGTTAATTCTGAAACTGTCCATATGATGTAGAGATTTCACCATTAGAGACCTTCTCATGTATGAAGTGATGGTTGACTTCAATATATTTAGTTCTTTTATGATAGACCGGATTGTTTGCAATGTGGGATACTGCCTGGTTACCACACAACTGCATAGATAGATTCATTGCAAAACTCAATTCCTACAACAGTTTCTAAATCCAAATTAACTCACTAGTATGAGCCATTGCTTAATATTCTGCTTCAGTGCTTGATTGAGCCACAACAGTCTGCTTCATACTCTTTTATGTGACTTTCCTCTTACAAAAGTGCGGTACCTAGTAGTAGACCACTTATCTGCAAAAGAACTTGTCCAATCTGCATCAATGTACCATATGATCTGAAGATTCTGTTTGTTCAAAATTCCCTGACCTGGTGCTCCATTAAGAAACTGTAGAATTCGAACAACTTCATCCATGTGAGGTACCCTTGAAGAGCTTATAAACCACCTCATCATACTCACAACAAACAATATGTTTATCCAGATGATGGCTAACTAGATACATTTTCCAACCAATCTTCTATAAATCCTTGGGTCTTCAACTACATCTCCTTGATCATCAACAAATTTATGATTAGGATCCATAAGTGTATCAATTGGCTTAGTACCAAGAAAACCCATCTCCCGGAGCAAATCTGGAATGTATTTCCATTGAGACAAATTAATCCCTTCCTTGGATCTGGTAACTTTTATACCAAGAAAGTATTGAAGATGACTCAGATATTTTGTGAGAAAATGTCTTTGAAGATATTTCTTGAACTCCTCAATCCCCCTATTGTCACTTCTCGTAACAACAATCATCAACATATACCACTAACACAATAAGACCCGAGGTGCTTTCCGTAAAAAGATAGAATGATCAGCATAACTTCGAACAAAGCCATTGTTCAACATAAACTTTATTGAATTTGTCAACCATGCACATGATGATTGCTTCGGTCCATAAATCGCCCTACGCAGTTTACATACCTTGTTTGACCCCCATGAGCAACAAACCTAAGTGGGTTGCTCCATATCAACTTCCTTTGTGTGATCACCAAGGAGAAGCAAAATTTTTTTATAAACGTCAAGTTAGAAGAAGAGTCGGCCATGATTAACAACCACATAAAGTATAACATGAATGGAGCTAATGTTCACAGTATTGTTATCAATACATGTATCACTAGTTGAGGATACAGAAACATGTATCGATATCCCTAATACCTACAAATGCCTTGCTGATTGAGGGAAACATTGGCAAAACACAAGGAAATGGTAGAATTTCTCAATGAAACTCCAGGAGATGCTAAATAGACATATTTGCATATTTAGGAATCAAATCATTGCGACTCATAGCATACCATACCTGCTTCAACCATACCATCAAGGTCAACCTTAATGGTGTGCACTCATTAGCAACTACCATCACGTGTACTGGCAAGTAGACTGATTAGCTCCCAATATTATTCCAATAAAAGCCATTTCCTCTTCCTTTGCCTGCTTCCACCTCTTATGTAATAATGTGTCCCGGTATAACTTGTGAATGGAACAAGAGGGCAAGAATAGGGCAAACTTAAGAAAAGTGGGAGATAAATATTGAAAATAGACATATTTGGAGATATGATGATCAATACACACACGATACCTTTTCTTAAGGCAATAGGAACACCAGGAGAATTCACTGGATTGTTAGGCTCAAAAGAAGATATGGTGGATGACATATTATGATTGGCCGGAGTGGAAGTAGACCCCTCCTAAAATAGAGACCCCTCTATTTAAGATATCTAAAATACACATTTTTGCATATTTAAGAATCAAATAATAGCATACAAGATGCATATTTGCATATTTAGGGATCAAATAAAAAGTTTCCCTTTAATGGAGCCTAACAGCATGTATCGTTGACTGAGAGAAACATGGGGAAAATGGTGGGATCCATCCATCCATGAATGCACATACGTAAGTAGAAACACACATGCATGATCCATCCATTCATGCATGCGTGCATACACACACAGACACATATCTTCTTCTAAGCCTGATAATCCAATGAATTTCTCCAGATGGGTGGAAGTAGTTGAGGCCACAAATGTAGTCATAGGAGTGGAAGCAGCTGCAAAAGCAGGAAGAACAAGCTGATTCTACAGATTTTTCAGCAACTTAGAATACTCTTCTTTAGTGAGAGTAACTGTCTCTCCAGATATGCTTGGTTGTTGATTTGCAGATGTAGAACTAGCCGGATGAGACCCATTGCTCTCTCCAATGTGAGACGCCTAACTAGCCCATGTCAAATTTTCATGGAGATCCTAACAATTGTCAACAAAAAGATTTGTAAGCCCACAATGGGTGCACTACCTAGGTTCACGACCTCCTCCCACTTTACCGCAGCCAACTTGATTACCTTTGCCACCATGATCTCTAACTCAGCCTCAAATAGTAAAAGATGTTAAAGCAGAGTTGTTATTGGCTCCACTTATAAAGCCAAGAGATACATGTTGGAGGCGAGCATACACCTCATTCAAAGATGATATATCTACCATCTGTGCACGAACCGGTTCATATTAACATTTCAAACCGGAAAAAAACTTGGCCATGCAAAACTCCTCTTCTTGCCAATGTTGCTTCTCCAACTCTACAGTAACAAGTTGATACACATTCAGCTTCGTTAATGTTTCTTTATGTTTTGAATAATATTCATCTAGTGATTTATCTCCTTGTTGAAGCTTAAATATTTCTTCAAATAACTGATATGTACAAGAGATATTCTCTCCAGATCAATACCTCTCATAATACATAACACCTCCTTTGCAGCATCCAAAAACATTAAATTCGAACTAATGGATGGTTCCATGTTCTTCCACAACCATATTATAATTTGAGCATACTCCTGGTTCCATTGATCATACATACTACTGCTCTTATCAGGGTTCTCACTAGCCAAATATTTTAATTTTCCCTTGGCAGTTAAAAACACTTGAATGGATTTGGACCACTGAAGATAGTTCATTCCATTTAATTTAATAGAGGGTATTTGGACCCCTAAAATAAAATGGATTTACGAATCTAGTCTCAAATCACTTTACATCTCCATTGGAACAAGGGATTAGAATAAATGCCGTAAGAATATGTGAACACAGGCTGGCCTTTTGCAATAGATGAACATCCAACTTGCACACTTTACACGATATGCACACTACACTTGGGGCATGTTTGATTTTCCAAATATCTCGTAAATACCTTATAAATGGGTAATGATTATTTCCTTCAGTAATTACCACATGGTTCCCGATGCTTGATTTGACGGGCCTACTTTTTTAACACAAAAACCGAGGTGCGAAATATATGTGGGGCCCACTATGATGCATGTGGCTTATACACACCATCCATCCGTTATGCTAGCTGAATTTAGGGTATGAGCCAAAAATGAGGCAGATTTGAAACTTAGTGGACCACACCATAAGAAAAAGGGAACTAAACACTTACTGTTAAAAACTTCTTGGGGCCATTGTTTCCTTTGGTGTGGGCCACTTGAATGTTGTATATGCCTCATTTTTTGGCTCATGCCTCAAAATGTCCTGTTGCGAAGGATGGACGGCGTGGATATGTCATACATATCACGGTGGGGCCCACAAATTTAAACTAGACCTTTTGGACTAGTTTTCGATGCAGAAATACCAACGTATTTTCAAAAAGGGTGAAAATGTTATAATTCCTTATATACAAGGCATTCACTAAGGATTTAGAAAATCAAACAGGCCCTTGAAGAGAATAACCGGCCCACACGTTCCAACCAATCACGGGGGTTGATGGTCATGAATAGTATCCGAAGAAGGCAATCAGCCCACACATCCACATGTTCCAATGACACACACGAGAGACAATGAACACTAACACTTCTTTCACCTTCTCATGCATGGACCATCACAAAAGCTGGACACAATAAAAAAGGAAAAAGAAAACCACTTGGTTTCTTGAAAGATTTTTAGCATAAGAGGGATGATATGGACCAAAATGAAAGAAGGAAAAAGAATTATAAGATAGAAGAGAGGTGGATTAGGTTAGAAACAAGGATGCTCTGATACCATGTAGCTAGCTAGATATATATATATATATATATATATATATATATATAGAGAGAGAGAGAGAGAGAGAGAGAGAGAGAGAGTTGGGAGAAGAAAGAAAAGATAGTTAGGGTTGACGCCCCCCCACTCTTCCCCTTCTATATTAATTAATAACAAAGACAAAATTACCTAACAATTCCCAAACCAATATAAACAACTAATAACAAAAGAGAATGATTAAGAACTGTACGACCCACATCCACATCCGTTAACAGTTAGTTCACATATTCTCCATGGGGAAGAGCCCGTGCTTGAGTCCTGTGGATGATGGTTTTGGCGAGGCAATGGCCCTAAATGTACCAAAAAATCTATGTTAACAGTGCAATGGACAAATGTTCATTCATCTGACTACCCAAAAAACTATGTTGAGAGTTCAATGGATAAAGTGCTCATTCATCTGACCACGCAGTCACCAGAAATGGTGATACAATTCACATTGCTTGTATGCCCGCTAAGCTTTTGTTCAATGGATCTTGTAAGGACAAGGCCCATAGGTGATTGTTCAAACAATTCGATTATCTCAACCAGTGCCTTGATTCCATTCAGGAGGATCCTCTGCTCATATCGCCCTCTAACTGTCAAACACTGCCTCATAAAGCCTAGTCAGTCAGGTAGTTGACTCATAAAACTTCTCTCAAATTTCATAGGCATGCAGTGATCACATGGCACTCTAGAAGCATATATCCTCACGTCATCCTCAAGTCCGAATTTTAAATCTCTCCATTCTTTTGAACAATAGAACCATGGCCAAGAAATCATTTTGAGGAATTGCTGGCCATCAACATTAATTAAAGTTGCATTCTGAATACTCCAACTTGGTTCTGCTAATTTTTAAGCTTCTAGACTCTAAACCCTCCCTCCAAACCTCCAATTTAGCATTTGAACCCTCTCTAGTATCTTCCACAAACAACGTTCACCAAGGGGTCTCATCTTTGAACAATATGGTTAATTCATCTATAACAAATGCAAAGTTGTAAAGGGCTAAAGGCTTAATGTTGATGCCTGAAGAAGACTAATGCTACTGAGAAATCATCGGTCATGTCTCACACAAGTCATCATCTCTCAAGTAACAATACCCTCATACATGTGTTTAATGACGTCAGGGAAGCCTGAAAAATAAGGAACTTTATGGTTTCAACATTGATGGCTCCACGTTTTGCTTGTTTGCCTAGGATGGGGTTTTAGATGTGTGAACCGATTCCTGAATTTCATTGGTGAAAGATAACTGGACCATTTTCTAGTAGTCCATCATCTGAAACATACTATTCTCTGGTAGTAATATATTGCTGCTGAGATTTTGGTGAAAATACATGACAATTATTTTTCGTACTCAATGGAACCCTATTCAATAGGCATGGGCAGCATTACATATGCTTCATTTAAATGGATCAAAGATCCAAAAATGCCTGATCCTCTTGATTCAATTCCTTTGGATGATTAAATGTGGAATCCATATACAGATCCCGCATATCACCCTTTAGGGAGAAAGAGATAAAAATCATCCAGCCACTAGTAGAGTGATAAACAAATATTATGATTAGGGGATGGTAGCCTTAAATCAGAATGCATATATTTAACTGAGAAGAAATGGGCTATTGAAAAAGGTGATGAATCTTGAGATGAGAAGAATCCATATAGAAAAGTGAAAGAGAATCCAGCCGTATGAATAAGAAAACAAATGCAAAACACCAAAATCAGCATAAAAAATTATTCATGCACTGAATGATTCCATTTAAGCATGCAAAATTCATCCAGATGTGAAATCAAATAGCAACAATCTATTAATGGAGCATATCCATCGTGCACATATACTAAGCTAAAGAAAATCATAAAATACAGAAAGATTAAAAAAGTGAGATCTCGATCCCTAACACCTACAGTGTTCATGTTAACAGTAACTACGAATTAGAGATCCTGATCCCTGAGACATAATGTGTTCATGTTAACAGTAACTAAATATTAGAGATCAAGATCTCTGATACATAATTTGTGTAACTGAAGCCAGATGAACTCATTTTTATGCGTCTACCACATGGAGCCTATGCAAATTAGTACAGAAAGATTAACATAGCTAAGCAATTTACTAGATTTTCATCTAGCACTTACCTCAAGCAACGGATCAAACTCTCCGCAGCAGAAGCTTCTTGTATGGCCTCGACGGCAGCAAGCTGTGCTGCATCCCTGTGCCTCAAAACTTCCTGAAAATCAAAGCGCGTAATGGAAAACATCATTCAAATGCTCTGTCGTGGCCAAAAGCCAACCAAATCATTAGAATAGTTGAAGCTAAAATCAAGAGATCATTGTGCTATTGAGTGAAAGCTGCCAAACTCAAAATCTTATAAGAACCTCTAGCATTTGGGTTGAATGGCTACAGTTGTAGCTTATCCACACTAGAATAAAAACATGAAAGTATTTGCAGACAAATCAGGTAGCAAGAAACAGGCTCTGAAAAATTTTCTATGGAAATATGGGGTCATAATTAAGAAAACCTTATGAATTCATACTTTTCCAAGTTTTGCGAGAGAGGGAGGGAGAGCGGCCCACGAAATGCTACCATCTGTCAATCTTCTATTACTGGTAACAACCTTGACTAAGTTGCCAGGGATGCCATTATTAGCAACTTCTGATGTTTTCTTTATAACAGACGCCCGCAGCTTACTTGACCTATTCGGATCATCCAAAGATCCATTTGCATTTCCTTTCTTCCCAGGCATCTGGACCTTATTGTCCTCTTTAGATAAGGGCTTGTCATTTGCTTGCAGCTTCTTCCGAGGAGTCTGGTATACAGAAGAATTAGATAAAGTTATTGATTGACTAACAAAGGTAAAGCACCAAAAACATGTGGGCTGCCTTTAAGGGTAAATAGAAATTTTAAACTAAAATTAAATGCAACAGTTCATTGATAGGCAGTAATCATATACAGTCAGCCAATTGTAGTGTCCCTACCATCCCTTTTCATACATCTATTTAGGAAATGAAATCGAATGAAGTTATTCACATTTGTCAACGTGAAGACAGTGCACCTTGGCCACAGACGATCAATAGTTTAAACTCAAGTGTAATTAGTCTGATTATTCAAAGAACAGTTCTGCAGGCATGATTTGATTACAAACCCAATTGACAGCTTTCTATCCATAAAGATATTTTTCTTAGGAAAAAGGCGCTCGAAAAATCTGACAAGGACCCTTAACCACCGAATCTCATTTGTAATTTGACACCAAAAATAAGAACAAAGAAGAACCATGAAATATTTGGCTGATCCACAAGCTTACATTGTCCAATAAGAACCAAAATGAGTAATTCATGTTGACTTTGGGGTCAAGCCACAAGTCAACTGGATGGTGATTGATTTTGCAACCTTCATTCAGGGATTTGATCCCAGCTTATCCACCAAACAAATGTTGAAATTCTGGAAACCCCAATTGGGAAACAGATCGCCAAGCTCATCGAATACAAAAAGAGTGGAAATCATCAAAGGAAAACCATGACAAGAATTCCTATCTCCAAACAAGGATGTGGACGCATTTTTAGAAGAATTGTTTTCTTTTTCAAAAAAACAAAGAAGACTTGAAGAAAGACTTACAGAAGTGCTCCGAGCATCTTGTTTTGCATCCATATTGGCTGCCCTTGAAGTCAATTTTTCCCTCCCTTTCATCTCCACATTCCCTTCCCAGCTTTTTCTCAAAGCCTTCGGCCCCAATTCAATCCCTTGGACCCAATTCCCTATCGAATTCCCGATCGGTGACTGCTTTCCCACCGAACTTGCCCTGAAAACGGAGGTAGCTTTCTCCAGCAACCCCTGCCTTGTGGTAGGCTTCTCTGGCCCTTTGATCTTCGCTTGCTGCTTGACACCATTCGCAAACTTCTCAAACGATGTGGGCAATGAATAGCAACTCGTTGGAGATGACGGGATCGACCGTGAATTCACTGATTTTGACCTCGCCCCGACTTCCTTCTTCTCTACAACACTCAGTGCAGGCTTTGAAAGAGAAGATCTTGATCTGTTGAAAATGGCCTTCGTGTCTGACCCTTCGACCTTCATTCCATTTGATTTCAATAATTTCAATTTCTCTTTCTCCCCAGTTAGGCGGCCATTTGAGCCCTTGGGCGATGTTCTCTCCATGGGGTTGGATCCCGAAGGATTGAGGAAGCATAGGGAATGTTTGGCAACCAGATCTTCGGGGCTGCCAACGCACGGGTGGCGACCAGGCACCGGCCGCACTCCTCTGAGAATTGGGACGGGTGTTGCAGCCTCGAGCCGCTCAACATGGATGAACTGACCCAATTGCAGCTTATCGCTGAGGATGAGATCGTCATGCTCGTCGGGGAGGGAGGCATAAGTGGCATGTGAGGAATCTGAGACCTTGAGATAGAATCCCTTGTTCGGAAAGAGCTCGCCGCCTGCAAGCGCAGGGACGATGCTGACGACCTGCAGCAGTGACGAGCGGTGCTCACCAGCTACCTTCACATCGGTGTTCATGTGCTGTAGAAGCTTCAAGAGGACTCCTGGGACCAAAGATGCCATTACTGCAATCCCTAAAGCGCATTACTCTTCAAACCCAAATTGAAAAAAATATACAAGATACTCAGGATTGTG
Source organism: Magnolia sinica (assembly GCF_029962835.1). Taxonomy (NCBI): domain Eukaryota; kingdom Viridiplantae; phylum Streptophyta; class Magnoliopsida; order Magnoliales; family Magnoliaceae; genus Magnolia; species Magnolia sinica. Next base: position 88,767,102 of record NC_080575.1, read on the forward strand.
AGAGCTCTTCAGCAACACCCTAGATGATGGAAATTCAGGCTGTATACTTTCAATGGATAATTCACAGCATGTGAGCTATCATAGAGGGGAAATCTCTGTTCTCTCTGCAAACTCAGAAGGAAAAACTATAGCTTTGCTTTCTATTGGTCCTAGAGAGAAGAACTACCAAAATCTGCGAAGCAAGATGAAATCATTCAACCTTTCGAGTCTTTAACGGTTGGAGAGATGACAAAATGTAATATTCTCCAAAACCCAGATAGAAAACTCGAGCTTTCGTTGATGCCAGAGAGAAAAACCCAATAAAATCTACAATATCCAGTTGGAAGAGATTCGAGCATTTAAAATTTCAAGGATTGGAGAGATGAAAAAACGCATTAATCCCAAAAACCCAGATGGAAAACTCGAGTATTTGCCCACTGTTTGATCCTAGAAAAAAGAAGAAGAAGAAGAAGCAGAAATCTGCAATACCCAGGTAGAAAGATTCAAGCTTTTGAGTTTTCAAGGGTGGGAAAGATGAAAAAACACATCAATCTCCAAAACCCAGATAGAAAAACTGAGACTCTTTGCTTTCTATTGGATTGTTACAGAGAGGAAGAACATTGATAGGTGAGCAAAACCCAGATGGGAAAACGAATAAAAAAGATTCTAAAGGATGGATAAGACCTTCTGGGAGTTTAAGAACATGGAAACTGTAGTGTTGAAGATAGATAATAAAAAACAGAAAAAGGTGAGTATGATTGCAGGAAGAGCTCTTCTATGATTGAGTTACAGCACATCCAACCAGCATCTGACAACCACCTCTCTCTTTCTCTCTATCTTATTCTATTCTTTCTTCCTGAGTGGGTTTGTTGCAGAAATGAGGAAGAACATGGAAACCGAGCAAATTACAAAAGGCCTGCCAAATCCACCAAGGGAAGAACTGCGAGCGTTCCAGAGAATAATGCCCTTTCCCCCTTTTTATTTAAATATTTATTTGTTTATTTTTGTACAGTGTGTGCGTTTACCACCGCTTTAAAAGTACTCGACGACTCATCCATGTCAACGATGACGAGCCAGGGTCGGGTAGTGGTTAGCCCAAACCCAAAACAGGCCTGTTTTTTCGGTGCGGTGGCGTGGAGGAGGCGATTAGAGCTTGTGAACGATGGCAGGCCACGATCACAGTTCAAGCATTGCCGAAATGCCAAGTGGGCCTATACTCGATCTGGACCGTACAAGAGATGGGCTGGCCCAACTTGTTTATGCCCTTAGGTCTACCGATGTATCAGGCATGGAAACTGAATGGTTGAAAACGTTGGCTCCGTTGAACAACTTCAACCGTCGGATTTCGCCCACTGAACATTTTTTTCTAACCATCCATTTGATAACTGCAATTTGGATGGTTAGGATCGCTGGATCAGTGCCAATTTCAGGCTACGGTGAATGCGTCACCAGAGGTTAGCCGAAAAGGGTGAAACTAGCACAGTAACTACTAACTCTTTTCAGGAATGACTGCTATGTTAGTTCTACACCATTTAACAAGCTGACACGCACGATGCATGGCTCTCCATACCATCCAAATTGTGGGTCCCAGTTGTAGATGCAGCATATCTCTAAAATCACATTGATCAAGCGATCCTAACCATACAACTAATGGTTAATGAATGGTCGAAATCATAAGGAAATCAGAATGTAATATTACCTTCTCCTCACAAATGTTCCATCATGCTCTATCTACATCTGGGTCAGCAATTTGGACGGTCTAGATTGCTGTACGACTATCCCATGTGTGCTTCCTAAACAGTGGGAAACACACATGGAAGTGTGGAGGATTTTTTTATTAAGTTGTGTGTGAAGCAGAGCATGTGGTCGGTAGTGGCATGTCGGCCTGTTCATTAGGCCTTCTTAGATCCCGGCAACCACCGCCGGGAAGTAAGATCCCGGCTGCCGGGGTCAGATTCCGGCGGGTTGTGTCATGTGCGACATCAAGGGCCCGATATTCATGACAACGACTTTGAAGATATATAAATGCATGCCGCAGGAAACGCTACCCGCACATGGCTTTTACGCACCAGTGCTCATGCTGACAAGCGTACGAGATCTGGACCGCTAATTTGGTGGGCCAGAGCATAAATGGAAATTAGCAAAAAATCGGACGGTCCCAAGTGCTCGATTTATGGTAATTATGATCACTACCCATTGATTTTCTGGGCCGTCGCCCTTACGCGATTGGACGGCTGATTAGTGGTCTCACCTTATACACGTGTGCAACAAAATTCATGGGTGCTCGTGCTGTCGTGCTCCATTCGCCACCGTCTAATCAGATAGCGGGAGGAGCGGCAAGTGGACCTGGATTCCGTGGTGTAGCAGACAGCACCGACGTCCGTACTGTGTGCTACTGGAAAAGCTTTGTGGGCCCACCATGATGTAAGTGTTTTATCCACGCCGTCCATTCATTTTGGCAGCTAATTCTACTATGTGGCACTAAAAAATAGATGGATAAAAATATCAGGTGGACCACACTATAGGAAGCAGTTGTGATTGAATGTCTGCTATTAAAAACTTCCTAAGGGATAGAAATTTTTTGGACCAATCTGACCCGTGTTTTCCCTACATCCAGGTCTGTGTGACCTAATCAACAGGTTAGATAGAAAATAGACATTACATTGTGGGCCACGGATTTTTTTTTATACGGTGGGTGTTCAATTACCTTTATTTCCTGTTTTGTGGTCCACCTGAGATTTGAATCTGACTTATATTTGGGCTCATGCCCCATTTGAACTGGAAGAATGGATGGACGGGCGTGGATAAAACGCAAACATCATGCTGGGCCCACAGATCTTCTCCAGCAACTCACTGTACAACGTCGGTGTTGTGTGCTGCACTGGGCAATCCGAGTCCATGGCAAGTGTTCTCACTCGTATGAAATGTCACACGGTCTTCTCCACACACACGCCAATATTGGGTATATATGCGTGATCTGAGCTGTTCATCAGGTACCGTGCACCATGAGAATGCATTGGACTGACCCAAAAAAAGTCTGGCCAACAAATGAGAACACACGTGCAAGTTGAACAAGGGCCACTGATCGTATTTTCCTGACAGTTCATTTCTCTGATGCAAATGCGGTCCACCTGGTCAACGGATCACTCTAGTTACTGGCCAGGTCATGCTCATACTACGCCCTGCCTCATTGATTGGTCAGATTTCTCGTACATTACTAAAGTTAGCACGTGCGCTGTGATGTCCCATCCATCTCACGCGTGTACACAAAGCATTCCTCGTTAGGTAGACAGTTGGAGAAGCCAGCAAGCGGCCGGAGCAGAGCTGAACGTTGATCGTAGACGTATTTTGCCAACGTCTAATCGTAATTATGAGTGTGGGCCCCACTAGCTTAACGTACAGACACCGATTTATTGCTTGTGTTCAGAAATGATCAGACATGGTTGTCGGCCATCCAAACCGTGGAAACGGTGGGACACGTCCTGAAAATCACCTGCGATGAAAAGCAGGCTAATCCACTCATTAGGTTAATCACGGCCGTACATTGAGTCAGGCCTCAGCTGTTCATGGATTTTGGGAGCATCGGGCATGGTTCAGATGTCCTAACCGCATGACGCCAGGAGATACAGGCCTGTACCGTTACCGACACAGTTTTTGGTCGTAGGGCGGAGTATGTGTCCGCATCCCATTCTAAATCTGGCCCAAGTAGACGGCCGAGATTAGCCTACCCCGCTTGGAATCGATAATGTTGAAACGAAGTTATCTTCACTCGGTCTACCAAGCGAAATTAGCCACGTATCTTGCCCTGTACCAATCCATTGATGCAGTAGAGAGCTGGGCATTGGACCAAGTCGGATTGGATTGGGTCCAACTCGATCCGTTCTAACATCTGCATGAGCTGATCCAAACTTGATCCGATTCGGGACCGAGTCTGGGACACCTGGCTCGAACTGATCCGATGCACGGTTGGCCTGACCCGAACGGAGTCGGATTGGGTTGGGTATGATTTGGATAGGGTTAGATTTGTGGGTCAAACTATGAGATATGTGTTATATCCAAATCGTCCATCCATTTATAGAATTCATCTTAAGGCTTGAGCCGAAAAATAAGACAGATCTAAAGATTAGTTGGCCCACACTGCAAAAAAGCAGTGGGGATTGAACATTTACCATTGAAATCCTTTTAGAGATCATAAAAGTTTCGGATTAATATGAAATTTGTTTTTCCTCTTTATCTATGTATTTTTAACCTTAATAACAGATTAGATGGAAAATAAACATTATGGTGGGCCCTACAAATTTTTTAGCGGTGAAAATCTTTATTCTTGCTGCTCTTTGTGGTGTGGTCCAGTTGATCTTTGGAAATGATTTTTTTTTTTTTTTTTAATGCTTCGAAATGATCTCGAAATATGGATGAACGTTGTGGATATAATAAATACATAATTGTGGGGCCATGTAACTTTGATCTCATTTGAGCCATTTGTATAACTCGGAGCTTGAGGCCTGTCACTGCTCTTCTTTGCAAGACACGTATCTAAACCAGCCTATTGATGTGCTGGGCACGAAATGGATACATGCTACGGCCTGTGAACGCGGATTAGATACTGAGAGGTTGAGTTTGCGTCACCAAGTTCTGTAGACCCCACTATGATGTATGTGTTATATCCACACCGTTTATCTATTTTTAGATATCATTTTAGGGTATGAACTAAAGAATGAGGTAAATAAAAATCTGTAGTGGACCACACTAAAGAAACCAGTGGGGAGAGTGATTTCCACCGTTGAAACTATCCTAAGGTCCATCGTAATATTTATTTGAAATCCAACCTATCAAAAAGTTTTTTTTTTTTTTTTAAAGGAAAAAAAAAAACATAAAAAAAGGAAAACACAAATATCAGCTTGATCTAAAACTTTTGTGGCCCTTAGAAATTTTCAATGGTGGGCTACTGTCCCACTATTTTCTGTGCTGGGGTCCACTGGAGCTTTGGATTTAACTGGTTCTTTGCATATTGCCCTAAAATGATCTCTCCAAATGAATGGAAGGTGTGGATACAAAACATACAACATGGTGGCGCCCATGGAACTTGTTGACGTAACTTCAGTAGCTAGTCTCGCTACTCAACCTGTCACTGACGTGAGTGGTTAACGTGCACAGCACGTCTCTTAGTAAACTCTGTTGGGGCCCACCGTGAATGCATGTGGTTTTTCCACACCATCCATTCATTTTTTCAGACCATTTTAGTGGTTGAACCCAAAATTGATGCATATCCAAAGCTCAAGTGGACCATACCATAGGAAAAAAGTAGAAGTATTGATTTCCACCATTGAATCACTCCGGATCGGATTGGATCGGTCCAGATCGGATCCATTCGGTTCAGATCAGTCCGAATTCACCATGATCCGACCTCGATCCAATGAACGGTCGGATTTGACTAATCCAAGTCGAACCGCATCGATACAAGCCTTTGGTTTGGTTCGAATCGGGTAGGATTAGGTCGGATCAACCGGATCAGACCAGAAATGCCCAACTCTATGTAGGACACACCTGTAAGTAATCAAATTTGATGATGAACGGCTCTGATCATCACTTCATGCGTCCATGCACTGTAGATGTCTTTGGCTCAAGTGCATACCTAGAGATGTATAATCCTATATATTTTAGATTAGAGGGAGAGGGCTAATAGACCCTCTTATTCATAGACATGATCCTATGCATGTGAGTCTTGTTAGAGTGGCTTGCATGTGTTAAAAAGAAGTCTCCAGCTGAGAACAGGAAAGAGCTTTGAGTGGCCACCGTGATGTATGGGTCTTACCGATACTGTCCATTCAATTTTTCATATCATTTTAGGGTGTAAGGCCAAAATTTCATATCATTTTAGGGTATAAGGCCAAAAAATAAAAAGATTCTTCGCTTAAGTGGACTACATATGGGGATTAAACTCCTATCATTGAAAACTTTTTGAGCACTGTGAAAGTTTTGAATGGAACTAATATTTGTGTTTTATATTTGTACATGCTTACATAATTTTATAAATAGGTTGGATGGCAAATAAACATCAAAGTAAGCCCTGAAAAAATTTCAATGGTGTAAATCATTATCACCCCTATGGTGTAGTCCTCTTTAGCTATGGATCTACTTTATTTTTGGATTTGTATTCTAAAATGATATATAAAAAAATGGATGCATGGTGTGTATCAGACCCATGTATCATGGTGCCACTCAAAGCTATGCCCATTCCCAGCTCGAGACGGCGACTAATTAGCTGTTTAAAAAATAGAAAATATAGAAAGAATCGCTGGGAAGACTCAGGATCATTTGAGTCATTCAACTGAGATCACTTGAGGATAGAGATGAGTCACTCATTTGGACGGTGATGGAAAAACTCGATTTCAATTTTTAATGGGTTGGGTAGTTGGGCTCCTGTGTTGATTTTGCAGCATCTAAACAATAGTAGAGAATTATGGTTTTGTTGGATATTGAAAGTTAGAAAACTTATCAATTTGTATCAGTTGAGGCGTGACGTGAGTCACTCGGCTTGAAATCGAATTTGCTCCCCTTGGACAACGTCTCAAGTGTAAAGGGTTTCTAGAGCAATCGACCTCCAAGATACAACGACTATGACCCGGTCTCAGCAGTGCACTCACTGTATACGGGCTCGAACCATTTGTAGTCTCAACCCGAACTAGAAATACTTAAATACAATTTTTAAAACAAAACCTGACTTTTTAAATCCACTCCAAAATCCAAAACTTAAAAGCAGAAATTTATTTATAGACCTTGTGAAGACACCCTTAAGGGTATAGAGACACCCTTTCAAAAAGGTTGTGACTATTGAGTTTAAACCCAATTGGTGTGACCCTTAGGTTTCAAAAAACATAACTTTTCAAAATAAAAATTGAAAGGATACAATCTTTTAGACTTAAGTGAAAAAACACATCCGTAAGGGCCCGTCTCAATGGATATTTTGAAACACTAAATTATTTTAAAATAATTTAAAATACAACAATCTCTTACATATTTCAAAATTTTTAATATTTCGGGTTAAGATGGAAAAGTTGTGCAATGGTGCGGGTGTCATCATAGACTTGAACCGACATTAGAATAAGCATAACAGGTCTACAGGAATCAAGTGACACCATAGTCTTGAACCTGATTCCTTTTGATATAGATTGCAAGTACATGTCACTTACACAACTTTTTCGCTATAAGTGATTCTGCGGTTCAGTGCGTTTCAGTCATGCACCATTACCTGGATTTCATGAGTGCTTTAGAGAATTCGCCTAGATTCTTATAGAAAGCAGACTCCACCTCCACACTCATATAAGTGAATTCTATAAAGTGTATGTAACAATTGGGTACACCACCAAATATATGGTTATGAATTCATTAAGAGTTCAAAAACTTATTATTCTTCATTGTTGCTCGCACTATACATTATAAAAGGGGCTTATTTATATCAGTGCAATCGTCCACCTCATGCCTTATTGTTTACCCATTGAACTTATCTAATAGGATTTCTACTCATATAAGTTGGGTTGCCAATACTGGTATCTCATATTATTAGACTCAACCACATTCTCTTCGATGTATCATTGACTAATCTTTTAGACGGTCATTTAGTCAGAGGATTTATAACCCGTAGGCCTTTTACCCCCACCCGTCATTAATCTGTTAGGCTTTCGCCTATTACGAAAAATTAATCATTGTTACTTCCCATAAGAGTTTGGTCATGTCTTAGTCCCAATGTGGCTAATCATCTTTTCAGACTAGCTAAGGATCAGCATTTTAGCAAGCTATTACCTCACCAACTAGCTACTCAGAAACGAGTCTTTGTTTAGGTGGATTCCTTCTTTTGCTCATCAGTCAAGTCTTTAACAGTCAATTGCAACCTCTTTTACTATTCATATATCGAATCAAAGCATACTAAACTTATTTCTAACCTCATAGAGTCAATAATTATGACTCTATGTAACAGATACTGAGCATCACTTTTATTATGATAGTTGTTGTATCACCGGATCTGAATACAACCAACTTTCTTAGCCTTTCATGTACTCTTACCATTCAAGCAACTTTACTAACCCACCATTTAACTAACTAGTAGTAAAGTTAATCGAACTTATTGTATCTGCAGTACAAAGATGCTGGAGTAATCTGTTATGCATAGACATATGACAAATAAAATAAAGTATAACCTTCATGTAATCATATTGCAACATTATCATGTTATTACATATTAAAAGTTAGCCAAATTAACAATTAGTGATTAGAATTTAATACAATCAATGGATATTTGGTAACTGAATATGGAGGAGAAATGTCTAAGTTCATCATCAAGTATCTTGATTGACGGATTGAACAATGGGCTTCATAGATGCATAAATTTAGACATTAGATATATTTGTTTACGGAAAAACAATATATAAACTTATAGTCTCATATGAATACAAATCCCAAATGTCCAAATCTAGCCTCCAATGAAAATAAAATATACCTTAAAAATCTCATTGACCCAACAATCATCTTTTGAATTCAAACCACTCACAATTTTCTTTCCAACCATTTATTCGATGACTACCAATTAGATCATTAAAACATATAATCAGTTTGATTCCAGATATCTTATCTCTAAGACCTACATGATACAAATGTAACACATGTGCATATCGATCCATAACATTCATCATATACATTTCTTGGTACAAAACTTTCATATCAACACATTTATCAAATATTTATTGACTAAATTTATACTTCATGGGTTAAGTAGTTTATCTAAATGCAGTCAAATGTACCCCCACAATTTCAGATTTAGCCTAGATAGATATATTTATGGCTACCTGATAAGCCTGTTAACCAAATTTTGAGTTGAGGATTTTATATGAACTGTCATATGAATTGACTAAATATAACACATGTGTCCATGATTGGCATATAATCAAATGAAAATAATATTTCCTTAAAAAGTATTGGATCCTACCCTAACTGGCCCATGGTTTAATTGACTCAATTATCGATTTGATCTGATCCATTGAAGTCATTCCAATTCAGGCATGTGAGAACCATCATTCTATAGAATAACCAATGATGAGTCACATCTAAAATCAATTGTAACTACAATCCAATTATCATCTAGCAGTGAATCCAGACTATGCATTTAGTGAGTCTTTTCGATAATTCCCCTGGTTTTTTTTTTTTTTTATTATTTTTTATTTACTATTCACCTTTTGACCTTTTACCTTCACATGATGCTACTTCCATCAATGGCTAGCATTGATGCATCATATATATATATGTCATGTATCCGAGATGAATACCTCTCCATCTAAGCCATTAAAGGCAAAACCCACTAAATAATATTTTTACTCTCACATGTGCTATATGAAAAATGACATGATTAAGATTGATATTTTGGATCATGGATTCTATGCATGCAACATGCACCATAGATGATATAAAGATGATTTTAAGTTATAATTCCAAGTAAGTATGAAATCATGTGACAGAAAACTATTCTAGCAATGAGAAGTGTTATGCCTGCTGCACATGTGTGAGGGATCCGGTTTAAGCAATATATGCATTCGATTATATAGAATGCCCTGTCCCATTTGGTCAATCCACTTATCATATATACTTGTAAGAGAATGCCTTTCTTATCAGCGTCCATGTTTGGCTTTTAGACAGAGCCTATTTATCTATGGCCCTACTTGGTAGATGGTCGGGATCTCTCACACATGCACCGTACTAACATAAAAACTTTTAGAATATCTCCCTGTTTGAGAGTGTTGCATTTCTCAATTAATCCACAAAGAAAATTGATGAGTCATGAGTAACATCACCCAACTAATGCATGTTAACATCAACATAACTTAAATTATACTAAATTAAACAGGATGTGCACTACGCATGTAGTGGTTTATAACAACAATTGTGGAGATATTTCTTTTAAAGGGATTCACTCCTTCTGCCCACCAAGAGATGATCATGATCGCTTATTTGAAAATTCTTAGGATAAAGTTTTATAATACATTGAGTGGATTTGGACTATCTAATGGCCGATTTTGCAAAATTGTGCCAACGATCCTAGCCATCGGTGCGAATCGAGTAGGTTAGGCTAGATCCGAAAGCTTTTCGGGTTGAGTTCGGACCATGCCTACTCGGACTGATCCAACCCAAAATCCGATCTAATTCGATCTGAACCGACCCGATCCGGATGTATGTGTTTCGTTCATGCCGTTCATTCATTTTTAAAATTCATATTATGGCTTGGTACAAAAAATGAGAGGAATATGGATCTCAGGTGGACCACATCACATGAAAACAATAGCGGTTGGATATCCACCATTAAAATCCTCTTAAGGCCTACTATACTGTTTATTTGACATCCAATCCGTTGATTAGGTCATGTAGTCCCAGATGAAGAGAAAAAACAAAGATCACCTTAATCCAAAACTTTTATGGCCCGCAAAATGTTTTTAATGGTTGACTCTCATTCAACATTGTTTCCTGTAATGTGGTCCACTTGAGAATTGGATATACCTCATTTTAAACTCATATTGTAAAATGATCTATAAAAATACATGGATGGCATGGATGAAACACATGCATCATGGTGGGGCCCACATAGCACCGACTATGTTAGGGAGATTAGCCAGTCTGTTTCCCTCCCCGTACGCCCCGTGATGTCTATCTGACATCCACTCCCTGCTATATAGGTACGTGTCGTGAGAAGACGAGCACTGACGCTCCTCGAGCTCCGGGTTGTACGAACGGTTCAAAGGATGTCAAAGTTACATGGCCCACCGTGATGTATTTATTATATCTACACCGTTCATATATTTTTAGATATTATTATAGAGCATTATCTAAAAAATAAATAATATCTAAAGATCATGTAGACCACACCACAAATAATAGCGGAGAATGATTTTCACCCTTAAACAATTTGTGTGGTCCCCACGATAGTTAGATCTATCTTATTTTTTGTCTTAAGCCTTAAGACGAGCTCGCCAAATGGATGGACGGTTTGGATATAACACACACACCATTATCAACAAGTGACGTGCTTATATACAGCAAGTGACAAACTTATATTCAGCTGACGTGAAAAGGACGGCACTGCACTTGCGTGCAGTGCATGTCAACATTCTAATACATCTGGAAAGCATAAATACAATTCTTTCAAAGTTATGTGGGGCCCACCTTGCTGTATATGTTTTGTCTAAGCCGTTCATCCATTTTGACTTATCATTTTAGGCCTTGAGCAAAAAAATGTAGTATATTGAAGGTTGAAGTGGACCACACCACATGAAACAATTGAATTAAATTTAAACGATCCGAATCGTACCAAATCCGATCCGACTCGGTTTCACTGACGGAGTCAGACTCGGATCGAGGCAGGGCAACCATGCATCAGATCGGTCCGAGTCAGGTTACTCGGACTCGGTCCCGGATCGGACCGAGTTCAGATCAGGCCATATGGATTTCGGATCGGATTGGGTTATACCCAATCCGATCCAATCCGGACCAACGCCCAACTCTACTTGTAGCCATTAGATACGCCCACATCCACAACCATCATCCATTCTCGTAACATTTCAAATCCGGAATCTGGGTTGGGATTTACACATACAAACAACAACGACAACAACAACGAGCCCCTTGTCGTTGCCATTGGAACCATCACATAACCAGTCATTTCTTGTTATCAAGGCTTCGAATGGTTGACATAGAAAAATTTTTCCTCTTTCAACTAAGATTTGTAATCATTTAGGTTTTGCAAGAGATGAGAATTTATATGTTAGGACTGGAATACAACGGTTTTGGTTTTCAGGCAATTATCGTCAGGAATACAACAACGTTCTATAATTAATTTGGAAAAGTCCAAAGATTCTACGAATAAGATCATTTTGAATGGAAGATTTTTATGGTACTATCCATCCACGGTGTAGCCATCCAAACAATAGTCCAGATCACCGAACCACGAGCCATTTTGATCAAAATCAAAGGCCAAATGAACACTAGAGTAAGAGAAAATGACTGACCGTAAAAAACAAAAAATATAAACCTTTTGTATGAAAAGAATTAGAGAAAACGTGAATGTAATTTCCTCTATCTAACCATCATTTCTCTCCCCCTTTGATTATTATTTTTTAATTATCATTTATTATTATTAGTATTATTATTATTTTAATATCCATGGAAACGGACATTGATCTCCTTATCATGTGGATGTCCATTTCTCATCCCAACCTCCTATCCACTAAAAAGATGTTATATAATCATTCTAGAAGAAGCAACCGATGGTGGGTTTTCATATTATCATCTACCTTCTTCACATTAGTCAAGATTTATATTTACAAGGATGATTAATGAAATATAAGAAGTATTCCTTTTGAATTACCACTAAATAAGCATTTAATAACTTTGCCACAAATAGTTTTCCAATTTGATTTCAAATTTTTGATATAATAGGGTAATCGATAAAGTTGTTATAAAGCCTTTTCATTTGCCCATTATTCAAACTACATGTTATATGGGTTATGACTCACAAATTAGGTTGGTGGGCGGTTTGAATTTATATAACTCAAAATGTAAGTATATTTAAGTAGTTTTCCAAAACAAATTTGATTTCAAGATTGTTGGATATTAAAAGTTATAAAACTTATCAATTTGTATAAGTTGAGGCGTGACGTGAGTTTCTCGGCTTGAAATCGTATTTGCTCTCATTGGACAACGTCTCAAGTACAACAGGTTTCCAGAGCAATTGACCTTAATGATATAACGACTATGACCTGGTCCCAGTGGCGCACTCACTATACACATGCTCAAACCATTTGTAGTCTTAACCCGAACAAGAAATACTTAAATACAATTTTAAAAACAAAACCTGACTTTTTAAATACATTATAAAACTTAAAAGCAGACATCTATTTATAGACTTTGTGAAGACACTCGTAACGATGTAGAGACACCCTTTTAAAAAGGTTGTGACTATTGGGTTTAAACCCAATTGGTGTGACTTTAAATTGAAAGGAAGCAATCTTTCAAACTTAAGCGAAAAGACACATCCGTATGAGCGTCTCAAGGGATATTTTGAAACACTAAATTATTTTAAAATAATATATTTCTTATATCATACTGAACAAATTCTAAGCATTCAATTCATCGCTAAGAAATGAATGATGAAAAGTAGAAGTGTGTGGTCCAAATTTGGAAGGAGAAAAAAAATAAAATGGTTAATGTGGATCAGGTAAGTCTAACTGCACACCCAAAAAAATCATCGTGATCCACTCACCATGTGGGCACACGTCGATGAGAAAATGTTTGGTAAACGAAAGGATGTCTAACGTTCTGTGTTCAATGTACACACGTGTGTACGTATCCATCAGATTCTGTCAAGTATCCAACTGTCTATTTGATTATCTCGCAGGAGACAATGTGGGGCCCACCGTGATGTATCAGTTTAATAGGACGCGGATTGCGTCCTACCCCATCTCCAGCTGGGAACGGGCAGCAGCTTTGAGTAGCCACCATAATGTATGGGTCTCATCCACACCGTCCATCTATTTTTCCCTATCATTTTAAGGTATAGGCTCAAAAACGAGGCAAATCCAAGGCTCAAGTGGACTATACAATGGGGCTTAAACTCTTACCGTTGAAAACTTTTTTGGGCCGTATAAGAGCTGATATTTTTTCTGTGTTCTTTTCATACCATATAACCGTATAGAAGTTCCATTTTCCAACTCATTTAGCGATTGAGTATAAAGAATAAAACAGATCCAAAGCATAAGTTGAAAACTTCCTAGCACCAAAATATCAGCATCATCTGAAACTTACCTGGCACCCAAGAAGTTTTTATTGGTAAGCATTTAATCGCCACTCTTTTATGTGGTGTGGTCTACTTAAGCTTTAGATTTACTTTATTTTTGGGCTCGTGCCCTAAAATGAGCTGAAAAATAAAATGGTCCGTGTGGATTAAAAAATGCATCACGGTGGGGCCCACATTGCCTGTAATCAGGGATATAGTGTGTTCGTTTCCCACCGTAGGCACCGACGATGATCGAGCTGAGGATTTTCTTTGGAGGGATCAACGCATTCCGACGATTGATGTTTTTCATCCTATGATGTCTGTGCGACGTCCAACTGTTCATCGTATGATGTTTGTGCCACATCCAACCGTTCAAAAGGTCAGTGAGAAACACTTTATGCAAAAACCAGGCCTATCCATACATTTGGTGAGCCACACCTCTATGGTGTGGCCCACCTAATGAGTGAAATGAGTTGATTTTTGCGTCAGAGGACTCTTATAGTTGGGCCATCCTATTGGAGGGGTTGGATTGTACACCAAAAAAGAAACGTTGGAACTTCTCCACTGTAGGACGTAACTTATCGTCCAAACAATTGGAAGTTGGCATTTCTCCTTCGTTTTTTTTTTTTAGGATTTTTTTTTTGAGGATTATGAAAGGCATCTCACTTTTGTCTAGACCTTACACGTCTCAGAGGTGAAGATTCCCAGCCATTCCTCCTCCGGAGTGGGAGTGGATTAGGTGTTGCTCGGGTAAGGTGTTGACCGTGTGGGGCCCACTTTGATGAATTAATTGTATATCCACGCCGTCCATACGTTTTTCCAGATTATTTTAGTATGTAAATAGAAAAATTAATCAGATTAAACTCTCATGTGGACCACACCACTGGAAATAGTGGTGAATGACTATTAAAAACTTCCTGTGGGCCACAATATATTTGGATCAAGCTGATATTTATATTTTCCCTTCATCCAGGTCTTCTTGGCTTTATCACAGGTTGGATGGAAAATAAATTACAGAATCATTACTGCAGAGCTTAGGAAGTTTTTAATTGTAGAACATTCAATCATCACTGTTTCCTGTGGTGTGGTCCATCTGAGATTTTAGTTTCTTAAATTTTGGTCTCACCTACTAAAATAATCTTTAAAAAATGATGGACGGCGTGGATATACAACTAATTTATAAAAGTAGGCCCCACAGTAAGTGTAACACCCGCTGAGGTGTTACCTGGGTAACACCTAATCCACTTCCCCCCTCCAGAGTCCGGCTATGGTACCACAGAATAGTCCAATACAAGTCTCCGAGTTCACACTGCATCCTGGCTGGTAAAAGGATATTCTTTCTCGGCATTTAATAATGGGAAGAGGAGTACCACTTCTGTCCACCTCATCGTGTAACTTACACGTGGCATATTCGTATGATGATCAGAGCTATACATCCTGAAGCCTTCAATATGGATTGGCCTATGAACGAATGGATCAGATCGAATTGGAAGATGAAAAGATTAACCATAAATGGTCTTGATCAGTTTATCCTAATAATCTAAAAAGTCAACCGCGTTTTCTCAAGGAATCTTAGCAGTTGATTTTATTCTTTTAACACCCATTTGCACAACGCTGGTTAACGGTTAGGATGTTCTTAGCTGGCTTGCTATTGAACTTAGTGAATCAACGGTTCAGATCTCGTCCATGCATGATACGTGTAACGCACGGACTCTGAGTGATCCCATTTTGTTGCTTGTAGAATTTTATGTCCGGAGTAAAAAATAGGATTCTATTTCATGTGATTGCGCACATTGTCCATATATCAACGAATCCAAACCATTCATTTGGTAGGTGTAACAACGATGAATGGGCCATGGTCCTAATCTCGCAATGTTTGGGCCATCCTAATCCTTTGAGTGGTTGGTAGAAATGGAAAGTAAAATATTAAAATCAGCAACATTTCACGCTTGTTGATTGTGAGAAATTCATTTGTGAGAAGGCAGTACGGCAAGAGAAGACTTTGATAATAGTATAATTTAGATTTGAGTCTACATCGTGTGGAGGCTGATGTCCTAAAAATAGTAGATGTAATTGATAGATGGTGTGAATGTTACAAAGTTATTATAGTGACCTCACCAATTTTATTTTTATTTTTATTTTTAAATGCTCAATAACTCGTCATCTTCTTTAATATATGAATGGATTGAAATTAAAAAGAAAGAAAAAAAAATCTTAGTTGAATAGTGAACGCATTATATATATTTTTTAAATAAAAAGTTAGTTTGATAATTGGGGTATATTATTGTTACCTTTTGTTGTTATTCAATTCAAACATATAACTATGTGTAGTTAATGGCCTAATTTCTGTGTGTGAAAATGTATATGTTGAGAGTGTCAAAGTTTTATTTGACTTTAATTGAACTGAACACAAGACCTTGTGAACCGAAGCATCGAAATAACTGAATTAAAATCAGATTTGTGAAAAGTAGCCTAACTATTCAATAACTAATTAAAGAAAATCATACAGGTTGTAAAAGAAAGAATTGGTCCTTTGGATGCATTCATTTTGTCTTGAAAATAAAAGAATTTATCACAACAATATTAGCTAAATCATTTGTCCATAAAAATAATGTAAAGAAATAAAACAGGAATTTAAAGGTTAAATATTATTTTATTAATAAAATGTAGATTCAATACAATCGATGTATACAAGTAAATAAAGTAGAAAATTTTCTTGATGATGGTTTAAGCGAACGAGACAACTATTGAATAAATTATCTTTCGAACCTATACAATCTTAAGAAAAACCCTAACAATTTAATCACTAAGTAATGACTTACGAATTTGGAGGGGATCCAATTACAATGTCATTGATATTTAATTAAATCAAATTGATCTGTTGCAGCGATGCACCGGACATAAGTAAAAACTAAACTAAGCTACGGTCATTAATTCAGAATTACTACAAAAGTGGAGAAGCCAAATTAGGCTAAGTTGATATAAGATACGTGTCAATGAAAAATGAAAGATGGATGGACAATGTTGAATTGGAAAAAGTTGTGTTTGATAGGATTAGTGCCCAAATCTCTTCATTTTGTACTATTTTTATTGATTTAAAGAGGTGGTTGCCTTACGTACCTTGGATTTTAGGATCGGTGTTCAATAAGTTAGTGGCATTGACTTAATACATTTTTTTTTTAAAAAAAATATTGAGACGTTTAATAAGTTAGTGGCATTGACTTAATACATTTAAAAAAAAAAAATATTGAGACGAGACCATCTACACAATACATTCCAGTATACTGGTCATATTTCTACCTATCCATGATTTCCTTCTCTTGCTATACCATTTTGTGATCTTCACATGTGCATGGTTAACTAAATCCAGCATATGTCATTAGATATCATCATTTTTATTTTGCGATGCTAAATACAATTTCTAAAGTATTTCACGTATGCATAACTTATGCTTACTTGCCATGTGTTGACAGCGGAATGATAGTATTTAGGGTTTCGGTCATATGTACGTATCTTAGTGTCTTTTCTTTCCTGGCACAACATGCATCTCCTGATAAAAGATTTTTATGATTTTTCTTTTGTATTTTTTGAATACCTTTTTATATTTTTGTATGAGTGTGTAAACACGTAGCATCATAGCTTATTTGATTTCAAATCGAAACTCTCTTTTCTTTTCACCGGGGCTCTCTGTCTCTGTTGTCGTTTGCAGGATGAGCCAGGTATAATCATGTAAATAAGCTCTTTTGCCTTTCCAACCTTTGCCTTTAGCGTGGAAAACTAGATTTCGAATCAATTTTGGGATGCAACCTTTCCTGTCTCGATGCTAAAAATGCATAGTATCCTGGTAATTCCAAGGGTAAAAATAAAATCAGCCAAACACTACTGCTGCAAACACTATTGATTTAACCACTGGATTAGGAAGCATTTATTGGACGGTTAAAAATGAAAATATCAAATGGTCCTGTTTCAACAAAAAGGTGTCCACAATGCAGTTAGTTTGATATGAGTTAATGTATGCCACTAGGAGAATTTCCAAATGCGGCCTGAGTATCAAGCTTCATACTCTGGCAGAGTATCATATAACTTTTCTTGCCATGCTCCTATCATTTCACACGTGACACGTGTATGGTACATCGGGAAGCACTAAAGTTGAAACTTTACACGCAGCAGATGGGAAGATGGCCGTATTAAAAATCAGCCCCAACCACTCATCAGGTGGGCCACCTCAAAATTTTGAAAGATACACATTCGAGATGCACGTGCCTCGGGTGATGATAGACGGTGGGGGCCCACCTATGCAATGCTTAGGTATCCCAGGCACCTGTGCTACGTGTAAAGTTAGCTACCTGCCTCTCAATCCAGGCCATCCAAAATGCCACTGATTGAATAATCCCAACCGTCCGATTTTTAATTACTGAAATGGACAGCAAAACTAGATTACCAGGCCGTCCAAATTCAACAGCAGATATCAAAATAATCAATCTGCACGCCACATGCAAGATCGCTTGAAAAGGTCGGTGAGAGATACTGTTCTCATTGTTCTCTCACCAACTAGAAAGGCAGGTTGATATGGTACATCCCTATTTCCACAGTACACTTGGGAGGGCGATGTATCCATCAGAACCGTCCATCTAGTGGACCCAACCATGGATGTCCCATATTTACAAAAATACCCCTTTCCAGACACTTCTATTCACGATTTCTTCACCAATGAATGCCTAACACAAATCATATCTGTTCTCTGCCGTCGATTCAAAGGCCACCAATCGGATGGCTAGTATTATCGAATCTCCGTGTATTTTAAAGGGTTTAGCATCCAGCTCAGGGGCAACTACATGAACGGTCCCAAATCAAAAGTCATTGAGCCACGTGTACGGCAGAAAGATGGCCCGGTCTACCTAGAAATATGTGAAATGGGACAAGAAGCTAACCGACAGTTGGTTTAGTGACTGATTACCTAATGATATTATATCTAACAAGATATAAGATATAGAAGAGAGTATTTGTCTTTATAAAAATATGGAGTGATTTAGAAGAAAGAGAAAGGGTGGCCCTCTCTCATTTCTAACCAATTCCCCGCCGAACGTTAAGGAAAGAAAATGAAGGTGTGTTCCCGTCAGTACATACAGGAAAGTGTGTAACAAGCGTTCCCAGCCGTCCATTCATGGTGGGCCAGGTTAGTGTGATTGGATTGGAATCCCGATTTGAATCTGCATACTGTGTACTAGGAGCGGATTAGGTGTGGCCCTTACCGTGGGGCCCACCTTGATGTATGTAATCTATATCCAGGCCTTTTCATCGCTCTTGTCATATCATTTTTGGGCATGAACCTGGAAATGAAGAAGATCTAAATCTTGGGTGAACCATACTATAGGAAACATGACAATGGCCTTAGTAAGTTTTTAATTGTAAACGTCCAATCACTATCGTTTCCTATAGTATTGTCCACTTGAGATTTGGATTTTCTTCATTTATTGGGTTATGTCCTAAAATAATATAGCAAAATGGATGGAAGACATGGATACAGAATAAATACATCACCGTATAGGCCTTACAATTAGGGTTGCATGTCTTGGGTGAGGCCGGGCCTTACCTTATCCAATGCCGTTTGGTTAGAGCTAGGTGGCTGGTGCTCTTAGAGCCTCGCCATGATGTATGTGTTTTATCTACATCATTTATTTGTTTTTATGAATCATTTTAGGGCTTGATTTAAAAAGACGAGGTAGATCAAAATGGACCACACCAAATGGTAATGATTGAATGTCCACCATAAAAAGCTACTTGGACTCGCTCAAATGTTTATTTGACAAATTTCATACGGACTGAATGAATGGAAAAACAAATATCAGCCTGATTCAAAACTTTTGTGACCCAAAGAAGTTTTTAACGATGGTAGTTTATTCAACACTATTTTCTGTGATGTAGTTCACTTTAGATTTGAATTCATCTTATTTCTAGGTTCATATCATAAAATGATCTTAAAAAATGAATGGATGGCGTGGATGAAACACATGCATTATGGCGGGGCCCAAATAGCACTGACCACTAGCCATTGTGCAGTGGCAAGGCTATTAGCCAATCTACGTCCCACTTAATCCGCTCCCGTGTACCGTTATGTCGTATGGTATCCATTTTTGGGTTAGCTGGGTTCTGACCTTACAGGGTTCGAGTGCTTTCTTGAAGATCCGCCTTGAAAACAGTCCGGTTCGAACACTCAAGAAACCATCGGTTCTTTAGATGAACATTTTGAATTGACATCAGATGATAAGAGTATTATTTTCATTCATTTTCACTAACCCAATAAACAAAAATAAAAGTTATTAAGATTGTCAAACTTTCGCATTATGCTCCAACTTTGGAGCTAACAAACAGTCTAAAAAGGTGTGAGCATGAAGGCTCGTAGGGTCACATAATTCTCAATTAAAAATTCAATGATAACATCAGGCATAACTCAATATAATAAACGTGGTCAATTACAAAAAATAAATTGTCATTCTCACCTTCGACGTGACAATTGAAATTTATGATTATGATAGCAAAATAGAATAAAATAATTCTTACTGACCCTATTTAGACTATTTCAAAGCAGAGCACTCGTGTAACGTAATGATAATTTTAAGCAAAACACTTGCAATATAATAATTCTTTCAAGGCAAAACACCTGTAATATATTGTGATTATTTTAAGGTAGAATATCCGTAACTTATCTTTATAGGACAAAGCACCCAAACCTAAATTCATCCTATAACACATAACAACAATCAAATGTACAATAAATAGCATCTCCACAAATTTAGTAACACATAACAATAATCAAATGTACAATAAATAACATCTCCGCAAATTTAGTACATAAATGAACTACACCTTACAATGATATCCAATCCATATAATGATACATTTCAAACAAGAATTAAATTACATGCTAAGCATTACTAGAATTTAAGACATTTAAAAACGTAAAGTAGAAAGACAACATCGCATGCTAACAAAATTTAGAAATCATACATCCACAACTTTAAATGAAAAAGCAATATCTCATGTTACAAAATTGAAGCTAATTCATCTACTAACAATAAGTATGAAGGCGATAATGTTTGAACTTAGTGAACTGTACAAATGTAAGATTTTTAATCGAAGAAGATTATTGTAACGTCCTGAATTTTCGCTATTTTGATTGCCAAAAATCCTTAAAATTTTTATATATATATAAATTAGCCTACTTCATCACTTACTGACATTTGATGCTCGAAGTAAACCTATACGTGGGTGATACCGATAAAGAACCACACAAATAAGATTAATCAATAATAGAAAGCCAACGAATTCAACCGATCACTTAAATATCAAGTTTAGCCCCATGATTTGTTAACATAGGGCCTAAATTTAGCCAACCATCATTGACCAATTGAGATAACCATAAACAAATAAAGACCTGTCTGAAGCCGAGACAACTATGAGTCAGATCTTGATTAATAAACCAAATCAATCCGGTCACTCATTTAGCTTAAGAACTAGCGATCTAGAGTGATCATGACCAAATCACCATTTGTGCTAATTTTGAATAAGTCACACTATGAACTTAGTTAATCTAGACCATAACAACTGTGCCCAAGAAATCTCCCTACTCAGTTCATTCAAAAAATGTCCTGATTATTCGAACAAGCTCTATACCGCTTGTTAATGGGCCATTAGTTCCGAAATTATAAAATAATGTCCATCCACTAGGCTTGATGTCCATCATATGTGGCGAATCAAGATAGTACCCATAACTGCACAACTTGGACCAGAGGTTGAGTGCTTGAAATGCACAAATACCCAAAGCTGAGACCTGAAACTAAAGTGAAATAAACCTCTCACTATTTCGTGAAGATGTAGCTTTTCGACCGTTAGATTGTGACCAAACTCGAGGTATGAGTTAAAGATATTTATCTGCTCATATCCGTATAACCGCGGACCGTCAATCGTAAGTAGGGTCCTCGCGGTCGATTAAGGCATTCGATCTCCACCAAAATTAGTCCATTCACTCATCCTATGATGGGACACCTGCCCCATGGCGTGGATGGGCCAGCAGGCTCCTGAAATAGCCCCTTGGGCCAAATTTCAGCCCATTAAGGGCATGCATACTAGAAAAAGGGCCACAAGGGCCATTTAAACATAAAATATGGGCTATATAAGGCCTGAAAATTCACTCCCTCAATCCCATATGAATTTTCAGTTGCAAGGGAGAGAGGGAGTGAGGAGGAGTGGAAGAGAGAGCTCCTTGGGGGAGTTGATTTGGGAAAAATTTCCATTGCCACTGCCCACAACGGACCCTGCAACCGCGCCCTGCCATAAAGAGCGGCGCACCGGCGATAGAAAGGTAACCTTCCAGCCTTCTCCAAATTTCAGCATCATAGAACTATTTGCATGCGCCCTTACGAGCTAATTCCGTCAAGGCAAGGTGTAACACCTCGTACTTTCAGTACTGGGGTGCTACCGAGTAACCCTACTCAGTATAGTACAAACCTAACTTAAGCGAACGTTCACGTGCATTCCAGTTAAAATCTGACTGTTGAAAGTGGTTCTCATCCATATATCAGGCTATCCATCTATTATTCTTTAAGATGGACCGTCACATCATTAGAAAGACCTATTCTTAGGATTTTAATTCCATTGATACACAAATCTAACCGACCATCAGGGTTACTATTGTAAGGCCCATCATTCAAAAATGTAATCAGATTATTCTAGTCCATATTCAATCCCCATATCATACCTAAACACCCGTTAAGATCCTAGGACCATTGATAGTCAAATATTAGTCGATCTAACCATCGGATCATTTGAGTAAAAGATTGAGAATTATTAAGATGACATTCGTGTGGGATGACCCACATAATAGTCAACCAATGAGTGTCCCAATCATCTAAACAAACCCCTAGTGCCCTTTTGGCCATTGATATTCGAACCGGGATCAATCCAACTAATGGATTTATATGGGTCAACAATTTGAAACCAATAAGACCGTAGGATTTCAAAGACTTGTAATTAACTACTAGGGATTATAATTAAATCATTTATGGCTCACCTAAGTTATGGATCTACCTCATAGTCAGATTAGTGGCCCATCTTAAGCTATTTGGGGTGATGGACATGCTAGATTTCACATAAACATCTTGATGGACCACTAACAATTTGTGTGGAGGCAATCCATCTTCGATTAACACTTGAAGTCTAATCTATAAGGTTTTAATGGAGGTTCATGGACTAAGTACCTTTACAGCCGTTGATATCAAACTAGGAGGCCATTTGATCGTCAGATCAATGAAAACCCACAATTTAGGGATGAAATTTGCATATATAGCCCACCTAAACCTTGGATCTGCATCACCTTCAACTAATTGTCCTAACGGGACCCATGAAACTCGATGAATGGAGTAGATTTCACTGGAATATCACGGTGGACCCCACACAGGTGTTGCATGTGCACCAAGAGTGGTGCATTCGCTGTGCACCAGACCTCCAACGCGGTTAGACGAGCGCTGACCCACACTCGTCCGAAAAAGGAGATTTTCTCCTTCCTTTTCTGCCTGCAGCTGTTTGAAATGGCTTATTTTTCTTCCTTCTTGTTTGATCGAGATGTGGCCCACCATCTCATCCCAGTTGGAGGATCCAAACTAGCCATCTGATAGAGCATCCACGGCTGACCAAAACCATGGTTGGTCCACCTGATGAATCGCGCACATGTACTCACAAATATTAGCACAAGAGGGTTGTTTGCGTTGCCACTTTTTCAAAAACAGAAAGTTTTGTTTTTCTTCCACATTGGCGATCCGCGTGATGTTAAATCCACGCATCTTAGCCGTTCACCCCAATGCTATCCCAAACCTTTGTGTGATGGCGGTTTAGGGTTTTCTTCCACAACAAAACCGGAACGGCCGCTGGTTTCAAGCTGCCGACTGTGTTTAGAGTCGTTGCACAACAACGTGATGCAAGCCTTTTGTTTATAATCCAACGGTTTAGGATGGTTAGAGGGACCCTATAAAAGAGCTAGGGATCGAGTTCAGTAGGGCTCCTCATCAGTTCTTGCGAGTTTGCATGAAAACTAGCCATTTTCTTCTTCCTTCAAACCCACCAACCAAACGACATCCGAGCTCCATTCCATCCATCTACCTAGCTCCATTACACCCCTAGAAACCCTCCCATGCCGACGGAATAAAGAAAGAAGCAATGAGAGAGAGTCTGTAATTAACGACACTCTTCTTCTTTATTGCGAGGAGTCTACCGGGTCGAGTCTGTTCGGGCGCGGATGGTTTGGATTTGTGTCTGGCCTCGCCCAGACCTTGCTAGACATGCTCATGAGGAGAAGGAATGAGGAGATGTGGAGGATGGGTTGCACTCATGTTGAGTGCAATGAGGTGCTACACTAAGTCGTGGCCTGACTCACCGTTGAGTCCAGGTCATGGGTTGAGTTTGCTCGGGCTAGAGGGGCTATTGCAATAGCTGCTAGAAAGAGAATGTGGAGGAAGAAAAAAATGGAAGATGAAGCAAGTGGAAGGAGAGAGAGTCCGAAAGAGGAGCAGTTAGCTGCCGTTGTGCTGCACTGGCTTGGCCCGACCGAGTCACTAGACCCATGCATGGGTTACTGCCAAGTCCGTCCCAACTAAGAAAGAGTCGGGCATCCATTGCTGGACTTATAGCAGAAGAATGAATGAGAAGAGATACAAGAAGAGAAGAAGAAGAAGAAAGAAACAAAGATAATCGAGAGAGAAGGAGAGGTGTTAATGGCTGTTGGGCTGACTCAGCTGAAATCGAGTTTGACTCGGTCAAGTCAGGTTTGGGCCTGGTCCAGACGTTGCTGGATTTCCAGCATATGGAAAACAGAGAGAAGGAGAAGAAGAGAAATGAGAGAGAGAGAGAGAGAGAGAGAGAGAGAGAGAGAGAGAGAGGTGGGTGGTTGTGTTGAGCCGAGTCAACTCGAGTGTTGAACTGAGTCGATTCAACTCGAATCGACTAGGTGTGTTTTTCCCTCAACCTCTCATTTGAAATTCTAGTTAGCAGTTTGGTCAGTTAGTAGATTTCCTAATCTCAGTTAAGATGTAGCCTAATATTACATTTTTTTGTTTTATTTTATTCGAATTGGGAGTGAGTCGACGTAGGTGAGTCAACATTTTTTTCTCAAGTTAGACTTGTTTTGATGTGTTAATAATTGTTACCACTTTTATTATTGGGATTGTTAATATTATATATGATTAGACATTAGTAGATAATTTATGCTATAACTAGTTATTATACACAAATTTCAATTATTAAATAATGGTATTTTATTTATCATTCTTAAATATTTATTATGGATTGTGGATTATACTAATTGGTATCATCATAATGATTATTATTGCTACATTACCTAATATTAACACTAATGTTAATAAATACTTCATAATTATTAAATTAACATTAAGAATTAATTACACACCAACTAGGGTTCAAACCTTAAAAACCTAGCCTAGACCTAAACTGTAGGAAAAAATCTTGGACCTAAGAAATTTAAACCCTAGGTCAATACCTTAAATATAAATAGTGAGTTAAGTTTAGATCTAATGGTATAATTTTACAAATCATGGTAGGATTCAAATCTAAGGGCACACGCAGTTTCTAGGAACATTCGGCGCAATTCGACTTGTAAGGTGATGATTTCTCCCCTTGGGCTTCCCATCTCCAAATTAGATTAAGGATAACTTTTACATTGACTATAAATAATGTCTTAGAGTTTGATTAATTATTTGATTAGCTTATCCGAATATATGTTTGAGAATTGATAATCTATGATCATGAATATCAAATGCAAACGCAAGACCTTAATTCGTTAAGTGACTCTTGAATTATATTTGCATGTGTACTTAAGTTTTACTTTAATTATTAGAATGATACCTTAGTCACTTAAGATGGTTCGTTACTTGATCTCTATGTCATTCTCACATGCTGTTAGATTGTTTGCAAGACACATATGGAATCAAAATCTCTCTAGGCAAAGGGGGGAACCTCTATCTATGAAAGAGAGTCCGTACTTTGGGTGTAATAAGATTAGTTGTGCTGAGAATAGACCCTCAACATGGAGGTTAAATTAGTGATAAATTATTCATGGGATTTACCATCTATGGGGTAATTCCACCTACCTGACTA
The DNA here is from genome assembly GCF_029962835.1 of Magnolia sinica. Taxonomy (NCBI): domain Eukaryota; kingdom Viridiplantae; phylum Streptophyta; class Magnoliopsida; order Magnoliales; family Magnoliaceae; genus Magnolia; species Magnolia sinica. The sequence goes on from NC_080575.1 coordinate 88,793,056, forward strand.
TGCGATGAACCATTTAACATTTTTATCACCGTTACTTATTCGTATTTGTAGTATACATAGCAACTCATTTTATTCGTGTAATTTAGTATCTTCGACATTTCATTCCTACTCAATATATGATGGTAGCTACCCCATATATAGAGAATTGATTGGCCACATGTTGACGGGTTCTATCAACACCCTGAGGCGGAAGACTCATGGGTTATGGATGGTAGTATGGGACACTATACCCGAGCTGTCGGCCTACGCTGGGTGATGAGCCCCCTGTAGTGACCTTGAGCTTTATTAAACCGGCTGATTGTAATTAGACTAATAATGACCTGGCTAATCATGCATACATGACATATTTGCAATGACGGGTGACTATTTCTAGATGCTGTAGCACGTACTCTTAGGTTTATTAGGGTATCGTTTCGCTAGCTGCCAGACTACCGACTATCGACCTATGTACGTGATGTACAATGACTTGGTCATTATGCGGTACATGATGTACGCATGTGATGTGCTGCGCTGATGACCAACCTTTTTGTATAGGTGACGAGCCCAAGTCTGACTGGATGATCATCCCCAGGTTGATGATGCATTCACGCATCTATGCATATAATAAGAATGCATCTTGTTATGTTTTGTATGCCTTGTTACTTTTCATGCTATACTTGTCTAAGGCGGCAGTGTGTAATCTTGAGGGAAATTCACACTGAGTTAGCCACTCATCCATCAAATATATAACCGTACATGTAGTACAGGTGGCTTAAAAGACACTCATATCCAAAGTGATGAAGTACAGGGTATAATCATTAGGAATGTATGACAGTATCTGTCAGGAAGAGCTGTGCGGTCTTATGGCTTAAGTTGATATGCATTTTATCATTTTTCTTTAGTAAATTATGTAATTCTTGTATTTGTTAATACAGAGACATTAGTTTGTATACGTCATTATGGGCAGCCGCTTGTATATTCTGAATGTAATGCAAATTTTTCTTTATGTTCGATTTGTCCATCTTTTGCTAAACTGCTACCTCAAAAGAAAAGAAAAAAAAATCTAAATTTGACTATTTTTAAAGGTTAACACTCAGGTTTTTGGAGAACGAGTCATATACTCGGGTTCCGAAAACTCGGGGTGTTACATAAGGCCTCGATATGCTAATCTAGGGACCCGAAACCTTAAGAGCAGCACCACGAATCGATAGACTACTCCTAGGTGTGTACAAGTACCCTTAGGTTGCCAATTATTGAACATATATCACAATTAGTGATTGTGTAGTGAAATTTAGAATTTGCATGCTAAACATTGAGTAATTCTTGGGCGTAATACCCTTCATAAATTGTGAATTTTACCTAGAATAATTTATCCTTGATTGCATGCTAGAATAGACTGTTTTGCTGAAATTTTCATGCCCATATGCTCCACATTCTTCCCTTGATACTTGTGTGTAATTATCTAATTGTTGTAAATTGTGCGGTGATTGAAAAATGCACTTGTATGCCTTTTGTTTGCCCACATTAGCTAGAATATCCTGAGGTACTGATGAATTTGGTTGCTTATTCTTGAGTAGAAATGGTTGTGGCATGCTATAGAATTTTAGTCTATTGGTAATTGGGCAGTAAAATCATAGATATTTATAAGGGCAGCCCTACTGGATCGGCTGCCTTGGGCCAATCTAACCGATTCAGGCCGAAGATGGACAACCGACAATAGTTATACTATGAGTAATGCTTGCACCCTGTGTCGGTTGTGCCATATTTCACCTGAGTCAGCCGAATTAATCCACCAGTTGGTCAACTAGTTCACTATGTATGATTACATCTGTTTGAACTTGAGACATCCCGTGCCCCTGAAACGCCCACTTACAACTGTTAGTGACACGATCCACAAGTCTCGAGAGTTGGGCATGGTGGTATGAGACACTATGCTTGAGTTGTAAGCCTACACTGGGGTGACCAGCCTCCCTATAGTGACTGCGAGCAATCTAGGGTACAAACCTACCTCATGAGCTAGGCATGGTGGTATGAGACAATATGCTCAAGCTCTCAGCCTACGCTAGGGTAACAAGCCTCCCCGTAGTGACCGCGAGTAATCCAGTTTACAAACACGCCTTTTTTATGAGTGTAACTAGGAGTGATAAACCCAAACAGATCAAAGATCGTATGCATAAGGCCGCTACGGCCGCCGTGGGCCTCATGATCGGATTAAGGTCTTGATTTCCCCAATTCTGCTGGACGAACGGATATTACAAAATATCCGGCTAACATGATCATTCGCATTGCATTAATTAGTTTGGTGACTCGGCAGTCGAGGCGCATTGAGGGAGTGTTGGTCATATGTGAACGTATATATGGAGTCGCTTGAGGGAGTGTTGGATGGCGAGAGTATACATCATATCCTAATACCATGCATATGCATTAATAAGTGTACCTAGGGGTTGTATGCTTGAATTGCTTTTCATTAATTGTGCTTGTAGATTTGATAACTTGTGTAACTTGATGTTAATGGAACCACTGAGTTGATCATTCACTTTCACTCTGGGACGATGTTTTAAAACACCAACCAGACCCTACTTTGTAAATGGAGGCACTAAAGTCCGTGATGCGTTGGGGGAGGCTCACACAGATTCGAAGGAGTCCTCATACTTTCAGTTGTTGGATGGGCCGATGTAGGAAACTTTCAGGATATCAATAAGATTTTAGAATCAATACATTTTGTATTTTTGAAGCTGTATATTTTGCTTAATTGTAGTCCTGTACTCTGGATAAACATATTTTACTTGTTAGTTGATTTACTTGCGTTAAAATTTACATTTATTCTAAAGTATATCGCATGGTCTAATTTAATTACATGAATTGCTCAAATGTCAGGTAAAATGAACTATAGAACCCCGCTTCTGCAAAGCATATGTGACACCTGGGATATCGGGAGTCAAGTATCTACTTGTCCCTCGAAATCTGGGGCGTTATAATCACCTACCTATAATGTAACGAGTAATGACCCATATTTTGGACTAGGATATAAATCTGTTAACATAGCCCACCTAGGATTTGCATCCGCCTCCCGATCTGATATGGGCCCTAATGAGAGCTAACAAAACGAATGAATGGGGTGGATTTACCCTGGACCACACGTGGGTCCCACATATAGACAATGCGCGTGCACAGGGAGTGCACACACGCCCCACACCAAAACCTAATGACCTGTCAAAGGAAGTTTGACCCGACCCTTTTAAAAGAAAGCATCTCCCGCCCGCGTCTGGGCAAACACTATCTGTTGGGATGTGTTGTGGCCCACCATAACCATCCATCAGGGTAATTTGGACCGTTCATCACATGCAGACCCCACCTCCGACCAAGGCTCAGCGAATGACAGAGCATGATACACGTCGTTAGAAATTTGGAGCCGTTAACCGAAACCTCTCTACCAAACTGATGAATGCAATAGATCTTCCAAAGGAGTAGTAGGGATGGGCCCCATGAACTCCAGCAAGAAACGAACCAAAACCTTCTGCACTCGTCCCATTTTTCTTTCTACAAACGGCGCCAGAAACCAAACGTAATTCAAATGCTCTTGCGTAGCGAACCCAAAGAGAACTCCCCAGCTCCGATCTGAACCGTCCAAAGCTAAGAGGGAGAATTTCTGACCGCATCCATGTCGACAATGAAGGAAGAAAGGAGTCCGTAGGGATTGACATTCCTCGGTTTCTAAGCAAGGGAACAACAAAACTAAAAATTTCGTCTAAGTAAACCTTGCTGCAGGGCATTGATTGGTCAATTGGACGTTCTTACACCCAAGAATGTAGCCACAGCCTCCCTCCTGTGGGCCCCATCCAAAGAATGCTCCAGATATGTTAGAAAAGAGCGGAGGAGAGAAGAAGAAATGCTTTAAAACGGACGCTTGCACACAGTTACGCAGTCAGATTACACAGGGCATGTTCTGCGTACGCAGAAAACTCTAGAAGTCCATATTATTATAAATACCACACGTTCCCACGCTGGAAATCACGCCAGCAAGAAAGGAAGAAAGAATGAGAAGAAACGAGAGAGAGAAGGAGAGAGAAGGAACAAGAAAGAGAGAGAGAGAGAGAGAGAGAGAGAGAGAGGAAGAAGGAAAGGGACGTCAGAAGAAAGGGGACAAGACGTAAGGACTGGACGCACGCTAAAAATCTAGCAACAAGGTGCGGCCGAATTCAGCAGGTTGAGTTTCTACCTGTTTATCTTTTCTTTTGAGCCTTTTCTCTTTTTCTTTCCTAACAACAAATATGACGAATTCACCGTAACAAAATAAGTCACCTCGGTTGAATAATTTGCCAAGAAATGTTAGAAAATTCTAAGGTAGAAATGAATGAAATCAAGATCTCCTTTAAGATTACCAAACTTAGTTAACCTGGATAAAATTATTGACCAAGCCATGAACTTAATAATTCGATATGTGCAAAATAGTATAAAACTAAATCTTGAGGCGTAACTCTCAACATTCGAGTTGATAAAGACCGCCAGACACCTAGAGGTGAGGGATTCCTTTAAGCTTACAATAATTTAATTTGATATGCTTTGCCTGCCTTCTTCATGTTATACTTTTATGTCTCTATGATTCTTTCCCTACAATTGTTTAATTTTCCATCAATAATTGTTTACCCTTTGAGAATTAAGGTACGATGTTTATGAGTGATCTATATTATTTTTATGTGGGGTAATGGAAACAAGCCTTGCCCTTGCCTTTACCAATTTTGTTAAGTTAGCCCTTGCTACTCTCTTCTTTGTTGAGTTGGTCATTGCCACTCTCCTCTTTGTTGAGTTAGTCATTGCTACTCTCTTCTTTGTTGAGTTAGCCATTGTCACTCTTCTCTTTGTTGAATTAAGCATTGCTACCCTCCTCCTTATTTTACTAGCCATGTGCTATCTAACCTTATGACTTGGGCATGTGCCTTGGAATTTCAAAACTCCTATGACTTGAATTACTTCTTTATCAATGCAAGTGATATGGAGGTATCACAACTAGTGATTCAAATATTTATCATGGACATAATGCGTTACGGGTTGTGGCCCTCTTGGTCAGCACGTAATCTCGTGGGTTGGTTGGCGTGGTGCATAATCGATGTAAGTGTTACATCACTTTTCGGGATTAGATGTCGTAAATAGTAGCTCCATGAACACATCGTGTTGTGTAAATCCCCCAACCACGTTGTTGTGTCACCTTGAGATGTTCGTATAAATCCACGTTAACGTTGGACGCGCCAGCGAATTTTCATAGTTATGGGAGTGGGGCGAGTTTGGTTTTCAATGAATTATATTCCACATTGTGGTAATCACTATGTATGATGAGACGCATACACTTTATTAGGCATGCATTCATATACATATTGGTTGCGCATACTGATACATCTCGTAGTAGTGGAGTATGAGATGTATCAGAAACCTTACATTACTTTTATGAATCTCTTGAATTATTGCTAATCTTAAAGGATAACCATTACTATGAGTAAGGCATTGACCCTCTCCAACCATACAGATGATGCAGGTGACGTACAAATAGAAGACCTAGAGGACCATCTCCCTATGAAGGATTATACTGAATAAATAGGAAGATAGATTTATGATTCAGTTTTTATTAATTTCCTTTGCATACTTTGATAATGTAATAAGCTCCAATTGAGAGGGCATTTGACAAATTTATATACATATTGGTCGCGCATACTGATACCTTCATGAATGTAATCGGATGTGATCTAGATGAAAAGAAAATCAATGTGAGACTTTGAGACATCCAAATATTTACATTATTAACTCCCGGTTTCCTCGGCACGAGTATAAACTCTAGTCGTGAAAATTCAGGATGTTACATATAATGATTGAAACTATCCGTAGAGGGTCTAACCTATACATGACTATTATGCAAATAGGCCAACACTATTCATCTGACTCGATAAATCGACACATGTAATTAAGTGCCACAAGCTAACTCTATTTTAGATGGATTGGATTTCGTTAGAAATTTGAATGTAGGAATTATTTATTAGAAGCAATGGGTCTTACCTTATCTAAACCTAAATCAGAATTTAAGAAAACACGATGACTCATTGAGTTAACTCAATGAGTGATAGTGTGGCAAAGGGATTGGTGGAACAATGAAGCAAGTGTTTGAAACACCTTCATGAAGGAGCTTGAGGGGCCTTATAGTTTTGTAAAATATAGTTCCAATCCATCTGACCATGGTGTGACCATACGTGAACTAGGGTTTCGCCGAGGGTTCAATCCATAGGTATAAAATGATGTGATTACGAGAGATCTAACCATGGTGTTGGTTAGGGGTCTAAAACATGGGATGGGTTGGCTTGACTAAGATCTAAGTAGCAGTTCATGTCTTATCATGTTGTAACGTCATGGATATTCATTATTTTATATTTTCTAAAAAAATCCTCAAAATTTTTTGATATGACTAGCCTACATTGTCACTTACTAACCCTGGACGTTCGAAGTGAACGTATACGTGGGTGGTATTGGTAAAGAACCACACAATTTCAATTAATCAACCATAGGAAGCCAACGAATCCACCTGATCACATAAACCTTAAGTTTAGCCTCGTGATTTGATCATCTAGGGCCCAAATCTAGCAGACCTATCACTGACTAATGAAGATAACCGTAACTAAATAAAAATCTACATAAAGTTGAGACAACTATGGGTCGGATCTTAATTAACAAACTAAGTCAACCATGTTACTAATTTAGCCTAAGAACCAACAGTTTAAAGTGATTATGATGGAATCGCCATTTTTGCCAATTTTGAATAGGCCAAACTATAAACATAATTAATTCAGACCCTAATCATTGTGTACCAAAAAATCTCCCTACCTAATTCATTCCAGAAATGTCCCGATTATCCAAATAATCTCAATACTGCTCATCAGTGGGCCAATAAACTTGAGGCTAAAGAAAGATATTCATCTTAATAGGCTTGACGTCCATTGCGAGTGGTGAAACAAGAAAGTGTCCATAACTGCTTAACTTGGGGTAGAGGCCCAGTGCTTGAAATATGCGAATGCCCTAAACTGAAATTTGAAACTTACGTGAAATACATCTCTCTTTCGCGAAGTTATGACTTTTCGACCGTTAGATCGCAACCAAACTCGAGGTACGAGTTAAATATATTTTCATGCTCATATTCATATAGTCGTGGCCCCGATCGAGCACCAACGACTGCCAATCATAAGTGGGCCCCCCACCGCTAATCGAAGTGTCAAATTATCACCCAGTTGTGATAAAACATAGATCCCATAGCGTGATACCTGCCCCTTGGCGTAAATAAGCCAATAAGCTCCTGGAAAGACCTTATAAGTCGAAAACAACCTCCCTTAGGGTAAGTTTAATGGAAAAAGGGGCATCAGCGCCATTTGTGCACATTCTAGCACTATAAATAGCTCATATTTCCCACTCTCTCATTCCCATATGAATTTTCACTTACAATAAGAAAAAGAGAGAGGGAGGGGAGGGAAGAAGTGTAGGAGGGGGCTGATTGGAGGTTTCGTGTCATGCCCCAAACTCGGAAACCGGGTTCACAAAATTTTCGATCGCCGAATCCAGCACCGACAGCCTCCGTAGTACCCCATTCTCGGCTCCCAGTGCTTATTCGCCAGGTTCCGATCCTGAGATGCTACAAGGAGGATTTTTAACATCAGTTTGATTCGTAATAAGCATAACCAAAAGGCATAACCCACAAACAATAACCAAAAACTTCATTACATTTCTACTATGATCAGAAACTTTACAAGTACAATATGCATAAAAGGAAATACAATGATAATGGATAAAAAGCTCCAAGATGATCTGCTATGCGCTCCTGCCTCAGCGTTGCTGCGATCTAACGTCACCTGTACCCAACAGTCGTGTATAAGCTTATGAAAAGCTTAGAGAGTGGTGTAAGTGTGTGCATAAGGTAGTAATATAATTATGCAGTATCAGAGTAATGGGGAACATGCTAATGAATCCATGAATGCTATTAGCCGTACCAAGGCCATGCGGTGCAAGACATGAATGATGACGGCCATACCAAGGCCATGTGGTGTGAAATGTAACTCAAGCATGCGAATCCTTATCTAAGTCCACATATCAATATAGCTCAACTCTGGAATATCACCGGGGTCTAGTACACTCCAAACCAGATTGTCGCCCCATCGCGCGTAATAAAGCGAGTGGAAGAGACCTCACTATCCACCTGCCAATATCGGGCTCAGCTCATCGATAGCGGACCATTCCTCGAGCTGGTCAAACTCAGCCTAGCTTTACCCCCTCCTCTCGGGCGGATAAGGCTGCACCCCCTTCAAACCGACCACGACATAGTGGAAAGCGCGACCGTCTGGTAATCGGCACTCGGGGCTCATGCACCCACTCGGTCTAGACGTTGGAGCAACCTTGTGGTACCATAAGGGTTTAGGAACTTTCACCCAGGAATATCTATAGCACCCAATGTAGAACATGATTTTCGGTATCCAATCCTGGCAACCACGATACGCTTGTGGAGACTACGGCCCTGATATCGTTAGGGCGTATAGTATACATGTCACATAATACGAGATGCATGAATCACGCAATCCAGTCATACAGCAATCATGCGCGTACTACGTGCTCATGTGGGCATCTCCCTTTCCCAGCGAGTCCCATAACAATATGCCCAATGGCATGTGCTATGATCAATCACTCATCTCATCACAAGCATACAGATGATGCGTATGGGCATGTATTATGATGTTATGTTGTCACATACTCATAATCGGTATCGATAATTGACATCGATAATCGGTACCGATAATCAGGGTCGATAATTGGCGTCGGCCTTGACAATCGGCGCCGATAATCAGCATCGATAATCGACACTGATAATCAAGGTCAATAGTCGGCGTCGGTCTCAACAATCGGCACCGATAATCAATAGATAAACAAAGCGGGGTCCATAGATGATCAGTCGATCAACCCTAGTATAAGGATCAACACCTGACCGTGGTTATATCAAATCCGATAGCACGGAGTCATCCGTCTACGGCGAATGGGGCCTACTTATTTGGGGTTAACCCACAAGAGAATGGGCCTAAGCAGGCCTAAGGGAAGGTCATAATGTGGACATCCAACCATCATTGCCCATCAATGTGGACATCTAACCAATATTGCTCCCAAGGAGTGGCCTACATAGGGCCAAACATATAGTAGGCCCATGGCCTTATGTACAATCACGATGGCCTCATTTACGTCACATAAGCCTCTTTATATGGGCCAACATACATCTCATCGAGGCTCGAATACACAACAGGTCGGCCTCGCACCTGAGCCTCAAACATATCACAATGGGCCTCTTATGTCAAGTGGGCCACATCACATGGGCCGCATTATATGGGCCGCACTGACAGGCTTCATGTATATCAAATAGGCCGCACCGATGGGCCTCATTTAATTCAAATCGGGCCCAACCTTATGTATATTTGAGATCCGACATATTCATAAGTTAGCATAGAGGTAAATGAAGTGAAGACATTATCAACTTATTTGGAACCTACCATGGTCCTTAGAAGTTTGAACGGTGGATGCCACTATCTACTATTTAAATGGTGGGGTCCACTTGAACTTTAGATCTCACTCATTCTTTTGCCCACGCCATAAAATGATATCTCAAATGGTTGGATGGTTTGTATACAACACATGCATCATGGTGGGTCCCATAGACGGCATGAATGGAACAGGTGGGACCTACTAAACTCGATGCTATGTACAGCCGCTGGCGATGGGGTCCACCTGCTGCCGTGCACAGCAGAAATAGGGCGGCTGTGCTACCTGAAAGAGGCAGAGGTGGGTCCATGTAGGGCCCACTGTTCTATACATATAAAGTATATAATATATATTTATTTATTTCATAAAAAGTTACTGCTGCTGAGCAGCTTTAAGCATTTAAAGACAGAGGTGGGTCCCACGTAGGGCCCACCCTCATATATTAGTAATATATATACAAAATATTGTATTATAATATTATATATTATATATTATATATTATATATTAATATAATATAATATAATATATTAATATATATATAACACACCCAACGTCTAGGCCGTCCACGGCTTGGACATACACGTACATCAGGGTGCTGCCCACACGTGGCACAACACATGCGTGAGGCGTGGCCCACCCTAATGGATGGATGGATGGCGTAGGTGGGTCCCATGGACCTCACGCCAGCTGGCACTTCACTGTTGCCACCGCCACAAGGATGGATGCCAATACCTCAGCGTGAAATGAGGTATCTTTCACTCGGTCTGCTAGTGAGCTATGGATGTGGGTGTGTACATGCACCAAGGAGGGCCCCACAGGGACATGGGTCCCACCGTCAAATGGTTAGGATATAATACATGCACTAAGGGGGCCCACCAAAATGGATGGATGACGTGGGTGGGTCCCATGGACCCCACCGTCAGGTCACACCCATGTTAGTACACACACACACACCATGCTAGCCACCTCCACAGGTTCAATACCAAGACCTCAGGTGTTGTAACGAGGCGTCCTTACTCAGTCTGCCAGTTGAGCTAAGTACTGGGTGGTTCTAGCGTTGAAACGAGGCACCTTTCACTCAGTCCACCACGTGAGCTATGGGGCCCACATCAGATCACACTTCACTGACAGCCATGCCCCACCGTTAGCCACATCAAGGTGGCCGCCCTAAGGACGGTTGGGATCACATATAAACATCATGGTGTGTCCCATATGGAAGGGGTCCACCGGTAGGTGGCATGGATGAAATACACACATTATAGGTGGGCCATGATCATAGAAAGAGAGAGAGAGAAAGAGAGAGAGAAAGAGAGAGAGACATCGGCGAAGATGGAGGGGCCCCGCCACTATGGGCCCCTCTTTGATACAGAGCCTACATTAAGGTGGGTCCCACCATAGGTGGGCCCTTGCATCACAAAAAGATAAAGAAATGAAGATCTAAGATCACCCATCGACTTCTTCTAGCACCTTAGGCTTCCTTAGCTCCTTAGCTTTGATTCCAACGGAGGAGATGAGATTTGGATGGTTGAGATGAGAGATGTAAGGGTAGGAAAGGTGGGCCACACTTGTGGCTCTCTTGGAGTGGAAGAGCTTGGACGTATGGAGGTTTTTGGGTTGCTTGGATTGTGATTTGAAAATGAAGGAGAGAGAAGGTTATAAAGAGAGATGGGTGATGGAGTGACGGAGTGATGGATGTGATGAGTGATGAGTGATGAGTGTAAGAACTTTTTGACTTTTGTGATTTTTGGTGTAAGAAAAGTATGGGCTTGTGTAAGAAACTTTTGACTTGGGGTTGCTTGGCAATGGGTGAAAGGTGATGTGTACTTAACATGTACTTGACATGATGGGATTGATTGATGTGACAAGTCATAGAGATTCTCTCAGAATTCGCACGCACGACATTTTTCTCGCACCGAGCGCTAGCGCGCATCTCCTGGCCAGAGTATCGGATCGGCACGCGAGACGCGACATCGGAACCCGGCGACGGCACGGTCGCAAGGGTACAAGTCTCGGTTTAAGTTGATTCAGGTTGACGGCGTGTGACGCAGGGTCAAGCGCAAATACCGGTTAAGGATCGAAGTTTGCCAAAATTCGACCGAGAAGACCGCGAAAATCTACGAAACGGAACGGTCTAGGATACGGGGCTTACATTTCGCCCAATCCTCGCTAGCCCGTGACGTAGCCGCGACCATGCCGCACCATCGGAATTACCCTATCGACAAATAGAGGTAACTATCGAATATTTTCTTGAGATTTGGGCTTTAGAGGCTAATTGCATGTGCCCTTACAAGCTAACCTCACTGGTGCAGGGCATCGACAAGCTAATCTACGGGACCCTAACCCCAGGAGTGGGTCCGAAAGTCGACGTACCAATCCAAGGTGTAGACCATTACCCCTATGTTGTTGTTTATCAAACCCCATGTCACGATTGATGATTTGTGTAGTAAATAGATGATTGCATGCTAACCAGTGTATACTTGTATGACTATTTTCCTTCTATAAATTGCTAGTCATATGTAATGTAGCTTAAACATTCAATTGAATGCTAGAATAAGTTGAAATTGCTAGATTTGTTGCTCATGCTGCATGTTCGATAAAATGCCCAACAAAGTAGAATTTTCCTGATTTGCTGTTTGTACACTTTTCTTTAGCAACGATAATTAATTTATTAGTATATTAATTAATTATGGCTATTTGGTTAATCAGTTGGTTTAACAAACCATAAATTTATGAGGACAGCCGTAATTGAGTTGATCGCCCCAGACTAGTCTAATTGACCCGGGCTGAATGCGGACAGCCGACAGTAGTTGGACTACATGGGATGATTGCTCCCAGTGCCAGTTGTGCCGAGGTTCGCCGAGTCCACCATACTAGTCTATTAGCTAACTAACCATGTGTGTCCACCATATATGATAATGCTTGCTTGAATCTGGAGCACCCCCATACCCTGGAGAGGCCTACTGATAACCTTTAGTGATACGATTCCCAAGTCTCAGGAGTCGGGCATGGTGGTATGGGATACCATATCTATGATGTCGACCTACGCTGAGGTGAAGAGCCTCCCGATAATCTTAGTATATCAAACTATAATGATGATGCGACCGCTTCACAATCACGTTTGGGTGATGATCCTTGCATCATTTGTGGACGCCCTCCACCTATCGATGGGACGCTTAACTCTATGTGTCCGGGCTGTGTCATCTAGGTTATTAGTGATCGGTCAGGCCAGTTGGTTGGGCCAGTGTTAGCCTCACATTGATTGGGGAGTTGTCATATGGATAGTAAACCCTAATATGGATTAAGGATCACCGACACAGCTGCTACGGTCACCCTGAGCCTAGCAATCTAGATGAGGCCATTAACTAAATTGAGGTATTCCATCTTTCCTACTTTTGTTGGATGAATGGACTGTATTAATTGCTCGGCTAACATGAACCCTCATCGCATTGCATTAGTTTAAGCTGTGGCGACTTGAGCGTTGTGGTCACGTGATGAGGGAGTGTTGGCATTTGCGAATGAGGCATCGAACTTGCTTATAAGGGAGTGTTGGATTATGAGGGCATGCATCATCTCATGACAGCATGCACCTGTATTAATAAAAGTAATTAGGAATTGGATGCATAAGTTGCGTTATCATTAACTGTGCTAGTGGAATTGATAACATGCTTAATTTGGTGTTAATAGAACCACTGAGTTGATCACTCACTCCCACTTTGGGACAATATTTTAAAACACCAACCAGACTCTATCATAGATGCAACTAGCATGGAGTCTGATGCGTTAGAGGGGGTATTCGTGGACTTAGAGGAGTCCTCGTACTTCTAGTTATTGGGTGGGTCAATGTTGGACACCTATGGGACGTCGATGAGATTTTAGAGTTGACAAATTTTGTATTTTTGGAATTGTAAATTTTTCTCTGTTGTAATCCCATACCCTGGATAGATATATTTTACTTGTTAATTGATTTACTTACATTAAAATTTACATTTATTTCAGGGTATATCACATAGTATATTTTAATTATATGAACTACTTAAATTGAAGCAAACCATAGAATCCCGCTTTTGCAAAGCATAAGTGGCACCCAAGATATCAGGAGTCGAGTATTTACTCAGCTCCCGAAATCCGGGGCATTACACATATACTAATAGTTCTTGTTTTGTTTACTCGTGGATGGCTTGTCTTATCCACCAATACTGATATAACAAAAGAGATATGAACATATCTACCTTGTGAAAAGGTATGTCCCTGGATAGATAGTTGGACATGAAAGGAAATGTTCAATGACATTACATGTTGATTGACCCAATCTTTTTGATTCTATGTGAAACAGGGTTCCAGTCCTTGCCTCAATGGTAGACTCTGCGGAGTTTCAACATGAGTTCTTGGGTTCGAAACCCATAGGTGGTGAAATCCCACTACGGCGTGGATAGGTGTGTGTGAAAAAAAAAAAATCTATGTGAAAGAGTGTTAGATGTTTTGAACAAGTATATGAGCATATGTAAATAACAAACGATGTCCCTAAAAGATATGTATCTTGGACATTCTAATCCAATAAAATTTAGCCCAAATTCAACCATTCTTAGCCTTTACATCCATCTCTACCTCCTTTTAATAGATAACTTAAGAGATTGTTTTAGAATATCAATGTATAACAACTTGAAAATCAGTCCAACACTTGGGTTGTAAACCTTAAGATATAGTTTTGAGTTATTGCATATGTCGCTAGCAATTTAATCAAACACAAGGCTACATGTATGATCGAGGGCATGTATTCTGATTTCGTGTGTGATTATGATGCACGGGCATCTTAGAGTCTACTTGACTTAATGTTTGATTGAACATTGGTGCCCCCACTTTGAGTAAGACTGATTAGAGATTGGACATAGGATTCGATTATCCTCTCAACCACCAGTTGTGACAATGATCGGGCAAATTGTAAAGGAGTAAGGGTTAGACCTTTTGAATGGATTCTTTTTGCCTTATGTTTAAAGATTTGTTCGTTCACCAGCACTTTCACAATATAGTTTTTTTTTCACCAGCACTTTCACAATATAGTTTTTAAAATAATAAAGATGAACAAATAAATAAAAATAACTAAACAATGTCAGTTTCATTAATTGAATATGCAGTTCATTGCAATTGACAAAGCATTGAAAGCAACCTTGAGAAATAAGCAAACAAGGGATAAATATCTGACCCATCCATCAGAATAGATGATCGAGGTGAATAGTCAGCAGGATGTGACCGAATAAGTATGGTTGCCTAAGTAAGAACTCAGTTGATCGGGATCCAACAACTTAGGGTTTATTGTAATGATGGATGCTGGATAGTAGTGACCTATGTTAAGTTAGGCTATGCAAAGATAAAAGATGATAAATGAAAGATAAATCGAAAAGTAGATAAATGTATTTGGCTTAGGGCCTCGAGCTCTTCTTTGCGTACTCCTTTTATAGATTGTTGAGGTGGAAAAACCCTCACTTGGTTTCCTTGATGATCCCGAATTCTCAGTGTTTACAACATGCATTCCAAATGGGAAGGACTCCAGATAGATTTAGAACTTCTGACTTCTCATATCTTCTTCTCGTATTTGATCCCTTTATAGGAGATCTTCATGGCCCACTATTTATTTTTGGGGTCAATCTGAGGAACCCCTAGGGTTGATCTCGGACCTAAAATCGATAATAACTACTATCTGGTCAGTTTCTTCCGATTGTGGTGTTGGATGGTCCAAATCCACCTGATATCGATCAATTATCGGAGATAAGCTGGACCAAATCTTTCAATAAACTCTCTTATTCTCTTAATTTTGACTAATGTACAGCTTGAGACCTAATCTAGCCAATGTCCATTCTCTCTCGATTTTGGTCCAAACCATATTCGGATTTGTTTGGACAAGGGTCCGATCTTCGGATATTTAGAACTTTTTCAAATGTCATCGACTCTCCGAGTGTCTCTAGGAAGATCTCCAATTTTGGAAGGATTGCGAGAGATGGCCTTGCCAAGCGTATCATAGCTAGATTTGTGATAGGATATGTTTCTCTTGACAAGTCTTTTAACAACCAACTGGGCTCATTAATTAACACGTTATTTGTGACCACGTGGCATCCATCGATTTGATCTTCTAAAGATATGTATGGGTTTGTGCCTTCGTATTAATTATAGAATGAGTAACGAGGAAGGAAGATCAAATGAAGATACTCCCGGGTGTAAGTAGGATTTTTGCTGGTACTAATCCCATAGCGTTAACATATGCATGCTTTTCATTGGTCCACATTAGGGCGTCAAAAGTGAGTGTAAACAGCATCCTAAATTTAATTTTCCATTAGCCATTTTTTTTAACATACTAGAATTTTTAGAAAAGGATATAAAAATCTATCTTAAGATATTAGTTGGTCAAGTCAAGATTTAAATTCACAAATCAACCATTTCTTTACGTGTTTAATATCCTATTTACATATATTACACTTTCAACTTGCTGTTGACACCTTTGTTTTAGTACTTGCCAAAATGAGCCTCTATGCATGATTGTATATTCGTGCCACATCAGTTCAACTCCAACAGCTACGCCAAATGATAATTAATGTCATCATGCCGCGACAAGGAAGCAAAAAACCAATAGAGGGCATCTGCGCCACGTTACTACTAAAGCAATGATAGATGTTCACGCCTCAAGGCATTAGAAAAATGAAACATACTAGACTATAAATACTTTGGCATTGATTTTGAATGTGTGTGTGTGAGTCTATATATATATATATATATTTATATATACGGGCAAACTAGGACCTAGACTCTTGGCATTTCAGGTACAGACGCTTCTAAGGTAAGCTTCACTTGCTTGAACATTCCATCCCATTTACTAGGAGAACCTTGGCCATGCACTAGTGTCCCTAGTAAAGGAAATATCCTCGAGTGTTATCTAGGAAAATCTTTCAATTTAATGATGAGTTCACATGTGCATGTGCACATGTTTAAAACCCGAATACTTAGCGAAAACTTCAACCCGGGCACCCATGACACCATTAGACCTGTACATTGATAAATCAGATTGACCAATAGCGCGCGCAAAACCAATTGATAAATAGGGCTTGTGGCCATGACTGTCATCTAGTAGTAACCTATTCTCGCATGGGAATCGTGTGTGAGGATGCATTCGTGAGGACTTCAGTTTCACACCGAGCTTGGGACTTAAATTGTTGAATCGAGTTAGGAATTTTTTTACTCGAGGTAAGTAAATTCATAATCGTCGGATCCTCAATCCACTAGTTTGGATATCTGATTAGTTAGGACATACCCTAAAATACATCAAATTAAATATTCAATCCCAAGGTTAACCTATGAGATTCGTTTGATTTCCCCTAATGCCTGGTCAGTCGAAATCTTTGCTCAATCTTGCCAAAGACTAAAACCCTTGAGTCGATTGACAACCCACATTAAGTTGCAAATTTTAGAAAAAAAATTGAGGGTATAAATACTCCCCATCCATTTCTCTCTCTCTCTCTCTAATCATTCCAACCCTATAAATTTTGAAAAATTGGTAGAGAGAGAGAGAGAGAGAGAGAGAGAGAGAGAGGTGTCGGATCACATCACTTAGGCCCATCCCTCTACAAATTGGACTGTGTGAGCCGTTCTGTGTCTTCTCTGGCAGAAAAGTTGTCGATTGGGAGCTAGGTTCACCCTTGTTGGCTAGGTAAGAGGTCCCTGGCAGCATATGTGTGTTTTTTCCCAAAATTTAGCGATCCAAAGCTAGTAGGTTAGAAATTTACCTTGCTTTTTCTGAATTTCATTAGTTGTAACTCTAGGGTTTTTGCATGTTAGGGTTTGTGGCCATGATTCTCATCTAGTAGCAACCTATTCTCGCATGGGAATCATATGTGAGGATGCCTTCATGAGGACTTCGGTTTTACACTGAGCTTGGGACCTGATTTGTTAAATCGAGTTAGGAATTGTTTTACTCAAGGTAAGTAAATTCCTAATCTTTTGTTAAATGTTCAATTAAGATGAAATCCAACCTAATGATAGTAGATTTGTTTTAACTTAGGGATTTGAGCTTTCCCCCAAATTGTTGGCCCTTGGCCACATTAAAATCGAGGAATCCTAACCCTAAGGTGATGAATTTCACTTCACGCTTTCCTTCGACTTTTTTAGTATAGTGATAGCCTCAATCTTTGAATAATCGTGTTAATTAACCATTGAATCATGTGATAATATTTGCAATCTATCTCACATGTGTTAAATCTATAATGATTTACCAGAACCCATAACATGATCAGCTCCTTACTAGAATCCATAACATACTTAGAATCCTGTATATTATCACATAACATGCTTGGCTCTTGTATAGGTTGATTCACACACACACACACACACACACACACACACACACACACACACACACACAAACACCCTCCTTAACATGCTCCAAATCAATTGAATATGTTTCTTATCTTATATGATTTACAAGAACATATATTGCAACATACTTTAGTGGAGTCACATGTGTTGCTTGGTAAATGGTTACACACCTGGAATATGGAATCCCTTTGTAGAAATTGTGAAATTATGTGAATTGGGAGTGGAATTTGGTGGTTCGGATTGCCCCATTTATGTCATCATGCGAGAGACAACTTATGTTAGAAAGGAATGTCAAAATTGTGAATGCGTGGTTACGACATCTACTTGATTCTGTACCTCGAACTATTGCCCATCTTCTGTTTGGATTAAATTGAATTTTGTTGTAGACTTGCCATCTTTTATGTATCATTGTGACTTATTGGCTTGCATTGTTGGCTTGGTTTTGGATGAACCCTTTTGATTGGATTATGTATGGATTTATAATGGTAATGTCTACTTGTTGCATCAAGGTTGTCCACTAGTGGTAGAGGTTTTGTATAATTGTGCTATTTGCGAATCGGACTAATAAAGGTTGGACTAATCATGCATTCACGACATGTGGGCGCTATCGGGTGCCTAGTCGTTGTTGATACAATACCTAGAGGTACTTTCACTAGCAGCTAGTGCATTGTACGAGTTATGCTTTGGTGGTGTTATTGATAGGCTACGTATTGTGGTAGCACATATCTTTGTGTATTCTCGTTAGTTCCTAGTCTACTATTCAAACAACTCAATTGTGGATAGATACTATAGTAGCACGTACCTTCGTGTATTTTCGTTGGTTCATAGCCACCATTATTGTGGGTAGGTAGTCATTGTTGATGCATGTACTCAGTGGTATTTTCAATGATGGCTACCCACAAAGTCAGTTGGATGAGCATCCCTAATGTGGTGTGCATTCATGCATTAATGCATGTAATAAGATGCTTTGTGAATTGCAATTGTTTTGTATGCTTTATACTTGAAACTATAGTTGATTAATAAGTCGATTGTATAATCTTGAATGGATTTATCATTGAGATGGCCACTCACATTTGTATGTGCAAATGCACCTAATCGTATAGGTAGCACAGTATAGATCCATGTGAGTTTGAATCAAGCATGTCCTTGGTAGGAGTAGAGAGGAGATAGTTGTTGGGGAGCTTCGTTGTAGCAGTTGAGCTATGGAGGCTCGCTAGAAGATTTATTTTCCCTTACCCTCATCATTTTTGTATTTGTACATTTGGCCGATTGTGGATTCATAGTCCCTAGCCGTGGGATCTTTTTGGATGATAACATACATTTTTGGATATTAGTCTTGTTAATACTGTTATAATTATCCTTACTCATCTTTGATTCCGCCATTTAATGAATGCTACTCTAATTTTTGATTGTTGGAATAAATGTTAATGTCACTTTGTGGACGTGTGGGAAATACACCCGCGTGCGATTTTTTCCAAGTGAGATACTCAGGTTTTCATCATAAGGGCATCGCACTCGAGCTACGAAAGCTAGGGCATCAAATAGTGAGTTTCAGAACATTTGTTTAACATTGAGCTAGCACCCTTGAATTTAGGATTCAAGCCTTTGTACTCGGGTTTCGAGTTTTGGGGCATTACAACATACCACTATTTGATGGAGCTTTATGCTTAGGTACAGGCTTGTCACAACATCTGTGCCCAAGCGTAAAGTTCTCCTTTAGCTCATTAAAAGAAAATTAACGCATATAGCCTACAATGGGCCTCTCACACAACCACATCCCTAAACTGGGTGCAAATCTCTTTACAATCAGTGCTCGGGCATGAAGGGTCCCATCACTCAATGACAGGAGGTAAAGAACCATTTCTACCCATCTTTGACATGAAAGCCCCTACGACATTATTGAGACAGCATACGCCGCAACTATTGTGAGTCTCTTGGTTTCAGATACTCTGGATATGAAGAACTAAGGACTAAGAAATGTTTTGTTACACACAATAAGACACTCATTCTGATTTTACCTTTTGATCAAGGGTTTTTTTTTTTCTACAAAAAAAAAGATGTAATTAAAAGGTATGTGCCAAATTAAAGCCTAGAATGTAACTACTCCTAAATATTAATGAAACTCACTTGATATGACTTTCTTTCAGTGCACAACATATAGGCATCACATGATCCGTAAATAGAGTCTAAGGGCCCGTTTGGCCGGGTGGATTGGGAGGGATTGAATGGTATTAGGGTGGATGGCATGGATTTCTAGGTAATGATGGTGTTGTCGGTGGATTGTCTGGAGATCCATGGGATTGCTATATCCCTGGATTGCTATATCCAATCTGTTTGGCGCGCCTGGCCAATCCTGGGATTAAACCTTCTCATCCCTTCCAATCCCTTAGACCAAACACGTCCCAGGCAAATTTGAAAGGATTAGGTGGGATTGGATGGGATTTAAAGGTAATGATAGTGTTGGCAGTAGATTGTCTTAAGATCCATGGGATTGGGATCAGATCACCGACTCTGTTTGGCATGCCAGGCCAATCCCAGGATTTGACTTTCAATCCCTTCCAATACCATCCAAGCCCTTCCAATCTGACCGGCCAAACGGGCCCTAAATGCTCACAAACTCTCGAATGGTAGGAACAATTCCCCAATGTAAGTAGAACATTGAGAATCCCTCTACATTGAATATTAACTTTTTTACACCTCGTTAGTTAATTGGCTATATGACATCATTGCCTTTTATAGACAAACGCACGACATTGATCATGACTATATGAGACACCTAACAATGACTAATAGAAATGTCAAAACGTTCTCTTCAAACTCTTTAAAAAAAACAAATTGATTTCAAATACCTGTTCAAGATCTTCTTCTACCTTTGAAATTGATTTAATATATCTTTTTGAAAGCAAAGAAGAAGTAAATGCCAATCATCCTCGAAGAAAATGTGAGAAATTAAAAATCAATTTTCAATCTAATTTTTCTAAAAATGAAGGGAAATTCAACTTCCATGAAAAATGATTGTTATGACGGTACTATGCATTTACAAACACCCCAAGAGGTAGGGGTACAGCTCCCATACTACTACTACCTTGTTCCCACCATTGGATGGCACATAAATCACAAATCTGAGGCATTCATCGGCTGAATTCCCTGAATCAAAGTGATATTTCATTAATCACATGTGCCCTCACTTGTATGAGAAAATTGGGTGGTTCCTTTACGTGGGTCACATTGCCTGATAAATGGTCCTCCATCTCTAACACGTGTGGTCCAGAACTGAGTTTGAGCATGTGGGGCCATGGTTGGTTTAATCCAGCCACTGATTGGACAGGCCCATGATGAATGTTCCTTAATACAAGTATGGGGAAGATTGAAAGCCATAGAAGCTTTGGTCTTCCATGCATCTGTCAGCTCCTGTGGGGCCCACCGTGATGTATCTATTTATCCATTCCGTCCATTCATTTTCTCGGATCATTTTAATATATGATCCCAAAAATGAAGCAGATCCAACGCTCAAGTGGACCACGGTAGAGATGACTCTTACATTTAATGCCTTGTGCACGTAAGGCAACCTGAGCTCACTGTTTAGTGAAGTCCGGTTGAGAATGGGATCTGCTTCATTTTACCTTAAAATAATAAGAGAAAATGGATGGACGGAGTGGATAAATGCTGAGGGTATTTTTGGGGAACGGCAATTTATGAAAGGTTTTAGTTAACCGACTGAGGGTTTTTTTGGGGATGTCAATTCAACGTGGACATGAAATCGATGGCTTTCATGGCAAGCATCCAACTCGATTAAATATGGGACGTGGATTGCGTCCTACCCTGATGTCTCCAACTGGGAACGGGTAGCAGCTTTGGGTGGCAACCGTGATGTATAGGTCTTATCTACACCGTCCATACATTTTTTCATATCATTTTAGGGAACTGGCCCAAAAAATGAGGCAGATCCAAGGCTTAAGTGGACCACACCAGAGGAAGCAGTGCTGATAATGAATCTCACCGTAAATTTTTTCTACAGCCCACGTGACGTTTATTTGTCATCCAACCTATTCATAAAGTTACAAAGACCCGTACGAAGAGAAAACACAGATATCAGCTCCATCCCGAACTTCTGTAGGCCCCAAGGAGTTTTCAACCGTAAGAGTTTAATTCCTAGTAGTCTACTTAGCCTTAGATCTGCCTCATTTTTAGAGATTATTCCTAAAATGATAGGAAAAAAATGGATGGACGGTGTGGATAAGACCCATACATCACGGTGGCCACTCAAAGCTGCTTAGGACGCAATCCGCGTTTAATTAAATGGTCCAAACTACAGGCACCACTTTAAATGGGCAGTGGATTAGCTGGTGTACCCACACCACCGAACTTGCTAGTGTGGGTACGTGTCCTGCAAAGACGCTGCCGCTGGTGAAGCTCCGCGGTTTAAAGGAGATCAAAGCTACATGGCCCCACAATGAATGCATTTATCATATCCACACCATTCCGAAAAATGTTTGGAACCCCAAGATGATTTCAATAGTAGATGTTGAGTCCCCCACTTTTTGTCCACTTAATCTTAGTAGATCAATACTAAGACCTTAGTGTTGAAACAAGTTATCTTTCACTCAATCTACCACTTTCTCAGTGTTGAAACGAGATATCTTTCACTCAGACTACCACTTTAGTCATAGAAAAGTGTGTAATGGTGTGTTAGTTTTAAATGAGTTATAAAGAGACGTTGATTAGATAAGGGTGTGATGTAGAGCGGGCTGCGGACAGTTTCATGGCCAAGATGGATCAGAAAAGGCCTGGTCGACGACAGAAGTGATTCAGACTATCGGACCTTAGATCAGGTGTATCTCACAATCCGGAATGAGTTATCTGACGTAAAATATATGATTTTGGGGTAGAACGAGCTACTTTAGCCAACCAACCCCGCTACGCTGGGTTGCGCAGCTCGGAATTCCGAAAAACCCCTGGATCGACGGTCGTTTCCTTGTTTTAATTTCGTTTTTACTATAAATAGTAGGTTTTAGTTTGATTATAACTCTTCATCTGTCGGGCTTTAGGAGTTGCGCCCAACGTGAAAAGAGTTTCGAATAATTAGGAGAACGGTTTAGTGAAGCCAAATAGGACACTTACTATTTTTGGCCGAAAACTTTGCGCACTAGTAGACATCACGACCGTCCATAAATAGCAAGTTTACTAATTATTGTAAGTCGCGAATTCTAGGAGTTTTAGTTGTAGTTTGAGTTTGATTTCTTTCCCATTGCTTGGTACCCCTATTTAAAGGGTTGTGAACTCGTTTTTATTCATTCATTAATCAAATTCGAATTTATTAGAATTTATTTCTATTTCCTGCTTTTTTTCCTCGTGGATTCGAGAAGTCTCTGTGAGGAGTCTAGAGAAGTTCCGTGGATTTGGAGTAATTATCCTCTTGAGGAAGACGGTGCTCGACCTCACGTCCTATCCTGCGTCAGTTTGGTATCAGAGCGAGGTTTCTCCTCGGATCTATGAATTCTAACGACGGGTCGGGCAACAATCCCATGGGCGGTGCTCCAAGGAATTTACCTTTAACGGTAGCAGCTTTTAAAGTAGCGCAACGAGAGAATTAGAAAGCCATACAAGGGCTGCAGGCTTCCATCGACCGCATTGCGGATCTCTTGACGGAAAACCTAAGGCAACTTCGTATTCCTGGTGGTAATCCTCCACCGCCAATTGTTGAAACTCGTAATTGCCCTAATCGCAGGATAGTACCGGTAGTCCATCCAAGGGTCATTCCTGAGGAAGGGGGCTCCAGTGAGGAGGAAATCGATGACATAATCTTCCAACACCCCAGACATGGCGGCGATCGAGTAGATCAAACGAATCGAGAATTCAAGATGCGGGTTGATATTCCTAGCTTCAATGGCCAACTACACATTGAGGATTTCCTCGATTGACTTTCTGGAGTTGAGCGATTTTTCGACTATATGGACATCCCTGAAGCAAAGAAGGTCAAGTTTGTGGCCTACAAGCTGAAAGGAGGAGCTTCAGCTTGGTGGGAACAATTGCAACTCGCGCAAACTAGGCAGACGAAAACACCAATCCGCACCTGGCAGCGGATGAAGCAGCTATTACGTGTCCAATTTCTCCATAGCGATTACGATCAGGTATTTTTCCAACAATACCAAAATTGTCGACAGGGTAGTCGGTTAGTGAGAGAATACACAGAAGAATTTTACCGCCTAGCGGCGCGTAACGATTTAGTCGAGACTGAATCGCAGCAAGTTGCCCGATTCAACGGTGGATTGCGTATGTCTATTTAGGATCGGGTTCAGATGCAGTCCGTCTGGACGATGAATGATGCGATCAAGTTGGTTACTCGGGTAGAAGTGCAACTTGAACGTCCTAACACACGAACCTATCCTACTGCAAGGATCCCTGTGACAGGTCCACCCCAGGGAACTGCACAGCCCAAGGGGAAGGAGCCCGTAGGAGCACGCGCTCAACCTCCTATGTCTGAGAACTGAGATCAGGGAAGCGGGCAAGCTAGACCCCAGAGGGGCATATCGACTACTGCTGGTCCAAGTAGAATCCCAAACCCCTATGTTCGGCCAAGGCCTGATAACTGCTATCGTTGTGACCAACCGGGCCACCTATCAAATACTTGTCCCCAGCGAAAAGTGACAAACCTCGCCATCAATGATAGTAGTGCTGATAACGCTTATGAAGATCCAGATATTAAAGAACATGAGCATACCACCGAGGACGATGAAGATAATTCAGGTTGGGTTCAGCAAGATCACGGCGAGTCGCTGGTCGTGAGGTAACTATTATATGCGCCAAGAAAAGAAGTGCATCCACAGCGGCATAACATCTTCCGCACTAGGTGTACGGTGAATCGAAAGGTTAGTGACGTGATCATTGACAGTGGGAGCAGCGAGAACATCGTCTCCAAGGTCATGGTGGAACAATTGTAATTGAAAACGAAGCGTCATCCCTCTCCATATACAATCGGTTGGATCAAGAAGGTCAGCAAAACAAAGGTAACTGAACGGTGCACCATATCCTTTTCAATTGGAAAATATTATAAGGATGAAGTAGTATGCGATGTGGTTGACATGGAAGCATGTCACATGCTACTTGGTCGGCCTTGGCAATCTAACCGTGACGCCACTCATAAATGGAGAGATAACATATATATCTTTGTCAAGGACGGCCGGAAGACCATATTAACCCCTATGGATCCAGAGGGACTACCTGAAACTTTTAAAGTGGAGGGGCGTTTTCTCTTAACCATACGGGACTTCGTGGAAGAATCCAAAGAAACATAACAGACTTATGCATTAATTATAAAAGGGGAAGAACTTGAGCCTACCATCATCCCTGAAAGACTAAGGTCCCTGCTATATGAATTCAAAGAAATCTTGTCTGATGACCTTTCCGATGGGTTACCCCTCATGAGGGATATCCAACATCATATTGACTTTGTCCCTGAGTCCAGTTTACCTAATCGTCCTCATTATCGAATAAGTCCGAATGAGTGCGAGATTCTGCAGGGACAGGTAGAGGAGTTGATTCGTAAGGATCTTATTCGAGAAAGCATGAGTCCATGTGTTGTACCAGCTCTATTAACTCCAAAGAAAGATGGGATTTGGTGCATATGTGTCGACAGCCGAGCTATCAACAAAATCACCATAAAATACAGGTTTCTGTACCATGGTTGGATGATATGCTGGACATGCTAAATGGTGCAAAAATATTCTCTAAATTAGATCTAAGGAGCGGCTACCATCAGATTCGAATATGGCCGGGTGATGAGTGAAAAATGGCCTTTAAGACTAATGAAGGATTATACGAATGGATAGTCATGCCCTTCGGTCTTTCGAATGCGCCTAACACATTTATGAGATTGATGAACCAAGTTCTAAAACCTTTTTATTGGGCGGTTCGTTGTGGTTTATTTCGATGATATTTTAATATACAGTCAAGATGAAACCACCCATGTAGAACACCTTAAGAAGGTTCTTCAAGTGCTCACTAAAAATAAACTGTATCTTAATTTAAAAAAGTGCAGCTTCATGACAGATAACCTATTATTCTTGAATTTTGTCGTAACATCCACGGGCATTCGGATGGATGAGGAAAAGGTGAAGGCAATCAGAGAATGGCCGGTTCCCACAAATATTCACGAAGTGCGAAGTTTTCATGGACTGACGACATTTTATCGTTGGTTCGTGAAAAATTTCAGTATCATTGTGTCACCAATCACAAATTGCATGAAGAAAGGGCAGTTTCAGTGGACCGATGAAGTCGACATGAGCTTTGCCAAAATCAAGCGTAGATTATCTATGACCCCTGTTCTTGTACTTCTCAACTTCGACAAACTCTTTGAAGTCTAATGTGATGCCTCATTTGTCGGAATTTGGGGAGTTTTATCTCAAGAAGGTAGGCCGGTGGCCTTCTATAGTGAGAAACTTAGCGATGCACGCAAGAAGTGGTCTACATATGAGATCGCGTTATACGCAGTGGTCCAGGCACTGCGACACTGACGACATTATTTGATTCAAAGAGAATTCATACTTTACACGGACCATCAAGCTCTCAAATTCATTAATAGTCAAGCTAACATTAACCGTGTACATGCTAGATGGATCTCATTTTTGCAGGAATTCACGTTCGTACTAAAACACAAGTCAGAGCAACAGAACAAAGTAGTGGATGCATTGAGTCGCCGTGCAACTTTGTTAGTCACTATGAGCAATGAGGTTGTCGGGTTCGAGCGCCTCAAAGACATATATGCCGATGACGACGACTTCAAGGACGCATGGGTTAGATGCCAAGAAGGTCACCCCGGCGACTTACATATACAAGACGGGTTCCTTTTCAAAGGAAATCGACTGTGCATCCCGAACAGTTCGTTAAGGAAATAGAGAATCTAAGAGCTACATGGAGGTGGACTCAGTGGACACCTTGGGTAAAACAAGACGGGAGCTCTGGTGAAAGAACGGTAGACTGGTCGCAATTGGTACGTGATGTGGGAAAGGTAGTCCAACGTTGTTATATTTGTTAGACCTCCAAGGGGTAATCTCATAATACGGGCCTCTACACCCCGTTACCCTTACCTGACGGCCCCTGGGAGGATTTATCTATGGACTTCATGCTTGGTCTCCCACGAACACAACACGACATGGATTCGATGTTCGTGGTAGTAGATCGTTTCTCCAAGATGACACACTTTATTCCATGCAAGAAGACTCTCGATGTAACACACGTAGCGAATCTATTCTTCAGAGAAATTGTGCGGCTACACGGGGTTCCCAAGACTATTACTTCTGACCGTGACACGAAGTTCATAAGCCACTTTTGGCGGACTTTGTGGACTCGATTCGATACATGACTTCAGTTCAGCAGCGCCTACCACCCACAGACTGACGGTCAAACTGAGGTTGTGAATCTCACGTTGGGAAACCTCTTTCGATGTATTTCAGGAGAAAAACCGAAGCAGTGGGATTTGGCTTTGTCTCAAGCGGAGTTTGCATTCAACAACATGGTGAACCGCTCGACAGGGAAATCCCCATTCCAGGTTATTTACTGACGAGTACCTCGCCACACACTAGACTTGGTCCCTCTGCCCAAGCTCTCAGGCATGAGCATTGTAACAGAACATATGACTGACAAGATCATGTGCATTCATGTGGAGGTACAAACCAAGCTACATGCTTCGAACGAAAAGTATAAGGAGCAAGCGGACAAGCATCGGCGACAAAAGGTGTTCAAGGTGGGCGACCAAGTAATGGTCCATCTGCGCAAAGAACAATTTTCAATCGGAACGTACAACAAGTTGAAGAATAAAAAGATTGGGCCGGTACCAGTCATTTGAAAGATCAATGATAACGTTTATGTTGTTGATCTTCCAGATGACATGACGATCTCACGGACTTTCGACGTCGCGGACCTGATTGAGTATCATGAACCAGCGCAGGATGAGAACTCGAAGACGAGTTCTTTTGAAGTGGAGGGGACTGATGTAGAGTGGGTCGCGGATAGTTTCATGGCCAAGATGGATTAGAAAAGGCCCGGT
The DNA here is from genome assembly GCF_029962835.1 of Magnolia sinica. Taxonomy (NCBI): domain Eukaryota; kingdom Viridiplantae; phylum Streptophyta; class Magnoliopsida; order Magnoliales; family Magnoliaceae; genus Magnolia; species Magnolia sinica. Next base: position 88,820,985 of record NC_080575.1, read on the forward strand.
CGACGACAGAAGTGATCCGGACAGTCGGATCTTAGATCAGGCGTATCTCACAATCCGGAATGAGTTATCTGATGTAAAATATATGATTTTGGGGTAGAACGAGCTACTTGAGCCAACCAACCCTGCTATGCCGGGTTGAGCAGCCCGAAATTGCGAAAAACCCCCGGATCGACGGTCGTTTTCCTGTTTTAATTTCATTTTTACTATAAATAGTAAGTTTTAGTTTGATTATAACTCTTCATCCATCGGGCTTTAGGAGTTGCGCCCAACGTGAAAAGAGCTTAGAATAATTAGGAGAATGGTTTGGTGAAGCCAAATAGGACACTTACTATTTTTGGCTAAAAACTTTGCGTACTAGTAAACATCATGACTGTCCATAAATAGTAAGTTTACTATTTATAGTAAGTCGCGAATTCTATGAGTTTTAGTTGTAGTTTGAGTCTGATTTCTTTCCCATTGCTTGGTACCCCTATTTAAAGGGTTGTGAACTCATTTTTATTCATTCATTAATCAAATTCGAATTTATTAGAATTTATTTCTATTTTCTGCTTTCTTTCCTTGTAGATTCAAGAAGTCTCTATAAAGAGTCCAAAGAAGTTCCATGGATTCAGAATAGTTATCCTCTTGAGGAAGACGGTGCTTGACCTCACGTCCTCCCCTGCATCAAGGTGTAATGGTGTGTTACTTTTAAATGAGTTATAAAGAGACGCTGATTACATCACGGAGGACAGCTCTACTCGTTGGCATACTTTATTGAAATTGTCGATACCTTTTCTTATATCATTTTAATACAAGAATTAAAAAAATAGGTAAATTTAACAGTCGAACTCCACTGCACCAGACAATAAATTTGGTTGCATTAAATTATCATTAAATGTCAATTATATTAAATACAAGAGTCATGTATATAGTGTGATCCATCTGAGTGTTGGATTCTTCCTTGTTTTTTTTTTTTTTTTTCATGTCTTAAAAATAATATGAGAAAAGGAAAATCAACTCGGATAAACAGGTACATAACGGTGGGCCCGCCCATGCAACTGCGCGTTCGTGGATAGAGACAGGCGGGGCAGGACGCAATCCGCACCTGTCAGAAGCGGATTGGCTGGTGTACCACACACCAGCTATATAGCGGCTGTAAGTACGCGTCGTGCGAAGACGAGCACAGACGCTCATCGAGCTCCGAGTTGTACGAACGGCTCAAAGGAGATTAAGGTTACATGCCCCACAGTGATGTATTTATTATATCTATACATATATTTTTAGAGTTCATTTCACAGCATTATCCAAAAAATGAATTATATCTAAAGATCATTTAGACTACACCACAAATAAAGTGAAAATAATGATTTTCACCATTAAACAATTCATGGGGCTCACTATAACGTTATTTACCATCCAATCTATTCATAAGGTCACAAAGACATGAATGAAGAGGAAATACAAATTTTACAATGATCCAAAACTTCTCTGACCCAAAAAGGGTTTCAATGGTAGACATTCAATCCCCCACTGCCTTTTGCAGTGTGGTGCACTTGATAGTTATATTTGTCTTATTTTTAGTCTCAAGCCTTAAGATGATGCTCAGCAAATGGATGGACGGTTTGGATATAACACATACCTTATGATCACACCTGCAGAACTTGCTGACGTCAATACAGCAGCTATATCGGTGATGTCAGGTACACTGGCCAATCCGCCTCCCAACCAGACATCGTAATAAGTTGACAGGTGGACATTAAGTGAACGGTATAAATAAAAAAAAGCTAACGGTCAGAATTCTATAAACAAGTGTCCCTTATTAATCAAAGGTGAGGATTGTACAGTTATTCTAACTTTAGTATTACGACCTTCTGTCGTGAATCTCGTGACTTTGACAGTTCAACTTGAGCTAAAATGTATACGATTTCTGAATGCATGTGTATGAAACTTCAGACACTGTCAGTCTAGCAAGTAACTCTCTATGAAACGGACGCTAATGGCCAAGTTTCTGTGGTCAGAAGCTATATGGGGCCACAGAGATGAGCGCGACAAATCTACTCCGTCCATCAGTTTCTCAAGACTAGGGAAGGAATCCAAGAATGCGGTAGATCCAAACCTAGGTGGGCCATACCACTCAAAATAGAAGGAATTGAACGCCCACCATTGGAAACTTTGTGGGGGCCACAAGTTTTACATCAGGATGATATTAATGCCTATATTTTATATAAGTGGTAATAACCCTATTAACGGTTTGGATGGAATATAAACATCATGGTCAGCTCCAGGAAGGTTTCAATAGCGAACATTTATGTTCTCACTATTTCATGTTGTGTGGTACACCTGAGTTTTGGATCTGCTTGATTTTTGGAATACTTCCTAATGTGTGATCTTGAGAGACTGATGGACGGAGTGGATTTTTCACGGGCTATCGTGGGGCCCACATAGATTCTGACACGGCAATTGCCGTCCTCATCAAACATAGAGCAGATGCACATGAGAAGCTCCAGCTCGCTATAAAATAATTTTAAAAATTCCGAAACAAAACACATATAAATGGCAAAACCATAAATAAAAAAAAAAACAATCTGTTTCCGAAATAGCTGTACTACTTAATTCACAGATGGAAAAGAGATGTATGTAAATCAATCTGGTTGGGTGTAGATGTCAATTTCTGGTGTGGTTAGGTCAATTTCAGGCGTGTTTTTGTCAATTGGATTAATCGGTTAGTGGCAATTCGGTAAATTAACCTTTCAACAAAATAAAGAAAAAGAGCCGGCAGTGTCGGTACCTTTAGCGTATCATATATCACCGCCTCCTCGTTCAAAGGCAGCCGGAATCTGACATTTCCGGCCAGTCCACCGTCTTTTGCCACCGTTGATCGATTTCAGTTGGCGGGTGTTTTCGTCAATTAGGTGAACGATCAGGGCATTTCGGTAAATTCAGGGGTGTTTTTGTCAATCAGATGAATTTACCGAAATTTCAGGGTTGTTTTTGTAAATTGGTGAATCGGTTGGTCGCATTTCGATAAATTCACTTTCAAGAATAAAAAATGAAATAGCCGGCTGTATCCGTACCTTTAGCTTCTTATATATCAGCGCATCCTCGTTCAAAGGCAGCCGGAATCTGACATTTCCGGCCAGTCCACCGTCTTTTGCCGCCGTCGATCGATTTCAGTTAGGAAAACGATTGATATCTTAATTTATAATAAACCAAAAATCGAACTTGTTTTATTATCTTAATTTCAGATTCATATAAATCTATTTAGCTTTTAAGTGATAATCTATTTATAGATAAACGGATTGCGCATTTGGCTAATATTGAAAGTGTTTACAATCAAGCAAATATTCATAGCATAGAGCTTTAGCGGTTAAGCTTACAAAACATGGAGATTGCATATTTAAGGCATGCTTCTTTCTTTTTTTCTTTTCTATTTTTTTTTCTGTTCAGGAGAGCATTAAAGCATGCACATACGGATTGTATGTCTTCCACCCATAACTGTGGGCCCCAAATGCAATGTAAAAGTTTTTAATGGTGGATGTCCCATCTTGTGTGGTCCATCTGATAATAGACGGGCATATTTTAAAAATATGGTTACAAGAGATCATCAAGGGAAGTATACCATGGATATATTGGATGTACCATATACATTATGGTGGGCCCCACATATTATAAGGATATATTAACTATTGTGTTCTAACATGTATAATACCTTTTTAGCTATAAAGATTTTACCTTTAATAAGAAATATGGCTTTTTCATTAAGTTTTAGCTGTTGTTTATAGCTACAAGCAAATGTATAATGCATTCAAACAGCTATTATAATCAGATTACCTATAATCCCTCTACAACTTGAGGACTTTGCAGCATCCAAAACCACCCCTTAGGTTGTAACATGAGGAGAGTAGGGTCAAATTACAAGTAAACTTTGTGGGGCCTACCTTGATTTATCTTTCATCCACACTGTTCATCTGTTTTACCAACTCATTTTATGGCATGGAATCAAAATTTAATTATATCTAAAGCTCATGTGATCCACAAGAAAAGAAAAGGTGTGAATTAAACATCTACCATTGAAAACTTCATGAATTTCTTGAGGACCACAAAAGTTTTTTATCAAGCTGATATTTGTGTTTCTCCGTCATCCATATATATGTGAGCTTATGAATAAATTAGATGACAATTAAACATCATTGTGGGCCTTAGGAAGGTTTGAACGATGGACATCATTATTTTCATTGTTTCTTATGACGTGGTCCAATTGAGCTTTGTATATACTTTCATTTTGGGCTCATGGCTTAAAATGATCTAGAATAAAGAAAAACGGATGGATGGCATGGATAAGATATATATATCCATGGTGGGGCCCATAGAGTTTACTCAGTAGGCTCAAGTGTATTGAGCAACCTGCTTCCGGAAACCAGTGCGAACAAGAGTGTCCGGAGGAGTCTATTAATAGACAGCAATGCGACTGCATGCGCAGTGCAGTTCATTCACTAAGCTGATTGTTTTCTAATTCACTTTAGTAAATACTTAAGAAAATATGTATTAATTATTTTCCACTGTAATTATAACCCTGTTATCAAGGTAGAATTGATGTTTTGCTTTTTTAATGTTAAAATCAAGGTGAAATGTGAATTTCATATGGGCCATTGTGACACATATGGCTTATTCATGCCATCCATCCATTCTGCTAGCTCTTTTTAGGGCATGAGCCCAAAAATAAAATAGATCTAAAGCGCAAGTGAACCACATCATAGGAAGCAATGGGAATTGAAGGCATACTATTAAAAACTTTAGAAGGGCCTCGGTTGGATCAAACTGATATTTGTGTTTTCTCCTTATAAATGTTCGTGACCTTATGAATAGGTTGATAAATTCTGAGCCCTAGGAATAAAAAACATTTCAATAGTAGAAGTTTTATGACCACTGTTTTGTGTAGCATGAGCTACTCGAGCTTTGGATCTGCCTCATTTTTTAGCTCATACTTTAATGTTCGTAACATGCATCATGGTGGGGTCCACAAATTTAAGACGTCCATCCTTTTTTAACATATTGAGATGAAATATTCATAAAAATCAAACATACGTGGGGAATAATAATGACCCATTTATCACACATTTTCGGTGATTTTTTTTTTATTTTTTATTTTTCCAAACAGCCTATGAAAGGGCACATGTAGTCTTATTGCACACTAGGGGACGACTTTGACTTCTAAAAATGTGACCTTAAATTTGCCCTCACACCTATTGATGAGGAGAGGATTAGGTGCAACCCGGCCTCACCCAAGACAGTGTGGCCCTTATTGTGGGTCCCACCTTGACATATTTTTTCTATATCCACATTGTTCATATGTTTTTCTAGATCATTTTAGGTTATAAAACTAAAAAATGAATTAGAAAGATCTCTAGTGGACCATACCATGGGAAATAGTAGTGATTGACCATTAAAATTAAACTTCTTATATATGAACCATAAAAGTTTTGGATTAAGCTTATGTTTAGTTTTTCCTTTCATACAGGTTTGTGCGAGCTTATCAAGGGGTTGATTGGCAAATTAACCTTATAGAAACATTATGGTGGGATATTCAACCAACATTGTTTCCTATAGTATGGTCCACATAAAATTAATTGTACAAACGGGTGGCGTGGATTTAGAATTAATGCATGCATCAAGGTGGGCCCCACGGTAATGGCCGCACCATCCTGGGTAATGCTGAGGCTGCACCTAATCCGCTCCACCGATAGATGTCCTCCGCTCCCTACGCGGGAAACATAAACCACGACTTGGCTGCGACACCGGTGGGAACCTGACCGTGGCGCCACCTCCATGTATGAGTTGTATATCTACGCCGTTTAGCCATTTTTCAGATGATTTTATAGCATCGGCCAAAACGTAAAGCCGATCCAAACTTCAGGTGGACCACATCACAAGAAATAGCGGTGAATGATCATTAAAAACTTTATATGGGCTAAGAAAGTTTTGGATCAATGTTCTTTTCCCTCATCCAGGTCTGTGTGACCTTATCAACAGGTTAGAAGGTAAGTCCGAAAATTATACTGACCAAAAAGTGAAGTGGGCCACACCATTTGCAAATATGGAAATACAAAATGTCCACCATTGAAATCTTCCAAGGGTGGACTATTATGTTTATATGACATCCCTGAAGATGAACGGAAAAAATTAAATATCTATTTTATAGAAGACTTGCATGGTCCAAGTGTATCCTATCTCACTATTTCCTAGTGTGGCCCACTTGAGTTTCGATGGACAGAATTTCTAAGATCAAGGCTAACTAATAAACTACTTGCATTTCACGAAAACACTATGATGGGCAGATGGGCATTGATGTTGCACCTGCTGCCTCCGCATGCTGACTGTACGGGTGTTAATTTAACAGGGGCATAATGAGTAAAATTTGTCGGGCCCACCATGATGTATGTTTCTCATTCACGTTATCCATTGTTTTACTGGCTTATTTTAGAGCATGAGCACAAAATTAAAATATATGGAGAATTCAAGTGGATAACACTACACGATATGGTGAGAAAAGTTTTGAATGAAATTGATATTTGTGTTTTCCCTTCATCCATGTCTGTTTAACCTAGTGAGCAGGTTGGATAACAAATAAAAATCACGGTAAGACCCGGGATAATGGTGGATGTCATCATCCCCACTGTTTCCAAGTGGTGTGGTCCACTTGAGTTGTGGACATACTTCAGTTTTGGGCTCATGCCTTAACATGATATGTAAAATCGGATGGACCGAGGTCTTCGGTCAACCTCAACCCTTGGAATTGCACTTTCAGAGTTGGCTCCTTGTCTTCACAGATTGCCCCATATTTGGAAAACCGGATATTTATGCATTTAAACGGTTGCTTCTTTTTGGACTTTGCAGTCTGCTCCTCTGATGATGACCAATACCCAGCCCCTGTCTTCGCTCATTTGTGGGGATCTGCTCAATTACCATACCTCTTCTATAAAACTCAGTACGGTAGTTGAGTATTTGACACTTAACAGGGGGAATGATATAGTCTGGAGTGAGAGGACATATATTGGTGATAGAGCTTATGGTTTCGAATTCAAAACTATGATATGGCCACGGGTGTACACGAGTCGATCCGAGTCGAACTGGGCTCAACTCGGCCTGGCCCGATCACCAGCCACACCCAGCCCGAACCCGGCCCGGCCCGGTCACCGGGCCAACATGTCCAGCTCGAATTCGGCCCGGTCAACAATCGGGCGAGTTCGGGCCAATTTCGGACCTGCTCCATCTACAAAGGGACGTACGGCGTTCTCACTTCTTTGTCTTAAATGATATATATATATATATATATATATAAACGGCTGAGTCGGGCCGAGTCAGGTTTCGGACCGAGTCGGGCTGAACTGGGACATGTTTGAACTTGGCCCGAACTCAGTTTCGGGCTAAAGAAAATGGTCTGTCCCAGCCCGAACTCAGTTCCGGGTTGGGCCGAGTCGAGCGAGTTAATCGGGCTAGCTCGATTTGTGTATAGCCCTAGATATGACATGTCAGCCTCATAGTGTTAGATGTCGATCACTCGGATATCTTGCTTTGGAGCAACGAACGTCATAGGTAAGATGAACTCAGGCTCAACTAGAATAGAGATGACCTGATTCCGGGAGGGATGTTTAACCCTTTGATGGAGATTTGATGGGATGGCTCCGATTCCATGGAGCCAGGGTCGTCCCAACAGGAGTTATAATGAGGCAGAGAGATTGAGGACCTAAAAAGTAATTGTTGATACGTCCGGCCCGATTTGTACTTCCATCTCTATGTCTGCCTCTACTTGCCTTTAAAAATTGTCAAAGGCTCTCACACTCATGTTGTTGGGTCTGTAGGAGGATGGTTCAATTCTTAAATGATCAACAATCCTCATTAGGCAGATATTCAAGCTTGATCTATTATCAATGAGGACCAATGGGACCTTAAGATCCTTATAGCGGACAACTATGTTGAGTGAGCGTCCATGCTTGCGGCTTTCTGGTGGCAGCTCATCATCAGTAAATGTGATTACTTACGGAGCAACGAGATGCCCTATCATATGTGTGACAATTTTTGGTGGTACGTCCGGAGAGATGTGTAAGACCCGTATCCTAATCCATACTGTTCCGTCGACTCCCGCGATCCTTCTCGTCGAATTCCGGCAACCTGCGACTTATAATCGACGTTTGCGCACGACCCTAAGTCGTATCCTTTAGATTTGAGTCGGCTTAATCCGAGACTTGTACCATTACGACCGCACCGTCCCTAAAATTCCAACGCCGCGTCTTGCATATCAATCCGATACCCTGGCAGGGAGATGTGGGCTGGTGTTCAGTTCGAAGAAAACGCAGCGCGTTTGCAATCCCAAGAGAATCTTTACAACATGTCCCATCAATCAATCAATCAATCGATCAATACTTTCTTTCTCCTCAAGTTAAGCAACCCCGAAGTCAACTCTTTCTCACCCTCTCTCTTACACACCCATGCTAGTCAAGTACATCATCACCTCATATCCATCAACCATCACTCCTCTTACAACAACCCTCTCTCTCTCTCTCTCTTTTCTACCACACATTTTCCCAAGCACCAAAATGAGCTCACATCCAAGCTTCCCATGGAGAGAAAAGTGATTTTGGTGGCCCACCTTCCCATCCTAAAACCTTCATCCTAACCATCCATTTCTCATCTTCCACCATCAAAGAGGGACACAAGGAGACCGGCGTTCCAACGGACCGAGAAGATCGAACGGTGGGTGCTTCTATAGGCTAGTTTTCATATTTTTATAATGGGCTAAGTAAGGCCTACCGATCAATGGTATGGATCTCACTTTGGACCCTTGATGTGGCCGATGGCCCACCTTGATTTTCATTATTATTCCATGATGGGGCCATTCTCCATGGACCCCATCATGATGTTTACTTTCCTAAGATCTAAAAAGGTCATCTAGACCTTCCATTTTGGTGGAGGAGTAATCTCCACCGTTGATTTTTGATTTGGTGGGCTCATATATATTGGGACCCACTTGATGTATGATTAAATGCTTAAAAGGAGGGCCCATAGTATCGGGGTCCCTCCATCACACGTGTGTCCCACTTTTCTCTCTCTCCCTCTCTCTTTCATTTCTTCCTTTATATGTGATAATGTAGCCATGTGGCCCACCTGGATGGACCCCACCATGAAGTATGTATTTTTTCCAAGCCATCTGTAGGTGAGGCCCACTTTTCATATGTGTTGTACCCACACCATCCATCAATTGGTGGCCCACCTGAGCAGGGCCCACCTTAGTATGCGTTATGCCAGACCGTCCTGCGTCAGGGATGCTAGACGTGTAATAAGAATAAAAATATTGGCTTGATTCACAAGCCTATGGGCGGGCCACTTATACAGGCCCCACCCTGGTGCATTGATCCAATTCACGTCGTCTATTCCATTTCTCAAATCATTTTAGGCGTTGAACCGAAAAATGAAGCTGATCCGATTTTCTGGTGGGCCATAGCATAGCAAACAGCGTTGTTTACCGTTGAAATACACCCTGATGTTTTTGTACCCCAAAATATATCGAATATTGGGCTTGATGGGTCTGTCTTGGGCCATGGACACTAATGGTTGGGTTGGATTTTACCGATACTGGCCCCACCTATGAAAAACCTCGGAAAAACCTATTTTTCAAAAAAAAAGAAAAAAAGAGGTAGCAACAGGCGCAGCGCTGCTGTTGACGGACGGGCAAGGACAAGGTCCTAGCCGTGGGCCCCACTGTGATGTCTGCCAAGCATCCAAACCGTGCATCTGATGGCCCCTTATGGAAGTAGGCCCCACTCCAAAGATCAGCCACATCCAAAGCTCAGGTGGCCCACGTCATCGGAAACAGTGGGGTTGAACCGTTACCATTGAAATCCTTTTCTGGGTCACAGAAGTTTTGGATCCCATATGAAATTTGTTCTTCCTATTCATTTGGGTCTGTGGGACCTTATTAACGGATTGGATGGTATATAAACGTTATGGTGGGCCCCACATGGGACCCACAAAGATGTATGTGTTTTATTCACACCGTCCAGGTAGACAGTGGAACCCACCACGTTGTATGTGTTTTATACACGCCGTCCACCCACTCTGTAGGGGCGTGGGTCCCACTGCTGTTGACATCAAGGTTTGTGGGACCCACGTATGATGTATGTATACCACACTGTCCATCCTTATGGGACCCACCAATGATGAATGTATCCACACCGTCCACTATTTGGACAATGGGCCCACGATGATGCATGTGTTGCATCTAAGCCGTCCAACTCTTTTGAAAGCCCATTTTAAGGCTTGAGACTAAAAATAAGGTAGATTTATTTATCAAGTGGACCACACGACACAGTGGAGGATTGAACGTCAACCATTAAAACCCTTTTTTAGACGTTTTGGATCAGTGTATGTGTGTGTGTGTATGTATAATGGTGGGGCCCCATGTGGGACCCACCTTTGTTGGAAACTGATGGATGGTGTACCTACAGCAGCAATATAGCTGTTGTATTGTCGTTGGCTGACCACGTGGACCCTCATCATGTGGTCCGAGTTATATCCCAACAGTGTATCCATTTGCTGTGTGGAGCCCACCTTCATTTTATTAGGTCGCCCATCTGCTGGTGTGGCACGCACCAGGATATATGGGTTTTAATCCATGTCGTCCATGGGCGTGGGTCCCACTTGATGTATGTGTTTTACCACATCATTCGTGGACCCCACCATGATGTAAGTGTTGTATCCTCACCGTCCAGTGCAAGGACAGTGGGATTCCACCATGATGTATGCTTTTCTCCACCCTATCCATTTAATGGGCGTGGCCCCACCATGGCAGCGTGTGGGGCCCACCTTGATTTAATGTATTACATCCTCACCATCCAATCCATGGTCTTGTAACACCCTGAAAATCGGGGGTCGTGCATACGCTCGACTCCCGAGTTCCCAGGGTTACTTATATCCAGTTTTCATTAATATGCGATTAATCCAGTCTAAATGCGCATTCTGGAACTTCCTGGAACATGAAGCACAAATGCACCTACCGACTGAAATGAAAGAGAACTACCATACATATATATATATATACACACATATACATGACCAAGAAAAATATAAAGGGTCACACATGGTGTCACCCAACAAAATCACAAAGAATAGTATGTCAAAAGGAATAAAGCTGAGCCCTCTGCATAGCGATCCAACGACCCATCTACTGATCCGACGGGGTCCTGCTCATCAACTGGAAGTAAGGGAACTCGTCCTCCTCCTCGAGGTTCGCATAGCCAGGCTCCATGAAATTTATATTACCTGCATCTATGAACGGGTCTGGTTGGTGTTTTAAAACACCGTCCCAGAATGGGAGTGAGTGATCAACTCAGTGGGTGCTATTAGTCTTAAGTCGCAACAAGCATCAATTATAATAAGAATTTAATGAAAAGCAATCAATCATAAACATCTATCTAGTCTTGTTAATGTGCATGGATGCAGGATGATATGATGTATGCCCTCACCACAACGCTCCCTCGTGCGACAACATCTAACGATCGCCAATGCAACACTCCCTCAGTGTGACCTCGACTGCCGAGTCGCCAACCTAGCTAATGCCATGCAATGATGATGTTAATAAGGTTCTTAGTTAAGTCCATTCATCCAGCAGATTTGGGAATCTGATACACCCCACGTATCAAATGCCCTGAACTAGTTGCGAAGCCAAGACTCCCTAATGTGTGAGGTCGAGACCCCGCGATCCTTTACCCCGTCAGGTTTCCCCCATCCCCGACTTCAAGCACATGGGGGGTGCTGAATGTGGGGTCACTCGCGGTCACTACCGGGAGGCGCGTCACCCTAGCGTAGGCCGACAGCTCGGACATAGTGTCCCATTCCACCATGCCCGGCTCACGAGACTGTGGATCAATATTCCATCCGGTATCGATGGACTACAACGGTAGTGGGGTGTTCCAGTTTCCATACATATGTGAGCAAACAAGGTTAACAAACTAGGTGGGTCAGCCAGTGGACTAAACCGCACGAGCTCAGGCAAGTATGTGGCGGAACGACATCGGGTACAAGCGACCCATGTAGCCTGACTACTGCCGCCCACACATACTCGTCCAAACCCATGGGTTTAGCCTCAAGGTGGTCCTACCAACGGAACCACCTTCGCTCTCCTCATGTTCCTGACCAACCCAAGGGTAGGAATAGTGACTTATAGCATGCCAACTACCAATACCGCATCAAGCATATTCAACACCATGATCTCATGTAACTCAACATACAATTCAAATTTTTCTACAAGCAAATCATTAATATTATAAATAAAGTGTATGTGTGTGGTGTGGGTTATTGAGGAAGTTAACACTTCCTCCATGTTGAGAAATCATATACACAAGAGTAATGAAATCGTACAAAATATGAAGCAACGACGTATAAAAATCAACACGGCATGAGCATATGATCATCCATACATCGAATCATGTGAGAAACATAAACGACATCATGAGAGCGAGAGTCAAACATATAAATCCATACCATTTCAACCAACATACAATTCCTAGGATTTTCTAGGCTTTCAAAAATAACATCCAAGTAATCAAAATCATTAATCTCGTATTAAAATTGGTGCTAGGTCACCTAAGAGTAATAGTCCGCACCTATGGATCGTTGAGATCTTAGAAAACGACCTAGAAACGCCAAACTCGATGTTGATCGGCCGGAATCCTAAGACAATGCACTTACATGTTAGGATTTCATACAAATCCTAGCTCAACACAAAATATTACAAAAAGGATGGGTGCTTACCTCCCCAATCGGATGAAAATCACTTGTATTTGTGGATGTGGGATTTCTTGAGCAAAGGGAAGAGGGGTTTCTAGATCTCACCTCCCTTGGGCCCACCTCTCTCCCTTCTTCCTTCTCTCCTTCTCTCTTTCTCCTCTTTTCTCTTCTTCCTCTCTTCCTTCTCCTTTTTCTCTCCTCTCTCCCTTTGTTCCCTAGGGCAAATTCGTATGAGAGAGGGGTGCCCCAAATGAGGCCCTTTTATAATGTCAGATTTGGTGACAATGGCCCCAAGTGTTGGGTTTTTACTATACTAGACCTATGAGAGGGTCTTTCTAGCCTCTAGGGCCCATTATGGGGCCTACAAATCAATATACACCGTAGGATAGTTAGCCCTAATGATGATCTACGTATGGATATGATCGGCCCGCCATTTGGATGCGCCGATCGACAGATATGATGAGAAGTCTGTTCAATGGTCACCGATAGTCGATTAGGGCCGCGGCTATATGGATATGAGCAGGGAAATATCCTTACTCCATGGGTAAAGTTTGGTCGCAAATCGACGGTCCAAAATCCTCAACTTTGTATAAGGATGGACGACTCAATTCACTTAAGTTCCAACTCCTTCCTTTAGGATATTTGCACTTCTCATGCACTCGTCCTTCAGCTCAAGTTGACCGGTTATGGACTGTAACCAGGTCCGATTCCCGCGATGGATGTCAAGCGCAATGGGATGGACATTATTCTATAGTTTTGGATCTAGTGGTCCACCAACGAGCGGTCTAGATCTTGTTTGGAGAATCAAGGAAGTTCTGGTGGCCCTCTGACCATGAAACTTATAGGATAGGTACTCCATGGCCCGATGAAGGGTCATGCAAAATTTGAGGATGATCAGATATGGGGTTTGGTCGCACGGGTGTGATTCATGATCAACGGTCACCGTACCACGATCGGGTCCTAGATTTTGTGGGTGGGTGTAGAAAAATACATTAGACCCTCATCGTAAATTATGAAGAAATCTGATGGCTGAAATGTCTTACATTTCAGTTTTATTTACACGTGCCAGATTCCAATTTTGGCATTAGTGGGGCGCATCTGGCAAGTGCCAGATTACACTTTTGGGTCTCCATTGGGTCCGTGGTCCGCGATGGTCCCCAAGTCCAGTGAGATCTATGCTCCCCTTAATTTTTATAATTTTCTGACCTTCCCATGTCACGGTATAGCCCGCACAGGCTGCTGCCAAGTGTAAATGGCCATTTGGCTTGACGGCCCGCACTTGGCCCAATCACAACCCGACTGGTCTACTCTAATGGGCTAATCCTAACTTAATTTAGTTATGGCACCAAACCATGAGTAGTTTAAACGAACGGTCCTGCGGCAAATCATACGAGGACGCCTCAGTACACTGTTCTGGTTGGACGGGACGTTACATGATTAACCGGACTTGTGCGGTTCTTCACTGGTACACCCTGTATAAACTGACATTGAGTGCTAATGGTCATTAAGTAATATTTAGGTTAATTAAATAAAATAAAAATTGATGAATTTTTGAAAATCCAAAACAGTGAAAATCAAGGATGTTACAATCTACCCCCCTTAAAAACAATTTCGTCCCCGAAATTGCCTAAGGGTAGTAAGTAAAGACTTCATTATTTCATTTGCCTAGGTTTGTTGATTTCAAGTTTATATGCATGGTAGGGTGTATACTATCTATGCTAGGCTGGCTCATTTTAGTCTACCCCCCTTAAAACTTTTTCACCCTGATGGTTTACTAAAATTTATTTATAAAGATTTAGATTCATGGCGACGGTTTTCTTCTATCTAGAGTAAAAATATTTGTTTTCAATAGTAGATCAATACGGAGAGACGGTTGTAGTAGGCTTGAACCCGATACGTCGATCATCTACCTGATCAGGGTAGAAGGCTCATCGTATCCCTTCTTCGTCCTGGTGGATCCTGGTCTTCTGCTCAGCCAAAGCAGTGAGTTCATTGGTAGTCCCCAGGATTGAGAATTGAGTCAAGCCGCGAATGCTTCGCAGGCGTATACTTCCGTAATTCCGTAGTCCGATCAATCTAAATGTTTAGGAAACGACCATTATTGGAATGTTTAAATCTTCTATTTATAAGGTTGTCCTTTGGGTCTTGGTCCGAGAGAGTTCTCATTTTAATTCTTGTCTAACTTAGTGATTTAAATCTCCCACAGTGCTTATGGTCAAATGATTATCTTAAAAAGGTTTCTAATAGTATAAAATCTTATATGTATATCACCATTTCGATCCCATGTCTAGTGGGTTAAGAGCAGACTGCACTTTAGTTTCATAAATTTCAAGAATAAAGGAATAGTCAAAATTTTTAAAGTATTCTGGTGGTTTGAAGTGCTAATAACATTAATAAGGACGCAGTAAGGCAATCATACATACAAGCATTCACAAGGCAACAAGAAAATTTCAAGGTAATCCATACATACATATTGGATACAAAGTGTCATTAGTATGGCCAGTTATATCGTACAATATGGATTTCAGCATAGATATTCCAAATATAAGGGAAATATAACCTAGTCAAGCAAAAGTTCTAATTATCCTTCAACACATGGAAATAGTCCTAACTGACTCAAAACAAACCACTAATTATCTGTGTGTTAAGCTTTTATTCTTCTGGGTCGGACAAGGGTGGGGGTGCTTTTTCCCCATGAAGGAAAGAATCATAGAATGGAGAAGAAGGCAACAGTTGCTAGGAATGCCACTTCCCTTGGCAAGGAATTGGATTGTTGATGAAAATATTTTGGAAAAATGAAATGGGTTTAGTGTTGGATTTGTGAATGGGGTTTGAGATGGGTTTGAAGTAGATCTAGAATGGGAGAGTTCTCTCTAAGGTTTAGAAGGGGTGGTGACCCTAGAAAGGCCACGGGAATGAAAAGAGGAAGAACATCATCTCCTCAATGTGGTATGAATCTTGATTGCATAAGAAAATAAGAAAACTTACAATATTTTAGTGAAGTCTGCATCAAATATGAACTTAGAAAGAATTAAACAATCAAACTCAACCCTATTCGAGAGTCAAAGTTCAACAGTACTAGAAACTTTTTGAAGTAGAAAAATATGCTAAAAATAATCTAATTTAATCATACAAGACGATTTCTATCATGGTTAGAAGTAATTTTTAAAAAGAAACAAAATACTAAAACTCAAATATGAAAAAATACACTTGGTTCATCTGTTAACTGATGTTATGGATATACCAGAAATTTCAAGGAGGCTATTCCATGAAACTGGGCATTTTGACACATTTTGTAGGTTAAGAGGTTCCTACATGCATAGAAAATTCTAGAGTAGTAGAAGAATGTATTGTAGAGACTACGTAAGATTATCTAGATGGTTTCTAAAGTTTTCTTAGTCGCAGGATGACATCGTAAGTCTTATCTTAGCTATTTATGTAAGGTAGCTAAAATGATCTTAGGTCTACATAAGGAAGACGGGTCCTCATTAATAACTAACCACATAGACCACATTCTTGAGTTCTAGTGTAACAAATTCGCTTACCTTGAAGGCTCTCTTATATTACTCTCCACTCCAAAATAGCGTGACTACACTACGGTGGTAGGCTGACTCATTCGCAACGAGGCTGTGTGCGAGAGCTTATGGTTTGCAATTAGGAAGATACTCCAGATATGACACTAGGACCCAAGAACCGGCCATGGTGGAGACTCACATTGACTACACTCGCATCTTGAGATGGTCTCATTCAGTACTAAACCCAACACAATTATTACATGCACACCTCAAATGGTGAAGTCGAGCAAGCAAACTAGGCGATAAAGTCAAGCGAGCTATATCATGTATATACATATATAATTTAAATCTCACTTTCTTTACAATAGGCTTTAATCGACGAAGTACAATTAACCCCATTCGGCAAAATACCCTTCTCACCCATCAACAGCAAAATGTCTAATGCAACTTCTGTCTTACCCAGCTCACACCATCCATCAATCAATAAATGACAAGTTACCACATGTGGTTCCATCCTATCAAATATTATAATGAACTCAACCTAGACAGGACCTAAATCAGACCTAAGAAAACTATTTATTAGTTAATATAGGAAAGTCTACAGGGTCTTTTAAAACAAGCATGCATGTATGATAAGTACCAACCCCTCTTTTTTTTCTTTTTGTGTTCTAAGGCATCTAGATACTTGAATTTCTTAAGGGACAATGCATCATAGAGTAGAAGATTCTAGAAAGCAGTGATTGGAGGAAATGGTTGAAATGCCTAGGAACGAAACACAATAGGACCTTGAGTACCCAATCCACTGAAGTGCACACATATAATTCATAATCAGAATATGTGCAAAATCATAACTAACCATAAGGAAACAACACAGAGCAACATGGTGAAAGAAAACTTTCTAAGCTCTCTAAATCAGCCTTCTTGGAGGAAAACCCATCATTTGAAATGTATCCTTTAGTGTGCACAGGGTCTTTAACTAGAGGAGGTTCTATCCTATCATCCTCAAGCGAATCTTCAATTTCCATAACCTCGTCATCTATAGTAAGCATTAGTCTTCCATCACCTTCAGCCCGAACGGGCTTGTAAACAACAGAATCAACATCAGTTGAGGAAGACTCAAAACAACTAATTTTTTATTTTTTTTCAAGATAAGTCTCTTAAACGTGATCTCTATCGTGCATCTCCACATCAACGAACACTTCTTTTATTTAAAATCATCCACATGCATTGACAAATGTAAGATTTGAAATGTGTGGTTGGAGGGAAGGGAAATATGAAGAAGAAGAATGTGGTTTGGGGATTTGGTTTTGAGAATAGGAGAGGGAGAGGTCTTTCTAGGGGTTTAGAAACAATGGAGGGAAGTGAGAGGGGAGGAATGAGGCGTTTGGGTCCTTAAAATGCAATAGAAATGGGTCCCACTCGTGTGTACATTGAAAGGGAGAAGGGGACCCATCTTGTAATGTTTATTATACTTTAGTTAACTAAATTATTTTAAAATTTTTTATGATGATTTATCATCAAGTTTTTAAGTCATCTCATAAAATTTTATATCATTTGGAAGTATAAATAAATTATTAAAATTCTAGGAGCAACAGCTGTCTGAAATTAATAATTTTTAGATAGTTGGTGAAACACCTTAATTTTAACTATATTATAATTTTTATTTTATTTTTTTCTTATTTTTATATAAAACTAGACTCATCAAGCTTCAATCTAGCTTTTGAATCACCTAAATCGGAGTTATAACGAAGGAGATATGATTTTTCAAAGTTGAGGCAAAATCTGTCCAAATCTAGGCGGGGCCACGCCGGTCGGGCGGGGTGCTGCCCCGGTCGGGCGGGGTGCAACGCCGAGCGGGCGGGGTCCCACACAGCTGCTGGACTCCGGGCGGGGTCCACGGGTGGGGTGGGGTGGTCGTGCGGGGGGGGTCCAGCCGGCTTATTGTGTTCCGGGCGGGGTCGCCTTGCGACGGGCATATCTCACAAACCAGAATGAGTTATTTGACGTGCCATATATGAATTTGGGGTAGGAGAAGCCGATCTACGCAATGAGCATAGTGGTTTCATGATATTCTTCCTGGTTAGCAGTCAAAATATTATTTTTCTACAGTTTCCTCCATTTTTAGTAAATTTTCATTCACCCTTAAGTCTTCATCCTAGAGCAGGTCGGAATCATCAAATTTAGCCCGGTATCCACTCATTTGGTCTAGAATGATGTTTCCGACCGTCAAATCCTTCGATTTCTGACTCGTTCCTACTAATGTACCCGGGAAATTCAAGAATAGGGTGATGCCGAGTGAATATTTAAAGAGATATGTTGGAAAGAGAGATTTCGACTTATACCTATCTAGCTGAGGACATTTAATTGTACTAAATGGGGTTGCAATGCTACTCCCAACTCAAGATTTGGGAATGACATGTGGGGAATGGGTGTAGGACAAAATTTAAAGCTTATTTCATAGGCTTTGTAGAATGAGTCTTGTGTTGGAAGGTGTGATATGTGATTTTCAAGTGTAATTTGAAAGGAAATCCAGCGATTTACCTTTAATTGCATGCATCCCAAACCAGGTATTAGAAAACATGGGATACAGACAATCTAGAGATAATACCTTACACATGTATGTATTGCTACTCTTACCATTCCATTCACCTTAATCCCACCTAACGCAGTTGGCCAAACGGGCCCTTAAGGATTAGGTGGCCTAGACTACCTAAACCTCCTACTTAGTCGGATCGAGTCTCGCCGTTAAGTTCTTAAATTTTTGCCGAGGGATGGGCTGAAGCGTGTCGTAAGGCTCCTAAGTTGAATTCTAATATTGTTATGCTGTCTGTCCTCAGCCTAAGCCCTTCGTAAGGCTCTTGAACTTATTTCCTAGCGTCGTTACTTGCTCTCGCTACCCAACCCCAACATTCTGGAAGTCTCACCTTCCGTTTAAGAGTGTCAGCTCAGGGACTAGGGTGGTTCCTAGCATTTTAAGTCCCTGTTACATTTCCTAATACGTATCCTCTCAAGTCAGCGGACCCGTTAGTGAGTTCATGACCCATGACCCAAAGAATTTCAAACTATCGCTTTGATACCATCTTGTAACACCCTGAAAATCGGGGGTCGTGCATACGCTCGACTCCCGAGTTCCCGGGGTTACTTATATCCAATTTTCATTAATATGCGATTAATCCAGTCTAAATGCGCATTTTGGAACTTCCTGGAACATGAAGCACAAATGCACCTGCCAACTGAAATGAAAGAGAACTAGCATACATATATATATATACACACACACACATATACATGACCAAGAAAAATATAAAGGGTCACACATGGTGTCACCCAACAAAATCACAAAGAATAGTATGTCAAAAGGAATAAAGTTGAGCCCTCTGCATAGTGATCCAACGACCCATCTACTGATCCGACGGGGTCCTGCTCATCAACTGGAAGTAAGGGAACTCGTCCTCCTCCTCGAGGTTCGCATAGCTAGGCTCCATGAAATCTATATTACCTGCATCTATGAACGGGTCTGGTTGGTGTTTTAAAACACCGTCCTAGAGTGGGAGTGAGTGATCAACTCAGTGGGTGCTCTTAGCCTTAAGTCGCAACAAGCATCAATTATAATAAGAATTTAATGAAAAGTAATCAATCATAAACATCTATCTAGTCTTGTTAATGTGCATGGATGCAGGATGATATGATGTATGCCCTCACCACAACACTCCCTCGTGCGACAACATCTAACGATCGCCAATGCAACACTCCCTCAGTGCGACTTCGACTGCCGAGTCGCCAACCTAGATAATGTCATGCAATGATGATGTTAACCAGGTTCTTAGTTAAGTCCATTCATCAAGCAGATTTGGAAATCTGATACACCCCACGTATCAAATGCCCTGAACTAGTTGCGAGGCCAAGACCCCCCAATGTGTGAGGCCGAGACCCCGCGATCCTTGACCCCGTCAGGTTTTCCCCATCCCCGACTTCAAGCACATGGGGGGTGCTGAATGTGGGGTCGCTCGCGGTCACTACGGGGAGGCGCGTCACCCTAGCGTAGGCCGACAGCTCGGATATAGTGTCTCATTCCACCATGCCCGGCTCACGAGACTGTAGATCAATATTTCATCCGGTATCGATGGGCTACAACGGTAGTGGGGTGTTCCAGTTTCCATACATATGTGAGCAAACAAGGTTAACAAACTAGGTGGGTCAGCCAGTGGACTAAACCGCACGAGCTCAGGAAAGTATGTGCCGGAACGACATCGGGTACAAGCGACCCATGTAGCCTGACTACTGCCGCCCACACATACTCGTCTAAACCCATAGGTTTAGCCTCAAGGTGGTCCTACCAACGGAACCACCTTCGCTCTCCTCATGTTCCTGACCAACCCAAGGGTAGGAATAGTGACTTATAGCATGCCAACTACCAATGCCGCATCAAGCATATTCAACACCGTGATCTCATGTTACTCAACATACAATTTAAATTTTTCTACAAGCAAATCATTAATATTATAAATAAAGTGTATGTGTGTGGTGTGGGTTATTGAGGAAGTTAACACTTCCTCCATGTTGAGGAGTCATATACACAAGAGTAATGAAATCGTACGAAATATGAAGCAACGACGTATAAAAATCAACACGGCATGAGCATATGATCATCCATACATCGAATCATGTGAGAAACATAAACGACATCATGAGAGCGAGAGTCAAACATATAAATCCATACCATTTCAACCAACATACAATTCCTAGGATTTTCTAGGCTTTCAAAAATAACATCCAAGTAATCAAAATCATTAATCTCGTGCACACTATACTAGACCCAATCAAAATCATTAATCTCGTGACAATGGCCCCAAGTGTTGGGTTTTTACTATACTAGACCTATGAGAGGATCTTTCTAGCCTCTAGGGCTCACTATGGGGTGTACAAGTCAATATACACCGTAGGATAGTTAGCCCTAATGATGATCTACGTATAGATATGATCGGCCCGCCATTTGGATGCGCCGATCGACAGATATGATGAGAAGTCTGTTCAACGGTCACCGATAATCGATCAGGGCCGCGGCTATACGGATATGAGCAGGGAAATATCCTTACTCCATAGGTAAAGTTTGGTTGTAAACTGACGGTCCAAAATCCTTAACTTTGCATAAGGATGGACGACTCAATTCACTTAAGTTCCAACTCCTTCCTTTAGGATATTTGCACTTCTCATGCACTCGTCCTTCAGCTCAAGTTGACCGGTTATGGACTGTACCCAGGTCCGATTCCCGCGATGGATGTCAAGCCCAATGGGATGGACATTATTCTATAGTTTTGGATCTAGTGGTCCACCAACGAGCGGTCTAGATCTTGTTTGGAGAATCAGGGCAGTTCTGGTGGCCCTCTGACCATGAAACTTATAGGATAGGTACTCCATGGCCCAATGAAGGGCCATGCAAAATTTGAGGATGATCAGATATGGGGTTTGGTCGCACGGGTCTGATTCGTGATCAACGGTCACCGTACCACGATAGGGTCCTAGATTTTGTGGGCGGGTGTAGAAAAATACATTAGACCCTCATCATAAATTATGAAGAAATCTGATGGCTGAAATGTCTTACATTTCAGTTTTATTTACACGTGCCAGATTCCAATTTTGGCATTGGTGGGGCGCATCTGGCAAGTGCCAGATTACACTTCCGGATCTCCACTGGGTCCGTGGTCCGCGATGGTCCCCAAGCCCAGTGAGATCTATGCTCCCCTCAATTTTTATAATTTTCTGACCTTCCCATGTCGCGGTATAGCCCGCACGGGCTGCTGCCAAGTGTAAATGGCCATTTGGCTTGACGGCCCGCACTTGGCCCAATCACAACCCGACTGGTCTACTCTAATGGGCTAATCCTAACTTAATTTAGTTATGGCACCAAACCATGAGTAGTTTAAACGAACGGTCCTGCGGCAAATCCTACGAGGACGCCTCAGTACACTGTTCTGGTTGGACGGGACGTTACATGATTAACCGGACTTGTGCGGTTCTTCACTGGTACACCCTGTATAAACTAACATTGAGTGCTAATGGTCATTAAGTAATATTTAGGTTAATTAAATAAAATAAAAATTGATGGATTTTTGAAAATCCAAAACAGTGAAAATCAAGGATGTTACAACGGGGGATGCAGATTGACTAGAGTACCTCACACTAGCTTGATAGCTGAGGTATTGATGCCGGGCCCACTTGATTTATGTGGTGTATTCCACGCCACTCTTATGTTTTACATCCATGACCGTTCTTTTGTGCGGACTGCCATGATGAATGTATTGTATATCTATGTCGTCCATTGATGTAGCCCACTTGATGTGCATGAGGCCCATTGGTGCGTCCCATTTGATGCATCTGAGACTCATGTGTAGGACCCACCTGTTGTGTATTTATGGCCCTTTTGGCATGGCCCATTGAGTTGTATTCAGGGCCCGTGGGCTGAGGCCCATTGTGATGTATTTAGGGCCCATGGGTTGAGGCCCATTGTGATGTATTCAAGGCCCGTTATTGAGGCCCACTTTGATGTGTATGAGGCCCGTTATTGAGGCCCACCGTGATGTGTATGAGGACCATATGATGAGGCCCATTTGATGTATTTGAGGCCCATGGGTCGAGGCCCAATGGGATGTATACCAGGTCTATGGCATTGTGTGATTCCACCATGGGTTATGTAATGACATTTATGGCGGGCCATACCTTGGGAGTAATATTGGTTTGACGTCCACATTGTAAGAATAATATTGGTTAAATGTTCGCATTATAACTCTCCCTAGGGCCCATCGATAAGTCCATATTTGTTGTGTGTAGGCCATCAAGGCCCATCTTCGTGGTAAGGATAGTTCATCACCATATAAAATGCTTAGTATAACTCCATGATTCATGCCCATGCGCATCATATGTATGTCTGATATAAGGAATGTTTGATCATAGCATACACTTTTGGGCAGACTATTTACGGGACTTCTTATGAGACGGAGTGCCCACATTATCGCGCCGTACGCGCAGGATTGCTGCATGACTGGATAGTGTGACTCATGCATCTCGTATATATGTGACTTGATCATTATACGTCCTAGCGACATCAGGGTTGTGGCCTCCATAGACACATCATGGATAGTTTGATGGGCCACCGAAAATATTTGGTTCTAGCACTATGGGCACTTAGGATGTCCTTGGGTGAAAATCTCAGAACTTCCGAGGTTAGGAGTAGCCCCAATGTCTAGACAGAGTGGAACATGAGCGCCCGAGTGCCGAATACCTGTAAGCCGCGTCTCCCACTGTGTCGTGGTCGGTTGGGAAGGGGTGTGGCCTTATCCGCCCGAGTGAGGGGGTTATAAGCTAAGCTGAGTTTGACCAGCTCGTAAATGAGCCCGTTATCGATGAGCTGGGTAGGTATTGGTAGACTACTGGTCAGGCGGATAGTGTGGTCTATTCCACTTGCTTGGCTGTGCAGCTAGGGAGGAGGCAGTCAGTGTGAAGTGTATTGACCTCGATGATTTTTTCCAGATAGCAATCGTACTGATATGTGGACTTATTGAGCAGGGATTGCATATCCATTCATTTATTCATTCACTATCCACTCGGATTGGTGATGCGTAACTATTTGTTATGTGTACCTTCGCATGACCAGGATTTCGGTTGGGGGCGCGACTAACCTGAGATCAGGAGTGCACCACATTGAGTCGGACTATCCAAATTTAGGTATGGGACTGGTTTGGATAGAAGCCCCTTGTGGTGGACCCCGTAGCCTGCGATACTATGTACTATCATCCCGACTTCACGTTCCTGCATGGTCATTTCATTCGCACCGCATATTACATTACATCCATAGTACTTAGCATTTGGGTTACTATGTTTTTGCACTTATATGGCTTAGATGAAGTTGATGGTATTCGTGGCTCATCAGGATTTGTATATTACATTGCATCCTCAGCATTTGTTATTGTCTGATTAGGTTTTGCATCGCATAGCCTTTGTACGGCTGATAGCACTCATGGACTTACCAGTATATTCCTGCTTACTCTGATATCGTATGATTCATGATCTTGTCAGTATTTCCGCTTATTCCGATGATGTATGATTTATGAGCTATATGGTATACTTGGCACTTATCTTGGGCACACACTTTCACCACCCTCTAAGCTTTTGTAAGCTTATGCACGATAGATGCATGCAGGTGGCGTTAGGTTGCAGTAGCATTGAGCTTGGAGTGTGCAGCGGTCCTCTAGAGATTTGATTTCAACATATGTATTTCCCTTTCAGCATTGTATCCAAATGTTTATATTAGTAGATATGTGATGATGATGTTGCTTGTGATTTAGGTAAACTTGTGGTTATGCTCCTTACAAAAAAAAGTACGTTGGAAAATCCTCCTTGTAGGATCCCACTAGGATCGGAATTTGGCATATGAGTACTGAAATCCGAGAATGAGGCACTACAGAGGCTATCGGCGCCGAATTTGGCGATCGAAAATTTTGTGAGCCCGGTTTCCGAGTTTGGGGCATGACAAGATGTGCACATCATTTATGATTTTTGTAAATATTTCTTGGTGTGCTCTTAATGTGCATAACAGCTCCCAAATAGAGATTTGTGTAGGAATGTATTTAAGCTGAGTCACTACATCATAGGTGCCCTTAGTTTTATTAGCGGATCCCGGCAAAGCT
Source organism: Magnolia sinica (assembly GCF_029962835.1). NCBI lineage: Eukaryota > Viridiplantae > Streptophyta > Magnoliopsida > Magnoliales > Magnoliaceae > Magnolia > Magnolia sinica. The sequence goes on from NC_080575.1 coordinate 88,845,946, forward strand.
CCTCAAGCTTTGTTTCTATTCTGATTATCTCTCTAGAAACACCTCCTATTAGGGTTTATATTGCCGACTTCGACACACTCGGGGTAATGCTATGGGACTGCTTTTTCGTCGTAGGAAAGGACTAACCTTCCTTTCAAGAACACCTACCCTTAAGGAGTTTGAAGTACCGATGTCGTTATAGGTGTTGGCATATTTTGTAGCAGGCATGGAAGCCTTCCTTGGAGTAGAACCATTTGTCTTACGGGAACCAAGTTTTCTTGAAGAGTCGCTCAATGGTGGGACCTACTGCTCCACCCTGGAGTGTGTTCTGTAAGGAGGGAGACTGTAACAACCCGTCCAATCGGTACAATGTCCTGGGGCGTCCACGTAGGATTTTTCGTATGACCGAGTATTTAAAACATTCGTGGTGGGGGTACCATGAGCAAATTAACCTAGGATTAGCCCATTTGAATATACCGGACAGGCCATGGTAAGACCAAGTGCTGGTCGCCAAGCCGGATGACCATTTACACTGAGCTACAGCCCGTGTGGGCTGTACCGCGACGCGGGAAGGTCAGAAAAATCAAAAAAATTAAGGAACCATAGAGCTCATTGGGCTTGTGGACCATCACGGACCGCAGACCCAACAGGCACCCAGAAGTGGGATCTGGCACTAACTAAATACACCCCACCCATGCCAGGACCAAATCTGGCGTTTGCAAATGAAACCGAGATCCCAGGCTATCCAACCATCGGATCTCTTCCATATTTATGGTGGAGGTCTAATGGATTTTCCTACACCTGTCCACCAACTCTAGGACCCGATCGTGGGTCGGTGACCGTCGATCACAAATCGGACCCGTACGACCAAACCCCAGGTCCGATCGTCCCTAAATTTTGCATGGCCCTTCATCGGGCTATAAAGCATCCAACCTAGAAATTTCATGGCCAGAGGACCACCAGAATCACTCCAATCACCAGAATGGTCCCCTCCATTTAAAGGTCAGAACCGTTGACTCAAACTCCACAACCGTCCATCCGTTAGTTCCCAAATTTTACACGGGCCCTAAATGGGCCATAGGGCACCAACCCACCAAATTTGGTGGCCAAAGGAGCATTAGGGCCACGCCAACCCCAAAAATGACCCCTGGTAGGCTAATTTGGAAATTTGAGGAAACTTGGGGCCAAGGGGCCCAAGTCTAGAGAATAAACCCTAGCTCCCATAACTCTCTCACAATTCCTACAACCACCAAGAGAAAAAGAGAGTAAGGGAGAGTGAAGAGGAGGAGAGAGAGAAGGAGGAGATCCAAGGTGGACCCTAAATCAAGGTGGGGCCCCAAGAAAACCAACCCTTTCAACTCTTTGCCTCTCTTGCAAAGAGAAAACTCCTCTCCTTAGCTTCAACAACCGTCCGCGGGTTGCCTAGGTGAGGTTTTCACCCATCCTTCTTGAAATTCATGTAGTAAGGTGGGTTTGATTTGCAATTCTAACATGTAATAGCTTGGTTTAGGGATTCCGACCGATCGACCCGAAAGCCCTCTTTCCTAGGGCGTTTCCGAATCTCCAACGAACCATAGGTGCGGACTATTACTCCTAGGTGGTCTAGCACCAATTTCATTATGAGATTAATGATTTTGATTGCTTGGTTGATGTAATTAGAGAATATAGAGAAAAACCTAGGAATTTATGCTTATTGGAGTGGCGTGGAATTATATGTTTTATTTGATTTCCTCACATGATGTTTGTTCTCGCTTCTTACATGACTTGGTGTAAATTTGTTGATTACTTGTTGATGTCTTGTTGAATTGCTCTTATGATGTTGCCCTATAGCATGCATGCCTTAATTGTTTCCTGTGCAAATTTGTTTTCCATGAGTTGTGGGAAGTGAGCAACTTCCTCACTAACACACCCAACATACATGCACCATTACTCATAAATCGTGATAGCTTGCTTAGTAGATAAAATTGAATTATATGTTGGGGTGTGAGAATGTGATGATGATTTTGCTAGTTGATAACCCTGTTCGTTGACATGTTGTGGACCACCATCCAAACCCTAGGGTTGGTCGAGAAAACAAGGAGAGTTGAGGCGGTCCCATTGGTAGGACCGTCTTGAGGCTAAACCCGTGGATTTGGGTGAGTGCATGTGGGCGACAGTAGTTGGACTACATGGGTTGCTTGCACCCGATGTCGTACCGCCATGTACTCGCCTGGACTCGTGCGGTCTAGCCTACTGTCTGACCAACCATGATTGTTAACCATGTTTGCTCACATCTGTATGGAACCTACGACACCCTACAACCGTGGTAGCCCATCAATAACCCACTGAGAAATGGTCCACAGCCTCGTGAGCCGGGCATGGTGGAATGGGACATTGTGTTCGAGCTGTCGGCCTACGCTGGGGTGACACGCCTCCCCGTAGTGACCGCGAGTGACCCCACATTCAGCACCCCGATGTGCTTGAAGTCGAGGATGGGGGAAACCCAACGGGGTCAAGGATTGCGGGGTCTTGGCCTCACGATTAGGGGGCCTTGGCCTCGCAACTAGTTCAGGGCATATGATATGTGGGGTGTGACAGAAACCTAAATCTGCTGGATGAATGGACTTAACTAATAACTCGGTTAACACGATCGCATCGCATCGCACTAGTTAGGGTAGCGACTCGGTAGCCGAGGTCGCACTGAGGGAGTGTTGGCATTGGCGATCGTTAGATGTTGTCGCACGTGGGAGTGTTGTTGTGAGGGCATGCATCATATCATGCTGCATAAATGCGCATTAATAAGATTACTTAGATGTATGTGACTGTATGCTTTTCATTAAGACCATATTAAAATTGATGCATATGATAACTTGAGATTAATAGCCCCCACTGAGTTGATCACTCACTCCCACTCTGGGACGGTGTTTTAAAACACCAACCAGACCCTCTCATAGATGCAGGTGACTCGGGACTGGAGGAGCTTGGCAAGGCGAGCTTGGACGAGGAGGACGAGCTATCGTACTTCCAGCTGATGGAGGGTTCTCCGCCTGCTTGATCGGCGGGATTGGGATAGCCGGGCGTTGGGCTTGGCCTCATTCTTTTAGATCATAATATTCTTTTATAGTTGGTTGGGGCAACGCCTTGTGCGACCCATTTATGTTTTGGACTTGTATATATGTATATGATAGCCCTCTTTCATTTCAGCAGTCTTGCGTGCTCATGTTTCATGTTCAGGGAATTTTCGGCTGCGCTACTCAAATAGATTTAATGCACATTAATGAAAACCTGATAATAGTGACTCCCGAGAACTCGGGAGTTGAGCGGATGCGCGACCCCCGATTTTCAGGGCGTTACAAGTTGGTATCAGAGCATAGTTTGGAATTAATTGGGCCATGGATCATGAACTCGCTAACGCATTCACTAACTTGAGAGGCTACGTAGTAGGGGCTACGAAACCCTAGGAACCTCCCCACTCCCGGATGAGGAATAGGGAACTAACCTGGCTACCCCAAATTAGTGCAACGTAGTGCCGCTAGCCAAGTTGGAGGGATAAAGACAAACCGTAGGCTGAACGATTGGGCGGTATAAGCCCTCATCCAAGCCCGAAGGGGTTAATATTGGACCCAACGTATTAACTCCAGCTCATCTGGGGGAAATTAGGTAAGGGCGAACGCAAGACTACCGGAACTAGAGAGGAGGTAGAGAAATCAGATTTTGGATCCAAATAGGAAGAATCTCGCGCCGCCACTAAGCCCACTCCGTAGGTCGACTTCTCCTACCCCAATTTCATATATGGCGTGCCGAACAACTCACACTGATTTGAGAGATACGGTCATCGCAAGGTGGCGGCTCAGAGTCCCGGTGCCACAGCGCCCGACGTCCAGAGTCCAGGCGCCACAGCGCCCGCCCGGTGCCGCCATAGCTCCCGACATCCAGAGTCCCGGCACCACAACACCCGCTGTCCAGCGGCCCGGCGCCGCCGGCGCTCGATTTCAGGGTTGGGTTTTCCCTCCCCTCCATCATGCTCACACGTGTGGGACCCTCTTGGCTGGCTATTTGGGGATGCTTAAATTCCATCCCCTCTATTTTCACTACCTCCCACCTCATTTCCCTCCTCCCTCACTCTCCCATCCAAGTTTTTCTCAACTCATCCTTCCCTTCTTCACATCTTCCTTCACCTATCTACAAAATCCACATTCAAAAAAAAAAAAAACCCATCATCTCTTTCAAAACTCTCTCCTTCAACAACTACTTAGAACCCATCTCACCCCATTCCCTCTAAACCCTCCTTCTCTAAATTTCTTTCTTCATCTCTATTAAACCCAACATTAAACTTCTTCTAAGGTCCATCCTTTTACATCCCCCTCAACCCATTTTCCCCAAACCCCATTCTCTTCTATCCACCTTACTCTCCCTCATCTCAAACCCTACCTACACCCATCCCTAAGTTGTTCCCTAGGTCTCCTTCAGCCATCCACCTATTTGGTCAAACCTACATTCTTTAGCCAAAGGATGACTTTTTCGCAACCGTCGTTTTCTTCTTTTCCATCCCGGTGGTTCTTGCGCTCATGGGGAAGAAAAGACCGGTAACCGCCGAGCCGGGGCCGAGCCGAGAAAGGCGGAGTAAGCAGAAGGCCGATCCAAAGGGAAAGGTAGACGCAGAAGTCCGATCCAAGCGCAAAAATGACTCTCGGAGGGCTCCCGCGAGTCGAGCGACCCTACCACCCGTGGAGGATGTAGGGAATTTCCGTGTTCGCAGTATCGCCTTCGAGGTCTCCGTGGAAGAGCACCTGTTCGACGAGTTCGCCATACTCGGTCGACTTATGGAGAAGGACTGGGGCCCAATGTTCTATGGGAATCACCAGGCAAATGCAAGACAAGCTAGGGCTTTTTATGTGCGGATTAGAAACCCTTGATTTAAGCCCCTAGGATTTGATCCGATAGTGGGAGACGAGAGAATCCCGATCGGGGTGGCAGATATCGCTGACGTGCTAGGAGTGTCGCAGGGTGAGCTACAGATTGATGAGGGGAACTTAGATATGAGCCAAGCCCGCGATGTGCGAACCCGTTTTCTATGCGGCCAAGCGGCCCAGTGGAAGCGAGGGAAGCGAGGGCAAGGTTTGAACGAGGCCAACTTGACCCCGGAGTATCGGGCACTCTATCGCATTTGCACCCACAACGTGTACCCGAGACTGATCAACCGCACCGAGTGCTCCCGCTACATGGTGGAATTCTTATATCAGGTGGGACGTGGTGCGGATGTATGCCTTCCCAATGTGGTGCTTTATCAGATTGTGCGGGCCGCCTAGCAACGAGGAAGAGTGCATGCCTTCTGTTTGGCTGCCTGGTCTGTCGGTTGGCCGAAGAATACGGGATACGCGAGTCCGACGGAAATCCGATGCCAACGCAACTACTGGGAGATGACATGCTAAACAGCTTGAGGGCAGGTCCCAAGCAGCGACAGGCCCACGTCGACCGATATGGAGACACTGTCGAAGATGAGGGCGACAGTGATGGGGATGAAGAGGAAGGAAGTGAGGGCGAGGAGGAGGCAGAGGACGAGGATGAAGCCGAAGCACCCGAAGGGCCTGAGGGGGCTGAGGTGGCGGAAGGAGCTGAGGAAATTGAAGGGATTGGAAGGGAGCCACCTATCGCTCCAGATGTGCTAGGACGTTTGGACGCTCTCGACACTAGGATGGCTAGAATCGAGGAGAACCAAGCGAGGATTGAGGCAAACCAAGCAAAGCAGGAGAAGTGGAATAAGAAGATGTATCGGGCCATAAAGGCCCTGATCTGCTGCAGCAAAGGGGAAGAAGCGCCCCCGCTATCGCCCGACTCAGACGAGTAGCTCCGCAGCCGTACTGATAACTAGTAGTTGTTTTAAGCTAATTAGGTCCAATCTCATGTACTAGGAGATAGATATGACCCTTGCTTGACTAAATTGTATTTCCTTTCGTTTGGCATGATATAATGCTTGTAATCCATGCTGCGACATGTAATTGGCCATACCAATGGCATTTTGAAATCAATGTGAAGTATGGATTGCCTCGAAAATTTCTTGTTGCTATGGAAATGTTTGTATGAGTGTCGCCTTTATGTACGAATGGATTATATATGGACCTTGCATATGTACGCATAAACAGAGTTGGGAAATGTTTCAGCACCTAATCTGTCTAAGGATGTTTCACAGGAAATGCCTCCTCGACCGGAGGGTCGATACGTCCGTCTTCCTCGCGGAGGCTTGATCGAAAGGGACCTCCTCCCTGACGATCCGCAAGGCCCCCTAGGCGGGAGCGGATCTCAGAACACGGGTAGTACTACCCAAGAGGCGGCCCCTAGTGCTTCGCCACCGCAGGCCGTGACATCTGTACCTCCACCGCCGCCAGTCATGGATCGAGTAGACCAAATATTGCTTCTCATGCAATAGCAGCAACAGATGATGGTTGTAAATATGCAACAACAGCAGCAGATGATGGCCACTATAATGGGGGCCATGGCCCAGAACATGGGTATGGCGCAACCGGCGCAACCCAGTCCAACCGCACCTGCAAGCAGCTTGAGCAACCTATTTGAGCGGTTCCAGCGGTACAGACCGCCTACGTTCGCAGGCACCTACCGCCCCGAGGAAGTAGAATATTGACTCAACTGAGTCACCAAGTTACTACGGCCTCTCCACTGTTCTGAGGCAGAAAATGTAGAGCTTGTCTCATATCTCTTTGAGAAGGAGGCGGACCCGTGGTGGGAGAGTGTCTTCCGATCCATCCCCGAAGACCATATATGGACATGGGAAGCATTCGAAGCCCGCTTTAAGGAGAAGTATATCCCTCAATCTTATCAGCACGAGAGAATGAATTTCTCCGCCTCCAATAAGGGGGGATGAGCGTGGCCCAATATGAGAACCGCTTTATTGAACTCTCCCGCTATGCTTCCGAAATGATTGCCAATGAAGTGGTCAAGATGAGACGATTCCCGGCAGGGCTGCGAAGCGATATTGAACTCTCCCGCTATATTGAACTCTCAAGATATGTTGCGTCAACATCAGGACATACGCCGAGCTCGTCAAGATGTCCGTCAGGGCGGAGCAGAATGAGAAGCAGGTCGCCCGAAATTGTTCACAGTTAGGGCCTCGAAACAGGGTGGAGGGACCGTCCTCCTTTTTTACAGGAAAAAGGGCGTGCCCCAGCTCACCACCCCGATTAGCCGCCACACCGGCCCCTTTTACGCGACAGGCCCAGATGTGCACCTATTGCAGGAGAGCGGGACACTCTGAGCCCTATTATTTTACGAGGATGAGGGACCTCGGTTTCACCCCGCCTCAGCGCAACATTAGGCCCCCACAGCCAGCTTTGCAAATTCCGCCCCTACGGGCAATGGGGCCTAACCAGCAGTTTCGACGCCCGCCTACACCTCAGGTTAGACCGCCACAACGGCCCATGCAACGGCCGAATTTTTCACAGCAGGCTCGGGTGCATGCCCTAGCGGTTGAGGGCCAAGATGCGGCCATCCCTACTCCTACGGCCTTTGAGGTGACGGCCCACATACAAGGTACTCCCATATTCCTTTTGGTGGACACCGGGTCTACTGCTTCTCTCATATCTCATGCCGCTGTCAAGCATTTGGGGCTATGCCCTCGCCCCTTCATGGGGGTAAAGATCATTGCTGCCGCCGGCACTTTTTCAGAAGCGACTAAGATATGTTATGATTGTCCCATCGACCTGGGATGCAAGGTGGCAAACGTGGATTTGATAGTGACCAAAATCTTCCATTATGACGTCATCCTAGGCATGGACTGGTTGACGGTGGTGAGGGCAGAAATTGATTGTGATGCAAAGACAGTGAAGATACATGAGGACGACGGCACTTCCCTCACGTTCCCGGTCTAGGTCAGCTACGAACGCAGGATTTTGTGTTATGCATCATTGGAGGACGGATATTCTGGACCCTCGATAACGGACACACCCGTGGTCAAAGATTTTTGGGACGTATTCAAAAACATACCTGGACTACCGCCTCGACGTGACATAGACTTCACGATTGATCTGGTTCCTGGAGCCAAGCCCATCTCCTTGCCTACTTACCGCATGCCCCTATGTGAGATGAAAGAATTGCGGACTCAAATCGATGATTTGCTAGAGTCAGGTTTCATCCGGCCCAGCGTGTCGCCATGGGGAGCCCCGGTCCTATTCGTAAAGAAGAAAGACGGCTCTTTACGACTATGTGTGGATTACAGAAGGCTGAACCAAATGACGGTTCGGAACAAATACCCGTTGCCCAGGATCGAAGATTTATTCGACCAGCTGAGGGGTGCTCAATATTTCTCAAAGATCGATCTAAAATCAGGGTACCATCAGCTGTGAGTTAGGGACGAAGATATTCAGAAAACGGCCTTCAGGACCTGTTTTGGCCATTACGAGTTTCTAGTTATACCGTTCGGGCTCACCAATGCCCCAGCGGTCTTCATGGACCTAATGAACCGAATCCTTAGACCGTTCTTATACTGATTTGTCATCGTGTTTATCGACGACATATTGATTTATTCGAAGAGCCGCGAAGAGCACGGGGAACACTTAAGAGCCGTCTTCGAAACTCTGGAAAAGAATCGACTGTTTGTGCAATTTAGGAAATGTGCCTTTTGGAAGGAGGAGGTCAAATTTCTGGGTCATGTTGTGTCTAAGGAAGGGATATCTGTGGATCTCACCAAGGTGGCGGCGGTATAAGGTTGGAAGCAACCGAAATCGATTACGGAAGTGCGAAGCTTCCTTAGTCTGGCAGGCTATTACTGCAGATTCATTAGAGACTTCTCGAAGATAGCCCGGCCGCTTTCACAGCTAACTCGGAAGGACCTCAAATTTGCCTAGAATGAAAAGGCGGAGGCAGCTTTCCAAGAGTTGAAGGACAAGCTGACGTCGGCACCAGTGCTTGTGCTACCCGAACAATGGGTCAAGTACATCGTCTATACTGACGCCTCTCAAGTGAGATTGGGTTGTGTACTCATGCAAAAAGACAGGGCAATTGCGTACGCGTCTCGACAGTTAAGGAAGCATGAGGAGAACTACCCTATGCATGACCTCGAGCTTACGGTAGTAGTTTTCGCATTGAAGATATGGAGGCACTATCTCTATGGTGAGGAGTTTGAACTCTTTTCTGATCATAAGAGCCTCAAATACATCTTCTCCTAAAAGGACCTGAATATGAGACAGCGTCGCTGGATGGAGACGTTGAAAGACTTCAAGTTTGATGTCTCATATCATCCTGGCAAGGCCAACTTGGTGGCAGACGCCTTGAGTCGCAAGAAGACAATTGAATTTGTGGCCCCGCTAATGGTGAGAGAGTGGGACATGGTGGAGTTCGTTCGGGACTTCGACATGAAGCTAACGGTGGAGGAACCATATGAGTTCATAGCCCACATTCAAGCCCAGCCAATGATTGACAGTAAAATCATTGAAGCCCAGGAGAGCGATGAGCTATTGAAGAAGATGAGGGAAGGGGCAAGGAATGATGAGAAGTCCAAGTGGAGAGTCGGCACCGACGGGGGATTGCAGTACCGAGGCCGCCTTTGTGTTCCAAACCTCCAGGGACTACGAGAAGAAGTTCTAAACGCCGCCCATAATTCTAAGTTGGATATGCATCCTTGTAGTACAAAGATGTACCAGGATCTAAAGCGAACCTATTGGTGGGACAACATGAAAAAAAAATAGCAGAATATGTATCCCGATGCCTCACCTGTCAACAAGTTAAGGCTGAACACCGCCGACCACCGGGCCTGTTGTAGCCCATGCCTATAGTGGAATGGAAGTGGGACTTCATATATATGGATTTCATTGCTGGGTTACCTAAGACTAGGAAGGGGCACGACTTGATATGGGTGATTGTGGACAGACTAACCAAATCAGCCCACTTCTTGCTGATCAAGACTTTTAGTTCCGCCGACGACTTGGCTAAGCTGTATATCAAGGAGATAGTGCGGCTCCATGGCATCCGATTGGAGATTGTGTCGGACCGGGATGCTCATTTCACGTCGATCTTTTGGACCCGCATTCAAGAAGCTATTTGTCACGCCCCAAACTCGGAAACCGGACTCACCAAATTGCCGATCACCGAATTCGGTGCTGACAGCCTCCGTAGTACCCCATTCTCGGCTCCTTGCGTTCGTACGCCAGATTCCGATCCTGGGATGCTACAAGGAGGATTTTTTTTTTATACAATGTACGTTCAATTTGTAATAAGCATAACCACAAGCATACCCAAATCACAAAGGCAACATCATCATCACATATCCACTAATATAATCACTTGAGTACAATGCTGAAAGAAAAATACATAAATCGAAAATCAGGCCCCAGAAGACCGCTGCATGCTCCAAGCTCAACAATGCTGCAACCTAACATCTCCTGCACGCATCTATCGTGCATAAGCTTATAGAAAGCTTAGAGGGTGGTGTAAGTGTGCACAAGATAAGTGCCAAGTATTCTAATACAATGCCATCATCATACAAGACCGGAAATACTAGTGATCCATAAATCGTACAATATCAGAATAAACAGATATACGAACAAGATCGTGAATTATTAGAGTAAGCAGAATTACTTACAAAAGCAGGAATTATCAGAGTAAATAGAAATACCGACAGGAGCAGGAATTATCAGAGTAAATAGAAATACTGACAAAGTTATAAATAACACGATAACAGAGTAAGCGGAAATATTGATAAGTGTATAAATCATACAATATTAAAATATACAACACAAATCAGTATGCAAATGAAGAGTCGTAGAGAGCCAAATATCAAATGCAGAGGATGCAATGCAATATACATTCCTAATAAGTAAAGTGAATAGCGTCAACCATACCATATGCTGCGGATGTAATGCAACATGCAATGCAAATGGAATGACCATGCTGGAGTGTGAAGTTGGTATGGTAGTACATAGTATCACAGGCTATGGGGTCCATCACAATGGTCTTCTATCCAAACTAGTCCCATACCTAATTTGGATGGTCAGACCCAATGTGGTAAACTCCTGATCTCAGGTTACTTGCGCGCCCCAACCGAAATCCTGGCCATTGCGAAGGTACACGTAACAAATAGTTGGGCACCACCAGCCCGAGTGAATAGTGAATGGTGAATGAATGAATGAGTATGCAACTCCTACTCACTAAGTCCACATATCAGTACGGTTCATCTCTGGGATCATCACCGGGGTTTAGTACACTCCAAATAGCACTGTCTCTCTCCCAGCAGCACAGTCCAAGTGAGCGTAAAAAATCTTACTATCCGCCTAGCCAATAGTCTGTCAATACCTATCCGGCACGTCGATAGCGGACCCATTCACGAGCTGGTCAAACTCAGCCTAGTATTGCCCCCTACCCTCGGGCGAGTAAGGCCACACCCCCTCCCAACCGACCACGACACAGTGGGAGACGCGGCCTCCTGGTATTCGGCACTCGGGCGCTCATGTATCCACTCGGTCTCGACGTTGGGGCGTCTCCTGGCCACGGAGGTTTAGGGATTTTCACCCAGGGACATCTATGGCGCCCATATGCTAGAACCAAACATTTCCGGTGTCCTATTTGGCCATCCACGATATGCCTGTGGAGGCTACGGCCCTAATATCGCTAGGGCATACAGTAATCATAATGCGAGATGCATGAGTCATACAATCCAGTCATGCATCAGTCCTGTACATGCTCATGTGAGATAATCTCCACCTATCAGGGAGTCTCATAATAACATGCTCAATGACATATGCAATGATCAACCACCTCTCATAACAAACATGCAGATGATGCGTATGAGCATGTATCATGATGCTATGCCGCCATATACTCACAACTGGTATCCACAACCAGCATCGATAATCGACCTCGACCATGTGGACATTTAACCAACATTGCCCCCAAGGAATGGCCTACATAGAGTCAAACATATAATGGGCCCACGGCCTCACACAAGGGCCTAATATACAACACAATGGGTCTTACTCAAGGGTCACATATACACAACAGGTGGTCCCTGCTCATGGGCCTAATACATATCACGATGGGCCTTGCCCATGGGCCATGAATACATCACAATGGGCCTTGCCTATGGGCCTCAAATACAGGACATGTGGGTCCTACACATGGGTCTTGAATACATCAAATGGACCATGCATCATAGGCTTAATACATATCACAATGGCCCTCAACTACAGGTCACATAGACATCATATAGGTCTCGACAATCGGTCTCGAAAAATCGACACTGATAATCGACATCGATAATTAGCATCGACAATCAGCATCGATAATCAACACCGACGACCAGTCATATAGACAAGACTGGGTCCATAGATAAACATCTGATCAACCATAATATAAAGATCAGCCCTCGGCCGTGGTTATATCAAATCTGGTAGCATGGAGCCATCCGTCCGTGGTAAATGGGACCCACTTATTTGGGTTAACCCACTAAAAGAATGATGAGAATGGGCCTGATAAGGCCTAAGGAAGGGTCACAATGTGGACATCCAACTATCACTGCCCAGCAATGTGGACATTTAACCAACATTGCTCCCAAGGAGTGGTCCACATAGAGTCAAACATATGATGGGCCCAAATATCCAACAAGTGGGCCTCAAACAGTCATCACAGGTGGGCCTTACACATACAACACATGGACCTACACATCACGGTGGGTCGCATCATTGGGCCACACCAATGGGCCTCAATTCAACAAGTGGGCCGCATCAATGAGCCAGAAATACATCTCAATGGGCCTCATCACAAGAGTAGGAGTATTTCACAATGGCCTCACTAAATGGGTCGGAAACACCTCTCAATGGGCCACGACGTATGGGCCGAGTATATATCACAATGGGCCACGACCCATGGGCCGCAACCCGTGGGCCTCAAATACAAGTGGGCCACATTAATGGGGCCCATATATAAACCTCAGGTGGGCTCTGCTCATGGGCTTCAAATACATAATATGTGGGCCCTACCCATGGGTCTTATACGCATCAAATGGGTCACGCGTCATGGGCCCAATACATGTCACAATAGGCCTTGCATCAATGGGCCATCCTAATGGGCCTCGTACACATCAAGTGGGTTGCACCAATTGGCAGCACAATGCACAATAGGTAGGCCCTGTACATGCAACAGATGGGCCCTAATAGATGGTTAGTGTGGATATAGCATGCATACATCTAGTGGGTCACACGTCCCACAGACAGTGTGGATAAAACATACATCGAGGCTAGTCCTCTATGATTTGGACGGTTAGGATGGAATATATGAGGTGGGCTCTGCTCATGGGCTCTAAATACATTTCGATGGGCCTTAACCCAAGGGCCTTGAATACATCTCAATGGGCCACATCCCATATGCTTCTCATACATAACGTCGGGCCTTGCCATCTGGGTTGAAAATATACACAATGGGCCTCAACCCATGGGCCTTAATGCACAATGGGTGAGCCCTACACCTGGGTCTAATATACATTACAGATGGGCCCTGCGTAGGGGCCTCATACACAACAAACATGGGCCTATCAATGGGCCCTAGGGAGGGTTATAATGCGGACATTTAACCAACATTATTCTTACAATGTGAACGTCAAACCAACATTGCTTCCAAGGCATGGCCCGCCATAAATATCATTACACAAACCATGGTGGAATCACACTCAATGGGCCTCATGTACATCCCATTGGGCCTCGACCTATGGGCCTTAAATACATCAAATGGGCCTCAACCCACGGGCCTTTATACATCATCATGGGCCTAACCCATGGGCCCCAAATATATCACAATGGGCGTCAACCCATGGGCCTCAAATATATCACAATGGGCCTTAATCCACGGGCCTTAACACATTACAATGGGCTTTACCAAATGGGCCCTAATACATCACAATGAGCCTCATAAATATCAAGGTGAGCCCCAGCAACATGCCATAAATACATCAAGATGGGCCTCCTCAAATGGGCCTTATAAATATCAAGGTGGGCCTCAGCAATAGGCCACAAATTCATCAAGGTGGGCCTCCTCAAATGGGCCTTATGAATATCAAGGTGATTTCAGTGGTAGATATTTCAATGCTCACATTGCCGTGTGGTCCACTTGATACATAGATTGGTCCACTTGATAAATATATCTGTCTTATTCCGTTTCAAGGCTTAAAATGAGCTTGTCCAAAAAGGTTGGATGGTTTGGGTGCAACACATGCATCATGGTGGGTCCCATATAGACGGATGGCATGGATGAAACAGGTGGGTCCCATGTAGACGGATGGCATGGATGAAACAGGTGGGTCCCATGTAACAGTGGCCAACCAACCACAGTAATTATATAATATATAATATAATATATAATATGTATTATATATACATATATACATGTACGTGTGTGTGTGTGTGAAGTCATGTAGTGGCAGCGTCCAGCGTCTCTGGACGGCCTGAATGAAAGGAAAAATAAATTTCATATTAATCAAAAACCCAGGTGAAAACCTCAAATGGGTTCTAATGGCAGACATTCAATCCCACTATTTCTTGCCGTGTGGGCCACCTGAGCCACATATATGGCTGAAATTTGGAGGGAGGCTCACTACCCTAAGCACCTACAAAATGGACGGTGTGGATATGCAAAACACATCATGGTGGGGTCCACGGCTGGGACCCGTGGTCCCAGCCCAGTCCGCCCGTCCGTCAGCGAGCAGCAGCGCTGACAGCAGCAGCTGACGCTGCTGCATATGTTTTGGTTTGTTTGTTTTTTTTTTTTTTTTAAATTTCATAGTTTTTCATGTATAGGTCCCGTATCTGAAAAATCCAACCCGTCCATTGGACTCTATGGCCTCCGATCAACCAAATGAGACCCATATGTGATGTATTTTTGATGAATAGGAGAGTCAATGTGGGTTTTAACGGTAATACCAATATTTCCTATGGTATGGCCCAATCAATTATCAGATTGGACTCATTTTTTTGGTTCAACGCCTAAAATGAGTTGAACAATGGAATAGACGGCGTGGATTATCCACATACATCAAGGTGGGGCCTACACGAGTGGCCCACCCCAAACTTTAAAAGAAAATTTTTTTTTTCTTTTGGCTGCCAGTAACCGCCCATGCCAGTACACGCACTCCGTGGTAGCCACTCCTGCCGCACGTCCAGCGTCCAGGGACGCTGGACGGCATGGCTGTTCATGGGCATCATAGTGGGTCCCACGTGTCCGTCGGCCCACATTTCATCAAGGTGGGTCCCACATCAACGTGACCCACTTGATTTGAATCCATCATATACTCATATATATATATTTTTTTCTTTGCCACCGTAAGGTAGAGTCCACATGACTTGGGTGGTTTGGATAAGACATACATCAAAGTGGGGTCCATCCGAGTGGGTCATACATCACACAAAAAAAAATGAGACAGAGAGAGAGAGAAGCACCCACCTCGAGATCTCTTCTTCCTTCTTCCGCCAATGCATGATAGAGCCCCAAAGAAACAATTTCAATGGTGGAGATGATCATTGGATGGTGGAGATGGGAGATAGGGAGGTGGGCCACACTAGCTCTCTCATGGGAGCCATGGACGTGGGTTGCTCCATGGAGGGATTGCTTGGAATGGAGAGAAGTGAAAGAGAGAAATGATGTAAGGGAGTGATGGGAGAGAGGGAAGGTGAGATAATGGGAATTAATGAGTTTGACTTATGGGGAAAAGGGAAGGTAAGGTGGTAGGGTAGGGTGATGTCACCCTAGGGGTGACATCATAGTAATTATTATTATTTTTTTCTAGGGAAGTACAACAATAGGGGTAGGTGGGTCCCACGATCAAGCGATCAACGACCTAGATAATGCACGGGCCGGATCTCATAATCTGAGCATCACATTGACGCACGAGACGCGTCGTCGAAACCGCGGCGATGCCGTGGTCGCAATGACATAGGTCTCCTTTTGAGTCGGCTTGGGTTTACAGGATGTGACTCAAGAGCGTGCGCCAATGTTATCTACGCGTCGCGGGTCGTCGAAATTCGACTGGGAGGACCGCGGAAGTTTATGGAATGGTACAGGCTAGGATACGGGTCTTACACTATTGGAGTGGAACTGAAGTTTAGCACCGCCTTCCACCCGCACACAGATGGGCAAACCGAACGGGTGAACCAGATTTTGGAAGATATGTTGCGTGCTTGTGTTCTGGACTTCCAGGAGAGTTGGGACGATTGCCTCCCATATGCCGAGTTCGCCTACAACAATAGCTTCCAAGCTAGTATCGGTATGGCACCTTACGAGGCCTTGTATGGGCATCCCTGCCGAGCCCCGCATTGTTGGGAGGAAATTGGCTAGAAGGGTTTGCTAGGACCGGATCCGGTGCGAATCACGACCGAAAATATTGGAATTATCCGGCGTCGCCTTTTGACGGCTCAAAGCAGACAGAAAAGCTATGCCGACACAAGGCAAAGGGACTTGAAATTTGAAGCTGGGGACTACGTATTTCTCAAGATCTCCCCAATGAAGGGCGTTTTACGCTTTGGCAAGAAGGAAAAGCTTGCGCCACGGTTCATTGGGCCATTCCAGATTTTGGATCGCGTGGGTGCTGTTGCCTATCGCTTGGCCCTACCCACGCCTCTAGCTGGGGTGCATAACGTCTTCCATATATCCATGTTGAAGAAATACGTCCCCGCTCATTCGCATATCATCAAGTGGGAACATGTGAAACTTAAGGAAAATGTCACATACATTCTTCGACCCACTCGTATACTTGATAGGAAGGAGTAAGTCATATGCAACAAGGTCATCCCGTTGGTCAAGGTACTATGGACCCATCACGATGAAGAAGAAGCTACTTGGGAGACGGAAGCAGAAGTCTGCAAGCATTACCCAACCCTGCCTCAGTAATATGATCAGGTACAAATTTTGAGGATGAAATTTATTAGTAAGGGGGGTAGATTGTAACAACCCGTCCAATCGGTACAATGTCCTGGGGCGTCCACGTAGAATTTTTCGGAGGACCGAGCGTTTAAAACATTCGTGGTGGGGGTACCATGAGCAAATTAACCTAGGATTAGACCATTTGAATATACCAGACAGGCCATGGCAAGACCAAGTGCGGGCCGCCAAGCCGGATGACCATTTACATTGAGCAACAGCCCGTGCGGGCTATACCGCGACGCTGGAAGGTCAGAAAAATCTAGAAAATTAGGGAACCATAGAACTCACTGAGCTTGTGGACCATCGCAGACCGCAGACCCAGCGGATGCTCAGAAGTGGGATCTGGCACTGACTAAATGCACCCTACCCATGCCAGGACCAAAATCTGGCGCTTGTAAATGAAACCGAGATTTCAGGCTATCCAACCATCGGATCTCTTCCATATTTACGGTGGAGGTCTAATGAATTTTTATACACCCGTCCACCAACTCTGGGACCCGATCATGGGACGGTGACCGTTGATCACAAATTAGACGCGTACGACCAAACCCCAGGTCCGATCGTCCCCAAATTTTGCATGGCCCTTCATCGGGCTATGAAGCATCCAACCTAAAAATTTCATGGCTAGAGGACCACCAAAATCACTCCAATCACCAGAATGGTCGCCCAGGTCCGTTTAAAGGTTAGAACCGTTGACTCAAACCCCACAACCGTCCATCCATTAGTTCCCAAATTTTACACGGGCCCTAAATGGGCCATAGGGTACCTACCCACCAAATTTGGTGGCCAAAGGAGCATTAGGGCCACGCCAACCCCAAAAATGACCCCTAGTAGGCTAATTTGGGAATTTGAGGAAACTTGGGGCCAAGGGGCCCAAGTTTAGAGAATAAACCCTAGCTCCCATAACTCTCTCACAATTCCTACAACCACCAAGAGAAAAAGAGAGTAAGGGAGAGTGAAGAGGAGGAAAGAGAGAAGGAGGAGATCCAAGGTGGACCCTAGATCAAGGTGGGGCCCCAAGAAAACCAGCCCTTCCAACTCTTTGCCTCTCTTGCAAGGAGAAAACTCCTCTCCTTAGCTTCAACAATCGTCCGCGGGTTGCCTAGGTGAGGTTTTCACCCATCCTTCTTGAAATCCATGTAGTAAAGTAGATTTGGTTTGGAATTCTAACATGCAATAGCTTGCTTTAGGGATTCCGACCGATCGACCCGAAAGCCCTCTTTCTTAGGGCGTTTTCGAATCTCCAACGAACCATAGGTGCGGACTATTACTCCTAGGTGGTCTAGCACCAATTTCATTATGAGATTAATGATTTTGATTGCTTGGTTGATGTAATTAGAGAATATAGAGAAAAACCTAGGAATTTATGCTTATTGGAGTGGTGTGGAATTATATGTTTTATTTGATTTCCTCACATGATGTTTGTTCTCGCTTCTTAAATGACTTGGTGTAAATTTGTTGATTACTTGTTGATGTCTTGTTGAATTGCTCTTATGATGTTGCCCTACAGCATGCATGCCTTAATTGTTTCCTGTGCAAATTTATTTTCCATGAGTTGTGGGAAGTGAGCAACTTCCTCGCTAACACACCCAACATACATGCACCATTACTCATAAATCGTGATAGCTTGCTTAGTAGATAAAATTGAATTGTATGTTGGGGTGTGAGAATGTGATGATGATTTTGCTAGTTGATAACCCTGTCCGTTGACATGTTGTGGACCACCATCCAAACCCTAGGGTTGGTCAAGAAAACAAGGAGAGTTAAGGCGGTCCCGTTGGTAGGACCGCCTTGAGGCTAAACCCGTGGATTTGGGCGAGTGCGTATGGGCGACAGTAGTTGGACTACATGGGTTGCTTGCACCCGATGTCGTACCGCCATGTACTCGCCTGGACTCGTGCGGTCTAGCCTACTGTCTGACCAACCATGATTGTTAACCCTGTTTGCTCACATCTGTATGGAACCTGCGACACCCTACAACCGTGGTAGCCCATCAATAACCCACTGGAAAATGGTCCACAGCCTCGTGAGCCGGGTATGGTGGAATGGGACACTGTGTTCGAGCTGTCGGCCTACGCTGGGGTGATGCACCTCCCCATAGTGACCGCGAGCGACCCCACATTCAGCACCCTCATGTGCTTGAAGTCGGGGATGGGGGAAACCCGACGGGGTCAAGGATCACGGGGTCTCGACCTCACGCATTGGGGGGCCTTGGCCTCGCAACTAGTTTAGGGCATATGATATGTGGGGTGTGATAGATTTTGAAACCTGCTGGATGAATGGACTTAACTAATAACTCGATTAACACGATCGCATCGCATCGCACTAGTTAGGGTAGCGACTCGGTAGTCGAGGTCGCACTGAGGGAGTGTTGGCATTGGCAATCGTTAAATGTTGTCGCACGAGGGAGTGTTGTTGTGAGGGCATGTATCATATCATGCTACATACATGCGCATTAATAAGATTACTTAGATGTATGTGATTGTATGGTTTTCATTAAGACCATATTAAAATTGATGCATATGATAACTTGAGATTAATAGCCCCCACTGAGTTGATCACTCACTCTCACTCTGGGACGGTGTTTTAAAACACCAACCAGACCCTCTCATAGATGCAGGTGACTCGGGACTGGAGGAGCTTGGCGAGGCGAGCTTGGACGAGGAGAACGAGTTATCGTACTTTCAGCTGATGGAGGGTTCTCCTCCTGCTTGATCGGTGGGATTGGGATGGCCGGGCGTTGGGCTTGGCCTCATTCTTTTGGATCATAGTATTCTTTTGTAGTTGGTTGGGGCAACGCCTTGTGCGACCCATTTATGTTTTGGACTTGTATATATGTATATGACAGCCCTCTTTCATTTAAGCAGTCTTGCGTGCTCATATTTCATGTTCAGGGAATTTCCGGCTGCGCTACTCAAACAGATTTAATGCACATTAACGAAAACCTAATAATAGTGACTCCCGGGAACTCGGGAGTTGAGCGGATGCGCGACCCCCAATTTTCATGGCGTTACAGAGACCTTCCAACGTGTGTCAAGTGGTGGGGTAGGAAGAAAGGGCTTTGAGATTGTGGCTAGATTGGAGGTGCCCCTTGTAGGATCTGTGGAGCGGGATTTGAAAGTGCCCCTTGTAAGATGATTGGTTCAGAGTTTGACATGGCGGAGCTCTCTCCTTGTTGAAAGGTGAAATCTAGAACTAAGGGTGCCCCCTACGAAATGAGAGGCTCTGGCGTGGAGGTTACCAGTGCTGCTTGTAAGAATACCTGAGGTTGATGTAATGAGTGAAGTGAGGGTGCTCCTTTGTAGTCCCATGGCCAGCTCGCTGGGTCAAACGAAATTGCATGAATGGATTGATCGGGAGAGGAATATGCAAAACGTTCCTCCTCGATATTGTTGATGGTAGAGGTGTGTAACATCTGAGCCAAAATGACACCGGACCCTAGTGTAATACCCCGAAAATCAACAACCGAGTACATAAACTCCGATCCCCAGTTTTCAGGTGTTAACCAAATAAAATACACGTGTGACCTCATTCATATTTACACACAAGCAATTAGAGTAGTGCCATTCAAATTAGTGGATCCGAAGCGAGGTAGAGATAACAAAATTAATAAATATGAGGCTGATAATAAAGATATAATTAAAATATGGTGTTTGCCCAATTGAGGATTATACAAGACACAATATACATATACAAAATGATTAAAGTGTAAGTTTTCGGTTTGGTCCAATCTTCTAAAACACAACGTCGGTGGTACAAGCCACTCTAAGCCTATCCATCTGAAATCTCGATAGTACTTGCATTGATAATATTTCCTGGTTGGTGTTTTAAAACACCATCCTAGAGTGAGAGTGAGTGATCAACTCAGTGGTTTCATTAACATTAAGTTACACAAGTTATCAAATCTACATGCGTAATTAATGAAAAGCAATTTAAGCATACAATCCCTAGATACTTTTGTTAATGCATATGCATGCTATTATGCTATGATGCATGCCCTCACTATCCAATACTCCCTTAAGCGACATCATCTATACGTTCGCATATGACCAACACTCTCTCAATGCGACCTCGACTACCGAGTCACCAACCTATGCTAATGAAATGTTATGACTGTTCATGTTAGCCGGGTATTTAATTAAGTTCGTTCATCCAGCAAGATTGAGGAAGCTGAAATACTTCCATTTAATCAATTGCCTTGTCCAAATCACTTGGCCCAGGGCAACCGTAATGGCTCTAAGCCTGCGATTTATGATCCAAATTTAAGTTTCACCCATTTGTCTCACAAAACAATCATTTCAAAGGTAAGGCATGATATCCAAATGTATGAGGATCAACTCGATATGGGTCGTCACCCAAATACCAAGTGTGATCACTCAGTTCCGAAGTGTGGGCTTGTCACATAACCAAATCACCACAAGGAAAAGAGCTCGTCACCCAATTCCATTCATACTCGGGTCATTCGAACAGTATTCTAGTATGGAACTATCAGCTGAGTAATTTTACGGGGGTAATTCGAAAAGGACCTATTATCTCTTGTGCTTGTTGGTCACTATGGGGTGGCTCGTCATCCAAGCGTAGGCCGACAGCACGGACACAGTGTCCCATACCACCATGTCCGGCTCTTGAGACTTGAGAATAATATCACTAACGGTTAATAGTAGGCCTTTCAAAGGTATGAGGTACTTTAGATTCAGGCAAGTGTGATCATACATGGTGAACACACACAGTTGGTTGACTGTTAGACTAATTTGGTTGACTCAAACAAAATTTGGCATAACCGGCATTGGGTGCAAGCATCCTATATAGTCCAACTATTGCCGGTTATTCGTGTTAAGCCTGGATCAATCGGACTAGTCTGGGGCAGCCAACCCCATTGGGGCCGCCCTCATGGATCTGTGGTTTGCCGGCCAACCCGACAATTTAGGTAGTTTTAGTCAATCAACCATACTAATAAATTGACTAACGTGACTACATGGAGGGATGTAAATGGTAATTCAAAGAATTTCACTCTATTGGGCATTTTATCGAACATGTAGGTGGCGTTACATTAAGCTAACAATTTATGGTAAGTGAGTGGGTATACAAGTGCACTGGTTAGTAGGTATTCATCTGCATAGTATCTCAATCATCAATTAGCACTGATTAGCACTCATACATCCACGTGCAACTAATAGTAACTAGCACTGGTTAGCATACATCCATCTACGCACTGGGAAATCATAAATTGACACTAATTATCATGCATTGACCCATACATTACCCAAATCAATAATCAACATTGGTTAGCATGCATCCGTCTACGCATTACACATTCACAAATCAACACTAACTATCATTCATTCATCTATTCACTACATACACTATTAATTGTAGCATGGGTTTGATAATTGGCAACCTAAGGGTAATAGTTTACGCCTAGCAGTGGTTCATCGATTTTTAGTGTCGCCCCTAGGGCTAAGGTCCGTTGATTAGCATGACGGTGCCCTCTCTCTTGTTATCGGGTTGTTTCCTTTCGAGGGCCCACTTTCGAGGGAGAAAAATATCCATATGATAGTTCTATGTATAGGCATCAAAAAACCAAAATTCAATTCTCATTAATCATGCATGCACAAGTATTTGTGAAGGCCCAAACATGGGTGTTTGGGAGAGATGTACAGAAAAACTGTGCAAAAATGACCCTTGGCCATTTTTGGGCGTGTCACACGATTAGGTCGGCCCACCTTTTGTCATGACATTAGGTTCCTTTGGTAGCCCTATGTGGCCTTCAAAATCCAAATAGTGCGGTTCACTGGATTTGCGCATATGAGTTTTGGCATAAGGCCAAACACAGGCATTTCAATTTTTCTGCGCAGGATTTTCTGCACAACTACGCCCAGTCCTATTTGAAATCCACTCCCCAATTATATGTGGTCCACTACTTTCGAAGGAAAAAAGAAAATTTGGTAGATTTATATATGGACTTTAAAACCCACAAGGTAACTTTATTTAATCATGCACATACAATTTTTGGTGAAGACTCAAACTTGGGTGCTTGGAAGAAATGTGTCGAAAACATAGTTCATAATTAGTTTTAGCCCGATTTTAAGTATGTTTCATGATCACAAGGGACCACCTTTCAGTGTGCCATGAGGTGACCTTAGTAGTAATATATATGTACTTCAAAAAGTATAAGTTGGGACCAACTGGTTGTGCACACATAATATTTGAGATAGGGCCAAACATAGATATTTTAATTTTCTGCACAACTGTGCCTTGCCCCATTTTGAGATACACTCTCTGATCATGTGGGGTCTTATTTGGCCTAAGTAAAATATAATTTCTCTATTCATTGGTATAGCTTAAAGCTTTCAAGTAGTGGCCTACTCATATCTTGTGCATGAGGTCCACTACAGAGGCTCAAAGTTGGTACAAAACACAAAAACAATCAGACAATTTTTAGCAATGGGGTCTGCACAACTTAGGGCCCAATTTCCAAACACTTAGGGATCATTCTAAATAAAAATGTGGGACATCCTAGCTCACTGATATAAGGATTAAAAATTACCTAAAATGGGACCCTTAACTACGGAGCTCGGGGCCTACCACAAGGTGTCAAAGAGGCCTACGTGCAATACAGTTAAGTACTTGAGAAAAATTTTAGTAATCAGAAAAAGTGTAAAGGAAAAGAAATAGTTAGAATAGGAAGTAGGGCCTACACGCTAGCGAAGCATATATAAGAGACACACACATCATAGAAATCCTAAGTATCACTATGGACTAAACATTACATCACACAATTATAGCATGGGTTCTACTACACAATCACTCAAGCATTTCATCGAACATGTGAGCATCAACGGAATAATACATCGACTTAGGCATTTTATCAAATATGCACGCATCAACAAAATAACACATTCAGTTGAGCATTCAATCAAGCATATGAGCATCCATGAAACAACACATTCAATCACCTAGACATTTTATCAAGCATGTAAGTATACATATGCAACCAATAACATATATTATAGAAAAATCAAAATGTCAACATATTAGCATGCACAAATTCATCAACAAGCATTTAATTATTAACTGAGATCCTCAAGGGTCGATAAATGGAAACCTAGAAATAATGGTTTGCACCTTAAGAAGGAATATCCGATTTTTAACTCCTAGGGTTAAGGATTTGGGAAAAATCACAAATTCCTATATAAACACCAAGAACTACATGAGACTTATGCAATTCATTTTAGAAAAACATAGGTTAGGAAGTAGGATTTGTTTCTAACCTCTTAATTGCAAGTAGGGTGGATTCAGTGGAGGAAAATGATCGAGGCTAGGGCCTTGGTTGGAGGAGACCGATGAAAGGAAGTACCAAAACTGCCCACTCTTCTTTTTCTTCTGCTTTCTCTTTTTCTCTCTTTTTCTCTCCTTTTAAAAATGCAAATTCGTATAGAGAGATGGGGTGCCCAAACGAAGCCCTTATATAGTGCCAGATTTGGTGTAAATGGCCCCAAGGGCTGGGTTCTTACTATACTAGCCCTATGGGAGGATTTTGCTAACCTCTAGGGCCCACTATAGGGTGTACATGTTGATATACACTGTAAGATAGTTATCCCTAATGATGAGCTACATATGGATATGATCGACCCACCATTTGGATGCGCCAATCAACGGATATGATTAGAAGTCTGTTTAATGGTCACCAATGGTCGATTAGGGCCGCGGCTATACGGATATAAGTAGAGAAATATCATTAACTCATGCCTCGAGTTTGGTTGTGATCTAACGGTCGAAAAGCCACAACTTCATGAAAGGGCGAAAGGTCTAATTCACTTAAGTTTCAAATTTCAGCCTAGGGGATTCGGGCGTTGTAAGCACTTATGTTCCGGCCCAAATTGAGTCGTTCTAGTCACTTTCTTGGTTCGTCACCCACGATGGGCATCAAGCCCAATAAGACGGACATTATTCTATAGTTTCGAAACTAGTGGCCCACTAACGAGCGGTCTAGAGCTTGTTCGAAAAATCAGGGCATTTTTGGAATGAATTAGGTATCGAGATTTCTCATGGGCAATGATTAGGGCTTGGATTAACTATGTTCATAGTGTGGCCTATTTATAATTAGTGAAAGTGGAGATTTGGTCATGATTGCTCTAAACCATCGGTTTTAGGTTAAAAAGAGTAACGAGGTTGATTTGGTCTATTAATTAAGATCCAGGCCTTATCTGACTCGGCTTTGGGTAGATCTGAGAGTGAAGGAGGGTTTATGGAGAATGAAAATGAGTTGGAAAGGGGTAAAAGGGGGTGTAAATGGGTGTAGAGTCGTGTAGCCCGCACCTGGGAGGGACCCACATGGTCGGGTTGGCGGCGGCGCACCGCTGTCTGGTGCCGCTGCGCTCCTCTGGAGCCTTCGGCGGTGGCCACTCCCCTGGTGTGTGTGTTTTCACTCCATGAGACCCCATGGGTCCCCCTAAATGTATCCATTTCATCTTTAAGTTGAGTATGGTGCATGTACTATGGTCCAAGGGCTGTTTTTAATCAGTGGTAGGTGGTTAGATTTGAGCCCTATGTGAACAAATCACGAGGCTAAACTCGATACTTAGTGATCAGGCTGGTTCATCGGCTTTCTACAGTTGATTTATTGAATTTGTGTAGTTCTTTACTGGTACCACCTATGTATAAACTAACATTAAGTATTAATGGTCAGTAAGTGATAATATAAGTTAATTATATAAAAAAAATTCAAGGATTTTTTAGAAATCCAAAACAGCGAAAATCTAAGATGTTACAGGAAAGGAGATGTCATATGACACTTTCTTATGGGTTAAAGGGCTTGGTAAAATGGTAAATAGTAGGAACTCCAAAGTTAGGTTGTAATCAAATTATCGTCGTTCACTGTTCACCTCTAACATTTAGCCAACTGGCTCATTAGTGCCTAGAGAGTGGCTTAAGGCTTGGGTTTTGGGATTTGGCATGGAAACGGCTTAGGTATGGCTTGGCTTAGGTAGTAGCTTGAGTCTGGCTTGGCTTAGGTAATGGCTTGGCTTAGATAATGGCCTGGGTTCAACTAGGGTTTGGTTTAGACTTGGAAATGACTGAGGTTTTAGGTAGGGTTTAGGGTTAGCTCTTAAGGATCATCCATGCTTCATCAAGTTGCTAGCCCAAGTGGCGTATCTAAAATAGTCTAATTTTGCTAAGTTCAATTTACTTTCCAACAATCATCCAGTACTCCGATCTTGTACTGGTCCTATTTAAATTCCTGGGAGCATCCAGCATTTTACTTTCCAGGAATCATTCTATGTTCTAGTCTCATACTAGTCCCATTTACCTTCCTTGCAAGGATCTAGTATTTCAATCTTATACTGGTCATCTTTTACATTCTTGTGTTTATATTCCTACATTTTCGTACTATTGTTTTTTTCAGAGTGAGAAAGACAAAAGAATAAGAGAGGATCAAAGGCAAAGAAATATAGAAAAGTATAGGAAGGGAGAGCCAGAAGCGAAGGTAAAAGCATCTGACTTGACCTAATCATCAGCAATCACAAGCTCTGCAGAATCCTGCAAGCTCTCCTTATCTTTCCTTCTTTTTTTTATAACCATTTTAACTCGGAGCTGCTCCCTGATACTATTCTGTATTCAATCTCTTTCGCCAAAAAAATGGAAAGAAGAGAGAGAAGGGGAAGAGAAGAAAAGAAACATTTTGAACCCCTTCATCTGAAAGAGCCAAATCACCTTGCAATCATTGCACCTAGAAAACAACTAGGGGTATGTGGCCGTAGAAAGCAAGCCTATCGCGGTATCATCCGAACCTGTGCACAAGCCAACATGTCGGTTCAAAGAGATTTGTCATATCCCAGTCCTGATTCAGCCATACAACAAACCTTCCACCCCCTAACAGATCCAGGGGTAGCCAATCTAACTTCTAGCATGAACATGATAGAAAATCTGATTACCCATTGGAGCACTGCAATCCATTCACAACGCATAGCCGCCTACCGCCCACAAAAACCTTTTAGATCCCACCTATCCCTTCAAAGGGAAACTGGGTCCACTTTCAATACCCTACGGTAGCCCCAATTCCCACACATCCGCAGCCAAGTGAGGGCCAACAAGTGCTTTAATAAATGTACTCTGGTCAGTCTCAATCTAATCAATTCTAACTGCCTCCCCCTACTGGAAGCGTTGTCCAATTTCAGTTCAGAAAATCACATATGTTATCCAATCCAACTCAACCTTCGCTTTCTGCACCCACATATTCAGATCGGCATGCTCACCCTACAGCAGGAAATCCATTCCAATCCCCTCATCTGTCAGTACCCCACCAGCAAAATCTCCCTGTCCAGAACAACCAATACCCAAAAGAGGCTAATCGTTATGAAGAGAAATTCGCTCGAGGTCCCTAAGGGTCATGGTCCCCATCCATCAATCATCTGAAATCGATGAACTCCTAAGGCATTTCGATGATCTACTGAGGGCTACGAGAAATGACCTCCTTAAGTAACATGGGGTGAAACTTCCATTCACCTGATTTAGGGACCTTCATTCCTTCCCTAATGCCAGATTACCCGTCTACTTTAAAATTTTCAAGTTCCAAAGGTACGAAGGTACAAGATGTCTCATCGCTTATTTAAAAGCCTTTTGCGGTGAACTCAATGCCATGGCATGGAATGAAATAATTTCGATTCAATTATTCCAAAAGTCCCTAAGAGGTGACGCGATTAACTGGTACACTTTACTTGATCATCACAAAGTCAGGACTTTGAAAGATGTCTCAAGCATTCATTCATCGATTTCCGTGTAACCTAAATATAGTACCCAAAAGGGTGGATCTTGTTGCTTTTAAAAAAAAAGAATAACGAGTCTTTATCAGTTTATGTTAAACAGTGCCAGGCTAAGGCTGTCAAAATGAAAACACCCATCAACGACTGAAGAGTAGATCTCCACAATTCTCGGCTCAATAGACCCTAGTATATCTTGATTACTCGTCTTGTATCCGTATACTAGCTTCGTCTAACTGATCCGTGTTTAGAAACAAACCAAAATCAGAATAAGGGTTAGGAAAATCTTCCCATGGCCATATCAAGCCATGTTTAAAAAGTGGAATCAGGTGGATGAAATTTTTACTAAATATGAACCTTCCTAACACTTACTAATTTGCCATAAGACCTTTTGTTCATAAGGCCATGCATGCATGAATGAAGGAAAAACACGGGAATCAACTTCATCCAAAACTTATGTGGCCCGGGAGGTTTCAAATGGTAGGTATTCAATTCTCATTGCTTAATGTGGTGGTCAATTCTCATTGCTTTAGGTGGTCCCCTTGAGGTTTGGATTAGTGATATTTTTGGGTTCATGTTCTAAAATGGATGAAGGTAGCCGATATGGTACATATATCATCGTGGGGCCACACAACTTTATTATGTCACCGCAGCAACGAGTTGGAGGGTCATGACTGTGGGACCCACCATGATGTATATGTTTTATATTCCACTGTCCATCCATTTTAAAGCATGATCCTTTTTAAAGCATGAGCCCAAAATGAAGCAAATCCAAGCCTCAGATAAACTACGTCATGGGAAACAGTGGTGATTGAATATCCACCGTTAAAACCTTCCTAAGAACCATTGTAGTGTTTATTTGCAATCATACCCATTAATAAGGTCATTTAACCTGAATGAATGGAAAACGCAGTTATCAGCTTAATCCAAAACTGTTTCTGGCCCTAAGAACGTCCAATCACAACCGTTTCCTCCGCTGTGGCCCACCTGAGATTTGAATGTATTTTATTTTTGGTCTCATGCCTTAGAACGATCTAACTAAACGGATGAACGGCTTGGATATAAAACACATACTCCCCAGTGGGCCCCAAAGTCACGGATCCACCGACTTCCCATATCCACCGAATCCGCATCCCCCCTTGACGGGGCTGGGGCACCTAATCATAGCCCAGAAGAAAATTCCTTTCAGTATATATAGAGAATCTTGACGTGAACACGTGATGAGCTGTAGGATGGCGCGTGTCCATTACATGGACGGTGTGATGAGATGCCACGTCATTAGCAATGGTCCCTTCTCACCTGAAAGGCTTCTAGTGGTGTGGAGGTGGGAAAGCTACGTCCCACTTGCGAATTGCGATAAAGAGTAGGCTTTGATTCTTGACTGAAAGGTACTGACGATGCTCCTTTGAAATGGACGTGTCTGTAACCCTAAGCACCCTGGGGCCCAACTGATATCTTTGTCATATCCTCTGGGTAGTCCGTCCATCCATTTCGCAGCTCTTTTTAGGGTATGAGCATCCAAAACTCAAATGGGCCACACTATAATAAACAGTGGGGATGGAAACCCTACCGTTGAAATCTTCCTGGGGCCCACCTTGATCTTTAAACGTCATCCAACCCGTTCATATAGTGATTCCCATCTGGATGAAGGCAAAATAAAAATATAAGCCTGATCAAAAACCTCTGTGTCCTCTGAGAAGGTTTCAATGGTGTGCGTTCAATTCCCACTGTTTCCTTGGAGTGTGGTCCACTTGAATTTTGAATTTACTTAGTTTTTTTAAATCAAGTTCTAACATGGGTCGACAGAATAAATGTACAGAGTAGATATAACACATAGATCATGATGTCCCCACACAGCTCACGGTTAGAGGGACGCGGATCAGGTGGACCCACTGCGGTGGTGTGTCGATGTTTTGGGATGTATGTTTTTCATATCCACGCCGTCCATCCATTTTTTTCAGCACATTTTAGGTCATCAGTCCAAAAATGAAGCAGATGCAAAGGTAAAGTGGACCACACCGCATGAAAAAGTGGTGATTGAACGTCAAACATTAAAAATTCTTGAGGGCCACGAAAGTTTTCAACCAGGCTGATCTTTGTGTTTTCCCTTCATTTAGATCTGTTTCCTGTGGCGTGGTCCACTTGAACTTTGAATCTACTTAATTTTTGGGCTTATGCCTTAAAAAGAGATGGAAAAACGGATGGACGGCGTTGATATAAAAAAAAATATCACGTGGGCCCCACACCGCTCATCACATCAACACACCACCTAATCCACATCCGGATTAGAGGGGACCTCTACCTGCGAAAGAAACTGGCCATCTGACTCGACGTATCGTGGAAAACGCCTGCGCACCTCGCCGCGGTACCTACCGTGGTTGCTACGACGGCTTGAAAGACCTAACGTGCATGCAATCCACCTCGTCCATCACGCCTTTGTCTGACTTTGATCCAAAATCATGATGATTTAACGCTCAAGCGCACCTGAGTTTCGAATACCGTGATTTCTGGGTAATTATTTCATCCTAATGGATTGGATGGCATTAAAAACACGTGTGAGCCCTACGTGAAATTAACGGTGGGAGTTCCATTCAACTGTTTCCATGGTGTGGCCTAGGTGAGTGTTAGATCGTCGTGATTCGACGGCGGACATGGGGCAGTGACCTGATGGACGGCGTGGATCTTATGAAAGTTGCACGCACCTGGCTCTCGGTCAGCGAAAGTAACCTCTCCCCCACCCCCAGGGATTAACGCATCGCGAGGTACGCTATCGTGGTTCCCGGATAACACGCACGTGGTCCGTGTTAGGTAATCCAGACCTTTAGTCTGTTGAGACTAACGATGGAACTTAGGATCCAGCCAGTCACGGGGCCCACATGATGATTGATCCAATGATCAGAACCGTCCATGCCATGGAATCTACCATATACTGGCAATCATATGAAACTTAAGCTGAACGGATGTTTTCAACTGCCACTATCTGTAGATGAATTTAGCCCAGGAAACTAAAAACTTTCAACGGTTAGCATTCAAACTTGTAAATCAAAGGCTACGACCATCACTGATGTGTGGTACTAAGAAAAATAGGGATGGTTTAAATCATCGGATCATCTCAACCACCCCAGTGCCCAGCGACGCACGCTATGTCCTCAGTCGCGGCGAGGCAATACGAGCTCTCCAGCCACCGACCTCAGGATTGCCCTTTTTTTTTTTCAACGTCTACAGTTGTCGTAATTCTATTCTTAACCGTTTATTTGTAGCTAGGCTACGAATCTAACGGTTCAGATTGTTCTATCAAGAATATTCGTTAGATGTAGCCCATCCGTAATGGGATATACAACAGACCAATGGTATGGATCACTAAATAAAGAGTCCTATTATCAGAATCATAAAGACGTGTAAAATGGTCAAAAATGTCGTTCACGCATCCTATAACTCCTCCGAAATATCTTTGTGCTAGGGGCTGTGTGGGGCCCATAGAGATGTGTGTTACACATCTACTCCGTCCATCTGTTTTGAAAGACCACAATAGGGTAGGATTCTAAAAATCAGGCATATCCAAGATTCATATTGGCTATATCACATAAAACAGTGGGGATTGAACTCCTGACAGTGACGAAGTTTTGTATGAGGATGATATTTTTTTCCTACAGTTTATCTGAGTGGTAATAATTCTATGAACGGTTTGGATGGCATATATATCATGTTCAGCTCCAGGAAGGTTTCAACGGTGGAAGTTGTTGTTCCCACTGTTTTATTGGTATGGCCCACCTGAGTCTTGGATCTGAGTGAATTTTATAATCCTGTACTATTGTAGTCTTTAAAAACATATGGACGGAGTGGATTTGTCACGAACATATCTGTGGACCCCACATGCAATCCGCTCTCATGTCCTCGGCGCAATAAATACATGGAAATCGCTTTCCTGTGAGGGTGTATGTTATCGTTCGTACACCTTCTCTAAGCCCACACGCGTGTACACGTGCCACAGGAATACGGGTCAAATATCCAAGCCATCCATCAGGTGGACCTTACCAGGATGGAAATTTTACACAGTGGTTTCCTTCTGATGGATGGCACTGCACGTGCTGACATGCTGGCAAATGTGGTGGCGTGTGCATTAGCTGACTTGTACGCGCGTGCGGGCTTTGCGAAGCCCTAATGCATGTACGGACGATGTTCCCAGTGCTCTCGCCATCGTTCGTCTGTAGTCTGGAGATAGATATCTAGCCCCATTTTCCACTCATGGGACCCGGGGTACACGGCGCTCCTGTAACCCAAAGCTCCATGGGGCCCACTACGATGTTTGTGTTATATCCACTCGGTCCATACGTTTCCACGGATCATTTTAAGACATGATCCCAAACATGAGAGATCAAAACTCGAGTGGGACACAAGAATGAGGATTGAACTCTTACCGTTGAAAACTTCGTAAGGGTCATAGAAGTTTCGGAATCAAGGTTGTATTTTTCTTTTTTCCCTTGATCCATATGGTAATCACCTTATGAACGTGTTGGATGGAATCTAAACATCAAGGTGAGCTCCAGGATGATTTCAACGGTGGATTTCTCCTCCTCCACTGTTTCTAGTGGTGTGGTCCACTTGATAGTTCTATATTCCTCTTATTTGGTCTTGTGATATAAAATGAGCTGAATAAACGGATGGACGGAGTAGATATAACCTCAAACATCATGGTGGGACCCACAGAGCTTTGAGTTACAGGGAAGCAGTGTAACCGCGGGTTGAAAGGCAAGTCGCGTCCACTTTCCACGGGAAACGGATTGGCTACTCTCCCTGACACCAGCTCCGTAGCTGGTGGTCGGTGCTCTGTGGGCCCCACAATGATGTATGTGTTTCATCCATTCCGTCAATCCATTTTTACAGATAATTTTATTTCTTGATCCAAAAAATTATATGGATATAAATCTTAGGTGGACCACACCAGATGAAAACAATAGTGATTGGATATCAACCATTAAAATCCTCCTAATGCCCACTATACTGTTTATTTGACATCCAATCTGTTGATTAGGTCATACAGGCCCAGATGAGGAGGAAAAACAAATATCAGCTTGATCCAAAATTTTTATGGACCCCAAAATGTTTTTAATTGTCGACCCTCATTCAACACTGTTTCCTGTAACGTGGTCCACTTGAGATTTTGATATACCTCAGTTTTGTACTCACGCTGTATAATGATCTGTAAAAACAGATGGACGGAATGGATGAAACACATACATCACGGTGGGACCCACATAGCACCGACCACCAGCCATTGGCTGGTGTCAGGGGGAGTAGCCAATCCGTTCCCCTTTCCACACGTACTCATCTGACAAGGAGAATAGATGACATCTTAGCTGACATTAGCTGGTTCGGTTCGGTTCGGTTGCACGTGGGTGACCTCACGTTCCATTCCATGTATTTGTTTTGATGACTGAAAACTGGCATTCGCTGCCCATACTTCACGTGACTTCCCACGTGGACACGTGGCCGACATGGATGAGATTCTGACAATCATTCCGTGGGCCCTACTGTAAATGGGCCATGGTCGAAATCTTAGGCCTCTCAAGTGATCATAAGTAATTGTTCATATTAGAACCCAGAAGAGGCTGACATTCATTTTTTTATATATAATTCAAATGGAGGGCTAAGATGATCCAGGTGGCCTGATTTTCGGGCCATGGTCCATATATATGATTGGGCCCACCGGATGAGTGGCCAGGATCTTGTACGATCTGCTAGGAACTTGCGTTTGATGATGATACGTACGATGATTAGCACTTGTAGATTATTTTTTAGAGGAATTTGATAATGTAGCAAAGTACAACCATATTTTTTGGCTATTTTGCATGTGGCACACATGTACATCGATCCAAACCGTCAAATCATAGATACCACCGTACATTTGCCAAAGGCCGAAATTTTTGACAAAATGAGACATCTTAGCTGTTGACGGGTGGGTATGGGATGGACGACTATCAAATGTCCACATTCAACGAACAAATGTCCATGAATCTTAAGATGAAGAATCCGGTGGTTAGGGTTCATTTACGAAGACTATCTACAGTCACGTGATCTGGTTTTGATACTGGGGTTTCATTTGATCTCTATGCGAGAGGCGCGTGAGTAGCATCAGGGATCATCTACTCCGTTGAAACTCACGTGAGGACTCGGGGTTCTTTTATTATCTCCCATGGGACGCGGATTGTGTCCTAACCCCGCCTGTCTCCAGCTGATAGCAGGCAGCAGCTTTGAGTCGCCTCAGCGATGCATGGGTATTATCCATGCTGTCCATTCATTTTTATTTTTATTTTTTAAATTATAAAAAAAGCTCAAAAATGAGGCAAATCAAATGTTCAAGTAAACTACACAATGGTGATTAAAGTCTCACGGTTGAAAATGGGGCAACGTAAGTTTTGGATAAAGTTGATATTTATGTTTTCTCTTGGTACAGGTTTATATAACTTTATAAATGGGTTAGATGGCAAATAAACATTACAATGGGCCTTATAAATGTTTTAACCGTGGGAATCAATATCATTGCTCCTTCATGTGGTGTGATCTACTTGAGCCTTAGATCTACCTTATTTTTTAGCTCATAACTTAAAATATGGGTGGCCGCTCAAAGCTGCTGCCCGTTTGGAATTGAAGAGGGGCAAGGGTGTAACGTAATCCGCATCAGTATTTATGGAACACGGATTGTGGTGCAGGCCTACCTTGATGTATCTGTTTATTTACACCGTACGTCTCTTTTCTCATGCTATTTTAAGGCACATGCACAAAAAAGAGTTAGTTCCAACGCTCAAGGACACCTACACAAACGTATAACTCTTAAATTTTATGCAACATGCCTTTAATGCTTTGTACATTTAACGCAACTCAAGGTTATTGGTTGGTGTGGTCCACTCGAGCATTGGATCTGCTTCAATTTTGTATACATATGCCCGGATAAATAGATCCATAATGGTAGGCCCACCCACGTAACTGCACTTACATGGCTAGATACGGGTCGGGGTGGTCTAGGACGCAATATTTTTAGTCAGGCTGGCCCATGCCCAGCTCATCTCCTTGGGCTGGATCTGGCCCAAGGCTTAAGGCTTGTTGGTTGGGCTAGGGAATGAGCATGGAGACAGATGATTAAGTGACCAGGTGAATCGGATCAACTCGGTTACAACTCACCCGAGTTGATTCAGGGTGTTGATCAGATCGAGTCCAAGTGTATTCAGAAGAGTGGCGACTCGTTGGAGTCTTGACCCTGCTAGCCTAGATACAGACATTAACCAGACAGTCCTGAGCTAGATCAGGTCCGACTAGATGTTAACTGGACAGTCCTGAGCTAGATCAGGCTCAACTCTAGCTGGACTCAATTATATATGGTCCTTACTTAAACCAAGCCCAGAAGTTTGAGACTGACTCAGCTTTCAATGGGCTAGGGTTAGTTTGGGACGAGGCTGTCCAAGTGGGCTTGGACCGGCCTCATCCCAAACCCATTGACAGCCAAGTTAGTCCTGAGCTTTTGAGCTTGGTTTGAGCAAGGACTATGTATGATCGAGCCTGTGATGGGCCTAAACAAACAAGCCTAAGCGTGATTGCGAGGTGGGCCACCCACTTTTCTGTGAGATCTTCTCTTTCATTAAGCATGCCCCGTCACGAATGATTATAGCACAAAAATGCTCTTAAAATCTTAAATGGGCTGAACCGTCCTTCGGTTGCCTGACAATGTTACAACATTTTGGCCCAAAAATCAGACGGTTGCTCCTTGGGTGGACTGCAGTTTTCCAATGGATGGCTGAGAAAAAAATAGCCGATCTGATTTCTTGCCTACACCCACCTGGGATCAAACAGAATGATATATAGACTAGATGAAATGAATGGTGTGGCCCACCTGATGTTAAAGCTCGGACTGTGAACATGTGGGGCACTGATTGGATACTGACAAGGTCAGTAGCCAAATGGCTACTGAAGTGACGTCACCAGCCTCTGTGGACCCACCATGATGCATGTGTTGTATTCATACCATCCAACCATTTTTAGAGATTGTTTTATGGCATTAAAAACAGAATGAGATAATCTAAAGTTCAAGTGGACCCACCACAGAAAACCGCAGGAGCCGTCACACCCGTCACACCCACCGTTGAAACATTTATAGGGCCTACAGTGATGTATTTTTGAGATCCATCCTATTCATAAGTTAACATAGAGATAGATGACGTGAAAATAAAAATATCAGCTTCATCGGAAACTACTGTGACCCCTAAGAAGTTTTGAACAGTGGATGTCATTGTCCCTACTATTTTCTATGGTGGGGTCCACTTGAACTTTAGATCTATCTCATTCTCTTTGTAATACCATGAAACGATCTCTAAAAATGGTTGGACAGTATGGATATAACACATGCATCATGGTGTGGTCCACAGAGCTTGGTGACATCACCTCAGTAGCCATTTGGCTACTCACCTTGTCAGTATCCAATCCGCGCCCGATATATGTGTGGCATATTGACATGGGTGTTTTGTTTGTGTGTGGAGATGGGCAGTAGGGCTGGCAAGGGTCCCGGCTTTGACATTCTAAATAGATCCATGGGCTGGATTTAGTATCCAGTCATTATCGCATATTTTTTAATTTGATAATATAAATGTAACTAATTTAAAAATGAGAATTTTATAAAATACTATCAAATTAATATAGAATTTACATTTGGATACCTTTTTAAAAAGGATTTTGAAAAGTACCTGATATAATTATCATTTCACTACCTTTTGTAAACGTTGGCATGCCGCAATTGGGTCCCAGGGCTTTGGTGGGCCTGCAATGATGTTTACTCAAAATCGGCTTTAATCATAGTGTGACTCACTACATGTTAGGTTAGGGTCCCAAAATCAAATCTATTTGTGATTCAAGTGGACCATATGATTGGAAATAGTGTATAAGGCAATGTTCTCCCACTAAGTTATTTCCATTAGTGTGGCCTATGTAAATCACGAAAGGGTATGTTTTTAGTCCATAGGCCTAAACTTTTCTGTTAAATTTAATGGTTGGGGTTGATTTATATAATTATGAGTTGATTTATATAATTATCACGGTGGGCCCTATAAAAATCAAGGGTGGACATCTCTCTCCTAACATATTCCTTTAGTGTGGCCCATCAAAATCATTAATCAGCCTAATTTTTTTTTGTTTTTGGACCAAATATGAGACTAAATATCTAATAGTTGGAGTAGATCTTATATAGACATTGCAATGGGCATGTCAAAATAATAGTTGGGTTGCCTCCCATTCCGTTTTCTTTATACAGTTCCGGGACTTAATTTTTAGCGGAGCCCATCATGATATGCATGTAAAATTGACTCGAACCATTAGATGGGAAGTCATAGTTTAGGCCAAGATCCAAAAAAATCAAGCTAACTTCGTGATTCAGGTGGGCCACACCAAAGAAAGCAACCGGAGGAGAGACGTCCACCCTTCAATTTTCTAGGGCACACCATAACTATGATATGAAATCCAATCCAACCATTAGATGTCACACCAAAATTTAGGCCTTTATCCTAAAACTCAAATCCATCTATGATTCAGGCGGGCCATACTAAGGGAAACAATTTGGAGGGTGATGGTTGCCCTTACACTCTTTCCAATCATGTGCCCCACTTAAAACCCGAATGGAAGTGATTTTTGTGCCCTTAGCCTAACATGAGGTGATACACTTAGCAATTGGGGGTGGTTTTAGGCCCAAGCAAGAGGGAAATTTTGCTTGGGCACCCACCTAACCAGCCGTTAAAAGAAACCGGACCAAGGTAGCATAATGATAATTACATGGATTAATGAGGCAGCTTTCTGAAAATCTTTTGAAAAAAGAAATAGGAATATAAATTCCATATTAATTAGGTAGTTGTTGTAAAATTTATTTAAAAATTACTCCTCTCTCTCATCTCCTACCCTACAATACTTACTCTTTGAAGTCCAAGTCATCATGGATGCGGGGGCCACCACAACCCTTATAAAAACAACGACAGCCCAGGCACTCTCTCTTCACATTTTCTCATCATCAACTTAGCTGCCCCAGCATTGTTCCATTAGTGCTGTCAATGTGTTGGGTTTGGGTCAGGTCCTAGAGATCCCAGACCGGGTCTAATCGTGTTCATGTTCATGTTTCTTTTTTGGACCTGATCCAATCAAGTTTGGATACACCATCAGGTGACCTTGGTTTTTAAATCAGGCCCATGTCAGATGAGGGCATTTATGTGTTCAAGCCCATGTTATCTTCACGTCATCAATTCATTAGTACATATCGTTTTAGGGTATGGGCTCAAAAATGAGGTAGATTGAAAGCTCAAGTGAACCATAATATAGAAAACAAAGGAGATTGAATGCTAACCACTTAAATGTTCTTACGTATGATGTTGTCTACAGTTTTTTAGGGGCATACCCTAAAATGATCTGGCCAAATGAATAGATGGCATGGATAAAACACATACATCATGGTGGGATCCACAGAGTCTCGTATCGTTTTCCATACCTAAAAGTTCACGCTCTCACATTTAAGGTAGCCTCCAATTCATTAAAAATTCCTATGGTTAGTAATTAATGCTAAAAATGGTAAAATATATTACAAGCAGCATGAATTACATCATTTCAAAGAGGCCCTAAATGCAAATCAATGATAATTTTATTTTTATGAAAATTCACATGCTTATAAATGGATGGCTTGGATTTAACTATATAAATGGTTGACTTGGATTTTACCCTTTATTATTATTATTATTTTCATGAGGAGTATCCCACTCCCACCTCTCATGTGGAGCAACAACAGGCATGTACAAGAAAAGATGTGCTTGTCCCATTGAAATAATATATTTTTTATGCCGGTTCATGTTAGGACATCAATTTAAGTAAAACAATGTTTATATTAAGTCATAAAACAGAAAATGCGTGTGATTCTCTTTATCTTTATCCGTGTGGTTCGATCTTTGCCTTTCATTTCTCTCTTTTTCTCCCCCTTCAAAAGCATCTCTCCCCCAAATCTCTCTCTCTCTATTGAAATTAAATACCTGATCGCACCACAATAGGCACTGCAACCGTTTCTTAATCGGGTCCAATATGGTAAACCCTTACTAAACCTCATCATTCTCGGGTCTCTACAATGGCACGTGTGTGAAA
Source organism: Magnolia sinica (assembly GCF_029962835.1). Lineage (NCBI taxonomy): Eukaryota > Viridiplantae > Streptophyta > Magnoliopsida > Magnoliales > Magnoliaceae > Magnolia > Magnolia sinica. The sequence continues at coordinate 88,884,729 of NC_080575.1, forward strand.
TTTGAGCTGCCGGTAATGTGGTCCTCACTTTAAAGACACGGGTATTCCTGGATGGTGGACCATTGACAACTACACGGTACTTCGTCTAATTAATGAGCCTACCTGACTTTGGCCCTGGACCATCTGCATTGTGGGTCCACCCTATGACTGGCTTAAATGTCCTGCACACGCGCCTTGTCAGCTTGTGCCACGTGTAAACACGTGTGGGGGGCTTCAAGACATTAATGGGTAGTTTGCCAAGAGAGCAGACTCTTGAATGGGCTAGGGCCACCTAACAAGTCTTTGGTTGGTTCCATCATGACTCATGAGGTCTTGTTATATAATGATAGCTAGCCACATGCCATTTAGGTTAACGATTTGTAAAGGGGAAGCAAGTGAGACCACTATTCATTGATCCAAGCCGTTGATGCGGGGGGTCCCATATTGATGCCCATCCACCAACAGTTGTCTAGATTGTGAGGATGCTAACCCCACAATATTCATATTCAACCACGAAAAAGGCTAAGTAGAAATAGAACCCATGTATTGTTTCCATGTTTATACATACATACATACATATATATATATATATATATATATTAGCTTGTTAATACACCCCACTGTAAAAGTTCACACTCCACAGTTAGCCACCCCCACTAGGGATTGATACCGAGAGTGTCAACTGGTAGTGGGGTGTACTAACAAGCTAACCAAAAAAAAAAAACCCTAAAAAGTTTAGTTTTATATTTCTTGAACCAAACCATATCCAATCGAGTTTTTGGGTTTTTAAACCATGGATGGTACTCAGTGAATTTCTAACATATCCAACCCTAGAAAATCCAACTTGAATGTGAATTTTTTCTCGATTAACTACTTTTACAGGACTGCTTGACTTTTAAGTGGATAAGCAGATGCTAGTACCATATGAGTCCCACTCTATGGCGCAATCATAAAACATATTCCAGTTTAGTATTGAGATCATGGGATCAAGTGCCCATGTAGTTTTGGGTGAATGTGTGGGGTGTGAGTGTATAAAATAAATACAGATACATATCTGAATCCACTCACTCTTCAAGGTTATTTTAATAATTTACTTAAATAATAATCATATATAATTATAATATATGATTATTGAATATCTAATACTTGTAGGAAGGTTAAAATGATCAATATCAAATGGTCAAAACCCCGAATCCAAGGTTTTGATTTCTCAACCAATTTGCTTTTGGGATCACGACTTAGATACAATGGATTCCACAACTGAGGTTTACTGTATACACGACATATTGCAATGTGATGTGGTAGAACATTTAATCAAACATAATTATTTAAACATCAACAATAAATGTATTGATAAATTTGTTATAATTGTTTTTTTTAAATTAAATTTCTTTGTAATTCTTTCATTTTTCACGCTGTTTTCTTGAAATTGTACTTGTTAAGGTCTAAAACTTATGATACACACACACACACTACTTTAAAAAGGTAAAAATAAAACTTTCATGACTTCCAATGAATACCCCAATTGTTTATTTATACAATGAAAGTACTCTTATTAAATAATTCATAAAATACAATAAAATTATGGAATTTATATTTCAAATAATATTTAAAGAATTAATATCTTTACCTTTTCGTTTTCATCTAATTAATATCTTAATCAAGAATATTTTGTTTAGTATTCCATACAACATAAATAAAATATAATAAAGTCAGAACATCTAATTGATGGTGACAAAAAGAATTCGATTTGATATTGTATTCTTGCTTTAAATTACTAACCATGACATTATATAAAAACCTTAATAGTATATAAAATAAATATAAAAAATCTAAAAACAAAAGAGAATAAAAAAATAATTATTTAATTAATCTCTTTTAACAAATATATTTAGTTCTTATGTCACATTTTTGAAGATATTCTATGACTTAATTATAGATTTAAGATCTTTTATATAGATTTAAAAAATAAGTTGCTGGATAGATCAACCAAACAACAACACGTTTTCTTGAATTGAGGGTTATGATTATTTTAAAATTAGTAAAAGTTGAAAAATGGTAGACATAGGTCAGAATAACAAAAGTAATTAAAGAGAGTAGAGTTAGGTGATACTAATAAATGTGAGTAGATTACTGAAGTGTATGATTACTTTTATAATTATGCAATTTGATTAATATATGTGGTTAAAAGCAAGGCTCGGAGAAGTTAACAATCTATAGTATATATAATGCCAATAGTTTTAGACAATTTTACCTATGCAATTAGTTTCAATAGAGTTATAAACCTTGAGATTTAAAAGGACATTGGATGAGACTTGTAACAAAGGGCATTTTGGACTTCTTAAAATTGTGTATGTGCTTGCAATGGATGGACGATTGGGATTTTACGTATAGTCATTGACGAAGTGGTGTGGAAACTTGGGATGTTACCTGCTCAACACCCTTTTATTTAATGTGAGTAGCCCACACATTTTCCTAGTACGTGTATACAACTGACAACCACTTTTTGCATGTACCTACAACTTTCCCTCTTCTATTTGTGTAGTCGCAACTTTTCTTCCTCTCTGTGAGTTGGCACCATACCCTGCCAAAAGCTGACACCTTTTCCTGGGATGGGTTTTGGTAGGGTACGGGCCCTATACCAGAATACCATGCGGTGGCAGTTTCCAACCCTCAATTGCATCCACATATTAAATTAAGGCCTGTTTAGTTCCTTGGATTGAATGGTATTGAATTGTATTAAATGGGATTAACATTATTATTGCATAATGATTATATGTCTGGAAATATCATAGTACCATAGCCATCCAATCTCATGTTTGGGATAAAAATTTTGCTACATGAAAACACTGTATTAAGCAAAATCATGTTTGGTGGACCATGGAATTGTAATCAACGGACTAAATTCACACACTTGTACGCATATATAACTAGAATGTCATGCGTAAACGGTGCATATGGATGGACAGCATGGATAAACACATGCATCAATGTGGGGCCCACATGGGTAATGGATTTCAAAATTCACGAAATTCCTATATAAAATCAAATGCAATTCCATCCCACCTAATCTCAATCTTTCCCATTCTCTCCAAATGCTAGATGGAATTACGCGGGACCAAATGTGATTCTATCCCACCTAAACCCATCTAATACCGCCAAACACTCCCCAAAGGGTTCTTGGTCTCATTCCCGTCATATAAAAGTTATGGTCTTACTATTATGTTCTATTGATGATTCTAATATTTAAATCCTAGATTTAAATATCCATTGTTAAAAAAGTGCTTTTATAATATTTCACATTCATTTTAATACACAATCACTAAATTATGGTCTTTCATTTTTGTTTTTATTTTCATTGTAGCTATAGTTTTTTTTGTGCTCTCCCAAAAATATTCTCACCTTTCAAAATAAAAATAAAAATACACAATCACCCAATTAACACACATTTATGCAAATGACCCTCTCAGCATGGAATCAAGAATGTGAACCATTCATATCATGATCTAAGATGAAATCGGGGGTGGGCCCCATATGGTGATAGCGGTAAAGGAGCACCATACCCTATCAAAACCCTCTCATGGATCTCCCCCTTATAATCCATATCCACAGGCATTGAAGTCTTCGTGCCCAGTAGCCTTGTTATTTGTCCTCACATTACTTTATTTTGGCAGGTGAGCATTGACTAAATTTTAACAATTGACAAATGAATTATTTTTCCTCCACACGACCAATTTCACTCAAGAGCTTTTAAGTCACCCCTTAGCATACGTTTTGAGGTGCACATCTATTCCTATGCGACAACCATTGGCACATTCATGAACTTATTACTGTTTTATAATTTTTCTAGTATTAATTTTTATAATATAAATAAATAGTTCTTTTTTTTAAAGCATGAAAGAACTGATTCTCTTATTGTTAACCAGGGGCAAAAGCCTTAAAGGAGTACAGACAAAATAGAGTGAGGGCCCTAGGAACAAAAAAGAAGAGAAGAAGAGTTAAAGGGAAAAAAAAAGGCCACTCTCCCCAAGGAGGAAGAGGGACAAGGAGAGAGAGGGGAGTGGAAAGAGATGCCCACAGCCTAGGAATCAAAAGAGAGAAGCTAACTCAGTCATGGCAATAATATGAATAGGGCAGCCTAACCGAGCATTAGCAAGCTTCAAAATGAGGTTTTTATATTGGCTTGACATTACACTAGCCAGGCACTCAAAGCAAGAAATGAAGTCGCGCTCCCTCGAGCATCCATGTAACCAAGCTTTCCCTGTCATACACTTAGATATGCTCACCTACAATAAATATAGAATCAAACCTAGAGACGCCGAGAAAGAAAGTTTGAAGGCTTTTATCACTTAGTTCATGCATGCCGACTTCAGAAATAATCTCCCAAATAACACGAGAACAGGGAGGAAAACAAAGAATGCCAACTTTGTAATTATTTATTTCTCCACAGGTAATAGTCCAACGTGACCTAAATTCCTGCAAAGACTCTTTCAAAGAGCAGGAGGATGGACAATAATATATGATGTTGGGAGATCCCCAGCTACAAAAATTGAATTAGTGGCCTTATTCACCATGGCCAGGCCAAAGATGTGGATGGTTCTAGCTCTCAGATAAGAAATAATAAGCCTAAGGTAGCCTCTTTTATGGCAGATTTAGAGCTAAAGACACTATTGTTCCTTTCCTTCCAAACATGCCAAGCAAGCAAAGGGTGGGAAGGAAAAGGATTTTTACATCATGATAGAACCTGACAGGAGTGAATTTTAGATATACGACATGGTGGGCTTGACAAGCTTGGGCATGTACTGTTGTTGTAAAGGATTCCAGTCCAGTGACTGTCTCTGAATTTTGACACCATCTGCTGGGTAGACTGAAATCTTTATTTTACAAGTCATGTAAACCTACCCAACTTGTGGGCCATGTTGTATTTGTAAAATCCAATCTATAGATTGGCTTTTATCTTTGCATATAGCCCTTCTTGCTTCTCTAAAAAAAAGAAAAAAGAAAAAAAAATAGTGAGTCCTAAAACCCAGGTGGCCCACACGATAGGAAACGACAGATGAGATGCCGACTATAGATTTGTATGTGGGGCACCATGGCGTGTATTTTTCATCAAACCCATCAATGAGGTCTAGCTCTAGAATGGAATATAAATGCAAAAATCAGCCTGATACATGAGAGGTTTTTGGGGGCAGTTTTACATTGTTACATTGGTGTGGCCCACCAGAGCTTTTTATCGAGCTGATCATCTATTTTCACAGTTAACATAATGGTTCTCAATGGATGGATGGATGGGATGCATTTAGGTATAAAACATGGTGGCCCCACAGATCTTGAGAGTTCACTCAGCTTGTGGGGCTTAACAAGGTAGGTTTTTGTTTTTTCCTTGTTAGCTTGTTAGTACACCCACTTTCAGATCATACTTCACTGCTATCCACCCCTACTAAGGAATCTATGCCAAGACATCAGTGTTGAAACGAAGTATCTTTTACTCAGTCTGCCACTTGAACCATGGATCCGGGTGTTTAACAAGTTGTATTTGTGAAATTCACTCGTCTGTCAGGTTCTATCCTTAATTCATAGACCTGTGAAAAAAAAATCAAGGAGACCCACGGTTCCGGTGGACCACAACACGGAAGATGAGGATGGAATGTCAACCATACGTATGTGTGTGGGGCCATTGAGGTGCATGCATTTCATCAAACCTGTTAATCAAGTGTAACTCATTGGGATGAAATATAAATACAAAAATCAGCCTGGTCAAAATATCAAGTGGACCACACCAGATGAACTTGGAGGTTTTAGGACCAGTTCTACATTGTTCCCATTGGTATGGTCCATCGTAATACTTTAAGGCTGATCTTTAACGTGTACGGTTCAAATAATGGTTATCACCTGATGATGGACGGAGTGGATTTACATATAAAACATGGTGGGCCACACAGGGATGGGGTGGTTTACTCAGCTGCATGAAACAGGTGTTGTCGTCCTGTAGACGATTCCGGTACTCGGACCATAAACGCCCATCTTCGCCCAACGACCATAAGTGGTGTGGCCCACCTGAAAACCGGATCAACTGCTCGGATATTGCGTCCTACTCCGCGCGTCTCCAGCGGGAACGGGCAGGAGCTTTGAGTGGCCACCGTGATGTATGGGTCTTATCCACACCGTCCATCTATTTTTTTCGTATCTTATATGTATAGAGAAAAATGAGGCAGATCCAGGCTCAAGTGGACTACAAAATGAGGATTAAGCTCTTGCCGTTGAGAACTTCGCGGGGCCCAAAAGTTCTGGATGGAGCTAATATTTGTTTTTTTTTTCTTCATCCATGTCTATGTAACTTTATGAATAGGTTGGATGGAAAATAAGCATCACGGTGGTCCCTAGAAAAGTTTGAACGGTGAGAATCATTATTGCTGCTTTTTCCTGTGGTGTGGTCCACTTAATCTTGTGATCTTCCTCAAAAATGAGCTTATAATCTAAAATGATAAGGAAAAAAATGAATGGACGGTGTGCATAAGACCTATACATCACAGTGGCCACTCAAAGCTCCTGCCTGTTCCCAGCTGGAGACGGACGGCGGTAGGACGCAATCCGCGCCCCAGATCACGTTAACACCGTACGTCAGGATTTCGCATGGCGCGTACGGTAGCAGGAGGCGCGCTTCGAGAACAATGAAAGGGGAAGCAGATTTCGTTCTGAGCAAACTCTGTGCGGCCCATCGTGGATGTATGCATATTATCCACACCGTCCATCAGTTTTTCCAGATTATTTTATAAAACGAACCCAATATTGAAGGATATCCAAATCTGAAGTGGACCACACCACAGGAAACAGTGGGGATAATGATATCCACCGTTGACACATTCCGATGGTCCACAATGATGTTTATTTGTCATCTAACATGACATTGGATGAAGGAAAAACAGAAATATCTTATTCAAAATTTCTGTGGCCCCTGTGAAATTTTCAGCGGCAGGCGTTCAATTTACACTGTTTCCTGTGGTGTGGTCCACTTGAGATTTGGATATGCTCAAATTTTTGGCTCATGCCATAAAATGATCTGTTAAAACGGATGGACGGAGTGGATAAGACATATACATCTCGGTGGGCCCGACAGAGTTTTCACAGTACAGAATCCGCTTCCAAAGAAAATACAGAACCGAGAGTAGAGATATCTGTTCTCGCTCAAAGCCTTCTGAGAAAATCGTTTCCTTCGGTTCTCGCCCTCGACAGCTGAAAATGCTATTTCTGGTGTTGATTTCTCTCATCCTCGCTGCAATCCTTGCTCTCTTTGCCAGATTCGCTACTGCAGAGGGTAATCTTCTCAAAACCCTACATTCTGCTCTTATTCCTCCATTTTCACATTGCTTTTTCTCTTTGGAAAGTATTCAATTCGACCATCAATTCACCAATTTCTTCATTTAAAATTTTTTTTTGGTGGATATTAGGGGATTTTACTCTGTTATCGAAAGGGCATGCGAAGCGGGAAGAAGTCGACGATAAGGTGATGCTGCTGCTTTTTTTTTTTCCTTCCCATGTCGTCATCTTTTAGGTTACGTTTGGATGCTCAATTGAATTGAATTGCGATAACTCGATTCAAGAAAGAGTAAATGGCAAAGTGGAGTTAACCTCCAAACTTTATAGTCTTACTTGAAATGCATGGAGTTGAAGTTTAGGGCCTGTTTGGATGCCTGTAAGTTGGCTAAAATGTAAGTTACTTACAGGGAAGTCACTTACTGGTTGTGTTTGGGGGAGAAAATTCACCTGTAAGTCACTTATAGGTAAATCTACCAAAAAACTGCAGGGGGATGGGGGCGAGAAGTAACTTCCCTGTAAGTCACTTACAGGCTCAACAGTCGGATGATTAAAAAGAGGGGAAGAGGGAGAAACGCACCATTGATCAGCTTCTATAAGAGGGGAAGGAGGGTCTCTGGCTCTCCATCCTTCTATAGGGGTTTATTATTCTCTTGGAATTAGAATCGTGGTGGCCAGTTTGGCCATTTGTGAATGAATTGTGGTTCAGTTCAATTGAGCATCCAAACGTGCCTTAAGGGGTCACTTGGATGCGTTTTTAAGTTGTGTGTGACTTTCGGTTGTAAGTCATGTAAAGTGACTTCTCACCCCCCATCCCCATGAAGTCTCCTGGCAGTTTTGGCTGAAAGTGACTTACAGCCGAATTTACTCCCCCAAACACCACCTGTATAGTGACTTACCTGTGTAAGTCACTTCCCACTTACAGAACTTGTAGGCATCCAAACAACCCCTAATATTTGAATCTAATTTCAAGATGAACGTGCGCTTTTTTATTTTTTATTCTAATTTATATTCTGAATTTGGGTCGTGCTCAGGTTGTTTGGATTACAGGGGCCAGCCGTGGAATTGGTGACTCTCTCTCTCTCTCATTTTGGTTTTGTTATTTTATTTTACTATAATGGCTCTAAACAAATTCGCTCAAACATGAATGGTCAGCGCTATGAGTTGTCGAGCTTGTAGCTCATGGTGCAATAAGTACACATGGACAGTCCAATCGACCGATCTGGACTGTCCATTTGGTCCAGCCCAAACTTCATGGGCCACCATGCAAAATCACACTGATCGGATGATTTTAACCAGTAAATTAATTGTCTATAAAATGGACCATCAAGACATTTTGTGGACGAATAGTTCAAATCAACAATTTGAACTGTTCATTTGGTTGGCCCATCAAGACATTTTGTGGACGAATAGTTCAAATCAACAATTTGAACTGTTCATATGGTTCGCCCATCATTGATTGCTTATGGTTTCAAAGGATCTCTTTTAGATGATATTAACCATATCCCATCATGGCTTGGAAAACTGACGGCTATAAAATAGAAGGTAATCATTTAGATGGATAAGAACAACTAGTTGGTGTGAGTTTGCATGGTGCCCTGTGAAGTCTGGGCTGGACTAGTGGACAGCCTGGAGTCCAGATTGGTTGCATGTGTTCCTAAGCATCTAGGAGGATCAAACAGTTCTCTCTCAGAGTAATGCCAATTTGGTCCTAGTTGAAGTGGCAGACTCATCCAACATCCATATGCCATACATGTACACAAACCATTCAAATCATGGCCAATTTTGGATGGGAAGTAGCTCGAAAATCATACAAATTGGAAAATCTTAACCATCTGAGCAGTGCCCATCAAATAGTTTGTTAGAAAGAAAATGGTCGGTGGTGCAAATTCAATGGAAAAAAATCAATTGGTTCAAGTCGCCCAGCCAGTGTGATGTCAGAGCTGCTTTCATCCGAAATTTGGGGCTGTGATTTGGATGGTTTGGGGTGGCGTATGTGCATGTACAGTGAATGAATGCCAAAATTTAATAAATTGCGACGAATGCCCGCCATCATTTAACCCAGTCAAACTATCATCAAAGAAAGGTCTATGAGTGGTCCGATTTTCTTCCCAATTGAAGATCAGTCCCATCCAAAGGTCCTGATTGAAGTTCTTGTCCAAAATAAGGAACCTGATGGAAGACCAGAACCAAATTAAGTGTCCTATTCGATTATGGGACCCACATATCCAATAGGATGGCCTCGATTATCGACTGGTTGGAGAATGCAGTTTGATTAATAATGAAATTTAGGTGTGACCAAACCAGCCTAAATAAGAAGGAAAAAAAATTGAAACAAAGACCAGAACCAAATTAAGTTTCCTATTCGACTATGGGACCCACATATCCAATAGGATGGCCTCGATTATCGACTGGTTGGAGAATGCAGTTTGATTAATAATGAAATTTAGGTGTGACCAAACCAGCCTAAATAATAAGAAAAAAAAATTGAAACAAAAAATGATTATAGGAAAAATAGACAAATTAAGTATAAAGGTAAAGAAAGAATAACCTAGCTGATTTAATACTATTACTTATATTAATTTACTAAAATCTTTGAAAATATTAACTAATTTTTATTTTAAAAAATGGAAAATATAACAAATCATTGAAAACATTAATTGATTTTAATGTTTTAGTGAAAAGTAACTTGTAGTGTAAGCTGCATAGCGTGTGTTATAGGCTATGTAGCATATGCAAAATTAGCATGTAGCATAGGCTACACATGACTAAAGCTATTTTCATGTGCTATATAGTGTTAAGGTTAAGCTTTGCGACATAGCGTAAGCTACACACTACATGACGAAGCGATTTAAAACACTGGATTGTACAAAATGTATAAATCCATACACTTGTAGTCTAGTGGTATTTGGAATCTTGTAGATAGTTCTTTCATTTGATTGTTTCCCTTTAATAAGAATCTTTTTAGGAAAAAAGTTGATGCAGGACCGATGCATGAACCAACTATTATGTGAGATCAAGTAGCAAAATTAAGATAATTAATAAAAAAACACAAACCTTACCATAATCATTACAGACACCATGAAAACCAAAAGAACATCATGCATAATCCTAACCTAAGTTACCAACATCGTCACACAAGATCATTAAATAAAAGGAAACTAGGATCTAATCGATGTAAGGACATCCAATTAGCATAGGGTATAATCAATCTCAAAGTAGAAGACCTAATACACCTTAGGGTGAAATTAGGGTTAAAAGAGATTGAGAACTATAGGAATAAATTGAGTGAATTGGTTAAGGGGATTTGGGGAAAAGATAAGAGGGTTTTGATTTAAGGGTGATGGAAAACCAAAAAGGGCAAGGATTCACATATGTGGCTGTACGGTCACACGTGTGGCGTTGGATGGATGGGTTTAGGTCGATTAGGGTTTGAATGGTAGATAGGCAAGGGAAAGATGTGTTTAGAAGAAGATGAAGACTTATGATGGAAGAGTTGAAGAACTCGAAGAAAATACCTTGATGGATGGAAGAGAGATGATAATGTGGGGATAGATGGAGACCTCACACCTCCGTTGATGAATGATTAGCCTCGCATCAATCTCTCTTCCAAATCACAGGGAAGTATCTTCAAATCTCATGAAGATGAGAGAAAAGGAAGAAGAAAAGAGCAAATTTCTCTTTCTTTTTCACAAAACCTAATGAGGGAGAGAGTCACACGCCCACCCTCTTTTTATAGCTTCACCAAGTTTCACTAATTACAAAAAACATCATCTTATGAAATTTTAATAAAAATGGCCCTAGTCTAAAGAGAATCTATTAAATCACTCATAAAGATGTCCAAACATAAAATAATCAAAACTAACTCTTAAAAGATAAAATCTAAAAAACTGATGTGGACGATCCACGATCAATGGCTCAATCATGTGATCCATGCGATCCAATGACCCGATCGTCATGTCCCTCCAATCAAACGGTTTAGATCACTCCATATAGCAGCCCATGTGCAACTTCCCAGTGTGGGGTCTTCCAGATGCTCGCACATGCACATAGGGTCTTCAGCACAATCACGGGTACTCGCCTAACCACAGGGAAATCGGTGCAGCCCGCCTCCTTCTCTGATGCGTACACAAAGGTGTACGTGAAGTGATGTCCTTATCAAAAGTTTAAGACAATTTATGACATGACCCATTCAGGTTGATGTGACGACATGTACGGCAGTAGCAAGGATGACGGGAAAACACTGAGGAATCAGTGTGGGAAAACCAACTCAGGTAACCCTGTGAGAGGCTCAACAATGGGACAATGTAAAACCTTAAAAAATGATGAATTTCCATGAGCATCTCAACAAGAAAAACAACGCTTTCCTTAAACAAAGCTTGCAGGAGAAACTGAGAAAATCTCAAAGTTTGAAGAGAAAATAATCAATCACTATCTATATAAAAATTCCATATTGCATGTATATATAGAGTCTTTAGCTTGGCCTCATCAAAATCCTAAACTAATCCTAACAAATCTCCTACTTGAGTCCATGTTTATTGAACAACCAACAGATAAGGAACAATAATGTAATAAGAAAGCAGATGATTTGGGAAAGTTGGTCCCAAAGGATCCTCAGTCTTCAGTGCGGCCCAAGATTTATACCTTCTTGGTCCTTGATCATGGTTGCATTATCATATGGAATTACATGGGGCTAACTGATGTGCAAGCAGTGCATGCTGAGTGCCATTGCAGACCTATCTCCCATCATAAAAAGACAATAATGGGAATCCAACACTCATTTGAATATGGTATTTTTAAAATTGCATTTCCAAATTCTAATGTGTTGGTGTTCTCGTGCACGACCTTTGGATGGCTGGAGATAGGTGTGCATCGTCCTTGGTTACGCTTTGCAAAAGATCTTACCCATTAAATATATTTACAGAGTTTCAGTCCATCGTTGATGTTGCAATCTGACTACATTTGTAATACCATGAAGATGCATGACACGAATGTTACCTTCTATCATTAGGGGAAATTCTTGCAAAACAGTTTGCAAGACTAGGAGCTAAGCTGATCCTTTCTGCACGCAATGAAGCCGAATTGGAGCGAGTCAAAGCAGAACTTGTTGGTATATTACACTCTCCAAAGCCGTATGTGAACACCTTTGTTTGTCACTTGTTGAAGCATTAGAAGCTTTGAAGAAAACATGCATATGACTTATGCTTCTTATGCTTTAATATTCTTTTGTTTTCTGATTTCTTGTTGGTTTGCCAATAGGGAAACATGCACCTGGAGAAGTAAAAGTTTTACCTCTGGATTTGGCATCTGGTGAAGATTCTCTCCTTCAAGCCGTGGAGAAAGCGGAGTCCTTCTTTCCTGATGCTGGTGTTGAATATATGGTCCACAATGCAGCCTATGAACGCCCTGTAAGTGGTTATCTTTCATCTTGTTGACAAACCCAAGCTGGCCTTCTCATACTTGCATTATATTGTTTATCTTTTTAAGTAACTTGTAACAAGGATGCTCCATTTCTTAAAGTGCAACACTTTACACCCGTGTTAGACAACAAGGTGCCATTTGGTAAACTGAAAAATAAGGTCTGAAAATTAATTTAGCTGCTGAAAACTTAAAATGCTGAATTCAAGTACTTAAATGAGTACTGAAAAATCCGTTTGGTAATTTGTTTGAAAAACGTCCTGATATATGAAAATAAGTTTTTTAATTCCTTCATAAAAACCTGTTTGGTAAAAACAAACCACAAATGTCTGAAAATTGGCAATTTGTCATATTTGCCCTTATTGCTCAACTCTATCCTTTATAGAATATGAGACAAAACATATTATTGCCTTACTACCAAATTTGGCACACCTATGCCCCATCCACATATATCTCTCAAATATGACCCCTAAATTGATGCACCATATGCTATACTCTTCTTGATAGAATAATCACATAACCCTTTGATTGGTGGACCATGACGTCTCATACAAGCACAATATTACACCATTCATCTTTACTATCCCATCCACAACATACTTTTGCCTCTATGACCTTTAATTTAAAAAAAGTTTTGGCTAGGAAAAAATATTCTTGCCCCATTGAATTAGTGGGCCACACATGTACAAATTTTTATTTTATAGGTGTGCACGCCACCAAATCTTTATCATCCATCATTCAACCAACAAAATAGTTTCAATTAGCCTACACACACACACACACACACACACACACACACACACACATATATATATATATATATATATATATATATATATATATATATATATATATATATATATATATATATATATATATATATATATTATCCACGCCGTCCATCCAGTTTGACATATCGTTTAAGGGCATGAGCCCAAGAGGGAGGCATATTAAAGGCTCAAATGGACCCCACCATAGGGAAGTAGTGGATATTGAATTACTACAATTGAAAACTTCCTAAAGCCTACCGTGATGTTTGTTTGCCATCCAACCTGTTCATATGGTCACATAAACCTGAATGATGTTTATATGCCATCCATACCATTCATAAGGTCATTCCTATTGGGATGAACTGAAAACACAAAAATATTAGCCTCATCCAAAACTTCGGTGATCCTAGGAATGTTTCAACAGTGGACTTTCAATCCTCACTTTTTCTTATGATGTGGTGCACTTGAGATTTGGATATGCTTTATTTTTGGGACCATGCACTAAAATGAGCTAGAAAAACGTATGGACTGCGTGGATATAAAATATTTTTTTAGGTGGGCCTACGATCATGGCAACATCCAATAAAATGTAACTTGGGTACCTAGTTTGCTCCCAAGGATTGTGGAGGACACGGATTGCTTTTATAGGAAGTTCCTACACTGGATGCTATGTGGGGCCCACCATGATGTTTTTGAGAAATCCACCCCGTCCATCTGTTTTGCAAGCTCATTTTAGGACATACAACAAAAAAATGAGACGGATCCAAAACTCAAGTGGGCCACACGAGAGGTAAAATTACGGAAAGAAATGCCTATCGTTGAAACCTTCCTGGGCTCCTACTTGTTGTTTATATGCCATCCAAATTGTTTATAAGTTCATTTCCACTGGGATGAAGTGAAAAACGAAAAACTTTGCCTGATACAAAACTTTTATGGCATATAAATGTTTCAACGGTGGTCATTGAATACACACTATTTCCACTCATGAAGCCATCTTGAGTTTTAGATCCAACTCGTTTTTGGACGCTAGTCTTAAAATGAGATTGCAATACGGATGGACGGGGCGGATTTCTCGCAAACATCATAGTGGGCCCCACCTAGCATCCCATCGTAGGACTTCCTGTTAAAAAGGCTTTGGCAGGAAATCCGCGTCAATTGCGGAACCATGACACGACACCTTAGTTACTGTGTTGACGTGGCAAAGTTCTATGGCCCCACCATGATGTATTTGTTAGATCCATACCGTTCATCCATTTTTTCATATTATTTTTGGTCATGAGCCCAAAAATAAGACAGATCCAAAGCTTTAGTGGACCACCACAAAAACTAGTGGAGATTGAATGCCTACAATTGAAAACTTCTTGAATGCCTACAAGCTGGTATTTGTGTTTTCCCATCATCTAGGTCTGTGCGACCTTATGAACAAATTGGATGGCAAAGAAACATCATGGTCGGCCCTAGGAAGGTTTCAATGGTGGGTGTCATTGTCCACACAACTTTTTGTGGGGTGGTCCACTTGAGCTTTGGGTCGGCCTCATTTTTTGGTTCATACCCTAAAATGATTTGGCAAAATGGATGAACGGTGTAAATATAACACACATCATGATAAGGCAAAGAACTTTGCCATGTCAATTAGGCTTTTACTCTTCCATCAAAGTCAGCATTGCATGTTGTAAGAAGAGGGTAAAGTTGCCATTTTAAAAAAGTTTTAACTTTGAAATCACTTACCGCATTCAACATTAAGCATTAAGCCAAAGGAAGGACGCTTTAAAAAATTCAAATTTTTCAGTGAAAATCTAGATTATATTTTGGATTTACCAAACAATCTGAATCAGGAAAATTATTGAAAACAACCCATTTCAAATATAAGTGCAGAAAATAAGTTTCACCAAACAGGCCCCAACCCAAGTCAAGACAACTACAAAAAGAAAACTAGTTTGTCATTTGTTCTTTTTGCAGTATTTAGTTTGTTATTTATTCTTGTATGTTGTAGTTTTTCTGTACTATATTATATTTACTAGAGAGGGAGGGAGGGAGGGAGGGCCTCACAAACAATCATGAAGGTTTTAATGGGTGGATGTCCACTGAGGCACGCATCATGGTGGGACCACAAAGCTCAACCTTTTGGGAAGATCCCATAAGGTTAACCTCATAGTACCTTTTCCCTATATGTATACACGTTACCGCCCTACCAGTGGATAAATTCCAACATGTCGTGTTTGTGTGACATCCAACCATATGGCAGAGAGAATGCTTGTGTCCAACCAGTTGGACTGCTAAGTTACCGCCCAACCAGAGGATAAATTCCAACATGTTGTGTTTGTGTGACATCCAAACCATATAAAAGGGTGGCCCCATCATGAGGATGACGAAAAAGGCAACCCTAATTACTGTTAGGTTGGCCACACTTGTAATTTGGTTTAACGGTGTGGCCTTCCTAAAGAGTGTGTATGTTTATTTTTCTAATTTATGCATGTAATTATTTTGTTTCTCATATATATATGAGCTAAAATGTGTCTAATAGTAAATTTTTAAATATCATCATGTATCTATGTTGATGTTGGCTTTCCAGGTTTCCAAAGTCCCCTGTTTCTTATGTGTAGTGTCTGGGTTACAAGGTTAAGGTTCAATCTAATCGCCATTGACTGGTTCTATTAGTGCTATACATGATGCTAGGTAACAAGGAAGCTGCAAATTTTAATAAGTTGTTGCTTTGGACAAGTGAAGTATGTATGATGAGGAAACTGAAATGTCCTCTTTCCTTGGTTGTTGGTAGTATTTTTGTTCTATCAATCTAATTCTAAGATATTTATCTCTATCTACTCTTACTGAATCTCATGCTTCTATTAGCTTATATTTCAAAATTATTTTTTTGGAAGATGATATTTATTAGGCTAAAGCCAAAAAGGAAAACAAACAACAGCAGGAACAAAGAAAGCAGACAACAAAAAGAGCAAAAAACTACCTAACTCTACTCATGGCTTAGCAGTAGACTCACAAGAATTTCAACACAGAGGCCATGGGTTCAAGTACCCATTGTGGTGTGGGTGTGCGTCAAAAAAAAAAAAAAAAAAAAAAAAACAGCTGGCCCCATCGCTGTGGAAAGCCCACTGACAACTCCAACAAAAAAACTCATGGCGCCCAGTCTCGAAACAATAGAAGAGCCCTGTTGAAAACCCCTGGTGCCATAATACTATTATTGCGAAAACACTGGTTGGTCCTCTCACCCCAAGTGGACCAAAGGACTGTGGGAAGGATCAGCCTCCATCTCTTCCTGCCTAAAATTCCACCCTCCATACCATGCCAAACAGTGAAGAAGTCTTCCATAGATCGTGGCATCACCCAATAGACCTCAGCTAAGCCAAAGACTCCATACCAAATGGACGCTGCAAAAGGGCAATGCAGGAACAAATGATCTATTGATTCTGAGTCTTGCATGCAATGCAAGCATATATTTGGGAGGATCATACCCCTCTACTGAAGATTATCAATCGTGAGTTCTCAACCTCTCCCTAGTAGCCAAGCAAATGCTGCAACCTTTGGGGGGATCCGTAAGTCCAAACCACACTTGTAGGGCATTGATTCACCAGAACTTTCGGAGCTGAAAGGGAACCAAAAGAGCAAACAGAGAAGGATTCAGACATGCTAAGCGTCCACAATATCGTGTCTTCCACTTCCGGGTACATTGAAATCCCTGCAAGCGAAACAATAAGTTATCTAGACTCTCGATTTCATGATCCCTCAAATTCCTCCTAAAAGGGGGCGGCCAAATTCCCTCCTAGACTCTCGATTTCAATATTATTGTTATATAACTGTGCGGACATGTGCATGTTGGGTTCTCCAAAATTGCGGTCTGACGCGGAAATTTGCCCGTCTAAGTTAAACTGATAATATGGAACTTGTACAACATTGCCCTCATGCAGATGCTGAGGGTAATACTCTTTTTGTCCAAATAAAATTCACGATGAAATCATTGAGTGCAATGCTGCAAGTAGTACGTAAGAAGATAAAATGACTATTGGTCTCTAACTATCTTCTAGCGGTTTACATCTCTGCTTGCAGAAGTCAACGGCTTTGGACGTTACTGAGGAAGCTCTTCGGGTATATGAAATAACAGTTCACTCTTTTTGCTTCTTCTTTTCTCGTTTCTTTTCTTCTCCTTTGGGGATAGTCATCTCAGGAACTTTTCTCTTTGTTACCAGGCTACATTCAATATAAATGTCCTGGGGACAATAACTCTCACTCGGCTCCTTGCACCTTTCATGTTGAAAAGGGGGAGGGGTCATTTTGTTGTGGTATGTTGAGAAAACCATTCAAAAAATGAATCCACTTACTCGATGTTGTCAGATGATTTTCTAATTCAAATAGTTCCTTTCTATCATGCTATTTCTAATCCTCTGTTGTTCAACAATGTTTGATATGCAGATGAGCAGTGCTGCAGGGAAGACACCTGCACCAGGTCAGGCCGTGTATTCTGCTTCTAAGTATGCTATAAATGGATACTTCCATACTTTGCGTTCGGAGGTATATTTGTGAATTGGCTTTGTGGGTATCCTTTTACTCAATGTTATATGGCCTGCAACTTCTGAATGACAATGCAATTGGTTACCTCCACCTTGTTTGTTTTTGTTGAACATGCAATCAAAACTCAGCCAAAACAGAGTCTACTTGGTTTTGGTGGAGAATGAAAGGAGTAAATGCCAACTTGCCCCTATATTGTGCAACTGAGACAGAATGATGCACTTGGTTAGAATGCACTCTACTGGTTTTGGGCCCCATGCTAGTTGCATCCTGAAATGGAGTTTTTATTCCTTAATTCCGAAGTGCCAGTAAGAAAATAAAGACCACAGACCTTGTTTTTAATGTAATTTTTTTTTTTTTTTTTTTTACTGAGTGTTACTTCAATTTTCTTTTCTTTCTTTTTTTAAATTGTGCCCAATGTTTTAGTTTAATAACTCACAGTTATTTTTAGTTTACCTTTGTTGATGCCCTCACAGTTGTTTTTAGTTTATATTGATAAACAATAATTTGGATTTATTATGTGGTAATTCAAAAGCCTTCCTTTCAAAGTCCTGATCGTCAGTATAACAATGCAGTCTATGTTAACCTGTTCCACCCGTGCCTGTCATATTGATTACAGTTGTTTCAGAAAGGGATTAGGGTCACTGTTGTTTGTCCTGGACCAATAGAAACATCAAACGGTTCTGGAGAGAGCTCATCACAACAGAGAGGGGTGGGTACTGTGTGCTCTTAAATCCATATACTTCCTGATGTGATTTTATTTATTTATTTATTTTTAAAATTTTATTGGTAATGATGTGAATTGAATAACCGAAATGGTATTCAATGCCTTGATGCAAAAGCTTGCTAGTGACAAACCAATTCACATTATTTATGGAAAAAACAGTAATCTCAAGATTTTACTGGGTTCTGATGCATTAGAATGTGAATAGTGTCTTGATGCACTACCTCATACAAGTGGCATGTGTGGTTTGGTGATCCAGACTGTTGGGCTGAGGAGCCCACAGTGGAATGTCCATGCCCCAAACTCTAAGATGGGAAGCTTCCAATCCTTCATAATTGGCCCTACAAATAGACAGTTAAGAGAACAATACAGAAACACTCCGGTGAGGGGCCAAAGATATGATTAGGATCTTTCAATCTGGAAGTTTATTGTCGCATCCTCGTCCTCTGAGGGGACCTTTAAATCAGCGAACTACAGACCCCCCTTGTTGGGATTAGGTGCTTCAGGAGTCAACACTATTCACTTCCTAACAAACCCAGGTCTCTATTATTTGTCAGTCATCTCACATAGCAAGGTATATGCGAAAAGTCCTTGGATATTTTGTGGAATAAATGTAGGAATTTTTTGCAACTAGGTTTGAATGCAATTTGCTAGAGGAAAAGAAATTTCAAACTGCAAGAATGCACAATTTGCTTATCACCTTTGGTTCTTCACTCCTATATCTAAACCCATGTCTTTTAACAGAAACGTGTGACATCGGAAAGGTGTGCAGAACTAACTATCGTAGCAGCAACGCATGGGCTAAAGGAAGTTTGGATATCGAATCAGGTCATTTTCATGCAATGTTTTTTTTTTTTTTTTAATTTTTTTTTTTAAATTATTATCTTCTGTATAACATTCCAATTCTACGTGCTAAACATATGGAAGAGAATATCTACATTGCACTATTGTATTGTAGAAGAGTGAGAATATTTGAGAAAGAGCAAATGAAACAATTTCAATCAGTTTTTTGTTTGTTCTGTAGAAGTTGGAGTTCAGTTCTTAAATATTCCGAATCTTGTGATCAATACATTGTATTTTTGGAATCTTGGTGCTGCCCTGACGGGGTGTTCAGGAGGGCAAAGCTGAATGTTGTTTCCTGAGCTTTGCTTCTTGCTCCGTAGCTTCTTCTTCTTTTTTAAATCATTTCGGTCTTGCTTCTAGTTTATTGTGAGGAAATCACTTCCCCCCAATTTGCTGTTAATTATATATATATATATATATATATATATATATATATTGGATGATCTCTTATACTCATTCTCTCTTTGCAGCCTGTTCTTGCCGTCATGTACCTGGTGCAATACATGCCAACCATTGGCTATTGGCTTATGGACAAGGTATCGCCTATTACTATTATGTAATACAAAGGAATCAGACATGGTAAACCTGGAATCAACATGCTGGCATATCCATACTGATGCAGGACAATTAACCACTTGCTCTAAAAGCTCGAACTGTTAGAGTATGACGAATTAATCCCTTTATCTCATAGCCTAGGCCCCACATCGCATGGGTTAGGACCTCGGCCAAACCCCCTTCGTGGGCCCCAAATCACATGGGCCCAAGGTGTCTCGTATCCGTTACGATACGGCTGTATCGACCGATACGTAACGGTAACGGCCGACACCGTTATGCGATATGGGGTCGAAACGGGCACCCCCCCGATTCTGTGACTGTAACGGCCGTTACGCCCATTACAGGCCAAAAGAACGGCTATTACGGGCCAAAAAAAAAAGGAAAAAAAAAAAAAGCATACCTTTTTTTTAATTTCTTTTCTTCTTTTCTTCTCCTCCTCCTTCCTCTTCTTCTTCTCGCCCTGTTGCGACTGCGGCTGCGGGCCTCCTCTTCCTTCTTCTTCTTCTTCTTCTTCTTCTTCTTCTCTCTCTCTCTCTCTCTCTCTCTCTCTCTCTTTTCTTTCCCTCTTTTGATTTTCGGTTTCCCTCTCTCTCCCGTCTTTTTCATCTGAAATCGGAAACCCTCTCTCTCCCGTCTTTTTCGTCTGAAATCGGAAGCCGATTGACTTAAAACGAGCACTGACACTCCTCGAGCTCTGAGTTGTACGAACGGTTCAAAGGAGATCAAAGTTACGTGGGCTCCACAGTGACGTATTTGTTATATCTACACCGTTCATCTATTTTTAGATATTATTTTAGAGCATTACCCAAAAAATGAATCATATCCAAAGATCTTCTGGACCACACCAAAAATAGCAGCGGAGATAATGATTTTCTCCGTTAAACAATTCGTAGGCCCACCATAACGTTTATTTTCCATCCAATCTGTTCATAAGGTCAAAAAGACTTGAATGAAGAGGAAAAACAAATTTCATATTGATCCAAAACTTCTGTGATCCCAAAAAAGGTTTCAATGGTAGACGTTCAATCCCCCACTGCTTTTTGCAGTGTGGTCCACTTGATAATTAGATCTGTATTATTTTTAGTGTCAAGCCTTAAGACGAGCTCGTCAAATGAATGCACGGTTTAGATATAATACATACGTCATGATCAGACCCACAGGACTTACTGATGTTAATACAGGTATGTCATTGAGGTATACAATGTAATCCACTTTCAAAGAAATGTGCGTGGTAGGCTTTTGTACACGTGTTGCGTGGCCGCACCATGATGTATATATTTTATCCATGCCATCCATCCATTTTGCCACATTATTTTAGGTTATGATCCAAAAAATTAGTAAGATCCAAATCTCTGGTGGACCACACCATAGGAAACAGTGGTTATAGAATGCTCACCATTAAAAATTCCTTAGGGTCTACTGTAATGTTTATTTTTCATCTAACCTTTTAATTGGGTCACATTGACGTGGATGAAAGGAAAACACACATGTCAGCTTGATTTAAAACTTTTGTAGCCCCCAATAAATTTTTAATGGTGGACATTTAATTATTGTTGTTTCTTATGGTGCAGTCCACCTGAGCTTTGGATCTGCCTCATTTTTGGGCTCATGTCTTAAAATTATTTGGCAAAATGGATGGACGGTGTGGATATAACACATTCATCACGGGTGGGGCCCAAAAAACTTTGACACTCGTGTGCTGCACTTCACAATTCGGGTCCCCCCAAATTCGGGCCCTTAAAAAATTGTACACGAGACATGTATTAACTTAGAATTTACCAATTAAATTATTAACTGTAATTGCTAATTCACCATGCCAAAATCAAATTGTTAGAATAGTTTTAATTGTTAATTTGTAGACGCTTATTTTTTTAATTAGGGCCTTTTGATTTTTTTCATGATTCACTATCCAATAAATGTCCTCCAATTCATAAGTGGAATAATGCCATAAATTGCAATAATTTGAGACTGATTTGGGGCATGGATTGGTCCTCCAAGTCAGCCCC
The DNA here is from genome assembly GCF_029962835.1 of Magnolia sinica. NCBI lineage: Eukaryota > Viridiplantae > Streptophyta > Magnoliopsida > Magnoliales > Magnoliaceae > Magnolia > Magnolia sinica. The sequence goes on from NC_080575.1 coordinate 88,906,859, forward strand.
AAATTAGCAACGCCATCTACCTGAATTTAATTTCATTTTTTAAAAGAACTATTAGGAGAAATGATATCAAATTGTTAAGTATATAAATTAGATATTTATAAAATTAAATATATGAATTTTGTAGTCAAATTTAAGTTATCTGGTTCATAAATTCATCAGACAGTCCGATACAACTTCTCACCAAAGAGTGGACCATTACACCACCATAAAAATTTTCTAATTTATAAATGAATGCATATTTGGAATGCTTAGAATATTTCGAATTTAATCCATGTTTTTTTGGCAAAAAAATTTTGCACTGTTACAGGCCATTACACCTCCGTATCCGTATCGGTATCGGAGGGCACCGTTATTGCATGGGCCGCCCACCCTGAGCGTGTCCCTGCATCCCACGGGCTACCCCACTCGAGCCTGGTGTGAAATGCGCATTAATCACCCCCGGTGAGGAGTCTCGAACACGAGACCTCCTCCGTGGGCCACACCCACCCCGAGTGTGCCCCTGCATCCCACAAGCGACCCCACTCAAGCCCGATGTGAAAATGCTCTTACATTAATCATGGTTAAAAGGAAAAGCCAAGTGAACAACGAACTTCTAAATATGATACCAATTTAATGCAAGATAATTAACCACTTGCTCTAAAAGCTCGAACTGTTGGAGTATGGCGAATTAATCCCTTTATCTCATAGCCCAGGCCCCACATTGCATGGGTTAGGACCTCGGTCGAACCCTCTTCGTGGGCCCCAAATCACATGGGCCACTCACCCTGAGCGTGTCCCCGCATCTCACGGGCTACCCTACTCGAGCTTGGTGTAAAATGCTCATTAATCACCCCCGGTAAGGAGTCTCGAACATGAGACCTCCTCCGTGGGCCGCACCCACCTCGAGTGTGCCCCTTCATCCCACAAGCGACCCCACTCGAGCCCGATGTGAAAATGTTCCTACATTAATCACCCCCAGTAAGGAGTCTCGAACACGAGACCTCCTGCTGTGGTACCGATTTTTCGTAGGACAATTAACCACTTGCTCTAAAAGCTTGAACTGTTAGAGTATGGTGAATTAATCCCTTTATCTCATAGCCCAGGCCCTATATCGCATGGGTTAGGACCTCGGCCGAACCCCCTTCGTAGGCCCCAAATCACATGGGCCGCCCACCCCGAGCGTGTCCCCGAATCCCACGGGCTACCTCACTCGAGCCTGGTGTGAAATGTGCATTAATCACCCTCGGTGAGGAGTCTCGAACACGAGACCTCCTCCGTGGGCTGCACCCACCCCGGGTGTGCCCCTGCATCCCACAAGCGACCCCACTCGAGCCCGATGTGAAAATGCTCCTGCATTAATCACCCCCAGTGAGGAGTCTCGAACACGGGACCTCCTCCGTGGGCCGCACCCACCCCGAGTGTGCCCCTGCATCCCACAAGCGACCCTACTCGAGCTCGATATGAAAATGCTCCTGCATTACATACCAGTTGATGATATCGAAAGATTAGGTTGACTTTGGAAACATGCTGAAATGGTGTTTCCTACCAATTTCAATGTGGTGTACATGACATTTTCAAAATGGGTGTCATCTGGGAAATGCGAAGCATGTATTGGAAAGTGCACTCAATGACCTTTTCCAATCAAACGGGCTCCAATTGTCATTGGCAGTTCTTATAGGACAAGCTGAGCAGTAGCATTATCCCAAAACTCACCCAAAGCATTCATAAATATTGGTCTAGCAAATCATAAGATAAAAAGAAAATTAAAGCTTAAGATAAATAATTAGAAATCCAGGGACCGTCTAAATCTTTTATTCATATTGCTAAATATATGGGAAAAAATGATGAATGAGTTTCTTTTATTGTTGTGATCCTATATCCAGTATTAGGGCTCCAACTTGGGGGGGTTGGGTCTGGTAGAGGGTCAACCTGTGTGTGACCTGAAGAGGACCCAGCCCGAATTCCTACCCGAGTTGCCCAAGCCTAATTCCTTTATACTCAACCCTAACTTGATCCAGCCCAACCCCACCCCACCTGAGTCAAATATGTGTGATTATTTCTCACCCCAACCGGATTTCAAATCAGGTTGTAGTTTTCCAGCCCTAACCCAAACCAAGGTCCTGACAACCTGTCCCAACCCAATTTGAACTCAGGTTGGTTTAGTCAGCTTTGTATTGACCTGAACCCAAGTTGTGGCCCTATCCAGTATGCTTGTTTGACACTGCATTTTTAAAAAGAGAAGAAAAAAGACTGTACCTAATCGTCTGTTACCAGTTGAGCCTAAAATATATGATTGATTTGATAAAAAAACCTATAATCTTGAAACCAACACACTGGCACATCTATACACTGTGATAATCAGTGTTTTGAATAGCGTCCGTAGCGTAGAGTAGCTATGGCACTATGTAAGCATTAGCAAATAACATATATCACCTATAGCATAAGCTGCAAGGGTCATAGTGTATGTAGCGTCGGTGTATGCGTAGCGTAGGTAGCGTACACGTAGTGTATCCAGCATACGCTTCGTTTTTTTTTTTTTTTTAAATAATTTATAAATGATAATTGTATTTTGTAATTTATACTTAATACTCAACCTTTGGGATTAAAAAAAAAAATTCCTCCATATTTGTGACTTATGGTTTCACTTAGACATTATTAATTAAAGTAGTTTGCTTAGAAAGTTGTTGATGTGATGATTTGATTTGGTGTATATATGTGGATTGGCTTTTGATAAATGATAATTAATAAGTTGGTCGAACATGCTTAAACTTGAAAATTTGAATCATCTTTTTAGCTTTGTTTTTTTCCTTGCTATGTACCATATTTTTCCCATTTTTAAATTAAAAATAGAAGTATCATGTAGCTTACGCTACATGCTACAGAGGGTTGAACGCTACACAACACGCTACTAATATTTTAAACATTGGTGATAATAATGAAAGATGCCTTTCGACACACTAAATAGGTGTTTCTGTCCAATTTCAATGGCATCCACATGATACTTTTGAAATGGATGTCGCCTTGGAAAGGTCAAAGGTGCATTATGCAGTGCACCCAATAACTTTTTTCCCATCAAATTTGTACCGATTGGCATTGGCAGTTCCTATAGGATGAGCTGAGTCCAGTGGCATTAAGAAATCCAAAAGCACACCTAAAGCATTCATAAATATTAGTCCACAGAAGCAAAGATTGAAAATGTAGATAGGTAAATAGAAACCATCTTAATCTCATAATAGTATTGCTAGAAATATGAAAAAAAAAAAAAATTACTCCTTTTTTTTTTCCCCCTCGTTAACGTGTATCTAGCATTGGGATTTCCCTCCTCATGTGGAGGTGAGTCCCATGTGTGAGGGCTAAGTGAGGGCATTTTGGTCTTTTTGCCTTGGCCTTTCTTTGTTTAGATAAAATGTTTTTTTAAAAAAGGTTTTTTTTTTTTTAGAGCGTGTCATACACAACCAATGTTTTAAATATCGACGATATCGGCCAATATATCCCACGATATATCTTGTATTCCACCTGTGCAGTACGAAATGCACAGGTAGTGCCGATATATCTCACATGTTCGAGCCAGTGAGCATTTTCAATTTCCAATCCTTTTTGTTGTTGAATTATGTTAAATCAATGTCAAATGGTTATATGAATGTGGGTGATTCCTACGCTAGGTGGGGAGTTTTACTTCCCATAGGGCCTTTCTTAACAATATTTTATAGCTATGTGCATTGTGCGATGTTTGTGGTCTGTATTTATGCCTTGGTATAAATCTGAAAATTTTAATTTGTGATAGAAAAGCATGAAATTTGTATTTTAGTTACTTGAATTAAATTGTTTTATGATCTTGCTATTGCATATTAGTCTACGCCATTCGTCCAGCATCACACAACTTCTTAGTTTTCCTGTCACTGAGTAATCTCCGTGCCCAAAATTTGTTGAGCGTGCCCTAAATCCTTCATATCAAAGGATTTAAACGACTCTTTCTTCAACCTATCAATTTTACCAACATCTTGACCCACAATTAGCATGTCATCAACATAGAGCAATAGAATAATGAAGCTATCATCAGAAAACTTTCTAAAATAAACACAGTGGACCATTTGCATTCTATTGTATCTATAAGTCGTCATGAATGAGTCGAATTTCTTATACCATTGCCTTGGAGCTTGCTTCAACCCATATAGGCTCTTCTTTAACTTGCAAACCAAGTGTTCCTTACCCTTCACTTCAAACCCTTTTGGTTGCTCCATGTAAATCTCTTCATTCAAATCACCATGAAGAAAAGATGTCTTGACATCTAGCTGTTCTAACTCAAGGTCTAGGCTTGCAACTAGACCCAAAATCACTCGAATGGATGACATCTTTACCACGAGAGAGAATATTTCATCAAAGTCGATTCCCTTCTTTTAACCGAAGCCTTTCACAACCAAATGAGCTTTATATTTCACTTTCTTGTCATTTTCATTTCCTTTCAACTTGAAGACCAACCTTTTTCTTTAGTGCTTTTCTTCCATTTGGAAGCTCCAACTCATAGGTATTGTTTTTGTGCAACGGGGCCATTCCATCCTGCATGGCCATCTTCCACTTGTAACTGTCTTTATGAATTTGAGCTTCCTTGAAGCTTTCGAGCTCCCTCGCATCAGCTAGCATAACATATTTTGTAAAGGGGTACATCCTTGAGGACTATCGGTCTCTTGTAGACCTTCTTAACTGAGACTCGGCTGGTGGCTCTTGAGGGGGCTGCTCCCTCTACTCTTCTTGTTCAACATTGTTTGCATTATCTACAGGAACATCATCATCAACCACTCCATCATTTTCTTGTATCTCTCCCCCATCATCATGCACCACAGGAGGAGGAACTAGAGTTAGATCAGGGACATCATCAATCACATCGCCCTGCTTTTCGATCTTCTCAAAGTCTTCAATAGTCTAATCTTCATAAAAGACCACATTCTGGCTTCTTTGAATTTTCTTTCTTTTCGGATCCTATGTCCTATAGCCGAATTCTTCTTCCCCATAGCCTAAGAATATGCAGGGAATTGCTTTATCATCAAGTTTGGTTCTTTGTCTTTTGGCACATGGACATAGGCTTTGCACCTAAACACCTTTAAATGAGAGTATGAAACCTCTTTCCCAGTCCACACTCTTTCTAGAATATCTCCCTCCAAAGGAATTGAAGGGGACCTATTAATTATGTAACAGGCCGTACGCATAGCCTCACCCCAAAATGATTTGGCCAGTTGGGCTGAAGAGAGCATGCTCCTAATTCTTTCAACGATGGTTCTGTTCATCCTCTCGGGCAGTGTTCGAAATATTGGTATCGTGTTACGTATCGCATCCTTGGGATACAGATACATATCGTCGCTGCGTCGCACGAGATATATCGTTTGTATCGAGTAATTTATTGCACTTTTTGGGAAACATGGGAAACATTGAGAAAATGGTTGAATTTTTCAATGAAACTTCGGGGATTGTTAAAAAAGACCTTAATACACACTTTTAAATCATAACATCTCAAAAAAGAAGTACACATAATAGGTTTCCTTTATATAGGATCTTTAGCTATGCGCTGTTTGACTGAACTAATGCAACTATATTCAAATTGAATGCATAACATTTAGAGTGTATGTGATAATCATTTCATCAAACACTCCTAAATACTTTGAGAATCCACTTAACCGCTGACCAATGTTCTTTACGATGTTTGGAGAAGGGAATGAGGAAAGAAACAAGGGAAAAGGGGGCCCACACGTGGCTGACCGTACAGACACGTGTGTGCGCGTGTACGTGGGGAAAGAGAGAGAGGGATGGATTGGGTTTGGTTGTTGATGGAAATGAGGAGAGAGAGAGAGAGAGAGAGAGAGAGAGAGAGAGAGAGAGATCTACCTTGAATCGAAGAAAACGAAAGAAAGATACTTGTGGAATCACTCCACATGGGTATCACACCCTCTCCAATCTCTGGAGATGCAAGGAGGCTTTTTCACAAAGCCATGAAAGAATTCTGTTTTTTTCTTTTCTTTTCTCTAAAACTAGGGTAGAAAGCTGGGACGCCTGCCCTGTAGCCATGGTGTGCCGTAAAGGCCGATACGTAAAGGTAACGGTGGCAACTGTTACATGTTACGTGGTCGTAACGGCCATAACAACCGTTATGGAAAAAAATGACCCGTAATTGCCGTTAACGACACATTACATCCCCTATAAAGGCCATAATAGCCCTATAATGGTCTATTATGGGACGTATATATGTTTTTCATACTTTTTAATCAACATTACGGGGTAAATACAAGTTTTTCAGAGGTTTTTTCAATAAATAAAAAAAATAAAAAAGAGAGACCGTAACGGCCGTTACGGGGCCGTAACAGTCATTATGCCCCGTATCGTAAAGGTAACGGCTACTGTTACGGAACACCTTGCCTGTAGCTTTTATATTCTCATATTCAAAAATTACAAAAATGCCACTCCAGTTTAGATAAAGTGGTCTACTCAATATTAAGCAATCTAAAACGTTTAAAAGGTCCAAAATAAATAATAAAAACTAGAGAATAATATAAAAAAAAAGGAACCCATAGAGTCTAAAATCCGGTGGTCCAAAATAGCCAATGGCCCGATAACCTCGATTTGACAATTCAATGAGAGAGCAGATGAAATCCAACAGTCAAATTCTCCAATACAAGCAACCCACATGCATGTTCCCAGTGTGGGGTCTTCCAGATGCACGAACCATGCATATGAGGTTTTCAATGTAGCCCGTTGGGCCCCGCATAGCAATCGTCCAGCCATAGCGAAACCGGGGCCTCAGTCAAGGTCTTCCTCTTCCGATGGTAGACACAGAAGGATGATGCTCTGATGTTCTCATCATTGTGGTTGTCACAAGAGAAATATATTGAATGGGTGCTTGAAAGGTTCAATATGTAAGGTGCCAAGCCTTTAAGTATACCGCTTGCAAGTCATTTCAAGTCGAGTGCAAAGAATTCTCCTACTACTGGAAAAGAAAAAGAAGAGATGATATCAATTCCGTATTCTTCAGCAGTGGGTAGTTTGATGTATGTTATGGTTCACATAAGGCCAAACATTACTCATGCAGTGGGTGTCCTAAGCATCTCGTTAATCCTGGTAAAGAGCATTGGGCAGTGGTCAAGTGGACTCTCAAGTATTTGAAGGGTTCATCCAAGGTGTGTTTGTGCTTTAGAGGTACAAATCCTGTTTTGGAATGATATACAGACGCTGACATGGCAGGTGACACAGATAGCAAAAAGTCCACTTCTGGGTATTTATTCACTTTTGCAGGGGGAGTTGTGTCTTGGCAATCAAAACTGCAGAAGTGTGTTGCTCTCTCTACGACAGAAGTAGAATACATTGTGGCTACTGAAGCTGGAAAAGAGTTGTTGTGGATGAAGAGATTTCTCTAAGAATTGGGCTTGAAGCAAGAAAAGTATGTGGTTCATTTTGATAGCCAAAGTGCGATGGATCTGATTAAGAACGTCAGATATCACTCCCGAACCAAACATATAGATGTCTGTTACCACTAGATACGCTACATGTTGGAGAACCAATCGATGCAGTTCGTGAAGATCCACACCGATCGAAATCCATCAGATATGATTACGAAGGTCGTTCCAAAGGAGAAACATAAGCTTTGCAGAAGCTTGGCTGGTATGTGTGCTCGGTGAGTATCTGTCTTCTGTTGGTTCCCTCATGTGTCGGTTGTGGAGGTGAGTCCCACGTGTGAGGGCTAATTGAGGGCATTTCAGTCCTTTTGCCTTGGCCTTTCTTTGTTTAGAGTGTGTCATACACAGCAGCTAGCAACCGATTGGGGGTTTCTTTGTTTTCTCTTAGAGAGAAAGGGTTTCTCAAAAGAAGAAGAGCAAGCCTCTCTCCATAAAGGCCCTGATTCAAGCCTCTTGTCAATTTCAAGAGAAGGTTCGTCTCCAGTATAGTGAGGCTTCCATCCGCAATCTTCGGATTCGTCGATAATCTTCTCCAAGGGTTGGTTAGTGCTTACTTCTCTAAAATCCTTCTTGATAAGAAACTTCCATACTTTGTGGATGCTTGCAATCCACTTGTTGTGTGGTGTATTTTTTGGGTTATCCAAGAGGGCTCTCTCTTGAAGGTTGTTTTGTGGTGTAGTAGGGGGTCCAGGAGATGGCGTTCTCTTGATTATTGTACTTCTATTATCATTATAGTGGATTTGTTGCTGGAGTAGCTCCCGTGGTTTTTTCCTTCATTTTTTAGGATTTTCCAAGTTAAAAATTTTGGTGCCTCCTTTTGCATTCCACATGTTCAATGATATGCTTGCTTGGGTTCGAATTGCTTATCCTTTGTTATCTCTCTCCATATAGTTAATCTCATTGATTTACACAGTTGGGAAAGGTGTTGTTTTCCCTACATCTAGCTTGCATGTTTGACACTGCAATGACTATAGTACATGGTCTATTAATATTTGAGATTCTAGAATCATGCATTAAAAAAATTATGAAAAGTTTATTTGATGCAGGACTGATGCATGAACTAAGTAACACGTGAGATCAAATAGCCGAATTAAGATATTTAACAAAAAAATAAAAACATCGCTATATTCATCACAAATATCATGAAGATCAAAAGAAAATCATGCATGATCCTGGCCTAAGCTACAAACATCGTAACACGGGGTCATTAAATAAAAAAGAAACTAGGATCTAATGGATGTAGGGACATCCGATTAGCATACGGCATAGCCTATTTCAAAATAGGAAACTTAATACAACTTAGGGTGAAAACTAGGGTTTGGGTAATTTTAGAAAATAAAGAATTTTAGGTTTAGAGTTAGGGTTTGGGTTGTGGATGGTATGGGAAAGTTGGGTTTGGGAGAAGGTGAAGATTGGGGACGGGAGAATTAAGAATACGAAGAAAATACCTGGATGGGGAAGAAAAGAGAAGATAGTGTGGGGATAGTTGGAGACATCGCACCTCCGTTGATGAAGATTAGATTCGCACCAATCTTCCTTCCAAATTGCATGGAAGTATCTTCAAATCGCATGAAGATGGGAGAAGAAAGCAAAAGCTTTTCCTTCTTTTTTTTACATTACAAAATTCAATGGGAGAGAGGTCACATGCCCTCCTCTTTTTATAGATCCAAGAAGTTTCAAAAATTACAAAAATCTCCGTCTTGTGAACTTTAACAAAAATAGGCATAGTATAAATAAAATCGACTAGAACACTCATAATGTGTCCAAATATAAAATAATCAAAAACTAAATCCTAAAATATTATAAAGTCTAAAACTGATGTGGACGATCAACGATCAATGGCCCGATAGTCACATCCCTTGGATCCAACAGTCTAGATCACTTCATAAAGCAGCCCATGTGCATTTTCCCAGTGTGGGGTCTTCCAGACGCTCGCACAAGCACATGGGGTCTTCAACACGATCACGAGTACTCGTCTAGCCACAGGGAAATCGGCGTCAGCGCGGCTTGCCTCCTCCTCTGATACGTACGTAAGGGTGTATGTTACGTGATGTCCTCATCATTATTGTAGTCCTGTGTAATAGAATCTAATTAACTGTTTTCTAGTGGTCAAAGATTCTTCTTCTTCTTCGTCTTCTTTTTTTGATGTTTCCCTCTTCTTCTTTTTTCCTTGAGCTAGCAATTCTAAATGTTTTTAAAAGCAAGACAATGGGAGAGAATTCTCAATACAGGGAACTGAAAAGCCAGCTCCTCTAGTGAGTACTTCAGTAATACCATTAGCCTCTCTCCTCACGTGAGTAAACAGAATGTATGAACTAGAAGCGAGAGACCTATTGAAAACATAAGGGAGCTCCAACGGCTTTAAATTCGGCCCAGGCCAGTTAATGACATTGGGTGAATCGCTCTTTACAGTGACCTTGTGAAGAGGGTCTCTAGCAAGAATGTAGAGAGCTTCCCTATGCAACACTTCCACTACGTGAGCAACATTTGGGAGCATGGGACCAAATTAAGCCAGTTGCATTTGGCCCAAATCATCCCTAAGAATTCCCCCAATACCCGAAGCACCCGGATTAGCGAATGAGGGCCTCTTGAATTTCATCTTCCAAATGCCCGTGGGAGGGAACCATTTGTTCTTCTGGGGTAAGCTTGTAGGGAGCAGATATTTCCATGTTCTCCATTCTGAACATAGATTGGAAGCCAAACAGCTCATAGGATGATGCTGTGTTTGATTTTATCATGCATGCAATCTATCCAAGGAAACGTGACCTGACTTGAAGATGCGATTATTTATTTCCTTCCAAATCTCCCAACGCAATCGCGACATAACCTTTCCTGTCCTTGAACAGACTGCCGCCCCAGCTAATAAATACCTTGTCAAGCCTTTCCGTCAAAGATCCACTCTATGCCAAAAAGGGTAAAGAAAGAACCAACTCCGTATCGCTGAAGCCAAGGAAAGGTGGACTGACAGACTTATAACACCTGTTATGTATGGAGAAGCATTAGGTGATCAACTGTTGAGATCTTGTTTTTCATGACCTACCAAATTAACTCCGCCGCTCTAGGGGAAGATTCGACCGCCACGCTGAGAACAGACTCTAATCAAGTTTTGGAAAATGGACTTTGCCAAAACATTCTTGGAAGCGTTCCATTTTGAGATCCTGACACCAAGACTGCTGAAATCTAGAATACCTAGCAGTTCACTGAAAGTCTTTGATCTCTTCCTCCTTGAGGTTTCTTCTTAATAATATGCTCCCCACTGATCTGCCCCCAAACTGGTCAGTGAATTCTTTTAACCACAATTTCTGCTTCAAAATACTGTCTCGAAATTTTTTCTGCCTGCGAGCTTTCACCTAACGAAGGATCTTCCTAAAAATGAACTTTGTCGCCTTTGGTGGCCACAAACCTGAATCCCTTGAACAGAACCTTGCCCCATGGCTTAAGAGTGCCACCCATTGAAAGGATGCCTTTCCATACTGTAGAGCTTAGAACCCTATTTACAAGAACAGGATCCCAAAACCTTTTTTTTCTGCGGCATACTTATCACTCACGGCTCTTTTCCGTAAAGCCGGCTTTATCATCACCAAATCTCCACAACCCTTTACATAAAAGGCTTCAATTCGTCACTGTTATCTGTCAAGTCCCCTCCACTTATCAAGTGGAATTCCCTCTTATCAGTTATAGGAAGCTTTGAACTTTTTTGGCAACTGATGCAGGAATCTTGAATAGAGAAAGATAGCATGCTGGCAGGTTTGCTAAGGTTGCTTTGAATGGACTATCCAACCACCCAGGGATAGATAACCTCTCTATGATACAAGTCTTTTTTCAATTTTCTCACTCACTGGGTCCCACCACATGGAAACAGCAAGATGGATTGGCCCCCGGCAGGACTTCAGGAGGCCCAAATATGTGATCGGAAACAACTGTATCTGTGAATCCTACACCCAAACAAATCTGCCAATCAGCACAGTTGCTACCCCACCTCAATCCCTGCACTTAATTGGAAATGAAACCGGTCAGTAAATGTAAGTTTTTTTTAATCTTTTAAGTTGGGATTGGTACCATATGTCAGTGAACAATGTTGTACCAATCTCAGAACAATGTTCTTTGTTGCAATCATGACCTAGGAAGTTGTAGGTTCGATCCGAGCTTTCCCTTCAGCAGATCTTAAAAATTCATCAAATGCTCAAGAAAAAACTTTGTATTAGCATTTTAAGAATATTATAAATAATTAAATTATTTTATTTTATTTTGAAAAATAAGATCAAATCTCATAAACAAAATTGTGGTGTCACATCAAAATTTAAACTCTACGAAGCATTTATTTTTTGAAATGTAGTAACGGAATATTCAAGTTGAAATATATTGATCTTAGAATCTTTGCTGCATTTCCATCTAATCGGCCTTTGATCTGTAAAGGATGGTATGATTTAAAATCAGGATGCTCCATATAATTTATTCTGATCATGGTTTTAAATAATGGTTTTGAAGTGCAATTCACTGGAGACTGACACTGTTATAACCAGCTCTGACTTGTTCCATTCCGGGCAGTTCTGATCCTATTTTGCACTGGTGACTAATTTTTGTTGCACAACAGGACTGAGTATGGGATGGAATGAAGTGTTCAAGCCCTATGAAGGGGGAGGAGTAGGTATAAAGGATCTTAAAACCATGCACGTGGCATTGCTTGGTAAATGGTTATGGAGATTTGGGGTAGAAGATGGGGCGCTTTGGAAGTAGTTAAATGTAAATATGGATGCCTAGAAGGAGGTTGGTGGACTAGGGGCTCTTCGGCCTATAGAGCGTTGGCATTGTGGAAAGGAATCTCTTCAGTGAAGCCAGATTTTTTAGGAGGGTTTGGTTTCTCTTTGGGGAATGGATAAAAGACTTGGCTTTGGGAAGACGTGGGTGGGGATCTCACATTTAAAAGCGAATCTCCTTAGGATGTTCTGATTGGCTCCAGATCCTTCAGTGGTGGTGGCTGAGTGTTTTTCCCGCATCGGAGGGCAGCCATTTGGGAACCCTCATGTAAGCGGCTCCTTTTCAATAAGGAAGCTGAGGAATTTGCAGCTCTTGTGGATTGCGTCTATCTATGCACATCTAGTACTTCCGAACCGGATAAGATGATGGGGAAAGCTGACAAATCGGGTCCTTTTCAGTCAAATCCCTTTATTCCCTAATGCTCGATCGTGATTGGCAAGCGGACTTGGCTCCTACAAATTTTGTTTGGCATTATGATGCTCCCCCCAAGATAGCAATTTTTGGGTGGTTAATCTCCAGAAGAGGTCTATGGTAATGCCAAATGTCTTTTATTCAAGCAGGACAAGGAGACAGTGGACCATCTTTTTGTGCATTCCCCATTTGTGATGTCGATTTGGGCAGACATTTTGGGCTGGTTTAAAGTCTCTTGGTCCTTCCCCATGGTGGTGCAGGATCTTTTGGTTGCTTGGCACGGGACAAATTTTGTAAGGCGATGAAGATGTTGTGGAGAATGGCTCTACTTGCGGTTTGGTGGGCTGTTTGGTAAGAGCGTAACACTAGATGCTTCAAGAATGAAAGCAAATCGATAGAAGGAACTACTCGTAGGGCTACGATGCTTATTACCGAGTGGGCTTCTTGTTCTTCCAAGTTAAAAGATTGTAATCTAGATTTTCTTGGGATGTAGGTGGGCTGTCTCTTTGGTGCCCCATTTCTTTGTAGTTGCTTGGTTTTTTAATAAAATCGTCATTATCTTTCCAAAAAAAAAAAACCATGATTGAGTCGGCTCAGTTTCGGAAAATATTGAGAACCATCATTTTGATTGATGTCATGCACATGTGAAGTCTGTTTCAAGCTTGAGCCTTGAATCCTGAATAGATTCATATGGGGTTCGACCGAAACCATTTAAAGTGATTATTAACATAGGCAAGCTAACAAGGACGTCTGCCCAAAATTTTCATCAGTCTGATGTTCCTAATCTCCTATCAATGACCTGCAAATAGAGGTTTGAGGAAAGAAATGCAGCAAACATTCATCCGAACAAAGACAAACCAAAGACTGGATGGCTACAATCTTCCGATGTGGGAGATTTCTGGGGCATTGCCGATCCATGGTGGGGCTTGTTGGACCAATAGTCTGAACTGTGGGAGCCCACTCCTACAAGCAAAACACCCTAGGATGCCATGCATATCCTTAAGTGAAAAATGTGATGATTCCTCCATTAGCCAATCCTGTTGTACAATAGAGATGATTCAGTGGTCCAAGTATCTGGAAACCATTCCATGCGCCTAGTTTCATTTTGGGTTTATTTCACATCCTTGAACTGTCCATGAGGTCCGGTGCACTCTTGTTGGTTGCCTTGAAATTTTCAACTGAGCAGCTGATCCAAACCATAAAGTCAGTGGCATGCAAAAAATTGGATAGATTAGATTATTCACAGAAGATAGGTCCAGTCACGGATGTTTAGGACCATTAGATTGCTGTAATTTTTAGCACAAGTGGGCCAAGAGTGAACTGAACCCAACGCACGGTCTAGACAGGTGATGTGGATACCAACAGTTCAAATGCAACTAGATGCATGAAAAGATTTACATACACTGAGCCCAAGTAGATCATTTCTCATTGTGCATAATCCTAAGATTCTAGGATTTGTTACACTGCATGCATGATTCAGCTTTATGCTCTGCAGTGAATTTTCTTTTTTATTTTTATTTATTTATTCTTTTCAGGTTTATTCTACAGCGAATTTTCTGAATGCATGTTTCCTCTGATTGTGATTCATTGTCTTCCAGTTTGGCGGGAATCGAGTAGAAGCTGCAGCACAGAAGAGCAACACATATGCATGGAGCTTACTCTTTGGCCACAAGAAGAAAGCAACCTGAATCTCTGTGCTTGCTGACTATCACAATATTTCCTGCAGTTTTTTCTTTCGTTAAAGGCCTTGCATCTTAAGTTGAAATACAGTTGATGATCTTCCACTCCCAGATGGGTCCAAATAAAAGTTCCTGATATAAATGTTATGGCTTTGATTGGTGCCAGGTCCTAAAACATGTAGAAATTCAGAAGATTTGGAAAAATGACCAATCCCAAATCAACACCTTCGATGACCTATGCCAAAACCATCCATCCATTCATCCTCAAAACCATCAACACCTTTGACGACCTATGCCAAACGACCAAAGAAGAGGAAACTAGTCTCGTTTCAAGGCATTTTAATGAGGTTGTGCTGACATTTACTGCCTATATACAAGAAAGAAGTTGAAAATAGACATCATTGATTCCATGCAGATCCCTATAAAATGACAGTTGTATGTTTTTCCTTTTTCTTTTTCTTTTTTCCTATGTTTATTCTAATGCATTTGGATGTTGTTATCACTGTTGTTTTACCTGAAATTAGTGGCCACGGTCTTGTTTGGAAACACACAAAAGAAAAGAAAATGTGGGAAATGATAATGATTTTCAGTTTATGTGACCTCTTATATTGTTTGGATAACAAAAAAAGGGGCAGATTTCACCACAATAATCATTAGACTTTTCAATATTAAAGATTATTTGGTACAGAAAACTAGGTGACTATTGTGAGAGAAATATGAGATTTTCACTTGCTATCCAACCAGAATCTCCAAAAATGAAATCCATGGGAATCAATGTTTCAATAATGTTGTTGGAAATAATCCATAGGCCCTGAAAATTGAATTCATCACATTCTAGATACCAGCAACTATTTATTAGAGAGCTTGATCTCTAAAACATCATTACTTTCAAAAAGAACTTGTTATGTATTAGAGATTGAGATTCTAATACAAAATTACTGTTAACCAGAATGAGATGAATTCATTTTTAGGCTGGGCTGTAGACAGTTATTACAATTTTCTTTTCTTTTATTTTCTTATTTTCCAAACAGCCCTGAAACAAAAGTTTTGGTTGGCATTAACCAATGCCATTTCATGTGGATGTCCAGTCTACAAGAGGCCAAATCATTAAAGTTCTGGATTGGGCATATATATCCCATGTACCCACAGGCATTCCGACTGTTGGCAATGGGAGCATTGAGCATCCATGTGCATGCATGTTCATGTATATGATGGGCCATGCCTCTACAACACATATCAACATTCCCCATCACAATCATCAAATCATACAACCATGTGGGGTCCATCCATGAGCAGCAAAAGCATTGCCTTTAAATCTTCAAATCACAACGATTACTATCCAGCTTCCCTAGCTTCGGTTCCATTGCTTTCAGTCAAAGGAAAGTCCTGATGGAACCATTGTGAGTAGTGTCATGACCGTTAACATTGAGGAGCCCGCAGTGAACGGGCAGTCTATAAGATATATCCAGGGTTAAAAGATCCTAACCCTTGGACTAGTGGTCCATGTAATCAATGGCTAGGTAAAAAAGCACAGCAAAGGTCTGCAATAACAGTCATAAATTGGATGGATAAGATCATCCAATCTTAAAAACTTTTTAGGACCCACTTTATGAATGGTAGGTACTTTCATCTGGACGGTCCTTTTCATCACCAAAAGGCCCCACTTGTCCAAAATGGATCCATGGACGCTATTCACTCTCTGATGCATCTTACGTTGTAATTCCTGGCTGTAAAATACATAACCTTGGAAGTGTTGTATTTTCCCAGTTACAGGTCACCAATCAATGAGGTTAGGATTGTGCCATTGGATTGATTTTTGGGCATGTTGGTATTTTTTATCTAATGGATACTTAATGGATGCATCCTGACCTTCTGACCATCCTTTGATCTGATGGAATGCATCCTGCAATCTTCTGATCACAGGATAAGATCATATGCAGACAACCCAAGGTGTGGCCCACAATGTGGTTCAGACCATAGATGGGGCACATCATTGATGGACCATGTGCCCAAAATCTCCTTAACAGGAGAATCCTACCGTTTCATTTCGTGGGCCAAAAATAAACGATTGAAAAGAAAACGAAAGCAACAGTGATGCAACTAAGAAACTGCCTAAGATTAAGGGCTACGATGTTCCGAAGCCCGGGATGTTTGGGAGTTTAGTCCACAGAACCAGTATATGGATCCCCTGACACCAGGCCCAGCTTATACAAAATGTCAAGGATCATATGGTCCCTCTTTAACCAATGGTCCATTACAGAATGGCCCACTAGTGTGACCTAGCGGTTCAGTGATCCAAACAACAACATTATGGCCCCATGCAGATGATCCATAGACCAACGGCTCATGTCAACCTGACAAATGGGTTTTTGGGAAGGGCTGGGTAAAAGAATCAATACAAATAGGAAAGGCAACTTAACGGACGGATCAAATCCATCCAATCAGTGTGATTTGTGCATTCCCTATGCATGAGGAAAATGAACAGCTAGGAAAACTAATCAAAAGCATGTTTTGAAAATGAATTTGAGTAGCCTAATTCTAGTACATTTTCAATGGATATACCCAAAAAGGTAGATTAGGATCTAGCCATTACATAGTTCTTTTAACAAAAACATTGTAAAACTCAAAACAAATCACACTAGAAATTTGTATACATCACTCGCATGCAAATACTTGATTAAGAAATAGAAAAACTATCCATAATCAATAGAAAAGATGCTAAAGATTAAATAAAACAAAGAGGCACTCTGGCCAAACAAAGATTTCAATGAATAATCAAGCTTTCATCATACAAATGACCAAAGCCTGGCCTAGAAGTAAATTACAATTTATTATTATTATTATTATTATTATTTTGAAAAAACGTCAAACAAAACCACTAAATAATCAAGTTTTCATTAGCACTTTGGGCCAAACAGGCTAGGCATGTTCATGGTGGGCCTGAACGGATGAACGGACCAGATCATGTAAGCATTCCTATTTCCCTTCCTCTTACCAGTCCCTGATGCCTATCAAGCTGAACAGAAAACTGCCCATAGAACAATTTTTTTCTCCCTGTAAGAAACAGAATCAGTTAAGGGTTCGGTTGGCGACTTGGAATTTGGCTGATTTTCATGTTTGGCAACCTGGGATTTAGTTAGAACTATATTCCAGTTGGATTTTTCTTTTTAATACAATTGAGGGGTCATTCAATTCCTGATTTTAAAAAGCAATTTATGACTCTTTTTGAAAAGCTGGCTTGCAAATTCATAGAAATCAAATTCCAACTCCAGGTTGCCAAACACAACTGACAGAATGAAATTCCCAGGAACCCAATTCCTGAAGTAATTTTCAAATTCCAGGTTGCCAAACAACCCCTAAAAGAACCAAGAAAGGAACATGAAGCGAGCTGCAACAAGTCCCTGATACAAAAAGAAGACCTGCCAACAGTTTCAGAAATCCACATCACAACACGATGGAAATCTTATCAGCTGCCTAAAATCATTTCCACTGCAAACAAATTGCAGAGTTTAATGGAATCGTCTGCCACAAATAGCAATCAATGACCCCATGATATACAAAATCAACAGTAATAAAAGAAGCGATGCATAATTCTCATTTTAGGCTGCCTGTGGTCACCGTTTGGGTGTATTTGTATTTGAGGTAAGCTTTGATAAATGATTCCAGTTCACCATCCATAACAGAATTGATATCTGAAGTTTCCAACCCTGTCCGCACATCTTTCACAAGCTTGTAAGGATGGAAGACATAATTACGGATCTGCTGACCCCACTCGGCCTTCACTGCATCTCCCCGTATTTGCTTGATTTCGGATGCCCGCTGCTCCTCGGCAATGACAAGCAGTTTGGCTTTTAAACGGCTAAGAGCTTTGATTCTGTTTGCTAGTTGAGATCTTTCTTCTGCATTTGGACAAGGAATCGGACAAGCATCAGCAGTTGTTGCAAACTGCTAAATGTGTAATATACATGTTTGTGTGTGCATGGACAACCAATCATCGATCTAGACAGTCCATTCATTCATACCACTAGAGTTGCCATCATATAAAAATATCATTCCAACCAGATGATCCTAACCCTTTTGAACGTGGGATATTTTGTTACGACTGTCTATTTTTATGAGCCATAGATCAAATGGTTAGTGTCATCAAACCAAAGTGCCTCCTTAGAAGCAATCCATGGTGGGAACCATTCAATAGATGTTTCAAGATGATTATTTCACCTATAGTGTTTCTCTACTCGATCTTGATTGCCATTTTTCATGCTATTAATGGGATGGCTGGAATCATCTAACCAATGTGATTTAACACTGGTCTGGATTGATCATTGGACATCCCACATGTCATTTAAAAGCTTTTGGAACATTGATAATGTCCCCATGAAGGTAGGTACATTAGCATTCCCTATCAAGTTTCAAGATATGCAGTTACTGAACTCTTCCATTTGATCTAATGGGTTCCCCCATTGACTGGAAGATCCTAATCCTTCATTCATTGCCCTACAAGTGGACAGTTGGAAAAAAAAAAAACAGTTGTCCAAGCTTTCAATTTCTACAAGTGGGGCCCGTGGATCGACAATCCAAACCATCGATATTACGGGCCTTAACATGGTGGAACATTGTTATAACTTTCTGGTTCATTTTCAATTGAATGTGAATTGTTGTTATTTTTTATGATTTTTTTTTTATTTTTTTATTTTTTTGTATATTAACAGTATTTATTACTATCATCATCATCATCTGTGTCGTAGCCCTACTAACTGGAGTCGGGTATCCATGAGAAAAGGATGTGGCAAATTCTACGCTAAGTGCTGACTGCCTACTTGAAACAAACCACCCATCTGAGAGTGTAAAAACTCATATTATTAGTTGAGTTTATTCGGATTAATAATTACTATTTTTATAATATTTTTTTCCAAGGCACAACATGCATCATTGGGGATCGATCACTCAGGGGTGCCAAACACCCACTTCCATTTAGTGTTTCAACACTCGTGCGTGCTTGGTGAAGACGGTTGCTCTGCTTCAATCTCATGATCTTCACTGACAGCCCTCACTTTCGAGGAACCTGGTTCAAGCACCACAACTCTTATTCGGCTAACCTAATTCTGAGGCAGCATCTTCTGAGGTCCTTGGCTGGTATCATCTCCTTTCACTTGGAGAATTCAATAAATCATCTCAAAGATAGCTTTGTTCGACCAAGGATATTTGTTCCCTCATGTAAAATCTTCCAGAAGCAATGACAGTTGAAGGATTTCCCAATAGATCTCACCACGTGCAGCCAGATATCCCTTCTTATCCAGCCAAGTGACTGTTTTGGATTACCATTTATGGTGCTATTGAACCTTATCCCAACTCTGACGTGGCGGTTCCCAATTGGTTTAAGCAGACAGCTTATTAGACAACATGGCACACTACGATTCACCATGCAATAACCGACCCCTTCCCCATTTGCATATACGAGAAGAGTAGCTCACTCATTTACGACATTGGTAAGACGTAAAGAGGAGAGGATTATCAGTGAGACTCTAGACTCGAATCTTTGTTTTTACTCGGCGATTATCAGCCACTTTTCTTGCTTGTTCCCTAGCCCCTTTGATCCACATGTTTGGTCGAGATTGCAATCTCCTGAAAATAATCCCATCCTTCTTTTCTTGCTTAATCTTTCAGCCCAACTGGAGAGTTGGAAGACTAGCTTGGTTTAGCTTGGTCAAAGGAAACAGCTAAGAGCACCACTGTTTGTAAAAGAAACCTGCCTTCGTGCAGGTTTCTGCAAATATATTGAAGATGTGCTAAGATTATGTTCTTTATATTTTTGCCCTGTCATCTACAAATCAACCATTAGACCAAAACAACAGCCTATTTGCAGCTATCGACGGACGTGCATGCACGGTTCAGGCACAAAAAAAATGTCACAATAAATTGTTTTCTTAACTCACTTTATCAACCCACCAAATCCCGAGTCAATCCAGCCCAGTGACCAACTGGGTCCTGAGTTGAGTCCTGGTATTACGAACTATGGGCTCTATCATTCAAAGTGGTGGAGAGAATGAAGATGTTTCTAACAGAATTGGAGTGAGTCAGAGCAAGAAGGGAAGATGTCTTTGGAGTTCTGTGTGATCGTCTTATGCCAAGTCAACCATGCTATACAGGGAGAAGTGCTTGCAATTAAAAGAATATTAACAGAGGATGACCCTTTCAAAAAATAAAACAGAGGGTAGAAGTTGCAGAGTTGAGGAAGTTGAGATGGATGCGTGAGAAGACTAGGAAGGACAATACTAGGAATGAGGTCATCCAAAACAACCTCAGAGCAGGTCTAATTTGAGATGAAATGATGGAGAGCTATATATATATATATATATATATATAGAGAGAGAGAGAGAGAGAGGATCAAATCTTTGTTGATTCCATCATACATGATTTAGTTATGAAAACTTAGGTATCCTACGAACAGATTTTTATTTTTTTTCTAGTTAAAGAATCCCTTTCTAGTTGCTCTGGAACAATTGGGAGATTCTCTGGAAGAAATGCTGGGTTCTGCTTCTAGCAGCAACATGCTACTGGGTGGTGGTCCCATATTGGGGCAGCTAAGTACCATAGCTACAATCACACCTTGACAAATGCCAATATGAACCAACCATAAACCCACCTCATTGACATGTGAAGGCGTGGCAGGGTTCTAAACGGATATAACGAAAGTTTTGTAGGCTCTCGGAAGTGCAAGGAAATGGGTCCACTCCTAGATCAGATTAAGTAACAGAGTAGTTGGTTCAATAGTTCAGAGTAATTGGTTCAATAGTTCCAATCCAACGACCAGCACCCGATTTGGCATAGGCAATACCAGTAGCACCGATAGAGTATCAAATATCAAGAGCAAGTATTTCATGACCATAACTAGTTTGAGATCCACAACTGTTTATCCATAAGCGAAGGTGACAACATTTTCAATCACATGATTTTCAGATGCTGATGGATTGTTCAACCATGTGCTAACTAGAGATGAATACAGCAAGGTAGGAACTTCAATTGAGATTGAAGGGCCTGAAAGGAGGCCAGGAGGAAGACCTAAAAGAAGATGGATATAGCTGTTAGATGTGAAGGATTTTTCACTTGTTGAAGATGAAGCGTAGTACAGGAATTTTTGGCAAAACGGGATTTTTGAAGCTGACTCTGAATAGTTGGGACAAGCTAAGATTTTTTTCCTTTAAAAAAAAAAAAAACAATCCTTTTATTGAACGAAATGCATAAAGCTAATGGAAACAAATTCCCAAATGCTGAATGATCAAGACTGTCCTTAGCCAACAAGTCAGCAATTGAATTAGCCTCTCTGCCAGCACGGGTAAACAAAACATTTTGCTTTGATGCAAGAGGTCTAATTAGAGAGAGAGAGAGAGAGAGAGAGAGAGAGAGAGAGAGAGAGAGAGAGAGAGCGCGAGCAAAAAAAAAAATCCGAACTCCCATGGTTCAGAGCTTGCTTTTTTGCCCATTCATTAACATTGGACAAATCTCCTTCCAGCTTCCACAATGACTTCCCATTAAATTTGAACCCAAATGCATGATGTGCTTCCCTCAGAGACAAGGCTTTCACTTCGAGCAACTCCCAAAGAGATGGGACCCAACTAGACCATATTGACCATTGCCATCCTTAGCAACAATCCAATACCTGAAGAGCTAGATTGCTACTGGAATTACTTCGAAATAGCAAATTGCATACACCATTCTGAGGACGGAACCACTTTGCCACCTTTTTTCTTAAAGGAAGCACTTAGACCACCAACAACCAATCTCTAAGAATATCCAATGCAGATATGCACCTAAAAGTCAGGGAAAAGGGCCCAGATGATTAAACTTCCTTTAATTCTTTCCAGTAATGCCTGATCAGAAAGCAATTATCCCTTGAAACTGTAGTTGTTCTTTCCTTCCAAATCTTCCAACATAAATGCTACGGCAGCGCCGAAGCGCTTTTCCTCTTTCCCCAACAACTGAGTACCTCTCCAAGCTTTCCACAAATATTAAAGAACACAACCATGATCCAACTAGCAACTGAATAATGCAGGAATGGTGATGAACTGAAGTATCCCTCTTTGCACATCTTGCATCTGTTAAGAAGGCTAACACCCCTGTTTTTAAAATGGACCAAAATAATAATTTTCTCTTATGCTACCATCCCAAAAAGCGATAACGTGAGGGGCAGAAAATTTTCCAAAATGGGCAGTATCAATGAACTTTCTTCCTTCAACAGAGATCTGAAAAATGACTTTGTAGAGAAATTTCCCAAATCTTTCCTATTCAAATTTGGAGTCATCCCCTGCTTCTGGATGAAAAACTTGCTGGAGGTTCTCTAACAACTTTTGAAAAGCCTCAGCCTCATCATCATTCAGGTTCCTACGAAATTTAGATTCCCCGTAAATCTAACCCAAATTGTCTCGAAGCATTCATTTACCAATGCCTCTTTCTTCTATGGGGCTAAATAAATTTAGGAAGGTAGACGCCATCAACTTTTTGTCCCCACCCAGATATCTACCCAAAACCACACTTTGTCTCCCTTGTTGACCTCAAATCTTATCCTTTCTTTTAGAGTTTTTACCTACAGTCTTGATTTGTCTCCCATCTTACTGAGCCTTGGCAATCCTCTGAGCCATTATGCTTTACAATTCCTTGATCCCATCCTCTATTGGATGACCCATACTTTTCCCATATCACCCTTTTGCCAAAGAGCTTGGTCTTCCATCCTCCCTTGGGAGGCTCCAATTTCTTTCCTTTATCCTCCCCATCTCAATGCCGCCCTGCTCTTTTTGCTTTTTGAACCTCACTCCACATGATTAAGTGGAATTTACATTTCTCAATATTCCCTCTAATAAAAGATCCCTTTGGATCTTTTTGCGCTATCTGGCCACTGACACCATGACCTTGAAGTGGGAAAGGTAGAAGACTGGAAGATTGCCTAGTGCTTCAATGAGGGTGATACGATCTCCAAAAGACAGGTAGCTCCTTTTCCACAGATCAAGACGCTTCTCAAAATTTTCCACCATGGGTTCCCACATGGAGATGGCCGACAGCTTGACGCCTTGACCCCCCAAATGAAGACCAAGATAGAAAATCAGAAAAAGGACAGGGCTATATATAGGAAAACGCACATGTAATCTTTTAAAGCGTCAGTTTTCGAAAATAAGATTTGAGTCCTTAGAAACTTGCCAAGTCAGCTCAGCTTGATGGAGAACAGGGTTGCTCTAATGAGGTAAGCTAGCCTTAAAACCCCAAATTACTTGACCAAGCACTGAGAAATTGAAATTTCAGGTTATTTCGCCGGTGTTTTATTCAACTTGAAATCAAGTTAGAGTTAGCTTTCATCAAATGGAGTTGGGTCTTGAGTTTTTCAATATTCTCATAGGAAGACAATATAAAACTCAAGTCTGATCCTAATAATTGTTTCTAAAATTTGGATTGAAGTCAACAAAATATAGGAATGTTGAAGAACTTGAAAATAAGATATGAACATAAAATACAAAGAACATTCATAACACTCAGATGATGGAAAGCATTCTTGGTATTTTACCTGCAATTCCATGTCATTTACTCTTCAGTCCATAAGAGGAAATGAACTTTAGAAGATCTAGCAACTATGAAACCATATACCTTCCCATTCTTCAGGCTGCATTTGGGTGCTATTCTGAATTGAACTCCACTGTTAGTTGAATAATCTCACATAGTATTCATATTGAGGGGCCATGCTCCAAATAGGAAAAATGTTACTTTCAAGTTGGACTCAAAAGAAACATAAATTGCAATTGGAGGCCTACTAACTCTTCACGAATTCTAAAGCAGGCACTTTCAATTTGGCTATTTCCTCTCTACTGAACTAATTATTGCAATTCAATTCAACTTTCATCCAAACATAACCCTAGTGAACTGCATGATTCAAATATAAATGGGAATAGCATCACAAATCATGGGACTAACAGCTAAATTAATTATCCACTGTTCAACCAAAAAAATCTCGAAGAGCAAACTGATATCGGGTGTGCTTAAATAGATTTCTGCTGTTTTGAGGAAACCTGTGCAGCGGATTGCAATGCCAGTGGGGATGTGAACAATCCGAACAGCCGTTTCAACCTTGTTCACATTCTGGCCTCCTTTTCCACCTGCTCTTGAGTAGCTTATTTCAAGGTCTTCTTCAGGTATGTCAACATCCAATGACTCTTCGGGAAGGAGGGGCATGACTTCGACACCAGCAAAACTTGTCTGTAGTAAGAAGAAAACAAGAACCTCATTTCCTAGTTTCCCACATAAATCTTTGCATAAACATATGAGAATAGGGAACTTGTTTTCCAAGTTCAATGGCGCTAAACATATACCTCAGGTATGATAAGAAAAATCGAAATTTTGAGAAAATATATAAAATGATGGAGTTCATTTGTTATGCTGCATGGGGTCCGCTCGTGCATCAACATGGAAAGGGTCAAAATATCACATAGACAATTTCTCCAACAAGAACAGGGGCTGCATCAAAAAGCTTGTAACTGTACAAGGGCAAGTACGACCTACATAAAGACACTGCATATATTGTCCACAGGACATGAGATATCATTTAGTACGAAACTTCAATGCATCTTTTTTCTTTTTTTCTTTTTCTTTATTCCTGTTTTGGTTTATTTGTATATGGTATATCATTATTTATATAGTTACACCTTGTAAGTTTTGTACTTTGTACATCTTACTATATCTATAAGTAGTGAATATCAAGATATAGCTTGTACGTCAGGTGTCAGCAAGTTTGGTTTTTGAAGTTGACATTCCCAAGGCCTTTGTGCTTGACAGTGGGACATGTCTAAGTTACATTGGCTAATCATCTTAATAACCATTACTGTTAGTTTAGAGTCCAAGTGAGATTTTTCAATTACCAAAAGTTGAATGGAAATTTGCCATATCCCCTGCATCAGTAGGAGAATATTAACAGTTCCAACTAGCAATGGGCAGTGGGTGCATAAGGATCTTCTAATGGAGAAAAGAAAAGGTTAAAGAGGAATAGTTTAGATGCTTCAATCATCACCAACGCAAAATATTGGACTAACAATCTTCATAATTTCAGTCTTGCTGCTAGTAAATAGAACTATTTTTCCCCATCAGAAATGGGAGCAAAGTCAATTGTAGATTCGCAAGGTCTGTCCCCATGCCATGCTCATACACGCCCACACATACATAGGAACAAACACATACACGCAAACATGCGCACGCGCGGGCGCGCACACACACACACACATGTGCACGCACATGTGCGCAGCATGCATGCACGCACGCACATGTGCGCAGCATGCATGCACGCACGCACAAAGGTAGGTTCCACCCATATAGTTTGGAGGCCAAACCAACAGTGTTTGGTACATCCATGCATCATCTTATACCTCTTATCTTTATCCCACCCATAAGCATTTTATTTTACTTACCTAGAAACATTATCTTGTGCTTTTAGGAACAAATATTTGCATAATGATAAACTTTTGATGTTCTTATAGACGCAACTGTATGGGTTTCAACATGTTGATTTTCTAGGCCAGCAGTGTCGGGCACCATGTGTTTGTGTCTAAGTTGCATAACATAGGAGAAGGTTACCTGGCGAAGACCTTTTGCATTGAAAGGAGATTGCCGAACAATACGATGTGTTCCTTTCTCCCCAGACAAGTAACCATAAGCAAAACGCCCTTCCAATTCAATTGTAGCCGACTTGATTCCGGCCTCCTCTCCCATAGATTTCTCAACCACTTTTGTCTTGTACCGCTGCTTCTCACCCCATCTTACGTACATTCTAAGAAGCATGTCAGCCCAATCCTGCACTGGAAAATAATGCAAAGAGTCTTACCAGAAAATCAAGCATGAAAAAAAAAAGGGACTAAGGGAATTTCACAAGGTAAATTGTCATTAATATATCTAAAGATAAAAGTCAAGGGTGGCACTGTATTTCACCAAATCATCTTGAGTCAAACTAGGGTGAGTTGAAAGACTTATATACAAGTTCATTAACGGCCTGTTTGGATTGGGTGCAAACCAGGGAAAGCATTTGCATCGAAAAGACATTTGCATATTAATGCGGGGGCATTTTCATACGGGGCTCGAGTGGGGTGGCCTGTGGGATGCATGGGCACACTCGGGGTGGGCGGCTCGCAGAACCCATGGATTTGGGGCATGTGTGAGATGGGTGGCTCGTGTGAGGCGAAACCCATGGATTTGGGGCCCACGAGGAGGGTTCGGCCGGGGACCTAACCCATAGATTTAGGGCCTAGGCTATGAGAAAAGGGGATTAATTCGCCATGCTCTATCAGTTCAAGCTTTTAGAGCAAGTGGTTAACTGTCCTACATCAAATTGATATCAAAGCGGGAAATCTCGTGTTCAAGACTCCTCACCAAGGGTGATTAATGCGAGGGCATATTCACACCGGGCTCAAGTGAGGTGACCTGTGGGATGCAGGGGCACACTCGAGGTGGGCGGCCCACAGAACCCATGGATTTGGGGCCTATGTGAGACAGGTGGCTCATGTGAGGCGGAACCCATGGATTTAGGGCCCATGAGGGGGTGGAACCCATGGATTTGGGGCCCACGAGGAGGGTTCGGTCGGGGACCTAACTCATGGATTTGGGGCCTGGGCTATGAGATAAAGGGATTAATTCGCCATGCTTTATTAGTTCGAGCTTTTAGAGCAAGTGGTTAATTGTCCTGCATCACATATGCTTGCGAAGCGGAGGATGCCATAGCAAAATATTTGTCTTTGCCTTTCCCACCTCAACAAGCGAGTAAAACCTTCTTCTTTTTTCCAAAAAACAAATGGAGGGAAAAGATTTGCCTTTGATATGACATTTTAAATGGCAAAATTGGAAGAAAAAGAGGTTTCCCTATGTGGGATTGCAATCCAAACACTTTCAAATGCAAATGCAAAGAATTTTTCCAAAACTTTTCTTTAGCAAGACAAACAAGTGCAAAGGGTTTGCTTCCCCTGAGCTGATGTCAGATGTCATTCCGCTTGTCACAATTTTGCTTTGCCTTGCATTCTCCTACTTTACACCCAATCTAAACAGGGCCTAAATATGCAGAAATTTTCAAGAAGAAAATCGGGAAAAAACAAAAAAACAAAACAAACATCTATTGAACTAACAAAAGATGAAACCACAAATCAGCAACCGATTCATAGTTCAATAGAATCTAGCATTACCTAAAGAAGGTGTAATATGATGCTTGCTAGAAAGAAACAACATTGTTTACCTTTGATATGAAGAATCAGTGAAACACCCCTTTATCCATTGCCCTTTCACCTCTGCGGTGTAAGGGAGCCTATTTAGTTTGATGGGGGTGGATTGGGATGGATTGGGAGATGCCATAGTCAATAGTGCAGCTGATGAGGACATGGCATGGCCGATTGAAGGATTGCAAAAGGGAGGTGTCTCGTTGACAGTTATCCCTGCTCATGATTCGATGGGCGACCTGGGGGTAGCGCAACAATCGGACCTTCCGAGACAAGTGATGTTTGGTCAATGAGGTGATGTTTAAAGTGAAGAAATTGATCTCTGACTAGGCAGCTACAAACAAGGTTCTTGGGGAAATTATTGGGATTTTTTGGGGGGCACATGTGGTTCTCCTTCCCCGTTGTATCTTGGATGATGCCTCATCATCCTTTTGTATGGTTTCTTCTTTAATAAAATGTGTTATATTCGCAAAATAAATAATTAAAACATTTGTGTTTGGGAAGGCCAAAAATCTCCCATATCAGATGATCCCAGCCATCCAATGAAAATGGACAATTAGAAGCATCTAATGGTGCGGATTGAACTAGGCAACTAGGAACAGTTCATGGGGAAGATTTTTGGGGTATCTCCCATCTGCCCTGAACCCATTTTATGAACAATTTGGATTACCAAAGGGTGGGCCTCACATGTACAACTTGTCTAGTGAGCAATGCTTGATGGGATATTGTTTAGTTCCTCTTCCTATATATCTTCTTGAAACCCTAGCTATTAACTTATTGTTAGTGTTGAGGGACCTCTTTTGCCTTTAAATGCAATGATTGATCACCTTGATATGCAGAGGTTGGATTTAAGCAACGGTTTGCATGAATGAGATTGAATGGGGAATCGACAGCATCATTAGACGATAAAAAGCCTATCTATGTCCAACACCAGAACATATTTCCATGTCCAAGTCAAATACATCCCACATTTCACCAACAACAAAACAAAAATTGCAGAGCTTAATGCTTGCAATGAAAAAAAAAATGAATACCTGTGCATCAGTACCCCCAGCACCAGCAGTGATAGTGACAACAGCACCTTCTTTATCATAAGGTCCAGAAAGCAGCTGGTTCAACTCAAACCGATCCAGCGATTTGCTCATCTCTCGAATGATCTTGGAGGCCTCTTCAAGAAGCCCTGTATCTATAGATTCCATTTCCTCAGTCAGCTTTACTATCATTTCCGCATCCTCAACCTGCGTTGAGCATGGGGGTTACTTTACCATGCAAGAAAGCACATAGATCCTCAGGAAGTTCCAGGCTATTTGTATGGGCCTAGCCATATGGTTTAGTAGTCCACAATAACTATAAATCTCACTTTTTATGGCTATTGCATGCTGAAATAGGGGACCTATCATTTTCCAGGTAGGTCCCATGCATTCCAACCAATGGCAAGGCAAGAACTAGAATTATTGTACACAACCAACCTTTTTCTAGCAAGAATATACAATGTGGAAACACAAGCAGTAAGAGGTAAATTAATATATATGTCTACATGCATACATGTGTACACACACACTTAAGTGTGCCAGTTATGTGGATTGTGGAATGAATTAAAAATCAAGAAAAAAGGCAACTGGGTTCAAATTAGTTCCACCTTCATACATACATGCATGTTCATGTGTATTTGTAGATGTATGGGTATTCCAGTTAATGGATTATATATATATATATATATATATATATAATTTATAAAAAAAAACAACCAAGATAAGGGCGATTAGATTCAAATAGGCTCCCTCTTCAAGTACATCTCTTCCATTAAATGTATAGTAAATTGAGCAACTCTTCCATTAATATGATCTTAAAATTATTTAGTAAAATGTCTTCATTAAGCAAAAACAAAGCACCAAATTTGGAACCTGGGATTTGAACTCTGTGAGCAGTTTGATTTTATCCTTGACATCAGTGAGGGCCAGAAGGGTTTCCTGTGCTTTAGCAGGATCATCCCATAAAGAGCTATCTGCTGCCTTGTTCTCCAAAGCTGCGAGCTCTGCTTCTAACTGGTCAAGACCTGCAGAGGCCCTAATTTCTTCAACACGTTCGATAGTAGTTTCCACATCCTTCCTTAATGTATAAAAATCTGCCAACAACCAGAAACAATTGTCAAAACTTTACTCCACTGACTGTTTCAAGATTCAGCCGAGCCAACTCGGTAGAAGGGTGGGATTTATCTGTTTAGTCCCCCAAGTTTAAAAGGTTCTGTAAACTCCATAATTCACAAGACCCTATCCCATAATCCCATTGAAACTTAGTAATACTACCACATCTATAAACCCATATACAATTTCCTATGTTTTTAGTCAAGACTGCAGTTACATATATGAAAATGAATGTTTTAAAAACCTGACCAGGAATCAAACATGTTATTTGTTGAGTTCGGTCCAACCAGAAGTCCAACCATGCTGAACCATCGAACTAAAGGCATCTGCTTAAAGTACAATCAATGTTTTGAATAGCATCTGTAGCGTAGCCACGACGCTACGTAGTATTAGCAAATAGCGTAAATCCCATGTAACATATGCTACAAGGTTTGTGGTGTATAAGCAGTATGTAGCGTCGTAGCGTGCACATAGCGTATGTAGCGTGTGCTACGCTTTTTTTTATTTATAAATGATAATTGTATTTTGTATTTTGTACTTAATACTCTCAACCTGTGGGATTTTAATTTCTTTTCATACTTGTGACTTGTGGTTTCAATTAGACATTATTAATTAAAGTGGTTTGTTTAGAAAGTTGTTGATGTGGTAATTATTGATTGGGTTATATATATGGATTAGCTTTTAATAAATGATCATTAATAATTTGTTTAAACATGCTTATACTTGAAAAAATGAAAAATCTTTTAGGCATTGTTATATTTTTTTCTTACTATGTATCATATTTTTCCTATTTTGAAATTAAAAAATAGAAGTATTGTGAAGCTCACGCTACGCTACAAAGGGCTAAACGCTACGCAACACGGTACCGTTATTTAAACACTGAGTATAATAAATAAAAACAGTCTAAACATCCAAAATGCCTCTGGTATAGTGGAATTGGACAGTACCTTTGGCATTCGAAGGGAGATCACGGTTCAAGTTTAACCAATGTAAATGTTAAATTTTTAAGGAAATGGGTAACCACCATTTGACCCGTGTTTCACATGAACCGGACTGTTCTGGTCCAACCTGGACTGACCGTCCAGTCTGGTCTTTATAACATTGGTGAAAACACATCCCCACCCTTTGGTTTTCATATGTAAGTTGAAGACACCAATCCCAACAGCCAAAACTTGCTCATGCAGAATGCAAATCAAGGGAATCAAATGAAGAGAAACTCATAGTCATCATCATCTAAGCTTCATGCAATTAATTGGGGGCAGATACATGAATCTGCCATTCCACTCATGTCGTTTGGATTCGTGATAAAGCAAATATTCAAATCCTTACATTTCATAAGATTATTTTATAGATGCTGTCACTCTTTTCAGGTCTCTATTTGAACCGGAATGTAGAAAAAAGAAATATGAATATGCACTTGTATTTTAACTTTCTACATTGGTCAGCAAAAACAACTCAGAGTTTCAAAGTAACATACCTTGCATTGCCCATTCAGCTGTTTCTGTGCTTATTCCTGCACCAGATTGGCCATCCGACGTCGCAAATGGCACTGAAAGAAAACCAGCTAACAAAGTAAATATGTGTAATGGCTGTTATAACTTATAACAGTAACATCCACAGTGTTATAATTTTGAACTGTGAGCAGTACTTATAATGGTATACAAGTAACTTTAATTTATTTATTTTTTAAAATGGCTCTCAGTTAAAAATACAACAGGATTTTTCTTTTTTCATTTTTTGGTTTTTCAAAATACCCATTACAATGGGCATGGGCAGTTTGAAAAACCAGAAACACCCATATAGATAGATAGATAGATAGATAGATAGATAACACTCGAAAAAGAGGCAATCCCCATTTCAATAGATGGATAAACACCTGAAAGAGAGACAATGGCAATTCCAATCCTGAAGAAATGTGCAATCCACGAATTCGAATTCGAAAAGCAAATGGCTAAACTACAGTTTGTGTCTGCCACAATTTACTTGGTTGTTGCAACTCATCTAAGAACATATGGCACACATTTATGTCAATCTAGACCATACATAACATGGGCCCACTGTGGATAGAGTGTATCCAGATAATCACACTGATCACGCAACTGCAACTGCCTGAGCACACCATTTTTTATACTGTCCATTCGATGACCACCTATTGAATGGTTGGGATAATCCCATCATTTTCAATTTGGGTCCAGGCTTCATCCACGACGGGGCCCATGATTCGAACCATCCGGATCGATGAACAAACATGTGGGTGGTAGAAGATTTGCCACGACTTGGAAATTTGCGGCGAAACCATACGGTAGTCTAGCTCACTTCCTTTTTATTTAAGGCCCCAATAATGATAATTAAAAATCTTGCAAAAGTAAAGACAATACAAGTTTACAACAGAAATAAACAAAATAACACAAATGAAAACTCAAAGAAAACCCAAGAAACTTCTACAGAAATGAATACAAAAAATCCACAAAAAGAACTGAAAACGAAAGAAAATTCCCACAAAAATTCTGCAAAGAAATTGAAAGAAATACTGACAACACAAAAGACAATACAGTAATAAATATGATATAAGAAAGAAATACCCAAGAAAAAAAAAACGAAACTTTCATGAAAGGAAGAACAGAAAATGGGTGAGAATTCTGCAGAGAAAGGGGCAATTTCTGCTCACCGGAAGGAGAAAGCTGAAATGGGTTTGAAGGCTTTCTTGAGAGAATGAAGCTGGGAATCAAAGGGGGTTGAGATTGTCTTGTTTGGTATGTATTGATAGAGAGGAGTTGGGTTTTGGGGGTGAAGGCTAAGGAAAGGTGGCGCAGGTTAAGAGCTGTCGGGAGGCTTTGCAGACAACACTCCATAGAGAGAGAGCGGAGGTTAAAAATAACCAGCAAAAGGATAAACAATGGAAGATTGTATGCAGGGAGATATATGATACTCAGGTAGTGTATGCCGCTTGATACTCAGGCGCTTAGAAATTATGCACGTGGCAAGTATTAACTCAAATTAAACCGACTACATGGTGGAAGCCACTGTCTCTAATTCACGTTCCCAAAATAAAATCATTTGAAGAATTTTAGTCTCTGATTCGTGAACACTTGTTTGTTGAAATATGACCATTGAATTTTTTTTCATTTTTAACCGTCCGATAGATGTTAACCAAGCTGATGGTCTCAGATGATCACATAAGCGTAGCTTTGGGTTTATGGTCCATCTGAACTGGGAACTTAGTTTGGAAATTTTAGTTTTAGTTATTTATTTTCCACGTAAGCATATGTATTTTCTAAGTAATTTCCAAATGCCTCCATGAGAAATCGACCACTGTAAATGCCACCTTTTACCAGGCGTCTTTTCAAAGCGCTCTCGATCTTTACTTTTCAAAAGTAAACCATTCTGTACGGACATACTATTTGCAGACGAACATAACTTTCATTGGTGGTGGCTCAATACCTATAGCTACGGTTATAATCCGTAGCCTATATCCGTCTGCATAGGGTGTTTCCGTACAGAATGGCTTACTTTGAAAAGGTAAAGTTTGGGGGCGTTTTGAAAAGACGCCGGGTAAAAGGTGACATTTACGGCGGTCAATTTCTCGCATATCATCCGTCGGGCAGAGTATAAAAAATTATCTTGGTAGGGAGAGGAGCACGTATTTTCGTGCCTCCAGGTACACATGTGGCATAGTTTTATGCTGATCTGACGCATGCATCTTGTAATCTCAGTCGTTGATTGTCATCTTACTGAAAAAATTTCTATGATTGGAATATTTTAACTGTCTAATAAATGGGCCTTTCCTACTCATGTGTACCATCTGTTCAGAATTGTTGAGAATGACGTGGAGGCACCATAGTGATAAATTAATTCTCGGCAATTGCTCAGCTCAGGAACTTCTCGGGATATTTTCAAAATTGAGAAATGTTCCAGTGCTCCCGGAGCACTATCATAGTTATAGTGCTCCTGGTTGTATATGTTCAATAGACAGTTCCAATCGACTAATCTAGACTGTCCATTAAGTCCAAAACACATATCTCAGCCTATCATTTGAACCTCGCACTGATCTAATGGTCAATCCAATCTTGATTTGGACCTATTTTCTCTAGCCACCCTCTTTCAAGGCCATGGATGGGATGACTGCATTTGCCAATCAGAAGTGATTCTTTAGAACCATAGGTAATCATGTGTACCGATTGCCACGTTGACAGGGAGTGTGCACCATGATGTTTGTGAAAAATCCCCTCCATCCACTTTTTTTTGGTATAATCATGTAGGTCGTGAGCCCATTAAAAAAAAAAAGAAAAAAAGAGGCAGATTATAAAAATATCGCCTAGTCCATAACTTCTGTCTTTTTAAAACTAAGCTAAGGATGAAAATGCCCTTTTTTTTTCTCTCATTTTTATGTAAAAATTAAATAAATAAGTTAGAAAAAAAATACTAGTAATTACTTACAATATCTTCTTCTTCTTTAAATAGTAAAAACATTAAATAAATAAAATAACTTACTTTTTTCTTTCACACTTTTTCTTTTTCTACATTTTTTGCTAAAATAAAGGACAAATAAATTAGAAATTTAATAAATTAAAAAAATATATCATTAATATTATTAAATAAAAAGATAAATAAAATAAAATATCAAATAAATAAAACAACTTACCTTATTCCTTCTGTTCTTTTTGTTTTTCTCTTTTTTCCTTTTTATGAAAAAATAACAAATAAAAAAATTAACTGTGTTGCGGGGGTTACAGTTCACTATTATTAGTACACTACATTGCATGTTCGCTATTGGTACACGGTGCTACATGGGTCGCCGTTCTCTGCTGGCACACTATGCTGCATGGGTAGTGGTTCTCAATTTGTACATTGCGTTGCAAGGATCTCAAATCTCTATTTGTACGCTGCACTGCAAGGATCTCAATTCTTTTTTGATGCATTGTGTTGTATGGGTCACAGTTCTCTGTTGGTACACTCCACTGCATGGGTCACGATTCTCTATTGGTAAATTGAGGTACAACAGTCTTAGTTCTCTATTGGTACATTGCGCCGCATGGGTCCCAATTTTCTGTTGGGACGCGTTGCAAGGGTCTCAATTCTTCGTTGGTACATTGTATTGCATGGGTCTCAATTCTCTATTGGTACACTATGCTACATGGGTCTCAATTATCTGTTGGTGCACCATGCTGCAAGGGTTGCAATATTATCAGTTCTTTATTGATACACTATGTTGCATAGGTCTCGGTTCTTTATTGGCACACTGCGTTGCATGGTCTTAGCTCCTCTGTTGGTACATTGTGCTCCATGAGTATCGAGCCTCTCTTGGTACACTGCGTTGCATGGGTCTTAGTTCTATTTTGCCATGTTGTACTACCTGGGTCTCGATTCTCTATCGGTGCACTACACTGCGATTTTTTATCGGTGCACTACACTGCATGGTTCTTAGGGCCTGTTTGGCCGGGCAGATTGGATGGGATTGGAAGGGATTGGAAGATAGATCCCAGGATTGGCCAGGCATGCCAAACAGACATGGGATCCTGATCTCGGGATATAGTAATCTTATGGATCATAAGACAATCCACTGACATCACCATCATTACCTTTAAATCCCATCCAATCCACCCTAATCCCTTCAAAATTGCCTGGGACGTGTTTGGTTCGAGGGATTGAAAGGGATTGGAAGGTTTAATCCCGGGATTGGCCGGGCGTGCCAAACAGACCGGATATAGCAATCCCGGGATATAGCAATCCCATAGATCTTGCACCAATCCACTGACGCAGCTATCATTACCTTGAAATCCGTGCAATCCACTCTAATACCATCCAATCCCATCCAATCTGCCCGGCCAAACAGGCCCTTAGTTCTCTACTCATACAATACACCGCATGGGTTTCAGTTCCATGTTGGTATATCACATTGCAGCAGACTCAGTTCTCTATCAGTACGTTGCACTGTACGGCCCATTTATGGCCCATTTAGGAAACTACGCCCACCTCATTTTCCTTTGCGAGAATACGCAGGTCATGCGGAAAGCTTGCGAAGGTCGAAAATGCCCTGCTTGTTCCTTGGCGGATATGTGGCGCTCGAAGACAAGTGCGACACTCCTCGAACTCCGAGTTGTACGACGGTTCAAAAGATATCAAGTTACATGGGCCCCACGATTTACACATTTATTATATCCACAACGTTCATCCATAGTTCGAGATCATTTTGGAGCATTATCAAAAAAAAAAAATCCTATCCAAAGATCAACTGGACCACACCACAGAGAGCAACGGGAAAATTAATTTTAACCGTTAAAAAATTTGTAGGGCCCACCATAACATTTATTTTCCATCCAATATATTCATAATGTCACAAAGACATGGATGAAGAGGAAAAACAAATTTTGTAATGATCCAAAACTTCTGGGACCCTAAAAAGGTTTCGATGGTCGACGTTCAATCTTCCACTGCCTTTTACAGTGTGGTCCACTTGATAGCTAAATCTGTCTTATTTTTCTTCCCAAGCGTTAGTACAAGTTCACAAAATAGATGGACGGTTTGGATATAACACATACCTCATAACAGGACCTACAAAGGCGGTGGGGATTACAACGAGAAAAAAAAAGAGCTGGTATCTTTGGCTACGGATTATAACCGTAGCGATAACCGCAGCCAATGCTTTTTCAATATGTCCTCTACTATACATCGAAGGTCTTTCGATATATACTTCGATATATCAAATGTCTTTCGATTAATCAGAAAAGGTCCAAAACTGTCCAGCAACTTTGCATAAAAAATCCTGCAATTTTCGATTAATCGAAGTGTATTCGATATGTATCGAAGCTATAGCTACAGATTATAGCTGTAGCCATAACTGTAGTCCGTAAAAGTCTATGCAAATTTTTTTATTTTTTTATTTTTTATTTTATTTTTTTCATTGAAAACTTTATTATACCTACAATTTTCTCTAATACATATTTATATAAATATGTATATATAAGCATATAAAAAAAAATTCTCTCCTTTTTCATTTATTTCTTTATTCATTTAACTAGAATATCTTTTAAACCAAAATTAGCTACTTGATGTACCTATATGATTTTGGGGTAGGAGAAGATACTTTAGCCAACTAACCTAGTTATTTTCTAAGATTCCATCAGTCGATGGTCAAAAATCCATTTCATTCACTTTGCGGTCAATTTCAGTCAGTTCGTGGTCATGTCAATGCATTTCACCGTCAATTCCCTCCACTTCACGGACAATTCCATGCATTTCACGGTCATCCCAAACTATTTCGTGTTGATTCACGGTCATTTCGAGGCATTTCGGTCAATTCCCTTCACTTCACGATCATTTGCATGCATTTGCGCTCAAATCGCTTCAAACGCATGATCATTCCCATGCACTTCACGGTCATCCCAAACAATTAGTGTTGATTCACGGTCGTTAGAGGCATTTCCGGTCAATTCCCTTCACTTCACGCGCATTTCCATCGACCGCTGATCATGAATTGATGCGATTTGAGCGCGAAATGCATGCAAATGGCCGTGAAGTGAAGGGAATCGACAGTGAAATGCATGAAACGACAGTGAATCAACACAAAATTGTTTAGGACAGTGAAATGCATGAGAATGATCATGGTTTGCAGCGATTTGACCGGCATGCAACTGACCTGGAAGTGAAGGGAATTGACCGAAATGCACGAATGAGAGTGAATCAACACGGAATTGTTTAAGAGCCAGGAAATGCATGGGAATGATCATGGTTTGAAGTGATTTGGCCGTAAAATGCATGCAAATGATCGGGAAGTGAAGGGAATTAATCGAAATGCCTCGAAACGATAGTGAATCAACACGGAATTGTTTGGGACGCAGTGAAATGCATGGGAATGATCATGGTTTGAAGCGAATTGATCGTGAAATGCATGCGAATAATGCCTGTGAAGTGAAGCGAATTGACGAAATGACCCGAAAAGACAGTGAATCAACACAGAATTGTTTGGGACGACCTTGAAGTGCATGGGAATGATCATGGTTTGAAGCGATTTAAGAATCGAAATGCATGATATGCCAGATGCGGTGAAGGAATTGGCCTGTGAAATGCCTCGAAACGCAAAAGTGAATCAACACGGAATTGTTTGGGATGATGGAAATGCATGGGAATAATCATGATTTGAAGCGAATTGACCTGAAATGCACTGAATCAGGGGTGGAGTGAAGGAATTGGATGAAATGCCTCGAAGGGTTTTAGTGAATCAACACGGAATTGTTTGGAATAACGACTGCGAAATGCATAGGAATGATCATGGTTTGAAGCGAATTGATCGCGAAATGCATCGAAAATGACAGTGGAGTGAAGCGAATTGATCCAGAAATGCCTCAACGCTGATATCAACAACGAAATTGTTTGGGATGTACCGTGAAGTGCATGGGAATGATCATGGTTTGAAGCGATTTGAGCCGAAATGCATGGACTTGATCGTGAAGTGAAGGGAATTGACCTGGAAATGCCTCGAAACGACCGAATCAAAACGGAATTGTTTGGGATGACAACGAAATGCATGGGAATGATCATGGTTTGAAGCGAATTGCCCATGAATGCAAATTGCCGTGGAGTGAAGCGAATTGACCGCGAAATGCCTCGAAACGACCGTGAATCACACGGAATTGTTTGGGATGACAGTGAAATGCATGGGAATGATCATGGTTTGAAGCGATTTGACCACGAAATGCATGCAATGACCATGGAGTGAAAGGAATTGATCGCGAAATGTCTCGAAACGAAAGTGAATCAACACGGAATTGTTTGGGAGAACAACCGTGAAGTGCATGGGAATGATCATGGTTTGAAGCGAATGTGGAAATGCATGCCAAATGGCCAGTGCAGTGAAGAGGTATTGCCAATGAAATGCCTCGAAAGACATGAAGTGAATACACGGAATTGTTTGGGATGGCTGGGAAATGCATGGGAATGATCATGGTTTGAAGCGATTTGACCGTGAAATGCATGCAAATGACCGTGCAACTTAAGAGACTAGAAGAAGCACACTATGAACATAACTTGAAAAACATGGAGTGTGTACCGACATGGGTGTGTACTAACAAGCTAACCTAAAAAAGTAAAACAAAAAAATATATATAAAAAATAAAAAAAATACATTAGAAAAAAATAGAAAAATTACACTTCGATATATCGAATAGAACACGATATATCGAAACTCTTCGATATAATCGAAACCTAATCGATTAATGGTAGAGTAAGTTGTCGATTATATCGAAATCTAGTCGATATAATATTAGTAAGTCATCCTTACAACCGACCGATATATCGACTATTATTCGATTGATCGAAAATAGTCACACACTGTCCAGCGACAAAATACTTTTTAAATTGTATTATCGATATAATCGAGTAGATGTCGATATATCGAGGTATCGATATATCGACTAGATTTCGATATATCGAAAATTGTCAGAAAATGTCCGAACTATTTTTTTAGTGCAATTTTTTTATTTTTTTCTAATGTGTTTTTTGATTTTTTATATATATATTTTTATTTTACTTTTAGGTTAGCTTGTTAGTACACACCCATGTCGACACACTCCATGTTTTCCAAGTTGTGTTCATAGTGTGCTTCTTCGATCTCTTAAGTTGTATGGTCATTTGCATGCAATTTGCAATACCATGATCATTCCCATGCATTTCATAGTCATCCCAACAATTCCGTGTTGATTCAAGTTCGTTTCGAGGCATTTCAATTGCCTTCACTTTTCAGTCATTTGCATGCATTTTGCGATTAAAGCAAACCATGATCATTCCCATGCATTTCAATCATCCCAAACAATTCCGTGTTGATTCACGTCGTTTCGAGGCATTTCGGCAATACCCTTCACTTCACGGTCATTTGCATGCATTTCGGCAAATCGCTTCAAACCATGATCATTCCCATGCATTTCGCGTCATCCCAAACAATTTCGTGTTGATTCACGTCGTTTCGAGGCATTTCGTCAATTCCCTTCACTTCAATCAATTGCATGCATTTCGCGATCAATTCGCTTCAAACCATGATCATTCCTATGCACTTCGCGGTCGTCCCAAACAATTCTGTGTTGATTCACGGTCGTTTCGAGGCATTTCGATCAATTCGCTTCACTCCACGTTCATTTACATGCATTTCGCGGTTAATTCGCTTCAAACCATGATCATTCCCATGCATTTCGCGGTCATTCCAAACAATTCCGTGTTGATTCACGGTCGTTTTGAGGCATTTTGCGGTCAATTCCCTTCACTCCACGTTTTTGCATGCATTTCGTGGTTCAATTCAAACCATGATCATTCTATGCATTTCGCGGTCATCCCAAACAATTCCGTGTTGATTCACTGAGTTCGAGGCATTTCACGGTCAATTCCCTTCACTTCACGGTCATTTGCATGCATTTCGCGGTCAATTCACTTCAAACCATGATCATTCCCATGCACTTCACGGTCGTCCCAAACAATTCCGTGTTGATTCACGGTCGTTTCGAGGCATTTCGCGGTCAATTCGCTTCACTCCACGGTCATTTACATGCATTTCGCGGTCAATTCGCTTCAAACCATGATCATTCTCATGCATTTCGCGGTCATTCCAAACAATTCCGTGTTGATTCACGGTCGTTTCGAGGCATTTCGCGGTCAATTCCCTTCACTCCACGGTCATTTGCATGCATTTCGCGGTCAAATCG
This sequence comes from Magnolia sinica, assembly GCF_029962835.1. NCBI lineage: Eukaryota > Viridiplantae > Streptophyta > Magnoliopsida > Magnoliales > Magnoliaceae > Magnolia > Magnolia sinica. The sequence goes on from NC_080575.1 coordinate 88,947,183, forward strand.
CTTCAAACCATGATCATTCCTATGCATTTCGCGGTCATCCCAAACAATTCCGTGTTGATTCACGGTCGTTTCGAGGCATTTCGCGGTCAATTCCCTTCACTTCACGGTCATTTGCATGCATTTCGCGGTCAATTCGCTTCAAACCATGATCATTCCCATGCACTTCACGGTCGTCCCAAACAATTCCGTGTTGATTCACGGTCGTTTCGAGGCATTTCGCGGTCAATTCCCTTCACTCCACGGTCATTTGCATGCATTTCGCGGTCAAATCGCTTCAAACCATGATCATTCCCATGCATTTCGCAGTCATCCCAAACAATTTCGTGTTGATTCACGGTCGTTTCGAGGCATTTCGCGGTCAATTCGCTTCACTCCACGGTCATTTACATGCATTTCGCGGTCAATTCGCTTCAAACCATGATCATTCCCATGCATTTCGCGGTCATTCCAAACAATTCCGTGTTGATTCACGGTCGTTTCGAGGCATTTCGCGGTCAATTCCCTTCACTTCACGGTCATTTGCATGCATTTCGCGGTCAATTCCCTTCACTCCACGGTCATTTGCATGCATTTCGCGGTCAAATCGCTTCAAACCATGATCATTCCCATGCATTTCGCGGTCATCCCAAACAATTCCGTGTTGATTCACGGTCGTTTCGAGGCATTTCGCGGTCAATTCGCTTCAAACCATGATCATTCCCATGCATTTCGCGGTCATTCCAAACAATTCCGTGTTGATTCACGGTCGTTTCGAGGCATTTCGCGGTCAATTCGCTTCACTCCACGGTCAGTTGCATGCATTTCGCGGTCAATTCGCTTCAAACCATGATCATTCCCATGCATTTCCCTGTCATCCCAAACAATTCCGTGTTGATTCACGGTCGTTTCGAGGCATTTCGCGGTCAATTCGCTTCACTCCACGGTCAGTTGCATGCATTTCGCGGTCAATTCGCTTCAAACCATGATCATTCCCATGCATTTCGCGGTCATCCCAAACAATTCCGTGTTGATTCACGGTCGTTTCGAGGCATTTCGCGGTCAATTCGCCTCACTTCACGGTCATTTGCATGCATTTCGCGGTCAATTCGCTTCAAACCATGATCATTCCCATGCACTTCACGGTCGTCCCAAACAATTCCGTGTTGATTCACGGTCGTTTCGAGGCATTTCGCGGTCAATTCGCTTCACTCCACAGTCATTTACATGCATTTCGCGGTCAATTCGCTTCAAACCATGATCATTCCCATGCATTTCGCGGTCATTCCAAACAATTCCGTGTTGATTCACGGTCGTTTCGAGGCATTTCGCGGTCAATTCCCTTCACTCCACGGTCATTTGCATGCATTTGGCGATCAATTCGCTTCAAACCATGATCATTCACATGCATTTCCTGTCATCCCAAACAATTCCGTGTTGATTCACGGTCGTTTGAGGCATTTCACGGTCCAATTCCCTTCACTGCACGGTCGATTGCATGCATTTCGCGATCAAATCGCTTCAAACCATGATCATTCCCATGCACTTCAAGGTCGTCCCCAAACAATTCGTGTTGATTCACGGTGTTTTGAGGCATTTCGCGATCAATTCGCTTCACTTCACGGTCATTCGCATGCATTTCACGATCAATTCGCTTCAAACCATGATCATTCCCATGCATTTCACGGTCGTCCCAAACAATTCCGTGTTGATTCACGTCGTTTGAGGCATTTCGCGGTCAATTCTCTTCACTTGACGATCATTTGCATGCATTTTACGGTCAAATCACTTCAAACCATGATCATTCCCATGCATTTCACGGTCGTCCTAAACAATTCCGTGTTGATTCACGGTCGTTTCGAGGCATTTCGCGGTCAATTCCCTTCACTTCACGGTCAATTGCATGCATTTCGCGCTCAAATCGCTAAACCATGATCATTCTCATGCATTTCATGGTCATACCAAACAATTTTGTGTTGATTCACGGTCGTTTCGAGGCATTTCGCGGTCAATTCGCTTCACTTCACGGTCATTTGCATGCATTTAGCGCTCAAATCGCATCAATTCATGATCAGCTGTTGCATGGACACGACCGTGAAGTGAAGGGAATTGACCGCGAAATGCTCTAACGACCGTGAATCAACACTAATTGTTTGGGATGACCGTGAAGTGCATGGGAATGATCATGGTTTGAAGCGATTTGAGCGCGAAATGCATGCAAATGATCGTGAAGTGAAGGGAATTGACCGCGAAATGCCTCGAAACGACCGTGAATCAACACGAAATAGTTTGGGATGACCGTGAAATGCATGGAATTGTCCGTGAAGTGGAGGGAATTGACGGTGAAATGCATGGAAATGACCACGAACTGATTGAAATTGACCGCAAAGTGAATGAAATGGATTTTTGATCATCGACTTGATGGAATCTTGGAAAATAACTCGGTTAGTTGGCTAAAGTATCTTCTCCTACCCCAAAATCATATAGGGTACATCAAGTAACTAATTTTGGTTTATAAGATATTCTTGTTGAATGAATAGAGAAATAAATGAAAAAAAGAGAGAAATTTTTTTTTATATGCTTATATATACATATTTATATAAATATGTATTAGAGAAAATTGTAGGTAGAATAAAGTTCTCCATGTAAAAAATAAAAAATAAAAAATAAAAAAAAAAAAAATTTGCATAGACTTTTACGGACTACGGTTATGGCTTTAGCTATAATCAGTAGCTATATCTTCGATACATATCGAATACACTTCGATTAATCGAAAATTGTAAGATTTTTTATGCAAAGTTGTTGGACAGTTTTGGACCTTTTCCGATTAATCGAAAGACATTCGATATATCGAAGTATATATCGAAAGACCTTTGATGTATAGTAAAGGACATTGAAAAAGCATTGACTGCGGTTATCGCTACAGTTATAATCCGTAGCCAAAGATACCAGCTCTTTTGTTTTCCTGTTGTAATCCCCACCGCCTTTGTGGGTCCTTTTACGAGGTATGTGTTATATCCAAACCGTCCATCTATTTTGCGAACTCGTACTAGCCCTTGGGAAGAAAAATAAGACAGATTTAGCTATCAAGTGGACCACACTGTAAAAGGCAGTGGAAGATTGAACGTCTACCATTGAAACCCTTTTAGGGGTCCCAGAAGTTTTGGATCATTACAAAATTTGTTTTTCCTCTTCATCCAGGTCTTTGTGACATTATGAATATATTGGATGGAAAATAAATGTTATGGTGGGCCCTACAAAATTTTTAACGGTTAAAATCAATTTTCCCGTTGCTCTTTGTGGTGTGGTCCAGTTGATCTTTGGATAGGATTTTTTTTTTTTTTGATAATGCTCCGAAATGATCTCGAACTATGGATGAACGTTGTGGATATAATAAATACGTAACTGTGGGGCCCATGTAACTCTGATATCTTTTGAACCGTTCGTACAACTCGGAGTTCGAGGAGTGTCAGCGCTTGTCTTCGAGCGCCACATATCCGCTTGAAGGAACAAGCAGGGGGCATTTTCGACCTTTGGCAAGCCTTCCGTACAGCTCGGGCGTATTCTCGCAAAGGAAAATGAGGTGGGCGTAGTTTCCTAAATGGGCCATAAATGGGTCGTACAGTTGCAAATTTCTCAGTTCTCCATCGGTACGTTGCACTGCATGGGTCTTAGTTCTCTTATTAGTATACCATGCCGCATGGTATCGGTTGTCTATTGGTACATTGTGTTGCATGGGTCTCAGTTCTTTATTTGTACACTGCACTGCAAGGTCTCAGTTCTTCTTTGACACACTGCGTTGCATGGGTCATAATTATATGTCGTCTTAATTATATGTCAGCACACTAAGTTTCATGGGCCTTAGTTATCTGTTGATACATTACATTGCGTGGATCGAGATTCTAAGTTATCTGTTGAGGTCTTGTTTCTCATTTCTCTATTGGTACATTGTGTTACATGGGCTGTGGTTCTCAATTCTATGTTGCGTCCCATTTCTCAATTTTCGGTTGGGTGGTGGTTATCAGTTCTATCTTGTTTTATTTCTCTTTTTATTTATTTTATTTTTTATTTAAGAAGATTTTTTTTTTTACCATTTATTAGTTAAATTTTTGATTTATTTGTCCATTTTCAAACAAATATAAAAGAAAATTGATGATAAGAAGACAAGTTGTTTTATTTATTTCATATTTTTATTTTTATCATCTTTTTTTCTCCTTTTTATTTAAGAAGATTAGGAATGTTTTTTATTGGTTAATGTTCTAATTTGTCCATTTTTTAAAAATGCGGAAGAAGAATGAAAAGAAGAAAAGTTTTTTTATTTATTTGATATTTTATTTTCTCTAATTTTTTTAAAAAAGAAAGTTAATAATGCTTTTTTCTATTTATTCATTAATTTTCTAATTTATTTGTCCATTTTTCAGAAAAAAATAATAAAAAAGAATACTAACAAAGGAAAAAAGGTAAGTTGTTTTATTTATTTGATATTTTTATTATACCCTATTTTTTACCGTTCTTGAAATGGCCAATTAGAAAATGACATGTGTCATTACATGTGAAATATATAGCATGCGAAAGATGTTTAAAGATATTTAGAGTGCTTTCCACATAAGTACAGTTGGCGCTGAGCTGGACAGTACGCGTCATTTGATGACGGGGTATGGTCGGAAAACTTAAGAGACGGAAGGTGATCTAGCCGAAAATAACGGTTAGAGGGACACGAAGAGATAAAAGGATTTGGAAAGACCAATGTGGTAATGATTCAGCTGCCACAACCGTTGAAATAAAAAAGAAAATTGCTTAAAAAAAAGCTGCAATAGAGATCTATAAATAGAAAAAAGTTTAGCAATGGAAATTGTCTCATACTAATCCAACAAACAAATCAAATTATCATACATTAGTTCTATCGGAGTAGTGGTAATCTTACTCATAATCCAGTAGCGGAAATCTTTAAATATAATTCAAGTCTATGCCAATTTAACTTTCATAAATGCATTTTATTGTTGCTCCCTGTGATCGACCATAAATATTCCATTTTCTGTTTGACTATTTCCATTTATAAAAGTTATTTCGTATAGAAGGTAAGGTGCAACCTATCTTGATGGGGACATCACGCGCATGCACGCCGCCCCCTACACACATTCGGAAGGAGAGGAAGGGCCCCACCATCAATCTGGCTCAATGACGACATCCAGGGAGGGTATCCTAGTGAGAAGAATGAATCTTGGTTTATTAGAGTGGGCTCGATAATCAAGTAAAGCCCGTCATAGGATCTCATGATCGGGGCTCACTAGTCAGATTGATTTCATATTTTAAATTTTGATTATTTATGTTATTTAGAATATCATGAACGTTTTAGATTTCTTTTATTAATTTTTATTTTGATTTACTTAATCACCAAGTAATAGGTTGCACACATGACGTGAGTTTTGGGGTATAGGGTTTTCCTATAAATAAGCACCCCTTGTAGTTCTTTTGATTGATTAAAGTTGAATAAAAATTTCTACGTGTTTTTTTGCTCTCCGAGTTTATGAGTTGTGAAAAATTTCAAGTGAGTGCGAAGCCATCTCTTTTCGAATGGCTAACTACTGTAGTGCGAAGCCACGTTTACCTCAATCCGCCCCTCCATCGTATTTTATCAATCTCACGATCATCCTCACTTCAAATCCACTTTTCTGCAGCTATTCGTCTCTCTTCAGCCAGTTTCCAGAATCTAGCCTTGTAAGAGGGCTGAAACTTTGATGGATCATCGCGCCTCAACTGCACATCGGATTGTGACGAAATTTGGAAGGTTTGGAGACCTACCCTGACCGACCAAGGCTAAAGAGTGTTTTGGAAAACAAGCCCCCCTCGCACGTGCGGCCAGGCTCGTGCGCATGTGCGGCAAACCCTGCCGCTGTCCGCACGCCTGGACGTTTGCTGATTCAGGTTTTCCTTATTATTTCCTCTTTTTAATACCAATTTTCACAAACTCTAGCCCAAGATTGCATTATCCCTAATTTATTTACCAATTTTCTCACTTGTTCCTTGAATTGAAATTGGGAAATCCCTTAGATTAAGGACTGATTACTATGCATGTGTGGCTGATTTCTTTTTCCCTTTGAGCATCATTTGGTCCATAATTTTATTGATCCAGTCCTAGCCTGTGTAGGCTTGGACCCGTGCAGATTCCCCTTTACTTGAATGTTTGAGCTTTTTGTGTGGGATGTAAAATTATTATGTGGTTGTTCTAAATTAGTATGATCTAAGCTTGAAATCTTACATATCATATTTAAATTTCATGTCCTGCATCACATCTTCAAAGGAATAACCCCACCCTCCGATAATCATCTGATCATCTTACAATAATATTGCGAGTGGTTGAATAGGCAATCGATCTTCTCAAGTCTTAGTCATATACACTCACATTTAACGTGTCTACCTATCTTGGCCCTTGGGGTCAAGTTGTTCGATTTGAATCAAGTCACACAATCGGTTATGGCACGCCTGCACAAGTCACACCTGACCGAACCAAACCAAAAGCTAATAATTTTTATTTTTATCCTCTCTTTATTTTATAAGGAAGAAGAAAAAAAAAAGAATATTAACGGTAATTACCAGTATTTTTCTGATTTATTTGTCTTTTTCAAATAAAAAAGAGAAAAATGAAAAATAAGAAAAATAAGAAGAAAAAGTAGGGGGACTAAAAATTTTCAAAAGCTGTTAGAAGTCTAAAAAAAAGTTTTAAAAAGACTACTCAATTAACTAATTAAGGTAGACCTTGGATCTACTTTATTAATAAATCTTAAAAAATAAAGTAAAAAAAAATGCAATAAATATGTATGTATAATGTACATGATAAAGGTTAAAATATAACACTTCAATTGAAATAATTAGAATTAATTTATTTACTACAAAATTTTACAAACGTGTTTCATTTGATTAGGTTTGAAACAAAAAATTAGTTTTTCACTTATTTTATGAAAATACAAAGTTTAAACATTAATTAATTATATGCACTTTTTGTCAAAACATGGAATTTAAAACAAAGTTTTGCTAATTAAGTTTGCATATAAATAATTATAGTAAACCAGTTCAAAGTGTTATCTATAATTTGGTGGTTTATAAGTCAAAACATTATGCCAATTTGTTTATCTAAATGGCTAATTGGTGGACATTTATTGGGAAAAAATAATTAAAAAAGTATTCGAGCCAAATATTTGTCAACCAATCAAAGATTCATATTACTCAAACAATATGATTTTTGTTGCAATGAAAAAATGACCGATGCATGGAACCATTTAACAAGACAGTAGTTTTCAAAATTTTGAAATTCTAATCCAATTCAAATATACATGCATTGGGTCCTTACTTAAATGAATGCAAATATAAAAATTCACCATTTAAATTTATTAAAAAAAAAAAAATCTAAACCCATCACCATATCAAGTGATCATTATTATTGGGTACATAAGAGGACAACATGGCATTTATTATTTAATTTTATTATTATTATGGATCGAGCAATACAATTATGCTACTGATTTGGGGAGCCGAAACATGATACCTAATAGCCTCGCTTAAATCAACCACATGCGAGAAGATAAGCCAATTTACATCAGCAAAAGTGTTGTGTTGACAATATGGTCCCGCTCAACTTATGAGTGGATGAGCCTCATATAACATATATATCTTACTTCATCTCCTTCTTCACTTACCTCAAGAGCGTGTTTGATTTTTTAAACCATCCGTCATTACCGTGCGAATGGGGTAATGATTATTTCTTGTGGTAACTGCGGCATTGTAACCTATGCTTGATTTGACGGTTACTTTTTAAGCTCTAAAACCGAGGACACTGCCAAATATATTTGGGACCCGCCTTGATATATGTGGCTTATCCACACCGTCCATCTATTATGCTAGAGAAATTTAGGGCTCAACCAAAAAAACGAGGCTGATACAAAACTCAAGTGGACCACACCACATAATTTAGGGAATCGAACATCTACCGTTAAAAACTTATTGGTGCCACTGTTTCCTTTAGTGTGGGCCGCTTGAGTGTTAGATCAGCCTCATTTTTTCGCTCATGCCTCAAAATTTTACGCTAAAATAGAATGACAGCGAAGATATATCGTATATATCAGGGTGGGGCCCAAAAATTTAAGCCAATCATTTTTGACTCGGTTTCTAAAACTGAAATGTAAGTGCATTTTCAAACGGGGTGAAGAAATGTAACTACTAATTCACAGGCATTTACACGTGAATTGGAAAATCAAACAGGCCCCAAATGTCAGTGCAACCGTGTAACAGGATTATATGGCTTCACATATTGAGAAATATGGCTTTTCCACAAAATAAGGAAGTGCAACTTTTTAATAAAAATAAGGAAGTGCAGCTTTTCCACAGGAAAGTATGGCTTTTTCTTAAAATAGAAAAGTTTAGTTTTTCCATAAAACAGGAAAGTGTGGTTTTTTCACAAGGAAGTACAACTTTTTTACAAAAATTGAAAAGTATGAGAGAATGTGAGGGAGAGAGCGAGTGTAATGAGAGAAGAAACGATAGGCAATATAGGCCCCATACGTGGGACGCGCCAAGTGGTGGGCCCAACTAAGGATTGGCTACACTATCCCTCTCTCCCTCTCTCTCTCTCACTCTCTCTCTCTCATCAATTTCCAACATATCCCGCTCAACCTCATTGTGGGTAACATAACTAGCCTCGTGCACTTCAACAACATTGACCAATATTGTGTACATTGAGCAAGAATTGTAAACGTGGGACCAGCCGGGGTACCAGTGTCTCTATACCCAAGTGTCTGTATGTTAAGCAACCACGTAACCAACGTGCAACCTCCAAAGCTCTCCAAGGCCTACTTAAACTACATGGTTACACCGGATGGAGACGTTTCTTAATTAAAGAGCGCTCTGCCATCATATGCACTTATCATCTCATCGAGTTCAAATAATTTGCAAATGTTCTTTGATTTTTTTAAAAAATATATATTATTATTTACATATAATATAATTTCAAAAATAAATTTACAAGTCATCTTTTCAAAAATCAATTGTCATGATAGATAAGTCTCAAAGTGTGTAATCATGGTCTTAAGAACTTAATGTCATTGTCAACGAGTCTTTCCCACACAACTACGTAATTTTAAATCGATCAAGCCGCTTTTTTAGCAATATATCCATGGCCAAATTAATCATAACCTTTGTACTATATGTTAAAGTAGCGACACTTAACCTCATCCTCTGAGATGCAAATGTGGGTAGTTATGTCATGAGAGTCACCTACAAAACTAACCTGCTCCCATAATACATGATTAGATCGAATCAGGCACTGGTGAGTAAATTGGTCCTGGAGCTGATTTTAACTCAACACTACAAGCACGTGGTTGCTTACCCACACTGTAAAGTAGACATTACTAGATATAGTTAGGTTTATAATGGTCAAGTCTCACCTAAAGTGCATGAGTACTGGCTCAACAATTCTTAATCTCATCACGTAGAGGTTTCGCCTAAAACATGTGATTTTTGGCTCATTAACTCTCAGCTTGGCTCCATATAGGCCATGACATCATTAAGAAATAAAGGCAACACCTAAAATGTGTAAATGTTAGCTTAGCAACTCTTAACTCTATCTACCATAATGAATGTTATTTGACTCCAAGAGTCTTGTCTCTAGTCACACAAAGCTATCAATTGTGTGATAATTTCAGGTTTATAAGCAATAATACGTGCGAGATTCATTTAAACATGCACGACATGTCAGGGATACATCTATATAGTCGTGACTGTAGGTGGTTATACTTGTTGCCTCATTTTTTCCATCACCATAGGAGGTAGTCACACCTCATCGTGCTTCTTCATTTTGAACATGGCTTCAACTTGCATGCTAGGGGTGGTTAGCTCCTATGCAAGTGGGGAAATAGCTTGCCAGCGAAAAAAACCACCAATAATGATTTGATACCTAATAAGATTGATTGTACATATATATTTAATATATAGCTATAAAATGATATATCTCATCATGCATGCAATTACCACACTTTTATTTACGTAAAGGATATCAAGATCTCTTGAGCCTCATCTGCCTGATATACATCTCAAAAAAATCTCTAAAAATGAGCCCCATCTGGAAATGTACTTAACCACAAACATGCTCATCTATCACCTAATCTTTTACGTGGTGATATTTAATTTAAATATGTTTGGATTTATTATGGCGTTTAGGATGCTTGGCGAGATCAACAACCAATGTATTATCCATCTTAATTAGAAAAAGACTTTTAGAAGTCAAAATACCTAAAGCTCTTAAGAATTTCATGATCCCTACATCTTCTTAAACTGTCACACAACACGCAATATATTCAACTTCTATAGTTGACAGAGCAGTGAAAAATTATTTCTTACTAAATCATGAGATGACACCGTCACTCATCATGGACACAGCCTCAAGTAGACTCACTCTTATCTTAATCATATGCCTAAGATGATCGAAATAAGCCAACACCCTTAACTCGGTGATGTGATAACATAACATGTATTCATTCGTTCCTCACAGGTAGCGAAAAATCCTTTTGATTATTTGCCAATACACCTAGCTTTGATTACTTTGATATTGACTCATAAGTCATATGATATAATATATTTCTAGCTACTGTATAATAAAGCATACATGAGGTTGCCTATCGCGCTAGTATGTAACATCGAATCATTGATTTTTACTTTCAATTTCAAGTGAAAATAGTAAAGATAATAAAGATAAGAAAAATTATAAAAGAAATTAAGAAAAAATGAAGGCTTTAGAATGATGTATAAGAGTAGGAGAATATGTATTGAGAGTTTTAGTGAGTATATATATTGCAAATGAATGAGGGAAAAATACTTTTTTATATGCAAAACTTTTGAAAATAAAAAATTCTAATGGTCAGATTCCTGACCGTTGAATGTATGCGATCACATATGCCATTGTGCAATATGCGATCGTGTACCATGGCATATGGTATATAAGATCATTGCATATGCCATGTGTATCGATTTATGTGATTATGCGATTGCATAATCAATTATGTGGCCGCATATGACAACATTGTACTATACTGAACAACCTTGGACTTAATATCATATTCTAAATGATGAGCTAAGTCTCCAAAAGTTTTGATCACCTTGTTGTGATTCAAAATATTATTAATGTGAGACTATGAGTTTAGGAGAGATTGAAACATTGGAATAATTTTTTAATTTTTGGTTAGAGAACAACCTACATTCTGCAATTTAGTCATCATTTGTTTTATTTTTCTGACGTGGTCCCTAATGATGCACCAAATCAGCATCTTATACATATCAAATTCCATTTATATTGTTCTAATATAGGCATTCAATATTTTGGCATATGATTCAATTAGGGCATTCCATATTTTCCTAGGGGACTTTGTGCATGGGGATTACATCCTTGTGTATAGAACTGAGCAAGATGTTTATGACAACTCTATTATTATTCTTTCATTTTTTATATTTCTTTAAATCGAGTTTCGGGTTGCCTATAGTAACATCATCATCCTTTATCTTTGGATTTTTGTTTTCTTCTGACAACTTATAACGTATACAATACGTTTTATTCATCTAGCAATATTCTTACAAATTTGCACTAGTCGTCAAAATGATTCCCGTCAAACTTCCCTCCTTTAATTCAATCGGGTGCAATGGATTTGAATGCCATTTATAATCACTTCATTTGGTGAGAGAGTGCCCTTTATAAGTCAATTGGAAAACACATATGAGACACTAAAATTAAATATTCATGCACAATTATCATCAATGGTCTAAAAGGGTCCAAGCTAGTATCACACAAACCAATTAACATGAAGGCAATATGGTCATTTTCGTCCAATCCAAAAGTATCACCTACCCGATTAGGTGTAGTAGTAATAATCAAAGTCAGAAGGACAATAAAGGAATCCTTCTATGGTAATGGTCAGGTGGCACTTACAATAAACATGCCACACACATCAAATATAAATACTTACACAAAGAAGTAATGCAATGTCACTACGCACATATAAAAATTGAACTACTTTGTAATACACTAAATGTCATTCCATCATACGTAATGCCACTAGCATAATACCACTACGCGCACATATGTCGCAATTGATACTGTGTGCCACACTAACAGAACTATCGCATCTACTACAATGCAAACAATAACAAAAAACGTGTCAACAAGCCACTTCATCTTTTAGTCGGAACCATATCCAAGGTGCTCTGACACCATTGTTGGGCACGTAAACAGGTAACATGGCATTTATTATTTAATTTTATTATTATTATGGACTGAACGATACAATTATATGACCTATTCAGGGAACTGAAAACATGATACATGATGGCCTGCTCAAGTCAACCACATGTGAAAAAGATAAGCAAATTTACATACCTGATCTAATGATGGAAGTGATATGTCAACAACATGGTCCTGCTCAACTTGCAAGTGGATAGGCTCCACATAACAATATATCTCATCTCATCCACTTCTATCGTCACCGTAGATGTGAGTGTGGCTGCACAATAGGATAAAGTGGCTTTGCATATAGGGAAGTGCGGCTTTTCCACAAAACATGTAAGTGTGAGTTTTGCATAAAAATAAGGAAGTGTGACTTTTCCATGTTTAAGTATGACTTTTCCGTAAAATAAAAAAGTATGACACTTTTATACAAAACGTGGAAGTGTAGGTTTTTCTCAAAACAAGGGTGAGAGAATGCGAGGGAGAGAGTGAGTGAATAATGAGAGAAGAGATGAGGGTTACTTATATAGGCCCCCATACATGGGGATGCACCAAGTAGTGGGCCCCGCTAAGAGTTACTCGTGCTACCCCTCTCTCCTCAATTTCCACTAAGTATAACTTAAAAATTTGTACCCATTGTTAAGGTGTTAGGCACAGACAGGTTCCTAGCATGGTTGGGCGAAAAGAAAATGGACCGTAAATTGATTATAACTTTTGATCCGGGTATCGTTACGGGGCACACAACCTATCAATCTTTACTGAAATGGGCCATCCAGGGTGAACTGACCCACAAAGTGGGTTGCATCTGTCCGTTTCATCAGAAAACGCGCGCTTTCAGCTCAAAAACGAATTTTTAGGAAAATTTTACTATATTTAGTAATTCCAATTTTTTAAATATTTTTAGAGTTTTAGATTTTCTTTCCTTTTAGAAATAACTTTTAGTTATACTAGGACTCTTCTAGAGAAAGTTTATTTGCAATTTTTATTTTTAGAAATTAGGCCTTAGAAGAGTTTTATTAGAATTAGGATTTTTATTAGAGTTAGAATTTTGCGATTTTTGGTAATTACGAATTTTAGTTTATTTTTTTCTTTATTAATTGTGCAGGGAGACACATTAGAGAATTATCAATTATTCATCAATCAATTTCAAATTTATTAGAATTTATTTCTATTTTCTGCTTTCTTTCCTCGTGGATTCGAGAAGTCTCTGTGAGGAGTCCAGAGAAGTTCCGTGGATTCGGAATAGTTATCCTCTTGAGGAAGACGGTGCTCGACCTCACGTCCTCCCCTGCGTCGCAAAACAGATGGACACAGGGATTTATCACAAACATCTTGGTGGGCCCTATCTATGGCTAAGTAAAATTTACCTTTAACGGCTGCAGCTTTCGAAGCAGCACGGCGAGAGAATCGGCAAGCCATGCAAGGGCTGTAAGCTTCCATTGATCGCATGGCGGATCGTTTGGCGAAGGCCCTAAGGCAGCTCCATGTTCATGGTGGTGATCCACCATCAACAATTGCGAGAATTAGTAATCATATTGATCGTAGGGCGACGCTATCAGTGAACCACAGGATCCCTCCTAATAAAGTGGGATCTAGCGACATGATTTTACAGCATCCTAGACGAGCCTTTGATCAGATGGATCGGATGGATCAAGAATTCAAGATGAAAGTCGATCTTCCTAGTTTTAATGGTCAACTCTACTTTAAGGACTTCCTCGATTGGTTGCTTAAAGTCGAATGTTTCTTCGACTACATGAACATAATGGAAGAAAAGAAAATTAAACTCGTGGCCTACAAGTTGACGGGTAAAGCTTCAGATTGGTAGGAACAACTTCAACACGAGCGAACGAGACGAATGAAGGCGCCAATCCGCATGTGGTCACGGATAAGAAGTTATTGTGCATGAGATTCTTCCCTACCAATTATGATCAAGTATTATTCCAACAAAATCAAAATTATTGGCAAGATAACCAATCATTAAAGGGTTATGCAGAGAAATCCTATTATTTGTTGGCGAGAGGTGACCGAGTCAAAACGGAGTTGCAACAAACCACAGGATTCATCAGTGAAAAACATGTGACCCCTATGAGAACGGTGAGCCAACTCAAGACTTCTAAAGTGGAGGGACAATCTCTCATGACTGAACAGGCCTTTGTTAAACAATCTGAGGAAACGAGAGACATATATGCAGTAGTTGAAGAGAAAAAATATGTGGAGCCTGTGAATATCCTAGAGGATTTGGAACCAGTATCGCAGGAGTTCAAGGGGGTTGTGCTCGATAAACTCCCTAATAAATTACCTCCCATACGAGATATGTAAAATCACGTTGATCCCGTCGCAAGGGCAAGTCCGCCTAATTGCCCACATTATCAGAAAAGAAATGAGATCTTGAAGGCAGATGTGAAGGAACTGATCGATATTAGTTAAGTCAAGAAAAGTATGAGTACATGTATTGTGTCAACTCAAGAACTTAATGCCAAGTATAAAAAAAAAGGCTAATGAACATCAGCGTCAGAAGTTATCTCAGACTCATGTGACAAGTCTCTTGCGTAACTCGAGGACGAGTTTTTTTCAAGTGGAGGGGTCTGATGTAGAACGTGTCACAGATACGTTCCTAGCATGGTTGAGCCAAAAGAAGATGGACCGTGAATTGACTATAACTTTTGATCCGGGTATCGTTATGGGGCGCACAACCTATCAATCTTTACTGAAATGGGCCATCCGAGGTGAACCGACCCACAAAGTGGGTCGCATCTGTCCATTTCGTCAAAAAAGGGGCGCTTTCAGCTCAAAAACGAATTTTTAAGAAAATTTTAGTATTTTTAGTAATTCCGATTTTTTAAATATTTTTAGAGTTTTAGATTTTCTTTCCTTTTAGAAATAACTTTTAGTTATACTGGGACTCTTCTAGAGAAAGTTTATTTGCAATTTTTATTTTTAGAAATTAGGCTTTAGAAGAGTTTTATTAGAATTAGGATTTTTATTAGATTTAGAATTTTGCTATTTTTGGTAATTACGAATTTTAGTTTATTTTTTCCTATATTAATGGTGTAAGGAGACACATTAGACAATTATCAAATAATCATTCAATTAATTTCAAATTTATTAGAATTTATTTCTATTTTCTGCTTTCTTTCCTCGTGGATTCGAGAAGTCTCTGTGAGGAGTCCAGAGAAGTTCCGTGGATTCGGAATAATTGTCCTCTTGAGGAAGACGGTGCTCGACCTCACGTCCTCCTGCGTCACATTGTTAAGGTGTTAGACACATATTAGATACATCACAATGGCTCCTATAAAAAAAATATAGGCAATTATTATATAATGAAATCTAATAAGTGAGAGTTTTAGTAAATGTAACCATTTCACATTGAATTCCTACCTCGCGCACCTAACTCT
This sequence comes from Magnolia sinica, assembly GCF_029962835.1. Classification (NCBI taxonomy): domain Eukaryota; kingdom Viridiplantae; phylum Streptophyta; class Magnoliopsida; order Magnoliales; family Magnoliaceae; genus Magnolia; species Magnolia sinica. Next base: position 88,962,816 of record NC_080575.1, read on the forward strand.
CCTTTTACCATCATTTCTCCACCTCATCTCACTCACATCATGCAAACTGTTTCTTGTCTCCACATGCATCACACCAGCCACATACACATTTATTCATTTATAATTAAATGTAGTAATTATTTAGTTAGGTGCAAATATAATTGGTTAAATAATATAGATTTTAACTAGTAAGATAACAATTGTAATGGACTAAAAATCATGGTAGTGCATGGTTTTAAGATTCGGATGCGCCTCTAATCGACTCCTTAGACATGGTCGGACCAACTCAGGCGAGTCATGACTCGATTGAAGGTGGAGTCACTGGGTCTTCAAACCACATGGCCGTGTTAGGCAATGCCTTAAGTCCATTGTAATGCAAATATATCATGCATCATCTCACCATTTTTAGTTCTGGTAAGTGGGGCCATGGTTTAATTATCTAGACCATTGATTTGTTGAGTCCTATCATCGGTGGAGCATGCCTCGATGGTGTCATGGATTGAAAATTTTGCAAGCACAAGGAGTACAACCTTTTTTCTGTTTTTTTAATGAACATTAACAAATTCTATTTTTGATAATTTCTCTTAATAATTGTTGTATTGACGGCCCATTGAAGGGTTAGGATTCATTCAATATGCATGCCTTTTGGGCATGGGCCAACAATATAGATTAGTAGTATTTGATACTCTGCCATAATATGCTGCTCCTTAAACATGCACTTAAAAATTACACACGCGACATATTTTACATCAAATCAAACCGACTAAACTGCGGAGAAAGCTATCACTAAGTCATATTCCCAAAACTAAATCAGCCGAACAATCCTAATCTCTAATATGTGGTCACTTGTTTGATGAAATATGACCATAGGTATTTTTCATTTTTATCTGTATCCGTCCAATATATGTCCACCAATCCCATAATAAGGTAATCAAATAAGTGCAGGTTCAAGTGGATGGGGACATAATTCTCTTGGAGATTGTTAACTTAGCACTTTTTGGCAAGTCATGATGGCATTTTCTGATAGAGGAAAATTCTATATGGAGAAAATTAGTTGCTCCCAAATAGGGTGGTGAAGGAGGATGGGGAACGTTAGGGGTCGTTTGGCACCATGGATTTGGGGGGATTTCAAATCCCCTAGTTGTTTGGCACCATAAAGTAACCGGGGGTTTCAAATCCCCTTAAACAGGAGTTTGAAATCCATGGTGAGAGATTGGATTACATCCAAAATCCTTCCAAGAGTTGCATGTGTAACATGTGTGTCATTAGATTATTAATCTATTAGACACATGGTCCACTAATGATATCCCAAAATAAACAGATTATCAATTGCATCACTATAATTACTTTAATACGATGATCAACGCCGTCCAAACATTGTCCATGTAAATCAACGGTTAAAAATCGTTGGTTAGTCACTCGGACGTGATCTTGTGCTTGTGGCCCATTCGAGACTTGGAATTTCATCATTTTCAGCCAAACTATACATTTTAGTGGGCTTATTATAACCATTGTGTCAAACATTACATACGTTCACTAATTAGAAATATTATTGTTGATTTTCTAATCCATCTTGGCCATGTAACTATCCGTGACCCGCTCTACATCATGAATCCAGGGTGTCAAACACAATAAGATGATTCCAAATTTAGGGGGTTTCGAATCCAGTCTCCCAAACGAGCCCTTAGTGTGTATATATACATTTATGGTCATATGGATCACCATAGGATTCATTCCATGTTTGCTTCTATTTCTTCCTCTTCTATACATCATATAATGTTTCCAGATTTATGGAGGGGTATATCAAGTGTGAAAGTAAAATTCAAAGATGGGATAGGTTTCTTTGTGAATGGGTGAACATATCATATTCTAGTAAGATGTATATGTGATTAAAACTAGGGCTGTTAGCAGGCCAAGCCCGGGGTTGGTCTTCACACGAGTTTTGAACTATTTTGGGTTGACCCTATATATCATAGAATGTTTCTAGGGTTATGTTGGGGTGTATCAAGTGTGACAGTAAAATTCAAAGATGGGATAGGTTTCCACATGAAAGGGTGAACATATCAGATTTTAGTAAGATGGATGTGTTTTCATGCCCCAAACCCGGAGATTGGACTCACAAGAACCTTGATCGCCGAATCTGGTGCCGACAGTCTTCGTAGTACCCCATTCTCGGCTCCCAACACCTATACGCCAGATTCTGATCCTTGGACCTTAAAAGAAGAATTTTTCAGTGCACATTTATCTCGTAATAAGCATAACCACAAGGATACCCAAATCATAAAGGCAACATCATCACCACACATCTACTGATATAAACAGTTGAATATAGTGTTGAAAGGGAAATACATATGTCAAAAATCAAAGCTCAATAAGTCCGCTACACGCTCCAAGCTCAATGTTGTTGCAACCTAACGTTACCTATACGCATCTATCGTGCATAGGCTTATAGAAAACTTAATGGGTAGTGAAAGTGTGTGCACAAGGTAAGTGTCAAGTAAGTAATATCAGAGTAATCAGAGTAAGCGAAAATACTGACAGACCCATAAATCATACAATATTAGAATAATGCGAAAACATGCTGATAGGCCCATAAATACCGTCAGCCTTATCTAGGCTATGCGATACAAAAATATAATAACCAATATCATATTTTGAGGAAACAGTGAAGATTAGCTATGCAATGCGAAGACAGTAAGTCAAATACTATGTACCGAGGATGCAATGTAATATGCGATGCGAATGAAATGACCAAGCTGGAGTGTGAAGTCGGGATGATAGTACGTAGTATCGCATGCTACGGGGTCCATCACAAGGGACTTCTATCCAAACCAGTCCCATACCTCAATTTGGATAGTCAGACTCAATGTGGCAAACTCTTGATCTCAGGTTAGTTGCACGCCAACCGAAATCCTGGCCATGCGAAGGTACACAACAATTAGTTGCACACTACCAGCCCAAGTGGATAGTGAATGAAATGAATGCATAAGTATGCAACTCATACTCAAGAAGTCCACATATCAGTACAGTTCCTCTTTGGAAAATCACCGGGGTTTATTACACTCCAAACCAGATTACCGCCTCATCATGCACAATAAGGTGAGTGAAAGAGACCTCACTATCTACCTACCAATATCGGGTTCGACTCGTCGATAGCGGACCCATTCCTAGAGCTGGTCAGACTCAGCCTAGCATTGCCCTCTCCTCTCGGGCAGGTAAGGCCATACCCTCTTCCAACTGATCGCGATACAGTGAGAGATGCGGCCTAACGGTATTCGGCCCTCATGCACTCACGCATCCACTCGGTCTAGACGTTGGAGCAACCTCTGGAAGCAAGAGGATTTAGAGACTTTCACCTAAAGATAACTATAGCACCCCATGTAGAACAGATTTTCGGTGTCCCATTTGGCCATCCACGAAATACCTGTGGAGGCTATGACCCTGATGTCGCTAGGGAGTACAGTAATCACAACACATAATGTAAGATGTATGAGTCATACAAATCAGTCATGCATCAATCTTGCGTATACCGTGTACTCATGTGAGATAATCTACACCTATCGGTGAGTCTCATAACAACATGCCCAATGACATATGCAATGGTCAATCACATCTCATACCAAACATGCAGATGATGCGTATGGACATATATCGTGACATTATGCTATCACATACTCATAATCGGTATCAATAACCGGCACCGACAATCGACATCGACAATCGACCTCGACAATGTGGACATTTAACCAACATTGCCCCCAAGGAGTGGCCCACATAGAGCCCAAGATATGGTGGACCATGACCTCACACAAGGGCCTAATACACATCACGATGGGCCTCAAATACGGGCCACATCACATTGGGCCTCAAACATGGGTCGCATATACATCATATAGGTCTCGACAATCGGCATCGGCAATCGAAATCGGCCTCAACAATTGGAATCGACACTCAGAATTGGCCTTAATACTTGGCCTTGACAATCGAAATCGGCCTTCACAATCGAAATCGGAATCGGCCTCGACAATCGGAATCAGAATCGACCTCGATAATCAGCATATAAACAAGGCGGGGTCCATAGATGATTAGCCGATCAACTATAATATAAAGATCGGCCCTTGGCCATAGTCATATCAAATCCGATAGCACAGAGCCATCTGTCTATGGTGAATGGGGCCCACTGATTAGGGTTAAGCCACTAAGAGAATGATGATAATGGGCTTAACAAGGCCTAAGGGAAGGTCACAATGTGGACATCTAACCATCATTACCCATCAATGTGGACATCTAACCAACATTACTCCCGAGGAGTGGCTCACATAGAGCCATACGAATAGTGGCCCATGGCCTCACACAAGGGCCTAATATACATCGCCATGGGCCTCACTCAAAGGCCTCACATAAGGGCCACACTCATAGACCTCATGTACATCACAATGGGCCGTAATACATGGGCCTCGTATGTGTCAAATGGGCCGCAATATATGGGCCAAAAAATACATCTCATTGGGCCTTACTAAATGGGCCAGAAATACATCACAATGGGCCTTACCAAATGGGCCAGAAATATATCACAATGGGCCTTACCAAATGGGCCGAAAATACATCACAACAGGCCTCGTATACATCAAGTGGGCCACATCAATGGGTCGCACCAATGGGCCTCATAAACGTTAAGTGGGCCGCATCAACGGGTCGCACCAATGGGCCTCATAAACGTCAAGTGGGCCGCATTAATGGGTCACACCAATGGGCCTCATAAACGTCAAGTGGGAGGCATCAACGGGTCCCACCAATGGGCCTCATAAACATCAAGTGGGCCGCATCAATGGGTCGCACCAATGGGTCGCACCATCTACAGCATTCATCTATTTTTAAGAGATTATTTTAGAATATTACCCAAAAATGAATCATATCAAAAGATCATCTGGACGATCCACAAATAGCGGTGGAGATAATGATTTCCACAGTTAAATTTCCAGTGGACCCACCACAGTATTTATTTTCCATCCAATCTGTGGATAAGGTCGCAAAGACCTGGATGTAGAGGAAAAACAAATATCATATTGGTTCAAAACTTCTGTAATCCCAAAAGGGGTTTCAATGGTGGGCGTTCAATCCACTGTTTTCTGTAGTGTGGTTCACCTGATGATAACTGGATCTGTCTTATTATTAGCCTCAAACCTTAGGATAAGCTCGTCAAACGACTGGGCGTTTTGGATGAATCACATGCATCAGGGTGGGGTCCACGTACATGGCCCACTATTAGGACGTGCTCGTCAAACAGGTGGACGGTTTGGATGGAACACATCCATCAGGGTGGGGTCGAACATGGCACCGTCCATATGGACGGTGTAGATGAAGCACATACACGATGGTGGGTTCCACCAGATAGATGGATGGCGTGGATTATCCCCACGTACAGCAGCCTAGTTGCTGCTACCGTGGGTGGGTCCCACGTGGTACCCACCTCCATATAATATTATATAATATATAATATATTTACATACGTAAGGGAGGGTCCCACGTGGTGGGCCACCCCACCCTCTCACCTAACATATATATAATATTATATAATATATATCTGTAATATATATACTTTATTTTATATATATATATATATATTCATTATTATTATATTTTATTTTATTTTATTTCATTTTTTTAACAGGGAGGCTGTATCTAGCGTCTGGATAAGTACTGGACGGCTAGGATAATCAGGTGGTACGACCATCCATGGATTGGACGGTGTAGATTTATATACATCAAGGTGGGCTCCACCAGCCACCATCCTGATGGACGGTCACATACATCATTTGGTGGGCCCCAGCTAGCTTGTTGCGTCAATATAGCAGTTGGTGCTGCGTTGGTGTAACATTCCTCATGATGGGGCTCACAGAGCTTGCTGACGTCCACCATCAATGGGACCCACCATCCCATCAGATGGATCCAGTGATGAACGGCTGGATGAGAAATAAAACATATATGTCCCATCTTCTGGACGGTGAGGACACCACTCCTGCCAGGTGGATCTCACCGTCCAAACAGTGGACGGTGCAGATATAATAAATACCCCATGGTCAGACCTACAAAGCTGTTGACGTGAATACAACAGTGGTCCCACACATGTGGATGAAATATATATCAGGTAGGTCGCACACGTGTGTCCCTGATGTATATCAAGATGATATTTGTATTTCCACTCCATCCAGACGTCCTGGACGTCCATAGGACGGACGGTCTGGATGGAATGCATCATCAAGGTGGGCCCACATCTGGCCAGGGATGGATGGCGTGGATACAATGCAAGCATGAAGTGGTCCTGTGTGATGGCCCACCATGGGTTAGATCATACTAATATTTATATTTTTCCTTCACCCAGGATCTGCCCAAAAACGGGCAGCAACAAGGTGGCCCTCATGATCTGACGGTATGGATAAAACACATTCAACATCGGGTGGGCCACTCATCAAGAGAGAGAGAGAGAGAGAGGGGCGCTGCCACTATGGGCCCCTCTATACAATACATAAATCAAGATGGGTCCCACCATGTGGGCCCTAAATCCACAATACACTCACAAACAATGAAGATTCACCCACCGATCGACCTTCTTCTTGGTCCGATGGAACGCCAAACTCCTTGGCTTCGATCTTGATGGAGGATGATGGACATTGGACGGTTGGATGGTGGGGATGGTAGGTAGGAAGTGGGCCACACAGAGCTCTCTCATGGAGCTCTCATGGACGTTGGGTTACTTGCTTGAAAATAGAGAAATGAGAGAGAGAGAGAGAGGGATGGGTGATGGAGTGATGGGTGATAGAGTGAGTGATGTGTACTTGACATGTAAGGGTGGGGATGGTGTTGTACTTGACATGATGTGGTGATTGATGGGATTGATTTGACATATTCTCTCTTGCATTTTGCAACTGCGCGGTGTTTTCCTCGAACTGAACATGGGCCCACATCTCCTAGCCTGGGTATCGCCTCGGTGCGTAATACTTGGCGTCGGAACAGCGGCGACGGCGCGGTCATTAGGGTATAAGTCTTGGGTTGAGCCGACTCTGGAATACAGGATACAACTCAGGATCGCACGCAACTGCTATCTATGCATCGCGGGTCGCCGGAATTCGACCGGGAGGACCGCGGAAGCCTACGAAATGGTACAAGCTAGTGTACGGGTCTCACATGTGTGATTAAAACTAGGGTTGTCAGCAGACCGGGCCCGAGGTTGGTCTTCACCCGAATTTTGAACTACTTTGGGTCAACCCTATTCAAAATTATGATTTTGCAGGCTTGAGCCTCACCAATTGACACCCCTAATTAAAACCTCCTTAAAGAATGAGTTTCCAAGTTTGGCATGATTATTGATAAACGACGGATGGTCATATCTTGGTCGCGAATTGTTAGTCATATCTTGGTTGCAATTATCTTCATCATATCTTGGTCGTGTATGGTCATATCTTGGTCACGATTATCATATCCTCTGGGGTGTGGTCAAGTCTTTACTGCGGGAACGTATCTAATGAAGAAATAGATAACTTAGTTTTGTTTTTGTTTGAAGGTTTCTTTTCGTCGAGTGGGGAGCAAGATAATATGGTGTGGCACAAGGAAATCTTATGTCGATTGTCAGTTAGCTCCTATAAGTTACTTCACCACAAGTCGGTTGAACACCGTTCCTGATAGCTATGTTACGGTGTCATGGGGCTCATCTAAAATGATGGCCTTCGCATAGTTAGTATGGAAGAAGAAGTTATTGATAATCTCTATAAAAGATGAATTGCGATCCCCAACATTTGCACTTTGTGAATAGACAATGCATAATTAATAAATCACTTGTTTATTCATTGCCCCTTTGCTCATTTGATTTGGGTTTCGATTCTCTCTTCACTCTGCATGAAGTGGGTCAGCTTGCTTTAATGAACAGCTTTTTGAAAGTGGGTAGCAAGCTTGGGCAGAGTGGAGATTGGGCACAATGACAGCTTTTATGTTATCCAGCTGATTGGGCTACTTGAATTAATATTTTTTGAATGATTGTATATTGTTATTTGCTCAAGTGGGTTGTAATCAGTGTGATTCTAACAAAATATTCTTTATCCACTTTGTTCATTCCTTCTGCTGGCTTATTTTAGGGCATGATCCCAAACATGAGACAGATCCAAAGTTCAAGTGGACCACACGATTAAAACAATGGAGATTGAATGTCCACCATTCAAAACTTCTTGTGGGTCACAAAAGTTTTGGATCAAGCCGATATTCATGTTTCTCCTTTATCTAGGTCCTAGTCACCTAATAAACGGGTTAGATGGCACATAAACATCACAGTAGGCACTACGAAAGTTTCAACTGTATGCATCCTTCATCCTCATCGCACCCTTTCCTGTGGTGTGGTCCACTTGACATTCGGATCTGCCTCATATTTGGATTCATATACTCAAGAAAGCAAGCAAAAAGGATGAATGGAGTAGATACAACCCATACATCAAGGTGGGTCCTGTGGAATTAGTGCTGCGGACAATTCCTGTCCGTTTGGGATGGATGGGCGAAGGATGGACCCCACTTGCCCCGCTGGCACAGGAACAGTTAAATTTCCGCCCGAGCATTTTAGAATAACAAACACGTCGTCGCTCGAAATGTCTCAAGGCCGTTTGAGAAGCAGCTTTTCCATGGAAACCCCCGTTTTCCTCCGTTTGGGAGTCGACATTTCCATGGAAATCCCTCCATCAAAAGTCATTTCAGCGGTAGACCCTATAAGAAATCTAGCGGTAGGGTTTTTCAAACGCTCATTTTCGTTTTTCTCCTTTTCCATTGCATTTCCGCCTCTCTCAGTCAGGTATGATATTCCATATATATATATATATATATATATATTCCTTTTCTTGTCATTGTTGATTTATGATTTGAAAAGTTTTATTGGATTTCCTTTTTGGGTTTCATTTGGCTGTCTGAGATATGAAGATGTGCTCATTTTCATGTGTTTTTCTTGAATTCTTCTTTGAGACTTTGGTAGGTTGAAATGAGATGTAGTTGTGCTGCTTTCTGGGATTTTTTTTTTTCTTTCATCTATGATATGTTCCATTTTCATGTGTTTTTCTTTCATCTATGATATGAAAATGTGTGCAATTACTGTTGCTGCTTCTGCTGACGTCCCCATCTTTAATGTGGACGTTAGCAACATCCCAAACCTTTTGAATGACACGTGGGACGCCCAATCATCGATCATTTTCACGGGAACTTTCCTGTTCTAATTTGTAGATGCAGGAGCCATGGGTGTGTGTTCTATGCAAGCCATTGATTTGATACCCCCATCATGGATGGACCATTCATAGAATATCCTCTCAACTAGTCAACTTTAACCTTCCCATTGTTAGCATGCAAATACGTGGTTAAAAAGCAATGCACAAACAAGGCACATTCAATGGAGGAAAGATCAAAGATTTGATGGCCAGGGTCTTTCAATATGGGAAATTTTGGGGGAATGGTCCATCCATGATGGAACTCAGCCTCATATACTTTGTTTATGATACTTAGATATTTGATGTTATCTCTCTCTCTCTCTCGAAAAATGCTTACGAGAGTTTTGGGATTATAAGTTTTTGTTTCTTAAATTCCCCCATGACCATACATAATGATGCCAAATCCAATAGAAAATCTCCATATTTTGATCCCATGGCCTTTCTATACATGCATATAAACTGACGCTTCTTGTACATATTGTATATGAGTTCCCTAGCTTGAGTATGCTGATACAAGCACTTCGCACAACTGGTATAAAGAGTGCAAACTCCATCTGATCTGTCCACACATCATCCATTTTTGCTGTATGCACTACCACGGGGCTTAAAAATCCCATATGGACTGTAAATCATGTATTTATCACAATCTTACGGTTGAATACCGATGCGCTGGCACATACATTCAGAATAGAGCCATCAGCTGATATTTAAGGACTGAAAATCACGACTTGTTGTGTCCTTGGGACCCGCAGTCATATTCTATTTGGAACTTGATCTATCAATGCATGGTGTGCTGAATGGTCTAGATGCATCCTGCATGTCTGCATGTTCTTAGTCAACGCGCCCCTAGTAATTGGGACCAGTGAATTGATTGAGTCTTTTGATGAACAGCTTGATAATTGGGGCCCACAGTTATATTCTATTTGGGACTAGATCTATCAGTGCATGGCCTGATGAACGGCCTGGATGCATCGTGGATGTTCCCCATGTTCTTAGTCTGCACAAATGGCCTAGTAATTGGGACCAATGAATTGATTGGACTGCTGTTGATGGGGAATTCCCCCAAAAACCTCCAAATTGGAACATTCTGGCCATCAAATATTTGGCCCTTTTTTCTGAACCATTATTGTATTATTTTTCTTAACAGCCTATTGTCGGCCTCTGATCAAAGGGTTGAGATCATTCAATCAAGGTGGGGGAGGTGCTGACTGAAGATTGTGCTAAAATTAAGTAGGCTTAGCAGATTTATTTTTTTATTTTTATTTTTATTTTAAATCTTTATAAAAAGGAATTTGTTGTGAGATTGAAACTTGATGTGCTTGATTTGATAGAACCTCTCCCGATGAGGAAAATGAGGATGTTTGAAGAAGTAAAGAAGTTTATGGTGGGGCTTGGGAGAGAGAACGTTCTGGTGCTGATGGTCCTTATGGTCTCTCCTTCATGTTTTTCCCTATTCTTCTACGGAGGTGGTGATTAAAGATGATATGATGGAGGTGTTGAAAGAGTTTCATGAAAGGGAGAAGTTTAATGAAGACATTAATTTTATATCGCTTGCTCCAAAACTTGATGGTGGAACCTAAAGACATTTGGATTGTTGGCCTTGAGGGAAGTATATAAAAGATTATTATGTAGTCTCAGGTAAGTTTTACTAAACAACATTCTGAGTATTGGTGTCTGAGGGCATATTGGTTGTGCCCAGAAATTATATGAAACGGGGTGTATTGGATTGTATCAGTGACAATTTTGTTTTACAAAAAATGTAAATAAAATAAAATAAAAGAAAAAGAAAAAAAGAAAAAAAGGAAAAACAATAATATATCATTTATTTGTGTTATTGGCATGTTTTCAATGGTGTGCCCGACTGTTCTTTGGTAGGAATTTTGTCTGTCTCCATGACGGCCCTTACCTGCCAAATACCGAGTTCTTAAGTCTTTGATGTCAAAATTTGGTGTTGAGAATTAGAATTTCTTTGGTTGATTTCCAATTTTTTACTATAATGGGTTTTGTTACATATTTAAGTTTTTATTCAAACATCACAGGAATCACTACAGATTATCCGGATTGGAAAATTTTGTGATTTCTATCACAAATATAGTGAATGCAATATAATGAACAATATATCGTTATAACTATATACACGTTAACCCAACTTAATCCAAGACCACAATGGAAGGGGGTTAGGCACATTTCACCGGCCCCCTAGCCAGGGGTTAGGGGCAGCACCGCCGTACCGTAGGATATATTCTAGCTTTTTTGTGTAAGAATTGTAATTGTCTGTTTAATATTAGCAATTCTAGTTGCTATATTGTTTCATAAATGAATTTTTTGAATGATTGATGTTATAAACATGACAAGTAGATAAGTTTATCTCCTCTTTGATCCATTGAATAACACTCTAATCTTGTGTTCTGATTTCCAAACCAGGCATCTAGTAAAATTGAGCCCCTACCTTTACACTTGAAACGAAGAAACTACAAGAAAAATGTGAGAAAATTTTTAAAAAGTGGCCTTTTATAGGCACATGTTTGTGTCATGATATACAGGGGGTGTATTGTGGGCGAAACAGCCCATGTTAGCAGATACACTGATACACCTACCAATTTTGGAGTGGCTCATTTCACTCTTGTTTCATGTATCGGAACGGGCCCATACAATATCGATATTTGGAACCTTGACTGGACATTATCGCTTCTTACCCAAGGGAACTTTCTTTGGCGGTTTTCAAATTCTTGATTCCATTCTAGTAACCAGTGAATACATTCACTCTAAAGAAGATAGCAAGGTGCTGGCAATTTTATATAAAATTGATAGGGAGAAAGCCTATGATCATGTCATCAATTGGCCTTTCTTCCTTCTTTAGAGGATGAATTTTAAAGAAAAGTGGAGGCAATAGATAAAAAGAGTTTATTTTTCACTTGCTCCTCAATCTTGACAATGGCTCTTTCTTTGGGTACTGAAGTAGCTCTTGGGGGCTCCGGCGACCCTACGGCTCTTTCCTCACCTGTTCACGATCATGGTGGAAGGTCAAAGCAGGTTACTTGTGACTCTTTCCTCACCTCTTCACGATCATGGCAGAAGGTCAAAGCAGGTTACTTTTTAATGCTGAGGCTTGTAGTTTTTTACTAGGCTTTGTGGTGGGTTATCATGAAGCAAGTATTTCTCATCTCTAGTTTCTGGATGATACCTTGGTGATGTATCATGCATTGGAATCCCAGGTTGACAACCTGAGAAGTATTTTGAGATGCTTTGCAGCGGTTTCTGGGCTTCACATCAATCCTAGCAAAAGTAGTGTGGTTGGTATTGCCATTGACCAAAGAAGGCTGATTGATCTTGCTAAAAATATGGGGGGTGCAAATCTGAGGAATTTCCAAGCAAGCTGGGGGGCAATGAGAAAATGATACTGTTCAGGAATTGGGTCATGGAAAGATTTGAGATGAAAATAGCTACACGGAAATGTAGCTTAGACTTGAAAGACTAGATGCAGGACATGCGGCTTAGACTTGAAAGACTAGATGCGGTATACAACGCACCCTACTGGCACCTAACCATGTCTGTGGTTAAGCACCATTAACTCATCTTGCGGCTCCTCTCTTAGCTAGAGCATCAGCCATGTCATTTGCTTCTCTGTTGGAATAGGAGAAAGTGATTTGGATGACTCAAACCAGGTCTCAAACCTCCTCAAGCATGTCAGGCACATTCCATGGGCATTTCCCTGTAGTAAGCCACCTGAGTACATTTTTGGAATCACCCTCCACAATTGCAAGGATGAGATTATATTTGGCCAACAGCTTCAATACCTGCAAGAATGCAGCCAAATCCGTGTAATTTGAGTCTTGAACACCAACGGCCCAGAGAATTCTTTGAGGGGAGCACCATGATGATCCCGAATGCGCCTGCCTATTCCCGTATACCCAGCCATTCAAATTGGCTTGGTCCACTGAATTCTATTGCTATCTGTTGCTTGGTGGCCACATTACATTTACAGAAGCAGCTCTTTCTAACCTCTCTATTTATTTCATTTCTCTTTTCAGGATCTTAGCTTCAACGGCTAAGAAACTTGAAAAGATTCGAGAGATTTTCTATGAGAAGGGAAACACGATAGACAAAAATATTGCTTTTATTAAGTGGAGGGGCATGCAAAAAGGTAATAAAGAGGCAGATTTGAGTTGGGAGGATAAGGGAAAGGAAACGTAGTCTTCTTTGCAAATGGTGGTGGATATTTTGAGAAGAAATACTTGCTCAAAATTTTTGAGAATAAGTAAATGCCATGTGGAGATAAAATATTGCAAGAGAATTTGGGAGATCAGTAGGGGTTGGATCAGGTGGCGGAGATGGGGAAAAAGGTTCATAGTTTGGAAAAACATTTGTAAGGTTGGGCATATTCAAAAAGAGTGGGGAGGTCCCTAAAGAAGGCATTATATTTAAAGGAAGGAAGGATGATAAGGTGATGTTTGGGAAGACAGTGGTAGGAGAGAATTTTTATTGCTTTGGTGAGTCCAAGAATTCTCTCATCAAATAATGCTATGAAATTTGCTGGTTTGGGAGGCATTGGTGTTAAAGACGAAAAGGTGGGAGACTTATGTCAAACCGATGTAAATGTTATATGATCTCTGTCTTGTAAGGGGGGAAGGATAGGAACGTGTGGATATGGAATCTGGTGGGGATTTCTCTTTTATATATATATATATATATATATATAGACACAGAGAGAGAGAGAGAGAGGGGAATGCTCACGTGTGCACCAATTCTCATGTTCTGAAAAAGTTCTCACGAGTTATCGTGAGAACTTTTTAAGAACTCATCACACGTGATGTGGGCCCAAAATTTGAACCGTCCATGTGATGCAGCACCCCATAAAACCCCCAACGCCTAACTTTTAACCTTGGGCCATGGAAAAAGAGAGACAAATCAAGGGAGGAAACAGTTTCCTTTTTCCATGGCCCACCAAAATTTTGGATCAGAGTGCAAGTTGGGCCCTGGGGGTTTCACAGGGTACTACATTACATGGACGGTTCAGATTTTGGGCCCACATCACGTGTGATGAGTTCTGAAAAAATTCTCATGACTTCTTGTGAGAACTGGTGCGCAGGCGAGCATTCCTCTAAATATATATCATGTTTTAACAGTAGGCATTAGATCTTCTCCTGCCATGTTGTGGAGTTTGCTAGTTTCACCTTTCTTTGGACAGCTAAGGCTGACAAAGTTCTAAATAGAGGTAATGGTTCACCACTTATTTGTCCATTGTGATGCAGCATGGAAAATATGGGGATATTTCTTATTTCTCTTCAAAATGGCTTGGACCTTTCAATGAGAGCTGTGATGTGTTGAACAAGGTGGGTGCAGGCCTGTTTAAAGCTAGGGGAAGGATACTTTGGCGAATGCTCCCCTTTTCCATTCATTGGGAAATTTGAAGGAGAGAATAAGTAGATCTTTAATGATAAGAAGGCCCCTATATCGAAAGCCATCGTATGTGTTATCATGGAGATTATGATGATGAGATTTTGAGTTTATTATTATTGTTGTTGTTGTTGTTATTGTTATTGTTATTGTTTGTTTGTTTGTCGTCGTCGTCGTTGTCGTCGTTTGAAGGGAATTAGAAAGAATATTTTCGTAGTTCTAATAGAAACAAATTACTAGTGGTTTAAACTAACAAATAGTTGGTTATCGAAACATTGAAAATCATCTTAAGAAATAGTAGTTTTTGTGAACATCACTGATTTTGTTAAAACATTAGAACCATGCAAAAGTACAACAAAGCTTGTGCTTTTTTGTCATATGGGTCATGGTACCAACAATCAAAAATGAACAGGAATGTAAAGAGAGCACGGCACTTTTCACTGACATTACTATTGCACTTTGTCCGTACAAATTTTGAAGTGTCCCCAAGTATCGGCATGACAAAATCATAGAAAGTAGTAGTGTCCAGGCCAGGAGTCCTTGAGTTTCCCTGAGTGTCAGCACACAAAATTCTAGAGAGTAGAAGTGTTCAGGTAACACTGCTCCCTAGGCCTTTTTGGTGAAGCGGTTCTCTGTGGCTATGTTTATTTATTGTTATTTTTCACTTCCCTACTGACTGAATACATTGGAGCATCTGGAGATAGAAATAATTGTCCTAAGTAGTAATTATTCTAATTTACAAACATAAAATTCAGTTTCATCTTTGGTGCTACATTAGCATGTGAGTGGCATTTGGTTAACATACCAGTGGGGTCCCTGCTATTCTGTGCTGCCAACTACTGGAGCACATCCTTACCACTTTTGGTCTGATGGTGGTACATTTGTGTGCCTTCCTGCCTAGCAGTTTGCCTGGCAACTGCCCTCCACAACCCTACCTCTTGCTTGCCCTTGGGGGGTTTATGCGATAGTTGGGCTAGGGGTCAATATTGCATGGGGCTGTGCTGGCATGTGACTGTCTATGGGAGCCTCTACCATGGCCGGTTCTTAGTGCCTAGCTAAAAGAGGAAGATTGGTGTCTGGTTGGTGGCCAATCGCAAATTTTTTATTTTTTATTTTTTTAATTATCTTCTATGTAACATCTGACCCCAAATTGGTGGGAGAAAGATCAAGATGGTGGCAATGGTGACAGCAGTGATGATGATGATGTGGATAGAGAGGTGAATGATTTACTGATATTCTGTTTAGAGAAGTCTTTCATTCTTATTTATGTATTGGGAACTATTTCCCTCTTTCTCGAGGTTTTTTCTCCTCATTTTTGAATAAATTTTGTTATTTTTCCAAAGAAAAAAATCGATCAGGAAGATTTTTGTTGAGTGTTGTATCCAAGCTGGGTTCATCAGTTCAACAGTCTGGATCAATGGAAGTTGTGTTCCACTTAGACAGAGATGTACCAGGACTTCATGTCATGATGCATCAGAGTCTAATAATTCCTCTCTTCTTGAAGTTGCAGTACACATTCAAAATTTGCTACAGTCACCTCCCACTCTCACCAATTTCAATTAACTGTACCATGAACCTTCAGCTGGACCTTAGTAAATTTTATTTTATCAGTTTAATAGATTCCTATTGAAAAAAAGGACAGAAAAAAAGAAATACATCCATCTCAGATCCTGCTAGACAAAATAGGTGCTAAAACGCCGACTCGTTAAAAACCAACCTGGAAATCCCCTTTTGAGAAGTGCTTCTAAACGGGCCCTTACTGTCACTCTCAAGAACAGTATATGAGATTTTCACCTCATATGGTTGTTCATTCAATTCTTTTGAAGTAATTGAATCCTTTTCCTTGTTAAAACTCAATTAGCAGTACCCCTCGAGTCCACATCTTCCCATACTACGAGTAAGTGTTAATAATAATAATCATGAAAAAAAGAAGAAGTCCGAGTAATGCTTCTCTCCATCAGAACATTTATTCATGTCATGTAGTTTTCAAATCTGCAGTATACAAATATTACCTCTGAATGAGTTGCTTGTCTATTCCTTATATTGAAAAAAGAAAGCCGCTTGTCTATGTAGCTTTTGCACTTCATTTTCACATGTAAGATCCATATGAATTCCCAACGTATGTGATGAAAAAAATCTAGCTTTTGTCCAAAATGAATCTCATGCTTGGTGCTTTGGGTGGACTCTAATTAAAAAGTGACAGAGGATGATATGCCGAAAAATGACTAATGAAAAAATAGCAAATTCTAATTAACTGAGCATATTACAACTTTCATTAAACATGTATATTATGAAGATAGTAAATTTGAGTTATTTTCTTTAGTTTTTTTCAAGAAGGTCAACCAATCAATCCCAAACAAGTAAGTGAGGTAATACGCGCATGGCACCTAATTCGGGAGAAAGTGGTAACTTTGAGATTATAAAGCATGCCTCTGTTCATAATTACAATGGGCATGATGACATGCAATCTGATTCATCATCCTTGGCTTATTCGACTGAGGATTCAGAAGAGGCATCTCCGCGGGCTAGAGTTCAAGGTATGGAAAAGATCGCATCCTCTTTGTGTAACCTGGCATCAGCAATGGTTGATGTGGCGGAAAACATGGGTGGAGGCTGCTCCATGAATAGAATGAAGACTTTGGTTGAAGAGTTGAAGAAAATTCCGGATCTCACCACACCACAGTTTCTCAAGGCGTGTATTCTTCTAGCCAAAGAGAAAAACCTGGGAGCTATGTTCTTGGTCATGGGCAAGGATATGAAGCGCAAGTGGTTGTTGTGGAATCTTGAGAGGGTTTGAGCATTCGTTGCTGTGTTTGTTTCGTTTTGGTTGATGATGATATAACCATCGAATGGTTTGGATATTTTGTTGGTTGGGCACATCTCATCACCACCCAATGCTTTTGGATATTTTGTTCTGAAACTTGTGTGGTTGGGCACATGGAAAACCTTATGTGTATGGCTCTATCTTTTTGTAATGGTGTTGTTATGTGGATGGAAACATGGTGAATATTTTGTTCAGAAACTCTTGTGGTTGGGCACATGGAAACCTAATGCGTATGGCTCCTTTTTGTAATGGTGTTGCTATGTGGATGGAAATGACCCGCATGAGGTTTGGGTGAATGGCTAACATCGTGGGTTTGCTCCCTATAGACACGAGTTTGATTCCCTCCCCGGGATTACCCGATGCACGTGGTTTGCCGGTGATTGCGTGTATTTGCGGGATTAATGTCACCTTAAAATGGGGCGGGGACACCCTATCGTCATAAAAAAATGTGGATGGAAGTGTTTTTTTGACTAAGTGATTTTTGTTTTTGTTTTGTTTTGTTTTGTTTTTTTTTGTTTTTTTTTTTAATTTTTTTTTTTTTTTAATAAATTGGCCTACTAGGCTTGTATGTGATTGAAAGGGGACTCCTATTTTAGTTCAGCACCATTTAAAAAATGGTGGTCTCTTCAACCTTATAAATGACCTTAGTTGCACTGCAATCTAGATCTCCCAAGAGCATAACCCAAAAATTACACTGAAGAGATGGTATTAACTATCTGTTTTCCCCTTTGAATTTGAACCACCTATTTTACTTTTTATCATCCATTTGGTAGTCATTAATTGGATGGTTAGGATTGCTTGATCAGTGCGATTTTAGTGATTTGATACATTCAGAACGTGAACCACAATTTGGATGGTCTGGATAGTTGTACTTAATTAGTTGCACCATTTTCAAAATAGGGAGGAACCATCACAGGACTCGAAACTAGGATTTTCCCTCCAGCTTGATGGTCTCCCATACATTATTAAGAAAAAAACATCAATGTTTTGGTTTTGTAATTGATTGTCACTGGTTTAACCATGCTACTGGTTTTAGTTGCATGCCCATTTTCCCAGGTTTATCAATGTGACTGGTTATGAATCAGATGACCTTGATGCCATTCATCCCGGTCGACTCAGACTCAGGACCCAATCTGGTTTCGATACCATAGGTGGTCAGGCTGATTCAGCCTGAGTTGACTCAGGCAGTCCCAACTCAACTCAAGACTAAACGAGTTGGTCCAAGTGGTGGAGTCTATAATGTGATTGGTTATGTGAATGAATGGATGTGATTGGTTATATGCATTGTGAAAGAAGAATGCATTTAACAATGTGATTGATCATGTGATTTAGGGCCCGTTTGGATCTTATGTTGCTTAAGATAAGCTACTTAGGGGCCCGGTTGGATACCACCAAGTAAGTTACGTTTTCTACTTACAGCAGTATATTAGTGACTTGTTTCAGATAACTAAATATCATTTCAGTTAAATATTTTCTTTTAGCTTTTCTACTTTTCATAAGTTGCTGAAGAGGGGCACAAGGCGAGATGAAAGAAGGGAGAAGCTAATAAGTATGTTGTTTATCAAACATACTTATCTTCTTAATAAGTAGAAACTAAGCTGATAAGTCTGTTGTTTACCAAACATATTTATCTTCTTAATAAGTAGAAACTAAGCAGATAAGTATGTTGTTTACCATACATACTTATCTTCTTAACAAGTAAAAACTAAGATAATCTACTTATGGCATAAGTAGCTTATCTTAAGCAACTTACGATCCAAACATCCCCTTATTCCACAAGTAGCTTATCTTAGTTTCTACTTACTAAGAAGATTAGTGTGTTTGGTAAAAAACATACTTACTAAAGAATATTGTTCTTTATTCTAAATGCATGAATTTTACATGGTCAATCTTACAAATGCATGGACTGAGTGCAATTAGCATTTCTTCCATTGTTATAGTTAAAATAAGTGTTTAACATATGCAAAGATATAAGAATCTGAGTCAATCATCATTATTATGATCCTGACAATACGAGCCTTATTCCAATTATTTAGGGTCAACTACATAAATCCTGTTTCATCATCCACTCTATCAAGGATTAGACTTTCAATTAAACATAGTTCATCAAATCATTCTTTATTATCTCTATCTATGTCTTTTCGAATCCTCTTATCATATTAGAGCCTTTAACTTGTACCAACTTATTCCTAAGAGATGCTACTCTTATCTCCATTGTACTTGGTCAAGCCATCTAAGTTTATTGCCCGTCATCTTACTATATATTGGTACTACTCCGAAGTTTTCTTGAATACTGAATATCATTTATCATTCCAATATCTTTCTTTCAACTACACTCATTCTATTGAACTTTTAAATATTTCCTCATTCCACGGTGATATTTTAAACAAATTCTCTAATTACACTAGTAAATTATTGAAAATGGATAATTATTATAATTTTCTTTACTTGAACGCATCGACTACATTTGGATGATATAATGCTATTGCTATCCGCGTTGGTTTTACCAAGCATCACAGTAAAATAAATAAATTTTTTAATGTAAAATTATAATAATTACAATGTTTTTTTTTTACCTGTCTTCTATCTTAAAATGATAGTGATAGCTCCTTCTACATTACACATCTATTTACTTTGCACTACACATGAAATTGAAAAAAAATTAAACACGCTCTAATGAGTATTGCATTATTACCCTTGAAAAATCAAAATACTTGAAAATGTTCAATTGTTTTTTATTTAATTAAAAAAAGAACGAATCAAAAAGCTCCAAACAAGTGACACGGATTTAAAATTAAATAAAAAATAGGTAGCAAAACCCCAAAATCTTCCATGGTAGCTTTGAACAATATTCATGAGTTTTCAATTTGCCAAGTGGGACCAATATTTATTAATCCGGACCATTGGTATGTTGCTTCCAACCCCAGATTGGCCATCCCAACAACGAATTGCAGTACACTTGGCTTTTCAGTTGAGTGGAGCCCACGGTTCTGTGATCAGGACAATTACTGCTGATTTTAAATATTGCGGATCGTCCATGCCCTAAATGTCTCCTACATTGAAATATTCCATCCACTACTTGGACTTCCAGATGAATATGGACGCTGCTGTGTTCTCTTCTCCACAAATAGACCATAAACCAAAGGTTAGGATTGTCCTGTTGAGAAGGTATCGGACGCATGATACATCCAAGGTAGGACCCAACATTCAAACGGTTTCGATTGCGAGACCACGGGCCCACTTATCAGAATCAAAGACCCAAACATTCAAACGGTGCAAAGTCTCCCTATTCATATGGGATAACTTCCCATGGTTTTGTATTAGTTATAGTGTTTTTGTATTGTAATTCCTGCAAAAGACCCAAATCAATCTGCGATCCACCGTCCATCACATTGTAGGTGATCGGGGCATACATCCAAAGTTCATCATAGCTCAGCATCTGTAAATATCAAAACAGGAAGGTTGGGTCCTTACTCTTACTCCGGTGGTAGGCTCCCAGGAGTTTCAACACCTGTTGAGGGTTCGAGTACCCATAGGTGGTGAAATTCCACTACGGCGTGAGTGTGTGGTGGTGTGCGTGCGTGTGTTAAAAAAAAAAAAAAAAATCAACACAGGAAGGTTTTCAGAAGCTGTGAGTTCATTCTTAGTACACGTGGAATACATGTATTAGATC
This sequence comes from Magnolia sinica, assembly GCF_029962835.1. Lineage (NCBI taxonomy): Eukaryota > Viridiplantae > Streptophyta > Magnoliopsida > Magnoliales > Magnoliaceae > Magnolia > Magnolia sinica. Next base: position 88,983,922 of record NC_080575.1, read on the forward strand.
CTGACCATTCATCTGTGGGGCAATACCATAGATGGGCCATATAGCAAAACTCACACGGGTCAAATGATTCTAGCTAATTAGTGGTTGTAATATTGTATGAACAGTGGTTGTAACGCTACATGGTGGGATCCCATAAGAACAATAGTAAATCTTTCATTGTAGGTTGGATCTGCCAATCTTGGGCTTATTGGAAACATAATGCAACAATCTTTCAAATTGGATTAAAATCATCTCATTTGCATACTGTCCGACTTTTAAAAAATGGGCTTAAAGTTTATCATGTTGTTTATAGTTTTCTACTATCACTGAATTTTTTTAAAAAAAGAAGTTTATAACTCACTGCAGGTCAAATCCAGATAATCTTGAAATTGTTAGAAAGATAATTCGATGACCTTTCAAATATAACTAAAATTATCTCACTTGGACACTAAACTTTTTAAAAATTTGTCTAAAGTTAATCTTATATTTACTTTCATTTTTTTAAGTGAAATTTTTTGCTATTCTTTTTCTTTCCTTCTATTTGTTTATTGACCAATTTAAGCTTAATCTTTTAATGAAAGAAGAGCTTATATTTTAAAAGTAAATTTTTTATAATATTTTTATCATTTCATTTCTAATCATCTTCTTCTCACTTAAGTTTAGAACTTATTTTTCTAAGGTGAAAGTTTTTGTTAGAGAAAATAGTCGGAAGTATGAAATATTATTAGAGATTAATAAATAAGTAAGAAAGATCACCTAAATGTGGTGATAAAAAAAAGATATAGATGGAAAACAGTGATAAAAGAAAATGATATAGAGAAGAAAATCAAGAGACATTCTCGTAAAAAAATAAATTTAAAAACCACTTTTAATTTTTATTTTTTTTTAAGTAAGCTTTTTTTTTGAAAGGGGGTGCTATTTTTAGTTTTCCAGCATACTAAGGTTATTTAGGAAAAAAGCTCTCTAATTTTTTAGTAAAGATAATTACTAAATAATAATAAAATACTTTTTTTTTTTCCTGCATGTGTGGTAGTGGATGCTTTTTTAGACATAACCAGTCGCACATATCGTACTAATCCAACAGATGGATTATTAAATGGCTTAAAAATTCGATTATGGCCACGATTAGTCTACGTAATACAGTTTAAGAATATGATTTGTTTTAAGGATCGAGGCTTGCACGAAAGGATCAATCAAACCGTTGATTAACTAAATAGTCGATTATTTAAGTCCCGAAGATAAGGTTAGGCCGTTAAAATATATATATTTAAAAAAAAAAACCTCTCGGCATGCAGTTGATTCCTTTTCATCTGGGATTTCTAGCCGTGTCGCGGAGAAAGTGCCGGCATTGTCATGGACGGTGAGGATGTGGAGTTGGTTTTAATTTTTATAATCACGCTTCGCAATTTTATGATCTTGTCATTGGGTGGCCCGATGTACATGTGTGGCCTATCTGACAAGCGGATTGGCCTCGTTTTCATGAGAAGCGATATTTGTGGTGCGGAAGATCTTTTGGATGGCTCAGATGGCGTGTACGTGTGACAATGGCTTAGAAAGACAGTGTTGTATGTAAAAGTTCTAATACAAAGAGTGTATTGGCTTACACAGGCAGTCAATAGAGTACAAAGTGATGATTAATGAGCAGTCAACCGTAGGCAAAGGGGCACATGATTCCTACGTGTGATACTTCATGATAGATAATAATCTCGTAACATATGTGCTTGAAGCTGAATTAAAGGACACGCAGCAGATGTGTGTGAGGTGTTGAAGCTGTACAGTGGCAGGCACAAGACACATTGACACATTTGACAAATGCAAGCACTTGAAGCTAGATGGCAAAACCTCGGTGGACATTGAAACAATTGGTACATGTAGCATAGTGGAGCAATTAGAGATGGACAATGGCACATTGGTGCATTTAAGGGTGGTTTTGCACATTTTTTGGCATCAAAAGATGATTAGTGGTACATGTAGCACATTAGCACCTGTGAGGCACAAGAGAAGACGGACAGTGGCACATTCGCACGGGGAATAACGAAAGACGGGGATAGCTCATTAATGTGAAGCTATCGACCATAAGTCCATATTCCTTTACACTGGTGGGAAAATAAATTTGTTCATTTACTAACAACGAAGATTTGATATATTTCTTGCTGGAAGTATCCCTGATCCCACTGATAATGAGTGGGACCAAATAATTCAATCGGGGTAGTTGCTGAACCATACCACATAGTTCCAGCAACAACGAAAGCTGCAAAAAAGACAGCAGCGATACTCCTGGAAAGGACCGGGAAAAGATGTTTCCCACAACAGAATAGTTCGTTTCATGGGGAAACAATGTTTCCTTTTCTTTCCATGAAGCCAAACAGTTACCAAGATAAAATGCTTTTCCCCCATTTCTGAAATATATATTTCTATGCATTGTTGCTGCTTGGGGCATGCTTTTTCTTACCATTGCAGAAACGGATATGTCCATAAAACCATATCCATAAAACCTTCTTCGAACATAAAAAAAGAGTATAAAAATCAAGAATTTATATCATCGCAGTAACAAAAAAAATAGAAACTCTCTAAAGCAAAAAATATCATCGCCAACCAACAAACATGCTCTTGCAAATTGCAAATTCTACACCTTTATCCTCAAAGGTCTTGCACGCTCAAACCTGCAGAATAACATAACAGCACCAGTTATGCCAAACTCCAACGAATAAAGCAAGCAAGAAATCAGCATGTCGGCAAAATAGCCCTTGCCTTTTGATATATAATTAGAAGGTGAAACACATGACTTTTGAGACGAGTGCAAATTACCAATAATTATTATACAATTTACATCCTGGGACCTTTTTTCAGAAAGGTTTTTATAAAGCCACCTCATTGATTTCACCAAGACACCTGATCTCATTTTGGGACCATGACTTCCAGACAACGAATTCGGTGACTAAGTCGTTCTGATTTGAATTAATATATAACGAAGGTATTGGGTACAAATTCATGGTACATGTGTATCAACTGGCATCTCTGCCGAGTATTAAATGATTCTCAGAAAAACCTATTGCCATTTCTCTCTAGAGCACACCCCCTCTGTCATGTATCACAATGGACTGGTATCCTATGCAACACCTATTTTATAGGGATGCTAAAACATCCAAGCTATGTTGGCCCATGTTGCCTAGGTCTCATCCACATCGTCCATCAGGCATGCTCCTAAATGATAGGCTTTGGGGCAAGAAGTCAGCCAGATATAGAACTCAGGTGGGCCAGACCTCAGGGAAAGATGGGGATGGAACACAAACCATAGGTTTATATATGGGGCCCCTATGGTGTGCATCTTTCATCAAACCTGTTCATTAGGCGTGGCTCACAATGATGAAGGGAAGAGGAAGATACAAAATCAGCCTGATCCAAAACTCAGGTGGGCCACACCGCATGAAATTGGAGATTTTATGCACAGCTTTAACACTTCTACTATTGGTGTAGCCAATGTGAGTATTTATTTAGGATGATCTCTTGCATGCATTGTTCGAAGTATCCCAATATTATCTATATCTCCAGCACAGCAATACCAATAACACTGGTAGTATCAGAAATTCCAACTATCAGCGATGTATCGCTAAGAATCGCCAATGTATCGATATCACCAAAATTTTCAACTGTTAATTCCAGGTGTTGCTTGTATTGCCAATGTATCGATATTACCAATATTTTCCAACTGTAAATTCCAAGTGTCACTTGTATCACCAGTGTATTGGCAATATTTCAATAATATTGCTAATGTATCGATATCGCCAAGAATTTATTTATCAAAAAATAAAATCCATTTCAATTTTTTTAATGGGCGCATAGTTGTATGCAGCGTTCAATTTGTCGACGATAATATTGATAATGTTGCTATTTTATCGTTATCACAATATGAGCGATATTGAGACCACAATCATTCGTTTCCTTTCCAATTGATGATGATTGTTGGTGAAATATCGTGTTGTCAAATATTCTGAAATATTGATGGATGTTTAGATCAAAAGTTGGACGGATAGAAGGATATATGAGCTGAGATGGTTGGACTGATTTCTTACGGCACAAGATCCCATTATATAGAAACTTATTATGTATGCATTCTGTTTGCAATTTTTTTTATTCCTAAATATGTAAATATGTATATTTTAGCATCTTCTAAAGTTTCACTGAAAAATTCCACCGTTTTCTCCATGCTTCCCCACATTTCCGGTTGTTGGCGATATTGATATTGTTTCCGTATCCCCCGCCAACGAAACTTGTAGCGATAACAATGTTTGTGTGTACGGTGAACCTAAGCATTCTCATATGATGGACGGAATGGATTTCACATATACATCATGATGTGCCACACACGGCTACAGTGTTTTCTGTGCTGCACAAAACAGGTGTTGCAAATGATTCAGTTCCCCTATGTGGAGTGGTTGCCCCTTGACACCCACCACGTGATGATCCAGGCTTTTCACCTAGAAGACATAATGATGGATGGGCAGTATGGAAAATCCCTCTAACTACTAATCCTTGTGCGTGCGATGGAATACGGACCATTGTGTCTAACCTCTTCAAGGACGAAGGATCTTTGAAGAGTGAGATTATGTATGCACATCTTCAGTGGGACCTTCTTGACAATGGGTTGGATTATCATGTGGTGGGGGTGGTAAGGGTTGGGCTGCACAAGCGAGCCTCTGGCATTTCTGGTCCATAGACGTATACTAGCAAGCATGGTGAATGGAAAATGTGCACATGCCCACCTGACTACATGGAATTCAGGTAATGGCAATTGTAGCTCCATTGTACAAAGACATGTACCAAAAATCATATTAATTGGGCAATCCAATTGTTCCCGTGAATGTGGACCTATGACCATTTTCTTCAACTATCCATAACAAGGACAATGGTTGGGTGCGGAGGATTTTCTGATCATAGAAACTTTTTGGTCATGTCCCGTACATGGAAATGACCATTAATTTGACTGTGTCTAGATTGAATGCATGAGTATGCCATGTGCACAGCACAGCACATTGGTGCATGTTTACTGCACCACAAGTCCAGAAGAATAGGGTATTATATTTATCAACAAGATACTTATGAATGCAGTAATCTGTGTTAGATAAAGCATAAGAACATTAAGGTAGATCACATTGCATTGGGTCAGGGCATTGTTGGGCCAGCCTCAGGAGAATACCAAATCTCACATGTGCCCCAATTATGGTATGAATTTATAAGTAAGAGCCCTCTAATTTTTAATACTTGCATTCTTGTTGGAAGGGCAGTTTCATGATTATCAAAAAATAATCCATTCAATCAAACTATCATTAGAGAAATTTAATGGTAGGTACATTAATGAAAATTAATTAGGTAGCTCAGTGAAAAACTTTTTAGAAACGGTACTGGGAAGTTGAACCAAAATAACTAGGTGGTAGTTCGAAAAAATAGAAGCATGGATATATCGAAGGCAGCAAGGTTTACAAGGTAAGACATCCAGGGACTAAATTGGGGCCTGCTATCTAGACGGTGTCTTTTGATTATGTATATGTACGTGCAATTTCTGAATACCTGCGGATTATCTGTCACACTGCCAGAGTATTGAAAGTTTTTTAAAAGTAAAATCACTATCAACTAGTATGTGTTCTCTCAGTTAGTTGAGCACGTAGAGACTGCGAGTTATCCAGGGTTCAGTATGCTTTATAGAGCAATAATTAATACTGGAGTAATGGCTTAACTGGTCGAATAGTATCAAATTAACTCCTTTTATTATTTTCCATGAATTATCAAAAAAAATTATGACCCTCGATAGAGTGGAATGGCAGAACAGGATTTATGTAGCCAGCCCCAATTAATTGGGATAAGCCTTAGATGATGATGAAGAATTACCGAAAGTAGAGAGAGCACATCTGACCTTTCCTTTTTTATTGCATTTCCGAAGAAGAAAGAATTATAGCAGGCAGAACAAAAAACCGGTGGAGAAAGCTAAGTTAATGGATGGTATTGACTGACCTGGAGGAAGAGACTGTTTCAATTTGTCAGCCTTCTCCGAGTCAAACACACAAAGGGTGTACAGATATTTGGAGCATCTGACCTTGAATTTGACCACATCCTTACTCCTTTTGATCTTCACGGACCGTGCATCTTTCCTTCTTGCTGTGAGAAGGAAATCCTTTATCTCATGTATCTGCTTTGGCTGTTCATTACAACAACACAAAACATGGTTATTTGATGCAAGGTAAACATAATGATCTGGAATACGTATAAAAGCTGCTGATCAGTTATTGTAAATAAAACTACACAAAGAAATAGCAGCTAGAGGATCCTAGTAAAAGCAGTCCAAGCCTAATGTAGTCATGTTACAGCTAGGAGATCCCAGTAAAATCAGTGCAAATACAGTTATTTTCCATTTATTTATAATGAGTGGATTCTCTTCTATTTTGAAGTCGAACATTTTCTCTGAGAGAGAGAGCATGGAAGAGGGATCTCTCCCCCTCTTTTTGTGAAAGCATATGAAAGTGGTAGCTATTTGATATTTGATACTCCAAGTCTCCAACTGAGAATGATGGTTCGCACGCACTTAGAAATTGCGGATGTGACCAACAATTAGCTCAAACAAAACCGTCCAAACTGTTGGACCCAGCCACTGTAGATAGGTCATAATCCAAAAAAATCAGATCAATGGGAGAGAGAGTACATGGAAGGATCTCCCTCCTTTTTGTGGAAGCATGTGAAAGAAGGGTAGTTATTTGGTACTCTGGCTGAGACTGATGGTTGAGATGCATGTGCTTAGAAGTTACACATGTGACTTACATTAGCTGAAACTAAACTGTTTGAATGTGACTCATTTTAGATAGGTAATGATCCAAAATCAGATCGATTGAAATGCACTGAACTCTGATCAATGGACAGAGGCTTCGTTCCAATCAATCATTAAATGTCAACCAATCTTTTTATTACAAAATTGGCTTAGTGTAACTTTTGGCTTATGATCCATCTAAATAAAGCCGGAGATTTGGGCATTTTAATTTGAGTGCTTTGTATGCCACATACATAATCTCTTCGTGGCTGCACATTGACCACCAAAGAATCGAAGTTTTTCTCATAAAAAAGAGGGGGCAGGGTTTCCATCCCTTGAAATCACTATTTTGTCAGCCTGCTGGGAGTGACAATGGCTACAGCCAACAAAACCATCATCCCTCACTCTGATCTCTCACTAAGTCCCATCGTCTCTCATCTTTGTCTCATCTCTTGCTCTACGTATGATGTTGAGGAACATGTGCATGAAGCAATGCTGAAAGACCACGATTGGAATGCCATGAACAAGTGTGACTGATGCAAGACAATTAACTACTTGCTCTAAAAGCTCGAACTGGTAGAGCATGGCGAATTAATCCCTTTATCTCATAGCCCAGGCCCCAAATCCATGGGTTAGGTCCTCGGCCGAACCCTCCTCGTGGGCCCCAAATCCATAGGTTCTGCCCTGCACGAGCCACCCGTCTCACATGGGCCCCAAATCCATAGGTTTTATGGGCCACCCACCCCGAGTGTGCCCCTGCATCCCATGGGCCACCCCACTCAAGCCCGGTGTGAAAATGCCCCCGCATTAATCACACCCGGTGAAGAGTCTCAAACATGAGACCTCCCGCTCTGATACCAATTTGATACAGGACAATTAACCACTTGCTTTAAAAGCTCGAACTGATAGAGCATGGCGAATCAATCCCATTATCTTATAGCCCAGGCCCCAAATCCATGGGTTCTACGGGCCGCCCGCCCCGAGTGTGCCCCTGCATCCCACAGGCCACTCCACTCGAGCCCAGTGTGAAAATACCCCCGCATTAACGACCAGTCAACAACTTCGGGTTCAACAAGGGACGCCTTGTTGCAATCGTCCCACATCCCACACGTGCACGCTCCGCACGTGAACAAGAAAAGGACCACCTTTTTTTAGCCATCATCACTTTCCTTTTTTTTTTTCAAATCTCTAAATTAGGAAATTTGCTCTTTCTTTCATATCTTTATTTTTTAGGCAGGGAATAATTTTAAATATTTTCTTATCTAAGTATCTTCTTATTTTAGGCATTTTCTTAATTATAGAATGCTTTGTTACTTAGGTGCTTACCAATTTCATAGCTTTTTAGATTTCATATCTTTTATTACAGATTGTAAGGTTGATTATAAATAGGACCTATGTCCTATGGAATAAGACAAGTTGATCATTTTTCTCTTTATGAAATTTTCTTCTTTTCTCTACGGTGGATGATGAAGGGAGGGAAATTGATCTCTAGTTCTAGGCCAGAAGACTGTTGAGTTTGCTCACAGTCTTGCATTTGTGATCTCTAGCATCTGACTAGAGGATTGTTGGATCTTTCCCACAATCTCTTTCTTTTCTTATTGATTTATTTGCTTTCCCTTTCGAGTTCGCATCAAATTGGTATCAGAGCAAGTTCTACTCTTGGGAAACTGGAAAAAAAAAAAAAAAGGACGTCATGGATAGGAAGATGTTCTCATGTGTCGTGCAATTATCCCTATTCGGACTCCAATGCCTTTCCATATCCATCGCGCTATTCTTATCTTAAGTTACTTCAATGATCAAGATCATCATTCATATCATCTTGAGTCATGCCTAATGGTGATTCCTTTCGACACCCCTCCCCACATGTTGGTTATCCAAAAGCATCCTATCGCATGGAAATGTCAGTGACGCCTACGAATATTTAAAAGATGCAAAAGGAGAACTTGCAGGAGGTCAAGAAGGAGCTTAAAGCAACCAAAGAAGATATTGCAAATGAATTCAAGGAACTCAAGGAGTTCGTGAGAGCTTGCTTTGAGCTCTTGATTGAACAGGAAAAGCTTTATGGGCTTCAATATGTTTTATCTAGCATTCTAAGGAATGACGTGGTTGGGGATAGTGTCGCAACTCAAAAGGAATCTTCCTTTGGATTGGTTGATGGATCGATGGTCAGATCGGAGAAAATTCAAGTAAAACCAAAAGATCAACTGATGGATGATCCTATTGAGGAGACTAAAGGTTTGGCATATATGGACGATCCGATGGTCAAAGAGTTAGATAGTGCTACAATCATATTGGCAAAATCCATAGCAGTCAACATGATAGTACCATCTCAACATCAATCAAGGTATGCAAATCGAAAACAGACTATGACGAACAGGTCACAATCGACGTCTAGAACGTGGAGGACCAACAAGAAACAAAAGAAAAGATGGTTCGTGTTTCAACACCATATTACGCACCAGCTACCCATTAGGCGTGTAGGTCTCCACCATCAACTACCAGCAAAGCCAAAGAAGACACGCTACAAACGAGGATCTTCACCGAAGATTATGACTACCAATTTAAACTCAAGGACGAGTTGTTTTCAAAGCCGGGTGGAATGATGCAACCAAATGGCCACACGTGGCGATTGATCAAGATTTAAAGAAAAGGCCCGCATCTCACGCGAGCACGCTCCGCACGTGTGCACAAGAAAATGGCCACTTTCCGTTTTTAGCTCATCTCTACTTTCCTTTTCTTTCAAATCTCTAGAGTTGGAAATTCTCTCTTTGTTTTCATATCTTTATATTACGCAAGGAAATAATTTTAGATATTTCTTATCTAAGTATCTTCTTATTTTAGGCATTTTCTTAATTAGAATGCTTTGTTATTTAGGTGTTTTTTTTTTTAATTTTCATAGATTTTTCAATTCTATAGCTTTTATTACAGATTGTAAGGTTTGATTATAAATGGAGCCTATGGCCCATGGAATAAGACAAGCTGATTAATATTCTCTTTATGAAATTTTCTTATTTTCTCTACGGTGGTTGTTGAAGGGAGGGAGAGTGGTCCCTACTTCTAGACTAGAGGACTATTGATCTTGCTCACAGTCTTGCATTTGTGATCTATAGCATTCGGCTAGAGGATTGTTGGGTCTTTTCCCACAATCTCTTTCTTTTCTTATTGATTTTTTTTTCTTTTCCTTTCGGGTTTGCATTGAATGGCCTCTTTGATCAACAGGCAATTAGAGGTTGATACGGGCTCTCTAGATACTCCTGGAAGATTTGGGAGCCTTCTTTCCATAGTTGGAGATCAAAGCTCTCCACAATATGGGTGCAACTCGGGCTGGTTGGGTTAGGTTGAGAGTTCACATGAGTCCAATCCGACTTCAAGAGGACATGACCCACAACCAGACCCGACCCAAATTCAAGCCCAAGGTGGCCAACCCGAACCCAACCCAAAATTCTCTATAGTCGACCTGAAATGACCCAAATACATCCGACTGTTCCAAACCCGACCAAATTTGCTCAACCAGAACTAGAGTTGTAGACAAACCAAGTTAGCTCGGTTAACTCGCTCGACTCAACTCAAAAAAGCTCGATTCGACTCAGTTTGAAATTGAGTTCGAGCCGAGTTGAACTGATTTTTGGAGCTCGAAAAAATTTCAAGTTGAGTTTGAGCTTGTCTGAGCTCGAATCGACTCAAATTGAACCTCAACTCGAATCAAACCAATTCGGTGACTCGGTTATTTTGATATTGATGTTGCTCACCAAGTGTTTGATGAAATGACTCAACGAAGTGTTGTTTCGGGTGCATACATTCTCCGCGGGATCGGCTAGTGGCGAAGAAGACATGGATATGAAACAAATCACTACAAATAAAAATAGGGCATGATAAAACTACCCTTATATCTTGGTTTTGAAGTTGCATATTGAGTATTTGATGAAATACCTGTAAATTATTTCTGTTGTTTTGCATATTGTGAGAAATTGAAGGTGCTCTCCATGTGTTTGAGAAAATGCCGCCCAAGCTTGAATTGGACCCAGTTGCTGACCGAATCAAGCCGAGCTGGCTAGTCAGGCTCAAGGACTGAGTCGAGCCAAGTTGAGTTGTACCAAGCTCGACTCGGTTCGACTCGTGCAATCCAAATTCAAATTGGGTAGGGAATTTTCAACTTGACTTCAGATCAGGTTGGGTTTTTTCAACCTGAAACCAACTAGAGGACCTTGCCAACCCGACCCTGACTCAGGTTGTATCAGTTGGGTTCGGGTTGACCCAAATCCAAGTTTGTAGCCCTACAACACAAAAGAACATAACTCATCAAAGTCCAAACCCATCTCTTCCTCTCTTTCAATTTCATGCATTAATTGAGAGAGTGTTAGAACCAAGATCAATCAAATTGGCACAACTATCCACTCCGATGAAACTGAGCAAGCTCAGCGCAACTTGTCAAGATACATGATTCACACATCCAGACTGTAAATCTGATTCACCCCACTATGGATGGACCATGCTCATATATCCACTAACTGGAAATTCGAAATCCAACTATCATTTGATATTTGTCAATATTGAATCAGGACCATTTATAGTTGTGATTTTAACCATCTATTTGCAAGCCACTAATTGAATGGCTTAGGAAATAGATTGTGACATTGGGAGGATTTCTGTAGCAAGATAAGTCCCAAGGAGTTTTTTTTTCCATGGGGATAAAAAATTCATCAAAATCAATACTCCATCTAATTGGAAATTCTAAATCCATGTATCATTTTATATTGCTGAGGTTAAATCTGCACCATTGTTGTATTTTGATCTAACCAGCTATTTGCAAGCAACCAATCAAAGTTAATAGTTAGATTGTCGCTTTGAGAGAGTTTCTATGGCAATATCCATTCGTGGCGGTTCCATCAAACTAAACATTCAGGATCACCAAGCTATTGACCTCAATCGTACCAACTCAGTCCCAAGGGGGATTGAACATTCATCGTGATCACTAACTCCCATCATCAACACTATCAAAACTAAACCCTAAACCCTAAGGGATCGTTTGGCATCGTGGATCTAGTATGAATTGGAATCCAAATCACAATTACCATGGAATCCATGTAAATTGGAATCCTTAAATGTGTTTGGCATTAAAATTTGTGTTTGATGTGTCGAGTGAAACCACGTCATTTTTTAAGCATGCATGAGACGGATTCTATGAATTCTCACGTGGCCCGCTGTGATGTTTATGTGAAATCCACCCTGATCACCAATGTGCTCATTTTAGCCATAGGGCCCAAAAATCAGCCTGGTCCATGTCCATGATTCAAGTGGACCACATGATTGAAAACAATATACGGGGAAACACTCACCCTCCAAATTGTTTCCCTTCGTGTGGCCATTGGAATCATGATGGGCCTGATTTTTATCCCAATGCCAAAATTTTAGCTTGCATCTCACGGTTGGAGTGGATTTCATATAATCATCACGGTGGGTCTTGAAAAAATCAAGGGTGGCTGTCCCTTTCCCAACTATTTCCCTTCATATAGCCCACTTGAATCATAGACTAGGCTGATTTTTGGCCCCTATGCCTAAAATGGGTGACGCACCTAGTGATCGGGGTGGATTTCACTAACACATCACGACAAGGCCCACTAATTCTTAAAGTTAAATTTGGATGATTTTCATGCCTAACATCAATAGTGGTAATCGGTGTTGAAATCATGTCACCTCCAAGTGATTTCAAAATAGATGAATTAGTGGTAAATTGAATACACCATGCCAAACACGATCACTTTCTTCTATTACCATCGAATAGATGTTGCAAAATGACCCCTAAGTCCACCCTTACATATCTTTGAAAACATTATCTATAATAACTCCTTCCTTAGCAAAATCCAACCAAAAAATAAACTCAAAACCTTAAGCTGTTTGGCAGCATGGATTTGGTGGTAATGACAAAAGGTGGGTCGCAATTGGTAGGGTACACAAAGTTGGTAAATGGAATCAACTTACCACCGATTCATCCGTTTTGAAATCACAAGGATGATGTGTGACTCAATGTGATGTTTAGGTGAAATCTACCGGGATCACCAGATGCATCACCCCGTTTTAGCCATAGGGCCCAAAAATCAGCCTGGTTCATGATTCAGGTGGGCCATACGAAGGGAAACGATTGGGAGAGGAATGCCCCTTATTGTTTCCAATCGTGTGGTCCACCTGAATCACAAACTGGTCTGAATTTTGGGCCCTACAGCTAAATGGGGTGACACTCCTAGTGATCGGGGTGGATCTCACATAAACATCATAGTGGGCCACATGAGAGAATTCGTAAAATCTGTCTCGTGAATGCACAATAAAATGACGTGGTTACACTCCATGTGCCAAATGCAAATTTTTTTTTCACATGGATTCCATCCATGTGCCAAACACAACTAAGGATTCCAATTCACATGGATTCCATGGTAATTGTGATTTGAATTCCAATTCATACTGAATCCATGCTGCCAAATGACCCCTAACCATAATCCTTGGTGGGTCCATCAAATCAACGTTCAGGATCACCAACCCATTGGCCTCAAACAAACTCAGTCCCAAAGAGTTTTTGTTACAATGCCCAATGCCACGTGTCAGGATTTGCTTAGTTATCAATCTTGCCGGGCTCTATCAAGTTTCCAACCCGGGGATCAAACATTCATTGAAATCACTAATGCCCATCATCAGCACCTTCAAAACTAAACCCTAGACCCTAACCTTAATTCTACCCTGCATTCAGTTCTCAAAAACCATAATCTGGAACCCCATCCCCAGGAAAACTCAACCATTAAAATAAAAAATAAAAAAAAACTCGAACCCCTAACCCTAATCCAATCTTTTAGAAATTCAAACAGATCGCAAGATAATCCACATCAAAGAAAAAAATCCAAAGATAAAGAATAAAAGAGCATACGACAAGCTTCAGATAATGAAATCTATTCTAATATCTTACAGAAAAATCAGCAAAAACAGAAAAAGAAAAAACAAACGCATTGATCGAGAAGCTAAGAGAAATTTACAGAAAAAACGCAGTAGAAAGATCCAAAATTGGAAAAATAATACCATTTTTTCTCGGGGGGATTTGCACGAGAGCTTGGATGAGTTTGGAATTCTTCTGCAGTCGCTCAACCAAAACCCTAACCCGCACAAGTGAGGCGAGACTTATATACGATACAGAAACCCTAACTCTAGACTCCTATGCTAGTTTAGCACCATTTAAATTATGGGACTCTTTAAGTATTTTTACCGCAATCCAGACCGACCAAATCCCTGAACCTGCTCTCGAAAAGGCACAAAAAATTTTGAATTGATAACCCAACATTAACCATCTGATTTTTCACTTGAATTTGGATCAATCGATAGTTTACTTCTGACCATCCATTTCCTATGCATTAATTTGATGGTTAGTGATGTTTTCGTTGTGATTTTTTATATGTACTTTCTCCACAATGGGCCCACACGATTTGGATGTTGAGGTAGCTGTGCACAAGTATCCCATATGAGGTCACCACCATTTTAAAAATGTCACAAAACTATCACAGGAGTTTTGATCCAGCGAGGTGCGTGGGAACCTGACTGTGGGGCCACCTTAATGTACGTGACTGTATCCACGCCGTCCATCTGTATTGAAAACTCATTTTTAAGGCATGATCCAAAAAATGAAGCAGATCAAATCTCATATGGACCTTAGTACGGGAAACAGTAGTAATTGACCATTAAAAATTTCTTGTGGGCCAAAAAACCTTTAGATCAAGATGATATTTACCCGATCTCTTCGTATATGTTTTTGTGACCTTCTCAATGGGTTGGATGTAGGCCACACAAAAGCTTTTGGATCAAGATGATATTTATGTGGTCTATTCATATATGTCGGGTGTGATTTTGATGATCTACTTAAGGCCTGTTTGGATTCATGTATTGTATTGTATCTGACTACTGTTTATGTATACGTTCGATCAATTTCAAAATACATCCAAATCAACATGCCATATATTAATGTTTATATAGGAGGTATTATTTGGGCAAGTATACAAATTATTCCACCTATCAATGTTTAGATACGACGTATTAGGGTTGCGTATTATATATACGTATAATATTGATAGCACTTGTATAACAGTGGAGAAGATTACATGTCTTTTGTTCTTTCTTAGGATTAAAAAAAGAAGAAGAAGAAAAAGGAAAAAAAAAAGGCACAGAATATTACATATACCTCTTTCACGATAATGGATGGTGGAGATGTGAGACTTGGCATCATGACGGTGGCGAAAATGGCCACCGAGATCTTTTCTGGAAATCTCTCCATAGCTAGAGAAAGGACAACACCACCGAAGCTGTGGCCTACCAGGATCACCCTTTTGTGGGGTGGAAGAGAAGCCATCAAATCCATCAACGGTTGAGTATAGTCGTGGAATGAGCCGATCTCGTTGATTCGCTTCGGGTGGACCCCACAAGCAGCAAGATCAATGGCTGTGACTTAGTGACCGGCTGACGTGAGCAACATCCAGAGTTTGTACTAACTCCAAGCTCCATGGCAGCCTCCATGCATTAGTACGAAATGCTCATTGCTTTCTGCGGTCATCTTTGCCGTTGTGTTTTGCCTTGTTTGAGATCATATGCCTAATCAAATTTATAAGTTAGCTTTAGGTGATGCAGACAGTTGATGTAATGGCCCAGCTATGATAGGGACGTGATCGCCTGTGGCCGTGGGCCGCGAGAAGTTCCTTTGGTCAGAAGCTATCTGGGACCCGCAGTGATAAATCCACTCCGTGCATCGGTTTCCCAAACTTAGGATGGGATAGGAATAAAAATATCAGGCAGATCCAAAACTCAAGTGGGCCACACGACAAGAAACGGAGGGGATAGAGAGAAATCAAGTCATTTCGCCCGGGAATACTGAGCATTGAAGAGACTGCACTGCACGATGCAGTGCCGTCTGAAATTACATTACCGCCCTTTGAAAATTTTGAGTCGGTGATGTATTCGCGCGTATGATAAAAGCCGGATGCAAACTCACATTCAAACACGGTACAATGGAAAAAACCACCTTTAATAGGATACAATACACCCTTATACGCGAATCCAAATAGGTAGATATATAAATAAGCTTCGCTGTCAAGGGTCCCACCCACCTCAGGTGTCTCACCTAACTCACAATAAGCATGCGGGTCTTGGACATTTTCATGGGTTATGTTTTTACATGCTCACTTGAACCCATGACCTTAGTATAGAGACCACTAAGCCAGTGTTGGTCTGGCGATCCAAATGCCACCTGCAAAAGTCAATGAACAGCTTATAATTTATATCCAAATGTCAGCTACAAAAGTCAATGAACAACTTATAATTTATCTCAAATATTGGAGTCTCTATAAAACTAGTGTTATTATTATTTTTTCTCTCTCTTCTTTCACTTCTCTCTCTCCACACATTGGTAGCACAACACCCATGTGTGATATAATGTGAGGAGAAACTACCAAAAGTTTGCTCGAGTCACTAGAGGCCACCTGCTGTGAAAGTACTTTCGACTCAAAAGTCAGGTTGTATCGACACTGGGGTCTTGGTATTGATTCCCTAGTGAGGGTGGCTAACAGTGGAGTGTGTACTGACAGTGGGGTGTGAACTAACGAGCTAACCTATTAAAAACAAATTAAAAAAGGTCAGGTTGTGTCGGTAAAGATAGAAATTTTATTATGTGAGTTGGCTTGAGTTTTTAACTAACTCAGCTGTGTAAATAAAAAGTGGGTAAGATGGATATAATAGGTGGCGTGTTTACAAAGCAAGGATCACCCAAGTATCAATGAGTCAAAATTAAAAGGTTACAACATTGCAAACTTATAGCCTCTTTAAGAATTTTAGAGTTTTTTAATTATACAAGTGAGATGTATGGTGGGTATGCACTTATGAATGGCTTACCAATGCATAGTAAATGAATTGAAATATCTAAATTATGGGTGCTTGTTTAGATGTGCCATATGATAGTTGTGATTGATGTAATTTTTCTATTTTTAGAGAGGAGAATTAATCTCTCTATTTAATTATTCTAATTGATTTACATTTCTTATATATCAATTTACTTTATTTTATTTCAATGTATAATATTGTATTCTTCTATTTAAATCTTATTTGAGGTAAAACAATATATAAAAAGTTGTTGGAGAATTTTCGAAATTCCCTCGTGTTTGCTTTGTTATCATGAACCTATGTTTACTTGATTATTTGCCAATTACATTGGTGGACATCCATTAGACGGTTGAAATAAAAATATTCAAGTGTCTTATTTCAACAAACTAGTATCTACATATCAACAATTATAATAATTGAAAATAATTCTTTTAGGATAATTTTACCATAAGGGACAACACAATCTGGTTGGTTAAATTTAAATTAATACATGCTACACGCTATTTTTATACACATACACATCAAGCTTCATATGCATCCAGAGCATCATATATGTCCTAATTAACATAAGAGTATAAATTGTCTAATGAATCTTTATCTCCACTCCCTCCCTCTTGTGACTGTTCTTTTTCAACTAATATTGTGTTATAACAATATTACCAGGAGAATTGGTACGTGCGACACGTGGACACTACACCAAAATCTTCATTTTGGAACGGTTAGGATTTTGGTTCAGGAACGGCCTAAACCATTCCTGATCTGAAATGGTCTAACCAAATGTTAAAATAAAAATAAAAAATACCCATCAGATTCTCTCTCTGCTCCCATCTGCTTTTCCTCTCTCAAGATCTCGCAGCTCCTCTCTCCCTCCCTCTCTCTCCGTCTATCCTTCTCATTCTTAGAACCCACATCCCATCTCTCTCTCTCTCTCTCTCTCTCTCTCTCTCTCTCTCTCTCTCTGGCAGTGCAACCATCTTCCCTGTGGCTGTGCAACCATCACCCATATCGTGAAAATCCGCTAGTGAAATAGTGAAACAGAGGGTTTGTTCCCCAAATCACATAGGGTTTCTTCCCGAAATCCAGATCTAGTAACAACCTCCCCCAAACCCTAATGCCCCAAAATCCCCAACCCCGTCTCTGCCCTCTCTAGCAACTGCCTCAACCTCCAAAACCACAGTTAGTGGTTCTTTGTTTCTATTTGGTAATGGACTATTTCATTTGGAAATCTATCTTATACTATTTAGTTTTGCATAAGTTTGATGGTTTGGGTTTTTATTCTCCACTTGATTAGCGAGTCAACTTGGAGGTAATATATTGAGGTTTGTTTGAAATTTCATTGCAGAAATCTCTTGAGCTTTTTAATGGTTGAAGCCATTTCATTGATTTCTCTTGAATTCCTTTTTTCTTCTAACCATCAAGGTCCTGAATACTGCAACGACCCTCTTGTGTTTGACAAAATGCCGAGCCGAGCCTGCTTCCTTAGAAACGTACATAAATTGTCTCTGTGAAGAGGGGAAGATTGAAGAGGCCTCATACATGTATTCAGAATTGAAGAAGTTCAATCTCTACTGAATCTTATGGTCTGGAATGTGGTCTTGCTGGCTTCTCTCCTGGCTGGACAAACTAATATAGTGTGGGAATTGTATTGTAAGATGATGGAGTTTGGTGTTGCAGGCAATCTCGAGACCGTTGGTTGTCCAATTCGGGGGTTCTGCAAGGAGAAGAAGTTATTGGAGGGTCACGAGCTTCTTTTGGAGGATTTGCTGATTGATCTTTTAGGGAGCGAACATGTGTCAAAATGTTAAGTGTACAAGACCCAAGCTTTCTATCAGGTAGGATTTGCTTATTGATCTTTTGGACTCAAACAACAAGGCTATTTCAACAGATGGTTGAAACTTCTTTTTCTAGCTGTCCACCTTTTTTTTATAAGTTGTCACCTGTCCGAGCTAAACAGCCTAGTTTTGAGGCCAAGATCTCTAACCATGGGTTGAAACCTGAATTCAAGAGCTGTTAAGTTGGGTAGACCAGAAGGGTCAGTGGCAATTGTGTGAAAAAACTTTTGGTGAAAAATCAGTATTTGTTAATTACTTTTAATATAGTTTTATGAAGTAATGTGTTTAGTTGCAGCACATCAGGCTGAGTAATCATGAAGTTCATGATACCAATTTGAACTATAACAAAGCAAGATTTTCTATCTAAATTCCTGAGAAGAGAACGCTACTTCCAGATCTGGTCCGATTTGTCAGGTGGGCCCCATTGTAAAACTTCTCTAACCCATATGCAATTTGTAAGTAATTTCTAAGTGCCTGCTTATCAACATTACAATGGGGCAGAGTATTAGTCTCTCTCTTCCTTTTTTTTCCTTGCTTTGGTCTATTTGGCCATGTCATGTACGGCGGTGCTATGATTCTCTAATAACGGCGTATTGGATGATATGACGTCAATGTAGGAAACAGGGCTCATGATATGTTGATGATGGTAGAAGAAATCTTGGCTACTCAGGCAGTGTATGATGGATTAGGTGAGTGCACTTCAAAATTGCATCTGTTGAGTCAAGACTGCATTAGGGTTGAATCTGCTATTGCTTTTAAGTAGCTTTGAATGGCTAGGATTTTCTTGGTGCACTTATTGTAGATTGTTTTTCTTGTTGATTGCATTTGGATGGCAAGTCTCTCTCTCTCTCTCTCTCTCTCTCTCTCTCTCTCTCTCTCTCTCTCTCTCTCTCTCTCTCTCAAATTTTGATGGCTTCATTGTGTGAATGGATTTCTGTTGTATTTATTTATGGTTTTTAATTAGATGTATTTTCCTTGATCCTGGATTAGAGATGGATTCAAGAACTTTTATCCGGTATTTAGGAATATGTTGGTCTTAGTTTAGGGTGCATTTGGGATTATATTTCTGTTAGGTGGTCATTTTCCAACTTCTACATTTCCTAAACTCTGCATATCATTTGGGCAGAAATGTTTCTGCTGGACTAGCAATTTGGATGCTCTTCCCAATGCACATTTATCTTTCTATATTACCAATTGAATGGGGGATTCTATATATGGCTATGGGTATTATATGATGCAATGTAGTCAAGGCAATTCATGAAGGATAGGTGGCCCATGGATCCTAATCCTCTTTTTTATTTTATTTATTTTTTCTTTTTTTCTTTTTGAGCAGGGCCCTTTTCACACGGATGTGGGTTTTTGGTGATTTTGTAGAAGTTATTCCATGTAAGATTCTTCATGGATCATTTGTGTCTCTGTATCAGTTGTAATTTAAGCTTTTGTTTCATTTATTCATTTTGATGGAGAGAGTGATAAGGATGTGTCTAAACTTGTGTCTGATTTTGAGGCATACATGTCCTAGTCTGGTTTATTAAAGCTTATAGCTGTAGAGCATTACAATGATACTTAAATACCATCTTCTATGCATTCATGGTAATGAGTGGGTCTTCTTTACTGGAAAAGATAGCCCATAGCTCATGCATTGACTGGAACATATACCATCTGATGGCTATTAGCTGTGTAACCCATGCAAGCAAGCCTGCATGTTGAATTGGATGGTAAGCCTCATGGCATGGGTTGGCTTCTATAATGTGTTTTCATCTGCTAGATGGTGTATCATGATATACAAACAACACTTGCTTCTGTGTGGTAGTCAATGCACAATGTATATTGTTTTCATGGTAGCATGACACCTTTCTCAAATTTTGATATGCTGTGCACATTCAAGCACCTTCATCTTTAATTTTTTTCAATAGACTGGCATGGTTTATTGTAAACTTTGGGGCAAGCTGTGAATTGATCTATAGTTTTTGTGTTCTTTAATAATATTTAGTGGCAATTTGCCTGTTCTTCCAAGCAAAAGGAAGCTGCCTCAAGCCCTAGTAACATAACATCGACTATGGAGTATGATACCATTCTGTCTATTTTCCACATGATTCCAACATAATTTGCCTGCTCTTGCAAGTCGTTTCTGAATTCTGCTTTTGAACTTCTATGGAGGCTTGGATGTTATCCAGATTATCGTACAAGTCTCTATGATATTATAAAATTAAAAATTATAAAAGAAAGAAAAGAAAACTCCAATCCCACAGTAATGCAGGCCCGCTTGCAGCAGATCTTAGGTATTAATGGCAGTTTATCAGACATGTCTCCTACAAATCTGATTTGTGTATGCTTGTGTGATGCTTCTATTGAATTTTCTTGGTGAGTTTTATGTGGTGGCTTAGGGCTTGTTGCATATAATCACAACAGAAAGACAGAAAAACGAAAAGTGATAGTTTTGATATTTTCCAAATTCTGCTTCGATTCATTGAATTCTGTTCAGAAATTGTATGAATAATTTTATACGTAACAGGCTTCAATCTGCTATTATCCATGACACGTGTCCAACGTGGGAGCAAGTTGTTGATATTGCTACTTAACATTGGCATGCAGGGGTATTTCTTACATCAATTTCACGTGGGAGAGCTCTAGTCCAAATGAGTGTCCTCAAGTGAGCATGTAAGAATGCTTCTACAATTTATTTTTGAATGGACTTCCCTTGACAGAAAAAAAAAAACTGCAAGGAGCTATTTATCGCATTTGTCACTTTCAGTATTTTTACGTATTTGTGGCATTATCGTGGATATTTTGGCCACATAAATACCAAAGGGTGTGTTGGAATCAAATTTTATTTTATTTTATTTTATTTTTTGGTGCTATAAACTTTCTGCTGGTGATCTAGCCATTGATTCCTTTTCTCTCTTGAAAATACTTCCCTATATTCAGTAAGACCTTTGAGGAGCAAAACCAGAGCCAGTCATATATTTCCCATAGTTAAATTCATCAGAGGGTGTTGTTCATGATCTAAACCTTGAAGGGAATTAGAATGGTATTTTGATACTTTGAGAGGGGCTGGTTATTAACCGGTTTCTTTTAAATTTTGTTGTGGCTATCACTTGCATCTTATTGTTCTTCATTGTTGTGTAGGGGGGTGCCTCCTTCTCCAAGATCTGATCACGCTGCTGCAGTACATTCTGAGCGGTACCTTCTGATTTTTGGTGGGGGTTCACATGCTACATGCTTCAATGATCTGCATGTCCTTGACTTGCAGAGTGTAAGAGAGTCACTATCTGTTCCACATATTGTCTGGCAATAGTTTAGGAGACAATTCTAACCTTTTGAATGGATATGATTTTGTTGCAGATGGAATGGTCGAGGCCAACACAACAGGGTGATATTCCAACTCCACGAGCTGGGCATGCTGGTGTGACAGTAGGTGAAAACTGGTTTATTGTTGGAGGGGGTGACAACAAGAGTGGTATGTTTTCTAAACTTCTGCTTGTTCCCTTGAGTTTTGAGTCATCATTATTGGTTTATGCCAGAAAGAATAAAAATTTTGATTGCAAGTATATTCCGCTGATTATTCTAAATGGGTTATGTACCCCTGCTAACACATATTGAGTTCCAAATCTCCATGGAGTCTTTTGTGACAAAGAACCTTTTTTTTATTACAAATATTCAAACAGTGCACATAGCATAGAGTTGTATCTACTATAAAATTTTAGTTGTAATCTTAACAGAAAACTTTTACTTGGAAAATGTGAGATTACATGTGTAATGCCATTATATTATCCATCATGATGCCATTATGATATAGAAATATTAGATTTGTAAAATTGATGAAGTATACTTCCAATTCCACAAATCCTATTTTCGGGTCTTGCAGATTTTAGTTCTGAATACCATTGTTGGATTTGTACCTGTAAAGGTACCTGTGACTCTGTCAATGCCACCTGCCTTCTATGCATGTCAGTCATGGAATTTGGCATTGTTGACATGGCTGTAGGGTAAGAATTCTATTCATCATAGAAGTTCCTTATTAGCTGCTTGTTCATTGTGTCAGAGTAGAAATGGTTCTGTACCTCTGTTAGATTAGTTCCAGATAGCCTTTCCCTTGGATAAATCTCTCCTCACACATTTCCATGCTTAATATAATTATGAAACTGGTCAAGGTGATTTTGTTTTCTGTTGTGCAGGTTGATATTTACGATTCACGGTCTTTCATTGGTGGAAAAGTGGGCTCATTTGTAGATAAGCTTGGGAATCACATCGAGATGGGACTTCATGTCTTCTTCGGTTGCTACAGCAACCTTTTTCGCCTGATGAAAAAGGTGAAATCCCCGTCCTTTGTCATAAGACTCATAATCTCTGGACCCAGAAATGTGAACCATCTCCAGTGAGTTGAGGCATATCTTCATCACTCAGTTTTGATTTATGAAAGCCGGGGTAGATTATTCATTAAAGGAATGACTGTTTGTGATCTGAGAATTGATGTATGGTCAATAGTCCCAAATCAAATTGTACTTAACCAAAAAATTTCTACGGTGAGATGGATAGTATAATTAGGAGTTAGTTCTATTCGTTTGATTCCCTTTCTATTATTTTGTGCATTGATTTGCTTTGGATCTGCTCACAACTCTATTTGGATTTTTTGCGTAGGACTGGATCCTGGGATATTGATGGGTTAATTGACATTGGAGTAATTATTTAAATGCAATTAGTAGCAGTCCTTGTGTTTACTTGCTCTCAATTTGAATTGCCTATCGTGAGGTATTGATGGGTTAATTGACATAGTAATAAATTCTTTTGAGCATTACATGACATTTTCAAAGACAGAATTGCAAAGTAAAAATTCTGGAGGCATAAAAATAGTTTGTAGCATGCAAACTGGTTTTAGGCACTCAGTCCCCAATGGAACTAAATGTACTGGGTTTTTATATAGGTGTTTCATTTGTATGTTGCTTGAGCCATTCTAGGTAGTTTGCCTTTTTTTGTTTTTGTTTTTTGTTTTTTAATGCAATGCAGATTGACTGGTAGTGAGTTCTCTTAGGTGGACTTGGAGATGTTGCAGGGGCTTTACCAAAGGCTTTGGTTAGGCATGGGCATAGGGTTATGGTAACTTTTCCTTCTTGCTATGAACATGGTTCTTGCAAAGAAGTAAAGAAAAATGTCATTCTTGCTAGGTGTGGGTTTTTATATAGGTGTTTCATTTGTATGTTGCTTGAGCCATTCTAGGTAATCAGTCCTGAATGGTCCTAAAATGTACTGGGTTTTTATATAGGTGTTTCAGTTGTATGTTGCTTGAGCCATTCTATGTAGTTTGCCTTTTTTTTGTTTTTGTTTTTTGTCTTTTAATGCAATGCAGACTGACTGGTAGTGAGTTCCCTTAGGTGGACTTAGAGATGTTGCAGGGGCTTTACCAAAGGCTTTGGTTAGGCGTGGGCATAGGGTTATGGTAACTTTTCCTTCATGCTATGAACATGGTTCTTGCAAAGAAGTAAAGAAAAATGTCATTCTTGCTAGGTGTGGGTTTTTATATAGGTGTTTCATTTGTACGTTGCTTGAGCCATTCTAGGTAATCAGTCCTGAATGGTCCTAAAATGTACTGGGTTTTTATATAGTTGTTTCATTTGTATGTTGCTTGAGCCATTCTATGTAGTTTGCCTTTTTTTGTTCCTGTTTTTTGTTTTTTAATGCAACGCAGACTGACTGGTAGTGAGTTCTCTTAGGTGGACTTGGAGATGTTGCAGGGGCTTTACCAAAGGCTTTGGTTAGGCATGGGCATAGGGTTATGGTAACTTTTCCTTCATGCTATGAACATGGTTCTTGCAAAGAAAGAAAAATGTCATTCTTGCTAGGTGTGGGTTTTTATATAGGTGTTTCATTTGTATGTTGCTTGAGCCATTCTAGGTAATCAGTCCTGAATGGTCCTAAAATGTACTGGGTTTTTATATAGGTGTTTCATTTGTATGTTGCTTGAGCCATTCTAGGTAATCAGTCCTGAATGGTCCTAAAATGTACTGGGTTTTTATATAGGTGTTTCATTTGTATGTTGCTTGAGCCATTCTATATAGTTTGCCTTTTTTTGTTTTTGTTTTTTTGTTTTTTAATGCAATGCAGACTGACTAGTAGTGAGTTTTCTTAGGTGGACTTAGAGATGTTGCAGGGGTTTTACCAAAGGCTTTGGCTAGGCATGGGCATAGGGTTATGGTAACTTTTCCTTCATGCTATGAAGTGTACCTAATAGTTATCATGATTTGTGTTGACAATATACTACTCTTGTACTGCTTCTATAGTTTCACCACCTTGGTCTCGGATCAGAAGTTCCATTGAGTGTCTTGGGTGGTCTGACAACCCAGATTAGTTTGAACCTTCTTGCTGATCATCATGTACCCAGTAACGAATCTCTAACAGTTTCTATTTTGGGGTGGATGAGGCAGTGTGGGATGAGACTGTTAGAGTTCAGCCATTTCTTGTTATCTGACCCGATGGCTGGACCTTTCAGTCAGTGCGGCATCTGTTCTGTTCTAGAGGCAACACGAGTTCAGAAAATTATTTTTCTTACAGTAACTCTCAAATGGTTTGCATTATTTTTGGGGATCAGAGGTTCATTCCTTGGACATTTATATCATGAACCAAAAATTACACTATCTGATTGTCTGACTATCAAAATGGTGGACATTTATTGGATGATTAAAAATGTTTTCATGCCCAACAGTCCCATTGCCACAAACAAGTGTCCATGGATTAGAAATTAGGATTATTCAACCAACTTTTTTTTTTTATTTTAGAAGGTAATTGTCCAACCAATCTCTGAGTGACTCAGTAACAGTGGGATTCACAAGTTAGTTAATTTTTTTTCATGTGTATAATTTCTCAGTGCCTGCATATCAAGCACCATATGCTACCTTAGTACCATATAACTCAAAGTACAAGGTAAAGCAAGTAAGAGAATGACCTGTTCACAGCCACACACACTACAATGGGTACTTTGTTATGTTTTAACAAGCATATCTATTTGTTTCAGCTTAGCCTGATGTAGGCCAACTCTATTGCAGATACTCTTATGAAGGCCTCTCTAAACCAGGCCCTTGCATTGCAGATACTGTCTATTTGTTTCAAAATATTTTTTTAAACAGTAGTTTCTTTTCTTCTCTTTTCCATTTCCTTCTGCTCTTGATTTGCAACCATGTCTTTCCGAATGGTAAGATTCTTCTGATCCTTAATTTGCTAGATATTTCCTTGTTGAGAAATTGTGATTCTTTTATATCTGACTTCTTTTAGTATCTGTATTAGTTTTTTTTTTTTTTTTTCCCAGAATTTTTTGTTTTTGCTGTTGAAATATAATTCATGTTTATTTTTTTGATGTCCTTCATTTATAAGGTAAATCAAATAGACTGTTTGGATCATGCAGAAAGACCCCTGATTTGGTTGGCTAATTGCAATCAAATCAGTTTCTTCATGAAAACTGGTTAGATGCTTGTTGCCTTTGTTTGGTTAATGTTCGACTTTTCCTTGTTTACTTGTTTTGTCCGTGTAAACTGCTGAGGATTGCATCTTTGCAACATTTGAAAGGATTGCTTGGGATAGTTCATTTCACTACTAAGATGGGATTCTTGCCTGTAATGCTTTTTGTTTTTAAGGACAAACCTGAGGTAGGAAACCATATGTTTTTTTTTTCCTTTTTACATTACACAAATGAGAAATTTTACAAATTCTAGTGAGTTAGAACATGAATAGTGTACCAATGAGTAATTGAATTTCTGAGTAGTACTCTTGATATGAACACTAAGATAATTGCAACTGGGTCATGTAAACTAATTGTTTCAGTTCAATATAATAGGCATTGAATCACAGCCTTTGATGGGTTTCTAGAGCACACAACTAACCACTGTGCATTTCGGTGAATCTTTTTTTTTTTTTTTTGTGTAAGGTTTATTCATTGTGCATTTTGGTGAATCTTTACTATTGACGCATGCTTTTCTCATGTGATTAAAATTAGATAATGTGCTGCTACAAATTTATTAGCTTTTGCTTGTAGTTGCATGGTTTTTTGGTTTAAAACTGTTCCAAAATAAGAAAAAAATACCATAGCCGAAAATTAAAATTTTGGCGACGGTTTTCGACCGTCCGTAATATTTGCAACGCCCTCTTTCAAGAACGTTTTATAACTGTTCCAAAAGTGAAAATATTTTGCAATGCTTGCTTACCGTTCCTAAGGAGGGATTTTGGTGTAGTGGGAGAGAAGATGAGAGATTGTGATACGTTACAAATTTTGGGAAGTAATTTTTTTGGAAACATGGTGGGATTGATTATTAGATGGACGATCAAGGCCATTTGTCCCAAATATAGGAAGATTTGACCGTTGGATCTTCGATCGGGGCCATATGTGATGATATAAATGCTAGATTTTTTATCATGATCATCTGTCTTAAATTTGAGGTAATATGATCATTGGATCTTCGATTTGAACCATTTAGACTCGAGATTCACTGTCGGTTCCATGTATGAACCCTCGAAAACCTAATCTGATGGACATATCTACTAGATCATGAAAGATGAGTTTTTTTATCCTTTGATTCGACTATTGATCTTTGTTTGTTTTGTTAACTTATCATGATTTTGGTATTTGATTACGTATATTTATTTGTTAGAATATTAATTGTTTGTTATTGGTTATTACCCAATCCAAATGCATGATATGAACCTTCTAGTATGCACTAGAGACTGGTGACTTTCATGTGAATGGTTGAGATGATCGCTAGACCCATTGATTAGTCACGATTGACATTGAGTATGGATACACCCTCGGTTCTTATCAGATTTTATGATAATTTTGACAAAATTCATGGTTAAGATAGATAGTTTACTTAGAAATGCTTGACAATTCTACATTCTTTGATTGAGTGGATCATATCTAGATGGCCCGCTATGGGAGAGCATACACACCGTCATTCTCATGTACCCTAATACACCAAACTAGTTTCTATCCAATTATAATTTGAACTAAAGAAGATAAAGAGCTTCAAATGCCCAGGGAGAGAGATATGGACCCGGATTTCCTGCGAAAGCTGCTGGGAACCTATGTGGGGCCCACCATAATGTGTCACACCTCGAAATTCGGTACCCGAGTTGGCTAGACCTGACTCCGAATCCCAGGTCATAATTTAATATTAAACATTCACAACTGCATTTGATATAAAAAAAAAATCAAGCTACCGTACAAAGTCAATCCCTTAACACATGTCATTTAATTGTCAAAGCTCGGCCACTTGTCCTCTCGACCACTTTTGTAGTGTTCGGTAAGCCGATTGCTAGATCTTTGATCCGCTTTGTCCTGATTAAATTTTGAGCCCTGACACATTGTTATTTTGGGTATGAGCATAACAGCTCGTGGGATCTTATCCAACCAAAATCTAAAATTTCTAGAATTAAATCATATGTATAAACAATGAAATACTTACAGTTCATATCAAAACATGAATCAAATACGAATCTTAAGATTACCATGTATCCAATGTTGGAATTATAAATATTAATCTAAATACCACACTTTGCATGAATTCCACACATAATGAAATCAAGTAACCATCATCTCTTACAACACCGTACCCAAGTGGATGACCATATTGCATTAACGCCTACACAGTGATACCTCGTGGTGAGGGACCCATTTATACGTTAGCTGGTTAGACTACTACTTCAGTTGTACCTCTGACGTATGTCTGTGTATACAATTGTACTCATACGCCGTACAAAAAGGAGACTCCGAAGGATCCAATGGATTTTAGGGTCTTTCACCCAAGGGACATAATTGCCATACTTGCTAGCTTTAGGGTCTTTCACCCAAGGGACACGATATCCCTACTTGCTTTTACCATTCTATCCCCCCCTCTCTCTCTTTTCCATAGTTCCATAATAAATAGAAATGCATGTATGTTATAAATGAACCCAAAATCATTAATGAAATGATTCAGTAAATTATATTTCCGTATAATAATGTAAGTTTTATACAATATTTGCAGAAATTCAGTGTTGTTAAAAGTCGCTGAAATTGTCAAAAAAATTGTTTACTATAACCGACAATAAATTTGGATTTTCTAAGGGTATAGGCCGTGTTTTGTAATAGTGTGGAAATTTATGCCAAAGTCCATTGATTTGCTAAAAATTATAATTAAGTTACGAAATTCTAATTTTTTAGTTAATTTAATTATATATATTGAAATAACTTGATTATTTTATAACTAATTTTAATTTCTCTTTAATAATTAATTGAGAATGGATATTTAGATTTAATCGATAAATTTATTTAAATTTTAATTTAAACAAAAATTTTGAACTACAAGGAGAAGATTTATAAGTTTTAAATTTAATATTATAATTTATTAAAATTTCAATATAATAAAGTTTAAATATATATTAATCACTGAATTCTAAAATATATAAATCTAATCAATTTAGCTTCAATTCCAAAATTTTGAAAATTTTCTTAAACTTGAGTTTATTTAAAATTTAAATTAATTAACTCTTTAAAATTTTAGAATTAAAATTCATATTTTAATATTTACAGAAACAAAATATTACACCGATTCTATAAATTTATAACATTAACAATGTAATTAAATTATTATTTAATAATTTAAGTTAATCTATCTTAAATTAAATTAAAAATTTTAATCTAATTATTTTAGATCAGATATTCTAAATTCAGAAATTTATTTAGTTTTTTTTTATATCTAAATTTAATATGTTAAAGGAAATTATTAATTTAGACTTTGGATACTATTATTTTTACAAATTCAAAATTTTAATTTTAATTTTTTTATAATTAATTCTAAGCATTATAAATTATTGAAATTTAAATTTTGGTTTACTTTTTAACTTGAATTTTTTTAAAAATAATTTGGATCAATTACATGATTAAATTTAATAATTAACATAATCATTAATTAAAAATGTTTTGAAATTAATTCAAATTTACTAATTTAAATAAATTCATTCCTTCACAAACTCATATATTAAAATATATAATTTAGAATTTTCATTTATTCCAAATAGATTAACATAGTTTTTATATTTTCATATGCCCATTAACAAATTATATTTATCAAATAAATATGAATTTCTTGAAAATTTCGGAGGGAAATTAAAATAAAAAAGATTTTAAAAAATATAAATAAACAAGTATCTAAAAAAGTTTACATCTGGAATCGGATCACTCAACTAGTTTGCTGGATTGATCTGAACATGATCCATAATTGACTCAAATTCAACCTGAACATAGCCCAATCGACGGTCTCTAGTACCATATCTCTCTCTCTCTCTCTCTCTCTCTCACTGGCCCTATAATTGATCTGAACATAACCCATAATTGACTCAAATTCAATCATGAAAATAGCCTAATTGACGGTCTCTAGCACCATCTCTCTCTCTCTCTCTCTCTCTCTCTCTCTCTCTTGTTTTTTCGGATGCTTATTTATTTTCAAGTTGCTGTATTCACTCTACCATTAATGTTGTGAAGATGTGAAGAAGGATAGTTGAAGGAGAGTCTCGGTAGTAATGGGTTGACTAAAAATAAGTATGTTATATATATATATATAAGGGGTGGTTGATTTTGTAGGGCAGTCCAATGGATGGTCTAGATCGTTGGTTTGAGCCCCACCAAATAGGATGAAGATGTGGTGGTTCTTACGAATAACTTATGGTGAGAAGAAGACAGAAGTGATAGAGAAATTCCGGCGAGACTCCTCTCATCATGCAGTAACGTGCGATATTTACTGTGAAAGTTTTATCTGTTATTATTTGTTTAACAATTAAAATCAACGACTCACTATGATGTTTATTTAAAAAAATCTAGCCCGTCCCCTTGATTTATCATATTAAGATAGGGCGTGAGTCTAATAATGAGGAAGGTCTAAAACTTTTTTTTTTTTTTTTAAATTTTTATTTACACATGCACACACACCTCACACACTCACGCTAGTGGAATTTCACCACCTATGGGTACTCGAACCCTTGACCAAATGTTGAAACTCCTGAGAGTCTACCACTGGAGCAAAAGCAAGGACCCTAAGGTCTAAGACTTAAGTGGGCCACATGCTAGGAGAAATTGGGTAGGGTGACCATTCATTTCTTCATTCTTTTCTTCTTCTTCTTCTTCTTCTTCTTCTTTTTAATTAATTAATTAATTTATTTTTATTTTTAATTTTATAACAATAATAATAAGAGAAACGGTTTTGAGCTGGAGGAAAATAAGGGATATGGACTCCCATATCCATTCTCCTGGTTTGATAAGTGCGCACATGCATATGCTATACATGGACACATGCACTCATGTGGTGAATAACTGGTTAACTGGTGTACATATGTGTAACAAATTCATATAAAGTGTGATGCACACAAGCATGCATGAACAAATGAGGTGAAAGAGTGGTTTAGAATAAAGACTTGGTTTGGATAAATGATTGAGACATATGAATAGTTTAGATCGCAGATGAATGAGTGGATTAAATCAAAGGGTAGTTGAGGAAATAAATTAAGTTGAATTGCCTTTGATGATAAATGGTTGGAATAGTTGATGGGATCGAATGATGGATGGTTAGATATGAATGAAATGGGTGCATGAGCAACACTCACCTATACTTCTCTATTTCCTTTTTTTTTTTTCCATTATTACTTTCACACCAACTTACTTTACAAGGTTCGAATGCTTCATATCTTTTTCCTTTTTATCTTTCAATGTTTAATTGGATGTATTTTATACTCGGACCATTAGATGGGGGTAGAACTTGACTATAACCCACTACTTGACAAGCTTTACATAATGAGTTTAATATCGACCAATGATCCTTGATGATGGATCGAAAATAGAATTTCAATGGCTCCCTCTCTCCGGATCTCACATGACATGCACGAGGGTTCCATTTGGATACTAACTAGTGGATTTAGATTATTCTTTATAAACTATGAAATAGACAATTTACTTTGATAGTTGAGTGACTCAATTGAAAAATACAAGTGGGTTATATGGTTAGATGGTGAGATACAATTGGGATAATTACATGTTTAAGAGTGTAATCACGTAACTAGGTTAATGTACAGTCACTTTCACTAATAAATAAGTGCCATGTGAGTTGTTATTATTATTTATTATTATTTATTATATTTTTTAATGGATTTGCCAAATGTTTCATTAAATGAAAAGTTTAGATTAATGGTTAGAGAAATATATCATGACTGTGCACATGGATAGACAAGTGAAAGGCTAGGTGAGTTTAGTGCATGTTCAACAGTTAAGTTGGATGAATATATGAATGGATGATTGGTTCTGTAGGCATAAGTGATAAGAGTGCAAGTATATATGTACATACACACGCACACAAAAATTACATAATTAACAGTCACATGAGTTAATGTTCACCCTAATTAAATAGAAAATACATATCAACATTCACAAATTTCATAGAATGATGGATGCATGTATGGATGCATGGATGCATGGATGTATATATGGACCTATGCATGTGTGCTTCAATGAATGCAAGTGTACACTTATGCACCGAAATCCTAAGTCATTAAATGAAGTTTTTTATAAATCCACTGCAGCCATCCTTTTTGTGAACCCATTTTAGGAAAATAGGCAAAAAATGGTCCGGATCCAAGACGCAGGAAGGCTGCAGTAAAGGAAAAGGTGGGTAGGGAAATTCCTACCGTTGAAACCTTTCTATGGTCGACAGTGATGCTTACATGCCATTCATACCGTTCATAACTTCCTTCATACTGGGATGAACTGAAAACAACAATACTAGACTGATTCAAAACTTCTGTGGCCCCACGAATATTTCAATTGTGGACATTCAATTCTCCCCTTTTCGGCCCACTTGAGTCTTTGATCCGGACCATTTTTTTCTTATTTTCTTAAAATGAGCTCACAAAATGAATGGACGTGATGGATTTATCAAAAACATCATGGTGGACCCCACATAGGCTCCCAGCGCAGGAACTTCATTTGAAAGCCCTTCGCATGGAATCCGCATCCGAGAGATATGGTGGAATATTTCATTCCGACCATTGATCTCGCGGGCTATATATCAGTTATGTTTTCTTCCCTTTTGTAGTATAAAGGTGCTAGTGTAAAAGGGAAGAAGTGGACCTAACTATATAAAAGAAGTGAATTTACCATGCATCGAGGTGGGCCACATAAAGATGACCACTAGGCAAGCTGTGTGGGGCCCATGTGTTGCCCCTGTGGATAGTTGGGTGGACCCCATATCCTATCCACGTGGACAATGTAGTGGGCCCCACATGCTGTCCATGATGGGCAGATAGATGGCCCCCACATCTGGATGGTCTGGATTGACTCTATGCCTTGTAATGAGAGAGAAATGTGGTTTGGGTGGGCCATTGTGATGAAATGCAATTGTTGATTTCTGTTTTCTAGATGGGTATTGAAAATGTCACCTCATTATTAATGAAAGTTTGTGCAATCGCATGGCCCATATTTCAATGGCTCGGATCCTAAATTTTGTTGCCTAGTTATGAAAATGTATGACTAATGCACGTATATGTACGATAATAGAAACATTCAATGGTGTAACCAATATTAAGCAGAACATATGGAAATGAAGTTACTTTTGGCTATGCTATATACATATATGTATATTGGTTGTTATTAAAGTGCCTAATTAGAAAATTGGTTGATCTATTCACATGTTTTTCTGATAACTGAGATCATTAAGATAAAATGTGGATTTTGTCTTGAATTAATAAAAATGCCAATGGCTAGAACTTAAAAATTAGGTAATTACGACATAATTTAATATAATACTTCATTTAGGGGTTGTTTATTAATTTTCAATTACTAATGTAAATATCTAAAAATGGGTAATCATTATTTACTTTTGTAATCACGGGCATCGTTCCCATGCGACAATGACATCACCTACTAATGTCTTTTCACTTGAGGTGGAACAATAAAAACTGTAGAGACCATTGTGATGTTTGTGACTAATCCATGCCATCCATCCCTTCCACAACCTCATTTTAAGGTGTGAGCCAAAAAATATGAGGCAGCTTCGGAGCTCTAGTGGACCCCACTGGAGGAAACACTGGGACTGGAATGCCTATAACTGGAAATTTCTTAAGGCCTTAGAAGTTTTGGATCAAGCTGATATTTGTGTTTTCCCTTTATCCATGTCTGTGTTACCTTATGAATAGGATAGATGATAAACAAACATTAATCGTGGGCATTAAGAAGAAAAAAACATTTAATGGTGGATGTCTTTTGAATCATTGTTTCTATGGTCTGGTCCACTTGAGTTTTTGCCTCATTTTTTGGTTCGTGCCTTAAAATGTTGTCGTAAAATGGATGGACGTCGTGGATAACTCACATATATCATGGTGGGGCCTGTAAATTTAAGTCAATTCTTTTTGTGTCTATTTTTGAGGCAGAATTCCTCCCTCATTTTTGTATCTTGGCATACGCATGTAAGAGGTAATTAATAATGGTTTATTTCCTTGTAATTATAAGGAATTAAAAAAAAAAAAATCAAACACCCCATTAATGGAATTAAGAAATGTTTAGTCTTTAAATTTCTAATTTGAGTTCCAATTCATATATTTAACAAGTAAATCTAATTGGATTATTTAACCTAAATGGAAAGCCAAATATTGATTAGGGGCCCAATATAAAAATGAGTGGAAGGCTAATGAATGAAATGGAATTGTAACTTCATATTCCTTGTGTAATAGCTAAAACCCTTAGAATTTTAATATTGCAAAAAGATGTGCTCTTTGGACTAAAATGTTGCATGCAGAGGTATTGTTTAGATGATATCAATATAACGTAAAGAAGAAATAATGGGCTCATGTTGATTACGACATCTGGGTAAGGATATGCAAATAAATATTTGGATGGCATCCTTGGTATGCTTTTTATCACTTATATTTATTACGGTTATTATATCTATTTGAATTAAATTGCACTCTTGAGTATAAAATCGTGAAATGAGTGGGGGATGGAAGTGACAATCCCTAAGTGTGAACACCAAATAAATTGGGGAATGAGATGTCATTTAAATAAATGGGAGGAGAGGTATGGGGATGTGAATCCCCAACTTCAGTTGTGTAATGCCATGGTTCCCGAAACCCGAGTACACGACTTGTTTTCTGAAAACCCAAGTGTTAACTTTTAAAGATAGCCAAATTTCACGTACATTTTTCTTTTTTCTTTTTTTTCAAAGTGAATGGTTCAACAGAAGAGAAACAAATCAAGCATGAAGTAAATTTACATATACATTTAGAATATACGAGTAGCTGCCCATGGGGCTTATACAAACTAATGTTTCAATAATCACAATTACAAAAAAAGAAATAATTTAACGCAAGAATTAAAATAAATTGCAACTAGTCTTGAACTGCAAGATCACGCAGTTACTCTTGGGCACATACAACCATGCATCATCGGTATTTGTACCTTATTCCTTATTAACCTGAACACGAATATCGTTTAAACCACTTACATTACCTATACAGTTATATATTCAAAGGATGAGTGACCAACTCAGTATGAATTTTCCTTAAGATTATATGCCATCGCATTCGTTAAGCATAGTTTAAATAATAAAGCATACAAAATAATCCACGATGCAATTTTATTTAAATGCATGGATGCGTGAATGCACATCGACTGAGAATGCTTATCCAGTTGGACAAATAAATGAACCTTTTAAACAGTCAGTCCATTTATGCAAGAGAACGTATCTTTCAAACAGTCGATTCATTCATATAAGAGAATGAACCTTTCAAACAGTCAGTCCATTTAAGCAAGAGAACGTGTCTTTCAAATAGTCGACTCATTCAATTTATAAAAAGAGGTCGTTCGAGTAGTACACTGATCTTTCAAACAGTCAACCAAATACCTGATAATGCCCACGTGCTAAATGAATGGACCTTTCAAACAATTAGCCCATTTACGTACAAGAATTGGTCTTTCAAATAGTCGACCCATTCATGACAAGAGAATGGACTTTTCAAACAGTCAGTCCATAAGTTGTTGATCTTGAAGGAGAGCTATTGTATCATGGAGGCAGACTTTGTTGGGACCCAGTGCATCATGAACCTTTTGTGTGAGGGCAAATCTATTTTAAAGATTGAATGTAACGTACCTCAACTCTCCAAAACACTTTCTATTTCTTATTTATGTTTTATTAATTTTTCTACTATATCTCTGCATTTTTTAACCAACGCAATCATCAAAAAATATGATTGAATATTTACTCCCACTTAAGGACAATGTTTGCATAGGGCCATAAATGTCGGCATGCACAAGCATCAATGATTTATTTTCCCGTCAAAATTTTCCCATCGAAAATTATTCATGATGATGTTTTCCAACTACAAATTCTTTACATACTTTACCATCATGTTTCACTAATGAAAAACTAATTGCCATGTTCATTTTATGCATTAAAGGAAACCCATCAAAGTTCAAATGTGCATACCGTCTATGCCACAATATGGAATCTTCACTAGTTGCACTAAATGCTCTGTATACAAACTCTGAAAATAATAGTGAGTACATTTTTTTAAAAATAAAATCATTTTAATGGAGAATACTAACTTCATATGTTTCTTATCATAAACCATGCATGCATCATTATCAAAGATGACATAGTAACCCTTTCTCATTAATTGGCCAAAACTTAGCAAATTTTGAGCCAACCCAGGAACATACATAACATTGGAAATGAATTTCTTTTATAACCTTGTGGCAACAACAATGGTGTCAATTCCATTCGTTACTCTCAATTCAACTAGTCGTGTGACCAAGGGCCTGGATCAGAAGTATGTGTGCGTGTATGATTGCACAGGATAGATGGACCAAGCGCCGCTCTGTTTGACTCAAGGATATTAATTGAATTGGTTGGTACCTTTGTGCTAAGATGAAGAAATTGGAGATTGGATCTAGACCTACAGTCCTCTCGACCATCGATTGATTGTGCGGAGTACTCGAGTGATTTGAGCAAGGGAAGAAGTTAACCCTCACGAATGAGTTCGTTTTGCCTTGTACCAACGATTAAAGAATCATCTAGTTTAAGGACTTTCTATTTCACCAATGCTTTAACATGGTATTCCTCAATCAAAGTAGGAGATTTGCACATAATAGAATAAAGGCTAGCATGAACATGATCGATCTTAATTAATATATTGGCCCTGTTACAACCGTCATGCTTTATAATATAATCTAAGTAAGAAATAAGATAAATACCTGATATGCTTATCAGAATAGATGATTGAGGCAGACGGTCAACATGATATGACTGGGGTATGAACATGGAGATCTGACAACTTAAGGTTGTAAAATTTTAATCTACTCATAAGATACATGTACTGCAGTGGGAGCCGCTAGATAGCAGTGAACTAGGCTAGGAAAAGTAAAATAAGCATAAATGTAAAGTAAACATACGAATAAATGTATTTAGCGTAGGGCCTCAAGCTATTTTTCGGATGTTTCTTTTATAGCTTTCTGGAGGCGGTGAAAGCCCCTCGCTAGGCTTTTAGATATAGGCTTTTCGGACATGTAATATCTTCCTTGGTAAACTAGTGCTCACCTTGGAGTGAAAGGATTCCGGACTCGTTGGCTTTTCGAGTCTTCTTTTTGTAGCTAACCCTTCATAGAGATATTCGTGAAGCAACCCATGCCATACTCCCAGGAAAAGCTCGAACGACCTTCAACAAAAGGGAACACACCTCCTCCTAGCTCTTCAAAAGGATTTTATGTCCAAGGATAGCCCCAAAGGTTAGATCAATCAGACACAACTTATTCGCCGATGATAGAGGCAGTTGCTCAGTGTAGTATACAGGCTGCTTTGTAAGTAGCTATGAACTTGTATACGAGTTCAATGGCTCACTAAAGATTAAGCTTGAGACCACCAAAGTTCCTCTAATGAAGACAACTAGGCCAAGGTCCGGGGATTTCAAGGGTTGATCTCTATCGAACGTGGCCACCCAAAATCTCTTGATGGCCCACCTTGACAACTTCAAGGTGTTGGACAATTTGGATCAAACCACCTCATTCATTTAATCACCTTAAACAGTGATGGTAT
This sequence comes from Magnolia sinica, assembly GCF_029962835.1. Lineage (NCBI taxonomy): Eukaryota > Viridiplantae > Streptophyta > Magnoliopsida > Magnoliales > Magnoliaceae > Magnolia > Magnolia sinica. The sequence continues at coordinate 89,021,517 of NC_080575.1, forward strand.
GGAGTGTTGGAGGGATTTGACTCTTGATGCTGATCTATTATAAGATATACTAGATCTCTCATTCTCTTGATTCTGATCATCGTGTAGAATGGGACTTGATATAGGTTTAACCATCCCTTTACGATTCGGGCATGGGACTATGTCCAAGTTGACTTGGATGTTGATTCGTCCCCTTGGCCTTCAAAATCTTATGGATCACTGCTGGTTCTCTAAATATTTCTAGGAAAATCTCCCATTTTGAAAGGACTGTAAGAGACGGCTTCGCGGATGAGATCATATTTAGTTGCGAGATAGGCTACGCTCGTCCAGTGACTCTTTTATAGTCATGCCAAGCATGCCCCTTATTTAATGGACACATTAATCGTCGGCACATGGCATGGAACGATTCGTCCCCTTAAAGGGCATGATAAGAGTCTGTACCATCGCGATAATGACATAATGCGTAACACTGAAGAAAAATCAAACGTAGATCCTCTTTGGGTGCGAGTAAGATTTTGACTGCACCAAACATGTGTTGTCTACACATGGCGTCTTCCTATGGTCTACGTTAAGGCGCTGAAAATGAGTGTAAACACCATGTACCTTGACTTAATTGTTATCACTCATTCTTACTTGTGATTTGACGGATTTATTAATTTTCACAAAGTAATTTTTATTCCCAGTCACATGGTTATTATACCCATTATCTAAATACCAAACTTCACAATTCATTTTAGCAAGGTATGAAAGAAATATCTTATATTCAATTTGACCTTTTATAATTTATTCTTTTCAAGAAAATTGTCTTGCTCTCTTTTGGTGGTAATTCTTTTCAATGTGGCTATTTTTTTTTTTTTGTAATGGTAACATTGTGGTAGATCTCTATCTTTGTTCTTACACCAACAATCATTAACAACATGATTTGTTCTTTTGCAAATTGAATATTATAGGGAAGTGAAATCATTATTACCTCCATTGAAATTTCCGTTGCTATCATGGAATTGGCATCTTCCTCTGCCTTGAGATGCATTTACATGTGCACGTCCTTGTCCTCTTCCACTGTATCTTCTTCCCCCGAAAGTTGTATCATAGCGACCGCGTCGTCGCCGCGGTTCCAACGCCGTGACTTGCGCACCGAACCGATACCCAGGCAAGAAGATGCCGATCAGCGTTTATTCCGAAGAAACACCGCGCGTTGCGGATTTCGAGGGAATCTCTACGCAATAAGTCCCATCAATCAACATTTAATGCATCCCATACATCAAGTACTATACCCATTCCCTCTTTTTCCAAAAGTCCACCATTCTTTCCACCTCACCACTCCTCTTTTCCAAATTTCAACAACAACCATACACCTTTACAATTTTTTCAACCCAACCCATCACTCCATCACCTCACCTCACCCATCCATATCTTCTTTCTCTCTCTCATTTCTCATATCTCTCCCAAGCAACTCAACCCCAAGCCTCATACGTCCAAGCTCCCATCTCCCTCTCAAGTGTGGTCCACCTTCCATTATCCATCTACACCCTCCCATCTCTCATCCACACCATTAATCCCCCATCATCCACCATCCAAGGCATAGGCAAGGTGCATTTGAAGCCAATGGAGCAAGGAGAAGGAAGATAAGGTGGGTGATCCACCGTCATTTCTCCTATTTTTTTTGGGCCACATGTGGTGGGACCCGTTTGATGTATGCATGTATGAAATGGAGGGCCCATAGTGGCGGGGTCCCTCCTCTATCTCACCGTGTATCTCTCTCTATTTCTCTCTCTTTCCCTCTCTTTCTCTCTTCCTCAGAATGAAGTGGGCCCCACCAATATATTAAATCTACTCCATCCATCAAATAGGGTGGCCCACCTCATTTTAGGAAAGATCCACCCCCCTATTATAATATTTTATTAATATTTATATATATGGTAGGCCATGATCATGTGGGACCTACCTTGATGAACATGGGCCACTCACGCGTGGGACCCACCATGAGGCAGTGTTTATCCAACCGTCCAGCGTCCAGAGACGCTGGACGTAGGCGTAAGGCATGGCTAAAAAAAAAAAAAAAAAGGGAAGAAAAAGTTACTTTTTAGTGGACTGCCCATGCAGGCCCCACCTTGATGTATGTATGTGATCCACACCGTCCAATCTATTCTCCAGTCTTCTTTAGGCGTTGAGCCAAAATTTTAAGGCGATCTGATCATCAGGTGGGCCATACCATCTAAAACTATGTGAAGACATGCCAGATCATAAAAAGTACTCGGTGGGACTCACCTGAAGTTTGGATGCAGGTGAAACTAGTTCTGGACGGGTAGAACAGTGGGATACACATAATGGGTGGGCTGGATTGTGAATCACATCTCGGTGGGCCCCAAAACAAAAAAAAAAAAAATATAATAATAAAAATTTTTAAAGCAGCAGCGCTGCTGCTGCTGCAGTGACGAGCGGACGGACGCTGGGGCCTCACGGCTCCAGCTGTGGGCCCCCACGGTGATGAATTTCGATCATCAACACCGAGCATTTGATGGGTCCCCACAGTTCATCCGTCCACGCCAAAAGTCAGCTGTATATGGAACTCTGGTGGGCCACATCATTTAAAATCATGTGTAGTCATGCCTAAAATATATAAAATCGTTGGTGGGGCCTACCTGAAATTTGGATGCGACTGAAACTTGGTCTGTACCCTCAGCCAAGTGGGACACACATAATGAGTGGGCTGGATTGTGGACCACATCACGGTGGGCTCCCTATCCATGTGTAAAATAAAATAAAATAAAATAAAAATAAAATAAATAACGGTGGGCTCCCTGACCATGTACTGGGGATGCAAAAAAAAATAACGGTGGGCCCCACCCACGGTTCGTGTGACCTTATGAATAGTTTGGGTGGAAAATAAACATTCCAGTGGGCCCACTGACTGGGCCCTACCTTGGTTCAAGTAGCTTTATGAACAATTGGGTGGAAAATAAACATTATGTTGGGCCTTAAGTTGGGTGGAAAATAAACATTATATTGGGCCTTAGGCTGGGTGAAAAATAAGCATCATGGTGGGCCCCACTTATGTAAGTATTGTAAACCACACCCTCCATTGGTGTGGGCTCCATCAGGATGCATGTGTTTCATTCGACTATCCAACCATTTTTGAGATATTTTAAGGCCCATTGTGGAGGCCCATCTTCATGTACTGGTAATCCTTGTTGAGGCCCACCTTGATTTGTATAAGGCCCATATTATGAGGCCCATTGTAATGTACGCAAGGCCCATGTGACTAGGCCCATGTTGATGCATGTGTAGCCCGTCATTGAGGCCCACCTTGATATGTATATATGAGACCTATGTATGGGGCCCATTTGATGTGCTGGAGGCCCATAGGTCAAGGCCCAATAGGACACACATAAGGCCCACTGATAGGCCCATGCTTACAGTGTAATTCCGCCATGGTATATGTGTTGATTTTGTAACGGGCCACGCCTTGGGAGTAATGCTGGTTTGACGTCCACATTGATAATGTTGGTTAAATGTCCGCATTATAACTCTCCCTAAGGCCCACCGATAGGCCCAAACTTGTGGTAAGTAGGCCGTCTAGGCCCATCTCCATTATATCAGAACCCATCTCTTATTACATGTTTAGTATAGATGCATGATTCATGATCATTCGCACCATATGTATGCCTGATGTGAGGAGTGACCGATCATAGCATATACCTTTGGATAGACCATTTATGGGCTCCCTGATAGGTGGAGTTGCCTCATATAAGTGCATGGTATATACGGACTGTTACATGAGTGATAGTGTGACTCATGCACTTGCATTTGTGTGATTGTAATTCTTGTATGCCCTAGCGACATCGGGGCCATAGCCTCCATGACACATCGTAGATGGCGAGTTGGAATCTGAAAATATTTGGTTTACAGCATACGGGCGCCATAGACGTCCCTGGGTGAAAATCCCTAAACCCGATGGTACCAGAGGATGACTCCAATGTCGAGACCAAGTGGAAATATGAGCGCACGAGGGCCGAATACCAGGAGACCGCGTCTCCCACTGTGTCGTGGTCGGTTGGAAAGGGGTGTGGCCTTACTCGCCCGAGGGTAGGGGGCAATACTAGGCTGAGTTTGACCAGCTCGCGAATGGGTCCGCTATCGACGTGCCGGATAGGTATTGGCAGACTATTGGCCAGGCGGATAGTGAGGTTTCTTACGCTCACTTGGACTGTGCGGCTAGGAGAGCGACAGTGCCATTTGGAGTGTATTGAACCCCGGTGATTATCCAGAATGAGAACTGTACTGATACATGATGAGGATTGGCATGCTTGAGTTGCATCTCGCATCGCATGACTGTGTTATGGCCGATAGCATTCATATCTTGCACCGCATAGCCTTGATACGGCTGATTGCATTCATGTGCTCATCACCATGATTCCGCATTACTCTGACCTTGCATTTTGAGCACGTTTATATTGCGCACACACTTACACCACCTTCTAAGCTTTCCATAAGCTTATGCACGATTGATGCGTGCAGGTGGCGTAAGACGCAGTCGCAGCCATAGTCTCGCTGTAGTTGGAGCGTGCAGCCGAGCTTCTGGAGTTTTGTTTCTTTTATTACATTGTATTTCTCCTTTCTGCCGCATTGTACTCAAAAGTTTTTGATCATAGTGGATTTTGTGGTGGTGTTCTTGTGGTTATTGTTTGTGGGTTATGCTTTTGTTATGCTCATTATGAATCAGACTGATAACTTGAAATCCTCCTTGTAGTATCCCAGGATCGGAACCTGGTGAATGGGTGCCGGGATCCGAAAATGGGGTTCTACGGAGGCTGTCGGCGCCGGATTCGGCGATCGGGAATTTTGTGAGCCCGGTTTCCAAGTTCGGGGCGTGACATGAAATCATTATTACCTCCATTGAAATTTCTATTGCTATCATGGAATTGGCATCTTCCTCTTCCTTGAGATGCATTTACATGTGCACGTCCTTGTCCTCTTCCACTGTATCTTCCTCCCAACCATTTTAAGCCTTTTTTTAAGGTCCATTTTTTTTAAAAAATCAAAATGCTTGCTCTAATGAGTTTTCTCTAGCCCTGTTCAACTGCTACTCACGTGCTTGAAGAGAACCCATTAGTTCATTCACACAACAATCATATGACCATACTTAGGATAAAGGCTTCGTAACACATTTTTAATAATTTTTTTATTCAATTTAATTCCTCTCCATATGATTTGATTTGATTTACAACTAAACTGACTCATGAAAAAAAAATCTTGCACTGCCTCAAAACTTTTCATGGACAAATTTTCAGAATTGCGACGATGAGTTTGTTGTTTTATAGTAATTACCTTTAATGTACTTTAATATTCTTCATTCAATATATCTCATACTTCTTTTGAACTAGTGGCAGACATAATCCTTGGAAATATAGTATCATTCAGGGCCTGCTGTATCATGTACAAAGCCTTTGCATCTTTTTTTTTTTTCCCCCTTCAACTCATTATGTTGAGCTGTTGTCAACCTCTCTTGTTCACCAAGTTATCCATATCCATTTTCAACTAAATCTTATAAATTAAAAGAAATAAATAAAGTTTTCATATTAATACATCAAAATTGATAATTATTACCATTGAAGATGGGAACATTCCATTGAGATCCACTTACGCACTATATTCTGTTGATTGGTGTCTTAAATTTGTAAATCCATAGGTCTTTCGATTCGATGCCGTCATAGTCGACTCGATAGCATCGAAAAAAATCTAGAATTTATCGAATTGGTAGATAGACACTTTAGGTGCCCTGCTCGATGCCATCGAAGGCTGATCGATGACATTGAAGGCATGCTCGATGCCATCGGTAAAATTCAGGCTTTTCATATTTAGTCATTGAAACATTTTGGTCATTTGTTCGATGCCATCGACGGTTTGTTGATGCCATCGAAGTCCCATCGAACGAATGCATAGAGTTACATATTTGCAGAATTTGTTTATGATTTTGTTTGTAATTCTCCTAGAGGCTATATATAAGGGTGTAATTGGGATCAAAGGGTATCAATGTGCTTTCAAATTCATTCTTAAGGTTTTCAAGGGCTTGAAAGGGGAGATTCGAGGATTATTTGAATAAGCTATTCTCTCTCTTGTAATTTCTGCTTTCATAGTGATATTTGTCTCTTTGTGCCATGGTTTTCCCGAAAAGGGTTTTTCCACATTAAATTTGGAGTCTTTGTGTTTGTGCTTGGCTGTTGCTATTGGAATACTTTACTTGATTCACGTTTGTGTGCTTCCACGGTCCTCCAACATATTCATATTACCTGCCATGATGCTTGAGTAAACAACTAATTATCGGTTGTAGACTTCTATAAATATTGATCTTCCTTGCTTTGATACCATACTGTAGGAAATACAATTAGAAGAGACGGATTTATAACAAAAACTTCAAAAAATATGTTATTCACATAACACTAGTTATTGTGTTAAAAAACTCAAACAGATACAACTACTTGCATACATTTGAAAACTTTCCCATTATCTTAGCAACAAACCAATCAACAAAGTAAACACATATGGGTGTTGGTTATGACTTATTCAAGGACACCAACAATATATTAATCCTCATGTATATCTAATTTTGACCACGTTTAAATTACATCTAACAATAAAGTTATCTATTTACTTGATTTTTTTTTACCAATGACCATCATTGAGGAGCACACTAAATGGATAAACACCAACATGGTGGGCCCCAAAGTAATTTTTTTTTTCCACCATACATAAATGCAAGTGTTGTAGAGGATTCAAGTCTATCCAATACACATGCTATAATATTATTGGAAAAAGCAGGTCAGAATAACCTACTTAGAGCCCAAAAAATGAGAAACGATATGTTAGACAACACAATTACAACCATTGACATCTTTTTCAGTAATGTATCACACATATGTAGGAAATTTGTGTTGGGAGCGTTGCACAAAAACCTTAGGATCTCGGCTCCCAAAAATACTAGAATCATGAGATATTAAAAAACAATGAAATAAATCAAAGCACAAACCACACGACACAAGAGATTTTGTGTGGAAAACCCTCGAAGAGGTAAAAACCACGGGACCTAGTCTAAAGCAACAATTCACTATGAAGTAAAACGTTACAACCAATCACAAGCACACACCCCTTGGATCAAACCTTCTTTACTCACGTAGGAGTGGATAAGCAATAAGAGAATAATGAAAATGGAGAGATCTCACCGATCACAAAGACGTAGAAGCGTTGAGATGTCGACTGCGCAGTAGATCATCTCTACAAGCAGAATCCTCCATTCTACAAGCTTCCTCTCTCTCTTTTCTCTCTCTCACCTTGGTCGTGAAAACGCCTTAGCATACCTTAGAATAGCCTTAGGGACCCCTATTTATAGTTTATGCAACTTCTCTTCCACACCTTTGCGAAACTGCCTCAAATTTATGCAGTCCGTACAAGATCCGCACAAAATCTACGTAACTCTCAATTGGTCGAGCCGGGCCCTCGACTGGTCGAGCCAGGCCCTCAACTGGTCGAGCACCAAAAAACTCAGCCGTTGGACTTCGAGTCGAGCAAGCCTCGATCGGTCGAGCAGCTCCCTTCGACCGGTCGAGCAGCCCACTTGATCGGTAGAGCAGCGGGGTCGTTACACTACCTCTTCTCTGAACTGAGAAAGAAAAACCCCATCGAATCTCCCCCTTTCCGACTAAGGAGGAATTCGCCTTCTTCAAGTTAGTTAGGTCTCTACAAACCTCAAACTTGCTCTTGAGCAATGCCTTAGTCATCATGTCTGACCCATTATCGTCCGTGTGGACCTTCTCAAGCTATAAAACCTTCTGTTCCAAAGTATCTTTGATCCAGTGATACCGAATCTCTATGTGCTTCGACTTGGAGTGCTGACTTGGATTCTTACTCAAGTATATAGCACTTTAACTATCACAATAGACCATATGCTGCTCCTACTTCAGGCTAAGTTCCTGTAGGAACCTTTTCATCTGAAGCATTTCTTTACATGCCTCTATGACCGCAATGTACTCGGCCTCTGTTGTCGACAATGCTATGACCTTCTGTAACTTGCTCTGCCAAGATATCACTCCCCCTGTAAATGTGAACATGAAAATCCGATATAGACTTCCTGAAGTCTATGTCACCTGCCATATCTGCATCTGTGTAGCCTTCTAACACAGGTTTTTCGTCACCATAGCATAGGCTTAACCTGGATGAGTATCTTAGATACCACAGTATCTACTTTACCGTTGCCCAATGTTCTTTGCAGGATTTTCAAGATACCGGCTGACAACACCAACCGCATATGCTACGTATGGGCATGTACATACCATAGCCTATATTAAACTTCCTACCGCTGACGCGTAGGGTATCTTCCTCATCTCATTTACCTCTGCCTTTGTCTTTGGACACTACTTGTCGCTCAATTTGAAGTGGCCATCCAGTGGAGTACTGACCGATTTTGCTGCATTCATATTGAACCGCTCTAGGACTTTCTTAATATACCGCTCTTGTGACAATCAAAGCTTTCTGCTGCTTCTGTCACTGGTTCCATTCCTATGATCTGTGTAGCCGGGCCCGAGTCTTTCATCGCAAATGACTTGCCCAACTCCTGTTTTAGCTTGTTAATCTTCTTGATATCTTTACCCATGATGAACATGTCATCAACGTATAACAACAGAACTAAGAAATCACTATCTGAGAACTTACTCGTGAACACATAGTGGTCCGACTCCGTTCCGTCTTATTCATGCTTTAACATGAACGAGTCGAACTTCTTCTACTATTGCCTTAGAGTTTGTGTCAGCCTATACAAGCTCTTCCTAAGCCTACACACCACATGCTATTTGCCCTTGACTTCGAACCCCTCTGGTTGGTGCATGTACATCTCTTCTTCCAGGTCACCATGGAGAAAGACAGTTTTAATATCTAACTATTTTATCTCCAGATCCATGCTAGTCGCTAACCCAAGCAATACCCGTATAGATGTCATCTTCATCACTAGTGAGAATATTTCCTCAATGTCTATACCTTTCCTCTGACTAAACTCTTTCACCACAAGTCTGAGTTTGAACCTCGTTTGTGAATTCTTCTACCTAACCTTCTTTCTGAACACCCACTTGTTGCTCAGAGCTTTCTTGCCTTTAGGTAATTTCAACATATCATAGGTGTGGTTCTTATGTAAGGATTCCATCTCCTCTTGCGTAGCTTTCAACTACTCCCCCTTATGCTTGTCGGTTAAGGCCTTAGAATAACTTTTTGGCTCTCCCCCATTAGTGAGCATAATGTACTCATGCGGCGAGTACTTCTTAGACGGGTGTTTGTCCGTAAATGTCCTCCTCACCTGTGGCTCAACCGGTAGATAAAGTGGGGGCTGCTCCCCTGGTCCATCTTCGTATGAACTCCCTCATCCTCTGCAACTTGTTGTACTCCATCATCAGGCACCACAGGGGGAATAACCGAATTTATGTCATCTAGCTCACCTGAACTAGGATGGGTCTTCTCTGGCTTACAAATGTCTTCTATACATTGATTTTCAAAGAAAACCACATCTCTGCTCCTGACGAGCTTCTTCTCGGTCGGATCCCACAATCTGTAGCCAAACTTTTCATCACCGTACCCCAAGAACACACATTACCTGATCTTCGTATCGAGCTTGGACCTTTCATCCTTTTATACGTGAACGGATGCCCTGCATCCAACCACTTTGAGATGACTGTACGATGGATCTTGTCTAGTCCACAACTTCTCAGGTACTTCTCCATTCAACGGGGCTGATGGAGAACTGTTTATCAAATACATTGCCGTGTACATTGCTTCTTCCCAGAACGTCTTGGGCAACTTTGGGATAACATGCATCTGATTCTCTCTACAATGGTGCGATTCATTCGCTTAGCCACACCATTATGCTGGGGGTCTTGGGAACCGTCTGTTCATACAGTATACCCAGGGACTTACAATACTCATGGAAGTCGCGAATGTATTCACCACCATTGTCAGTGCGGATGCACTTTAATGATCTACCTGTCTCTCTTTCGACCATAGCATGAAACATTTTAAACACACTAAAGACCTCGTCTTTAGATTTCAAAGCATAAACTTAAAACCTCCTAGATGCATCATCTATAAAAGTGACAAAATACAATGCCTCACCTAAGGTTTTTGTCCTCATAGGACGACAAATATCAGAATAAACCAAATCTAATGCATGCATTTTATTAACATGGGAAATAGATTTAACAAATGAAACTTTATGTTGTTTCCCTGATAAACAGTCAATATAGGTTTTTAAGAGGTATACTTGTCATGTCTGGAAGACGCCACTTCTTTGCTAGTAGTTGAAGCCCCTTGTCACTCATGTCACCTAGACGCCTGTGCCACATGTTAGTAGTTAAATCTTCTGATGCGTTCAACCCACCCTTGCACACACTGATACTTGCCTTGTAAATGGTGCAATACTTCTTCTCTCTGACTGCGATCAACGAACCCTTGATGAGCTTCTAGCGTCCACCAACAAATCGGCTTTCATAGCCATCATCATTTAACCTTCCCGTCGACATCAAGTTGAGGCGAAGGTCTGGAATGTGTCTCACATTCCTGAGAACCAATGTGTAGCCCACATCAGTCTTCACACAAATATCACCGATCCCTACGATCCTCGATACGCTAGAATTTTCCATCTTTACGGTCCCAAAGTCACCTGACTTGTAGCTTGTAAAGAAATCTCTACATGGAGTCGCATGAAATGAGGCTTCCTAGTTTATCACTCAGTCGGTGTCCTGACTCGTAGCCGTGAGACAAACATCATAATCTGTCGAAAGAATAAATATGACGTCGCCATCTGAAGCGACCGCAATGGAGTCTGATTCATCATCATTCTCCTTTCATTTTCCTTTATTGTCATTCTTCTTCTTATGACATTCATACTTATAGTGGCCCTTCTTGCCACAATTTCAGCATTCAACATCCTTCCTGACACTCAACTTGCCTCTTGATTTATCTCGGGCGTTCCCACCCTTTCTGTTCTTTCCTCTCCCCCGATCTTGTGTCACAAGGGCCTCTTGTTGAGTAGACCCCTGAGACTTCCTCCTTGTCTCCTCATTGAAGAGACAACTAGTTACCTGTTCCATGGACACCTTTTCGTTTAACGCAGAGTTACTCAGAGACACCACCAATGTCTCCCAACTGTCAGGCAATGAGCTAAGCAATAGCAAAGCCTGTAGTTCATCGTCTAGGACTATCTTCATAGTGGAGAGCTGGTTCAATATGTTGCTGACCTCATTCATGTGCTCAGCCACAGAACCACCATCTTTGAACTTGAGATTCACAAGTCGTCTTATCAGAAAAATCTTATTGCCGGCTGTCTTCCTCTCTTACAACCTTTATAATTTCAGCCACAGGCTAGCGGTTGAGGTCTCCTTAGACACATGGTGGAATACGGAATCGTCCAGCCATTGTCTAATAAACCTCACTGCCTTCCGATCCAACATCTTCAAATCATCATCTGACATATTCTCTGTCTTTGCTGATATGCCTAGAATTTGCAATAAAGCAAGTCCTCCATCTTAGCCTTCCATATGGTCTATAGAACCATTGAAGTTGATCATCCTTGATGAGCCACCTTATATAATTCAGAACTTATCCCACTCCGTTCAACCAACCTGGGTGCTCTGATACCACTTTGCTGGGAGCATTGCACAAAAACCTTAGGATCTCGCCTCCCAAAAATACTAGAATTATGGGATATAAAAAAGCAATGAAATAAATCAAAGCACAAATCACACGACACAAGAGATTTTACGTGAAAAACCCTCAAAGAGGTAAAAACCATGAGACCTAGTCCAGAGCAACAATTCACTATGAAGTAGAACATTACAACCGATCACAAACACACATTGCTTGGATCAAACTTTCTTCACTCATATAGGAGTGGATGGACACTAAGAGAATAATGAATATAGAGAAATCTCACCGATCACGAGGACGTAGAAGCACCGAAACGTCGACTACGCAGTAGATCACCTCTACGAGCAGAATCCTCCCTTCTACAAGCTTCCTCTCTCTCTTTTCTCTCTCACATTGGTCGTGAAAATGCCTTAGCATACTTTAGAATGGCCCTAGGGACCCCTATTTATAGTTTTGACAACTTCTCTTCCGCACCTTTACGAAACCGCCTCAAATTTACGCAGTCCGCACAAGATTCGCGCAGAATATGCGTAGCACTCGACTAGTCGAGCCGGGTCCTTGACTGGTTGAGCGGACCCTCAACTGGTCAAGCGCCAAAAAACTTAGCCGTTGGACTTCGAGTCGAGCAGGCCTCGACCGATCGAGCAGCTCCCTTTGACCAGTCGAGCAGCCCACTCGACTGGTCGAGCAGCGCGGTCGCTGCATTAGCTCTCCTCTGAACTAAAGAGAAAAAACCCCATCAATTTGATCCTTCCAAAAGGTGGACCGAGCTCCTCGGTTGAACCCGCCTTGGGATTTAATGAGTTTGTGTGAGTCGTTGAGTCTTAAAAGCATGGCATAGATAGGTCCAATACACACATATGGGATTGCAAAGCTCAGGTGCATGCATCGTGGTACCACGAATACAATCTCAACCGCATATATAAACTTACACATCAGATACCCAATGATCCAACAAGTATAAACATGTTTATGTGTCAATGTAAGTATGATGGTCGTGGGTAATCTAGTGGTGCCAACGTGGCATAACATGGGAACATCCAAGTAGTGTGGTAGGCCTCACTGTGTGGATTACTCTACACCCACCCCGAGTTCAAAACAGGCTAGGGCTCTGAGTGGCACACCGTGTTTTATGGGTTTATCAACACCGTCCATCCATCTTGTCAAATCAATGAGGCAGATTTAAGGTTTAAGTGGACCGTTGAAACCTTCCCAGGACTTATTGTGATGTTTATTTGCCATCTAGCCCATTTGGCCTATTCATGAGGTAACATAGACCCAGATGAAGTTAAAACACAAATATCAGCTTGATCTAAAACTTCCGTGGCTCCCAAGAAATTTTTAATGGTGGGCATTTTATCTCCGTTGTGGTCCACTTTAGCCTTGTATCTACCTCATTTTTGGGCTTATATCCTAAAATAATATGAGAAAATGGGTGGACGGTAATAAACCCATATATCACAGTGGGCCCCTCAGAGCCCCAGCATGTTCCGATCTTGAGACAAACAGGGTAGTGCCTAATCGACGTCTGTATATTTTGGCCCACCAGATGATCAGATTGGACTAGTTTTTGGGAGCCCACTTGATGGAGAGCTTGGATGTTCTGCATTGTGATTCATTGATGTGTAAGCATATGCATGAGTTGTATATGATGAGCACATGACCACTGCTAATATTTTGAATCTTGTTTGTTCTGTTTCCAACACAATTTTTTAATCATGCTATATGCATTTTAAACTATTTATGTGAATGTTTCATAAAAACACTATGATAGCTAAAAAAACATTCTCTTTTCATGTTTTTAGTGTATTAAAGCAATATTCACCATTTATCTTAATGTACTTGATCGCTAATGAAATAGAATTGAAGCAACATAAAAAATATATTCTTTGGCATGGTCGATAACAAAAAAATAAAATTAAACCAAAAATCATTAATTGTCTTGATTCAATGAGACAATGATTATAATATTGCATCAACTTTTTTATTGTGTTTTTTACACTGAGATATTTTTTACACTGAGATATCAGAGATGTTGAAATTTTATTAAACTTACAAATCAAATAAAATATATTAAAATTTAAATAAATGCTTAGATATTTAGTGTATATATTGTTGGGTTATATGTATTTTATTGGTTCAGTGCTCTATTATCAAATGGTTGTTTAGGGTGGTTATTAAATAAAGTTCTTTTGAGAAGTCAAAAGAAGGCTCATTTGAGTTATTACATGGTCCAATCACAAATAAGAAAGTTCATGCAAAAATTTGAATGATGTTGTTTCTGACAAAAAGTACAAGAGTATAAAACTATAGATTTTAATTTAATTAATATCATTTGCTAATAATTCAACATTACTAAACAAACAATGATCATGAAAAGAATTGTATAAATGTTTTGTAACAAGATAAAAAAATTATTCTCATCTTTTATTTTCTGAAAATTTATTAAAATAAAAAATATTTACCATGTAATGTCCCATGTTACATAATTTGTAGTAAGTGCTGAACATTGTATTATACTTTCTACTTATTCCCCATCTGTCACAATATCACTTTTGATTCTTTTATAAATAAATCTTTAATGAAATAAATAAGCTTCACATCCAACATAAAAGGCAAGACTGCAAGACTAATGGTGGACTTGTCAGAATTAAGGTTTGAATAATATCTCCATTTATATAGGATGCATGTTGTCTATACTTGTTTGTTTTTTTAACAATGTGTAATCATAAATATAAACTCTACTCCATCAGCAACTCAGCCATTTGGCTCAATTGATTTTTTCTGTTGCAGTGGTGACTACCTCGCAGTACACAGTCAATTTGCAAACTAGTTATTGGATACATACTAGACATACTACATCCAAATTGGGGCAACTGAAGAACGGCTCTGATTGTTAAAAATGCTCAACGAGTATGGATTGCTCATGTCTATTGTTAATAGACAGGCAAGAAATCCTTCTCAGAACTATTCATTTGTGGGAAAGAATAAACTATATTGGCCCAACAAAACAATTTGTTCTAGCTCATCCCATCAAATGAATAGATGTGGTCAACCATGGTGATCCAAACCATTCATTTGGTGGGCCCATCATGAACATCACGTAAGGCAATCACGCAGGTCAGATCGACATACCTTTGCATCTAACCCACTTTCGGCTGGGCTTGGGTTGTGCTTGAGTACATGTGGTTCATAATTTTCAGGCCCAAGAAGTAAACAAGCACAGCACAGGTTTTTAAGACCCGCTTGACTTAATTAACCCTTTGGACTAGTGGAATAGGCTGGGCTTGTCCTTTGCCTTGGCTAGTTGTATCAACCCAGCTTTTGAAGTTGGCCGAGTCGAGTCGCAACTCGGTTGAATTGGGTTGAGTCACCCCTTTTTTCTCAATACTGGGGCTCCACCAAGTTTGAGTCGACTCGGACTAGTCTTCGAATCATTGAATGATTGACCCATCGTAGCATTTGCCGTCCTTAAGTGACCCACCAGTCAGATTGTTAGGATAGTCTGATGGGTGAGATTTTGGAACATGGCGGGACTTCCATAACGACCGTGTGGTGACCAAAAGGTGGGCCCACCTGGACGATAGTTGGGCCGCGCGCAGGCATCAAACGACATCTCTTTTGGTAAGAGAGCATTTGCTCGATCTTGATGGGCCCACCTTCATTTGGTGGGCCCAATGAGTAGATGGAGGATGACACATAAATCT
This sequence comes from Magnolia sinica, assembly GCF_029962835.1. Classification (NCBI taxonomy): domain Eukaryota; kingdom Viridiplantae; phylum Streptophyta; class Magnoliopsida; order Magnoliales; family Magnoliaceae; genus Magnolia; species Magnolia sinica. The sequence goes on from NC_080575.1 coordinate 89,036,885, forward strand.
CCAACATCAAATGATCTCTACCATCCTAATAGGCACCCATTAAACATCAAAGATCGGTTGTTATTGTCTACGTGAGATACTGATCATGGCCCATCAAATGATAAGGCCCACCATGTGAATGACTCATGTTACCTGAAAGTCGGACCCACCAGCACATGTAGTGCAGAGTTCGACCAACCTAGCGAATGTGGAGGTGCATTTGGATGCACCATCCAATTCATGCGTAGGGCAGATCGGTCAGGATTTTGAATTGGTTGGGCTGAGCTTATCAAATTGGGCCTACTCTAAACATTGATTTCGCTTCGATGTGGCCTGGCCCACTGCCAGCCCATGTCATGTTACTTTCAAGTTAGATTTGAAAGAAATGCAATGGCAACTTGAAAATTTCTTTCCTTCTATAAATGCTAAGCTTACCATGCTCCCGCCAACATGCCGCGCATTTACAACGACTGGACTGAGCTGAAGGTGGGCCCCATCATATAATCACCTGCCACAAAAATCATGTTGGTACCCTCATCAAGTGGGCCACACCTTTACATTGGATCAGATAATTGTAATCTGATCAATGTAAAGGTGTGGCCACCTAATGAGGAGATTTGAACTTAGGGGCCCAGGCAGCCCGCTCTGTTGAGCCACGGCTTGGCCCGCTAACGTGGCCCGAGGGCAAGACCCAGGCTTGAAATCTAGGTCCAGTGGGCTACATAAGCTGCAATATGCAGGGCTGGGCTAGGTCCAATAATAAATGGCCGAGCCTGGTCCAAAAATCAAGTGGCCCTTGAAATTTTAAAAGAATTGGATGTTTTAAAGACATCTATTAACGGTTTGGAATCCCCATCATACGTATTAGATTAGAATATTTCAAACCTTTGATCGTTTAAATCCTGGAATGGCCCAGCTTTGCAGGGTGGGCCAGGGGCAACCTCGGCTCTATTTGCGCCACGTCGGCTCAAATCTGCCGCATATATGAACGGGAGTAGGAAAATGTTGTATGCTGGGATAGTGAAAGATCACATGATCCATACAACACGTGCAGAGAGAGAACATTAGTGAAGATCCGCACCGTCCATCAGGTTCACCATCTCATGTTCTCGCTAGTATAAAAAACGGGGATGATAAACTCACGTAGGCCACATCATAGGGAACAGTTGCTATGGGGACAACCACCATACCCATAGTTGTATAGTAGTGACTGTTGTGGGTAAAAATGTGCTGATAAAGACAATCATGATGAGAGAGAATATAAAGTATAAGTAAGGGAGGTTGGATAAGAGCTCGGCCTCAACAACCGATCAGAATCTCTACATACAACTCAAGGATCAAACACCAACAGTGAGCTCGGCTCTTGTCGATGTCTTGCTACCTTGACCTCGGGTAGATACCGACCTCGACCTCAGGTAACGATCTCGACCTTGAATACCGACCTTGACCTCGAGTACCAACCACGACCAATAGTTCAGCTCAGTCTGTGGGACCTCAACTAATCCGACTTTGAGGTCGGCCTCAATTGTATACCACGTTGACCTCGGAAGCTGATTGCCGAGAGATCTCTTTCTTATACGAGGAAAGATCAGTCTTCTGAGATCTTCGCCGAGAATCAAACAGATGATAACGCCTAGGATTTTGGGGATGAACCCTTCTATGACATGCAATTGAACGACAAATTCATTGCCATAAACATTACTGGCATCATAAAGCTATAAATAAGAGCTTCATCTATGGTGAAAGGAATGCGCAGATAAACCCTAAGTTCTACTAGACCTAGTTTGCCCGCTTTAACTTTGGCATCAGAGGGTCCCCTGTTGTAACCAAGGTCCCATTGTTGTTAGCTTTTGCAAGTATGCAGTGGTTTAACGAGGACGTCCAGATCATAGCATCAACAGTAACTATAGTGGTGTTCATATAAAATCTAATTCACTCATCTAGCATGTATCACCATGATGAAGGGACACCAGAAATCTCAAGCCATTGAAAAACTCATGTGGGCCACACCATGTTAGTATAGGGGATTTTGACCATACTAGTCTCGTGGTATTGTGAAATGCCTCGAATATTTGTTCTCTCAAATATATTCTTTAGTTGGCATTCTAATCACCTTTTGAAGAATTAGTGGATGAAAATACCCCTGCTTTAGAACTTGGTCCCCACATTCCAGCGTTAGTGATGCCCGAGAGAACACATGAAGGGCGGGGCCTCCTCTTGTGGGACCTACCTTGTTGTATGTGTATAATCCATACCTTCCACCTATTACGTCAGAACATTTTAGGGCTATGGCCAAAATTTGAGCCAAAACCATCTCTTGGGTAGGCCACACCATAGACAACAGTGAGGGTGATGGCACCCATTGTTGAAACTTTCTAAGGCCCACTGTGGTGCATATGTGTATTGGAACCTGTCAAAGGCAGGGCCTCTTCGGGCCCACAGTGAGATAGCCAACCCGATGGACGATTTGGATCTTGCAAATTAATGGACCCCACATATATGAATAATTACAAAAATAATATTTGTACAAAAAAAGAAGAAGAAAAGGTTTACATGCATGCTAGTAATCGTAACAGGGCAGAAGCCCTTTTTGGGTGTGGGCAAGACCTAACTTGTGGGGCCCACATTAATGTATGTGTATAATCCATGCCGACCATCCTTTTTGCCTTGTCATCTTAGGGCTAGGGCTCAAATATCAGTATGATCTAGAGCTCTTGTGGGCCACATAATAGAAAACAATGTGATAATGGCACCCACTATTGAAACTTTCCACGCTCACTGCGATGTTTGTTGGAAGTAGATCCTGCCCAAGTCATGACTTCTTGGGTCCACGACGAGCTAGCTAACAAGGTGGACAGAATGGATGGGCCCTAAGATACAAACTAAAACATTCTTTTGCCATCTTTGGTGATAACCTCAACCCTTACGGCAACACAACCTCGACCCTTGCCGCGTAACAACCTCTACCCTGCCAACTTCGACCCTTACGGCATCACAACCTTGACCCTGCCAACTTCAACCTTTACGGCAACATAACCTCAATCCTTACCACATCACAACCTTGACCTTGACAACCACTACCTTGAGCACATGACAACCTCGACCCTTACTACATTACAACCACAATCTCAACCCTTATAACATATTCTTTCACTATGGATTTAATCCTTAGTATTTGATTCATTTTTAGTAGTGAAGGCAATGAATAAATGACTATCTTGACCCTTAATACATGACAATCTCGACCCTTAACACATTACAACCACAACTTCAACCCTTATAACATATAATCAATCCATTTTTGGTAGTGAAAGCAGTGAACAATTGACAATCTCGACCCTTCACACATGACAATCTCATCCCTGACAAACTCGAACCTTAAGGCCTGAAAACCTTGACCTTGACAATCTCGACCCTCAATACATGATAACCTCGACCCTTAGCACATTACAACCTCGACTCGAACAACCTCGACCCTCAACACATGACAACCTCGACACATAACACATGACAACCTCGACCTTTAACACATGACAACCTCAACCCTTAACACTTGATAACCTCGACCTTGACAATCTCGAACCTCAACACATGACAACCTTGACCCTTAACACATGATAACCTTGACCCTCAACACATGACAACCTCAACCCTTAACACATGACAACCTTAAACTAACCCTTAATACTATAAGGATACCGTTTGTGGGGTCCACCATTACATATATGCAAAATCCACTCCATCCATTAACTTCAGAATTTCATGGAAGGCCATGGTTGGAAGCATGATTAACATCCACCAACTACATTAACCACATTATAAGAAAATAGTTTGTATTAAACAAATACCGTTATAAGTTATCAAGTTTTGTGGGTCACAAAGAGATCATGTCAATAAGAAGTTAGCATCTTTCTATATAAATAAAAGGCTACAAAGAAAATGAACAGTTTGGATATAAGTTTCATAGTCTCAATAACAACCTCTGACCACGTTACTTTCTCAGAATTCAATACTTCGTAACTTCTTATTCACTCCTAGAACTATTGTTAACGTTACTTTCTCATAATTCAATACTTCATAACTTCTTATTCACTCAAAATCTCTGCAACTATTGTTAATGTTACTTTCTCATAATTCAATACTTCGTAACTTCTTATTCACTCAAAATCTCTACATCTATTGAATCAAGGACAATGACAATTTAGTTTGAAAAATTTTTCAAGACCTGTAAAATGACTACCTTGAAAATATTTAGAACTTCCCTTCAATTTAGAGAATTAGACCATACCACAATCTTAGAACTTCCCTTCAATTTAGAGAATTAGACCATACCACAAATCTTAGTACGGTCAAAATCCCTTAATATCGGGGTATTAGGCATGATTTTACACTGTTACCAATGTTGTACACTGCCCGAGTTTTGATCAGCCTGATTTTTGGAATCAAAGCAAATAACAGGGTGACACACCTGATGGACGGGGCGGATCTCACACCTAATTCAACAGTCACGTTGACGGTAGGAAATCAATCCTATACTTTGCTCCCATGATCGTCAAATCCATCTGACTTCGGGGATGCGTATCATCAAGGCCAGCTGTTTATACGGGACGGTCCGGATTGAATTGATCTACATGTATGCCACATCTACACGTGTCCAGATCATACCATGCACTGGGTCGTTCATGTGTACACTGCTAAGGTACGGTGCAGCACTGCAGCGAGAGGACGCGAATTAGGCGCTACCCGGATCCAACCAGGAGGGTGCGGCCCTGACCGTGGGGCCCACCTTGATGTATGTGTTGTATATTCACGCCGTTCATCAGTTTTTTCAGCTCATTTTAAGATATGGACTCAAAAATGAGGCTGATCCAAAGCTCGAGTGGACCACACAACAGAAACAGTGGGATAATGACACCCACCGTTGAAACCTTTCTAGGACCCACCGTGATGTTTATTTTCCATTCAACATATTCACAAGGTCATCTGATATGAGTGAAGGGAAAACACAAACATCAGCTTGATCCAAAACTTCTGTAGGCCCCGAGAAGTTTTCAACGGTACACTTTCAATTCCCACCGTTTCCTGTGGTGTCGTCCACTTCAGCTTTTGATCTTACTCATTTTTTTTTGATTCTTGGCCTAAAATGATCTGAAAAAATGGATGGACGGTGTGGATATAATACATACATCACGATGACCCTGCAGAGTCATGTCACCAAGGGTATCCCTGGTGACCCCTCGTCCATCAATTTGCAACGTTGGAGAAAAGCCTTGGTACCTTATCTTGATGCACTTCTGCACACGTGTGGTATATTATACATTAATCAAAGCCATACAAATCATGGTCCCACTGTAGACATGCGAAGCTTCAGAATTAGGTTGGAGATTGCTACCCTGACATCCAACTGGATTCTTTTTGGCAACTTATGAAAAGTAGGGAAAAAAAAAAAAAACTGAAGTGATTATATACTTTTAAGTAAAAAAGTTACTTATAACAAATCATAAACCAAACTTATTTATCTGAAATAAGTCATCTAGTGCCGTGAGTAGAAAAAGTAACTTATTTGGTGGTATCCAAATGGGCCATAAATGTCCAATTGATGGATGCTAATTGGATAAGTTCATCATTTTAATGTGGTTTTTTTTTTTTTTTGAGTTACATCCAATGAACAGTGGGCCCCACAATGTAGATGGTTTAGATTAAGGTATATGCATGCCATGTGCACGGTCATTGTGTGAATGCTTATGATCAGGCTTTAGCTTTTCCATGAGGTAAGTAACTTCTATGTTTAGTAACATGCATTGGCACATTTTCTCATGCCTCCTCTCTTTTTTCTTATTTTTATGTATGCTTGAAGTAAAAAGATTATAAGTTAATTAATATTTATTTTAGTTAAAATAACCATAGAATTTTGATAGGTATATTTATGCATGCTATAACATACACTTCTATGTTACTAAATGTTACGTAGTAAGAGAGTTTCAACACCAGGTCAAGGGTTTGAGTATCCATAGGTGGTGAAATCCCACTACGGTGTGAGTGTGTAGTAGAGGTGGGCACGGGACGACTCAATCCGGTCCGGCTAACTCGACTTGTCTGACTCGTGTAGATTCGACTCGACCCGAACTGAATGGGTGATCGAGTCAGGCATGCCGGACTTGGTATCGAGTCAGATCCAGTTCGGGTCAGGCCTATTTCAAAACAGGATCAAATCAAGTCAGCCCTAACTCGGTCCAACTCGACTCGATGCCTAGCTCTAGTGTGTAAGGGTGTGTGAAAAAAATGTCATAGCATACTGTAGATACCCCACCCAGGCTAGCATCTTGAGAAAGCTAAGACAATCTGAAAACCATAATCATATCTTAAACTAAACCCTAATCCCAGCTTAAACACTAATCCTAACTGTAAACCAAAAAACTAGCCTAACCCTAACCCATCTTAACCTTAACCCAAACCTCAGCTTAAACCCCAAACCCAGCCTAACTCCACCTTAGACCCTAATCCTAACCTGAGCCATTACGAGCCATTATTCAAGCCAAAGCATACCCAAACCTTCACCCATAATCAATTTATTTTTTGAGCCAATTTTGAGTCATTTTCAAGCCAAATATCCAAAACGGACTTTGTTCCGCTCTCAAGACCCAAAAAAGGGTCCACCGGCCAAAATTTGGGAGAAACTGTACCTAAGGGGTAGTTGGACTACTGCGGGTGGTAATCCGACTGCTGCTCCAGAAATGGACAGTTGTCTCCTCCGAGCAACAGCTGTCTCTCATCCCAAAGTCAACTTTCATATAGATTTACCCCCCAGCCCACCTTATTTACCATTTTACCAACCTTCAAGAGCTAATGAGAGCACGACACGTGACATTTCTCTCTCCTTGACCAATCCCAAGCTGCCATGTCAGCTTTTACCCCTCTCAAACTCAACAATTACAACAACGTCATTGGAGAAGGCTATAAATTGCCCTCTCCTCTTCACATTTCAAAAAACAACAACTTCTCATTTCCAAAATCCAAGTGAGGGAGAGAGAGAAAAAGGAAGAGAGTGAGGGTGAGAAGGAGCTCTCAAGCCTCTATGATCAGATTTTTCAGCCACCCTTAGCCTCCTCCCAACCTCCTCAACCCCAAGTCTAGCCCGGATTGATATTGGTGCAACCCATGCCTTAGCCTACTCAAGATCAAGCCAAAGATATTTCATTTTGCATATAAGCATTCATCATCATAACATCTATTCCCTTCTCAACTCCCCTGCTTCTCTAGATCTCTAGTGAACGTATGCTCTGTGACTTGCCGTACTTCGGATCCTGTCACATCAGAAATTCCTAGTGATTTAGTCTACTTTTCTTTACCTTTTTGCATAAGCATCATCACATCCGCCTTCTAGACACACCATTGGACGTATGATCTGTGGCCTGTTGAAATCTCGGATCTTGCCGCATCAGAAATCCACGTGTGCCTAGTCCTACTTTAACCGCATCATTCATCCCTTGAGATTTTCTTACCACACCAAGTAGAGACCGTACATTTGAACGGGTAGAGAGGATGCCTAACACCTTCCCTCTTTGTAACCAAGGTCCCTTATTCAGTATCTCTAAAATGGCGGATCCAAAGTCAACTTAAAGTAAAAGAGTCTTCGAATTTTCTAACTTTACGTATTCTGCAAGTTTTAGCCGAATGCGAGATTTTGAGTTAAGTGGCTAGTGGCGACTCCAAGTCTACATTGCACCACCAATTCCAATTAGCCAAATCACCCCACCATAAAGCATAAATTTATGTGGGCGCCGATTTCCAGCGTTCACAGAATGGCGACTCCACTGGGGACATGTTAGACTGCACTAGCCGAGACCCAACTCGAAAGTGTGTGGTATTCCAATCTCAAGGGACATTCATCATTGCATTCATATAAAACAAAAAAAATAATAATACATGATAATCAAAAGATAAACAAATAAACTAACTAAAAAACATCAATCTTTGGCTTACACTTGTCTGGGCATCAATCCTAGCCACGACTACTCGATCCCATGCAGCTATGACTACCCATGAAGAAGAGCCAACAGCTCTGCTAGCTCTCGAAGCATCGGCACCGGCGCCGGCACCTCAAGCAACTCCCACAGACTCACCAGTTACTGTAGCCATGAACGAGATGACTCAAAATCTCAAGGCACCGTAGGAGCTATTACTTCGCCTAATACCAAGCGCCATACCGAGCATGCAGGCGGCACAACCTAGTGCTCAAAACAGTTCAATCCCACAACCTCTCTTTACTTCCTCCCTTCCTCCTCCAGCAAATCGCATTTTATCTTTCCCCACAGAATCAACACAAGATCACCAACATCCTCTTCCTATTAGAAGATCTGGTCAATTCCGAGGGGTAAAACCCCTCTCATATGGTCCTTCTGAACTTGTAAAACTCTGAGAGCAATTGTGCGATATGCAGAGGAAGCTACAGAAGCAGCAAGGGAAGAATCTCCCATCCACCAAGTTCAGGGATCTTTGCCCCTTCCCTGATGCAAAGGTACCTCAAGACTTCGAGGTACCAAAATTTAACAAATATGATGGTATAGGGTGTCCTATGGACTACTTAAGAGCATTTTGTGGAGAGCTTAATACTCTAACAGGTAATAACGGAGTGTTGATCCGTTTGTTTCAAAAATTCTTGAAAGGCGATGCGTTAGATTGGTACACGTCATTAGACTACTATCGAATTAAGACTTGGGAACAACTTTCCCAAGCTTTCATTGATCGTTTCGTGTACAATCTTAATGTAACACCTAAAAGGGCGGATCTTGCTGCCCTAAGGCAGATGAATGATGAGTCATTATCAACTTACATTGGACGGTGGCAGGCCATGGCTGCCAGAATGAAGACACCCATTGATAATGAAGAGCAAATCTACATGATCATCCACTCGGCATACCCGAGTATCTCTGGATACCTCATTTCCTATCAATATGCCAACTTTACCCAACTCATCCGTGTTAGGGAATAAGTCGAAGTCGGAATAAGTGCTGGGACGATCTCCCCTTGGTGTCCTCATCAGGCCTCCTCAGTACAACGGATAGTGGAAGGAAGGTCTACTGGATAAGAGAACGGTAACAAAAATCTTCCTGACCTCCATCCAACAGAAGAAGACAATCTCGTCGCCTCTACCCAAGGCGCTCAATTCGCTCCTCAAGAGGGACAATGGCAACAACAACAACAAAGGGAGATTCTTCAGTACCCCAATCATCGTTAGCAAATAAGGATGGCCCAGGAACCTAGGCAGTTTACACCGATAGCCCAAACTTACAATGAGATACTAGCCACATTAGTCCAAAGGTAAATACTAACACTGCTACTGCCTAGGCTCCCACCAAACCCTTTACCACCAAATTATAATGAGAAAGAGTACTGTGTATACCACCAATCCCGAGGCCACACAACGAACCATTGTTTCACCTTGAAACATGTGGTCCAAGATCTGATTGACAACCAAACGATTGTGGTTATCCCTCCTGCTGATGCCACCACCAATTACACCATCCAAAATCCCCTTCCACTATATCAAGTAAGCCCCATCTCATTGGGCACCCCTGTCACTAATATCATTTAGGGAAATCGCCTTGTCATACAGTCTAATGCATCCATTCAATCGTTGCCAGTCCGACACTAATACTCTCGATTCTGAAAGGGGCATGCCCATCCAATCCAATCTCTGCGCCCTTAAATATGCAAGGGGCATCTCTAGCCGGTCCAATCTCTGTGCCCTCAGAGCCACCCCCAATCAATCCAATCCACACATCCTCTGTCTCGCAAGGGGCACCATCTGCTTATCTGACCCTTGCTCCAACTGTCATGCTCCAAGAAAAATCTCCTTCCCCGATCAACATACCATATGCCCTAGCAAATTCAGGGCCCAGCTTCAATCATGCGGTAACTTTTCAGGAAGGATATTCTGGTACTCAAAAGGATTTACCTAGCTCTACTCAGTCTTCAATCCTTCAAGAGAAGAATTTAGGACGAGTGGTTCCCGCCTCTAGGAGAAAGGTTGAGGGAGAGATTGACGTCGAGATCTTGATTAGCCCCAAAGCATCAACCATCACTTTTTAGGTTTTTGACATCACAGTTTCATTTCATCTCCTCCCTGATCGGTCCTGGATCCATAGAGTCAAGGCTCTCTCTTCAATTCTTCATCAAAAGGCCAAGTACATTTTCAGAGACAAGGTGCTGACCGTTCTGGATGATCCCGAACAAATCTTTCCAATTGAAGCAGTCAACCGTCAAGAGCTAGATATCTCGATCATAGACATGTAATACTCCGATGAGGATATACCATACCATAGTCTCAAGTCCGAGACTGTGAATTGCATGCCTCTTGCATGTCCCATCGGATTAAACTATGTCTTCCCTTTAATCGAGCACCAACATTTTTATTATTAGCTCAAATATCAAGAAGCAGGCATGCCAAGACTGGGATATCAGCCTCCTAAGGGTGAGGTACCAAAGCACAAATGGATCGAAGGAGGGCAAAGTCGCCAAGAGGAGGATGATCCCTTCAGCCATACATCAATCAAATCCATCAAAGAAGAGATCATTTATCTGGTTGGCAAGCCAAGATCCACCGTGGGGGGTCAAATGAGCGGAATGAGCCTAACTAAGCTACTTAAAAATGACTCAGGCAAGGGGTAAGAATTTTCCCTGATTGACTGGATCACAGTCTGGATCCCACCTAAGCTAGAAAAATTCAAAGAATCACAATGCATCGGGAATGAGCTGAAAAAAGAGACATCCAGCACCAGCTCAAAACCCAATCCTGAATTCATCCTGATTTTTGGGCACGTCGGTAAGAGCCCACCGACTAATCCGTCTAGCCCTGCCTCCTGAGGAGAGGGAGTGCAGGGCAATAGTTGGTTCGCGATCCCCAAGACGGCACAATAAAAAAAAGTAGTGTTTGGCTCCTTGAGCCGAATCAAGCAATCCCTGGTTCACGTCGCCGTCTTTCATAAAAAAATATCAAAAAATTTCAAAAAGCCAAAAACGCTAGATATTTTTGAAATCCCAAAAAATTCAAATACTTGTCAAAATCCAAAAAAAAAAAATTCAAAAAATTTCTAAAAGCCAAAAATAATAGATATTTCAAAAATGCCAAAAAATCAAAATATTTGCCAAAATCCAAAAAATTAGAAATTTCTCAAAACACAAAAACAATAGAAAATCCTTAAAAAATCAGAAACAATAATGTGCCAGGTGCGTCTGTCAAAGCACTTGAGTTTGAAATCAACTTATATAATTTCGATCTAGAGTTAGACTTCAAACTCATGAGTTTAAACAAAGCCCAGGATGGGTAAAATGATGATCTAACTCTCGAGCTAGAGGATTCCCTAAGAAAGTTCAAAACAAAGGCCAATGTCGTGACCAACGATTTTGAAATTGTGAACTTGAGATCTCCTGAGCTCACCAGAAAAGTACGCATCAAGAGATCCTCGCCTCTTGAATACAAGTAGATGATCGAATTCCTGAGGCCCGAAGCTATCCAACCTCGCATTCTCCTATAGAAGCCTTACCCAGATCGAATGAAGAACCAATCATACACCATCTGCTATGAAGCCTGAAGTCAAGCTCATCAAGCAAAGCTGTCAAGATCATGTCTGAAGTCCACGATGAAGTCCTACTGATGAACGATGGAGATAAGTTATTGCAGCATGTCAGGAAGTGCTTCAAGTATTCAAAGCTTGCATAACGGATCTATTTGCATGCTTCGAATCTTTATAACCTGGCAACACCTTAATCCTTCTTCATTATGAGGTGCGGACATCATCGAAAGAATGAACCCAAAGGCATCTAATGCATGAGTACATTCTCGTGGCAAACAAAAGCAGGCAACGACAACATCCTACATCATCAGTACGAATGAAAAAGAGAAGTCAATGAAAATGATTGGTGGTAATCTCAATGCAACCAACTATATCTTGCAGACATAAAGCGCACGACGATCGCTGGGACCAATAACAAACAAGTTTGAAAGAAAGGTTAGCAACATGGTAATAATGCATATCTTATCATTACGCCTACTAGATCCAGGGGCAAGTCCAAGCCATCCTAGGATGATCCGCTGATTATTCATGAAGTTCTTCCGAGAGGTGCCCTTTGTCTCATTAGGAGCAAAGATCTTCCAGAGCCCATTAATGCCGACAATGTGAATATCTATCACGCGTAATCCTACCTGCCTATGTCAACAACTACAATCGTAAACTTGAAGTCAATCAACAAGAGGTTAGTATCCTGAGGTACATTCCATCATCATTCCTTCCTTCCAATAAGTGTTCCAAAAAAAATGAAGGTTAAAAAAAATAAGGACAAAAAATGGACGAATAAAATATGCAGTCCAAAAAAAAAGAAAAAAAGAAAAAAAAAGAAAAGAAAGAAAGAAAAGAAGAGTCAAACCTAATGAGTGAGAACACAAGTCACTAACCCATTTCCCCGCAGGATAGTTTAACCCAATGACAATAGCTTTACAGTCGTGATTGAAGACAAAGTCAGGTAGCTCACCAATCGGCTGGCAATGAATGAAATTTAGCCTCCCGCCTCTGTTACTTGAAAAGAAAAAGAAAAATCAAAAGAAAGGTAGCATGCCTAAGCGAAACGGGCGAGGTGAAAACTCGAAAGGGCGCCTCGAGTAAAAATAGCGGGCATGTAGTGGACTTGGTAAAAACATGAAAAGGCATCAAGTGTAAAAAGAGCACAGCTGCTAAGGGGCAAGTAAGAGCAAAAACTCGGTACATGGTGAAAATTCGAAAGGATGCCATGGACAAAAATGACAAGAAAGCTGGTAATGGTAAAAACTTGAAAAGGCGCTACGGGCAAAAATGGCTAGAAAAGAAAAAAAAAGAAAATAAAAAGTGTAGGTACAAAAAAAGCTAAAGCAACAAGCAAAGTGAAGAAGCACAAGGAAAAGATAAGTCCCGGATCAAAATTCTATCAGACTCTACATAAATCCAATAGACATGATTCTAGTATACGCTATTCTCAGGGAACCAAGATCCCTAGTAAACAACTCAGAATACTGGATTTGACGTGGGCTAAATTCAATATTCTAATTCCACCATCTAGGCACAAGTTCAGACAGAAGCACACACAGACATACATGGCACAAAAATTTTCATTTCATTTTCATTTTTCATATACAATCTCATCTCTCTAAAAAAAATTACAAAAAAATGCATCCCCAGTGAATCCAATCTCGATCACAACCATTAGAGTGCGAAACGACGGATCAGATCCTTTTCAAAAAAATCACAAAAATATATCTTTGATACAGTTCCAATTAAAACCAGATCAGTTGAAAGTCCCACGAGACCACCAGTGGAGGCAATAAAATTATCTGGACTTATTTAAAAAAATGGCCACAATAAAAACCGAATGACAACACCCTTCCGCAAGATCGGATGGATATTCCAAAACCCTAAAAATATATCGCAAATAAAAACTGTTAGCCCCGCTGACTCATCAGTGGAGGCAATGCGACTGTTACTTGCGCAAATAAAAATCGAATGACGACGCCCATCCGCGAGATCGAACGGATATTTTCTAAAAAAATCCAAAAATACTTTTAAATAAAATCCCCAAGGAGTCTAGTTCTAAAGATGATAGTTTTTCAAACAAAAGATTTTCAAAAAAATGCACACGACGTGCAGTACACTGAAGAATCTTCTATATTCTCCAGTTGTGGTCAGTGCAAACAACAAAATAAGATTTGATCCCTTTCGGTTTCTTCGGAGGACGATTGAATCCGTATATGATATGAGTATGGTTAACTCGATCCTCATATCTAGACAGTCGTACGAGACGAATGAGAGTAAAAATGTTTTGATTTATCTCTGGACAGAATAATCAAACTCAAAGTGACGATAATCCATTATAACCAAAGTATCAGAATCAACAGACTGCATGACAAAAGATTACTCGTGCATACCTAGTTCAGGATGTTCGAAAAGTTTGATCGAGTCCAAGTCGGCGTAGTGAGTTCCCCGTAAGGCCGCATCCACGCACAGGGTAGCTAACCACTTTGACGATCAAACGGAACGAATACTCCTAGGGTGATTACGTAGCAAAGGAAACAACAGATCAAACAGTACGAGAATTCTCGTAAAGCCGCATCGACACGCAGAGGCCCTTGTTCACACCCTAAGTATAGGGTTGTGATGTAGTAATAAACTCGGTAAGACCGAGGTCGAATCCACAGGGACTGAAATCTGTACGTAATATGAAAGTAACTAGAACTAGAACTAGAAAAAGATGAAATCTAAACCAAAAGAATATAAGGGAATAATGGTTAAATATTACTCTAAAACTGGTGAAATTTAAAGGTAAGAAACTAGGGATTCAGAGGATCCGCTTGTAGAGATTAGGGAGATCTACGCTTGATTCATGAACTCAACTAGACTTCAAGTCCCATCTTCATCCAATTAGAAGATATATCACTAAAATCCAAATCTTAACTTCCTTCAATCTAGTTTTCAAGAGATGAGAAGGATAAGATTTAGAATTGATTCCATCACAAAACCATGCCCATGAGACAAAGTAAACAACAGAATTTTAACCAATCCACATCCTATCTAAGGAATTTATGAACATTAAAAAGGGTTCTGTCATCCAACCATGCCCAGGAGACGATGGTGAATAACAGGGTTCCCAAATTCACAAACCCTATAATGCTAAGAACATGTTCAAAGCTATCACAAATCCATTGTAATTTCAGTCACAACAAACCATTAAAAATTGAAAGCATTATTGTTAATCAAACTAGAATCAAAATCTGTTCAGTCTAACATGAATCAGAGCTGAAGGATCATTCTCATCACGCCACAAGCTTCACCTCTTAGCCCTAGGTAAGAGGTTTAGCCCAACATGATTGGACTAGCTCTCACAAAAATTATAAGGAAAGAAAACAGTAAAAATAAAGAAAATAAAGAAATCCACACTTCTCTCTTAAAACTCTCTCTCTCAGCCGTAGATTGGATGCCTCTTTCTTTTTCTCCTCTTTCTTTTTATAGCCATGAAGGATGGTGGATAGGAGGTCGGTCAGTGTGCAGAAGGTCGGTGGAGAAATTCCGTAGCAACAGGTGGAGATGCGAAAACAGAAAACTCCCCTGCGTAAGTTCTGTTTACGCAGTCAAGACGACGGTCCAAAAAAAGAACATTTCCTTACTTTCTTCTTAAAGAAATAATGTCCCCTAGGACGTTTTGGGGTGGCCTGCATGATGAACGGATTAGATCTTCCATCCGATCATGGCCATGATCGTGCAATACTCCCAAAATCAGTCGGTTTCGAACGCTGAAACAGGGCCTGCGTAATCGGACTTACACTGTGACGTTGGTGGGGCCCATGATCAGTGTTATTTGAGAAATCTACACCATCCATTACACTCTACTCGATAAACCAATTGGAAATAGTTGATTTTGTATTAGATTCAGTGTGGCCCATTAGATTTCTCATTGCACCGTTCGTCCTGCGTTTGAACGGTTGATATCCGATCTCTGCTGTCTCTTGAAATTTCGTCACCTAGAAGATGGTAATATGGGCTGTGGGATTCTAATGGATGGTCCAGATTCATCATATGGGCCATGATGGTGGCCCACAGAGCCCCAACCGCAAGTCCCTGTGCGGATGCTGGAGAAACGAAAACAGAAACAGAAGTTTTTGTTTTCATCAGTCAGAGGAGGTTTGACCATGTTGGAAGGGTCCACTATGATGGTTATGAGAAATCCACTCCGTCCATCCGTTCTTCCAGCTAATTTAACTGGTCGAGCCCAAGTTCAAAGCATATCGAGAGATCAGGTGGGCCCCAAATTAAGAATTTATGGGCTGATCTATCCGTTGGGCCACTTCCACAATGATCTAATGACTGAAATTTGATGTATATGGTTAATTTAGGGTCCTCAGGCCAGATATAAAGTGTCAAGTCGAATGGATGGTGGGAACCTTATGATCTTGCATTCTGGACAATTTTCAAGCCCATTTAACGTGAGTGGCTTGATTTTCTCGGATCTCTGGCGTGTATATCCTTCGATCTCGGTCCCCTGAGGTCCGTCTCTTGCCTTGGTGATTTTAGAGCATTAAATCCATGCTTTTAGTACCTTTTTTTTCAGTCCAGGCTCCTAAATACACCTTGTATCACAAACATGATAAAAATAGGGCATTAAATGGTATCATGTTCGTTAAATCAGGAAATAATTGGGGTCTAATATGCAATATTTGACCCTCAATCGCCCTACTTCTCAGACTTACTATAACGTCTTGAAAATCGGGGGTCGAGCAGGAGCCCAACTCCCGAGTTTCAACACATCACTTATGCAACATAGATAATGATGATTAAATGTTGTTTGTGTTAGTGCCTTAAACATGAATGAGATTATACCAAATCAGCATATCATACTCCAGAGACAGTTAAATTATGAAAGCAGAAGACTGTGATAGATATATGAAATATATAAACTGTCGTAAGTCCCTAGAGTATGAACGTGCCACCAGGTCAAATAGTTACATGCATAATTCCAAAATATACAACAATGATAAAGTGTAACATCATCTATCCATATTCCTGTAGCCCCGGTGTGCAACTCTAGGTCTCATAGACCCGCTAGAGAGTTGCATGTAGAAGAACTCCTCCTCGTCATCATAGAAGACAGGCTCTATCTCGTAAGCCTCGTCATCATCTGAAACTACAATAGAGTCTGGTTGGCGTTTTAAAACACCGTCCTAGAACGTGGGAGTGAGTGATCAACTCAGTGGAGCTATAAGGCAAAGGTTAACATGTTATCAATTCAGTCAAGCAGTAATGATAAAGCAATACAACAATCATTTCTTAAGTACTCTTATTAATGCAGGAATGGTATGCTGTAATGATGCATGCTCTCGCCTTCACTCCCTCTGCGATCTTCCTCTTACGGTCGCGGCATGCATCCCTTCCTCTGTGCTCAACACCAACGCCAAAGGCACATGCAATGCGGTGCATAAGCATAATTACTGAGTTTTAATTAGACCTTTTCATACAGCAGGATTGGGAAGCTAAGGTACCTCTCTTGTATCATTTATGCAAACAACGACCATCTAGGGTCGTCAATCCTAGTTAATCACATACGATAGGCAAGTTCAGGTCACTACCAATGCCCTACCAAATGATACTCTATTTTCGAAGGCTTGTCACCAACCCGATTGGGGACCACAGCCAGGCTGCGCCGGGGTAAGCCTATTTTATACTCGAAGTCACTCCATTAACGCCCTACCAACTGGCAGTCTATTTTCGAAGGCTCGTCACCAACCTGACTGCGGACCACAGCCAGGCTGTGCCAGTGTAGGCCGACAGCTCAAATATAGTGTCTCATACCACCATATTCGGCTCACAAGTTGGGGCTGCTCATTGGTCATTACAGGGAGACTCGTCGCCCCAACGTAAGCCGACATCTCTACCACGATGTCCCATACAACCATACCCGGCTCATGAGTCTTAATGGATCATGGTACTATGGTTAAACGAGTTTTGTACTTGTAAGTTGGCACCTTAGATTCAAGCAGTAGTGTCCATACATGGTAAGCACACAATAGGCCAATCAGGTTACTTAACAAGTTCGATTGGTACGAGCGTACGCTGAATTAGTCGACATGGTACCACTGTCGACAATCATCGTATGACTCGGATTCATCGAACTTATCCAATGTGGCGAGACTAGCTCAGCCACTCAAACGGGAAACATTACCGATTGCCTGGGCTACGTAGTAGCCCCAATCACACTTCAAATGATAGCATTCACAAGTGAAAATCAATGACAGCATGTGACCACCACATCTAAGTATAAATCATAGTTGAGCATTTCAACAAACACATAATACACATGTTATCTTACATAGGCATTTCATCTGTACAACACATTATAGTAAGATAGGTTACATAAAGGGAACTGTAAATATAGAGAAGGGGATTGAGAATCCTATCTCAACACCTTCATTAAATACATTCCAACAAGCATTTCCTCATTTAGGCATTTTATCAAACACTTAGACTACACATTTCAACCTACATGTATTAGACTAGTTATAACATATATCCTGGCAAGCCCTTTTACAAAGGAGTTGCCACATACACAACAAGCATGTATTCATACTTAATAATCATGGCAAGCACAGATCCAAATTTCATATTCATTTAGACATTTTTACAAGCACTTAGACTACACACTTCAACATACGTGATGTGTGTTGGTTAAAACAGGTGTTAGGGCAAATCCTTTCACCAAGGAGTTACACACGTATGACAACCATATATTCATGACGAATAATCATGGCAAACACGAATCCAAATTTCATACTCATTCAATCATATTAACAAACACATGGAATACACTATATTCAACATAGTTCATATATATGTGTAAAGCGCAGGAAACATCATATCTAAGCACGTGATAGCGATCAAGTCAGTCATAAATCATTAAATGACATTGAAAGCCTTGAAAACTATAACCTAAACGTTTATAGTCCGCATCTTTCGCTGGTAGACTCGAAACGAACTCAGTTTAAATAGTAAGCCTTTGTCTACGGCATAACGACAGCCTATAGCATGAAATAGGTTAGCTATTTCATCACTTACACTATTGGAAACCCTTAAACAGATTAGGGTTAGGTTTTCTTACCTAAGAACGGAGTCGGAATCACTGGAATAGCGATACAGATAGGGTGGTTAAGCACGTGGAGTGATGGGATCGAATCTCAAGAACTCTCTCCCACTTTCTCTCTAACTTTCTCTCTCTTTCCTTCTCTCTTTGCTCGCTTCTCTCTCCTAGGGTTGCAAATTCGTATGTGAAGGGAGAGAGAGGATTTAAAGCCCTTATATAGGCCCAGAACTGATGGGAATGGCCCCAGGGCCATGGTATACTTAGGTTATAGCCAAAGACGGATTGTTTCGGTCCAACGGAGCACTTCTGGAGGCACTTTTTTTTGTGTGCAGTTGGACTTAAGCTCCCAGACATTGGATCTAGGTCGAGTTAAGTTTTTTGTCCGATCGGATTTACAGATCGACCGTGGCGAACTAGTTTCAGTTCAACGGTCACCGATACTCGATCAGGGCCACAAGTGTACTGTCATGTATTAGAAAATTTTCTTGATCCGAGAGTGTAATTGGGTCAGATTTCGACGGTCTGAATTCTTAGATTTGACCTGTAAGTGAAACGACTCAATTCATTTAAGTCACAGCTCATTTCCTAAAGATATTCGTGTTTCTCACACACTTCGTTTCGGGCTCAAGTTATGCATTTCTGGATACTGTTAGAATTTGATTTCCAAGATGGTAGTCAAGCCCAGTAAGGCGGCCATAACCGTATAGTTTCGGGGTAATCGGACTTTCGATGCGCGGTCCAGGTCCGATACGAAGTTTCATGGTGCTCCCAAGATCAACCGCGTTTTGGGATGGATCCTAAGTTTTTAGGTAAGGTAGCGTTAACGGTTCTACTCGTTTTGGGTCTTACAGATCGTATTTAAAGTGGTTAGTACTAATTTCACAGGTAATCTAGTTTAACACTTAGTTAATTCACGTCTAATTTCTAAAGGATTTGGTCGTTAGTGATTTCTGCCTGAGGTAGTACTCGGGTCTTTGTACGGATTTTTTCAAGATGTTACAATCTATCCCCCTTAAAGAACAATTTCGTCCTTGAAATTGCCTAAGGGTAATAAGTAAAGGTCTTATTATTTCATTTTGCTTAGTCTTGTTGGTTTCAGGTTCATATACGTGTTAGGGTATATAATAACTACATCAGCCGAGCTCATATTGATCTACCCCCCTTAAAAGTGTCTACCTTTAAGGTTTGGAAATACATGTTCAAATCATTATTATTGTGCTAAGCGTTTGATGATAAAGTTTACCTAGGGGTGGTATAATCTACTCTTTATGATTGGGCTAATACAGAAAGTCTGTAGTGGTAGGCTCGAACCCAATATGTCGATTGCCTACCTGACAAGGGCAAACAATACATTGTATCCCTTCCTAATCTTGAAATATCCTGGTCTTCTGCTCGGTCAAAGCAGTGATTCCTTTGGTAATCACTCAGGATTGAGAATTGAGTTAAGCCGCGAATGCCTCGTAGGGATATGGTTCTGAAATTCTGAAATTTGATCATCTTAAGTATTTAAGGAGTATTATAATTTGCTAGAAAGTTCAAGCCTCATGTTTATAAGGTTGTCATTCGGGTCTTGCTCAACGAGAGCTCTTGTTTAACTTATGTTTAACTTGATGGATAATAAGTTCTTCCATGGTGCCCATAGCCAAAAGACTATACTAGAAGGGTTTTTAATTTCCTAAAATTATATTTGTATGTCACCATTTTGATTGTACGGCTAGGGGGGTAGATTGTAACGTCCCGAAAAAATCGGGGGTCAAGCAGGAGCCCAACTCTCGAGTTCTAACACATCACTTATGCAACATAGATGATGATGATTAAATGTTGTCTGTGTTAGTGCCTTAAACATGAATGAGATTATACCAAATCAGCATATCATACTCCAGAGACAGTTACATTACGCAAGCGAAAGACTATGATAGATATATGAAATATATAAACTGTCGTAAGTCCCTAGAGTATGAACGTGCCACCAGGTCAAATAGTTACATGCATAATTCCAAAATATACAATAATGATAAAGTGTAACATCATCTATCCATATCCCTGTAGCCTCGGTGCGCAACTCTAGGTTTACATAGACCTGCCAGAGAGTTGCATGTAGGAGAACTCCTCCTCGTCATCATAGAAGAAAGGCTCCATCTCGTAAGCCTCGTCATCACCTGAAACTACAACAGAGTCTGGTTGGTGTTTTAAAACACCGTCCCAGAACGTGGGAGTGAGTGATCAACTCAGTGGAGCTATAAGGCAAAGGTTAACATGTTATTAATTTAGTCAAGTAGTAATGATAAAGCAATACAACAATCATGTCTTAAGTACTCTTGTTAATGCAGGAATGGTATGCTGTAATGATGCATGCCCTCGCCTGCAATCCCTCTGCGATCTTCCTCTTACGGTCGCGGCATGCATCCCTTCCTCTGTGCTTAACACCAACGCCAAAGGCACATGCAATGCGGTGCATAAGCGTGATTACCGAGTTCTTATTAGACCTTTTCATACAGCAGGATAGGGAAGCTAAGGTACCTCACTTGTATCATTTACCCAAATAATGATCCATCTAGGGTCGTCAATCCTAGTTAATCACATACGATAGGCAAGTTCAGGTCACTACCATTAACACCCTACCAACTGACATTTTATTTTCGAAGGCTTGTCACTAACCTGACTGGGGACCATAGCCAGGCTGCGCCGGGGTAGGCCTATTTCATACTCGAAGTCACTCCACTAATGCCCTACCAACTAGCAGTCTATTTTCGAAGGCTCGTCACCAACCCGACTGGGGACCACAACTAGGCTGCGCCAGTGTAGGCCGACAGCTCAAATACAGTGTCCCATACTATCGTATTCAGCTCACGAGTTTGAGTTGCTCATTAGTCACTACGGGGAGGCTCGTCGCCCCAGCGTACGCCGATAGCTCGACCACGGTGTCCCATACCACCATGCCCGGCTCATGAGTCTTAGTGGATCGTGGTACCATGATTAAACGAGTTTTACACTGGTAAGTTAGCACCTTAGATTCAAACAGTAGTGTCCATACATGGTAAGCACACAATAGGCCAATTGGGTTACATAACAAGTTCGATTGGTACGAGCGTACGCTGAATTAGTCGACATGGTATCACTGTCGACAATCATTGTACGACTCGGATTCATCGAACTTATCCAATGTGGAGAGATTAGCTCAGCCACTCAAACGAGAAACATTACCGAATGCCTGGGCTACGTAGTAGTCCTAATTACACTTCAAATGATAGCATTCACAAGTGAAAATCAATGACAGCATGTGACCACCAAATCTAAATATATATAAATCTTAGTTGAGCATTTCAACAAACACATAATACACATGTTACCTTACATAGGCATTTCATCCACACAACACATAATAGTAAGATAGGTTACATAAAGGGAACTGTAATTATAGAGAAGGGGATTGAGAATCCTATCTCAACATCCTCATTAAATACATTCCAACACACATTTCCTTATTCAGGCATTTTATCAAACACTTAGACTACACATTTCAACCTACATGTATTAGACTAGTTATAACATATATCCTGGCAAGCCCTTTTACAAAGGAGTTGCCACATACACAACAAGCATGTATTCATAGTTAATAATCATGGCAAGCACAGATCCAAATTCCATATTCATTTAGACATTTTTACAAGCACTTAGACTACACACTTCAACATACGTGATGTATGTTGGTTATAACTGGTGTTAGGGCAAATCCTTTCACCAAGGAGTTGTCACACGTATGACAACCATATATTCACGATGAATAATCATGGCAAACATGAATCCAAATTCCATACGTATTCAATCATATCAACAAACACATGGAATACACTATATTCAATATAGTTCATATATATGTGTAAAGCGCAGGAAACATCGTATCTAAGCATGTGATAGCGATCAAGTCAGTCATAAGTCATTAACTGACATTGAAAGCCTTGAAAACCACAACCTGAACGTTTATAGTCCACACATTTTGCCGGTAGACTCGAAACGAACTCAGTTTAAACACTAAGCTTTTGTCTACGGTACGACGACAACCTATAGCATGAAATATGTTAACTATTTCATCACTTATACTATTGGAAACCCTTAAACAGATTAAGATTAGGTTTTCTTGCCTAAAAATGGAGTCGGAATCGCCGGAATAGCGATACAGATAGGGTGGTTAAGCATGTGGAGCGATGGGATCGAATCCCAGGAACTCTCTCCCACTTTCTCTCTCACTTTCTCTCTCTTTCCTTCTCTCTTTGCTCTCTTCTCTCTCCTATGGTTGCAAATTCGTATGTAAAGGGAGAGAGAGGGTTTAAGGCCCTTATATAGGCCCAGAACTGATGGGAATGGCCTCAGGGCCATGGTATACTTACGTTATAGCCAAAGATGGATTGTTTCGGTCCAACGGAGCACTTCTGGAGGCCCATTTTCTGCTTACGGTCGGACTTAAGCTCCCAGTCATTGGATCTAAGTCGAGTTAAGTTTTTGGTCCGATCGGATTTACAGATCGACCGTGGCGAACTAGTTTTAGTTCAACGGTCACCGATACTCGATCAGGGCCACAAGTGTACTGTCATGTATTGAAAATTTTTCCTGATCTGAGGGTGTAATTGGGTCAGATTCTGACGGTCTGAATCCTTAGATTTGGCTTGCAAGTGAAACGACTCAATTCACTTAAGTCCCAGTTCATTTCCTAAAGATATTCGTGTTTCTCACACACTTTGCTCTGGGCTCAAGTTGTGGATTTCTTGATACTGTTAGGACTTGATTTCCGAGATGGTAATCAAGCCCAGTAAGGCGGTCATAACCATATAGTTTCGGGGTAATTGGACTTTCGACGCGCGGTCCAGGTCCGATACGGAGTTTTATGGTGCTCCCAAGAGCAACTGCGTTTTGGGATGGATCCTAAGTTTTTAGGTAAGGTAGCGTTAACGGTTCTACTCGTTTTGGGTCTTACAGATCGTATTTAAAGTGATTAGTACTAATTTCACAGGTAATCTAGTTTAGCACTTGGTTAATTCACGTCTAATTTCTAAAGGATTTGGTCCTTAGTGATTTCTACCTGAGGTGGTACTCGGGTCTTTGTACGGATTTCTCCGGGTCGTTACACTTACCCTCCAATGCTATTAATAATCTGACGTGAAAAGGTTATGATTGGTGACCCGTAATGCCACATCAACGTGCAGGGACAATCACAACATTTTCCTCGAACCCTCATGATATGTGTGAGTCATCTCTTTTCCAAACAGTTAACTGACAATGATACAATGACAGACAATAGATTCGAACCACTACCTTTTCTGACCAGAAGGGTGGGGTGTCTACTTGCTTTGGCGCTCGGTTGCTCGCAACCTCAGCCAAAGAGGGGCATCTATAAACACCTCACCTAGGCTAGCATCTTGAAAAAGCTAAGATAGTTTGGGAACCATGATCATATCCTAAACCAAACCCTAATCCTAGCTTAAACCCTAATCCGAACCGTAAACCAAAAAACCAGCCTAACCTTAACCTAAACCTCAGCCTAAACCCTAAACCTAGCCTAACTCTACCTTAGACCCTAATCCTAACCTGAGCCATCAGGAGCTATCATTTAAGCCAAAGCATACCCAAACCTTCACCCACAATCAATCTATTTTTCGAGCCACTTCAGGTCACGATCGAGCCAATTTTGAGTTATTTTCAAGCCAAATATCCAAAACGGACTTTGTTCCGCTCTCAGGACCTAAAAAAGGACCCACTGACCAAAATTCGGGAGAAACTGTACCCGAGAGGTAGTCGGACTGCCGCTCCAGAAATGGACAGCTGCCTCTTCTGAGCAACAGTTGTTTCTCGTCCCAAAGTCAACTTTCATATGAATTTACCCCCCAGCCCACCTTATTTACCATTTTACCAACCTCTAAGAACCAATGAGAGCACGCCACGTGACATTCCTCTCTCCTTAACCAATCCCAAGCTGCCATGTCAGCTTTTACCCTTCTCAAACTCAACAATTACAACAATGCCATTAGAGAAGGCTATAAATAGCCCTCTCATCTTCACATTTCAAAAAACAACAACTTCTCATTTCCAAAATCCAAGTGAGGGAGAGAGAGAAAGGAAGAGAGTGAGGGTGAGAAGGAGCTTCTAAGCCTCCAGGATCAGATTTTTCAGCCACCCCTTAGCCTCCTCCCAACCTCCTCAACCCCAAGTCTAGCCTAGATTAATCATGGTGCAACCATGTCTTAGCCTACTCAAGATCAAGCCAAAGATCTTTTTATTTTACATACAAGCATTCATCATCATGACATCTATTCCCTTCTCAACCCTCCTGCTTCTCTAGATCTTTAGTGAACGTATGCTCTGTGACTTGCCGTACCTCGAATCCTGTCACATCAGAAATTCTTACTGATCTAGTCCACTTTTCTTTACCTTTTTGCATAAGCATCATCACATCCGCTTTCTAGACACATCATTTGACGTATGATCTGTGGCCTGCTGAAATCTCGGATATTGTCGCATCAAAAATTCACATGTGCCTAGTCCTACTTCAACCACATCATTCATCCCTTGAGATTTCCTTACCACACCAAGTAGAGACCGTACATTTGCACGGGTAGAGAGGGTGCTTAGCACCTTCCCTCTTTGTAACTGAGGTCCTTTACTCAGAATCTCTAAAATTGCAGATTTAGAGTCAACTTAAAGTAATAGAGTCTTCGGATTCTCTAACTTTACGTATTCTGCAGGTTCTAGCCGACTGCGGGATTTTGAGTTAAGTGGCTAGTGGCGACTCCAAGTCTACATTGCACCACCAATTCAAATCAACCAAATCACCCCACTATAAAACATAAATTTATGTGGGCACCGATTTTCAGCATTCACACATATATTTTAACTTCTAATATGCGGACAAACACACATATCGAGAAAGGTACTATGAGGTCCTTCTCATGGGAAGCTTCCCATGAGGTCAAGCTCTGTGGGCCCCACTGTGATGTGTATTGAACATCCTCCCCATTAGTCAGATGCACTCATCCGTGGTGGGCCATGGGCTTAAAAATAAGTCAATTCATGACTTAGGTGGGCTGCATTATAGGCAATAGTTGAGAGTGGATGCGCACCCATTGAAACCTTCATGATCATTTATATGGCTTATTGAGTGCAGTTCACACATCCAACCCATCAATTGTGTGTTCCACTTGGATGAGGGATCACACCAAGTTTCAGCGATATCTAAAACTCAGGTAGGCCCACCAAGTGCTTTTAGATGTTGTAGACATGGTTTCACACAATTTAAAATAGTATGACCCACACACACATGTATATATGTATGTATGTACGTAGAGAGAGAGAGAGAGAGAGAGAGAGAGAGAGAGAGAGAGAGAGAGAGAGATGGCATATCAAAGTAGCACTTTAATGCAATCCAATAGTTAAAAATCTACTGCACATCGACAAATATGCATGTACACTCTCAAAATGTACAGTTAAATAAAGAGCGAAGCTCCTACAGGCATAAGTGTTCACATGCACACACACGGACATTTTCCTTCCCAACAGTCTTGTCAATCTGTCCTTTTCACATGCTAAAAGAAAAACTTCGTGATACAAGCTAACATGAAACAATAGCAATAATTCAACCATGTCTTAAGCAACACATCGCCTTAGCTTTGTTTGGGGATGCTTTTTGACATGTCTTGCCCTATTCAAGGAAAAATCCAAAGCACCCACTTGCAGTGTTGGGATGAATGAATTATTCAACCATACATGTATGTATGTAGAGCATTTGAGAGAGAGAGAGAGAGAGATACATTTTGATGGGTGCTCGAAATTTGTGTCGTGAGGTAGAGGAGTTTCGGTATATATTTTTGAAGGAGTTTGAAATTTGTGTAAGTGGGAATGAGATAGAGATAGAGAGAATTCTGTATATATTGTGATGGGTGCTTGAAATTTTGAATGGTCCCAATTGCCAATTGGCTTCCCATGTGTAATTCAAAATGTCATATATATATATATATATATATATATATATATATATATATATATATAGGGAAAGGGAAATGGTACTATGAGGTTAAGCTGTGTGGGCCCCACCGTGATGTGTTTCAAAAATCAACACCGTGCATTTGATGGGTCCCATTTAGGTTATGGGATATGCCACAAATCAGCCATACACGGAACTCAGGTGGGTCATATCATCTAAAACCATATGAAGACATGCCTAAATATATATAAAAGCACTTGGTGGAGCCTACTTGAGTTTTGGATGCGGCTGAAACTTGGTCTGACTCCTCATCCAAGTGGGACACACATGATGAATGGACTGGATTTGTGAACCACATCTCAGTGGGCCCAATAAATGATTACAAATGTTTTAATGGGAGGATAACTCCTCTCAACTGTTGTATGTGGTGTGGCCCAGATATGTGTGTGCGCCGTACATCTATCCCATCAGTCAGATGCAATATCATTCCATGGTGGGCAGCTATGTGGGCCCCACCATGATGTGTGTCGACCATCAGTCAGATGCAATATCATTCCATGGTGGGCACTGGGCAAAGGGCTGGTTCCCATGTGGTCGACCTTTATTATTATTATTATTTTTTTGGCGTTAGCTTGTTCGTACACACCCCACTGTCCGTACATACTCCACTGTTAGCCACCCCTAACCTTATAGTACCATTTTCGTATGTGTGCGTGTGTGTATAAAATTTTGGTAAAGGGGTTGGTTGGCTCAGGTAGGCCCCACAGTCACGTGTTTCTAAAATTTACTCCCACCTACAGGCGTGTGATCCAATTTTAGGCCAAGGTCTAAAAAAATAGCCTCATTTGTGATTTAGGTGGGCCATATCAAATAAAATAGCCTGAGGAAAACACTCACCCTTGATTTTTTTATGAGCCCACCATGATATGTATATGAAATCCAATTCAATCATTACACGTGTCATCTCACATTAGAAGAGACCTCCACTGTTGATTTTTATAAGGCTTATTGTGATGATTAAGTGCAATCTACTCAGACCATTAGATGACAGAGCAAAATTTAGTCATAGGGCGGAAAAATCAGGCCCTTCCATGATTTAGGTGGGGCCAATCCAAGGGAAACTGTATGGAGAGTGTGGAAGTTGCCTTGCATTTACACCGAATCATGACCGAGGATGGTTTTGGAAACCCAGATCTAAAATTGGGTCAGGCACCTGGTGGTTGAAGTCAATGTTGGAAACGAATCAAGGTGAGACCCACACCAAACACTCACCCCTTTACTGTTTAAGGTTGGGGTTTTCGATCGCCCCCACCTTCACATGTATGTTTTAACCTTTTAATAACACGCAGGATGTCCGATCATCGGTGGGGACGGTTCATTTAATTTTACTATTGAGAGCAAGTCGGTGCAAAAATAAATAAATTATGGTGATCGGATGATCCTTTGAATGGGGCCAATTTGTTACAACCATCTATTGTTTATGAGACATACATCACATGGTTAGAATAATCAAACCAAAATGCTGCTTCAGAATAATAAGCAATACAAAGTGTGATCCATCTACTAGATGTTTCAAGATGATGATGGGACTTATTTTGTTCATGCACTCAATCTTGATTAATTACTTTCTATGATATCGGTTGGATGCTTGAAACCATTCACCTGCCATGATTTTTGTACCATAGGTTGTTCCTAGTTGTATAAATGAATGAATGATTTATATTAATGAAAGGTAAACCATGATGTTAATACAGTCCCTATAAAGGTGAGGACATCAGTAAAACCCTAAACGGATGTGTGTGTGTGTGTGTAAATACTCCAGTGGTCTCAAAGAACTCTAAGTTGTAGTGCTCACTCCAATCTAATATAGATTGTTCATTAGGTTAATGCACAATTCATGGACTAAGACGTATCACTAAGCTGATCAATTGTGTTGATATCGATGGTTGAGATCATTTATGACAAATGTGCCAAATAAACAATTTGATCCATTTATTTGTTAGGATATGATCCATAATGTATGGCTTATGACTATAAAGAATTATTTTGTCGTCCAATTATATCCATCCCATCCATTGCTTGAAGAAAGGATGGATTAGATCATACAATAAGTGTGATTTCTTGCATGCTAGTCCATGAAATGTGTTTTGGACTCTATAGACCATTTAGATTGATTGATTGGACTGTCCAATTGAACTTAACTTACATATATTCTCTAAGAGCTATGTAACATTTCTCATATGTTTGTGATGGGAAGGTTAGCAACATCCTCAAAGCTTTTGAAAGACACATGGCACCCCCAATCATCAATCAGGACTGCTCATTGAGAGTACCCTTAATCATCAATCAGGACTGCTCATTGAGTAGTACCCTTGGGACCAAGCCATGGTGCAATTTGATGATATCCTAGCCCTATAAATGAGGCCTATTTACAACAACCATTTGTTTTTTTTATGAGCCATGGATTTCATGATAGGAATCATCAAACCAAAAGTGCTTCGTTGGAGTTACAAGCAATAAAAAGTGGGATTCATAAGATGGATGGTTCAAGATGCTGATTGGATCTATTTTATTTATTGACCCAATCTTGACCTATCATTTTCTCAGCTCTTCATTGGATGCTTATGATCATCCAATCGGCATCATTTAAATTTTTTTTTTTTTTTTTGCATCTTGGTTTGTCCCTACTTGTACAAAAGAACGGACAGTTCAGATAAAAAGTTAAGTGGTCCACATGTTAGTCAAAAGTTTCAGGACCACAGGAAACACTGCACACACATATGTACACAAGAGAGAGAGAGAGAGAGAGAGAGAGAGAGAGAGATTTCTTTTGGGTTGGGGGAAGAGAAAAGAATAGAGGGAGAAAACAAAAGCTAAGGCTCTTTTGATTAGAAAGCTGTGAGCTTGACCCAGGCAGGTTAGGACACAGTGACTGCACCCACCGTACACTCATAGGGCACCCACCGTACACTCATGGGCTGCTTTCCAAGCCTCCCTATCTCATTCTAGAAAAGTTGCTTCCACTATATAAAGTAGGTCACAGCAAGTGCATGCGTATGGTAGTAAAAAGGCAAACGTGCTTCCCACATTGCTACACAAAAAGCCCACAAAAAGGATTTTGATTAGGTATCTTGTGTTGGCCACCCAGCCTACACTTCATTGCCCTACTTCTTTTCAGATTTTAGTAAATGCTATTCCATGTGTGATATGTGTCGTGACGCCTTTTTTTTCACCGCTACTACTACCTTAGGGAAATATAAATGTCTTCTAATAATACTAGTATTCTATGCATATTTATATAGGTCCAAATATATCAAATCCAACGGATCTGATGACCTTGTGATCAAATTGCTCGGTTGAATCTATTGGTTTAGATTGTCCCTCTCTAGCTGAACAAAGAATCAAATGGCTTAGATGGTCCCTCTCCAGCTGAACAAAGGTGTCAAAGAACTCACGTCGTCTAGTCAATTTTAGTCTTCGCATAAACTTTTGGAAAGGGGATGTGGGTGGTCCTTCAATTAAGGGTGTTTCTGTCACTTCGTTTGTGCGAGTAGCCACTTCCAACATCTCTTTTTTGCACTTGAGTGTAGCCCCGTGCCGACAGTATTGTTGGGAGCTCACGCAACAAAGCTTGTGTGTGATTTTGATATAGGGACATGTGATGATCTAATCCTAAATGCATGTATAATCAGATTGAAAATATTCAAATAAATAAATTAATCAACTAACTGTTTTTAATCAAAGAGATTGAACAAATCTCAACACAAAGATAAAATTATTTCGTCAGGATCATGCCTCTTAGCATAAAACCATGGAAATAGTAAAAAAGGTAGGACCTAGGGATATGAGGATATCACAGATCTAACATAAGTCAGTTCACGGTCAAGTTTGAATCTAATTCTCTTAACTAGTCATTCCTCTTTTCTGTTCAAACCAAAAGGGGATATCCAGATATGAACAAAATAGATGGTTCATGAAGAAAGTGCAGATTCTTTGTTATTAAAAGAAAAAGAAGGCAGATGATTCTTACATTCTCCTGCACCTCGAAGATCTAGAAAGAAGAAAATCTAAAATTGGGGTGGAATCCTCAACACCCAAGGGCCAATTTTGAAACCCTAATCTCTTGATAAAAGAGAAAACAAACAAAACATACGAACTCTTATTCATTCAATGATATAAAATAGAGTTTCTCATAGTGTTTATATAAGTCATGAAAAAATGAAAGTGCTCTAAAGCCCCAGAAAACAAGAAAAATAACAAAAAAAAAGAAAAAATGCAATAAAGCCCCTAAAATAAGGAAAAATAATAAAAAAATGCTTGAAACTAAAACACCCATGTGACAGGTGTGAAATCTGACCCATGGGTGTGCGGTTAGGGTACGATCATGTCGCTCCTTCACTCGTCGCATGTTAGAAAATGGGTCTAATGGACCCAACGTCCATCCACATCAACTCCTCCACTATGGTACTGTGTCGGCAACACCTTCTCCTCTGGTACACTCTAAGGGGTGCACCACTGATATCTGCATCAATTCTCCCCAGTTAGGAAGAGTTCGCCATTGGCGAAAGAGAACTCCTGTATCTCTCGAACAAATTAGGGTTGATGCGCTGCAACTCTGTGATTCAAGAGTTATCTATAATGGGGTTGTTCCTCCATTTGACTAGGCCATGAAAGCTTCGCACATTATATATAGTACGCAGCTCAGGCCAATTGACATTGACCTTGACTTTCTTAAGGTCTGCAGACATACCCTTTGACAATACAACGAACACCAGCAATATAACTCGGGAGGTCAAGAAGGAACACTTCTTGAGGTTCGCAGAGAGCTTTTTTGTGCACAAGACATTGCAGACTTCCTCAAGTGCTTGATGTGCTGGCTAAGGGACGTACTATAAATGAGGATATCATCGAAGTATACACCTAAAAACTCACCCATAAAGGGTTGTAGCACTTGGTTCATCACCGTCAAGGTGTTACATAACCAGCCACTCGTACAGCCCGTCTTTCATCTTGAAGGTAATTTTCCATTCATCTCCCAAGTGAACATGAATTTGGTGATAACCATTCTTAAAGTGAATTTTTGAAAAGATAGTAAATGTGACTATCATGCCAAGCATGTCATCAAGCCTTGGGATGAGAAATCGATACTTGACAATGATCTTGTTTATGACTCTATTATCAACACACATGCACCACGTGCCGTCTTTCTTGGGTGTATGAAGCGCAGGCATGGTGTACGAGCTCAGACTCCCATGAATGAATCCCTTTTTAAATAATTCATGCATTCATATGCCTCTTCAACTCGACATGCTTGGTGGGGTTCATTATGTAGTGATGGAGGTTTGGTAGAGTCGCCCTTGGGACGAGATTTATTGCATGTTGAATGTCTCACATCGGTGGAATCTCGTCTAGAAGGTCCTCAGGGAAGATATCACGAAACTCTTCTAAGACTGGATGAGCCTCTTAGGGTATCCCCAGAGTAACTTCGGGTGTACTCTCCTTAGCCAGTAGGCCATACACCATAGTCCTCGCCTTGGTCTCCCTCTTAAACTCCTTAGCATCTATAATGCGAAGAGACTTCGACTGAGGCGCCCTTTAACTCTTAGGACCGCTTGGGGATGCAACATCTTTCATTCATATGGACGATTTGGGAGGGAGCGGGCTTAAGACAAGCTTCTTTTCTTCATGTTTAAACACACAATTATTCGTACGCTCGAATATTGTGACATCTTTGTCATATAATCATGACCTTCCCAAGATGATATGACCAACGTCCATCGTAACCACATCACACCACAATTTTTCCTCGTATAGTCCAAACTCAATCGGAACAAGGCATCATTAAGTCACAGGGAGGGATGTTGCATCCGCCCAAGAAACTCTGTATGAGTTGGGGTGAGGGACTGACTTCAACACCAGGTGACTCAAAGTAACTAGGGAAACTACATTCTCATAGCTCTTGTTGTTTATGATTACTTTGCAGCTCTTTTTCCGTACTTGACGCAAGTGTGGAAAATGGTGGTTTTATGTCAATCTTCGCTTTCCTTCATCTGGGTCAAGGCGCACCTCACCACTGCAAGTGGGATGGTCTTCATAGTATCATCCTCAGCATCATTAGCTAGTTCAAGGGAGGGGATAATGATCTCCTCATCATCTTGGTCACCATCAACTTTATTTGCCACTTCTTCTTTTGTGGGGTGTTCAGAAATAAAAGCAATGCGTCCACCATTATTTGAACACTCGGCAACGATGTGATCCATGCCACCATAGTGGTAGCATTGACCTAGCATTGTGGGCCTAGCACTTGGCCCAATAATGTTGTTACTTCATTTTTTGTTGATCGACAGCCCGGTGTCAAGGGTTCCTTAGGCACCACTTACAGTGGCGGTTGGAATACTAGCCTCTACACACATGACTCTCTCCTCTAGACGTGTGAACCTACCATCGTGATGTGCAAACTGTTGCACGATATCATCCCTCAAGGTTCAAAACTGTCGATCCATTATCTTAATTAGGCCCTCCATAGCCTTGACAAATTGATTAGAGTCCATGGTGTAATGGAGACCAAATCCACGACTAGTGCGCGTGGGCATATACCAAGAATAACAGGTGAATGGTCTTAAATCTATGTGCGAGAAAGGGTAAAAAATAGTGATACTAATGCAATAAAACTACCTTATATTATGAATGACAGGTGAATGGTCTTAAATCTATGTGCGAGAAAGGGTAAAAATAGTGATACTAATGCAATAAAACTACCTTATATGGCCTAGATTTATATGGGGACTCAATAAAACCTAGGAAAAAAGGGCTAACTAAACTTAACAAAATATGTCCCATTCGCAGAGTCGATACGTGGGTCGAGTTACGGGGTTCTTTATAAAATTTTTATCAAAAGAGAGATTGTTAATAAACTAACATATGCTAAATCTAGGCTCTGATATGAAAATTGATGCAGGGACATATGATGACCTAATCCTAGATGCATGTATAATCCGGTTGAAGATATTCAAATAAATTAATTAATCAACTAACCATTTTCAAATAGAGGGATTAGGCAAATCTCAACATAAAGATGGTATCATTCCGCTAGGATCATGCCCCTTAGCATAAAACCACGTAAACAGTAAAAAAGTGAGGACCTAAGGATATGAAGATATCCCATATCTAGCATAAGTCAGTCCATGATCAAGTTTGGATCTAATTCTCCTGACTACCCATCTTTCTTTTCCGTTCAAACCAAAAGAGGATATCCAGATAGGAACAAAACAGATGAAGAATGGATGGTTCATGAAGAAAGTACGGATCCTTTGTCATCAAAAGGAAAAGATCACTACCAAAAAAAGGGGCAAAGGCTATGGATTAAATCCGTAGCCATAGACCTATGGCTACGGATTTAGTCCGTAGCTAGTCTGTAACATGACCGTCATCGTAGGTGCCATAACGATAGGTCTGGAACCTATGGCTACGGTTTTAATCCGTAGCTATATGTTCAATAGCTACGGATATAATCCGTAGCAATTATATCTGTAGCAAAAACTTAAACAGCTACGGATATTATTTGTAGCTGAAAGTCCGTAGCAATAGGCCAAAATTTAAAAGGCTACACCTGTCTCATTAGTAGCTACGGATTTAATCCGTAACTATATGTTAAATAGCTACAGATATAATCCATAGCAATTATATCTGTAGCAAAAAGTTCAAATAGCTACGGATATTATTTGTAGTTGAAAGTCCATAGCAATATGCCAAAATTAAAAAGGCTACACTGTCTGACTAGTGGCTACGGTCAATATCCGTAACTATTTTGTACATTGAAAAATTAAATCATTTGTTCATTCAATTACCACCTGTTCATTCAATTAGCACCTGTACAATCATTCATTCATTCAATTACAATCATTCATTCATTCAATTACAATTACAATCCTTCATTCAATTAATTACAATTACAATCAATTACAGTTACAATTACAAGAATGCTGAAAATACAAATCTTTGACTTCACCCTGAAATTTCAACAGCTTCGTATATTCCATCATCCTACAAACAGTCATGTCATTCATAAATTAGAATGCCCATTGGAGAAAAGAAAGACAGTAAGAGAAGTGCATCACGTATAACCATTTTTTTATCTTAATGAATTAAAAAAAAAACTCAAAGAGAAATGAAATTGACACAAAAGAAATGGCCTCACCATATGATTATAGGTTTAGGTTTTGGTTTAGATTTAGGTTAAGGTTAGGCTATAGGTTATAATTAAGTTTAGGTTATAGGTTAAGGTTTAGGTTATAGGTTTTGGTTTAGGTTTAGGTTATAGGTTATAGCTTTTGGGAACTTGATTACAGGTTAAGGTTTAGGTTTAGGAATTCGGGTTCGGGTTCGGGTTTGGGTTCGGGATCGGGTTTAGGTTTGGGTTTTCAAGTTTAGGTTTAGGTGAGGGAGTTGAGATTAGGATTAGGTGTAGGTTTGGGTTTAAGGATTTGAGAATACATTTAGGTTTTAAGTTTAGGTTTAAGTTAAAGGTTTAAGGAAAGGTTATAAGTTTAGGTTAGGTTTAGGTTTAGGTTATAGGTTATAGCTTTAAGGAATTGAGAATGTGTTATGGTTTAGGGAAAGGTTAGGTTTAGGTAATAGGTTTTGGGATTTGGGAATAGTTTTAGGTTATAAGTATAGGTTTAGGTTAGGTTATATGTTAAGGTTTAGAGATTTGAGTTTAGGCTATGGGTTTAGATTTAGGTCTAGGTTTAGGTTTAGGGAATTGAGTTTAGGTTATAGGTTTAGGGAAAGGTTAGGTTTAGGTTGTAGGTTTTAGGATTTGAGAATAGTTTTAAGTTATAAGTATAGGTTTAGGTTAGGTTATAAGTTAAGGTTTAGGGATTTGAGTTTAGGTTATAGGATTAGGTTTAGGTTTAGGTTTAGGGATTTGAGTTTAGGTTATAGGTTTAGGTTTGGGTTTTGGGATTTGAGAATGGGTTCGGGTTTAGGTTATAGGTTATAGGTTTTGGTTTTGGTTTAGGTTATAGGTTTTGATTTAGGTTACAGGTTAATGGTTTAGGTTAAGGTTTAGGTTTAGGTTATAGGTTTTTTAGATTTGAGAATGGGTTCGGGTTTAGGCTATAGGTTTTGGTTTTGGTTTAGGTTATAGGTTTTGGTTTTGGTTTTGATTATATGTTTTGATTTAGGTTATAAATTATAGGTTTAGGTTTTAGGTTTTGATTTTGGTTTTGATTTAGGTTATAGGATATAGGTTTAGGGAAAGGTAATAGGTTTTGATTTAGGTTATAGGTTATAGGTTTAGGTTTTAGGTTTAGGTTTAGGTTTAGGTTTAGGTTATAGGTTATAGCTTTAGGGAATTGAGAATGGGTTATGGTTTAGGTTTAGGAAATCGGGTTCAGGTTCGGGATTGGGTTTAAGTTTGGGTTTTCAAGTTTAGGTTTAGGTTTAGGTTTAGGTTAGGGAGTTGAGATTAGGATTAGGTGTAGGTTTAGTTTTAGGAAATTGAGTTTAGGTTATAGGTTTAGAGAGAGGTTAGGTTTAGGTAATAGGTTTTGGGATTTGGGAATAGTTTTAGGTTATAAGTATAGGTTTAGGTTAGGTTATAGGTTAAGGTTTAGGGATTTGAGTTTAGGTTATAGGATTAGGTTATGGTTTAGGTTTAGGTTATAGGTTTTAGGATTTGAGAATGGGTTCGGGTTTAGGTTATATGTTTTGGTTTTGGTTTTGGTTATAGGTTTTGGTTTAGGTTATAGGTTTTTGAATATGAGAATGAGTTCGAGTTTAGGTTATAGGTTTTGGTTTAGGTTATAGGTTTTTGAATTTGAGAATGGGTTCGAGTTTAGGTTATAGGTTTTGATTTTGGTTTAGGTTATAGGTTTTGATTTAGGTTATAGGTTAAGGTTTAGGTTTAGGTTAAAGGTTTTGGGATTTGAGAATGAGTTCAAGTTTAGGTTATAGGTTTTGATTTTGGTTTAGGTTATAGGTTTTGGTTTAGGTTATAGATTTTGGGAGAGGTTAGGTTTAGGTTATAGGTTTTGGGATTTGGGAATAGTTTTACGTTATAAGTATAGGTTTAGGTTAGGTTATATGTTAAGGTTTAGGGATTTGAGTTTAGGTTATAGGATTAGGTTACGGTTTAGGTTAAGGTTATAGGTTTTGGGATTTGAGAATAGGTTCGGGTTTAGGTTATAGGTTTTGGTTATAGGTTTTTGAATTTGAGAATGGGTTTGAGTTTAGGTTATAGGTTTTGGTTTTGGTTTAGGTTATAGGTTTTGATTTAGGTTATACGTTATAGGTTTATGTTAAGGTTTAGGTTTAGGTTAAAGGTTTTGAGATTTGAGAATGAGTTCAAGTTTAGGTTATAGGTTTTGGTTTTGGTTTAGGTTATAGGTTTTGGGATTTGGGAATAGTTTTAGGTTATAAGTATAGGTTTAGGTTAGGTTATAGGTTAATGTTTAGGGATTTGAGTTTAGGTTATAGGATTAGGTTACGGTTTAGGTTTAGGTTATAGGTTTTGGGATTTGAGAATGCGTTCGGGTTTAGGTTATAGGTTTTGGTTTTAGTTTTGGTTATAGGTTTTGGTTTAGGTTATAGGTTTTTGAATTTGAGAATGGGTTCGAGTTTAGATTATAGGTTTTGGTTTTGGTTTAGGTTATAGGTTTTGATTTAGGTTATAGGTTATAGGTTTATGTTAAGATTTAGGTTTAGGTTAAAGGTTTTGGGATTTGAGAATGAGTTCAAGTTTAGGTTATAGGTTTTGGTTTTGGTTTTGGTTATAGGTTTTGGTTTAGGTTATAGGTTTTGGAATTTGAGAATGGGTTCGGGCTTAGGTTATAGGTTTTGGTTTTGGTTTAGGTTATAGGTTTTGATTTAGGTTATAGGTTATAGGTTTAGGTTAAGGTTTATGTTTAGGTTATAGGTTATAGGTTTAGGTTTTGGTTTAGGTTATAGGATTTGGGATTTGAGAATGGGTTCGGGTTTAGGTTATAAGTTTTGGTTTAGGTTTAGGTTTAGGTTATATGTTTTTGGATTTGAGGATGGGTTATGGTTTAGGTTTAGAAAATCGGGTTCAGGTTCGGGAATGGGTTTAAGTTTGGGTTTTCAAGTTTAGGTTAGGGAGTTGAGATTAGGATTAGGTGTAGGTTTTACTTTAGGGAATTGAGTTTAGCTTATAGGTTTAGGGAAAGGTTAGGTTTAGGTAATAGGTTTTGGGATTTGGGAATAGTTTTAGGTTATAAGTATAGGTTTAGGTTAGGTTATAGGTTAAGGTTTAGGGATTTGAGTTTAGGCTATAGGTTTAGGTTTAGGTCTAGGTTTAGGTTTAGGGAATTGAGTTTAGGTTATATGTTTAGGGAAATGTTAGGTTTAGGTTATAAGTTTTGAGATTTGAGAATAGTTTTAGGTTATAAGTATAGGTTTAGGTTAGGTTAATAGGTTAAGGTTTAGGGATTTGAGTTTAGGTTATAGGATTAGGTTACGGTTTAGATTTAGGTTATAGGTTTTGGGATTTGAAAATGGGTTCGGGTTTAGGTTATAGGTTTTAGTTTTGGTTTTGGTTATAGGTTTTGGTTTAGGTTATAGGTTTTTGAATTTGAGAATGAGTTCGAGTTTAGGTTATAGGTTTTGGTTTTGGTTTAGGTTATAGGTTTTGATTTAAGTTATATGTTATAGGTTTATGTTAAGGTTTAGGTTTAGGTTAAAGGTTTTGGGATTTGAGAATGAGTTCAAGTTTAGGTTATAGGTTTTGGTTTTAGTTTAGGTTATAGGTTTTGGTTTAGGTTATAGGTTTTGGGATTTGAGAATGGGTTCGGGCTTAGGTTATAGGTTTTGGTTTTGGTTTAAGTTATAGGTTTTGATTTAGGTTATAGGTTATAGGTTTAGGTGAAGGTTTAGGTTTAGGTTATAGGTTATAGGTTTAGGTTTTGGTTTAGGTTATAGGTTTTGGGATTTGAGAATGGGTTCGGGTTTAGGTTATAAGTTTTGGTTTAGGTTTAGGTTTAAGTTATATGTTTTTGGATTTGAGGATGGGTTATGATTTAGGTTTAGAAAATCGGGTTCAGGTTTGGGATTGGGTTTAAGTCTGGGTTTTCAAGTTTAGGTTTAGGTTTAGGTTAGGGAGTTGAGATTAGGATTAGGTGTAGGTTTTGCTTTAGGGAATTGAGTTTAGGTTATAGGTTTTGGGATTTGGGAATAGTTTTAGGTTATAAGT
Source organism: Magnolia sinica (assembly GCF_029962835.1). Classification (NCBI taxonomy): domain Eukaryota; kingdom Viridiplantae; phylum Streptophyta; class Magnoliopsida; order Magnoliales; family Magnoliaceae; genus Magnolia; species Magnolia sinica. The sequence goes on from NC_080575.1 coordinate 89,075,698, forward strand.
ATAGGTTTAGGTTAGGTTATAGGTTAAAGTTTAGGGATTTGAGTTTAGGCTATAGGTTTAGGTTTAGGTCTAGGTTTAGGTTTAGGGAATTGAGTTTAGGTTATAGGTTTAAGGAAAGGTTAGGTTTAGGTTATAGGTTTTGAGATTTGAGAATAGTTTTAGGTTATAAGTATAGGTTTAGGTTAGGTTACTAGGTTAAGGTTTAGGGATTTGAGTTTAGGTTATAGGATTAGGTTACGGTTTAGGTTTAGGTTATAGGTTTTGGAATTTGAGAATGTGTTCGGGTTTAGGTTATAGGTTTTGGTTTTGGTTTAGGTTATAGGTTTTGGTTATAGGTTTTTGGATTTGAGAATGGGTTCGGGTTTAGGTTATAGGTTTTGGTTTTGGTTTAGGTTATAGGTTTTGATTTAGGTTATAGGTTATAGGTTTATATTAAGGTTTAGGTTTAGGTTAAAGGTTTTGGGATTTGAGAATGAGTTCAAGTTTAGGTTATAGGTTTAGGTTATAGGTTTTGGTTTAGGTTATAGGTTTTGGGATTTGAGAATGGGTTCGGGCTTAGGTTATAGGTTTTGGTTTTGGTTTAGGTTATAGGTTTTGGTTTAGGTTATAGGTTATAGGTTTAGGTTAAGGTTTAGGTTTACGTTATAGGTTTTGGGATTTGAGAATGGGTTCAGGTTTAGGTTATAGGTTTTGGTTTAAGTTATAGGTTTTGGGATTTGAGAATGGGTTTGGGTTTAAGTTATAAGTTTTGGTTTAGGTTTAAGTTTAGGTTATGGGTTTTTGGATTTGAGTATGGGTTATGGTTTAGGTTTAGGAAATTGGGTTCAAGTTCGAGATTGGGTTTAGGTTTGGGTTTAGGTTTAGGTTAGGGAGTTCAGATTAGGATTAGGTGTAAGTTTAGGTTTAGGGAATTGAGTTTAGGTTATAGGTTTTGGGAAAAGTTAGGTTTAAGTTATAGGTTTTGGGATTTGAGAATAGTTTTAGGTTATAAGTATAGGTTTAAGTTAGGTTAATAGGTTAAGGTTTAGGGATTTGAGTTTAGGTTATAGGATTAGGTTACGGTTTAGGTTTAGGTTTAGGTTATAGGTTTTGGGATTTGAGAATGTGTTCGGGTTTAGGTTATAGGTTTTGGTTTTGGTTTAGGTTATAGGTTTTTGGATTTTAGAATGGGTTCGGGTTTAGGTTATAAGTTTTGGTTTTGGTTTATGTTATAGGTTTTGATTTAGGTTATAGGTTATAGGTTTATGTTAAGGTTTAGGTTTGGGTTAAAGGTTTTGGGATTTGAGAATGAGTTCAAGTTTAGGTTATAGGTTTAGGTTTAGGTTATATGTTTTGGGATTTGAGAATGGGTTTGGGCTTAGGTTATAGGTTTTGGTTTTGGTTTAGGTTATAGGTTTTGGTTTAGGTTATAGGTTATAGGTTTAGGTTAAGGTTTAGGTTTACGTTATAGGTTTTGGGATTTGAGAATGGGTTCAGGTTTAGGTTATAGGTTTTGGTTTAAGTTATAGGTTTTGGGATTTGAGAATGGGTTTGGGTTTAAGTTATAAGTTTTGGTTTAGGTTTAAGTTTAGGTTATGGGTTTTTGGATTTGAGTATGGGTTATGGTTTAGGTTTAGGAAATTGGGTTCAAGTTCGAGATTGGGTTTAGGTTTGGGTTTGCAAGTTTAGGTTTAGGTTTAGGTTTAGGTTAGGGAGTTAAGATTAGGATTAGGTGTAAGTTTAGGTTTAGGGAATTGAGTTTAGGTTATAGGTTTTGGGAAAAGTTAGGTTTAAGTTATAGGCTTTGGGATTTGAGAATAGTTTTAGGTTATAAGTATAGGTTTAGGTTAGGTTATAAGTTAAGGTTTAGGGATTTGAGTTTAGGTTATAGGATTAGGTTTAGGTTTACGTTTAAGGATTTGAGTTTAGGTTATAGGTTTAGGTTTAGGTTATAGGTTTAGGTTTAGGTTTAGGTTTGGTTTAGGTTATAGGATTTGATTTAGGTTATAGGTTAACGGTTTAGGTTATAGGTTTTTGGATTTGAGAATGGGTTTGGGTTTAGGCTATAGGTTTTGGCTTTGGTTTAGGTTATAGGTTTTGGTTTAGGTTATAGGTTATAGGTTTAGGTTTAGGTTTAGATTATAGGTTATAGGATTTGAGAATGCGTTCAGGTTTAGGATATAGGTTTTGGTTTTGGTTTTGGTTTTGGTTATTTGTTTTGATTTAGGTTTAGGTTATAGGTTTGGGTTTTAGGTTAAGGTTAAGGTTAAGGTTAAGGTTTAGGTTTAGGTTAAGGTTATAGGTATAGGTTAAGATTTAGGTTTAGGTTTAGGTTTAGGTTTAGGTTTAGGTTATAAGATATAGGTTTAGGGAATTGAGAATAGGTTAAGGTTTAGGTTTAGGAAATCGGGTTCGGGTTCGGGATCGGGTTTATGTTTATGTTTTCAAGTTTAGGCATAGGTTTAGGTTAGGGAGTTAAGATCAGGATTAGGTGTAGGTTTAGGTTTCGAAATTTGAGAATACATTTAGGTTTTAGGTTTAGGTTTAGGTTTTAGGTTTTAGGTTAAGGTTTAGGTTTAGGTTAAGGTTAAGGTTTAGGTTATAGGTTTTGGTCCCTGCAAATACAGATATAAATACGGTCATCCGGCGCAAATGGCCAGGCCCTTCCAATGCTGTCCATAAAAAATGGACAGCTTCATCATGGTCACAATAGTGGTTCCCTCTTTTCAGGGAACCCCGCTCTTTCGAATAGCTCCGACGCACATCCGAGTCTACTCCATTAATTTCGATCAAATACATAAACACAGCCTATCCAAATGGCCAGGCCCCTCCAATGCTGTCCATAGGAAATAGACAGCTTCATCATGGTCATAACAGCGGTTCCCACCTTCCAGGGACCCCCGCTCTTCCGGATAGCTCCGACGCACATCCAAGTCTGCTCCATCAATTTCGAGCAGCGGTTCATAAATACGGCATGTCCAAATGGCCAGGTCACTCCAATCATGATTCAAAGAAAAGAACTCGAGGGTTTTTCTTATATTTCATTGTATGCTTCCAAGGTGCAGATGACCCCTGAAAGACACATACATCCTGGGAATCGATTGCTTCTCAAAATCGCAGACTGTTTTGTTTTGAAACTCGTTCATCTCACCTGAAAACCTGTCACATAATGAATAACTATAACCACAATGATAACTATTGTGAATGCACTATAATGAAAAAATTATTATTATTATAGATAACTGTAATTACAACATAGATATCATGAACACGATATCACATAATGTATTGTTTGATGAACTACACATGTGCATTCTTGACAAGAGACGTACCAAACTCCTTGATGCCCATTGGAACCCAGCCACAACAGAATCCTTGATTTCATTCAGGTACTGAACTCCCTTGTACATGTCAACAACCATATTTGGGTCAGTAGTTTCGAGTCCAAAACACCAGATCTACTTGGCAAGATCCTTGTCCCACCCGAATTCTTCAGATAGGATCTTTGAGCGGGCTTTTGGGTCATCCTTAGGGTCGATACGCCCCTTGTCAATGGCTCAGCAAGCCCATCTTCCAAGGGACGGGCCTCCGTGTAGACACGATTGTGCTTGTTAGGGGACTTGCTCATTATAGTCCTGACTGACTTCTCAAGCACTGTCTCACGGAAAAAGACAATAGGATTTGAAACAAGAATCTCAGCCCCACCCATGAAATCTTCTTGCAAGCCTTTCAAGCAAATCTTGAGGTGGAGCTCTCCACAGATTTCTACCCCAAAAGGCCCTTAAGAAACCTGGATTTAGGACATACCCCACAAACCTCTGCCCAAAACACCTGCTTTTTTAAATGTAGTAAATAACTCACAGATTCCATGTAGACCATAACCCATGCATGCAGGTAAGAATTTATTCACTGGGTGAACCATAACCTATGAACATAAACAACAAATATGATAAAAACATTTCCCACATTTTTGCAGCATTGGACCCACATTGTTGGCATCACTGTCTTCTCATTTCTACTCCACACCAAAGCTCTCATTTCCCAGGTTAGAATATTTTCAGAAAGCACAAGTTCACCAACAAGAGGAGAAACAGTCAACTCATGAACTGACAAACCTTGCAGTTTTGGAATCCTGAGTTGCATTCGTGAATCCATCAATTGCTAAGTTCAAAAAACACAAGCCATAACCAAAAGGAGCATTTGGATGATACTCCACCAGCAACAAGGAGAGTACATACATACTCACCTGTCTAGCAATTCTACTGGTTGAATCAAGGGTCCTTGCTTGCTCATCTGCTGCTCCATATAGAAATACAGGGACTGCATGATTTGTATCAAGGAACATTAGCAAGTGGAATAAAAAGTTTGAAGAACTATATAGGAAAACAAGATTTAGAACGGCTCATCCTAGCCTCAGCCCACCACTAATCTTTGTATTAAGGAACAGATTTTCCATTTTCACACCAATACTCCCTAGTCAGTCACTAATCTTTGTTTGAATTTCTTTTTCTTTATTTATTTACATCACCATCATCATCATCCTAGCCTCATCCCTCCACAGAAATAACATGAAAATAGATGAAATACCCCAAGCTAAATTATGAACTCCGTAATGTTGACATCGGGTGCAAGAACGAGCTATCATGAGGTGGGTCCAATTGCACAGTTGCTCTAGTCTAAAATCAGGTTGGTCAGCTCATTAGGTGCATCAAAATGTTAGAAACAGGTAGTCTTCTTGGGAATATATAGGCTTAGAGAAAAGAAACTCAAGGCTGGAGATTTTCTAGCCTTGAAGAGTTGAGGCTTACAAAGTTGAGCAAGAATACCAATGGCTACCAGAAAACATCCACCAGCAAATGTAATAGATAGCATTCGTAATGATGAAGAGCTCCTCTGCCATAAAATAAAACAGCCATCTAAAGATTAGATGCTAATGTTAACAATGCATATTTTTTCAATGTCATTATACAGGTTCCACTCATCACTCAATGCTCAGACCTTAAGAAGAAGAAGAAGAAGAAGAAGAAGGGAACTTCAATACCTTACTCTTTGATAATTTTGAATGGTAGATTGGCAGTTTAGATGATTGGCTTTTTATCTCCTCACCCATATAAAGAAAGAAAGAAAGAAAAAATTATAAAACTGATGATTTTGTCTTTGTAACTTACAAGGACTGTTGTAGCTAGAGACCTTGAAGGGCCTCATACTCTACCAATTAATCTAACATCAGAGGTAGATGTCCCCTAGGTACAACAGTTAAGGGATTAAATGAAGGTAGCACTTAGTTGTCATTCCTTTATTTATCTCATCAATCTAACATCAGAAGTATTTCCTACGCAAATGCACCCCATAAAAAACAAAGAGAAGTGGAACTCCCTTGGCACAAATTCAACAAGAAAAAAAAAGCTCTTAATATCTTTTCAGTCAATGTGGAAGAAAGTATCTGCTTACAAAAAAAAAAAAAAAAAGCTTCAATATCTTTTCAGTCAATGTGAAAGAAAGTATCTTTTCAGCCAAAATGCATTTATAGCGCATGTCTTAAATTAGATGGACATGTTGCCAATGTTGTGATACGTGACATGTCATGCATATGATTCAAGTTCACCTGGGTGTATTATTCTCTTACCTTCTTACCTGGGAACAACTTTTGCAAATCCACGTTCGTCATAACTGAAAGATCCTTGTCCTCTCCCATCTTGCATTTTAATACAATCAGTAGAAGATAGAATCAGGCGAAAAAAAAAACATAAAGATGGCAAATTTTCAAAAAAACTGAGAAGACCTAGATCATAGAAACATATTGCACTACAATGTCACTCAAGCCATTTCTTAAATATCAAGTCAAGCCAAACAAAGACTCAGGCGAGTCTTCAAATGTAAAGGTAGAAGAAAATACCAACAGAAGGGAAGAAAACATGTACCTAGACTCACTACAAGGGTAATCTTTCAATGATGGCTCACTGCTTCTGATAATCACTACAAGGGTAAGAAAATTACAAAAAGTAAGACTCATGAGATTGACATATGTACAAATAGTGACAAAACTAGCTAGTAATGACAGGAGGCTAAGACATCAAATTATTTATGAAGAACAGGAAAAAAACAAAGATAAAATAAATAGTTAAAAACTTTACCATTTCAATATTGAACCTTGCAATGGAAACATTGATCTGTGGGGCTGAAAATACATCAGCCTACATATAAAAATCTCAAGTTAGTTGGGCCTTTGAGGTCCTCAGATGGTAGTAGAAGAAGTCATTACTAATACGTTTTATAAGAAAACTCTTGAAATTAACCATCAAGCATTTTAAAAATGTCTCTCGGAAAAGGAATGAAAAGTACACAACTCACCTTGATGCCCATTCTCCCTCCTCCTTTACCTGGGCTTGGGAACGGCAATGCAAGGAGTTACATTGGCGAAGTTAAAAAGGGGCTTAGGCTCCATTTGGCTTGTTGTGTGGGTTCTTGTTTGGTTAGACAAAAAATTTTCCTATTTGTACAATAAGGAGATAATTTAATGTGTCCTTTGTTTTCAAAAGATTGTATGTGAAGATCCCTATTTGGAGATGTTGGTGTAATTTGTTTTTCTAGATTCTGCAGAAGTTTCTTGATGTTATGCAGTGAGAAGAATTTTATTATAGATGTTTGTGTAAAAACCAGCTTTTGATGTCTTCTTGCTGCAAAATGGTATGCTTTATGGTTAGTCTGAGTTGGCGGTTTGGATGGCTGTTGCTATGCTTGGTATGTATCCAAGGTCCAGTGTAAGGTGGTGATTTGGTTGTATCATTTTATTGGTGGGCTTGTTATTTATAATGGTTATGTAGTTTGTTTCCACTTCAGTCACATGAGGAACCCCTCTCTGTACACTCATTTTCTTCATTGCAATAATCCTCAAGTAGTGAGCTCCCAACTTTTTGAATAATATAATTCTCTGTTGCCCGCTTGAAATTCTATTATCTTTTATTTCATGGTTTAAAAACTCAATATTGACTTTCCAAAAGTAAATATACATATAGAAATGATCACATCCAAATAATGTTACAAACAGAAAAAGAGAACCTTCCCACATGCAGGTGCAACTTCTGGAAGAAGATACATTGAATAAAAATAGGCACAATTTCTGATTGATCTGATTGAGTTACAGAAGTTAGCACTTTTGTTTAATACATCATATGACAAAGATGGTTATGGTTGGGTTCTCTATAAGAAATTGGCTCCAAAACAAACAATGATGCCAGATTCATCAATTTTTAAATTGTGGACTATTCTTAATTCAGAAAACATCTTGAATAATTCAAGCCATTTATTCTATAATTTAAGAGAGGGAACCTAAAAACGTCCAAAAATATCATTTTCTAAGATATTTTATATTTAAAAATAAAACCATAAGCAATGTCTAGATCTCATTTGACCAATTCCTGCAACAACAGGGGAAGGAAGAATAAGGAAAACTTTTTTATTTCTCCATTTCTATGGAATCATAAATAATTGCCTTCCTGCACCTTTTCTTGAGTTCCTAACTTCTAAACTCAACCATAAACCATGGCCTTGGGTAAGATAGATGGCCCCGAAACAACAGATATCAGGCATGGCCCATAAGAATTACACATGAATACTAATAAACCACACATTAACGTAGTAATATCCATGAACAACAACTTACCTTGCAAATGTTAGAACACTAATTAGTCAACCATCATATCTAAGATTGAGCAAGGAGTAAAACATTCATAGCTGAATAGCCTGAGCTTCTTTAATCCATTTTTTTAGTTTAAAAAGTAAAGTTTAGTCATTAACCAGATTATTTATAGGAAGAAGCGTAGGCATTCTCATTTTTCCAGGGAAGCTTAGAATTCTAACATAAGCAGACTTTAGGTTTGTCAGTCATGCAACGAAGCTTCTTGAACCATTTATATTTGATATACTAATTAGGTTTGTACAGTAACCTGAAAAGTAAATCTGACCCTGCATGTTCTTATTGGAGCTTACCACAAATGGGGAAGAAATGACACTTTTTTATACTCTTGCCTGAACTTACTGTCATTTACCTGTCCAATATTTAGAGTCAAAAGAAACAAACATTAGCCCGTGAGCTTGAGTACTTCAGAAGCTGTGGAAAAGCTATAAATACCTTCTCTCAGGCATTTTACCAAACAACCTCAAGGCATCATCAATGCTACCACAGTTGGCATCATTATTGTAAATATAAGAACCAAAAATCATGCAAATCAGATCATTGAAGAAGCTTCTATCCTTAATGATCTCATAACCAAAAAGGACTCATTTCTACAATCAATGATCTCTCCACTAAAACCATAAATCAACATTTCAAAAAGCAGAACAAGGAATTCAACAAAGATAAACCTAATTCCGATCAAATCTCAATTCAACATAGATTACAAGAAAGGAAATGAAGGAAGAACAATATACCTGATTTTTTACCACCGATCACTCCCTCGAAACCCTAATTTCCATCGAAAAACGACACACCCAGAATAAGAACTACGGAAATACCACTACACGCACCTCGCACCTGTGGAGCTTCGGGCCTTTCCCGATCTCTGGACATGATTTTTGCCTCGGACTATCAATCGGACAGAGGAGAGAGCGCCATCCCAAGACATGGATGTTGGGAGAGGAGGGTTTGGGTTTGGGTTGAGAAGGAGTGGGAGAGAGAGATAGAGAGGGCGGAGATGCGTTGGAGAGAGAGCGAGGAGAATGAGAAGATGGAGCAGAGACCGGGAGGGAGAGAGAGGATCGGGGAATGGAGGGACAGAGGATTAGGGAACGGAGAGAGAGAGAGAGAGAAGAGTATTGGGCGGGGCTTCGTTTTTTAGCACGCGCCCAATTTTGGGCGTCCTTTCATGAGACGAACCTGGACGGTCCTATCAAGAGCTCTGTGGGGTCCACCATGATGTATTTGGGTCATCCATTCCAATCATTAATTTTAATAAATTATTTTAGTTGATGATCCCAAACTTAAAGTAGATTGAACACCCAAGTGGACCACACCATAGGAAGCAAATGTGATTTAATCTCTATGTTTCCTACCGTGTGGTCCACTTGAGCCTTCGATCTACCTGAGTTTTTATTTCCTATCCTAAAATAATATTTCAAAATAGATGGACTGCTTAGATATAACATATATATATATATATATATATATATATATATATATATATATATATATATATATATATATATATATATATATATATATATAAGCCCTATAGGGCCCCTTACACCACCGTTAATTAGGAATGGTGAAGCAACATTTTAGCTACGGATTAAAACCGTAGCAATATTAACTACGGTTTATATCCGTAGCAAAAAACTGACGTAGTTTGTAGCTTTTGCCCCTTTTTTTGGTAGTGAGAAGGTGGATGATTCTTATGTTTTTCTACACTTCGAAGATGTAGAAGGAAGGAAACTTGAAACCGCGGAATTCTCAAACCCAAGGGTCAATCCTGAAACCCTAATCTCTTGATAAAAGAGGGAACAAACAAAACATATGAACTCTTAACACCCATGTGACAAGGTGTAAAATCTGACCTATGGTGTGAAATCCGACCCATGGGCCTGTGGTCAGGGTGCAGTCATGCCACTCCTACACTCATAGCACGTCAGAAAATGGATTCGATGGACCCAACGTCCATGCACATCAACTCTTTCCCTCCAATGCTCTATCAGGACGATGCCTCCTCTAGTATACTCTAAAGGACACACCACTGATGTCCGCATCAGGTTTATTGTGATGATTATATGACATTTACTCCACACATCTATTGTACCGCATTATGCACAACATCAATTCAAATACGAGTTAGATCTAAAACTCGAATGAGCCACAACACTAGTAAAAGTGGGAATAGGTCATCCACCATTAAAACCATTCTAAGTCTCTCTTTCTTTGTGTGCGCATATAGATACAACTTTTCCTTGCATATCTTCCTCCTCTCTTTTCTGTCCCTCACTCTCCCTCTAGTATATGTAAAAGCTTTGTACATGCACGTTTAATACAACTCATGTACACGCCACACGTCCTAGCATGACACATAAGTATGAGACCCAATCCATCCATAGGTTGGACCAACCTTTTCACACCCCACAATTCGGATACAGGGTGTGCACCGCAAACCCGAATTATAGTTTAAGACTGGTACACCAAGCGTACATAAACCAACTTATCATACCGTTACTTGGAGGCATAGTTTAATTTTTCATATGTTCACACCCAATTTACATTCAAGCATACACCCATATCATACATTCTTGCACATATCATCACTACCGCTATCACATTCAAACCATTTTATTCAATGATTAATTGAATCCACCTACTTGAGACTTTATTCAATCATAATATCCAAAATAGTTCAACATAACATGTTTATAAACAATGTTGAATTCAATCTAACTATCATAAGCTATAAAGAAGAAGCCAAATCTCTTAAACAATAAATTATATGACAACCAATTAATCCAATGCAACTAGTTCATCTTCTGCTAAAGACGACCATTGATCTTGAGATTCATCCATCAACTAGGCTTCATTCTCTGACATTTGATTTGTTTTCTCCGTCTCAATCACTTCTTTAGGGTTGTCATGCCATAATGTTAGCTGGCCAGGCTAGTGAGTGAACCCATCACAGCTCATACACAAAACAAGTAAGATAATACAAGCAACATAAAAAATATATAAGTGTAGATATAAGCATGCATGCAGGGATGTCATGAAATACATGTCAAGTGGGATAATTATGGGTCCTTGCTCTTGCTCTGGTGATAGACTCCTTGGAGTTTCAACACCGAGTCAAGGGTTCAAGTATCCATAGGTGGTGAAATCCCACTATAGCGTGAGGGTGTGGCAGTGTGTGTGCGTGTTATATATATATATATATATATATAAGATAATCATCAACTTGTTTAGATTGGTTATCTGTTAACTTGCATCTGCACCTGGTGGGCTTCTACCATAGGTAAGCATTGACAATACTCACATCTACTCATTGAGTAGGCTTCCACTAATTGTGGGCATCCAATAACGAATCTACCGGAAAACTATCCAAAGAGATCGGTCTCCCAAGAACCCAACCACGAAGTGTACATGAGGTCATATAAAGCGTGCCTCTAGGAATCAACATGAGCACTATGGATACATGTATGTTCACTCCCCAAGTATAGGGTTGTGATGTAGTAATAAACTCGGTAAGACCGAGGTCGAATCCACAGGGACTGAAACTTGTACGTTTCCTGAAACTAGGTAGAACTAGAACTAGACTAAGATGTGATCTAAACCAAATAGAATTTAGGAAATAATTGTGGAATAATTATCTAAAACTTTAAGGAATTCAGAGAAGGGAAACTAGGGATTCAGAGGATCCACTTGTAGGGATCAGGGAGATCTTTTGCCTGCATCAGGAATCATGAAAATTAAATTGAATTTCCTCTGATATAACTTTAAAGGGACGAAAGGTATTTGAATCAGAATGGATTCCATCATCAAACCATGCCCAGGAGACAGAGCAAATAACAGAATTAAACTAATCACCAACCAATCAGATGATTATGAAGGTTAGGAAGGGTACCGACATCCAACCATGCCCAGGAGACGATGGCGAACATCAGGGCTTCCTGACATTATAATCAAAATAAGAGAAGAGGAATACCTAAAGCCATTGCAAGCCCATTGTAATTTCAGTCACAACATGCCATTAAAAACTAAGAATATTCCCATAAAATTAAATCAAAAATCTCTTCAATCTAATCAAAAGGCACAAGCAACATCTCTCCCATCAGGCTACAAGCTTCACCTCTTAGCCCTAGCTAAGAGGTTTAGCCACACATGATTGGTCTAAACCCAAAACAAATAGAAAAAAAAAACGAAGAAGAGAAGAAGGAAGAACTCAACCGTCCAAGCCGTAGCTGCCCTTGAAAATTCCTCCCGTTCAAGCCTCTGCTCCCGTGCTCTCTCTCTCCAGCCGTGGATAGCAGAAAGCCCCCTTCAATTCTCACGTTCAGCCCTTTTCCCAACCAAAGATGACCAGCAGCCACGCTCAAAACAGAACACCCTCGTCCAGCAGCCAACTTCTCTCCTCGTTTAAAAAAAACAAGACCGAGCCCCCCTTCCTCCTTCCAAAACTCCTCCTTTTATCTTTCTTCTCACCTCCCTGCTGTGGGGTCCTGGCAGGACTCGGCTGCGGAAGCTGGAGACTCCTGTATCTAGAACCCGTCCTGCCTTTCACAGGCTGTTTGTAACAGGACTGGGCTCTGAATCACGCAACAAAGAGGCTTCCTGCGTAAGAATGATTGGTGGGGCCCACTTTATCTATCATTTGAGAGATCCATGCCGTCCATCAGCTTCTCCTCGAAATTTCGACCTGACATGGTCTGTTTTGATCCTCCGTTGATGCTGCCCAGGGAAGAATTCCTGCTGTAACGGTATTTGAATGGTCCTTTTGTGATCGTTGTAGTGGACATGTATGCGTGTATGGCTGAAAACGGTCAGCATGGTTCTGACAATATTGAGTCCCTCTACATGATGGATGGCTCGGATTGATGATTTGGTCCGTGATGATGGCCCACTACGATCATCCGCAGCCTCTGTTACGCAGACAGAAACAGAGCCGCGGACGTTGTTTAGTCGGTGGTGCCTGTGGCCACACTAGAATTCCAATGTCGAATCCACTCCGTCCATTGTTTTCAGGACGAAAAACCGTCTGGGATTGCTCGGTTTTCGATCCAAAGTGCGGTATCTCATGAGAGTGTAACCCAGCCGTCCATCCTGCGTTTAAACAGAGATCTATGCATATGTCTATGCATGGGACCAGACGGACAGCTAGGAGTCGGTCTTGGCTGTGTCCTGAGTCCGGTGAACGGTTCGGATCATCGATCCATATAACGAGTGGGGCCCATTAGCGAAAAACGGACGGACAGCGTAAGACGCTGTCCGTTCTTGCGCAGAAGAGAGAGGGAGACGGTCTTCGGCGGGTTTGACCAGACCGGCTGGTCCGGTGCGGCTCATGTGCGAGTGCACTAATTGCACGTTCACCTTGTCAGGAGTCCGTGATAATGGATCCCGAAAATCCGCTCCGTTCATCCGTCTTGTCTCCTCAAATAATGGGTTGAGACCAAATTTTAAGCATATCCAAATCTCAGGTGGGCCCAAAATCAATGGTTTATGGGCTGATCTAAGCGTTGGGCCACTTCCAAAGGGATCCAATGGTTGAAATTTGACGTGTATGGTTACTTTATGGTCCTCAGGCCACGTATGAAGTCTTAAACTGAGCAGATGGTGGGAACCCTATGATCTTGCATTCTGGACACTTTTCAGGCCACTTGAGCTTCAATTTCTCGATTTTCACGGACCCCTGGTGTATAATTCCGTCGCTCTTGGTCTCCTAGAATCCGTTCCTTGCCTTGGTGCTTCTGGAGCGTCAAATCCATGCATTTACCACCCTTTTTCAGTCCAGGCTCTTAAACACACCCTGCATTACAAACACGATTAAATCAGGTCTTTAAACAATACTATGTTTGTAAATCCAGGTAACAACTGGGTCTGATATGCAATATTCGACCCTCAACACAACCCCCAACCAGCATTTTGCTAGTCCCGAGCAAAGTATGCGAAAAATAAGTTGAGAAATACAGGACAATTTTTATGAACTCAAGTGATTTTTTTATTATTTTTTTTAAAAAAAAAAAACAGTCTAAATTCGAAAATTTTAAGATGCATGAATGTTGGATATTACTTCCTCCTGGAATCAAGTGCACAATAAATTTCATAATCAACTTTAAAGTATTTATGCATTAATTAGAACAATTCTAAACAATGAGTATCATGAGTGTATGATAAAATCTCGGCTTATCATCATTAAGAAATCCAATGGATAATTTTTATGATAACATTGATAATCAAAACAGTATTTAGGACATTCAAAACTTAAACCAGAATTTGTCTTTCAGTTCTTTTTTTTTTATTTTTTATATCGGGGGAGAGGAGAATTGAATCCACACCTATAGGGAGCAAACCTATGGTGAAAATTATTCGCCTAACCTTTTCCAAAGGTATCTCTTTCTCCTTTTTTTTTTTTTTTTTTTCATGACGAGCCAATTTTCCAAGCTGGTTCCTTACATGCTTAGTGATTACCAAGTTAACCCTTTAATATCAAACTGAAATCTTAATGTGAAAGCGAGATGTGACACGTGAACTCATAACTCAATCAATGTTTAAAACTTCCAATTATAGATTAATACTTCAAACTTAACTGTGAAATCTAATATAATAGATAACTGAATCTAAGAGTCATAAATTACCAACTTCACTTATCTTGTAATTTTAAATCCAAGATGGTTATCAAAATCACTTCAAATTCAACAAAATGTCAGAAAATTTTTAAAATTTTCACAACTTTTGTACAAGACCAAGAAAATGCTGATTAGGTGACCTAATCTCCCACCCCCAACCTAAAATCTACATTGTCCTCAATGTAAAAAGAAATAGACATGCAATGCACATGAGACAACGGAAAAATAGGAGTGATGGAAAGATAGTACCTGAATGAAAGAATCAAGAGGCTTTTCAAAGATTTCTACGTAAGAGCGGTCAGCACAAGAGAGAAACCAACAAATAAAATAACAAAAATACAATCCTACCTATACCACTTTCGCAGGTGCTCTCGATTGCATTTAGCGTATGCAACAAGCCTTTAAACCCCTAGGTTACCCCTAGTGGACGAGTTGTAGTCTCGTGAGGGTTTGCGGCAATGCTACCCACAAACATTGAACTAATGAATGAGAAAAGTGAAATGGAATGAAAATTTGGGTTGCGTCCTAGGAGCGCTAAGTTTAACGTCTTCAACTAGACAAGAATGGACCATGAATTAATCAATCTTGATAACCTGGGTCCGCCAAATAAATTTCATCAACTAGGAGATCAATCCGGTACACAGGAGCAGTCGAGGCATGGACATGTCCTCTCGAATCAAATTTCTCGACAAATGGTTTTAATCGATGGCCATTGACTTTAAACTCCTTGCCATTGTCGGGATCTCTTATCTCAATGGCCCCATGAGGAAAAACAAAGACAACAATGTAAGGGCCGGTCCAACGAGATCGAAGCTTACCCGGAAAGAGATGTAATCGAGAATTGTACAAAAGGACCTTCGGACCCGGGCGTGAATGATTTTCGCAAAATGTGTTGGTCATGAAATGCTTTCATCTTGTCCTTGTAAATTCTCGAATTATCGTATGCATCATTCCGGATTTCCTCCAGTTCATTCAATTGAAGTTTGCGTAGCGAGCAGCGTTGTCCAGATTGAAATTAAGATTTTTGATCGCCCAGGACGCTTTATGTTCCAGCTCCACAGGCAAGTGACAAGCCTTCCCATAGACAAGTCTAAAGGGAGACATTCCAATAGGAGTTTTAAATGCAGATACGGTATGCCCATAAGGCATCGGTCAATCGGATTGACCAATCCTTACGATCCGGGTTAACCGTTTTCTCCAAAATGTGTTTGATCTCCCTATTGGAAATCTCAGCTTGTCCACTTGTCTCGAGGATGGTATGGGGTGCTCACCTTATGAGAGATACCGTATTTCTTCATTAAGCTCTCAAATGGTTTATTACAAAGTGTGAGCCCCCATCACTAATGATGGCTCAAGGTTTCGAATCGAGAAAGGATGTTTTCTTTTAGGAATTTAATGACCGTGCGATGGTCATTCTTTCGACACTAATCGCTTCGACCCATTTAGTGACATAATCCACTAGCGAGCAAAATGTACAGATTTCCAAACGATTGGGGAATGGTCCCATGAAATCGATGCCCCAAAGAATCAAATGCTTCAATGATAAGGATGGGATTCAAAGGCATCATATTTCGTACGGACAATGCTCCCAATTTCGACAACGCTCACAAGCTTTGCAAAACTCATGAGTGTCCCTAAACATAGTGGGCCAAGAAAAGCCACACTGCAGAATCTTGGCCGTGGTCTTTTAGCGAAAAGTGACCACCACAGTCTTGAGTGACAGAAGGAGATGACGCTCCGATGCTCATCGTCTGGTACACATCTCCTTAGGATTTGGTCTGGGCAATATTTAAATAAATAAGGATCATCCCAGGAAAAGTTGCACACCTTGGTAAAGAATTTCTTCTTATCTTGCGCAGTCCAATGTGTTAGTATAGAACCTGTGATAAGAAAATTAGCAATATTAGCGAACCAAGGTGAATGGGAGACTCTAAACAATTGTTCCTCAGGGAACATGTCATTGATATGGGTTGTCTCAAGGGAATCGAGGTATTAAGGCGAGAAAGGTGATCGGCCACTACGTTCTCTACTCCCTTTTTATCTTTAATTTCCAAATCAAATTCTTGGAGTAGAAGGATCCATCGTATCAAACGGAGCTTAGAATCATTCTTAGAAAGAAGATACTTAAGTGCCGCATGATCCGTGTAGATAATGATTTTAGATCCGATCAAGTAGGACCTAAATTTGTCCAAGGCGAACACTACGCTAAGAGTTCCTTTTCCGTAGTCGAGTAGTTTACCTGGCCGAATTTAAAGTTCTACTTGCGTAATGAATGACGTAGGGCCGCTTATCTTTTCTCGGCCTAGGACCGCTCCAAGAGCATAATCAAGCGTCGCACATAAGCTCAAAAGGAAGGCTCCAATCGGGTGGTCGCATGATAGGTGTAGTGGTTAACGTGCCCTTAAGCTTGGTGAAAGCTTCCCGGCATTGCTCAGTCCACTCGTACGGAGCATCCTTTTAAAGAAGATTACATAAAGGACGAGAGAGAAGACTAAAGTCCTTTATGAATCGCTGTAAAATCCTGCGTGTCCTAAGAAGGATCGCACGTCTCGATGTTCTTGGGTGGAGGTAGGTTAGAGATAAGATCGATTTTTGCCTTATCTACCTCGATTCCTTTGGATGAGATGATATGCCCAAGGACAATTCCCTTCTGAACCATGAAATGACACTTCTCCCAATTAAGTACCAAGTTCTTTTCTTCACATCTTTTCAGCACACATTTAAGACTTTCCAAGCACTTGCTGAAAGATGGACCGTAAACAGAGAAATCGTCCATGAAGACCTCTAGATATTGCCCTACCATATCAGAAAAGATACTAAGCATACATCGCTGAAAGGTGGCAGGGGCATTACATAGTCCGAATGGCATCCTTCGATAGGCAAAGGTGCCGTAGGGACATGTAAATGTGGTCTTTTCCTGGTCTTCAGGGGCTATCTCTATCTGGTTGTAGCCCGAATACCCGTCAAGGAAACTGTAATAGGAATGACCAGCTAACCTTTCCAGGATCTGATCAATGAATGATAAAGGAAAGTGGTCTTTCCTCGTGACGGTATTCAACTTCCTGTAGTCAATGCACATTCTCCAACCAGTAGTGACTCTAGTTGGCACGAGTTCATTATTAGCATTGGCTACGATGGTAATTCCGGACTTCTTAGGGACCACTTGAGTTGGACTCACCCATTGACTATCAGATATAGGGTATATAATACCCACATCCAATAGTTTAAGAACCTCGGCCTTAACCACTTCCTTCATATTTGGATTTAGTCTAAGTTGTGGTTGCCGAGTAGTTTTTGCATTATCCTCAAGATATATGTAGTGAGTACAAATCGAGGGATCGATTCCCTTGAGGTCCGCTATCGTCCATCCCAGGGCTCCTTTATGCTCAATGAGAGTAGATATAATCATACTCTCCTGTTCTTTCTCCAGGTGGGCAGAGATCACCACCGGGTATATCTCATCTTGACCTAAATAGGCATATTTCAAATCAGAGGGCAAAGGTTTTAGGTCAAGCTTCGGCGACTTGAGGTTAGACGGTAGAGGCATTACATCGGTTTGTGGTAATTCTTCAAATTGTGGCCTCCACCGGTTAACTTCAAGTACCGGTGCAATATCAAGCAAGGCACACGTCTCCCTAATCATGTCATCATCAAAATCATGGGAGTGGGCCAGGCACGTCTCCAGATGGTCAGAGGATAAGGTCAGCGGTGTCGTGTCTTCCACGAAAGAGTCAATCATGTTAATGTCGTGGAAATCGTCATCATCCTCTGAGTTGCTGCCGTTATTGAAGAAAATGTTTGACTCCAATGTCAAATTTCCAAAAGACATAGTCATGATACCATTCCTGCAATTGATAATTGCATTTGACGTGGCAAGGAATGGGCGACCAAGAATGACGGGAATCTGAGTGCTCATGTTGTTGATGGGTTCGGTGTCCAGGATGATAAAATCTACAGGGTAGTAAAATCTATCGACCTGGACTAACACATCCTCAATTATCCCTCTTGGTACACGAACAGAGCGATCAGCAAGTTGTAGTGTGGTTAGGGTGGGTTTTAATTCACCCAAACCTAACTGTTTGTATACCGAGTAGGGAATCAGATTGACGCTCGCTCCTAAGTCAAGAAGTGCGTGATCAATTCGATGGTTCCCGATTACACATGATATGGTTGGGCTACCGGGATCCTTGAATTTCTGCGGCACGTCTTGCTTCAGGATGGCACTCACTTTCTCAGTCAAGAAGATTTTCTTTTGAATAATTTTCCGTCGCTTGGTCGTGCATAAGTCTTTTAGGAATTTGACATATGAAGGTATCTGTTTAACGACATCAAGTAGAGGAATGTTGACTTTCACTTGTTTCAACACCTCTAGGATATCCTGAGAGTTAGAGAGAGGTTTTGGTGAAACCAACCGTTGGGGGAATGGAGCAACTGGCTTCTCTAGAAGTTCCGGTTCTACTTTTTGTGGGGCATCATTGGATCCATTATTGTTGTCCTCTTCTGGTTCTTGAGGCTTTTCGGGCCTAACCGGAAGAGTTTTATCAATGATCTTCCCACTCCTAAGAGTGGTGATGGATTTAGCATGCCCCATTTGATTTGAAGAGCTGGGATCATTACTCTCGTACTGCGGTTTAGGATTGGGGAGAGGTTGTGCAGGAAGCATCCCCTTTTCTATAACCGTCATACGAGAGTCTATCTTTTGCATAAAATCTGTAATTCCCCGCATTGCCTGAGCCAGCTCTTGTATGGGATTTTGAACCGGTTCCTCTTGAGGTTTCACTTGATTTGGATTTTGATTGAAGAAACCTGGAGGAGTCGCCGTTTGTCCATTCCTCCAACTAAAGTTTGGATGATTTTTCCAGCCAGGATTGTATGTGTTGGAGTTAGGTCCAGTAAAAGGTCTTTGATAATTATTTACGGCATTGGCTTGTTCATTCAACACTCCTCGAAAGGCGGGTATTGTAGGACAGTTTTCAGTTGTGTGAATGTTGCAATCACAGATGCCTCAAACAATTTCATTGACCTTATCCTTCTTTCCTTCCATGGCCTCAACTTTCCTTATGAGCGTAGTCACTTTACACTTGAGATCATCCTCTTCTTTCAAGAGATATAATCCACCTTTCTCCTTTAATTGAGTCGGCTTAGATGTGGTGTTCGCCATTGGGTAATAGTCCCATGATTGTGTTTTTTCAGCAAGACTATCGAGGTAATCCCATACCTTGTCAACATCTTTATTAATGAACTCTCCAGTACACATTGTCTCGACCATTTGGCGCATGGAAGATGTCAGTCCATCATAGAAAAAATTTGTAATGCGCCACGTTTCAAATCCGTGTTGTGGGCATGAACTGACCAAATCTTTAAACCTTTCCCAACATTGGAAGAATGTTTCATCTTCCTTTTGGGCAAAGTTCATGATTGCTTTTCTGAGGGTAATCGTTTTATGATGTGGGAAGAATTTTTTATGAATTCCCTCTGCATGTCGTTCCATGTGCCAATAGATCTAGGACGCAGTGAATGTAACCACGTCTTAGCTTTCTCTTTTAAGGAAAAGGGAAAGAGTTTCAGCCTAATTGTATCCTCAGATACATTAGGAAAATATAATGTAGCTATAATCTCATCGAACTCTTTCAAGTGCAAATATGGACTCTCTAATTCAAGTCCATGGAATTTGGGAAGGAGTTGGATAACTCCTAGCTTGATGTCCATTTGTCCTGTGTTTTCAGGAAAAATCATGCATGAGGGCATACTCACTCCCGCCGGTTGTAGATAATCTCGTAAAGTACGAGGCGGGGATGCCTGTTGCACCTCATTTTCATCTTGGGTATCCTCCACCCTAGGTGGAAGTAGAGGAGGTTGGTCTTCAGCCATAACTTCAATTAACTCAGGGGATTTCGAGCGGTGTCTAGTCCTGCGATGGATAGTCAACCTCTCGACCAATCCTCCTTCAGTCAAGAGACGTCGAGTGTTGTCACGGGCCCACTTGGGCATGAAAACACTCGCAGCCCTCAATTAAAAACCTAATCCTAAGAAAGGAAAAGAAAATCTAAAAAGAAAGAGAGAGAGAGTTGGAAAGAAATTACCAAATTAATGCCCCTAAGTTAAGGACCTGCAAAAAATAAAAACAAAATAAGTTAGATTCTGAAAGAAGAGGAACAATCCTTTAAAATAAAGGTAGAAGTAAACTAATTTCTAAAAGAAAGTGGAAACTTCTAAAATGAATTAGGAAAGTCCTAAACTAGAAAGTAAATTACTAAAAGAGAACTGAAAAATAGGAAGTAGAGAAAGAGCTTACCGAATTAGAAATTTCTATTTTAAAAGCCTACAAAATAGGAAGGTTAGTTTCTAAACAAAAATTCTAAAAATAAATGAAGAAATAAATTAGATTTAAAAAGAGTTAAAAATAGAAAGTGAAAAACAAAAGAGAAAAGTTTCTAAAATTAGAGGATTTTTCTAGAAAGAGAAATAACTAACATAGTTTCTAAAAATAAACTGCTTCCTAAAAATAGAAAAAATACTAGAATTAAAATTTTCAAAATTTAAACCCTAATTCTAAAAGGTAGAAAAAGTAAAGAGATTAGGAAGGAATTACCAATTTATGGACTTATGTTAGGATCCTACAAAATATGGAAACAAGTTAGTTTCTAAGAATAAAATAAAATAAAAACTTTTAGCCTAAAGTTAGTAAAATCCTAATCCTAACCTAATTCTAAAACTAATTAATTGCAGAGAATCGTAACCGTCAGTCCCCGGCAACGGCGCCAAAAACTTGTTCACTCCCCAAGTATAGGGTTGTGATGTAGTAATAAACTCGGTAAGACCGAGGTCGAATCCACACGAACTGAAACTTGTACGTTTCCTGAAACTAGGTAGAACTAGAACTAGACTAAGATGTGATCTAAACCAAATAGAATTTAGGAAATAATTGTGGAATAATTATCTAAAACTTTAAGGAATTCAGAGAAGGGAAACTAGGGATTCAGAGGATCCACTTGTAGGGATCAGGGAGATCTTTTGCCTGCATCAGGAATCATGAAAATTAAATTGAATTTCCTCTGATATAACTTTAAAGGGACGAAAGGTATTTGAATCAGAATGGATTCCATCATCAAACCATGCCCAGGAGACAGAGCAAATAACAGAATTAAACTAATCACCAACCAATCAGATGATTATGAAGGTTAGGAAGGGTACCGACATCCAACCATGCCCAGGAGACGATGGCGAACATCAGGGCTTCCTGACATTATAATCAAAATAAGAGAAGAGGAATACTTAAAGCCATTGCAAGCCCATTGTAATTTCAGTCACAACATGCCATTAAAAACTAAGAATATTCCCATAAAATTAAATCAAAAATCTCTTCAATCTAATCAAAAGGCACAAGCAAGATCTCTCCCATCAGGCTACAAGCTTCACCTCTTAGCCCTAGCTAAGAGGTTTAGCTACACATGATTGGTCTAAACCCAAAACAAATAGAAAAAAAAAACGAAGAAGAGAAGAAGGAAGAACTCAACCGTCCGAGCCGTAGCTGCCCTTGAAAATTCCTCCCGTTCAAGCCTCTGCTCCCGTGCTCTCTCTCTCCAGCCGTGGATAGCAGAAAGCCCCCTTCAATCCTCACGTTCAGCCCTTTTCCCAACCAAAGATGACCAGCAGCTACGCTCAAAACAGAACTCCCTCGTCCAGCAGCCAACTTCTCTCCTCGTTTAAAAAAAACAAGACCGAGCCCCCCTTCCTCCTTCCAAAACTCCTCCTTTTATCTTTCTTCTCACCTCCCTGCTGTGGGGTCCTGGCAAGACTCGGCTGCAGAAGCTGGAGACTCCTGTATCTAGAACCCGTCCTGCCTTTCGCAGGCTGTTTGTAACAGGACCGGGCTCTGAATCACGCAACAAAGAGGCTTCCTACGTAAGAATGATTGGTGGGGCCCACTTTATCTATCATTTGAGAGATCTATGCCGTCCAACAGCTTCTCCTCAGAATTTCGACCGAACATGGTCTGTTTTGATCCTCCGTTGACGCTGCCCATGGAATAATTCCTGTTGTAACGGTATTCGAATGGTCCTTTTGTGATCGTTGTAGCGGACATGTATGCGTGTATGGCTGAAAACGATCAGCATGGTTCTGACAATATTGAGTCCCTCTACATGATGGATGGCTCGGATTGATGATTTGGTCCGTGATGATGGCCCACTACGATCATCCGCAGCCTCTATTACGCAGACAGAAACAGAGCCGCGGACGTTGTTTAGTCGGTGGTGCCTGTGGCCACACTAGAATTCCAATGTCGAATCCACTCCGTCCATTGTTTTCAGGACGAAAAACCGTCTGGGATTGCTCGGTTTTCGATCCAAAGTGCGGTATCTCATGAGAGTGTAACCCAGCCGTCCATCCTGCGTTTAAACAGAGATCTATGCATATGTCTATGCATGGGACCAGACGGACAGCTAGGAGTCAGTCTTGGCTGTGTCCTGAGTCCGGTGAACGGTTCGGATCATCGATCCATATAACGAGTGGGGCCCACTAGCGAAAAACGGACGGACAGCGTAAAGACGCTGTCCGTTCTTACGCAGAAGAGAGAGGGAGACGGTCAGCGGCGGGTTTGACCAGACCGGCTGGTCCGGTGCGGCTCATGTGCGAGTGCACTAATTGCACGTTCACCTTGTCAGGAGTCCATGATAATGGATCCCGAAAATCCGCTCCGTTCATCCGTCTTGTCTCCTCAAATAATGGGTTGAGACCAAATTTTAAGCATATCCAGATCTCAGGTGGGCCCAAAATCAATGGTTTATGGGCTGATCTAAG
This sequence comes from Magnolia sinica, assembly GCF_029962835.1. Lineage (NCBI taxonomy): Eukaryota > Viridiplantae > Streptophyta > Magnoliopsida > Magnoliales > Magnoliaceae > Magnolia > Magnolia sinica. The sequence goes on from NC_080575.1 coordinate 89,098,786, forward strand.
CGTTGGGCCACTTCCAGAGGGATCCAATGGTTGAAATTTGACGTGTACGGTTACTTTATGGTCCTCAGGCCACGTATGAAGTCTTGAACTGATCAGATGGTGGGAACCCTATGATCTTGCATTCTGGACACTTTTCAGGCCACTTGAGCTTCAGTTTCTCGATTTTCACGGACCCCTGGTGTATAATTCCGTCGCTCTTGGTCTCCTAGAGTCCGTTCCTTGCCTTGGTGCTTCTGGAGCGTCAAATCCATGCATTTACCACCCTTTTTCAGTCCAGGCTCTTAAACACACCCTGCATTACAAACACGATTAAATCAGGTCTTTAAACAATACTATGTTTGTAAATCCAGGTAACAGCTGGGGCGATCCTTTATCTTTGAATCGATGGAGTAACATACCCTTCAGTACATTACCATTTCCTTCTGCCCCTTCACGAAAATCAAAACTCTTGATTGGTGGAATAACATACCCTCTAAATCACTATCGTCTCCTCCCCCTTCATGCAAATAGAGATTCTCAGTTGGAAGATGGTGGCCCACCTCCTCCACTTCAGATCCTCCACTAGATGATATTGAAAAATGACGATCGATGAGTTCCATCGTGCTTTTAAGATATCGAATGATCTCTGAATTAGGCAATTCTGGTCCCATTTGGAAACTTGACAAGTTACCATTCCATGACCTGAAATAGTCTAAATTGACCGTGAAGTGAAGGGAATTGATCGTGAAATGCATGGAAATGACCGTGAATCAACACGAAATTGTTTGGAATGACCGTGAAATGCATGGAAATGACCGTTAGGAGCAAATTGACCGTGAAATGCATGGAAATGACCATAAAGTGAAGGGAAATGACCGTGAAATGCATGGAAATGACCGTGAATCAACACGGAATTGTTTGGAATTACCATAAAATGCATGGAAATGACCGTGAAGTGAAGAGATTGGACCTGGAATGACCGTGAATCAACACGAAATAGGCGGGAATGACCGTGGTATGCATGGAAATGACCGTGAAGTGAGGCGAATGGACCGTGAAATGCGCAGAAATGACCGTGAAGTGAAGGGGCATTACCGTGAAATGCACTGAAATGACCGTGAATCAACACGGAATAGGCGAGAATGACCGTGATATGCATGGAAATGACCGTGAAGTGAAGCGAATGGACCATGAAGTGCGCGGAAATGACCGTGAAGTGAAGGGGCATGACCGTGAAATGCGCCGAAATGACTGTGAATCAACACGGAATAGGCGGGAATGACCATGGTATGCATGGAAATGACCGTGAAGTGAGGCGATTGGACCGTGAAATGCGCAGAAATGTCCGTGAAGTGAAGGGGCATGACAGTGAAATGCGCCGAAATGACCGTGAATCAACATGGAATAGGCAGGAATGACTGTGGTATGCATGAAAATGATAGTGAAGTGAGACGATTGGATCGTGAAATGCGCGAAAATGTCTGTGAAGTGAAGGGGCATGACCGTGAAATGCACCGAAATGACCTTGAATCAACACGGAATAGGCAGGAATGACCGTGGTATGCATGGAAATGACCGTGAAGTGAGGCGATTGGACCGTGAAATGCGCGGAAATGTCCGTGAAGTGAAGGGGCATGACTGTGAAATGTGCCGAAATGACCGTGAATCAACACGAAATAGGCGGGAATGACCGTGATATGCATGGAAATGACCGTGACGTGAGGCGATTGTAACGTGAAATGCGCGGAAATGACCGTGAAGTGAAGGGGCATAACCGTGAAATGCACCGAGAGAACCGTGAATCAACACGGAATAGGCGGGAATGACTGTGATATGTATGGAAATGACCATGAAGTGAGACGATTGTACAGTGAAATGCGCGGAAATGACCGTGAAGTGAAGGGGCATGACCGTGAAATGTGCCGAAAGGACCGTGAATCAACACGGAATAGGCGGGAATGACCGTGGTATGCATGAAAATTACCGTGAAGTGAAGCGATTGGACTGTGAAATACGTGGAAAAGACCGTGAAGTGAAGGGGCATGACCGTGAATCAACACGGAATAGGCGGGAATGACCGTGATATGCATGGAAATGATCGTGAAGTGAAGCAATTGAACCATGAAATGTGCGGAAATGACCGTGAAGTGAAAGGGCATGATCGTGAAATGCGCCGAAATGACCGTGAATCAACACGGAATAGGCGGGAATGACTGTGATATGCATGAAAATGACCGTGAAGTGAGGTGATTGTACCACGAAATGCGTGAAAATGACCGTGAATCAACACGGAATAGATAGGAATGACTGTGATATGCTTGAAAATGACCGTGAAGTGAGACAATTGTACTGCAAAATGCGCGGAAATGACCGTGAAGTGAAGGGGCATGACCGTGAAATGCGTCAAAAGGACCGTGAATCAACACGGAATAAGCGAGAATGACCGTGATATGCATGGAAATGACCGTGAAGTGAAGCGATTGGACCGTGAAATGCACGAAAATGACCATGAAGTGAAGGGGCATGACCGTGAAATGCGCCGAAATGACCGTGAATCAACACTGAATAGGCGGGAATGATCATGTTATGAATGGAAATGACCGTGAAGTGAGGCGATTGGACTATGAAATGCATGAAAATGACCGTGAAGTGAAGGGGCATGACTATAAAATGCATCGAAATGATCGTGAATCAACACGGTATAGGCGGGAATGACCATGGTATTCATGGAAATGACCGTGAAGTGAAGTGATTGACCGTGAAATGCATGGAAATGACTGTGAAGTGAAGGGAATTGACCGTGAAATGCATGAAAATGACCATGAATCAAAATAGAATCGCTGGGATTGACCATGAAATGGATGGAATTGATCGCGAAGTAAATGAAATGAATGAAATTGACCGTGAACTGATTGAAATTGACCGCGAAGTGAATGAAATGGATTTTCGACCATAGATCTGATGGAATCTTGAAAAATAACCAGGTTGGTTGGCTAAAGTAGCTTCTGCTACCCCAAAATCATATAGGGTACATCAAGTAACTAATTTTGGTTTAGAAGATATTCTTGTTAAATGAATAAAGAAATAAAAGAAAAAAAAAGAGAGAAATTTTTTTTTATATGCTTATATATACATATTTATATAAATATGTATTAGATAAAATTGTTGGTAGAATAAATTTATCCATGTAAAAAAATAAAATAAAAATAAAAATAAAAATTTCATAAACTGGTACAGACTACAGTTATGGCTACGGTTAAAATCTGTAGCTATTGGTCAGATCACCTTCGATCTGTATCGAAAATTGCAGGATTTTTGAGGCAAACTCACTGAACAGTTCTGGACCTTTTTCGATTAATCGAAAGTTCTCCGATGCTAACCGAAAAACATATCAAAAGACCTTCGATACATATAAAAGGACATATCAAAATGGCGGGGGCTACGGCTATAACTACGGTTATAATCTTATAACTGTAGCTATAGAAAACATAGTAGCCATAAGTTCCTGTCCTATTTATTTATTATTATTTTATTTTTTACTGTTGTAATCCCTATCGCTTTTTGTGGGTCCTATTATGAGATGAAAAATAAGACAGATCTAGCTATCAAGTGGACCACACTGTGAAAGGCTGCGGAGGATTGAACATCTACCATTGAAACCCTTCTAGGGGTTACAGAAGTTTTGGATTATTATGAAATTTGTTTTTCCTCTTCATCCAGGTCTTTGTGACCTTATGAATAGATTGGATGGAAAATAAATGTTATGGTGGGCCCTACAAAAATTTTAACGGTGAAAATCAATTTTCCCGTTGCTCTTTGTGGTGTGGTCCAGTTGATCTTTGGATATGATTTTTTTTTTTTTTTTTGATAGTGCTCCCAAATGATCTCGAAATATGGATGAACGTTGTGGATATAATAAATACGTAACTGTGGGGCCCATGTAACTTTGATATCTTTTGAACCGTTCGTACAACTCGGAGTTCGAGGAGCGTCAGCGCTCGTCTTCGAGCACCACCGATCCGCTTGAAGGAAAAAGCAGGGGCATTTTCGACCTTTGGCAAGCCATCCGTACAGCTGGGGCTTATTTTTGCAAGGTAAAATAAGGTGGGCTTGGTCTCGTAAATGGGCCATAAATGGGTCGTACAGTCACAAATTTCTCAATCTAGATTGATACTAATGGATTGTCGAAAATCGATCTCTATGACACAAGTTCTCACGCAAAGCCTTTTTTGTCTTCTTCAGACATTCCCATGGATTGAAACAATGGACATAAGGCCAATCCACACTGTTCATTGTCTATATCTAGGGGTTTTTAATCGAAATACAGAAAATTTTAAAAAAAAATCGAATTAGGAACTTATCGGTGAAAGCACTTTCTCTACATGCCTCCCCCCCTCTCTCTCTCTCTCTCTCTCTCTCTCTTACCCCTTTTCCTTAGGGTTTTGGCAGGAGAAATCCCTACGGTTCCTTCTTTTATATAAAGAAAGCACTTGATCTGAAAGGCTCCTCTAGAGTTTTGTAATTTTACGCTAAAAAAAATTATATATTGCAGTGGTAAAAATTGATTTTCAAACCTTATCTCCCATCGAGAGTGCCTTTACCATTGTACTAAATGTTTTATATATCTTTGTTATTAATAAAAATTTTAATTTTTTTTCATCCGATTAATCCGGGTTTTTCACGGCTCAAAATTCAGGGACATTACAAACCTTGCATATGTTTTCTCAAAAATAATTCTGGTCCACTCAACAGGTGGGTGCAATATTGGAAATAAGTGGATGGATTAGAAAATTTCAGCTAAGTTTTTTATAGCCACACATTTGTTTTGCAAACTATGGCTGACTTGACCGATGGATCAACCTAATTCTTGGTCTAAAGCATCAATATAGTGATGCTAGTTTGATGGATGGTTTGGATCTTGAACTATCGTGTGCCACGCTAGCAAAGTTCTATATTTAAAATGGAGGAATAATCTCGTGGGCTCAGCATATGGAAACATTCTCCTACATTCCTCTGCACTCAATTGCATTCAAATCCATTAGCATCCAGACTCTGGATCGCCCATTTAGGTACAGTACAATCTTCTTTCGTGATGAACAATGTTGTCCATGTTGGGGTTCGGGCCTTGAAAAACCAATATTACAATCTCTTCCCTTTGTTTGTACATGATACATTTATACATTAGCTTTACTGATATGCATGGAATGTTGATATTCATATAGGTTTTAGAGAAGATTCCTTAGATATTTGAGATTGAATGGGTATTTTAGATTAGATACAATGGTTATCGGCCAAAGGAGAGTTGTAGACCATGGATGTCTAAAACAAGAATATGATATTCTTATATTGGTCATTTTGTATAAGGAAGATGACTGCGAGTCTAGATGAAAAGTTTCCACCGTTTCACATTAGCTTCGAGTAGATATGTATGCCTTAACCCTATCTTACATGAGAGTGTGACTGTGCCATAAATACAAAATTCTATTTTGGACCTCTGGGCATTATTGTTAAAATCTAAATTGGGAGACTATCATGTCTAGATTAAAAAGACATGTAAATGCACTGGCTCTGAGAAATTCACGCTTACATGTCACTTCAGTGAAATCCGCACCATGCAAAGGGTAGGCCCTACCATGAACATCACATGGATAGAACGTTGGAACAATATACTCATTAGGTGGGCCACACAAACGTTGTAGCCAACTTGATGAATGTACCATCTTCGTTTTCGTCCCATATGATAATTAAACCTTACATATGGATAAAATGTAAAAACGTTAACATTCAAGGTTGTATATGACAATTTGTCTTTTAGTTCACTTAAATAAAGATGTACTCTAGATTACTCGAATTTGCATCGGGACACTAATTTAATCCAATCCATCAATCAGGTTTTTCAACCAGGTCCGGACGCAGTCCTTATGCCACCATCCAAAAGTCAATACAATAAGATGATTCTAGCCATCTTATCAATAACCAACAAAAATGGATTGATGGTCAAGATCATCTATGGAAAAATAAGTCCAATGAATGATTTAAGCCATTTATTTTCTGAGGATTATTATGGACTGCTTATGGTTTGAAGAATAACTTTGATCAAACAAACCTAACCATCCAAGACGGATAGCTGTGTAAAAGAAACTCAACTTTCGAATGGATTGGATCATCCAATAACTATATTATTGCATGATGGCCATGAGGGCCTCAAACACAACCTTCCCATGCAACTATATATCAGAACCATAATATTTAGAGTGTTCTAAGAGCATCATCATCTTCTAAACCTTCTCCCAACTAACTAACTGGAGTAGCAACATTAATCCTCTTGTGCCATTTCTTCCATGATGAAAGTTATGGTGTAAGTCTGATGCCAGCTGTCAATTAGTAGGTGAGGGGATTGAGTATTACTCCCACTAGGACTTAGCTAAAGATGGACGGCCCTATTAGGGCCTTTGTGGGGCCCACCAAGATGTATATGTTTTTTCTATGCCATCCATCTATTTTGACAAGTCATTTTAGGTGATGATCCCAAAAATGAGGGAGATTGAATGTTCAAGTGGATGACACCAAAGGAAACAATAAGGATTGAATGCCTACAGCTGAAAACCTCTTGTCAGCCACAAAGATTTTGGATGAAGCTGATATCTATGTTTTCGCTTCATCAAAGCACATGTTACCTTATGAACAGGTTCGATGACAAAAAAACATCATAGTGGGCCAGAGAAAGGTTTCAACTATGGGGGTCATTGTTACCACTTTTCCTGTGGCGTTCATGCCTTCAATCTACCTCTTTTTTTAGGCTCATGCCTTATAATGATCTTTTAAAATAGATGGATTGTTTGAATAAAATGTTATTGATGTCTTAAATCTAGAAATAATAGGGTTTGTTGATACCATCAACGGACCTCTTGATGACATCGAGCAGTGCTCGATGCTATCGGAAAATTTTAAAAAATTCGTATTTTGTTGCTGGAACATTTTGATGTTTTACTTGATGTTATCGAATATGTTCGATGCCATTGACAAATCATTGATGCCATCAAAGTCCCATCGAGCGCACACACAAAATTGCGTAATCGCATGATTTATTTCTTATTTCAATTGTGATACTATGTTATGCTATATATAGTGGGTGTAATCGGGATTTGGGGAGGAAAATAAGAGTTCTAAGCGTTTTAATTCATTCTTAAAGATTTCAAGGGGCATACCTTGGGCTTATGAAGTAGATTCGAGGCTTGCTCAAATCAGTAATCTCTATTTCTTGTAATTTCTGCTTTTATAGTGCATTAATTGTTCCTTTGTATCATGATATATATATTTTTTCTTTCTAAAAGGGTTTTCCACATAAATTTTGGATGGTTTGTGTTTATACTTAGTTTTGTGATTGGTAATACTTTGCTTGATTTATCTCTATGTGCTTCTGCAGTTCCCTAACATAAAACACATATATCATGGTAGTCCCCACAAAGCCTTCTGACAGGGACGTCCATCTCTAGCCAGGTCCTAGTGGGAGCAGTATCCAAATCATTGCCCTCGACCAGAGATAACCCTCCGTTATCCAAGCTTAGGATCCGCAGCAAACTTAAAAAAAGTCACACAAGATGTGTAATGGACTATTAGATACGTTGATTACAATCAGATGCTATCTAATAGTATATTACAAGATTATTACAGCCAACCAGTTTATATATAGTGATACAGGGGCGGCACTTGATTATTTCTCGACAAAGACAGGTAATCCAACACTTTGAGAGCACAATAAGTTATGATGCTTCTAGCTGCATCAAAGTACTTGCATGGTCCTATTGATTGATCCTGATCATCTATTACGTTCAGCATTACAGTTCATGGGACACAGTGAATTGCACCGATTGTATGATCCTATCCTTCCAAATTGGCCTTCTTTTACATGGCCATCCATTTTCCCAGCCATGGATTGGATGGTCAGGGTTTGATGTTAAAAGTGCTTCTCTAGAAGAATAAGAAATCCATGAACCAACAATTAAATGGACAAATTGTTGATTAGACCTATTTTTAAATATATGATCTCTACCGTCGGTTTAAGCAACGATAGGACATAGTCAAATTATCCAATCGATGTGATTTTTACATGGGACACCATGAACATGCTCCGACAGACCTAGCGTACAGTCTAGATCAATTGATTGGATTCTCCAAGTGTCCCAATGCAACTAGGAGCACCATAACTTATACTTCTCTAACAGCACTGGTTCATTTACTAAGTAACAAGCATGAATGGATGAGAAGGTTAAAGTCCAACTAGTTGGACCATTAGTTACAGTCCTCCCAAACGATAACTTCCAACCTTCCATGTGCGAGTGACATCCAACCCGCCTAATAGGTTGTCCACATCATTAGGATCCCCAAATGAAAAATGATCCACATCCACTCACTAATCAAGAGGACATCACGGTGGATGAACCTATTTATGGACCATAACTTGCATTAATTTCTTATTTATCAACGACTAGACATTGTTTTTTTTATGTTCCAGCCCTCCTGAGATAAATACAAATGGCTGATTTTTGCACAATATGACATCATGGTGGGGCGAACCTATTGAAAGCCTTGGATGTTATAAGCACATGATAGGTTGGAAGTTATATATATATGTATGTGCGTGTGAATGTTTATATATTTATGATCACTTCTGTATATATATGTAAAGGGAAGAAGCAAAGAAAGAATTTAAAAAATAAATATACTCTGCATGAATAAAGGAGAGATTTTTAGGCAAACAAGAACAAATTAACACTCTCAAAGAAGCAGGTAAAATAGTTGTAAAAGCAATACACACTCCAAGCATAAGAAAACTAGATATGAATGAGACCCATATATGCATGTATAGAGAAAAGGGAGGACAAACCAAACCTACTGCATGAATGTGTCCAATGACATGGTCAGTCCTTGAACCTATTCCAAACCCTATTTGGGTTTGTGCAAAAAACATGGTAAAAAGCACTAAGGGCCTGTTTGGATGCACCAACAAAACCAGAGTTAGGAGACAAAACTCTTGTTTCGATCTGAAACCATCGTCTTACAGCATGTTTGGATCGCACCTGCAAATCAGTTTTGGGACCCAATGGATGTTTTAGGTGATAAATCTTCATGTCTCCGCGTAAATCAACATTGCCGGTGCCGTTTCTCAGTCAAGAGCCGACGGATGATGTTACGTCCAAACGGTACCTAAATCTAGGGTTTCCAAGCTGAAACCCATACAACAGCTTCCTCCTTCCACATCAAATACAAACCTGATTCATCCCCTTTGGCTGGCACAAATGACCATCCTGCTCTGTACCTCTTTAGGAGCGCCTTGACGTCATCGACAACATCGTCGCTGAATCCAGCAGGCGAGAAGGCCTCCCTAAGCCTCCCACACCATTGGCTCCCTCTCTCTCTTCTCTCACACTCTCCACCACCATCACCACCACAAGCTAATAGACTCACTATACTCCTAGAACTCTCCCTCTCCAACATCAGCCTTTCATTGCTGGTGGGCACAAAGCTTTCTTCCAGCATTTCAAAGAACACACTATAAAACCTCAAGCACTCCTCAAAGCACTCCACAAAGTCACCCCTAGTGCTCGTGAAATCAGCTTCCTCCTCAACTATGGTCACCACCTTCGGGCGGAATGACCGGAGCATGCGAACGACGGATGGCCGTTCTTCGACACTGACATGCCGCAAGGCGCCGATGCAGTTCACTGCGACCGCCTCATCCTCACGAAGACCCAATTCCTCATGTGTGAGGTCTGCCAGCTGCGCTAGCCCAGCCACCACGCGGAACTCAAACGGTACCCCCATCAATCTAGCAAACTTTTCCATCCTTTGGCCTACCTCCTTCATGACCAAGTTGGACATAGATGCCATCACCACCACCGTCAGCCTTAGGCGTGGCGTCTCATCATTTCTAGTGGCCAGGGCTTCTAGCAAGGTGGGCCACTGAGTGCAAAATGTGTGGCTGATATCAATTATGTGTAATTTGGTTTCACCTTCTAAGGCATCCAAAATGGCCCCATTTGAGGCAACATGACCAAAGGTTGTCCATGGACTCACTTCTTGGAATTTGAGAGTCATCTTCCTAGCTGAATCAAATGAGTGGCCCTTCTCGGCGACTGATGTTAGTGTCTTGTAGCAGCGGTTGCCGGATTCTGTCGCCTTACAGAAGAGGGCTTGCAAGAAGTGGGCGGCGAGCTTCTGCTCGCAGTCACCGTAGGGGGAGGCGAGCTCGTTCAACATCCATAGGAGGTGGTGGATCCTAGCGGAGTCCTTTTCAGAGATGGCCTTGGCGCACTCTCGGAGAAGCTTTGCGGCCCATTTGCCAGTCCCGCCGAGGTCGCTGGACTCAGACGATCGACTGGTTGATGTTTGGCTGGATCGCAGCTGGTCTGAGTTGTGCATGTTTACTAGAGCATTGCCTTGTTGGTTGGAGTAGAAGAAGTTTGACACCTTTGGCTTGTCGAAGGTAGCATCCATTTTAAGGGGCTGTCATGTTCTTGGATACTGACATGGCCACCTCCATACTATTACAGAGAGAGAGAGAGAGAGAGAGAGAGAGAGAGAGAGAGAGAGAGAGAGATATCTACTTATGAGACATTAAGACATCAACTTGATGATGACTTGGGCATGCTAATCTAATTTTTATTATTTGATGATGATGATGATAAGGATAATAATAATAATAATAATAATAATAGTTCTAAAACTGACTCAGACTTGAAACTCGGCCAATCTAAATTGACTCGGTTAGAATTCGAACCTAGTCATCAGAAACTCAGTTGTGGCCGTGACTCGACCCTGACTCAGGAAGATTTGTCAATTCCAAGGGACCTCTCAGTTTTTTTTTTTTTTTTTTTTGGAATTTCTTAGGGCCCGTTTGGGAGCCTGGATTTGGAACCCTTGGATCACCCTGGATTTATAATTAACTTCAATCCAAAAGTAGCTATGTATAGTATATTTAAGGGGGTTTAAATTTAATTACTAAATCAACTTTAATATCTTTAATCAGTAAACGTATGTAATGTTTAACACAATTGTTGTAATAAGCCGTTTGAAATATATACTTTTCCTGAAAATGATGAAATTCTAAATCTCGGATGGGCCAAGAGCACAAGATCAAGTCCGAGTGACTAACCAACAATTTTTAACGGTTGACTTACATGGACAATATTGTTTGGATGGCTCTGATCATTGTTTTAAAGTAATTATAGTGATGCAATTGATAATCTAATTATTTTGGGATATCGTTAGTTGGTCGTGTGTCCTATAGATTAATAGTCTAGTGACATATGTAACTCTTGCAAGAATTTTACATGTAATCAAGCTTTCATCTTCAATTTGAAATCCCTTTGAGTGGATTGGAAACCCCATAGATTTAAAACCCCCATTTACTTTATGGTACCAAACAACTAGGAGATTTGAAATCCCCCCCAAATCCACAGTGCCAAACGACCCCTTATACTCTATCTAACTAATTTTGGTATCAACTACAATTCCATGTACTTTAAAATTGTTATTATTAAATATCGAATCAAGCGGGGTAGAGTTATCGAGTCAACCCAACCCAGTTGAACATCGAGTCGACTCAAGTTTTGGGTTTTCGAACCATAATAATAATACCATAATAACAACAACTATATATTTAGATCTATTTAGAAAAGTTGACAATACAATAGTATAAAGTTATACTATTATATCAAAAAGTGAAAAGAAAAGGTGTATCTATCAATTAAAGTGAGTGTGAATATTATTTTTTACTGTAGCAATATTATTATTATTATCTAATTTAATATCATCTTGAATATTCACACATTAATGTCAATATTATTATAAACATCAAAGATTGGCAAGGAATAATATAACCTCATTTTTATACCCGTAAATTAATATACAATAGCAATTTTTCAGGAGCACATGTGTCACACAGAAACATATGGTACATGCACACGTGTGTACACAGACACATGCCGTACGTGCACAGATGCACGAACGGACACATTAGAAATGTAACTGTTATTGAAATCAAACTTTCACTAATGCAGATGTGCCTTAGTTATAGTTTCTTTAGGGTTTATTTAGGAAAGAAAAACATGGATTAGGAGGTTTGCTAATTGTTGCCCTACCCATTCACAATCATCACACGTGACAATATGAAACATGTGCAAGATTTACACTGTTTAGATCTTCTGGCCTCAAAATCATATAATTTCATACCACAGGTGGGACACAGCATAGCAAACAAACGGACGGCCAGAAGAAAATGGTTTCAGCCATCTTGTGGCCCACCTGAGTGGCGAAACGACCTGATTTTTTAGGTAGAAGACCTAAGCATTGTGTTCAACAAGATGGAAAGTTCATATCTCTCAAACATTATGTGTGGACCACATGGGATTAACATACCTCTACTTTTAGAGGGTTATAGCTTATTTAACTTGTGTGGTGTGGGTAGATAGAAGTTGGAGGGAACAAAAATGAGCCATTAGCATTCAAAACCCACTAATTCTAGCTTTCGGAAGCTGGAAAACCTCTTAGTAAACTGTGACTATAGTGAATGTGATCCAATTAAAAGAATGTCTTAGACGGAGACGAAAATAATACATTGTTTTAGTCATTAAGCTCAAACAAAGACAGGTGTCCCATCGGCGCATGACAACTTTGAGGAGCGTCCAAGGCATCAGATTATTCTAATCACATTTTAAACCACCTTTATTAGTTTTAAGTACACTCTCATCACTTTTCTCTGCATAAAGATTGTCGCTATGCATTTTGTTTATGTGCTAATCACATGTAATTACATTTCATTTTAATCCTTGTAATAATTTAAAACTCTCACCTTGAGTTTTTAATCTGATTTTAAAAGTCTGAGAAGCATTGGGACACATAGAAAGTCTGAGCGATCGATCTAGAGCGTCCATAAGGTCTGGAACTTATTTTGTGGCTTGCCATGCAATAACCAAATTGATTAGATGATCCTGGCCGTCTCTGATCAATAGCATATAAGATGGATGGTTAGGATTGTTTGAAAAATTAGGCCTAATCAAAAATTTGTGCAATATTTTTGTTGGGTCTCATCATAGATCTCGTGGTTTAAAGCATATATTTCATCAGATAATGCTAACTTTCCAATTATCCATAAGTCGTTGCTTAGAGAACTAATGGCTATAAAAGAGAAGGATAACTTGTAGATGCATGGATCTCATTATTATCAGATGGTATTGTTGCGCAGCACGCCAACAACACAGTGAACTAAGATCCAATCTCCGGTCTCACCGACAAACGATAAACAAGAAGAAATATAAACTAGAAACATATCAAAGTAATCCAAACAAACCACAAGACAAGATATACGTGGAAAAACCCCAAACTAGGGTAAAAAACCACGGATGCAAATTTCCACTATGAAGAAAAATGAAGATTACAAGGCAATATACTGACCTAGCCCTTGGAAATACAGAGAAAACCCTTTGCCAATACCTTAGAATTATTTCTCATCCCCTAGAAAAGCCCTAAGGACACCTACTAATAGTTTAGGCAACTTTCCTTTCGCACCCTTGCGAAAACCGACTCAAATTTTCACAGTCCGCATCAAATCCGGAAACGAATCTACGTAACCTCGACTGATCGTGCAGGCTGCATGACCGGTCGAGCGGACCCCTCGACCGGTCGAGCATGGGCAACGACCGATCGAGCACCTCGAAATCCAAAATTGATGCTCGCTGGACTTTAAGTCGAGCCAGTCCACGACTAGTTATGTGGGCTGTACGACCGGTTGAGCAGGGGCCACGACCAGTCATGCAGCCCCCAGATGTGGCTCCACATCTCAACAATCTCCCACTTTGAGACACATCATCATAAACCTTCATCTTATACATTCGGAGTGCATCGCCTCTTCGTCTTCAAGCCTAAAGACCAATCAAAGCTGAACAAAGCTTCAACTTCTCCCGTGTGACCATCTTGGTCAGCATATCCGCAGGATTCTCACTTATATAAATCTTCTCTAAAGCAATCGATCCATCTTCCAGTAGCGAACATATGAAGTGATATCTGATGGCAATATGCTTGGTCCTTGAATGAAAGACTGAATTATTAACCAAGTGCATTGCACTCTGACTGTTACTGTACAGCTTGCAATCTGCTTGCTTCTTACCCAACTCTTCTATGAAACCTTGCATTCACACCATCTCCTTGCACGCTGCTGTAGCTATAACATATTATGCTTCTGTCGTACTGATAGCTAGATACTATCTTCTATAACTTAGAGACCCAACTGACTGCAGCACTACCCAAAGAAAAAACATAACCTGTAGTGCTTCTTCTGTTGTTAATATCTCCAGCCAAATCTGAATCCACGTAGCCTTGTAACTTGATTTTTCGATATACCATAATACAGCCCTACATCCTTAGTACCTACCAGGTATCTAAGGATCCACTTCACAGCTTCCCAATATTCATTCCCGGGGTTGTTCATGAACCTGCTAACAACTTCCACTGCTTAAGTAATGTTTGGCCTCGTGCTCACCATAGCATATATAAGACTCCCAATGGCTGACGCGTATGGGACTTTAGCCATGTAGTCTCGTTTCTCTCGTGTCTTTGCACCTTACTCCTTAGATAGCTTGAAATGGTTGGCTAATGGAGTGCTAACCGGCTTAACACCTCCCATATTGAATCGATCAAGTACCTAAGCTATATACTCTACCTCTGACAAAACTAATTTCTTATTTTCCCTATCACACTTTATCCTTATGCCTAGGATTTGTTTTGCAGCTCGTAAATCCCTTCATGGCAAATTCTCTAGACAGTTGTCTTTTAAGATTTGAGATGTCCTTTATGCTTGAACTGGCCACAAGCATATCATCAGCATACAGAAGAAGGATGATATACGATGTATCAAACTTCTTCAAATAACAACAGTGGTCTGCATGACATCTCCTAAAATTATTTCCCGATATGAAATTGTCGAACTTATTGTACCACTGCCTTGGGGCCTGCTTCAAGCCATATAGACTCTTTTTCAGTCTACACACCTTGTTCTCCTTTCCTGGTGTCACGTATCCTGTCAACTGATGCATATATATCTCTTCTTCAAGGTCCCCATGAAGAAACGATGTCTTAACATCTAGCTACTCTAGATATAAGTCCTCTGTAGCTACTATACTCAAGACCATGCGAATCGTAGACATTTTCGCCACAGGTGAAAATATTTCAGTGAAATCGATACCTGCCTTTTTGTTGAAACCCTTTCACAACCAATCTAGCCTTGTACCATTTCGAACCATCGTGCTCCTCCTTCAGTCTGTAAACCCACTTGTTATGAAGAGCTTTCTTACCCTTGGGTAGAGTGACTAGATCCTATGTAAGATTAAACTCAAGAGAGTCCATCTCATCATCCATGGCCTGCTCCCACTTAACTCGTGTATCCAACTCTAATGCTTCTTCAAAACACTCTGGTTCACCATTATCTGTCAGCAGTAGATAATGTAAGGAGGGTGAGTATTGGACCGTGGGTCTCCTCTCCCGAGTAGACCTCCTCATAACCGGTGTATGCGGCTCTGCCTCATAATACTCTTGTGCATGATCATCCTGTGGCGCTGTAACACCCGTGACCGGTAACTCTTCCATCTCTACGAATTCCTTTTTCTCGACCTTATTTTCCTACACATTGTCCTTATGCATCACTTTTTTATTGAAGACTACGTCCTTACTTCTGATGATTTTCCTGTTTTCTGCATTTTAAAATATGTAGCTAAAATCATGCTGCCCGTAGCCTATAAACATACACTTCTTGGACTTCGCATCCAGCTTGTTTCTTTGCTCGTGCAGCCACTATACTCAAGACCATGCGAATCGTAGACATTTTCACCACAGGTGAAAATATTTCAGGGAAATCAATACCTGCTTTTTGTTGAAACCCTTTCACAACAAATCTACCCTTGTACCATTTCGAACCATCGTGCTCCTCCTTCAGTCTGTAAACCCACTTGTTATGAAGAGCTTTCTTACCCTTGGGTAGAGTGACTAGCTCCCATGTAAGATTAGAGTCAAGAGAGTCCATCTCATCATCCATGGCCTGCTCCCACTTAACTTGTATATCCAACTGTAATGCCTCTTCAAAACACTCTGATTCACTATTATCTGTCAGCAGTAGATAATATAAGGAGGGTGAGTATCGGACCGTAGGTCTCCTCTCCCAAGTAGACCTCCTCATAACCGGTGTATGCGGCTTTGCCTTATAATGCTCATGTGCATGATCATCCTGTGGCGTTGTAACACCCATGTCCTGTAATTCCTCCATCTCTACGAATTCCTTTTTCTCGGCCTTATTTTCCTATACACTGTCCTTATGCATCACTTTTTCATTGAAGACTAAGTCCTTACTTCTGATGATTTTTGTCACGCCCCAAACTCGGAAACCGGGCTCACAAAATTTTCGATCGCCGAATCCGGCGCCGACAGCCTCCGTAGAACCCCATTCTCGACCCCCAGCACCAATTCGTCAGGTTCCGATCCTGGGATGCTACAAGGAGGATTTTTTTGTACATTAGTTTGATTCGTAATAAGCATAACCAAAGGCATAACCCACAAACAACAACCAAAAACTCCATCACATTTCCACTATAATCAAAAACTTTACAAGTACAATGAGCATAAGGGAAATACAATGATAATAGACCAAAAGCTCCAAAAGAAGATCAGCTACGCGATCCAACGTCACATGCACGCAACGGTCGTGCATAAGCTTATAGAAAGCTTAGAGGGTAGTGAAAGTGTATGCTCAAGGTGGTAATGTAGCTATGCAGTATCAGAGTAATGCGGAACATGCTGATGAATGCTAAGAATCCCACAAGCCGTACCAAGGCCATGCGGTGTAAAGAATGATGTCGGCCATACCAAGGCCATGCAATGCGAAATGTAAGTCAAGCATACAAATCCTCATCTAAGTCCACATGTCAATACGGCTCAAATCTGAAATCACTGGGGTCTAGTACACTCCAAGCCGATTGCCGCCCCATCGCGCGCAATAAGGTGAGTGGAAAAGACCTCACTATCCGCCCGCCAATATCGGGCTCGGCTCGTCAATAGCGGACCCATTCCTCGAGCCGGTCGAACCAACCTAGCATTGCCCCCTACTCTCGGGCGGTTAAGGCCACACTCCTTCCAACCGACCACGACACGCTGGAAAGCGGAACCGTCTGGTAATCGGCACTCGCGCTCATGCATCCACTCGGTCTAGACGTTGGAGCAACCTCCCGGTACCATAAGGGTTTAGGGACTTTCACCCAGGGATATCTATCGCACCCCATGTAGAACAAGATTTTCGGTATCCAATCTGTCAACCATGATATGCATGTGGAGGCTACGACCCTGATGTCGCTAGGGCATATAGTAACCATGTCACACAATGCAAAATGCATGAATCACACTATCCAGTCATGCAGCAATCCTGCACATATCGTGCGCTCATGTGGGGCATCACCCCCTGTACGGGAGCCCCTAAACAATCTGCCCAAAGGCATATGCTATGATCACTCATTTCTCATATCAAGCATACGTATGATGCATATGATCGTGAATCATGGGATTAAACATGTTATATGGGATGGATGATGTTCATAATGGAGGCGGGCCTAGACGGCCTACACATTACACATATGGGCCTAACAATGGGCCCTCGGGAAAGGCATAATGCGGTCATTGAACCAACACTATGCTTACAATGTGGACGTCAAACCAACATTGCTCCCAAGGCATAGCCCTGACACAATTATCATTATATAAATCATATTGGGACCGCACATTGCAATGAACCTTAGGTATATCTCATTGGGCCTTCAATACATCAAATGGGCCGTATCATATGGGCCTCATGTTCATCAAGTGAGCCACATCAATGGGCCACACCAATGGGCCTTATGTGCATTGCAATGGGCCATAACCCGTGGGCCTTAGAAGGCATTAAATGGGCCTAATCTCATGGGCCTTATGAGTATCAAATGGGCCTCGCCAATTGGGCCCCATATGTACATCAAATGGGCCTAAACCCATAGGCCCCAAAATATTTTTTTATGGGCCATAACCCATGGGCCCCTAATAAATCTATGGGCCTCGACCCATGGGCCTCGCATATAAATCAAAGTGGGTCTCAACCATGGGCCACAAGTACTGAGATGGGCCTCCCATCATCAGCAAAATATACATAAAATAATATATAATATATATATATAGTACATAAAATATTATATATATAATATAATATTGGATATATCCATATATATAAATATATATATATATATATAGATATATATATATATACACACACACACGCATACACACCCACACACGCACGCATCAGGGCCCCAACATCACAGTGGCCCCACACAATCATCACAGGGGGCTCCACCGTCCAGGCGGACGGTGTAATGAAACACATACATCCATGTGGGCTCCATGTGGGGCCCACTGTAATGTCGATATGCCATCCAACCCGTTGATAAGGCCACATGGGCCTAGGCGAAGGGTGAAAAGAAATTTCACCCTGATCCAAAACTTCTGTGGACCCCAAGGGGATTTCAAAGGTAGAATGTCCAATCCCACTGTTTCCTTTGATGTGGGCCACCCGAGTCTTGGATCAAGCTGATTTTTGGGGTGGGCCCACGTCAGATAGTGGCCCACCCGATGAACGGGTTAGATGGCACATAAACGTCAAGGTGGGGCCCACGGCTACAGCCGTGGGTGGCTGTGCGGACGTCCGTCCGCCCGGACGCCGTGCGCAGGCGCTGCCTGCTGCGCTTTCTGACACAGCAGCAGTAGCTACTGCGTAGCAGTTTTTTTTTTTTTTTTTGATTTCTTAAGGATTTTGCAGGTGGGGACCACCTCTTGCAGATCTGCTCCGTCCAATGGCTCTCCTTACCTCACGACAGTCAAAACAAGCCCAATATTGGGCCTGTTTCAGTGTATAGAAGTGATAGAGGATGTTTCAATGGTATGCCCACTGTTTGCCGTGTCATGGCCCGCCTGGGAGTCTGATTGGTCTCATCTTCTGGCTCAACGCCTAAAACCATCTTGGGAAAAGAATGAACGGCATGGATTTAATACATACATCAAGGTGGGGCCTACATGAGTGGACCACCCAAGCTTGAACCAAGCTAGTATTTATGTTTTCTCATTAAAACGTCCAGCGTCCAGGGACGCTGGACGGTCTACCACACAAGGTGGGCCTGCTCAGGTGGGCCACCACTGATGGATGGTACGGGTGCTACACATATAAGGTGGGCCCCACTTATAAATGGTTTGGATAAGATACCTACCTCGTGGTGGGGTCCATTCAAGTGGGCCACATAACCTCATTAACATAAAAGAGAAAAAAATAAAAATAAAATAAATAAAATAAAAGGGAGAGAGATAGAGAGAGTAAGACCGTGTGATGGAGGGACCCCGGCACTATGGGCCCTCCCTTGCACTAAATCATACATCAAGTGGGTCCCATTACATGTGGGCCCATTAAATTAAAATTCAACGGTAGAGATCCCTTCTCCACTAAATCAGACGGTCTAGATGACCCTAAATATGCAAGAAAGTAAACATCATGATGGGGTCCATGGAGAATGGCCCCATCATGGAATGATCATGATGATCCAAGTGGGGTATTGGCCACATCATAGGGTCCAAAGTGAGATCCGAACCATTGATCGGTTGGCCTCACTTGGCCCATCTTAAAAACATCAAAAACTATCCTATCCAAACACCCACCGCTTGATCTTCTTACTCCCTTGGCTTCCTTAGTTCCTTGTGCTCCTCTTTGATGGAGGAAGATGAGAAATGGATGGTTGAGATGAGAAATGAAGGGGTGGGAAAGGTGGGCCTCACAAATGAAATTTTCTCACCATGGGAGGACCATACGTATGAATTTTGTTATGGGAGAGTTTGAAATGAGAGAGAGACTTGTAAGGGAGAGAGAGAGAGAGAGATGGAGTGATGGAGTGATGGGGGATGGTTTGGGTTGAAAATTTATAAAAAGGGGTATGGTTGATGTTGAAAATGGGAAAAAGAGGAGTGGTGAGGTGGAAAGAGGGTAGACTTTTGAAAAAGGTGGAGATGGGTTGTTGTACTTAAGGTATGGGATGCTTTAATGGTTGATTGATGGGACTAATTGTAGAGATTTCCTTGAAATCCGCAACGCGCGGTGTTTCTTCGGAATAAACGCTGATCGGCATCTTCTTGCCTGGGTATCGGTTCGGTGCGCAAGTCACGGCGTTGGAACCGCGGCGACGACGCGGTCGCTATGATATAACTTTCGGACTAAGCCGACGTCGGTGCGTGGGACCTGGCTTAGGATCGTGCGCAAACACCGAATACGGTGCGAAGGTTGCCGGAATTCGACCGGAAAGACTGCGGAAGCCTACGGAACGGTACGGTCTAGGATACGGGGCTTACAATTTTTCTGTTTTCTGCATTTCAAAATATGTAGCCAAAATCATGCTGCCCGTAGCCTATAAACGTGCACCTCCTGGACTTTACATTCAGCTTGTTTCTTTGCTCTGCATTAATGTGAACATATGAAGTGCAACTGAACACTCTGAGATGTGCAAGGTTCACTTCTTTTATAGTCCACATTTCTTCTGGCAACCCACCATCCAATAGTGTTGAGGGACTTCTATTGATGAGATATGCGGTAGTATTCACAACATCTACCCAAAAGTCTTGAGCAACCCTGCATGTAACTTCATGTTCTTGGCGTGCTTAAGGATAGTCCTATTAATGCGCTCAGCCACACCATTCTGTTGCGATGTCCCTGAAATCGTTTTCTGATGTTTGATTGTATTTGTTACACAATACTCCTCAAATCTCTTATCACAGTACTCTCCCCCATTATCAGATCTGAGACATTTTATTATTTTATGTGTCTCATTTTCTACCATAACTTTCTACTTCTTAAATACATCAAATCCATCAGATTTATGTTTTAAGAAATAGACTCACAGTTTTCTACTAGCATCATCAATAAAGGAAACAAAATAACGTGAGCCACCAAGAGATAATACCTGTGCCAGTCCCCACACATTAGTGTGTACAAGCTCCAATAGATGCGTCTTTGGAGCGTGTCCTGTCTTCTTGAAGCTTACCCTCTTCTGCTTGTCATATACGCAGTCCTCGCAGAATTTCAAGTCAATAGACTTCAACCCTGGTAGCTTCCTTTTTGACAATAGCACTTTCATCTATGTCTCACTCATATGTCCCAACTTCTGATGCCATAACTGCCCATTCACTCCCGTTGATGCAACTGCGAGTAAATTATACGATCCTAAAGTCACGTACAAAGTACCTTCCTTCTTACCTCGAGATATCACCAAGGCACCTTTTGTGATCTTCCAGGAATCACTGGTGAATGTCGTCACATAACCGGTATCGGCCAATTGCCCTACTGAAATTAAGTTCCGTTTTAAACTCGATACATGTCTGACATCCTTCAATTTCAAAACCGTTTCATCTTTCTGATTTATATGAACGTCTCCTTTTCCAACAATACTGCACAGCTCATCATCTCCCAGATAGACTCTCCTAAAGTCACCTGACACATAATTACGTATAACTTTCTTATATGAAGTGGTATGAAACGAAGCACCCAAGTCTATAACCCAAGACTCATTCCTCGCATCAAGAGACAAGATCAACGCCTCTGTGTCGCTTTCCTCAGATAGATTCACTGAATCATTCCCGCCTTGAGAGCTTCCTTCATGTTTCTTGAGCGTCCTGCAATCACGTTTCATATGCTCCTTTTTCCCGCAATGCTAACACCCGTCTTTGTCTTTCGATCCCTTGGACTTCTTCCTCGACTTAGAACGCCCGTGTTTATTACTTCATTTGTTCAGCAATCTTCATCTTCCTTCAACGTTTAGAGCAATTCCTGAATCCCTTGAAACTCCTGATGCCTTTCTTCTAGATTCTTCGTTGAGAATTAGACTGGCCACATCATCATATTTCAGCTCTGTCGACCCTGAGGAATTGCTCACAGCAATCACCAAACCATCCCAACTATCTGACAAACTGGACAAGATCAATAACGCCCTGACCTCATCCTTAAAAACAATGCCAACGGATTCCAACTGGCTCGTGACTGTATTAAACTCGTTTAGATGTTCAGCCACGTTCCCACCATCTGACATCTTCATGTCGAATAGCTGTTTCATAAGATGAACATTATTAGACGCTGAGGGTTTTTCATACATGGTGGTTAGGGCTTCCATTAATTCTTTTGTAGTTTTCACCTTAGATATATTGAAGGCGACGCTCTTAGACAAAGAGAGTCGGATCGTTCCTAAAGCCTTCCTATCCAGTAAAAACCATTCATCATCTATCATCTTTTCTGGTTTCTTCTCTTTTCCTCCTAGAGGAATATAGAGGTCTTTCTGATACAGATAATCCTCCATCTGCATCTTCCAGAAGGCAAAGTTTGAACCATTAAACTTCTCAATTCTAGTCTTCCCTTCTTCTGTCATCGCTCCCAATAAAACTAAACCAATAGCTCTAATGCCAGTTGTTACGCAGCATGCCAATAACGCAGTGAACCGAGATCCAATCTCCGGTCTCACCCACAAATGATAAACAAGAAGAAATATAAACTAGAAATAGATCAAAGCAATCCAAACAAACCACAAAACAAGATATACGTGGAAAAACTCCAAACTATGGTAAAAAAAACCATGGATGCAAACTTCCACTATGAAAAAAAACGAAAATTACAAGGCAATATACTAACCTATCCCTTAAAAATACAGAGAAAACCTATTGCCAACACCTTAGAATTATTTCTCATCTCCTAGAAAAGCCCTAGGGACACCTATTTATAGTTTAGGCAACTTCCTTGCGAAAACCGACTCAAATTTTCGCAGTCCGCATCAAATCCAGAAACGAATCTGCATAACCTCGATTGGTCGTGCAGGCTACACGACCGGTCAAGTGGTCCCCTCGACCGGTCGAGCACCTCGGAACCCAAAATTGATGCTCGCTGGACTTTGAGTCGAGCTAGTCCACGACTGGTTGTGTGGGCTACACGACCAGTCAAGCAGGGTCCATGACCGGTCGTGCAGCCCCCAGATGTGGCTCCACATCTCAACAGGTATACCATCAAATGCGCTGGACCACAGAATGGACAGTCAGGATCAATCAAATGGACCTGCATCCAAGCATATCAATGCAACTAGTAGCACTAAAGGTTACTATCATCAGACTTCCCAAGACATCCATCATGCCAACAAAACATAAAAGACCACTGCAAAAATGGACACACATGAGCCCATTTCAAGACACACACGGCTCACGTGTCCGAGATCCAGGCCGCTCATCAAGTGCAACCCACCATTTAGTAATCCAAGCCCAAAAAACAGACCCACCTTCCCATAAGTTAGCCCCAATGTGCACAAAACAAATAGATGGTCTAAAAGAAATATTTAAGTAGTGTGGCCCACTTTAGAAAAAGCTTTGAGTAGGCTAATACCCACATTAGAAAAATGATTAACGGTGTGCAAAAACCCAAAAACAAGGGCATCTAGATCCAACATATTCGTTGGTGATGATTGGAGGAAGATGACAAGGGGCTAGATCTAAAACTCCTCCCAATCATTGGTGATATGTCATTTCCTGATCGAACCCACCTTGTAAGGAAAAAGAGGGAATCGAGTCTTCTTTTAGCGATTCCATTCATGTGGTCCATGAAATTGCATGTACATCTTTTCAGCACATGTTCCCATGCACCACCTTTCTTCTAATGTATTATACTGAATGAAACCATCCAGTGCTATACCCTACTATGTAAATTACTAATCTAGTTTCCCAACACGTGGCACTAAAGTATGCGATCTGAACCGTCCATCTATTCTATCCTACCATATATATGCTTATCAATGTGGAAAATCGCACCATTCAGATGATCCTAGCCATCGATTGTGTAATTTTTATTGGATGGTTATTTTGATTTACACCCACTCTCATAACCAGCATCATTCTTCCAATCAGTGGTTATGATTGCACGATCAATGTGAGTGGGCCCCAGTAGATGAAGGACCTGGATCTAGAATGGTTTGTCACTAACTTAGAAGGTATTGATAGCACTTAATCCTCATCCTTAAATCGATGGAACTATGAAGTTGCCCCACATTGCAATTTGCTTTGATGATGGAGCATGGCCCACATCACATGTCTCAACAAAAGTAGAACAGTGTGAGCTTTGTTTGTGATGTTACATGCCTCCACTAGCATCTACGGTTATAGGAGAAACCTAGAGATTATGGTGTGTCCAGACCTAAGCAGATAAAAGAAGTGTGACATGACATGAGAAATAATAAAGCAATCCGCGGGCGGAGAGATTAAAGTGGTGAATGATGGCACACGTGTGTGAGATAGAGGCCATTGTGGCTCTAGGTGGGCCATGTCCCAAATACCCAGATTGGCCAACTTATCAGGTGGTCAGAATATGGACGTTGAATATAAGCCGTTGGTGACTTTCTTACAAACCATAGATTTTCCTCTTATAAGTGTGGCCCCATATGATGAATGAATTGACCTTATCAATGGGACAGGTCATGCTGCCCCACCTAATGAATGTATTTGATCTTGCACGCTTGTGCTAGATTGGCACGTGTGCTGCGGTTCATCTTATCAATCTATACTCTTATGGATAATAGCATTCTTGTTTGGCATTGATAATGCAATAAACTGCCAAACCTATGCAAATAAAAAATTAATAATATTCCATTGATTATAAGACTTAGGGGCATAATCTATGCTGGGAGGCTTGCTAGCCCCACGTGCACCACGTCCACACGCATCTCACGTGCCAATGTCACGTGTCTCATGGTTTGTAAACATGAAAACTTGACTCGAAATCTAGCTGAGTCGAGTCGACTCAAAAACCGAGTTTCTGGGTACATGAGTTTTTCTAATTATTTTTAGTGTTATCAAATATTTTTAAAAAAAATTATAAATAATATCAAGTTGTGCCAAGTCGATCAAGTCCTGATTTTTATATTTTTTTAGACTTTTTCTTGAGTTTTACTGAGTTTTTAGATTCGAGTTGGGGTTTGCTTGAGTTTTAACCGAGTCATGATCAAATCTAATTTCTCGGTGAAATCTGATTGAGTTGACTAGGGCTGGTTGAGTTTTATTGAGTATTTTATTTTAATTGTGATGTGTTCATAAGGTGGGTCTCTCCTACTAAAAATGATCATGTGCAAAAATTAGCCAAGTCTGCTCCTCAAGCTGGCCACCTTTGTTTCTGACGCACAAAAGGATGTGTTGAGGCCGAGCACTGCTTTCCTTACGGTGATAATTACTCTGAAACTATGGAGCTTATGTAGACTCCTCACAAAGATACATCAAATTCACGAGAAAAAAAAATGGAAATAATTTTCTAAAAAGTTGAAATAAATCTGAAATAAATCGATTGATAGATAATTGTCTAATGTCAATCATCTAATGTGTCTATGTATGTTACATCATTAATATAAAAAAATCAAAATTTATAATTACCAAAAATAATAAAATTCTAACTCTAATAAAAATCCTAATTTTAATAAAACTCTTCTAAAGCTTAATTTCTAAAAATAAAAATTCCAAATAAACTTTTGCTAAAAGAGTCCTGTTATGATTAATGTTATTTCTTAAAAAAGGAGAAAATCTAAAATTTTAAAAATAAAAAAATATTACAAAAATCGGAATTACTAAAAATAATATTTTTTTTCTTAAATTTTCGTTTTTGAGCTGAAAGCATACGTTTTCTGGCAAAACAGATAGGTGTGACCCACTTTATGGGTTAGTTCATCTCAGATGTGCCGTTACAATAAAGATTGATAGGTTGTGTATCCCATGACGTTGCTCGGATCAGAAGTTATGATCAATTTGCAGCTTATCTTCTTTTGGTCCAACCATGCTAACTAGGAATGTATAGGTGCCACGTCCTATATTAGTTTCTAAACGAAGAATGATTTAAATGGTCCACATTTAACATGGAATCAATGGTGGAGTGGCCTGATTTTTGTACCTGTTCATTCTCATGGTGGTGCCCACCTTGTGAACGGCTCAGATGTCTTATATAGTCACTGGGTTAACCCATTGGGTGGTGAGAGAGAGATGTGACCAATCTAACAATGACCCAAGAGTGTTGTAGATAGGGACGTTAGATGCAACTGTAGAAGTGGAGCCAGTAGGCAACACCTCTTTGATGTTTGATATTCTTAAGGGGGTTACTTGAGACTCTGGCCGAGTGTGTCACTTGATACGCAGGTGTCAGATATAATGCACGTGGCATGCATTAACGGATGACATGAAATAGGATCATTGGGTTTTTTTTTTTATTTTGACCATCCATTAAGATACCCATCAATCCGATTATCAGATAATCAAATAATCATAAATTTTCGTTCATGATATATCTAAATGGACCCACAATTTAGACCGCTTAATTTGAATTTTTTTATAGGCTACTAATGCAATTTTTGAGTAAATTCAAGTGATTGCGTATCATCTATCACACTTCGCCAGAGTATCAAATTTAGCTTTTCTTTGTTCTTAAAAAATTCATTTTACACTATTCACGGCTTGCAGTCCACTCATAGGCATTTCCTACAGGCCCACTTCGGAAGATGATCAGGTGTTGGGGCCGTACATCCACTATATGAGAGATACGCTAGGTGGGAGACCGGCTGAAAATATAAAGCTGAGGGTACGAACCTTATCATCGATTGGTTCCCATCAAATGGACAGATGAATCAGAAATGACTGATGGTTCACATTTAGATCCATGATATACATCCAATCTAACGTAATTACATCGAATGGCTTAAAAGTCTCCAAGCGATGGTTTGTTTTAGAAAGAAAATGTTAAGTAAAAAATGCAAGAGTTTAATAAAAATAAATTACTAGGTAAAGCAAATAAAGGCAAAATGACTGTACCTATACGATGCCTAGTTGTGAGTGACTGTAGTTAAAGTAATGGTGTAAGAAAGTATACACAATCACCTCTTCACATAGGCTTTTCAAATCCACGAGAAAGAAAGTATGCAAAATAGAAAATAAATTCTATAAAATTTGAAATTGATTAATTGATGACTAATGTGTCTCCTTACACCATTAATATCTAATAAAACTATAAAGAAAAAAATAAACCAAAATTCGTAATTACTAAAAATAGTAAAATTCTAATTTTAATAAAACTCTTTTAAAACCTAATTTCAAAAAATAAAATTTCCAAATAAATTTTTGCTAGAAGAGTCCTAGCATAATTACAAGTTATTTCTAAAAGGAAAGAAAATCTAAAACTCTAAAAATAGAAAAAATATTAAAAAAATCGAAATTACTAAAAATAGTAAAATTTTCCTAAAAATTCGTTTTTGAGCTAAAAGCGTGCTTTTTCTAACGAAACGGACAGATGCGACTCACTTGTGGGTCGGTTCACCTCGGATGGCCCGTTTCAGTAAAGATTAATAGGTTGCGCGCCCCTAACAATACTCGGGTCAAAAGTTACGATTAATTTACGGTCCACTTTCTTTTGGCTCAACCATAGTAGGAGCATATCTGTGACACGTTCTACATCACATTCTGTGTGAATTTTTAATCGTGGCCTACCAATGGTAAACCAGCTATGCATGATGGCGTGATGTGTCACTCAAGTAAAATGACTGAGTTTAGAAATGGGTGTTTTGACTTAGTTAGATTGATCAAGTACTAGTCATGATTCGTTGCATCTACACAGTACACGTGGCTGCTCCTTTGATGAATCAAGAGCATTCAAATGGTGTGCCCTGCTATGAATGGCCCATGTTACATAAACTACTTTAGCCAAATGATACCATATCTGATTTAGAAGTTTCCTTTTGGATTGGCGGACCATCCATTTCCTGGTCACAAATAAACAAGAAAATTTTCTAGTGTTTTGAATTTTGAAACTTTTTATTTCTTAGGAGATTTTGCAAAATTTCTATCATTTTTTATTTTGATTTTTTAAAAAAAATATTTTGGATATTTTTCTAATTTTTATAGCTTTTGGATTTTTATTGACCTCGAGCGGGATGACACTATGAACACGGAGTTGCCTTTATTATGAACGGCACATTCTCAAAAGTAGAGCACTACACGAACCGAGTTAGTTTGGTTAACTCATCGACTCAACTTAGCTCAATATTGGGTTCAAGCCTAGCCAAGCTAATTTTTTGAATTCTAAGCTAAACCAAGCTCGACTCAACTCGGCTCGGAACTTGACTCAAACTTGACTCGGTTCGAATTGATTCAACTCGGATCGAGTTTACTTAGTATAAATATTTTGTAAATATTTATATATTTAAATAAATTATATATACATATACATATATATAATATATATATATATATATATATATATATATATATATATATATATATATATATATATATATATATATATATATACATATAAATTAAAAACCGTAAAACTTAAAGTCGAACTCAGCTCGTAGACTCAAACTTGAACTGGGCTTGAGCTGGCCCGAGCTGCTAAACGAGCTTAACCAAGCTGACCAATTAGGCTTGAGGACCGAGCTGAGCCGAGCTGGCCAGTCAGGCTAGAGGACCAAGCCGAGCTGAGCCGAACTGAGTTCAAGCTAGGGTATCCTGCTGGTCAAGTCGAGCCGAGCCAAACTCAACTCGATTCAGCTCGTGTACAACTCTGCTCAAAAGATTGGTTGACTTATTCTCCCATCATGGGGAAAACGAAGTGATGATTAATGCCCTGTGTTCCTTCCCCTCAGGAAGCAGGGCTAGAGAATGCAGTAGGCAAATCTTCACTGTTGAGCCCAAGCATCATGATGAAGCGGGGATTGGGCTCTTAGGTGGGGCTAGATGTGGTGGTTTGGGGGTCGTCCTCAAGGCATTGAAGTTCCTTGAGTTCTGGCAGCTCGTATAAGATTTGGACTGTGGTCCAGTCAATGAAGGGTAACTTTTGCCCCTTGCCCAGGTCCTCATCGATCAACTCAGTTAATGTCAACCCTTGCATTTGGTCCTTTAGGGTGGATTCCAACCAGTTGCTTGGATGGATGATCCCTGTATTGATGAATTTGATTAGTGGGTAGATGAAGGGATCATCTTCCTCTTCGTGGCATCTTTTTATTTTTTCTCTCTAGGACCTTATCACCCTTGCCTTGCATTTGAAGTAGGTTGATATCTTGTTTCAGTCTTGCCTGGATTTTCTCAAACATCGATGACTTGGGCTGAGTCTTGGTATTTGAGCTGATAATAGAAAATTTGAAGCTTGTAAGGAAAAAAGACATAGTTTGATCTGATAGGACACGCGAATGGAATGTAATTTATAGTTTCAAGTTTGAAATTATTGTGTGGAGCGTCCTTTTCTGATTGTTGTATGTCTATGATTGGAGATTGAGAAGCTAAGGGATGAGGGCCATAAGAGCTGGAGGCCGACGAATCGAAGTGACTTACTAGACTCATCCCTTGCAAAACTAATGGGTCATTGAATGTTGAGGGACTCGATGAAGGGGCCGAACTCTAAGCCTGGAAGAAAACTGACTGGTTGGTGGGGCATTCTAACTTTATCAAGGTATGTGGCATGAGATTAAACTTAGATGCCTTTCCTCAGAGGATGAGGGGTTGACCGGACCATTTTGGATTGTGGCTGGGAGCTAGACTAAATGCTGGCTGGAGGGTATTTCCCTGAAGAACCCATGGCTGATTGGCCCATGTATGGTTGGAACTGGAGGATGAGGAACATCTAGGACCTTCCCTTAGAGGACCAATGGTGCATGACTCCATGACTGGCTGGCAGTGGGAGAGTATGGTAGCTCTAAGGCCCTTCCTTGGAGGGCCAAAATTGGAGGGGATATTAAGCAGGATGGTGTTCCCTACAAGATGAGCAGTGTGAGCTTCGGGAGGGAGTTGATGGTATGGATGGAATGGGTTGGACAGGGAGGAGACCTTTAAGGGAAAGATTGATGGTAAGGGTTTCCCGATGTGTTGGGGCTCACTTGATGTTGTAGCAGGGGATTCTTAAGTATGTTGTTGCCAACTATGTCCGGGGTTGCGACCAAAATTTTCCTTTACTTCATCAGATTTTGGATCACATATTTTAATGTAAAACAACGATCCGTTTCATGCCTCCTAGACTGATGAAACACACAATACTCATTTTCATTATAATTTGGTGGAAGAGGATTCGGTGGGGTTCAAGGTCGTAATGGGATAAGAATTTGCCTCTAAACAAACATGGCTAGTATTTTACTGTAAGATTGAATTAATGGAGTGAAATGCCTAAGTTCCTAAATCATGCCCATTTACTAATTGGAGTATTGTAGGTTCCATCTATGTGATTGTTGTTATTGCCGTTGTTGTCCATGTTGATGGGCAAACAATGCGCCTTGGGAAAAGGCAACAAGATTGTCATCTTCTGTTGGATATGGGATGGGGACATCATCATCATCGCTCTTGTGTTCAGTAGGTTCTCCATCAACTTAATTTCACTTTTTTAGAGTGGCCTGATACGGCCAGTGAGAGATTGTCTCATCCCTTATTCTAGCTTCCACTTGTTCTCCAGTGCGGATAAGTTATGTGAAGTTAACATATGGATATGAGACGAGATATCCAAATATAGTCGGGTTTATCATGTGGACAATCATGAAGATTTGTTCTTCATCATCGATAGGCGTTTTCATTTTGGCGGTCATAGCCCGCCACCGTCTAACGTAAGCTAATAAGAACTCACCATCCTTTTGTCTTAAGGCATCAAGATCTGCCCAGCATAAGTTCCCTACAGAATGCTTTGAGGTGGGCTACGGGGCATCCCACACCGTCGTATCATTTGAATTTCATTACCTCAAAGCTTTCAATCACCCTGGCATCCGAAAATTAGCAAAGATCTCTGAATTTTGTGGATGGAAGATTCACCCCATGCTACTTCTGGAGTTTTCTTTTCATGACCTTGAGTTGTTCCTTGAAATATTTCCTGAGCTGATCAATTTCAGAGAGACCTGATTGGAGGGAGTTTGCCCTTGCGGTGCGTGGTTTGCCCCCTCTTCACTGTGGTCAACCTTTAGGTTGCTACTATGACCTCTGCTAGGAGGAGGGTGGATTTTGTTGCAGCTCCTGTTAAGGGGAGTCTATTGGAATGGAATCAGGAGGGGAGGTTGTGAATGGAAAGAAATCCTGATTGCATGAGGATATTGTTTACTAGAATGTACATGTTGTGATTGACCGGAATGTAACTAGTTAGAATGCAAAGGTTGGAATTGAGATTGGCTCCCATAATGGGGAGGATGTTGAAATTGACTAAAATGTAAATGCTAGAAATGAAACTGGCTCCAATTAGGAGGAGTTGCTGGAATTGATTAGAATGTAAATGTTGGAAATGAGACTGACTTTCATTTGGGGGAGTTAGTTGCATGCAAAGCCAGGTTTTAAACCAGTAGACCAACTGGAGCGATCAATAATTGTACTAGTTCGCTTTGGATTGACATGGTGGCCCTGCTTCGGAGAAAACGAGTCATGAGTTCTTCTAACTTTGCCAACAGAGGGCTACTTCAAATATGGAGGGAGAAGCTGTAAGTTCTATGATTGGGTGTCTGGGTGATACCAGGGAAGCGGATGACTCACCGTGGATGAAAATGATAACGTATGTTGGCATGACGTTATGGTAAGCAGAAGCAAACTTTGGAGAGCGACGAACCCGTAAATGATTTTCAGGTATGATAGTCTTAGAAAGGCTGTATGTTTTCTTTTTGCTAGATCATGCTTGCCCCTTCTCTTTCTCTTCCTTTTTCTTGTATTTTGTTTTTTTATTTTTCTTATTTTTTTCCTTTTGATAATTATAATAGAAAGTTAAGTGCATAGTGTATAGGCATAAAGATAAAGGGGACCAATGTAAATTAGAATAATGACATGTACAGATAGGAATGTAAATGGGATCAGTATGCACTGGAATTGCATAATCTAAATGCAAGAAAGTAAATGGACCAGTGTATACTGTAATGCAGGATGTGGGCAAGAAAGTAAATAATTTAGTGAGAATTGGAGAGCTGAAAAGTAAATGGGCTAGTATTCACTAAAGTGCGGGAAAGTAAATGTGCCAAAATTATGGAATCCTTGAAAAAAATCATAAATCCTATGTTTCGAGTCGGGTCTTTTCTGGTGACTAGCACATCTCCCTTGTGGAGTCGTCATTCTATGAACATGGAAGATGCCCTTACTTACTCAGCTATCTCATTTTCATTTGCTTTAGTTTGGTTTGATTTGAATGTGAGGTTGACTTATAGGTAAAAGTGCATTTAACTTGGAGTCGCCCACTAGCCAAATAAAGCTTAGAATCTACGACCGGCCAAAAATCATAGCATTGCTTAAAGGTTGGGGAATTATAAAATTCCCCAACTTACGTGACTCATGCAGTTGGTTTGTGACCGTAGATTTTAGATAGGGGCCTCAGTTATGGAAAAGAAAGGGGTTATGCATCATTATTTCACCCGTTGAAAGTGTAGTATCTAGTTTACAAGATTTTTGCAGTTTTCTAGAGGATTCAGCAAAGTTTTGACATTATTTCATGTAATCATGCTTCGCAGAGTTTAAGACTCTCGGGTAAATAAAAAGAGAAAATAAATAACACCTAGCCTTACTGCGCAAGGTTTAAAGAACCAGATAAGCAAAATAAAGAATAAAGAAAAATGGATGAGAGAGAGAGAGAGAGTTGCAGAATAAAAATAAAAGAAATTGGAACACAAATTTATTTGAGATGTGAGAAGGAAAAGAGAAAACCCAACACCATTTTTGTATGAAAGGGATGACCCGATATCCCTAATCCTAACTTTACTCTTGACTTTGCTAGCTTCTTCTGACAAGTTGACTTTTTTGTGGTTGACTGTTTGAGTTGAGCAGGGCCTTGGTGTTGATTATGAATCTTCAAAGTCTTGGAAAAGAGGGCCCACCCGAACGTATCCCTCTCATTCTCTCCTTGACTTTCCTTGGACCGAAGGCTGGTGGTCGAATTTATAAGAGAAAACCATCAGCTAACGATTGAATGACGATAGACACTTCATAAAAATTCACCATGTAAGATTGGTTAAAAGGTATTTAAATCTCCGGTCGGGTAAAAAGGGTTGTTAAGTATCCGTCGGCCAGTGGCCAATCCACTTGGCACTATAAAATGGGTCCCTTGACACCTGTAGGGGTGAAAAATGAAAGCAGGGATGATGATGTCACCGACTACTAAAGTTGCGCATCAATTCGAGTTGGACCGAGTTAAGGCTAACCCGACTCAATCCGGTTTTAAAATAGACTTGACTTGAACTCGATCCTACTTAGTACCGAGTCCAGCATACCTGATCCAATTCGAGTCCGGGTCTGGTCTGGACGAATCCAGAACGAGTCCAACCCGGTTAAAAGTACTTAGTCGGGTCAAGTTGGCATTGAATTGGATCGAGAAATGAGGGAGGGAGGAACTAGAGAAGAGAGAGAGAGAGGAGGAGGAGGAGGAGGAGGAGGGTGGTGATGGTGGTGGGTGGCTGGGTGGCTGCCAGGCTTGGAAGAGGAGGGAGGGAGGGAGGGAGGGAGTGGAGAGGAGAGGAGAGAGAGGAGGAAGAGGAGGGAGGGAGGGAGGGGAGAGGAGAGGAGAGAGAGAGAGGAGGAGGAGGAGGAGGAGGAGGGTGGTGATGGTAGTGGGTGGCTGTCTGGCTTGGAAGAGGAGGAGGATGAGGGAGGGAGAGAGTTTGGGTCGGGTTTGGGGTCGAGGTTGACTACGACAATTAGGGTTAGAGATACTTAGAAATTAGGATTTTATATATATATATATATATATATACACACACACACACACACACACACACACACACACACACACACTTGAATCTGAGTCGATTCGGGTTTCAGATCAAGTTGAGTATGACCAGATCGAGTTTTAGGTCGAGTTACTGGGTAACTCAGACTCGACTTGGTTTGAGTTCAGATTGGGTGAAGCCTACTCAGTTTGGACCGACTCACCCATTCGGTTCAGATCAAGTCGGGTCTAAATAAGTCAAACGAATCAAGTCAATCGAGTTGAGTCGTACCGTGCACAGCTCTACCAGCTACCCACCAGTCCGTGGTTTTATTTTGTCAATCTAGTCCGTTGGTTGTTTCCAAAAGGTGTTAGAAACCTTAAAAACCTTAAATGTGCAACCCATTTGGATTTACGATGTTTTACAAGTCAGATAAAGATAATTTTAGGGTGTTAATCAGGGTTCCTAGAGCGTCTGGATAATTGACCGGGATCTAATTTGTCAGGTTCCAGATCCGTTGAGGATAAACATTATGGGACTGATCACGCCAATGGTCCACACGTGTGACAGATCTAAGCCATCCATCAGCTGGGTCCCATCAAGTAAATGCCATGTTCCATAAACCAATCTGGTTTGCTCAGCGTGGGCCACAAGTACGGTAAACAAAACTTGGCCAATTCCACCATTTGTTTCATACCTGCAACCGATCTGATGATCCAACCGGCATGATTTTAATTGGACGTAGTACATTTGCACAGTACAATTCACTAGATGGAAAGCTTAAATCTTGAACAAGCACTCGTAACGCTTCTCTACCTAGTGCTTACACATCTCCGGATAGAGTCGGGAGCTGAATACGAGCTCCAAGGGGTCTGCATTTGTGAGAGTAGTTTGTAGCCTCTCAGTCATATGCTGTGGCCCACTCGAAGCAATGGATCAGGTGGGCGAGACCGGGACATGATCAAGTGCCGAATCCCAATGATATCAGCTCGAAATGCTGGCTCCTACTGTCTGTACCCATGTGACTAGTGAAAAATCTCTTCGGCCGGAACTTGTGAGGGTCCAACCACATGTGTGGGTCCCGGTGCAGCCTCCACATATCAAGCAGCACACTTGTGCCCTTGGTGATATGGGACCTTACATGTAACTGAGTCCATAGTTACTATTAGAGCTGGGCATCGAGTCGAGTTGGACCGAGTTAGGGCTGACTCGACTCGATCCGGTTTTGAAATAGGCCTCAGCTAAACTTGACCCGACTTGGTACTGAGTCAAGCATGCCTGACCCGATCTGAGTCCGGGTCTAGCCTGGACTAATCCGGATCGAGTCTGACTCAGTCACACGTGCTGAGTCGAGTCGATCGGCTGCAACAGGTATCCACAGGTTAAAATCACAACTCAAAACCTAGATTCACTTGCTAGAATTGCCGCCTCTCCATTAGCTACACGGTATCTCATATCTGAAACATCAGATCTGAGTTAGTTTTTTTTTTTTTTTTAATTTTTTATTTATTTATTTTTAAATATATATGTATGGTTGAGTTTCAGATTGAGTCGAGTCAGTACTAAGTTGGATTTTGGGTCAAGTCGAGTTGAGCTACTAGGTGACTCGAACTCGACTCGGTTTGAGTTCAGATTGGACGAAGTCAACTCGATTCGAATCAACTCACCCAATCGGTTCAGATTGACTCGAATCTAAAGGAGTCGGACAAGTTGAGTTGCACCGTGCCCAACACTAGTTACAATAACAGCTCCTATCTTAAGAAAATATTGTTGACAAATAAACATGAGAAATAGTGTTTCCTTTCCCATAGTTTTTGAAAAATGAGTTTATCAGAAAATACAATTTCAAACAAGCCTTAAGAAAAAAGATAGAGTTATATGTTCATCGAAATTAAGATATATATGTCCGTTCAGAATATACTTGCAACCCATTTTCAATTGAAAGTGCATACTAAAATGCTTGATAATCCCTATTTCATATTTTCATGGAAAAAGAAAATTCAAAACCCAGTTGCTTTGTATATAATTATTTATATTGTGTTTATAAAACACATGAATTTAATAAATGTTGCTAAAATAATGAAATTCAAACAGTACATGAAATATTAGGCACTCTTGTATAATGGGTAATTGAATATCTGGCTATATGAGAAACAAAACTACCTACCAATGTAGGTAAGCTAACTTGTCGTGCAGGCTAATCTTTATCACAAGTTGCAACTTGTGCATGACGTCCAAACCATGCAAAAGGTAGGCCCCACTGCAAAGATTAAAAATAAAAATGGTCTGCAATCAGACAAAGACCCACCTTAGGCTAAGAGAAAAGGAATGATAGTGCATAAACATATCAAGCCATAGAATCTGTTGCCCAATGACTTCATCAGTCATGATCAATCCTCAGATATCTCAGGGTTTTAAGAGATTTTTCTAAAAATCTTTTTTTATAAATTCTAATCCAAGCATATAAATTGGTTTGTAGTTAAGATCATCATCATCATAGCCTTTTCCAAATTATCTGGGGTCAGCTTATGCTTATGAAATTGATTTTATTTTTTTTTTAATGATAATATATTGAGCCTTTTTGTACTTTCCATTTGAAAATTAATAGCATACACGTCAAGGGTGCCATTATTTATTTAATTTTTTTGAATTTTATATAACTTCCGGTGGACAACCGAACCATCTCTACGAAGAAGACCATTTTCGTAGCTTGCAGGACCACTCAAAATAGACTCCACAAGTCCCCGGCACTTGCGTGGTCCAATACTCAGTGATTGGAACCACTCATGTGGGATTTTTGCACCATGGGCCATCGAAAGTGGGGTGAACACAACTAAGGGTTCTGATTATAGAAAGCGTGGGCCATGTAAGGCAGAGCACCCAAGGACCATCAATCACTTTCTCATTATTAAAACCCTAGTCTGCAATTGATTAAGAGCCACCATTTGATAGTGAGAGACAATGGCTTTAGTGTGATGGATTTGAATCTTTCATGCATATTTTTTTAGTTAGAGAATTAGGGTGGATTTCATGTACAAACACACAAAAGAGAACATAGAATCATACAAGTTAGTGTGAACACTCTCACTAGCAGTGCACTCGACCAGGTTTGTTCACTAGGAGTGCAACTCGAGTAGTTTCGGTCATGTTGAGGGTCAACTCAAGCCCAATGCAACCTCAATAGCACCTGACCTTAATTCCAACTCAAGATGTCTAATGTAGAGCAGGCCATAGATATATTCTTAGTACAATTGGACCAAAAGAAGTCCGAATGAAAACGAAAGTAGTCTGCCGGAAATAGGCCAAATCTTATGTAGGGCATGATGCAATTGAGCCCTAAGAGCGTCCAACTTGAAGAAATTCATTTCGAATAGGAAAAATTAGTGTCTGAAGTGTGAATTGTAAATCAGTCATAACTTTTGATCTGAGCATCATCACGAAGTGCATGACCTATCGTTCTTCATGAAACGATGCTTTCACAGTCAATTAGTCCATTTCGTCAGAAAAGGTAACCCTCCGTTTCAAAACTATGATTTTAAGAAAATTTTATTATTTTTATAAATTCTTATTTTCATCGTATCCTTTTATTTTTGCAATCAATTTTCATCTTTTTTAAAAAAATTGCTTACAATAAAGTTGGAAATACTCCGACAAGGTTTATCTAGATGTTTCTATTTTGGGCAAATTAGACTTTAGAAGGGTTTTGTTATTTCAAATAATTTCTAAACACATCAGGGTTTTGATTCTTCTTTTATCCTTTATTAGTGATGTAATTGGAAAGTCTGAGAATCATATCTCAATACAGTTTCGTTTTTTTTTTTAATAGTCTTGTCCATTAAGAAATATCCTATGAATTCAATGTTTTGCCTATTTGATGAAGAATATGATCTTCTTCTCATTGCTTCATGCCCTTCCCTGCGTTAATGTTAAAAGTGACCCCAATCTGAATACCTCTATGCTTGACCCTAATCCAAACCAACCCAACCCAAATACATGTGACTATTCTAAATCCGACTTGACCTGAATTGCTCAACTCAAACTTAATCTAATTTCACATTGGGTTGGAATATTCCAACCCTAACCTGACTTCAAGATGACCTAACCTTAATTTTAACCCAAGATGTCCAACCTGACCCCGACTTGAATACCCCAATACTTAACCAAACCAACCTGACCCAAATACATGGGTCTACTACCAACCTTTTTTTTTTTTGTTAGCTAGCTTGTTAGTACACCCACTGTCAGATCACACTTCACTGTTAGCCACCCCCCACTAGGGAATCAATGCCAAGACCTCTGTGTTGAAACGAGGTATCT
The DNA here is from genome assembly GCF_029962835.1 of Magnolia sinica. Classification (NCBI taxonomy): domain Eukaryota; kingdom Viridiplantae; phylum Streptophyta; class Magnoliopsida; order Magnoliales; family Magnoliaceae; genus Magnolia; species Magnolia sinica. The sequence goes on from NC_080575.1 coordinate 89,136,876, forward strand.
TTCACTCAGTCTACCACTGGAGCTATGGATCTGGGTGTGTCTACTACCAACCTAACTTGACCTGAATTGCTCAACCTAAACCCAACCAAATTTCATATTGGGTTGGAGTTTTTCAACCATACTCAACTGGAAGAACCTAGCAACCCAACCCAACACATCCCATCCCGAACTCAGGTTAGCCCAGTCGGATTCAGGTTGACCCAAACCCAAGTTGCAGCCCTAACTCTCAGGCACTCATCAAAGAAAAGTTCAAATGCATGAATTCATTCCTTCAATCGAAATGTCTATTAGCTTATGTTTGTAATATGTCTGTGAGGAATCTCGTATCATAAAGTTATGCATTGAAAACCATAGTAAAATACATGCACTATAATCCATCCTGAATGTTTTCAAATGCAAGATAAAAACATTTTTTTGCTAGATGGGTGTCTTAAGCAACGGTTCTTGCTCTATGTGAGTGTTTTGCAATGTAAAATACATGAGCCCCTTCCCATCCATGCGTGAGCGGGTGCAAGATCAGATCTTTCCATCAGGTGGGCCACACTATTTAGATCTTGTGGTCTAAAAATCAGGCCATTTCATGCCTCAGAGTGTTCCAAGGAATATGACATAAATGGACGGCTAGAAGAAATTGTTTTGGTCACCAATTTATTTGTACATTGTAGGCTAACTTAAGAGGGAGACTGCATAAGAAGATCTAAAGCATTATTTCCAACCAGAGGGAAAAGTCAGATATCTTACACGTGTTCCATGTTGGCACGTGTACCTGCGTGTGGATGGGCATGGCTCCACACGCGTGTGGAATTAGCAAACCTTTGGGTACTATAACGACAACCATATCAACAGGTGTTGGGACCATTAAGAGAGTTGAAACATGGATTAGAACCCTTAGCCTTTTGGCTCTCTCTCTTTCTGACATGGACATACATGCACAAAGTCATACATATCAGAACATGCCACGTGTCAGTTTTGTAACCGTCGATGATATGTCCACCATCCCCAACGTAGATTCCCTATCCCAAGAAAAAGGCCTGTCCACTCATCAGGTGGACCACAACACCCTTATTTTTGGGCAGTAGCATCTATAGTGGGGCCCACCTGATGAGTTGATTGGCATGTGTGGTGGCGTGTGCATTAGGACTTGTACACGCGTGTGGGCTTTGCAAAGCTAGTGAAACTCAAACTGCGACTGGGTTTCACTTTCACAAACTGGCTTAATATGACTTTGGTGGAATACTTCCAGACCTAACTCTAGCCGTTGGATTTGAACCTTTTTGAATGAATCAAACGGTTTACCTTGGATGGGCGATGCACAGAAAAAGCTGTGCTGTCAGATTGAATATTTAAACCCTTGGATAATTTTAGCTCTTTTGCTTTCAACATGAACGGTCACCGTAACCTTAGCATAATAAATGGGGTTGAAATAATTCAATGGAGACCTTTTGTTTGTTGTCTTTCCACCGTACAAAGTGAGATTTGTCTTATAAACGGTTTAGATCATTGGAAGATGGCCCAGATTCAAAGGCTTAATTTCCTACCTCATCATGTATTGGAACAAACCTCGGTTATACAATTACAACCACACAAAAATTCCATCATGTTGTGGACTAGTAAGGATTATTATCCATGGCCAATCAAAAGTGGGTTCACATGATGGAAGGTGAAGTTGATTATCAGACCTTTCCACCACATGATGGATGGCCTAGATGAATGATCCGTCCTTTTATACTACTATCAGTATTTATTTTTATTATTTTTTCCTTATACATGGATCAGATGGAGTGGTCATCCGCTTAAAGTGATTTCAAGATGGATGGATGGCTAATCAAAGGTGGACTTAAATGATGGACGGTTTGGATCAATGAGCTCACTTTTGTAACATCAACAGTACGACCATTGACGAGCATCTAACCAAAGTGATTTTTGCGAGGGATGGACAACCAGAGGTTGGCCTCACATGCTGGATGGTCCAGATCAGTGAGCATACCTCCTCTAGTATAACCAATCTGGACCATCCATTTTTTGGGACTAGTCAACGGTTATGATCATCCAAAGTGAATTTTTAAAGGGATGGGCATTGGGGGGGGGGGGGGGGGGGCGGGGCACACGACAAATGGTCCAGATTGATGATCAAATCATTTCCAATTAATCAGAATTCGTACATTTTCTGCCCATGTACGTTATAGTTTGTGGTTTGTCGAAAGTGAATAATATTAATAAGATCATGGGAAATCAAAGGTACACGGACAGTCCAGATTGATAATTAGATTATTTTCAAATAGATTACTAATTAAATGGACGGTGGATAAAAGATCCCAGAAAAGAAGATCAAAGCTTTTCAGGTTATAGCATTGTGAGGATAAGCCAACCTTGCAGCCACCTGCACTACACGAACGCGGATAGTCTGCGACACTGCCTCAGAAGTTCCCCCGCTCAGTAGGTGGGGCCCACCGTGATGCTTGTGAGAAACCACCACCACCATCCATCCGTTTCGTCATCGCATGTTAGGACGACCCAAAAATGAGGCAGATCCAAGACTCAGGCAGGCCGCTCCGACAGGAAAAGTGGATAGGGAAATGCCTACAGTTGAAACCTCCCTAGGGTCCACCATGATGTTTATATGCCATCCAAACCGTCCATAAGGTCATTCCTACTGGCATGAACTGAAAGCACAAAAATGTTAGCCTGATATGTTCTTCATACAATATAATATAATATATAATTTATTTAAATATTTACAAAATATTTTTATTAAGTGAACACGATTAGAGACGAATCGATTCGAACCGAATCAAGTTCGAGTCAAGTTCCGAGCCGAGTCGAGCTCAATCTAGCTTGGACTCAGCTCAAAATTTTTTCAAGCTCAAAAAATCAGCGCGACTCGGCTCCAACCCAGTTTCAAGCCGAGCCAAGTCAAGTTTTTTCGAGTTGAGTTGAGCGAGTTAACCGAGCTAACTCGATTCGTGTACAGCTCTACCCACCATCAGAGGCGCAACCTTTCATCTGGTGGACCACATCAGTAAAACCATCTAACCGTTCAAATACTGAAATTCTGGTCACTGACCATGATATGTCAGTCATTTATTTTAACCGTTCATTTCCAAGCTATGGTGGGGCCCACTGGAGGGCCATCACCTTCTTCCACACAGTATAATTTAGAAAGAAAGTCTTTCCTTGACATTAGATGCTTTTCACATATGAAAATAGTACAACAGATGCCTAATGCTTCCATCCCTTTAAATGGCCATCCTTCGTGTATGGCTCCAGAAACCCAATGAACTGAAACAATAACAACACAAGAAAACATAGTCAATGGGCAGTAGCATATCTTTCAATTTATATATTTGTATTTCGCCGCATGCAACCACAGCATGCTGAATTTACCATGCTACACCATTTTTCCGCCATGGAAGGCAGGACGCATAGTGACAATCATCTAGCATGAAAATCAGGCCGATCCACTCATCAGGTGGGTCACAACTCTATGTTGGTTCTGACGAACGGCCATCTATTGATTCCAACGGTTTGGCCCACCCAACATGTAGATTGTTCTGTTTCCAGGATCAGATGATCTTCATCATGGGCCCACGTTTTGCATTGGCAGGGGTAAAAAAGGCGCATCATGATAAATTTCTCATCCTATGGCTGTATGCGGTCATTCCAATGATTATAACTGCTGCTCAAGGCTACAAGGATCAAAATCTTCATATCATATAAAATTAGATAGTGAGATTGCTTGTAATTGGGAGAAAAATATCAAATTGTAACTAAATACTTCAAAATTGAAGAAAGAAAGACCTAGTCGAATTAAACAAAACATCTATTTTTAAGTCTATTAATAACATTCAGTGACATTTTCATCCAGTAAACAGACTGTTGAGTATCCAGACTTATCAGACATTATTATTTTTTACATAATTCCATTCATCTCCTTTCGGCATATAAAACCAGAGGTGATGCTTCTAAAACCATCAAAACATTTTAGGATTGGCCCAACAATTGTACATGTGGGGGCCACCATTCTGCAGACTTGATTCTTGACCATTCACCTGCTGGCCATCGTTATCTTGGATTGATGATTTGGATGAGTCAGATGCAACTCGTCTGAGTTGACTCAGACTCGGCTAGACCCAATACTGCTCAACACCGCAAGTCCACAGTCAAGACACCCCCCAAAACTAGGATGAGTTTTGCGTATTCACCCCTTACTCAACTGGATTCTGGCGAGGAGGCTGAGTCAAAGAATCCTAAATCTGCGTTCATTAGTGATTATAGATAAGCCAGGCCCAAAAATTCTTCTCCATCAGATGGTCTTAGCTGGACCAGAGGCTTGCCAATGGACATGGTTTAACTAGCAGTCTACCTCCATTGAGAGAAACAAAGGCACTGGTATTTTATACAAGATTTTTCTGTCAGGAGAAATATTTGGGGAATGGACCTTTCATGATGGATCCTACCTAAAGCTTCTTCCCTTCTCTTCCAGACCAGTCGCCGTGCCAAGCTAGAAATAAATCCTCAACGTTTCCTGGCATTGCCCAAGACATCTTGAAAACACCCAACAAGCTTCTTCCTTGTTGGTCATTTTGTGGTCCATTTGGGAGAGAAATAATCAGTGCCTCTTCAGCGCTTGTGGCACTCTTTTAGTGAAAATTTTATTATCTTTCAGATTTTTTTTTAAATTTTTTTTACTGCAGGTCCCACCCAACGAACGGAATGGATCACAGAAAGGCAGGCCCCACAACCAATGTTTTAAATATCGTTATCGCGTAAAGTATCGCACCGATACAAATAAATATCAGTTATCACATGGGATATATCGGTTGTATCGTGTAATATATCGCTGTTGTTGGGAAACATGGGAAAATTGGGAAATTGGTCGAATTTTTCAATGAAACTTCAAGGATTGTTGAAAAGACATCAATTTACACTTATAAATCAAAACATTACAAAAAAAAGAACCACATAATAAGGGTTTCCTTTGTATGGGATCCTAATATATGTACTTTCCAACTGAATTGATGCAAGTATATTCAAGGTCTATTCATATAATTTATAAACGTAAGAAGACATGTATGGAAACGCAAGAAATACATTCAAAAGCGAAAAGAAGAATCACTAGATCAAGTTACATGTTTAATTTTGTGTTTGGATACAAGGATTGCAACTGATTTGTGAGAAATTGGGAATTTTTTATTTTTCCCTAATTTTTGCAACTTGACCCATCTCTCCCAAATCTCGAAATTGAAGTTCCAAATACATGATTTTTCATGGAAAACCTGAAGGATGATCGATTTGTAACATCTGACATTAGTTTAACATGATTTACAACAAGAGCATGGATCGAAAATTGAATACTCTCACTGGATCGAATAGGTGGGATATATCGGCACTACCTGTGCGTTTCGTATCGCACAGGTGGGATACAAGATATATCATGGGATATATCAGCTGATATCGTCGATATTTAAAACAATGCCCACAACTATGATTGGCCTAATCGAAAATTTGTTTTCTCCAACTGAATATTCTATGCAATTCAAATCACACTGTCAACTGTGTAAATTTAAACTGCTACCACCCCATCTTCAGTTACTGGAATAGCAAAACAGAGCAACAAAATGAGCAGGGAAGTCCTCCTTCTGGGAAAAGTCAAGAAACAAAGCTGCCCTAGTAAGCATCTCCAGATAATCTTGGGTACTTTAAAATGTATTTTATTTAACAAAATATAGTAATGAACTTATATACTGACCATATTTATAGAAGAGATAAGACCATACTGTTAAATGCATGCATGTTAGTTATCTAGCATTCTCTAGTTTTATATCAACACAAGTGTACTAAGCACCACAACTGTTGGGCTCCACCATGGATGGACCATACCCAATAATTCTCAGCAATCTGATCATCTGTTGCTATTGACTGTTTGGACTTCTTATTGTCGTGCATTTGTAATGAGCAAGTCCACTAGTCAGCTAGTAGGATCGTCTGACCATTGTGATTTCGGGGTACGACCCCTCCACGATAAGGCTCAACAGATGTGATAACCAGTATATGGCCCATCTCATACATGTGTGCCATGTAAACACGCTTGATAACTAAAAAATGGCCAAAATAAGCTCTTCCATTCTAGAAGTGTTTTTTTTTTTTTTGAAAGATAACAGATATTTTATTAAGAAGCACCGAGATGGCGAAAAACTTACAGCCCTAAAAAGAAAAGGAACATCATTTTAAAACATCTATACAAGAAGCCCAATCCATGCTAGACAACATCGCCCTACTTAATACATGCTCCGCACTATGGCTCTTATTATGGAAGCATCTCCCATTACTCTCTTCAAAAATAGCCCAAAGACCAACAAGCAAACTGTCTCCAAAGAGCCCCAACTTGCTTTGGAAGACCCATCCCATGCCAGGCCATGAGAAAATCCCCCATTGAGTTTGGCAAGTCCACGTAACCAATGTTCGAAATATCGGTATCACGTTACATATCGCATCCTTAGGACATAGATATGTATCGCTTATCGCACGGTATATATTGTTTGTATCAGTTAATTTATTGCACTTTTTGGGAAACATGGGGAAACATTAAGGAAATGGTTGAATTTTTCAATGAAACTTCAGGGATTGTTAAAAAAGACCTTGATACACACTTTGAAATTATAAAATCTCAAAAGAGGAGTGCACATAATAAGTTTCTTTTGTATAGGGTCCAAAGCTATGCGTTGTCTAATTGAACTAATGTAATTATATTCAAATTGAATGCATAACATTTAGAGCATATGTGATGATCATTTCATCAAAGACTCCTAAATATTTCGAAATTAGTCTCAATTAACAACTGGTTGAAAGAAAATTTCGAAAAAATATATATTATTTTAATATTTTTTAATTAAGAAATAATTTCTGTTTTCCAAAAATTGACGAGGACTTAACAAATCAATAGATCAGCCATCAGACATGCTTGATTGTAGCATTGCAAGCAATTTGGGAGAAATTGGGAAATTTTCAATTTTTTTTCCTAAATTGGACCACTTACATTCAAAATTTGAAATTAGAGTGTAAGTGATGATCATTTCATCAAATACCCTAAATACTTCAAAATTAGTCTCAATTGACAGCTGGTTGAAGGAAAACTTCGAAAAAAACATGGAGAACATGAAGGACCAATGTTGGTTGGTTGGTTGGTTGACGAGATGGATTCTTAACCTTTATGTCAAATGTTCGAGGAGTTCATGCCACCATCTTTATAAATTAAATTAAATTAAATTAAAATTTTTAAATTTAAAAAAAAATAAAAATAAAAATAAAAAAAATAAAAAATGAAGAACCAATGGATATCAAAATCAAAGCTCCAAATCCATGATTTTTCATGCAAATCATGAAGAACCAATGGATTTATAACCATTTGACACTGATTTAACATAATTTCAAAAAAAAAAAAAGGATAGGAAATTGAAAATGCTCACTTGATCGAACATGTGGGATATATCGGCACTATCTGTACGTTTCGAATCGCACAGGTGGGATACAAGATATATCGTGGGATATATCGGCAGATATCATCGATATTTAAAACATTGCACGTAACTTTGAGGCTTCTAAGAAATCCACACCATACAAATCATGCTAGTTGGCAATGGATGAAGAGGTGGTTAACTGACTCCGAATTCACCATATATAATAGCCAAATGTTAGAGATAACCAAGGATAGTTTTATCCACAATCAAGACCCTTTCCTTACCAACAAGCCAAGCAAACGTCACTACCTTGGGAGGGGCCCCGCAGGACCACACATGACGTTTCTTCTCAAACTCGTCATTCCCCCTTTTGAGGGATGAGGGAATAGTAGAGGGATCAAACCAAGAAACGATCAAAGCTATCCTTCCTCCACACCAACTTATCCTATTCCCCACCCACTAGCTGACATGGCTGCATTTAATCTAAAAGTTGAATAAATTCCTCCACTTCATCATCAAGAAGGAACTTGCGGCAAGGGGAAGACCAGACAACAATGTCACCACGAAATGTGAAGCAATTAGCAACCCTAATATCACTATCCGTAGATGGGTTGGCGATCCTTAGAAAAGCCTCATGCAAGGTTACTATCTTCAGGCCGCACACGAATCCTCTCCCTACTACTAAGGGAGAAGCCCATACCATCCAGAACCTTAGACTTCACGCTATAGACCCCTTTCTAAATAGATGAGGCTCTATATAGGGAAGAATCCCTTGTGCCCCAACCCCCAGCCTAACAACCATACTTACTAGCAACGATTTCTATAAAGCCCCATTCCTTTCCGTACCCTTCTAAGTGCGTGTGAGTTATGTCTGCCACCCCTAGCAGACCCTAGATTGCCTATGCTCAGTGCACACCCAAGTGACCCAAACCACAAGACCCTGAAACCTACACCGTAGCGACCACCCCATCACCTTGATCACGAAGGTACCACCCGTGCGTTCATGTGACACTCCAATATGGCAATACAGCACAAAGAGTATCGTGTGTGCATGTGCACAAATACCCCTCATTCAAGGCCTTTTTCCTCATCTTTTTCATCATGGTTATGTCGCCTAGATAATATCGCCCACCCACCTTTTTCTAAAAACCATTAAGGAACTAAACAAGGCTTATTAGCCCATAACTCATGCTTAAGTACCCTAACCATTCATTTTTCAAAAGTCAAAAGAGCCCACAACTCATTTTCCTTGAATTAAGGAGAAAGTAACATGTTACCTTTATTAAATATCCTAACCCCAAGCTTACCCTAATTAATGAAACTACCTAGGGTTAGTTGTAGAGAACAAACCAAGGCTAGTTCCTACACCATGGTTAAAGGGGGGCAAAGGGGTATGGGCTTAGGCATAGGTTTCTTTGACTTTGGGAAAAATGTGTTGGGATTAATTATCTCGAACCTTCATTAATTCAGGTAAGCTTGGGATTAGGACACCTGATAAAGGTAATATGTTTTTTTCTCCTTAATTTAAGGAAAATGAGGTATGGGCTCTTTTGACTTTTGAAAAATATGGATGATTAATGTACTTAAGCATAAGTTAGGGGCTAATAAGCCTTGTTTAGAGGTTTCTAGAAAAAGGTGGGTGTGTGACATTATCTAGGTGACATAAGCATGATGGAAAAGATGGGAAAAAAAAAAGGCTATGAATGAGGAGTATTTGCGCACATGCACACACAATTCTGTGTCATATTGGCCTAACAGAGCTCCGCATAGACACGCAATTGGTACCTTCACGATTGAGGTGACGGGGCGGTCACTACAGCGTAGGTTTTGGTGTCTTGAGGTTCAGGTCGCTCGAGTGCGCACTAAGCACAGGCAGTCCAGGGCCTGCCAGGGTCGCCGGACATCGTGCACACGCGCTCGAAAGAGTACAAAAAGGAACGAGGCTTTACAATTTCCCTTTAGAAAGTGCCCTCTTCAATTTCAAATATCCACCACCACTTCCCAAGAAGAGTAAGGTTCATGAATTCTAAATCTCTTATGCCTGCACCTCCCTCTTCTAGAAGCTTATTATAATTGAAATCTAGCAAATAAACTAATTGACAACTGAAAATGCTCAAGTTTGTCTTCATGGACACATCGACACGTACTAGCAATAGCTGGAGGCAGGAAGAAGAGGAGCTAAGAAGCACCAGCACTATCAGGCCATGATACTCAGATACAAATATTACAAAGGACATGCTACCAGAATGCCATCCACATGGTGGCACCTTGTTTGTGGATGGAAAGGTGGCCCTCTCAAGATAAGATAAAGACATCCCTATAAATTCACGAGTAGAGATGGATTAAGGGGTGTTTCAGTCCCTCTTGTATTCAAAACTCTTGGTCAAAGGATCCAGGTCCTTCTATATTAAATGTAACAGAAAGGCATGACCCAGACTACCACTGATTGCTTGGGCTTTAGACGTTTGAGGACCATATAGAGCAGGTTACAGGTCATACAAATGAATTTCGCACAGGAATTCTACCAGTAACAGAACTATTGGTCCGGTGAAAGAAGAAGAACAAGAACAAGGAGAACAAGAAAAAGAAGAAGAAAATGTTCATTCCTGAATAATTTATTACTATTGATCAATGGAACAAAGATCAAGGTCAATATATATCCACACAGAACATGCAAAATGCATGTATTCTAGGTTGGATATGGCCATAGGTTTTTTTGGGAATTCTTCTTTAGTCTTTTTAGTTCTCTTACCTGTTTTTCCATATTTTGGGGCATTTGTATCTCATTCTAAAATGGACTCTGCAGTAACCTATTGATCATACAACAAACAAACCTGGTCAGCATTGGCAAGCAATGAATTTGCTTCTAGAGATGATTTTTATTTCTGCAGTCATCTGATTCTCTGTTACTCATACATGTCAAAAATGGGTGTATTTTGGATATTTTAATCTCATCCAACAATGGAATCTACCCTTCACCATTGATCATACAGCAAATGAACATGGTCAGGATTGATTAATGGCAAGCAATGGTTTATCTATTTAGAAGTGATGCTTATTTCTATAGTCATGTGGATTTAAAGAACCATGTTATGTACATTTAAAAAATGGGTGTACCTGGGATTATTTTCATCTCATTCAATAATCAACTCTACCCTTCCCCATTGATCATACAACAAATGAACCCGGTCAAGATTGATTAATGCCAAACAATGGATTTCTATTTAGAGTTGATGTTTATTTCTGCATTCATGTGGTTACAAACAACTATGTTTTCTTTTCGTTTCTTTTTTTTTCTTTTTTTTTTTGGAAGATTAAAATATTTTCTTTGCACCGAAAAAGATTACAAAATGGATAGGGAGTCTCTTTCTTTGCTGAATAATCTGCCACATGATTCCTTTCTCTGCAAATGTGAGAAAAGGAGACCGAGATGGTCCCCTTAATCCTCCCTAATCTCCTCTATCCAACAGTGAAAGTACCAAGGGTAAGCGACAGACAAGCTAGCCCAATAGATAATATTCTTTGAGTCACCTTCAGGGATAGAAGGGGGTGGGAACAATTTTTTTAGCTCTCTAATCCCTTGGCATAGTGATGTAGGATTATGGAAACTATCCTAGGATACAAGATGAGAGATCAATTACACATTAATTTCAGCAATCGACATGTAAAATCAAGCATATCCACATAATGAATTTGAAAATTCAGAGTTATAACACAAAGATCCTAGGTTATCACATATGCGGTACACAAAAATATAAAATAATTCAAGAGTGGCCCACTTGTAAGTAGGGACTTTTTTTTCTTTTTCTTTTTTTTTACAGACGCACACACACTCACATCGCAGTGGGATTTCACCACCTATGGATACTTAAACCCTTGACTGAGTGTTGAAACTCCTAAGAGTCTACCACGGGAGCAGGAGTAAGGATCCTTGTAAGTAGGGACTTCCAATCTAGCATGGGTAATGCAACAACCACGTGAATACACAAAGATGCAAGCAAAATTCTGGTTTGGGGAAAGTTTCACAAAAATTCAGATTTTCATTAGGGTTTTGTACTCATGGGTGGAGATTTAGGAATGGGGTTTTTTAGGGATTCAAAGGATCTAGGTATTAGGGAGTTTTGGATGAAAAATCAAAGAGGGAAAACTCCAAACAAAGGCCCATATGTGTCTAGGTAAAAGAGACGAAAGAGAGGGAGGATTGAGTGGGGTTTTGATGGGTTTAGAAGGTTGTAATGGAATGGGAAAGAAGAAGACAAGAGAAGAAGAAGAATACCTTTTAAAGAAGAGAAAGAGGAATGATGTACCTTGAGGAATCCACCACCAAACAAGCTTCTACCCAAAATTCTGGTTTGGGGAAAGTTTCACAAAAATTCAGATTTTCATTAGGGTTTTGTATTCATGAGTGGAGATTTAGAAATGGGGTTTTTTAGGGATTCAAAGGATCTAGGGATTAGGGAGTTTTGGATGAAAAATCAAAGAGGGAAAACTCCAAACAAAGGCCCATATGTGTCTAGGTAAAAGAGAAGAAAGAGAGGGAGGATTGAGTAGGGTTTTGATGGGTTGAGAAGGTTGTAATGGAATGGGAAAGAAGAAGACGAGAAGAAGAAGAATACCTTTCGAAGAAAAGAAAGAGGAATGATGTACCTTGAGGAATCCACCACCAAACAAGCTTCTACCCTTCAACAATTCAATTGGAAGTGAAGGTTTTTTCGAAAACCCTAAAACACAATAAGGAAAATTCCTTTATACAAGAGAGGTTTTTTTTTTTTTTCAATAACGTCACTAGGGTTGGACCTCTACCCCCTTGTGCTTTTATAATTAAAAATTCGAAATAATTACAACTATGACACTCACTTAAGTAAAATGGCTCATCATCCAAAATAAGAAAACTAAAATATTTATTATCAATCTCAACTATCAAATAAATCCTAAAAATAATAATAATAATTTTTTTAAAAAAACATAAATAAAGCAAGATCAGAGTCCAAGGGGCTCCGATCTAGAAAATCCGGCGGCCCGATGACCTGATCGACAAGATTTAACGGTTGGATCGACACCGAATAAAAATCCTATGACTAAAATGGTCTCTTAAGCAGCCCACATGTATCATCCCAAAGTGGGGTCTTCCTGATGCACGTCCAATATATGTGGGGTCTTCAAAATGGCCTAGCGAGCCCCATCTGGAACTCATCTCCCATCCACAAAGAAAGTTACGCTGATGTAGATGGTCGTCTCCGTCTCTGGTATACCCGAGTAAATCCTCTGATGTCCCCATCACATAGGGCATGTACCTCCACCCCATTGGAACCAAAAACTCCAATGAGGCCCGACAACTAATTTACATTTTTACTTGTACATTCCAGAAAATGGCATCATGCATATGCCCGACACTTCACTTCTAATGTTTGTGGCACATGCCCAAGACATACTCATGCACTCCGTATGTACTTGTTGATGATTGGGTATCTTGAAGTCATTGTTTCCAGTAAAGAACACATGTATCAATATCATTCATGCTCACATGCCCACATACATGACTCAACAAGAAGACTAGCTGCTGTTTATTCAGAAAATAAGTTCTGCTATAGGATGACATGTACCTTTGAACCATCTTTAGACCACCGTGCACCGTAACCTTCAACGACCCTTATCTCAAAGACACAGTCGTGGGGTTGAATTACATACGTATTCATCCAGCAACAATGAGTAATTAAGCGGCTGATTAAATTTAGGGCGAGTCTGTTTTTATCAGAATCTGAAGAAGCAGAAATTTAGCGTCAATGCCATTGATAACACAAGTTAAAAGAAAATGAATTGCAATATTTCTAAAGGTAGGAAAAGGATCACATTAATGGTCATTCACACATAGTTCACTGTCCACCAACCAGTAGAAAAACAGTTTATTGTGGAATTAGAGGGAATGTTTGAAAACATGCTTACCATTTCCACCAAAATTACCCCACCAGCCATCGCTGCTCCTGTTAACATGCTTAGCTAAGGCCCTTGCTCCATCAGTTAAGGTGCTACCTTTAACCTCCATTTAAACAAGGAAATAATGCAGAATCATTCAAGAGACATTGTTTAAGAAGAACCAAAGAATTTTTTAGTCAACATAGTCATAGACCCTACAAATGGATGCCACTATGTAAGATGAGAGCTCTTCAATTCGTTTCTAATCAGTAACACATACAAAACAACTCAGTTCCTGCCAAAATAGGATAAATTACCCGACAGGATAGAGTCGTGGTCATGAACACCAGTTAGGGCCCGTTTGGATGCAACCTCCACAAAAGGAGGTTTCCTCAAAAGTAGTTCTCTCCATAATTTTGTTGGTCGACTTGCCGAAAACCAAACGGCGCCTTTGCAAAAGGGGTTTTTGGCGAGTGGGATTTTTAGCGACTATTTCAACGAGTGGGGATCAAAACAGCTTTTGCGGAAGTGCATCCAAGCGCACAACACAACTGATGGCTCAAAACAGCACTTAGGCGTCAAACACCCCTTTTGAGGGTGTGTCTGAACGTACCCTTGGCAAAGTTTGAAGTAGTTGCTTATGATATTATCGTCGGAACGGGGGATATGCTTAATGGATTTCTATCTTACATTTGGCTGATTAGGCATCATAAATGATGACAGGAGAGTCGATCGTGATGGAGGAAGTGAATCTAAAACTGTTCCCGCCGTATGCATCAAACCCATAAGACTCCCGATGCCATTATAACTCAAACCCTGGAGAAAATGCAGATGGGGTTTAGGAAGCAGACTGTCATTATTAAAAGTCAAAGACTTCTTTCACAGATGAGATGGCCCTTGAAGACCAACAGGAAAAGAAAAAACCAAATGGATGAAAACTGCATACCACTGTAATTGCTAGTAGAGTTTTAAATCTATAAATAACTAGCACAGAAAAACGAGAAACTGTATTAGACAAGCGAGTCTTTAATAACATCCCTCTTTTACGCATCAATGGTGCCTATAGATTCCATTAATTTATGGGATGGTCTGCCTAATATATTATCTCTATGCATGTAGCTAAACCTTATCTATCCCAGTCCTGCTAATAGAGATCCAATTGCTAAGCAGAGTAGGCATGTGTGTGTGTGCACGCGCATGTATTCCAATCCATCATAACATGAAAACCTAATTTGCAATGGAATAAATGGATTCCAATCCATCACAACATCAGAGAAGGAAATCACCCTGAACTCGAGGGGTGCAAAACCCAAGAAATCTGATGGAGGACAGATGATCTTACCTAGAATGATGCATAAGATGATCAATGGATTAACTAGAACAATTAAAAGCACAAAATAATGCTAATTATTCATAAGCTTAATGAATTCAAGTATTAAACTATGCTCATATTCAAGATTAAATCACGACCCGTCACTTAGATCTTATAAAACATGATTAGATAGGACCTATGGAAGGTACGATTTCCATCTAGCATAGGAATTGATCTAATTCTAGAGGGAGTTTTTTGGTTTGTTAAAGAGTTTAAGTACTGGGGTTTTGGGATTTGGGGATTTTGGAAGGAAAAAAAATTAGGGTTTTGCGAAATTTGGATTTTTTTTTGTTTGGGGGGGGGGGGGGGATTAGGATTAGGGTTTTAGAGGGTTTAGATGTGGGGTTTTTAAGGTGAGGGTTGGAAAAAAAACCAAAAAAAAAAAAAAAAAAAAAAAAAAAAAAAAAAAACAAAACTAAACTAAACAAGGATATATATTGGGATTGTATGTTGATGGGGAAGAAGAGAAGAATGAAAGAGAATGATAACTAGGAATCACTCCATAGCATCACACCAAATTGTTTTAATCATAGGAGGTTTTACTTCATCACAAAGCAAAGAAAAAGATTTTTTTTTTTTTTTCATATGTAATAATGGGCCAGGGTGTGGACGTCCAAGCCTCATATAGTCTCAGGAAAGATATTTTACAAAAAGACGCTCTTAGATAAAAAGTTTCACATAAACTCAGCAAAAATATAAGTTAAATGAAAGAAATAACAAACATATAAACAACTAAATAAACTAAACTATTTCGTAGCCCACGATCAAGATGTTTAATAATGATGATCCAACAATTAGAATGGTCCATGATTAAGATGTCCAATGACGATGATCCAACTGCGTAGCCCACATGCATCTTCCCAATGTGGGGCCTTCAAAGATGCATAATCACGCATGTGGAGTCTTCAACGGGCTAGGCACTCGAATTGGGCCCGCAGGGCCCCATGTATGCATCACCTAGCCATAAAGAAATGGGAGCTCTCCTCCTCTAGTATACTCTGACTGGTGCTCGGATGTCCTCATCAAAATCACCATGGAGATAATTATAAAGCGTAATTTTTTGGTAATTATAAAGCGTAATTTTTTGGTCGATATACTTTCCCATCAAAGGTTCTTCGGTTTCTTTCCTTCCACATCCCTATAGATGGCACCAACTTCCAAATATATTACCTCGGGGAGTGAAAATTCTCATCTCCCAAGCCCGTGAAGAGATAAAAATGGCACCATTTAGGCATCCTTAAACACCCCTAAAAGAAAGACAATTATCCCATACAGCTCGAGCCACCTTGCGATGAAAGAAAAAGATGACTGCCCCATTCTTCACTCTCCCCACACATGACGCACCTGTTGCGTAAGGCGAGCCCCCTCTTCCAAAGACGATTGATTGAAAAGTTTTGCCGGCCAAGGCAATGGTAAGTTGATCTATTTGCATGACAGAACGAGTTAGCTGGCAACTAGTCATTTGCCAAACATTTCCACATTTTCCTGTCCCCAGGCATAGGGTCAATAGTCAATACTAGCCTCATGTAAGTTAGAAGCTCAGGAAAATGAGTCAATTTCCTCACGTAGGCTTCGAAGCATGATATCCCAAACCACGACACCCCCTTTTAATTATCCGTTATGTTTTGAGATAACTCTAAGGGCCTGTTTGGCCAGCTGCATTAGGTGGGATTAAGGTGGATGAAATTGTAAAAGTTACAATATATGCATGTGTAAGGTATTGTCCCTGGATTGGGTGTATCCCATGTTTTCTAATACTATGTTTGGAATGTATACATTAAAAAATAAATCCCAGGATTTACTTTCAAATTGCATTTGGATTGAACCTGGATGAAGCAAAAAGCCATCATCCATGGGATTAGTAATCCCATCTCACACTCTCCAACACAAGGCTCATTTTCCAAAGCCTACAAAGTTAATTTTAATCCCATCTCACACTCCTTCCAAACATGCCATTACCAATTTCAAAGTGGGATTAGTAATGCAATCCCATTTAATACAACTTAATACCACTGTCCAAAGAGGCCCTAAAGGCCTCAGTTTGTGGGCACACAGTACTCCATTTCAGTCAACTAGTTTTCACAACTATAACAATTCCAGTCCCTGAAAATGACCTAACAAATGGAAATCTATGACAGAGCACTTCACAGAGCAATTCACAAAAATAAATGCCCTTAAAAGTTCAGTGACTCCCAAGTCCAAACAAGTGAGTGAATTTTATATATATATATATATATATATATATAAAGATAAAATATTGCGTAAGTGCATGCACATTGTAATGATTTTCTTCTTCTTTCTTCTTTCTTCTTCTTCTTCTTCTTCTTCTTTTTAACAGCAACTGAAATTCTATTAAACTGAACAAAAGGAAAAAAAAGGGGGCAAGATGATGAGAAACCTACAGAACATCATCGAAAATTACAAGGTATTATCCCAAACTCCCCGAAGATCATTCCTTTTAAAATGAAACATCCTGCCTACTCAAGGTAAAACTTTACTTTTAACCCTATTGAACACCGCCTGGCATGATTCAACTCTGCCATTGAAGATGCAATTATTATGCTCCTTCCATAATGACCAAAACACTGCCAATAAGGATAAGTACCTACTTCTCCACATGGATAGTTTATGATCCACTCTATCAATAATGACATCACATGTTTAGATGGTTTCCCATACATAAAGGAAGACTGACATAGGAAGACAGTAGATTAACAATCTCAAATCCAAGCTCCTCGGCTGGAGCCCCCATACCCTCCTCACCAACATGGACACGAACATTTCTATTTAGAAAAACCAAACTGCTTTTGAGGCCATCTTGATGTCGAAGCTCCTGGTGTTGCATTCTTTCCAGATGGACCAGAGGAAAGCTACCACTGCCAGTCTCCAAAGAATTATCAATCGTTTGTCCTAGCAAGCCCCTTTTGCCTATGAGCAATTCAACCCACCGCAACCTGAATCCACATAGTGATTTCGCGGTGTAGAAAGTGGTGGTTTGCTGGTTCATTATCCTTGAGAGAGGATGCAACCATTTGCAATCATCATTCCTCTTGAACAAATATGGTCGATAGTTAGGATTTTTCAACACTAAACTTCCCGGATTTTTTTCAAGATTCCACCACCATTTGTGGAGGTGGTGGATGACGACAACAAAGACGATGGCAACTATGATGACAACAACGGCAACAAGGATGATGATGATGATGATGATGATGACGACAATGATGATGATGAGGATGAGGAAGATGACAATGAGAATGATGATGATCATTATTTTATACGTTAGCTATAAGACCAGCCATGCTTTAAAGGATAAAGTACTCGACCAATCAAGGGAAAAGATGTCCATAGGAGTTTAGCTGAAATGAGGATGTTGAGATGGATGAGAAGCAAAACGAGGAAATATAAAATTAGAAATGAATGCATTTGTAGGAACTTAGGTAATAAGGTAATGTTAAGTAGACTTATAGATGGTTTGGTTATGTGTAATAGAGGCCAAGAACTACACCAATTAGGAGTGAGTTGGTTCAAGTTGAACGCTTTAAATGGGAAAGAGGAAGGCCCAAAAGGATGTGGGTGGAGATAGTAAGAAAAGACTTAATGATCTATAGTTTAACTGAGGATATGGTCCTTGATAAAGTCAAATGGTGGAACAAGAGCTCCAAATGGTAAAGGGGAAGGCCCAAAAGAATGTGGGTGGAGATAGTAGGAAAAAACTTAATGACCTATGGTTTAATTGAGGTTTATATATATATATATATATATATAATTTATTAAAAGTTGAAAGGTCAACATGAAAAAAAAAAAAAGACCACCACTCAAGGAACCCACTCCCTGATGCACAATTTAACCCGACTGATAGCCCCTAATAGAGAACTACAATTATGAAAACAACAGTTATTCCTCTCACCACACGAAGTCCAAAGAACGGTGAGCAGAGTGACACTCCGACTAGGCCTACCCTTTTCTAGGCCCCAACGAGTGCCAGGAACAGAATAGCCCATCGATAGAGCTAGGCATCACCCAAGAGATATTAAAAGAGACCAGAATACCAGCTCATACATCCCTAGCGAAGGGGCAGTGGATGAACATATGGTCAACTGACTCCGCATCTTTGAAGTAAAGGAGGCAAATGTTCGAAAGCACCATCACCCTTTTACAAAGGTTGTCAAGGTTAAGGACTATTCTTGACAACTAGCCAAGAGAATGATGAGACCTTGGGAGGGTACCGTAGGACTAGACAAGACCAATGTGGCAACAAGTAACAAGATTCTCAGACTAGGAAATGAGAGCATACAAGGACCTCACCGAGAAAACTCCCAATTTATCTTTCAGCCAAATCAACAAATCTTTCACACCTAGATAAAGCTGGAACCCCTCTAAACGAGACAGAAGCTGCACCATGTCTTTAATCTCCGCATCGAATAGGTGTTGCCTACAAGGAGGGACCCACACACCCCCATCCCTTGACGTCGAGAAACAATGGGTGATGAAAACAACATCAACTAGAAAGAGGTTGGCCAGATAGGAAAATTCAACCGAAGCAAGGGCTCCCCACTCCAAACATCTGTACAAAATCTGACCTGAGGCCCATCCCCAACGGCAAAACCCACACCTTCAAACACTCTACTTGCCAACTGAGCGACAGGCAATAGCTACAGATACAACGCCCGACAGAGAGACAAATCCGTGGTCCACCAACCCATGTCGGAGGTGTCATATTTACTAGCAATGGTGCTCCTCCAAAGACTATCATCCTCCACTCCAAATCTCCAAACCCACTTCCCCAGTAAGGCTGAGTTCACGTTATCCAGCCATATAATACCCACACCCCCATGGACATATGGCCTCCCTCCATTTCAACAAGTGAAATTTGCCCTTAGCCACCCGACGTTGCCAAAGGAAATCCCTCAGCCTATTTATCCTAGAAAGGACAGATTTCGAACATCAAAACAGCAACATAAAATAGATGTGGTGGTTGGAGAGGGCAGCATTGATTAGAGTGATTCTGCCTCCAAGGGATGGGAATCTACTCCTCCACAGTAAGAATTTCCTCTCCATTATCTCGATCACCTTGTCCCACAAGTGCTTCACGGGCTTACTGACGCAAAGAGGCAAGCTAGGGTAACAAGGAAGACACTTGGCCCAACAACGAAAAACTCCAGCCACACCAGGGACCTTCTCCATCGACAAGAGGATCCCATGAAGCTCATTTTTAGCTAGGTTTTCTCTTGAGCCCGACACAACCACAAAACGTCTGACAATCTTCCTAAGATTGTCCTCCATGGACTCATCGGCCTTGCAAAAGATAAGAGTATTGTCAGCAAATTGAAGGTGGTTGACACAATGGACTACGTTTTCTACCTCGAAACCCTAGAAAAGACCCACGGACTGACCTTGACTAACATCTGACTCAAAGCTTCAGAGGTCACAATGAAGAAAAAAGGAGAAAGAGGGTCCCCTAGATGAAGGCCCCTCGATGCTTTCAAGCCAAATAGAGAGCCATTAATGAGAATAGGGAACTTCGTAGACGAGATGTGTACTTGGATCCATTGTCTCCACTTCACCCCGCACCTAAGCTGAGCCAGCATATAATCAAGGAAAGACCAATAGACGTGATCGTAAGCCTTTTCTAGATCAAGGTTGCAAATGACTCCTTGGCAACCCCGATTAGTTGGGATATGATTTAGATGATGATGATGACGATGATGACAAACTCTCCCTACTATAAAATCATTATTTTTGTTGGGACAAGGCTTAGAAGAATGAGGAGGAGTTAATTCCTGTTGTTAAGATAAGGCTTAGAAGAAGCAATCATTATTGTTGTTGGGATAAGGCTCAAGAAAAAGAGGAGCAGCATCAGAGAGCATTCGGTTGCCTGAAATTCATTTGGTAGGAATACAAACTCAAATGAGAGCAAGCAGCCAGCAGCTTACATGAACTATGTTGGCCATTGAAATGTATGGTTGAACAGCCGATCTTGAAACACAAATTGCAAGAACGCCATTCGATTTTTCCTTCTCTTCTGTGTAAAACTTCCGGTAGATTTGTACACCTGAAAATGCCATATGGTCAATGTTTAAGGGTCACACAATTTTTTATCCACATTTTGCTCAAAATCAGGATGTAAAGATTTATATTTTTCCATCCACATGCTAATCAAAATCAGAATGTAAAGATTTATATTTTCAACCTATTCTTTTCAGGTATGAAATGCTATCACCTACTGTAGTTTTTGAGAGCATTTTCAAATGTAGTTTTTGAGTGCATCCTTGTTGGCATAAATCTGCAAACCTAATCCCACTTTTTTGCTTCTTCTTCTTCTTCTTCTTCTTCTTCTTCCTCTTCTTCTTCTTTTTTTGTGAGGACTAAAGCATACAAACTACAATACGCATGCAGCAAGGAAAAACTCAAATAGAATATATATATATATATATATATATATATATATATATATATATATATATATATATAACCCTTCTAAAGGACTAACTGATCAGTGACCTATCAATGAGAAGATCCAATATATCCGCCCCCTGGCTTTGCAAGATCACTAGCTATATTGTTAGCTTCTCCAGGGGAGCGAACAAAAGAAATGGCGAGGCCTCTATACCAGTCCCTTACTTCTTCCATGTTGTGAGCCAATCTCCAAGGAATCGGTAACCTCTCACCCATTTAATTGCATTGCTAGAATCCCCTTCAATAATAGCCGGGAGGAGGTTTCTGTGATCAGCTTCACCGTATGAAGTAAAGCAATGCCCTCAATGATGTTGTCTAATGATTTGGATTGAAAAGAAAAGGGATAGGCTTCTGATGCCCAGTGGTCCAGAAAATCTAATCAACACTGTCACGCATATTGAATTTGTCCTGCATTTCATGGCCCTAATGAAGCGGACCAATGAATTTCTGCTGTTTTTCATGATAGAGAAGTTTCTTCTTGAAGTTCCAGGTAGAAATGGTTTCTAGCACAATAAAGGCAGGAAACTGCCTCACTAGATGTTCATCCAAAACAACTAGAAATCAATCTGGCACATGTAAGGGGAAGGTACAACCTATAAATATCAGAACTGCACGTGGTAAAAAAATTACAAGGGATGGAGGTCCTGATGACAACTTTCAATACCTTGGGTGTAAGATCCCTGTCCTTGGTAACACCGCTTATGCACACACGTCCCAACTCACACCATTGATAGACATTACACTGCACCCCAACGCACCTAGAAACCCCACCCAAGTGATTTTCCCCGAATAACCTTGAAACCTCTGTCATGTAGACCACGTCGTCGCTGCAGTCGCCACAGCGAAAACCGTGTGTCAGTCCAATACTCCGTTAGTGAGATACGACCCATCGAATTCACGGCCAAAATTGCGTATCCTGTAACATGAGCAACATTTATTGTGCTAGGCCCATTGGACTTGAGCCCATGTGGGCCTAAAGCCCACTTTCTATAACATTGAAATTTTCACCAAATAAGACAATTACTACATGACAAAAAAATGAGCTAGCACATATAAGACAATGCAATATGAGACAAAAATGGATTCTACCCCAAAATGCATCATTAGCCCTCTCCTCATGCCTTAGAAACTAATCATGGCCCATGTCCACCTCATCCTACACATGCATCCAATGCATGTTTTGTTTTGTGCCACATCACTTCAAACAACCACTTGCAACACTCCACTTCATCATCCACCATGCATCACCTACAACCCACAACCCTTATCCATCTATTAGCTAATGCATACCAAGATTTCTTCCACCTTGACTAATGCATGCTTAGCACCATCCACAACCCATGGCATACACCCCCTTCCACCTCACTTTTAGCACCAATAAGACCTCATAAACTTGCCACATCAACCTCCAATTCCTTATATAAGAGTAGGAACTCTCTTACCCTCATCATTTTCATATACTTAGAAAATTCTGAGATTTTAAGAGAGAGTGAGAGAGAGTGAGGGGGCCAAGGTGTGGGCCACCATCAGACCTAGAGGGAGTGGACCACACATCATCATAAAGCCATCCATCCATTTGAGGTAAGTCTACACCCCTCCTTCCATCATCCTCATCCTCCTCTTTCTTTCTCTTTTTATGTTCTTGATATGTGTGGGCCCCACTAGTGTGGATTTCTTGTGTGCATATATTTATGGCTATGGTGGTCAGCAAGGTGGCCCATGTCAGTATGGTCCAGCATGATGAACATTATATCCACACCCTTCACATGTAATCCCGTTTGTATATCTGGACAGCAACTTGTAAAATTCGTATAAAATCAACCATGCTAAGATCGGAGTTGAAACCTGGGAATAATATGAACCACAATATGAGCTAACTCTAGGCCAAATTTCGCAGTCATCCAACGGTCCAATCATCCTTGGTATTAACTTGGTTGTTGTCCAGCAGCACATGCAGGATTCCGATTTACCAAAAACAGACCCATTTTTTATTTCTTTAATGAATATAGTAGAAACGTATGTTCCGTTGGATTCGTAGAAAATCGAACTAACTTTCCAACAGCATATAACAAGCCTTGATCAGAGTTCGGACGACTAAGATCATGACCTTATACGAAAAATGTATATGGGAGCTTGTTATCACCATTCTTTTGTGGGCCATATCCCTGATTCCAATGGTCAGATGTATTTGATATTTTTTCTTTACTTGAGATAGTTAATAATCATATGTATGGTCCCTATGGCCAGATTCTTTCATGATAAAATTTAGAAAATTTTGAATTGATAGATACTTCCGTAAGGATAAACCTTGAATTCTTTTGTATGGTTCAGATGAATCCAAGGCTTTGTATGGTTGTAAACTTATATACAATATAAATGACTTATTCCCAAACCATCCATTGAATGGGATTTTCCAACATAGAATCTAATCATAGAGATTTAATCAATACATTTCATGTGCTACTTGATGTGTATATTGGATATATGTTGTACATAACATTCGTCCTCTTATTAATCCACTTGGGTAGTGGGACCACTTTTGATTTATGTATTTTATTAGTTCATTCAATCTGAACAGTTATGTGTGTTGATGTGTCTCTTATTTATGATTTGCCAGCGCATGGGCCCCACTTGCCATTCTATCTATTTCTTTTCAGTTGCACTTTCTGTTTAATGAAATTATTCTGAAGTACTTTTTTTTTTTTACACACGCACCCTCCCACACACACATGCCCACCTACACTCTAGTGGGATTTCACCACCTATGGGTATCGAACCCTACACCTCGTGTTGAAATTCCTGGGAACTTTCTGTTTACTGAAATTATTTTGGAGTACTTAACTGTATTGCATGTAGGCCTCTTTGACACCTTGTGGTGGGCCCCACACTCTGTAATTAAGGGTCCCACTATGGGGGATGTTTAATCCTTATATAAATGAGCTGGGATGTCCCACCTTTTTTTCAAGAATGATCCCCAAGTGTTTGGAAAGTGGGCCCTAAGTTGTGACAGACCCCATTGCTGTAAACTGTCTGATTATTTGTGTTTTATACCCACTCTGGGCCTCTATAGTGGACCACACACAGAAGATATGAGTAGGACACTACTTGAAACCTTTAACCTATATCTATGAATAGAGAAATAATATTTTACTTGGGCCAAAGAGGATCCCACATGATCGGGGAGTGGATCTCAAAATGGGGCAAGGCATGGTTGTGCAGAAAATTAAAATACCTATGTTTGGCCCTACACCAAATATTATGTGTACATAACCAGTTAGTCCCATCTTATATTTTTTGAAGTCCATATATAGGAATACCAAGGGCACCTGACGGCACACTGAAAGTTGGTCCCTCGTGATCATGGGACGTACTCAAACTTGGGCCAAAACTAATTCTGCACTGTGTTTCCTGCACATTTTCTCCAAGTACCCATGTTTGGGCCATCACCGCAAATTGTATACACCCAACCAATGAGGCCCGCATAATAATTTGTGAAGACCATAAATAGAGATACCAGATGGATCCTTCCTTTCGCCAGATGTGGACCCCACATGATCATAAATCTGAATCAAAGATGGCCAGAGACCAACCTTGTGCCAAAGATCTGTTCAACATAAAATTTACGTGGGGCCACATCCATGGGGTCCACCACCTTCTCAAATAATCTAATAGAGCATCTAAACCATGAAAATGAATTATCTAAACCCTGGACATAAACCCTCAGGTGGTGTTGGACCCGAAATCTTAAGTGGGCCTTTTACTTGCGGGTTGTATCTTTGTATGGTAAGGCTCACCTTGTGTATGTCATAAAGTGATTGTTGTTAAACCTTGTGATTGGGTGATAGACAACCCTTGCTGCCCACATATCATCTCTTAGGTTATGAGTGTCCTTGGGCCAACCCAAATGAAGTAACATTAAGGCCCACTATCTTGTATGAGCCACACCCTTGCCAAATAAGGCCCACTTAGCATATTGTGTAAATTTGTTCTTTTACCTTGTGGAGCATGTGGTGGACAGCCTTGCAGCCCAATTGTTTCTCCTAGGTCATATGCGTCCTTGGGCCAATTCAAATGAAGCAAAACCCTAAGGCCCAAGTGGGCCCAACACTAAAAGAAATCATTGGGGAGTTAGAAGCCTACCATGGCAACCTTCCTTGAGCCTATTAGGCAGGCCTATTGCTTAGTAGTCAGTGTGCCTTGCACCCTACCTCTAGTCAAGTGGACCACACCTAGTGAGGCCTATTTTAGAATGTATAAACTGGATAATTGGGCTTTTTCTTGGTTTGCTTGTATATGTGGTTAGTGGGCCTAATATAATGTATGACATGAAAGATGTTACCATGTTGTCCTTATGTTTGAGATTGTGCATTGTTTCTAGTTGATGGTGAAATGTGTGGGTTCCACTTAGTTGTGGAGTTGGATCCACATCATTGAAAGTCTTGTAGTTGGAAGTTTATGCCTTTGAGTTGGCCTATTGGTTCATCAAGTGAGACTCACGCATGACCTATTGGACTGCGTGCCTTGCACGTAGCCCAAGGCCGATGGGGGCGCCACACTTAGGTGGGACGTGCCTATTGTTGGTTGAAATGATAGATATGATCTAATTGGTGGTGATTAACGTAGGGTTAATATTGATTACAGTGATGATTTAATGGATGGTGAATTGATGCCATATGCATTGATGATGAATGAGTAGTTGTTTGTGGCAGTTGTGACATTGCCTGTGTTAATCATGAAGTGGAAGTGACCTTCATGCTAATGATGATGATAGTATTTACATGTATATGATGACAAAATATGTTAGCTGATCACCATGCTTTACTTAATGATCATTACATTGGATGATAAGGTTGATATTTTAGTTGATAATCATGTACGTGTTGATGCTCATGACAATGACATGTGAATAAACATTATGCCTTGCTTGATATTGGTTACATTGGAGATGATATTGACATCCAAATGACAATAATGCACATGTTGATGGTCATGATGATCTCATGCATATAAGATAACTATGTTTTACTTTATGCCTGAATGATGATAAATAAATGATGCTTGTGAACGTAAAGATCACATCATGCATGATAGACACTTAATGCCTAGGGCAGTATGATGTTAGTGTTGGATGATGGCTATGATATTGATGGTGTGTGTGAATACTTGTATGCTTTGTACTCCATGCACAAGCTTGCATGACTTGGATAATTTGGCGTAAAAAGTTGGTATGACACCTAATGATCTTTGTGGCGTTACATTAGTGATTGGTGAGAGGGTTACACTGATGTTTGCAAATAGCATTTTCTTTATGTTGACATGACACTTTCTTTATGTTGACGCAACACTTATTTTATATTAGAGGTAGCATTGTTCTTACATTTAAGTTAGCATTGCTTTATATTGATTTAACCCTACCTTATGCTTAATGCAGTATTACACATCTAATGCATAGTATTTATGATTGTATGTTATCATATCTCATATGCATCATTTGTATGCTTGATGTGGATGGCGATTGTTCATAGCGTATGCCTTTCGACTTGAGACACTTAGGGGACTCTATATGGGGATAAGGTCGCCCCACATGATCGTGCAGTACGCATAGTTTTGGTGCATGAATTGCATGGTGTGACTCATGATTCCACATCTTGTATGTCATGATCACTTTACACCCTAGCGACATCAGGGTTGTGGCCTCCACAGGCATATCGTGGATGGCCGGATTGGACTATAGCATTAGGGCGCTAAGAATGTCCTTGGGTGAAAGTCCATAAACCCTGTGGGTCAACATGATGCTTCAACATTAAGACCAAGTGGATAACATGAGCGCCCGTGTGCCAAATACTAGTAGGCCACATCCCCCACTGTGTCATAGTCCGTTGGAAAGGGGTGTGACCTTATCCGCCCAATGGTAGAGGGTTGTAAGCTAAGTTGAGTTTAACCAGCTCATGAATGGGTCCGCTATCGACAAGCCGGGCGGGCATTGGCATACCATTGGTCAGGTGGATAGTGAGGTCTCTTCCACTCACCTGAGCATGCACGTGATGGGGCGGCAGCCAGTGCAGAGTGTACTAGACCCCGATGATGTTTCCAGAAATGAACTATACTGAGATGTGGACTTACCGTGTAGGACTTGCATGCCTGCATACATTCAGCATTTCATTGGTTTACACATGGGTTGCACATGTGTGATATGTTGTGATTCTTAGTGGAGACGTATCATATGGTTTGGAGATGTACTGGTAGAGATGAGAGATGTTCAGCATTTCACTGGTTTACACATGGGTTGCACGTGTGGTGTGTTTTGATTCTTGGTGGAGACATATCATATGGGTTAGAGATGTACTAGTAGAGATGAGGGATGTTCATCATTTCACTCATGCATTCATTCATCCACTATCCACTCAGGCTGGTGGTTGGCAACTAAATCATTATGTGCACCTTCGCAATAGCCATGATTTCAGTTAGGCATGCGACTAACTTGAGATTAGGAGTTTACCACATTGAGTTTAGCTATCCAAATCAGGTATAAGATTGGTTTGGATAGAAGTCCCTTGTGATGAACCCCACAGCCTGCGATACCACGTACTATCATCCCGACTACACATACCAGCTTTGTCATTCCTTTTCCATCGTATGCTATATAGTGGAATATGAAATTTGATTATCTTGTACATGATGATTGGCTATTCTTATGATTCATGATCGTTCTTCCGAGTAGTATGCCAAAAATTGATCACATGATTTATGATAACCTAACAAACTTTAATAATATGCTTGGTTGATAACATGCTTGGTTGATAATATGCCCATGGTTGTTTTGGATGTCTTTATGAGAGTGCCCTGACAAGCCGTATTTTGCTCCCGGCACGTAGTAGACTCACGAGCTGTGGTTTGCTCATACAGATTATTACACTTTTTCAGAATATGTTTAGTAGCATGGTGCGTGTAGGAGCTATAGGGGATTTGTTATCTCTTCTCCCTTATTGTTGAGCTGGTGCACAATCATATGTGTGGCATGTCGAACAGGTTCATTTTCTTGGATATGTGTTGATACCATGTATAAAATTGTGTAACCGCCTAATCAAATTAACCATTTCAAAAATAAAAAATAAAAAAATCCTGGCCATGAGATGGGTTTGGCATTCAGGTAGTTCAATAACCATTCACCAAGTCCAACGAATGGCGAGGAAGCTGTTGCGACCTGAGTTCAAGACTTGGGAAGTAGTAGGGCCTGGGTTCCGGATTTGGGGCGTGACATTGGGTCAATAACTAATGAGAGTGGAGAAATAAAGAAGGATGTTTTCCATTGAATTGAAGTTGCGTGGAAGAAATGAAGATGTGCCTATGGAGTTTTATGTGATCTTCGTGTACCACTCAAACTGAAAGGAAAATTTTATAGGATAACTATAAGACCAGCCATGCTTTATTGGACAGAATGTTGGGCAGTTAAGGAATAATGTTCATAGGATAAGTGTACCTGAAATGAGGATGTTGAGATGGATGAGTGGCAAGACAAGGATAGAATTAGAAATGAATGCATTCAAAGGAACTTAGGAGTAGCACCAATAGGTAACAAGATAGGGGAAAGTAGACTTATGGCTCGCCATGTGCAATGGAGACTAAGAACCACTCTAGTTAGGAGTGAGTTGGTACAAGCAAGGTGTCCCGTATCCGTTACGATACGGCCATATCGGCCGATACGTAATGGTAACGGCTGACACCGTTACACGATACGGGGTCGAAACTGCCGTTACGGAATTCCGTGACCGTAACGGCCGTTACGGGCCATAATAGCCATTACGGACCCGTAACGGTTGTTACGGGCCTTAAAAAAAAATAATAATAATAATAAAAAAATTAAAAAAAAAACACTTACCTTTTTCGTTTCTTTTCTTCTTCTTCTCTTTCTTCTTCTTCTTCTTCTTCTTCCTCTTCTCAGACAGCTGCGGCCCTGCTGCGGCTGCGGTTTTTTTCTTCTTCTTCTTCTTCTTCTTCTTCTTCTTCTCTCTCTCTCTCTCTCTCTCTCTCTCTCTTCTTTCCCTCTTTCCCTTTTTTTTCTTCTCTTCTTTCCCTCTTTTTTTCTTTTCGGTTTCCCTCTCTCTCCTTTTTTTTTTTTTTCGCAGGTGTACCACACAGCTTAGCTGCTGTAATAGGTACGTGTCACGCTAAGACGAGCGTTGACAGTCCTCGAGCTCCGAGTTGTACGAACGGTTCAAAGGAGATCAAAGTTACATGGGCTCCACAGCGATGTATTTATTATATCTACACCATTCATCTATTTTTAAATATCATTTTAGAGCATTAGCCAAAAAATGAATCGTATCCAAAGATCGTCTAGACCACACCAAAAATAGCAACGAGATGATGATTTTCACCGTTAAAAAATTCGTAGGCCCACCGAAACATTTATTTTCCATCCAATCAGTTCAAAAGGTCAAAAGGACCTGAATGAAGAGGAAAAACAAATTTCATATTGATCCAAAAGTTCTGTGATCCCAAAAAAGGTTTCAATGGTAGACGTTCAATCCCCCACTGCTTTTTGCAGTGTGGTCCACTTGATAATTAGATCTGTATTATTTTTCGTGTCAAGCCTTAAGACGAGCTCATCAAATGAATGGACGGTTTAGATATAACATATACCTCATGATCAGACCCACAAGACTTGCTTACGTCAAATGAATAGACCGGTACGCGTTACGCAGCAAGTTGCACAATTTAATAAAATTGTATACGTGCCACATGGGCCCCACCATGCGTATGTATTTTATCCATGCCGTCCATTCATTTTGCCACATCATTTTAGATTATGATTCAAAAAATTAGTAAGATCCAAATCTCAGGTGGACCACAGCATAGGAAACAGTGGGGTTATAGAATGCTCACCATTAAAAATTTCTTAGGGTCCACTGTAATGTTTATTTTCCATCTAACCTGTTAATAGGGTCACACTAACGTGGATGAAGGAAAAATACACATGTCAGCTTGATCTAAAACTTTTGTAGCCCCGATAAATTTTTAATGATAGTCGTTTAATTATTATTGTTTCTTATGGTCCGGTCCACCTGAGCTTTGGATCTGCCTCATTTTTGGGCTCATGCCCTAAAATTATTTGGCAAAATGGATGGACGGTGTGGATATAACACATTCATCACGAGTGGGGTCCAAAAAACTTTGACACTCGTGTGCTACACTTCACAATCTGAGTCCTACCTAATTCGCGCCCTTAGAAAATTGTACACGAGACATGTATTAACTTAAAATTTACCAATTAAATTATGGACTGTAATTGCTAACTCAAAATGCCAAAATCAAATTGTTTGAATAGTTTTAATTGTTAATTTTTGGACTCTTATTTTTTAAAATAGGGCCTTTTGGTTTTTTTTTCATGATTCACTATCCAATAAATGTCCACCAATTCACAAGTGGGATAATGCCAATAAATTGCATAAATTTGAGGCTGATTTGGGGCATGGATTGGTCCTCCAAGTCAGCCCCAAATTGGCAACGCGATCTACCTAAATTTAATTCCATTTTTTAAAAGAACTACTGGGAGAAATGATATCAAATTGTTGAGTATATAAATTAGATATTTAGAAAATTAAATACATGAATTTTGTAGTCAAATTCAGGTTATCTGGTTCATAAATTCATCAGACAGTCCGATACAACTTCTCACCAAAGAGTGGACCGTTACACCACCATAAACATGTTCCAATTTATAAATGAATGCATCTTTGGAATGCTTAGAATATTCCGGATTTAATCCATATTTTTTCATATTTTTTTGGCAAAAAAAGAAAAAATGCGCCGTTACGGGCCATTACGCCCTCATATCCGTATCAGTTTCGAAGGGCACCATTACGCCAACCGATACCGCTACGGGACACCTTGGGTACAAGTCGAAGACTCTGAAAGGACAAGGGGTAGGCCCAAAAGGATGTGGATGGAGGTCGAAAAGACTTGATGACCTATGGTCTAACTAAAGGTATGGCCCTTGATGGATTGGAATGGCAAAACAGGATTCATATAGCCGACCCCAAGTAATTAGGATAAGGCTTAGATGATGATGATGATGATGGACGGACACTGACTGTCTCATAACTCCATCCTTGGTCAATGAGTCCCCAAACCTCTAGCTTCTCATGAACCCCGTAGAAACATATCTCAAGGAGAACACAAATCTTAGATCTCACTACATCCACTCACCTACATGGACTTAAATTCTCCTAATTAATCCATCCAATAATGTGGCGACATGTGCAAACGGCCATGAAAGTGACGGAAGATGCCGACGAAGGTGGCATAAATAATCAGCACACGTATGTGATCCTCTGAGAGACTCAAGTAACAGAACAATGGCAACCCATAAGAATGTCGAATTCCGTAAATGATTCAGCAAGAACCGAGCAGTTGCCTTCAACAATCACTAAAATTTCATAAAAACTTAGTTTTGAAAAATAAAATTTTATAGATTCATTGATTTCCAAAGTCACACATTGCATATATGTACATATTTAGGCAAGGGGATAATCTCACAATCCTAAAAATCATAAACCAAGCTCTAATTTGAAATCTTGACCTATCTAACAACTAACAATTAAAGAAAGAAAAGGTGGATAAGGTTGGAAATTCATTCTTCATGTAGGACCAATAATGGTGACCCACAATAGAATGCACATCTTCAATAAACATGAGTCCATTGAGTATGTTGAAATCATAGGAAATTTGATATATGATGAATTGGATGTCGATGAAGACGAAGTGCTCAAAGATATTCCGATCCTAGATTATCCACAGTTAATAAATCAAAATATACATTTTATAATGAATCAACGATTAGATCAACCAACACTGTGACTATAACAAATGTAGACTAGAAAAACCAATCAACGGTCAGATTTTTGGAATCCGATAAGGAACAATCACAACCATAGTTAAGTTGGTCAAAACTTATTCGACGAAAACGAGATCATGCACTTCATGTTGTGAAAATGCCAAAAACCCAACAACTTAATTTAATATAACCAATTGAACGAGAAGGATTGCATCATTAGCTTTCTCCAATTTCAAAAAAGCCTACATTGATTCAAACTCGAAATTGAGTTTCTTCCAACCCGGGAAGCCTGATACAGGCATGATCAAGGGCTAAAAATACATTGTGCGTAGGACATAATTATGGATCCCATATGAAGATTGACTTTCAACTTCATCTACATTTTCTTTCCTTAAATATTAGTTGTCAGATAAATTACAATTTCAAATTAGAAATTTACTAGGATTTTTAAAATTAGAAATTATCTCCTCTCCAAACTGTATAAATAAATGTAATATAGAGGCTTTGCAAAACAATTAATTGATATTGAACTTTATTTTTCAACACTAAAGTTTTGTCATATTCTAGTGATTATTGAAGGAAATTACCCAATTTTCATTGAGTTGCTCACAGAATCCAACATTTTCACATATTGTCATTGATCCATTGCTCAAGTCTCACACAAGATCACACGTGTGTTGATTATTTGTACTACCGCTACACTTTCATGACCGTCTTCACATGTCAATACAATAACCCATTCGGACTTAATCACATTGGGGCTCGTTTGAGAGCTTGTAAATGGAGGTAATGGGAAATGGAATTAGAGGTGAATGAATTGGTAGTAAATCGCTTACACAATTGTGTTTGGCTAGGAGTAAATAAAATGCATTTAAATCCAAATATTCTGTTTGGATGGGAGTAAATGGGAGGAATTGGAATGCATTGGAATTTTTCAATATATTCATAGGAACATATGTTATATCCCAAATGGATCCTTACTCATGCCTCCGTGGTAAACTCACAAGAGTTTCAACACAAGGTCATGGGTTTGAGTACCCATTGTGGTGAAAAACCATTGTGGTGTGAGTGCGTAGGTTTGTATGGGTTGTGAGTGCGTGTTAAAAAAATTGTTATATCCCAAATTAGTATACATATGTGATATTTAGGAAATGATTGTAATATGCCCACTGAAATATATACTTTCACCAAAAATGAGGAAATTTCGAGCCTTGGGTGGGCCACAAACGTAAGGATCACAAACAAGCAACTTGCCAATGTTTTTTAACCATCCGTTTATATGGCCAACCTTTGGACGGTTTGGATCATTCTATTGGTTTGATTTTCGTGATGTAGCAGATAATTGGATTGTTTCAGAGTATCATTAGTGTGCCACATGTACGGCGGGCGTGTGCGTAGCGGCACGTTTGTTTACTCATGCACTCTCCAAGGGAGCTCAAAAAGGCATTTCACCCCATTTACTTCCAAATCCTCTCTTAGAGGGAGGATTTCATTTCAAGACCCATTTACTCCCATTTCATTTCATTTCCTTGAGTTTACTCTCATCGAAATACACCTCAAATGCCATTTACTCCCAATTTCCCCCCATTTACCACCATTTACACCCATCTAAATGGCCCCTTAAGAAATTCAGCAAAGTTGCCACCAAAAAAACTGTTGTCGTTATTGCTGTTATCATCTTAGCCTTATCCTAGCTATTTTGGGTCAGTTACCAAAAATTATAATCCCAAAAAAGAAGGCAACACAATTACTTCTTATTCATCTAGCAACTTCCTCTAGTATTCCTATGCAAAAAGATTCAATTTTACATAACCTTTCATATTATCAATAGGTCAATAATATCCTCCATATTTAAATATATCCCATGTTGTGATGAGATACTTTGAAGAGACAACTTGAATAGAATATTGCTAAAACCATATGAAATAACACACACGCGTGGACACACACGCGATGTTACCTTCTTCAATTGTTTCAACTCCAGGAAGAACTCTAGTGAGACTCGCTGCTTCCATCATCTCAGAAAAAGAAGCATACCATTTGACATTCTGCAAATTACAAGAGTTTATGCACTGAAATGATGTAGGAAAATAATATGCAAAAATGTACTTCTGAATACTTTGTAGTTGGTGAGTCAGGGAAAAACAAAGAATGGAATACTTTATTCATGGTTCTCGTGAAATACTTTACCTCATTTGGAGAGTGAATAGACTGATGATCATAATAAATTACCGTTTCCTTTGTTTGAGGGCAAGAAAAATAGTCACTGAATGGGAGATGCATTTAAGGTTTAGAGATTACCAAAAGAGGGCTGTCAGGGGATTGGGGTATGTATTTTGTTTTTTTTTTTTTTTTTGTTTCTTTTCTTTTTTTATGAATTATGCATTCTGATTTTTGAGTTTTGGCCAGATTATCTATCGTCATCTCTTGTCCTATCGATCTCATAGCTTCCTTTTTTCCCTTTTTCAGTAAAGCTCCACTCTGATCAAAGAAAAAAACTCCACCCCATCATTAATGGCATCGACATCACCATTCACACAAAAGCATGGCACCATGGACTCAGATTAATCCCAACATAATAAATTACAATAACGAAACATACGGGCCACAAATGGGCAACATAAACCAGGTGATGTAGCCATAATCATGCGCAGCAGTACGGGCCAAATTCTTCCACCCATTAACCACCTAGGAGGCTCTCACATGGCATCTCCTTCATAATGATTGAAATAGCTTATATTTTGGCATTGTTATTCTGGTTTCATAAAGCAGAAGCCACGGTTTGAGATCTACACTACCAGCCAATCTTTCTTTCTTTTTTAATTTGATATTGATCTATGGTTGCATTAGTTTTATATTTATATATATATGGGCCACACCATAGAAAACAATGCCTAGCCATTGATAAATAGAAAAATACAAGTGTAACCTATTTGATGAGTGGATTTGGATGATTTTTGCAATAGGTGATCCTTGTGATAAGGCCAAGCCACTGGATGGGTTGGATGTCGCATGAACTTAACATATTCGAAATTATCTGTTGGGTGGTCCAACTCATTGGACTTGAGGCCTTCTGATGAGGACATCCGAGCACCATACCATAGGAGGGCTAAAGCAATCTCCTTATAGCTAGACGACCATTACAAGGGGCTCACTTGGCCCAATTCACATTCCTAGACACGTTGAAGACCCCACGTGGATGTTCGTGCATCTTTGAAGACCCTACACTGGGAAGATGCACGTGGGCTATAGATAGGAGCTTGATGGACACATCGGACCGTTGGATCAAGTGGACACGATGATCGGACCTTGGATCATCAACATCAGACATCTTGATCGTGGACCCCATGGGCAACGAAATAGTTTAGATGTTTAGATTGTTTACATGCTTGTTATTTTTGTTATACCTTATATTTATGTTGAGATTAGGGAGTTAGGAACAACTTTTAATTTATTAAGCGTCTTTATGTTGAGAATCTTATCTGAGAGCGCCTTTTTGTAAAAGGTCTTTTCTAAGACTATACAAGAGAAAATGGGGCGTGTGGAGCCCTAATACCATTATTTTGGAAAAAAAAAAAAATAGTTGTGTTTTCTCTTCTTCATGTGGTTTGAAGAACACTTCATGTGATTTGGAGCTTGTATGTGGTGTGATTCCATTTCCCATTCAACGGAGGTGTGAGGCTTCCATATATCATCTTCTTTCTTTCTTCATTTCTATCCAAATGAGGTATTTTCCCAAAAACTCTATCTCTATTCTTACATTCCTATCTAAAACCATCTGATTCATCTTTTTCTTTAACTTTTCATTATCCAACTTCAACCCCAACCGAAATTAACCATTGAAGACCCCAAATCCCTAACTTCCCCTCATCCAAAACCTTAATTCCCCTCTACCAATACCTAAATCAATCAATCCCATTTAACCAATTCACCCAATTTATTTATAATTTCTTCTTTTCCCCAAATTCTAAAAAACCCTAATTCCCATTTCCCATGAACCCTAATTTTCCAAATTTCAGATTTTCCCCTAACTAACCATAATCATAAAACCTACAAATCTGTCCCTTGAGTGTAGAACGTGCCTACACTAAATTGGAAGTTATATCCTTCCATCAGGCATAGTTTTAATTGATTTATGTGATTTCTTAACACGCAGGCATGTCATTTAAGTTAAATCAAATTTTATTTCCGATTGTTTACTCTTAATTACTTGGTGGGTTAGCATCTTTTGTTAATTGAATTACTTTATGAACTCTTTCATAATCTCCACGTTGCATGTTAGCATTAAATCATGTCCTACACCACTTTCTCATATATATGTGTGTGTGTGTGTGTGTGTGTGTGTGTGTGTAGAGAGAGAGAGAGAGTCATGCTCACCTGTGCACCTATGCACACATGTCATGAGTCCAATCTGAATGGTCCCTGTGGTGTGGCACCCCTTGAAATCCCCAGGGCCCAAATTTCAACCTGATACAAAAACTTTGGTGGGCCATAGCAAAGAGAGGTAAATCAGAGGAAACTGTTTCCTTTAAACATGGCCCACCAAAGTTTTGAATCAGGGTCAAAGTTGGGCCTTGGGGGTTTCACAAGGTGTTGCATCACGTGGACCGTTCAGATTTTGAGCTCATATCACATGAGATGAGTTCTCAAAAAAGTTCCCATGAGTTCCCGTGAGAATACACACACACACACACACACACACACACACACACACATAGGCATACTCACCTACGCATGTGCGCACCTTTGCATACATGTCATGGGCCCAAAATCCAAACAGTCCATTTGATGTGGCAACCCATGAAACCCCCAATGACCAATTTTCACCTTGATCCAAAACTCTAATGGGCCATAGCAAAGAGAGATGCAAATCAAGGGAGGAAACTATTTTCTTTTGCCATGGCCCGTCCAAAGTTTTGGGTCAGGGTAAAAGGTGGGCCTTGGGGTGCTGCATCACGTGGACCGTTCAGATTTTGGGCTCACATCATGTGTGATGAGTTCTCAAAAAGTTCTCATGAGAACTGGCGCGAAACTGAGGCACATTCCGAAAGAAAACCTGCATTAGCAGGGCAATTTCATTTATGTTTAGGATGGCATTATCATCTGCGAGACTGCCAATTACCATTATTTCTTACGTGCCAGGGGTACAAGAGGACTTCATCCCATTAGGATGTTTATGTTACACATTCCGAAAGAAAACCTGCATTAGCAGGGCAATTTCATTTATGTTTGGGATGGCATTATCATCTGTGAGACTGCCAATTACCATTTTTTCTTATTTGTCAGGGTACAAGAGGACTTCATCGCATTAGGATGTTTATGTTTATCATTGTATGTTTCAATCTCGTAAATTTAGGTTAGCAAATAATAAGAGAGCAACCAGACAAGTAGGTAGAAGACTGAAATACAATATCCAGCCAATGTCTGAAATATGGAGTCACCTGAACTTCAAGCAGCAGACATTTGTTGATGAGAAGAAAAGCACCCGGGCCAATTCTGAAAGGCCAAATAACGATTATAAGAAAAGAAACCGATTATAAGAAAAGAAACCACGTACATAACAGTAAATCTAATGGTTTTCCAATCAAGCTTCTTAAAATAAAATTAACTGTAAAACAGCATACTAAAACTATTCCCATTTTCTCATTAAATTATGAGTAGGAAGAGGGAATAATCTCTGATAGAACTCAAAAGAAAAAACAAAACTTTACTGTGTAACTCATCTCACAGATGAATTTGAAGGAAAACAAATTTTCCTCCGGTATATAGTAATCAAAAGAAAAATGTAACAGAAACCAGTTTTTTCCCCTCATATCTCAAGGTTTGACACGCGTTGGTCGAACTCTAGATATTGAATTCTTCTATGGTGCCTATCATTCCACCCGCCAATCAAATGGAACGTTTTCATGATTTTCACATGGTCCAAAGCTAGATTCTGTGGACACTTCATCAGCAGTCAACACTATCATTCACAAACTTCCTCAAAAGATTAATGTTTTATACCTGTTTTCTTCTTTATTGATGTTTTCTATCTGTTGTAATAATTATTACGATGATGGTGATGATTAACCCCTTTTGACTACTTGCATATCTAAATTTAATTGATTATCTTAAGATGAAGAAAAGGTGATGAATCTGATGACCATTGTATGCCTCCCAATTAGTAAAGTTCTAATAATGGGTATATCAGACGCCATCCCATCACCCCTCATCCACTCTATACAACACAAGCTGAAACAAAGTTACAAGTCTACTCTTGAAAAGAAAATTGAGCCTACTAATTTTATTTATAAAACATAAAGGATATGAGATTTTTAATGACAAATTATTATTTTTTAATGACAACAGGGTATCCCCGCCCCTTTTGAATGCGAGACTATTCACTACGGATGCACGTAAGCACCCGTAAATAGGGGTGTACATGAACCGGGCTAGCCAGGTTAACTCGCTCAACTCGGCCCGAAAAAGCTCGACTTGGCCCGACCCGGAACTGAGTTCGGTCCGGGACGGGCCATTTTCTTTAGCCCGAAACTGAGTTCGGGCCAAGTTCGAACAGGTCCCAGTTTGGCCCGACCCAGCCTTTAGAGTGTGTGTGTGTGTGTGTGTGTGTGTGTATTTTAAAAAACCCTAAATCCCCATTCCCTATCCCCTGTTGAGAAATCGCCCGACCCCACCAAACCCTTTCCCCTGCTCCCTCTCCCTGCTTGACCCAGCAAACCTCTCTCTCTCTCTCTCTCTCTCTCTCTCTCTCTCTCTCTCTCTCTAATCTTTCAACACCCTTTTTAGGTCATTGCTGGGCTTCTACGAGAAACTCAAGAAAGAGAAGGGTGACGATTTTGGGTCGTGTTACGTCGCCGGCGTGCCAGGATCCTTCTATGGGAGGCTCTTTCCATACAGGAGTCTACACTTCGTGCATTCTTCATACTGTCTGCATTGGCTTTCTCGGGTCAGTTTCCTCTTCCATGGCTTTTGAATCGTATCGCATTTTCTGTTTTTTTTTTTTTTTTTTTTTTTTTTAAACTCTGGATGAGAGAGCTATTTGACACTCTGGCGGAGCGTGATGGTTGATGTATTGGCTTTCTCGGGTCAGTTTCCTCTTCCATGGCTTTTGAATCGAATTGCATTTTCTATTTTTTTTAACTCTGGATGAGAGAGCTATTTGATACTCCGGCGGAGCGTGATGGTTGATACACGGTAACTCTGGAATCTACAAGTGA
Source organism: Magnolia sinica (assembly GCF_029962835.1). Classification (NCBI taxonomy): domain Eukaryota; kingdom Viridiplantae; phylum Streptophyta; class Magnoliopsida; order Magnoliales; family Magnoliaceae; genus Magnolia; species Magnolia sinica. The sequence goes on from NC_080575.1 coordinate 89,176,131, forward strand.
CATGCTTTAACTCAAATTAAACCCCTCTCAAAGCTCACAGTCTATAGATGATTACCCAATATCGATTGGATGACTTAAACTATCATTAATGTACATCTGTTTGTTGAATTAGGATCTTTCGCTACTTTTCATCTCAACTGTTCATTACATGTCCCAACATTGCCCTATTAGAAATTTGGCCCCGTATAAATTTTGGTTTATGATCAATCGTAAATAAGTAGTTTAATTTGTGTTATTTGTTTGGTAATTATACAATTTTTCAATGTCATGTGTATCAACCATCACGCTCTGCCAGAGTTTCAAAGTTTCTCTGGTTTGGAAATGGAGGGATTTTCAGTTTTTTCATGTTCCAAACTACTTCGTTTTGCTGTAAGGTCCGAATCTGGCCCAAACTCGCCCAATTGCTGACCGGGCCGAGTTCGGGCTGGACATGTTAGCCCGGTGGCCGGGCCGGGCCGGGTTGAGCCCAATTCGACTCGGATCGACTCGTGTACACCCCTACCCATAAACCACGTGCATTAGGTAAGTGCACGGGAGGGGAATCGAAACCGCATCTATGGGGAACACACCCACGACACTAGCCGTTCGCCCAAACCCACGCTGGGTCAAAATTGTTAACAAAAAAATGGATCAGGACAACTGATTTTATATAAAAAAAAGTTGAACTTAATTCTTACCGATTATAATCACCAACAGCACACCTCCCTTCAATTGTTTTCAGGCCAACTGTAGACAGTTTCTTAAAACATAAGTTTACAAAATTTAAAAATGACACTAAACATATATAAGTAGAGATGATTAAATGGCAATTTTGGTCAAACAGAAATTCAGGTCTATAATAGGGTATAATGATGTAAACAATTAGGAAAAAAGCAGATATTAGTAAGAAAATTAAGTTAAAAGTCATATCACCCACCCACAATTAGTAGATATGGCCACACCCATCTAATCAAAATAGTTGATAGGCAAGTTGGGAGACACAGCATGATGATGGAAAATCTGTAGAAATAGATGGAGACAATTTGTATGTTGAAGAACAGGGATGGAAGGAGAAAAAGGATAGATGGTTTGGAATCATGCCTACCCATTGGTTGCATGGAGTGTCATCCGACGATATCATAAGTAAAGAGTAAACTGAAATTCCATTCATAATTTAATTATTCATAAAAGAGTCTTTACACACAAATATATACATTTCCCAAAGCTAAACCCAACTCTAATCCTGACCATCCACTAAGTCTAATCCTAACATATATGCTAATATAATTTAAAAACAATCCGAAATATCCCTAATCCCATCATAACCACACAGCCCTTCCATATATTGGCCATAACTCAATGAATCATGCCATAATAGCATGATGTTGGGCTGATTTGAGAGCCAGGTAAATGGTATTTCAGATAGGACCAATTGGATGTCATTCGGACATCTTTGGGCTCCCGAAAAATGGCCAAGAAAATAGTGATGAAAATACTTAAGCCCGAAGTGACTATATTGGGGGTATAAATTGAGCCTATTACTAATAAACAGCTAGGTAAGTTAAGAAAACCAAAATGTGTGAACCATACGGACCCATAAAATGGTTAGATTGTGAGCCACAAACAATTGTACAATGTAATCGAGCGAAACCCTACCCCCCCCCCCCCCAAAAAAAAAAAGCATGGCCTACCTTAATATTGTGTCTTGACTCCAGTGGAAGTTGATGATCTAAGCCCAGTCTTTGGATCAGCTTGATTGTCTTCAGACTTGACAACTTGGCACATTATCATTTTTTTCCCTCCTTGTATGGACCGGAGTCCTTGTCGTAACCTCGACTAATTCAATGAGCTTTCAACTGGGACCAATTATCATGTCATTCAAACATTGTTTGACAACCGATACATAACCTACAAAATCGATGAATTTTTTTAATTTTATTTTTTGAAAAGCAATCAGATTTCATTAGAAAAACACTAAGATAATGCCCAAACTACAACCCAAACCGGAACAACAAAAAACAAAACAAAAAACAAAACCAAAAAAAAAAAAAAGGAAGAAGAAGAAGAACTCCCTGAAAAGGCACAACACAATCTTAAGGATCATCCATACAGGACATTCAACAACAAATGAAAGACCCCTGCTAAGGATGGAGATAACTTAAGCTCCAAGTAACTCGATTGTGGTAGACTATGACTATCACTTACTAATTAAGCCCACTAACTAATAAGCTGCTAACAAAATTAAGAAACACAAAAGATCTAGACTAACTGGAACATAAAATGGTCAATCAGACTGCAGTCCACAAACGATCGAAAATATAAGTATGGGGGCTCCCATTGAATGGAAAGATTATTAACAAGCTGATCCGTTAAACAAATAGATGATGGAATGATGCATCAAGGCTACACATCACAAGTGTGGAGTTGAAACTAGATCCCACTTGGCATAGGCATTTATGGGAAATCTAGACTCCAGTCTAGTTGAGGCCCGCAAATCTAATAGAACGCCACTGTATGCCAACCTGTTGGACTGTAGGGCCCACAAGTCTAACTAGGAATTACTTTTGGCACTATATTCCAGTGTGACAAATATCGCCGAGATTTTGAAGATCCGGAGATATTTTCACAATAAAAATAAATTGCGCGATATTATTCCAAGATTTCCAAAATATCAGAAGTTTTGAATTTATCATAATTTTTTCGAGAAATTATCCAAGGTATTCAAAATTGGTTACATAACGGCCGTTACGTAACAGCAACAGTCATAACCATTACGTGTTATGGGGCTGAAACGGCTGTAATGGCCGTTACAGAAAAAACAACAACGGTCCGTAATGGCCTTGTAATAGTTTTTTCAAAAAATAAAAAAGGGCCATAATGGCCCGTATCATAACGGTAACGGTGGTGGCTGTTATGGCCACCATTACCGTTTTGGAACACCTTGAAATTATCCCAAAATAAATGTAAAAACAATTTAAAATTTTAATTAAATAATTATGTAATTATATATTTAAAAAATTACATTAATTTATCGATTTATAATAAATATTTTTCATTCTTAATTTTTTAGCAAGATTTTTTCCAATTATCCCAAGACAAACCTTGAAATTTTAAAATCCCAAGCCGAGAAATTCCCGAGAACAAGATTTGCCACAATGCTATTATATACTAAACCGGTTGGTGTCTTTTTTACTCTTCCACAGACCATATAATCATCTGACTGTTGGCATATAGAGTCTTTCAATAAGTTTGAAATCTATAGTTTGTTGCTTGTTTTAGATTCTCTCTCCCTTTTTATTCCAAGTAGAGATTCAGCTAAATTAAGAAAGCTATAATTGGACCAATAGGAAGCAAGTTCTAGAGTATTCTTTCTAGGAGATTCTTGATTGTACGGGAGTCAATAAAGGGTTCCAAAGCAACATGTTTAATGATCAGTTACAATATATAGTTACACGAGCGTGCGCACATACGCTGAGTGAGTATTCTTTCTAAAAGATTCTTGATTGTACAGGAGTCAATAATGAAGGGTACCAAGGCAACATGTTTAATGATCAGTTACAACATATAGATACACACGAACACATATATACCGAGTGAGTATTTGGATGTATCCCAACTCAAAATCGACTTAGTTATCTTCGCAGAATTGTCCATCAGCTATTCATTTGAGGTGTGAGAGAAAACATAAACTGCACCAAGAGGGATTTGGTTGGTCTTTCAACTTTATCCACCCTAAATCAATATGATTCGCACTCTACGTCCAAACAGGCCATAAGTTGTAAACATCAACTACAATTCAAAAGAAGATTGATCAACATAACATCTTGGCCTAAGGGGATGGTTTCAACAAAATGTCTAATTTTATATCAAGCACAAAGGAAATAAAAATGCCAATAGAGAAAAGGAAAGAACAACATCTAGATCTAAGTGATTATTGAGATATAGGCTTAGCTCGCTATGACAATGAGAAAATGAAAATACAATCCTGTTAAGATAGAGAATAGCATACAGAACAAACACATTACCTCTTAGCTGGGTAAAAAATGGTTCTTGGACATGAAGCTCAAAATCTACCACCTTCAACATCTAATAGATAACAGTATCATTCTAATTGTTTCCATCAAGCTAATCAAAGAGAGGGATGAAATAATGTCATGAACATTACTGTACCTTTACCAATTCTGTTCCCTCAGATGCAATCAGCTTACTCCACTCATTCTCTTTCTGCTTCAAGCATTCATCTTCCTGAATTGAGGTAATTGTGTTAGATGTTCTCCAAAAAGCTCCAGAAGTTATACATGAGTGCAAAGTTGATGCCAGATGCTTGTACAGAGGGTATAATGGGACTCCTCCAGAAGTCTGCAGAGCATCTGCAAATGACATAATTGAAGCACTCATAAATAGAAAGAACATGGAATGTTTAGATCAACCATGAGAATGGACATTTCCTTCTATGAAAACAGCTTTTGAAAGGTTTTTCCCCTCTTAGAAGGCTGCATTGAGACACGAGTTCGATCCCAACTTAGAGAAATAGAAATGCACTTATGTCTCCATCAAAATCAAGAGCTGAAAAGAAGCAATTATAGAAGGTAGGTACAGTCCTTCACAACTGTAGACACATAAATAAAAATAGGTGCCTGACTACAGTATTCCAAGGTCAAATCTTGCACCAATACCATTAATGTCAATGACACACTGATGCAAAATAGAAGTGGATCCCAGAAAAGCTCAGGAGTGGATCCTATGATATCTAGTTGGAGATTTGGGCCCACAATCTAAACAGATGTTTCTGTTGGCTCCTGATAGTTTGATCAAGTGATGCGCCCACATGAGTGGCCGATCAGTAAAGTGGACCCACGCCTGATGCAATACTGCCGTATCGTGTTCACTCCAATATGCAATAAGGGGGTCAGATACGGGCTGACATGCGGATTTATCAGTCTTTGCCAGTTCTAATACCTCGAACCTATCTGTCTTTGCTGTTTAATACAGACCATTGCAGACTTTTGGTTGTTTATTTCGATTTGATGTATACAAATTAATTGGTGGCATAAATTCCTACATAAATTTTAAATTTTTAATTGATCTGATATTTAAAATCTTAGAATAATTAATTTAATAATTCTAAGCATATATTGAATATAAATCCAAACTTTAAGATTATATGATTTGTTAACATAAATTAGATTTATTTTAAGATGCTTTGCTTAAATTTTAGTTTATATTGTAATTTAATTATGAGGTTAGTATTTATAAGATTAATAGTAATTATGCCAAGTTGAAATTCAAATTTAATTCAAACATCTTAAGAATTAAATCTAGTTAAAATTAGTTAAATCAAAACTGAGAAGAATTTTGAATTACTTAGAAATTAAGGATTTTAGTGTTTGGCAATTAATCTAAATTTTAGTATATGTGGTTAATTAAATTATTAAAGTTAAAATTTTGATATGATTAATTTTTGTATTCAAAACTATGGGTTAGATTATAATTTAAATTTTTAACATAATTTAATGATCAAGTCAGTTAAGCACTCTTTAAGGATTAAAAAAGGGGAATTGAAATTTATTATAAAATAATTAGTTCTATCAATATATAATAAAAAATATATATATAAATTTCATGACTTGGATAAAATTTCCCGTAAAATTTGGCAGTCTTGGCATAAATTTTTAGACTATTATAGAATACAGCTCGAACCTCTAGAAATTCTAAAATTTTCAGGTTGTTGAAAGCCAATTGAACTTACAAGAATTTTAAGGATTGAAATTTAATAGCATCAAGTTTTTGCTTCTATGTATACAATCTGCATTTTAGTATGGAAATATGATTTATTAAACTGTTTCGTTGTTGATTTTGAATTGTTCATGACACTCATCCATCTCTATTCATTATGGAATTGTGGGGGGAAAAAAATGGTAAAAGCAAATAAGGTAATTGTGTCTCTTGGATGAAAGATCCTAAAGCCAGCAAGTATGGTAATCGTGTCTCTTGGGTGAAAGACCCTAGAACCCATTGGATCCTTTAGAGTATCCTTTGTGTACGATGTACGAGTACAATCGTGTGCGCGGACATACGTTAGAAGTACAACTGGAACAGTAGTCTGATCAGCTAACATATAAATGGGTCCCTCACCACGAGACACCAGTGCGTGGGAGTTAATACAACGTGACCATATACTGAGTACAGTGTTGTAATTAACGATGGATGTTTATTTGATTATTTATGTGGATTCATGGATTGTATCGCATGAATATCATCTTTATATTCCATACATTAGATTTCATCATAAACCATGGTGTTTGCTTTTGTTACAAATTTATCAATTTACTTAATGACATATGTGAAATCTAAAAACTTCATATTTGTGTATGAGACGATCCTATTGAGTTGTTATACTCACGTTAATTTAAACCGTACATGTGCCGAGTTGGATTATTTCAAGTAGGCGGGCCTTTATTATTAGTTTACATTGTTATTAAGTTTAGTTTGAAATTTCAAATGTTAATATAATAAGTTAAGTGATTTAGTTTAAATAGCTGCTTAAGTTGTAGATGGTATGGTACAATGTTCTTTAATTAACTTTGAAATTAGTAGTTATCCTCCTTAATTTGAATGTACATATCATTGTGAAATTGAATATCTACTTGTGCATTAATGACAATATATTAATTTGAGCTCACGTACTTGGAATTCGGGTATTGAGTAGCTCTACTCGGGTATCCGGATTCCAGGGTGTGACAGATGGGACAAGCTACCCTGACCAACCAAACCTAACCCGACCCGAGTTGCATTACGGTTGAGTGTTTGATGCCACGGGTAGTCAAGTTAGGTTGGGACTCTGACTGGCTCATCTCCTCTTAATATAGGTCGATTCAGAATTGAGCATATGGAAAAGATATGGTTAGCTATCCATCCATTAAAATGAAGACAAAAAATAGAAGACGGATACATTCGGGTATTATACTATTTTACTTGAAATTTAAGGATCAAAAGTTCAGCTAACAGCGCAAATTTTAGGAATTTTGTAGTGGCAAGGGGTTTTATATGTAAATTGAAGAGGCGAAGCTTTAAAATAGAGGGCCTACTTGCTGGCTACTCTTTGGGCAATCTGGGAAGAAAGGAACAAAGATGCTTCCATACTTCTAGACACAATGCCGACTGGACTGCTGCAAAAGTTTGGAACTAATCTAAGGATTGGGGTTGATGCTTCCTCAGCTACATGGGGTCGTTTTGAGATTGTTGTTCCTTTGGGGCTTGGGTTTGCTGGGGTTCTTTTGTTGGGGACTGTTTCTTTTGCTTGGTAGTTTGATCATGGATCTTCATGCTTAGGTATTACTATGTGTATATATATATATATATATATATATATATATATATATATATATATATATATATATATATATATATATATTGTCAGGTTTCAAAAAAAAAAAAAAGCTTTAAAATGGAGGGTTTATAAAAGTTTAATACGGAAGTTTAAACGCGTTTAAAAATGGAAAAAAAATAAATTTTGCATCATAACTATGCATATTATACTCAAATCAGCATAAAATGCATATCATACGTGTTTTATACATATGGCATCAAACATGCACAAATTAAACCCAATCTTTTGAATGACATTCTGTAACAGTGAATACATGTATCATACATGATTTTCCTAAGTCAGCTCGTTGGGCTTGGGTTAACCACCAATCTGAACCAACACACCTGAGTGCACCACTACCCAGGAGTGTCGATTTGCTGCCATCATGTCAATGGACCCTATCCCAAAAATCATGGTAAGTGGACAATGATATTCATCTGGTCAATGGCTGCAAATGGACGGTTACCTCAAAAGTGAACAGGAAATGAGTAATAGTCCATACTCAACAACCAATAATAATAATAATTGGATGGTTGGGATTGTCGGTCACTACGATTCTAACCACGGCCCCTCCATGGGTAGGGCACACCAGATCAAGGTCCTGATCACCATACACATTTGCCATGGGAATAGTGAATACCACAATGCGCTTCATAATAGTATATTCTGATTCATCTGAATCCAATTGAAATCTATGTATAATAGCGCAAAAGACAGTCATCTCTCCAAGTGAACTAAAAACATTTCAACCCCAAAAAAATTGATGCTTCCACCCTATAATGGTAATTTAGTCACTTTACATAATACCACTATGTGGGCTGACATATCAATTTTACGGGGTGGAAATGTCACTTCCCCGAGTAAGTAACCGATATCGGATTTTCTGCTGAAACAAACACTACAGCCATTGCAATAAGAAGAAAAAATACTTGAATTTTCGCAATCAAAGCCGAATGCAGAACAGATCTTGCAAAGAGAAAGCGGAGAAAAAGGAACGGAGAATGAAGAATTGGGAGATTGAAATTGGATGGATTTACCAACTGCATCGTGATAACTGCCGTGGTCTGGTTCTGGTGTGAGGAGATAAGAGCAGTAGGCATTGGAAAGCCCAAGATCTATTTCTAGGGTTTCGTTGGCGGAAGCTGAGAGGAGGAATTTCAAGAGCTCTTCTATGGAATCTGAGATTGAGACTGGAGAGATTCCTGGCGAAGAAGGCTGACGCGATTTCTCCATCGCCCCCCTCTCACTCCCATCTTTCTGTCTCCCGGGAAATAACTTACGAGAAAGTCTCCAGTGCAACTAGTTGGACCATAACTTACCGTCTACAGAGCTGATAACTTCCAAAATTTCAAGTTCTTGAAAAATCCAATCCGTCCAATAGATTTAATGTATCATTTAAATTATATTTTACAAAAAATTAGTCACATCCACTAATGGATTCGCCCACACTATATTTTGTTGTTTTTGAGTGACTAGAAATCCTTTTTTTAATGTGAGAACCTTTAACGGTATAACTGATTTATAGGAAAATGTGAGGGGGCACCTTATCTAGGTAGACCGTAAATTATAGTCCACCGGTTGGACGTGAGTCCGTCTGGCATTCGACGATGAGGAGTGGAATTTTAGATGTTTGGTCGAGTATGGTATTGTATAATCATGCCATGGATAATTTATACACGTGGCATAAATAGAAGAACTAACATAATTATCCTGCATGATATTTTGTTTAAATTGAATATTCAATTGGTTACGTTTTTTTTTTTGTTTCTAACAAGAATATTGTTCTTAGTGATAATATATTTTTTTATATTCAAAAGTTAATTTAAACCCAATTTTATTAAGAGTAGATTAGAGATAATATTCAGCAGAGGGTCTGGTATACACAACCCATCAATAAGGAATAACACTTTTTTTAAAAGAAAGCCTCGGACTCACTTTTTTTCCTTGCCAACTATATTTACCTTAAATGAAATTTTTATAAAAATATCCCTCTCATTTTCTACATTTTAGTAACAGAAATATGTACAATAATTATAATAAAGGTATTTGGTGGCCTCTGAATTAATTTACCACTCATTCGAATTATAAGCAAACTACTGCTTTAATGATAACTCAGTGTATGGGTCTTTTCTTTTTTATCACCTTCGTTGATAAAACATTCATGTTTTCAACATATATAGTATCTTTATTTCTTTTTAATGTTATTGTCTACACACACACACACCACATAGATGCTTTTTCTTTTATGGTTCAAACCTTTAATTTGTTTATTAAATTGGCCACTCCTAACAAGATAGTTATTGGTTGCAGATTCTAAGATTATAGATTGTTTGTCACAGTTCCTTGCTTTCGTTTATATAAGTATGTGAAAAATAATGTCAATTATATTTTTTTCTCTTATATTTCATATAAATTTTTTTCTTTCCAATATGATTAGAGTTTCTCAATTATAACTATAGCAATGAAAAGCTTGACCAATCATTATACATTTATATGAATTTTTATGAGGAATCTTCTATAAATCATGCTTATGATCTATTGAAGACCTATCACCAAACATATAAATGCAAAAGACTAATTATTTTTTTATTCAAATATCATACAAAATTCTCAAAATGATTTCATAGTTATTTGACAATGGAGAAATGATGATTTATATCATATTTTTCTTTAGCCATTGCATTTAGGATATGATTATGGCACATATTATTATTATTTTATAGTTCAACAGATACCACTAGTTCATTCACCCCAAATGATAGGACAGTGTATTTAATAACATAAATAAGCTGGAGTGCAGTCAAATAAAACTTCAAATTATTATCCCATTTCTTAAAGTTCTTCTGATAAAAAATTTCAATTTTATAAGACTTAAAAGACAGTAGCCATGGTGCCAAAATTTGTTAAAACCTATCTTTTTATTATTAACTATAAAATAGAAGATATAATACAAAATTCAAATTGATGAATGAGAAAAAAAATAAAAAGAATTTAGAGAGCTACGTTTTCTTCTAAAAATTGATACTAATCATTCCTTTAAGCACGGCCCATCTAGGGATTGGATTTCACTTAAATTTATCACATGCCATGAAAAGATGTCGTTAAAGTTGATGGATGGTGTGGATTTGAGAATGTGTTTTCTACGTTGCGATGGATTTGGCCTGTTTGTTTTCCTATTTACCATTGCAAATGGAGTAAAAGTTTTAAATCTCACCGTGATGTATTTGCCATCCATTTATTTTATCAAACCATTTTAATGCTTGAGTGGAGGTACCTCGTTTCAACACTTGAGGTCTTGGTATGGATCCCTAGCAGGGGTGGTTAACATGGAGTGTGTACTGACATTAGTGTGTGCTAACAAGCTAACCCAAAAGAAAAAAAAACATTTTAATGCTTGTGCCAAAAAAATGGTGGATTATAAGTTCAGTTGGTCAGCATAGCAGCAAGCAAGGGGATACGGACATCCATCGTTTAAATGTGAAGTCCTGCATGGGTCCAACACTGATTTGTATCTATGATCCAACCTGTTCATACGATCACACAGACACGGATGAAGGAAAAACACAAATGTCAACCAGGTACAAGACTCCGATGGCCCACAAGAAGTTTTCAATTGTATGTGTTTAATCCCTGTGTTTCTCGTGTTGTGGTACACTTGCACTTTGGATTTACCTCGATTTTAAGTTTATATCTTAAAACGAGCTGTTACAATGAATGTGCGGCTTGGATCAGACACATATATCATAGGGGCCCTTTTCTTGGTATTAGTGTCAAGTCAAGTCAAAACTTACCGTGCATAGGCGGCTATAGGGTATTTCTCATGGAAAATAATAATTATTTATCTACTTTTATTTCCAGCCGTAAATAAGAAAACAAACACCCCCTTACGCGAGTCATGGCAGAAAGTCCGCCAAAAAGACGAAAATACCCTTCCATCTCATGACCCTATATTAAGCTGCCATCCGTTCGGGTCATTGCCTGTGAATGAAAGAAAAAAACTGGAAAAGAGGACAAAATGCTGAGAACGCGGTTGCTATGGTTCGCTGTCGGATTCTCAGTAGCGGGAGCTGCGATTTCTCATGTCGTCTGGAAAGATCTCCTCAACGAACGATCTTCCATTTCTTCCCAAGTAAATACCCGTCTCTTCTTCCTAATTCTCCCTTCTGCCCTTTCCAGTCTTCTCGTCGTTTCTGTAAAAGGCCTACTCGCGGGGCCCACCCACCCAATGGGCAGATATTTGAACCAGTGGAATAGAGGATACGATACCTTCCGTTGATCTGCTGTGTCCCCCAACGTGGATGGACTATTCGTGGAAGAGCTCCTTGATAGGATGATCGTAAGCTTCTGATTGCTGGCCTACAAACGGACGGTCTGGAAGAGAAAAATACAGTAACAGTCCTCATTGTCCAAAGATTGGTGGCTGAGATCTTCCAATCCATGAGATGTTTGGGGATGGGTCCATCCACATTGGGACATTACATGATAACGGTCTGGATTTCCCGATTATCGAAGAATGGCCCCATTTGTCAGACTGAAAACCTGTTTATGCCATGTGAAGCGTTGGCTCATGTATCCTACAATGCCTCGTTGATCGATGGTAGATACATGACTGGACCTACCTGATCAACGGCACGGATCACAAATTCATGCGCCATGGTGGCACATCCAGTCACAAGTAGGATTGTACTTGTGCAAGTAATATTAGCAGCTTTTCTTTGATTTTACTTAATTAGAACTTTTTTCATATTTGGGTAGATGATGCATCAATTCGATGCCCTAGAAGCGCGAATCTCGAAGTTGGAATCACTCAATTACCATAATGTGGAAGCAGTTAAGGTAGATTTCTTTGAATTCTTGGTGGGAATTTTAGTGTTTTGGTTACAGACATGGAGTGCTGAGTGACGTTAGTGTACATTGTCTTCTAAAAATGGAATTTTCGTTAATTGTAATTATGTATTAGAGATTATATAAATTGTTGGTTACAAGGATTATTTTTAAATTCCTACTAGAAAAGCTGATCTCTGATACACAATTATGATTAACTAAAATGAGATGAGGTCATTTTTAAGTGGTTTCCAAACATGGGCTAAATGGAGCCATGGATTCTTAGTTAGTGATGTAATGTATGGTGATGCATTTACTTCATTGTATATTTTACTAACATGGTATGATGATTTTTATGTGTTTAGACAACTCTCTTTCCATTTTGGGATCATTATTTACATGTGGACAACTGTTTCTTTATTGTCATTGACTCTGAGGGCAATTGTTTCATAATTTCTTTTTAGGAAAGCAAGGATACCAATCATATGGGGAACTTTGGATGTTGTGAAATTTGTAGCTTGCAACAATTTGATAGGATCTTAGGAACTAGTCCTTCATAGGAAGGACAAGTAGATGGGATTTGCTTTTGGATTTGAATTTTAAATTTTGATTGGGAGGGGATTACTTTTGAATTTGAATCTTTCATTTAGATTGGGATGGGCTTTCTTACTTTTTTTGGCGAGTAGATAAGATCATAAGAGTGCATTGACATACTTGGTTATTTAGAAGGAACATTATATGTATAAATTGAAGAAAGGTAATAAAGGGTGGGCATTTGAATTTTGCGAAAATCAGTTCTTCATTCCACTATGAGGAAGATCCCATTCAAAGTAGATCAAACCTTCGCAACTTTTGTTCTTGCTGCGAGATTCAATCTTGCCTAGCAAAACCTGATCACAATGATGGGGGAACTTTGCATGTTGTGAAATTGGCAGCATGCACTGACATACGCATTGTTGCGAAGTGTTTGATAGGGATGTGTCTATTGTTACTAGAATAAACACGAAACTCACAAACAAATAAAAGGAAAGATAAAATCCATTTTGTTCACCAAGTTTATTTAATCAAAGCATTGGATGAGAGATTGGTGGAGGTAGGATATGAACAAAGGTCTTGCACCCCGGTTGTCTTGATAGAGCTTGAAATGAGGCTTGGAAGATGTCCATCCAACTCTAGGGCGTTGAAGGAAGACAATGGATTAATGCATTTGAAATGGCCGAGTCCAGGATACATGGGGTACGAGGCTACATATGGTTATATTGGGAGGAGAAGTGATGCCACCTTACTGTGGCAACAATCAAGATATCCAATCAGTGGGTCCCTTGATTTGGTCCTTGAAATTGTCTGATTAGCAAGTGCACGTGATGGGCATATTGATATGTGGGCCCATGTGGTCCATATTATTGAACTATATCATATTTTTGCAGTTTTGCACACAAAAACTAGAATATTTAGCAATGATCTATAGGTAACCTTATCTTCATCTTGAGAGAGTGCCATGCAGTGGAGTCTAATAATGACGAGGTCACTCCAACATGTGGGCCTACATCTTTAGTTGCTACCAAAGATGACGGTGGTATGACATAAAGGCGGGCCAAGCTGATGGAAATGGCTGATGGTTCTAAGTCAAGGATGCATTTCTTCCTAGCCAGGAGGGAATGATGCAGACCAAGAGTGACAATGATAAAGATATCCAATAAGTGGATTGGGTGCATAAAACTTCTAATCAATTGGTGCCCCCTACGTGATGATATGATTGATCTGCATGGTCTGATAGATCCGTGGGTTCATATGGTCCATACTATTGGACAATTGCATATATTCATTATTTTTGGAAAGGCAAAATAGATTATTTAACAACAATCAATAAGTCTCTTTATTTTATCACATTTTGACCCACTTTTCTGGTACTAAACGACTCCGAGTGACACGAATTGGTCCATCTGAAAGTCTATTGAGTTATCTTTCAAACAAGCTCAAGACCATGCAATTTTGACATGGATTATTACGATAGGTTTTATGGAAGGGATGTATCATGTATGTTTATGATAGGACTTTGATGTAGGGAAATGTTGTAAGATGAATAGAGGAAGAACACCGCCTCCTCTACATGATATGAACCTTGAATCCACAAGGTGTAATGACTCTTGAATTCGCAAGAAATAAAGGAAAATTCAAAATGTTTTATTGATATGTATCTTTAAAACGAAATTACAATGCTTTAAATAATAAAACAAAAATCCTAATTAAGAATCCTGATGCGACTAAACTAAAACTTACTCGAAATAGTAAAATTGATTAAAAATAAAAAGCGCTAATTTAATTGTGCCAGATGATTCCTGGCATGATAAGAAGCAAATCCTAAGAAGACTCCGTATACTAAAACTCTAAGACAAAAGAAATAGGTCCAACCTAAAACTTATTAAAAATAATAAGTTTTTCCTAAAACCGTGATTTTGAATTGGAATGAGTCGTTTTCTCACAAAACAGAGCGCCACAACCTTCTTACGTGGGTCAATTGGCCCCAGATGGCTTGTTCCAGTCAAAATTCATAGGTCGTGTCTTGCAACGATATCCGAATCAAAATTATGGTTGATTTACGGTTCACACTAAGAATGTCAATTTCTCCGTATCCGGAATGAATCTCTTCAATCCGGACATGCTTGAGGCCCAGTTGCGTTGTGCCCCATGCAGGAATGGGCTAGGATCTAACAGACTACATTCGCTTTCGTTCAGGCTTCTTTCGGTCCACTGTGCCAAGAATAGGTCCGTGGCCCGCTCTACATCAGACTCTGGATATTTTAGTCAACATTGTCATTTTATTAAAATAGATGGTTAGGATTTGATTAGGGTTTCTTTGCTTTTTGGAAAAGCATATGTACATGTAAAGTCTTTTATCAATGAAATTGGGCAATGAGTCAACGACCTGCTAAAGCCCAAAGCCCAAAGCTGAGTTTATTGGGGCATCCCATTTTCATGCAACTCCCAACCATACCCTGAGGTTACTTTTCATGATTGTTTAGTGATTTGGTCCAAGATGGGCCCCAACTACTTGTGTGAGAAAGCCCAATCAATTAGTTCCTTTATTATAGTGGTACCCTATTTTCGTCATCTACAAGTATTACTCTCATTCAATTTCAAACCATGTCAGAATGACATGAATATTCTCCCGTTTGAAAGCTTTCTAGGTTATATAGGGAGTCCAAACTATGTGATTCCACCACCAATTTTAAGATACATGACCAAGATTCTGTTGAGTCATTGGCTTTAGTGAGCTTGCAAGTGTGGTGAGTCAATTGAGAGCCAAAATTTGGCCAGTCAAAAGATTTCATAATGGGTTTTGGTTTGGAGTTATAGAAGTTTCTGAGTTGGTTTGGTTAGGGTCTTCCAATTAGTAGTTTTCAAAGTTCAGTTTAAGAGGATTTGGTTATGTTATGGAAGATTTAGAACATCTTTAGTTTTTAGGAAGTTTTAAGAAATTTTTACTCTAACACTAGGGAGGAAAGCTTTGTTGCAGCAGCTGGGGATAAGAGTTGGATCTGAGAGGCTTGGATGTGCATGATGGGTAAGATGATCGTCGTCACCTTCGCTGATCGATAAGAGGACTACTACGAATTATTTAAATTCGTTGCTCGACAAATAGTTGCAGGGATTGGGCGATGACTCTTGTTAGAAATCAGAAGGTGAGCAGTGGTTAGCGCAAACTGGTAAGATTGTTTTCTTCTATTAACTATGATGTCGGTAGGGGATTGTGGAGCTCGTTTGGGGAGAAAGGCAAGATCATTGTCCGGATGACGATGTTATCAAGGAATGTTAGAGGGC
The DNA here is from genome assembly GCF_029962835.1 of Magnolia sinica. Lineage (NCBI taxonomy): Eukaryota > Viridiplantae > Streptophyta > Magnoliopsida > Magnoliales > Magnoliaceae > Magnolia > Magnolia sinica. Next base: position 89,192,125 of record NC_080575.1, read on the forward strand.
TGGGCGACCGACATAAAAGAGGGAAAGTGAATGAGACTTGTAGAAGATTGAAGGCGCAAATAATTTCTTTGCAAGAATCCAAGTTGGCTGTTTGCGATAGGCATATTGTGGATTCGGTGTGGGGTTGTCGTAACCAGGACCAGGTTGTTAACATGGATGGTACTTTTGGGGGCATCATTGTGTTGTGGAATTCATTAACCTGGGTTAAGGAAGATTGGTGGGGAGGTAACTTTTCGTTATCTGTCAGATTTAAGGATGCTACGTCTGGCTCTCGCTATCTCATCACGTTTATATAGTGTTTGAAGTATTGATATTGCTATAAGTTTCACTGGTTGCGGATACAAAAACCATATCGATATCGCTGATAACTAGAAATGTAAGGAAACATGGGGAAAACAACGGACTTTTTTAGTGAAACTTCGGGAGATGCTAAAATATACATACTTGCATTTTTTTAAAGATAACACATATTTGCATATCTAGGAATACAAAATTGCAAAAAGAATGCATATATAATAAGTTTCCATTTAATGCGGGCCTAAAAGCATATGTTGTCATAAGAAACTAGTCCAACCATCCCATCTATCTAGCCAAGCATCCATCCAACCATCCAACCATCCAACATTCCATCCAAATATCTTTGAATATTTCAAAATATTGACAACACACAATATTTCATCGAGAAATCATTGACAACTGGAAATGAAACGAAAGAATGTGGTCTCGATATCACTCATGTTGCGATAACAATAATATCGTGATATGATCAATATTATTGTCAACAATTCGAACACTGCGTATAACCATGTGACCATTTTTTTTTTTTTAATAAACAAATTTTTGGTGATATTGATACATTGGCTATATTATCGAAATATCACCGATACAAGCCACACCTGGAATTTGCATAATTAAAAAGATTGGCGATACGAGCGACACTTGGAATTTATATAGTCGAAAATATTGGCGATACTTAGCGATATCGCTGATACTTGGACTTTTTGAGACTACTAGTGTTAGCGATATTTTCAAGATAATACGTCTATATAAGGGCCTAATGAGGCTAGCCGAAGGCTTAGTTTTGGGCGGAGCTCTATGATGCTAGGAGTCGATGTGTGGAGCCATGGGTTGTGGGCGGTGACTTAATGTCACATTTTCGTTGGAGAAGTTTAATGGGGGCAAGTTAACTCAGAGGATGATCGATTGATTTTTCCAATTGGGCGAATTCCGAAAAGTTGATTAATCTTCCAAAGGGGGCGGTTAACTTTGCTTGGTTGAATGGCCGGGAAACGCTTATAATGATTAAGATTGACAAATTTTTGGTTTATATGGGAGGGTGGACAAGTTTCCTTTGGTGACTCAGCGTGGTTTGCCTCTAACCATTGTCCTATTCTCTTAGAAGTGGACTCGAAGAATTGGGGCCCTCTACCCTTTAGGTTTGAGCTGGCCTGGCTAGAAGTGGAAGGATTCTTGAACTTAGTGATGCTTTGGTGGGAGGTGCTTGTGGTAGAGGGATATGCTAGGTTTAAGTTACGTTGAAAACTTCGTATGCTCAAAAATAAAATCAGCAGTTAGAAAAAATAGGTTTTGGGGAATATGGAAGCGGAGCTGGGTTGCGTTCTTTAGAGAATAATGATTGTCTGTAAGTATGGATGTGAGGAAGAGGGATGGTGGACAAGCGATGCTTCTTTGTACAAAGTGTCGGGGTTGTGGAAGGGCATTGCTTGTATAAAAGCAAAATTTGAGGGGATATAGGTCTTGATTAGAAACAGTGAGAGGATTAAATTTTGGAAGGACTAACATTAGAGTGTTGGAAGCTATGAATATTGCACTCTTAGGGAAGTGGTGGAGGTTTGGGACAGGAAAATTCTCTTTGGAGAAGAATGGTCATAATAAACTCTAATTTAGGTTTAATTAAGAGATTATGGTTTCCTCACACCCCTCTCTCTAATTTATAATAATAAACTAATAGGAGGAAATATATGGTAATCCGTAGGACCACCCAAAGCATGAAGGGCCCCAGTTCAACAATCTCTAAGTATGGATATGAAGAAGGGGGATGGTGGACAAGGGATGCTTCTTTGTACAAAGCGTTAGGGTTGCAGAAGGGTATTGCTGGTGTAAAAGAAAATTTTACGAAGGGTATAAGGCTCTTGATCAGAAACGATGAGAGGATTAAATTTTGGAAGGATGTTTGGGTGATGGATTCCTCCTTTATGGTCGAGTTCCCCAACTTGGCAAGTCTTGCGACAGATGAAGACATATTGGTGGCAGATTGTTGGTTAGGCAATGGCTCCTTAGGGTTGTGGGCTCTTTATCGTCGGAACCTCTCAAATGAAGAATTTGATGACCCTGTGCTTCGCCTTTAGCATATCCATACGATTTGTCCAAATCCCGGGGAGCAAGGTGGGATGGTGTGGCAAGTTGAAAGCTCGGGTCAATTTATGGTTTCTAAAGCTCGGGTCAATTTATGGTTTCTTCTTCCTATTCTTTGTTGCATCCTCTCCCGGGTGAGGGCCGCGCTCCCACAATTATGCTATGGTGGTATGGGGCTCCTCCAAAAGTGACGGCCTTTGGTTGGCTTGTTGGTAGAAAGAGGGTGTTGACCATTGATAATCAAGGAAGAGAGGAATGGTGATCCTGAACATGTTCACTTTATGTAAAATAGTGAGGATTCAGTGGATCACCTATTCATCTATGGTCCTTTAACTTGGAAGATTTGGGATTCTATTCTCTCTTTGTTCAAGATTCGGTGGTGCAAGCCCACTTTGGTTGACAACCTTTTGAAGGTGGGACATGGGGGTTGGTATCTTGAAGCAAGCTCAGGTGGAGTGGTAGTTAGCTATTTTAGTGGCATTTTGGGCTATTTAGGGGGGACAGGAATCGGCAATGTTTCAATGATTCTATAAAGGAAGTTTTTGTGATTAGGAGGGTAAAATCTTTGTTGCCGATTGGGCATAGGGTTGTAAGCTTTGTGGCGCCATCTCGACCACTTCTTAATAAAACCCCCTCTATCTTTCAAAGAAGAAGAAGAAGAAGAAAGTTTTACTCTCATATAAAGTCTGTTTTCAGTTGTAAACTTATTTAATAAGCTTAGTTAGGAGAGCTTTGGAACTAGTAAGTAGTATTTAAAGGTGTTGAAGTGGTTATAAATATGGGTCCAAAAAGAAACCTTCCAAAAAAAAATCCCAAAAAAGGGGTTCTATGAACAGTTGTGAATGAATTTGAGATGCATTTTTTTTTGTAATTACTGAAGCTTTTACTCCTAGTGAAAAGCATGTTGGTTTGTGGCACATGTGGAGTGCTCTTCACTTTTCTCCTCTCCCTTGCTATTTTTCTATTGCTTTAGCTAGAGTCTCTGAACGTTGCCAATAAACCAGTTTTAACTTTTAGTGTAAGATGCTGATTCCATGTTATTTTGTGAATAATAGATTAAGATGGTTTCATTTGTGTGTGTGGGGGGGGGGGGGGGTTGCTCCCATTCTTTTACTAAACTCTTCCTATCAATAAAAGAAAAGAATCACATGATCAGGTCCCGTATAACTTGTATGTATTAGCAAAGGTAATCCTAAGCAATGAAGCCTCCACTACATAGCATGGCCATGGGAGAGATCTTAACAACTTCCAAATTTGAAAAAGGCCATGACTTTGCCTCTTACTATTTTACAACTTTTGAGTCAACAAATCACTATTCGAATGCATTGCCTTTCTTTGTTAGACAAGCTAAGCTCTGCTAGGGATTGCCCTGAGAATATGTTCACTTATTGATTAGGGTGGTTTAGGACTGCACACTTTCCTAAGCCTATCAGGAGTTAATCTGGATCTCTGATGAGGGGAGGCCATGCTTAATGTGGTTTACGGCCCTTGTCATTTCACCCATGTTAAGGAAGATAGGGACCCCCTCATATGAATAACATGTATCTGATCTGGGAGTTTCCATCGACAGCTTACTCCTGACAGAATCATGCTATAAAGTTCAACAGTTAACACTTAACACCTTAGTGCATGCATACTTTGAAGGTGAATTATCCTCAATCAATACTCTCATTTTGTACCTTTTCTGTAAGTCATTGTGAATGCCTTCTAGTGAATAATTTCAGCCTTTAAATAAATAAAGTACAGCATATGCAATGGCCATGCTCATAGTTTAGTAGATGAGAAATGGAGGTGATGAGGCGACCAATAACTTCAGGCGAACAAACACTTCTGCAACTTTAGTGATGTGAGCCATCAAAATAACCATCTGGCACGAACTAGTCTAGATTAACTATCTAGTTCAACCAAGGCTGGGCCAACTGCCCAATATAATCATTAGTCTAGACAACTATCCGAAAAATAAAAATAAACCATCTGTCCAATATAAACAAATGAGTCTAGATCAACTATTCACCTCAACCAAGGCTGAGCCAATTGCCCAACACAATCATAAATCTGGACAACTATCTAGAATAAATAAGAATGGACTAGTTGTTTAAAATAAACAGTGAGTCTGAGCAACTCTTTAGAGTAAACAAGCCTAGTAAAATGATAAGTCTGAGCCAAGGCTGGGACAACCACCTGGTCCGAACAAGTCTGAACCAACTGCTTGGTGCATAAACAGGTCTAGGCCTAAATATTGGTCACTTCATACATCTTGGCAAGGAGAGCCTGAAACGAAGAAGTTGCTAAGTTATCAAAGGAGGCAGTGGGGAAAAGGCGAGCACACGTCACACAATAAAAGATAATCTGGTCAAATACCTCCAACTTATATGTCGAACAATATCTCCAACTATTCAACAAAACAATAAATCCTTAAGATTTTTTTATTTTTTATTTTCCAAAAAAGTAATAGAATAAGAATTTCCAGTAACATCTTCAAGAAGACAACAAAGAAAATCAGCGAGGGCTTCAACCGCATATCAAAGAGGCTTCATTTTAAAAAACACATGATAAGTCGTTAAAAAAAAATAAAAAATTGTAGCCGTAAGCGCCCCCCCCCCCCCCCCGAATCACAAGTTAGTCAGGAAAATGCCTCACGAGCCTAGTAAAGTCTGAGCCAAGGCTGGGACAACCACCTAGTCCGAACGAGCCCGAACCAGCTGCTTGGTGCATAAACAGGTCCAGGCCTAAATATTGGTCACATCATCCATCTTGGCAAGGAGAGCCCGAAACGAAGAAGTTGCTTAGTTATCAAAGGCAGCAGTGGGGAAAAGGCGAGCACACGTCACACAATAAAAGATAATCTGGTCAAATACCTCCAACTTAGATATCGAACAATACATCCAACTATTCAACAAAACAATAAATCCTTAAGATTTATTTATTTTTATTTTTATTCAAAAGAGGAATAGAATAAGAATTTCCAGTAACATCTTCAAGCAGACAACAAAGAAAATCAGCAAGGGCTTCAACCGCATATCAAGGAGGCTTCATTTTAAAAAACACATGATAACTCGTTAAAAAAAAATAAAAAATTGTAGCTGTAAGCCACCCCCCCTTCTCACGAATCACAAGTTAGTCAGGAAAATGCCTCACGAGCCTAGTAAAATGATAAGTCTGAGCCAAGGCTGGGACAACCACCTGGTCTGAACGAGCCTGAACCAACTGCTTGGTGCATAAACAGGTCCAGGCCTAAATATTGGTCACATCATACATCTTGGCAAGGAGAGCCCGAAACGAAGAAGTTGCTAAGTTATCAAAGGCGGCAGTGGGGAAAAGGCGAGCACACATCACACAATAAAAGATAATCTGGTCAAATACCTCCAACTTAGATGTCGAACAATACCTCCAACTATTCAACAAAACAATAAATCCTGAAGATTTTTTTTCTTCTTCTTCTTTTTTTTTTTTTTTTTCAAAAGAGGAATATAATAAGAATTTCCAGTAACATCTTCAAGCAGACAACAAAGAAAATCAGCAAGGGCTTCAACTGCATTGTAGCTGTAAGCCACCCCCCCTTCTCACGAATCACAAGTTAGTCAGGAAAATGCCTCACGAGCCTAGTAAAATGATAAGTCTGAGCCAAGGCTGGGACAACCACCTGGTCTGAACGAGCCTGAACCAACTGCTTGGTGCATAAACAGGTCCAGGCCTAAATATTGGTCACATCATACATCTTGGCAAGGAGAGCCCGAAACGAAGAAGTTGCTAAGTTATCAAAGGCGGCAGTGGGGAAAAGGCGAGCACACATCACACAATAAAAGATAATCTGGTCAAATACCTCCAACTTAGATGTCGAACAATACCTCCAACTATTCAACAAAACAATAAATCCTGAAGATTTTTTTTCTTCTTCTTCTTTTTTTTTTTTTTTCAAAAGAGGAATATAATAAGAATTTCCAGTAACATCTTCAAGCAGACAACAAAGAAAATCAGCAAGGGCTTCAACTGCATATCAAAGAGGCTTCATTTTAAAAAACACATGATAACTCGTAAAAATAAAATAAAAAAATTGTAGCCGTAAGCCACCCTCCCTTCTCACGAATCACGAGTTAGTAAGGAAAATGCCTCACGAGTCTTAGAACATAAAAAGAATTAAAAAGAAGAATGGGAAGTTAAAGGGAAAAGGGTTAATAAGAAGCTGTTGTTGTTTAGGGAAGGAACGAGGGAAAGATGAAAGAAAAGAGAAGACAAGAAGATTAGGAAGGGAAGTAAGGAACCGTCGAACATTATGAAGGGAAGGGAGGGAAACACCACTTGTTGAGAAAGATTAGAAAAATAAAACTCATGGAGTTAAGAGGAAAAAGGAAAGACAAAAAAAAGAAGTAAAAGAAGGGAACCGCCAAGGATTAGGAAGGGAAGCACAAAAAATATAAAAAAATCAGCAAACCCTATCCAAAGCAACACAAAATTCTGCTTTAATAGGAAAAATACACCAAACTTTAGGCAAGGCAACGGAAAAATCTACGTCAATGGGAAAAATCCACCAAGCCTTGGCCAAGGCAACACAAAAATCTACTTCAACAGAAAAAATTCAGCAAACCCTAGCCAAGGCAACACAGATCAGCAAGTCCTTCAGAAAAATCTTTAAAAAAAAGACTTGAAGAAAAATATGAAAAAAAAAAAAAAAGGTGAAGGGAAAAGAAGAAACCCTAGAGGAAGAGGAAAAAGAAACCCAGAAGAAGAAACCCTAGGAGGGAGGGAGGAGGGAGAGAGGAGGGAGGGAGAGAGAGAGCTCTCTCAAAACCATATTAAACCCAAACTTTTCATTCACCGATTTTTGGCGTTTCCGTTTCTTTGGCTGAATTCTTTACCATCTTTTTAATGATTGAAACCGAATTAAGCACAGACATTTCCCATACTGTTTTTTTTTTTCTGTATGCAGGCTATGCTTTATTTATTTATTTATTTATTTATTTTTGAGAATTAATGATATTGCGTTAAAGGGGGCAAAAAACCCGCAAAAACGACAGAAGGAAACTAAGGAGAAGGAACTAAAACCAGAAGAGCATACAAAACAAAACAAAAACAGAAAAACAGATAGGCTGCGCTGAGATAGCGATAGCCATTAAGCAAACAGAAAAACCTGGTGATCGAATGGACCACGTACGCCAGCAGGCTATGCTTTATGAGACTGATTTACCATTACCAGGTGCATTTTACTTTATTTCTCTTGGTTAATCTAGGAAATTATTGAACAATTAAAATTTTCTGATGGATATCAAAAGAATCTCTACGCTTCTTTTAGCTGGAATTTTCTCTGTTTTTCTTCCTGTTTCTTTTCACCCTAGCTTTGTGTCTCATGATTGTTGTATTGAATTTCCATGGCAGGATGGACAGTAATCTAGAGTTGGAGCCCAAAAGTTTGCCTGTGCATGTTCGGGTTTTATCTTTACATTTACTTCCTGAAACTGTTGTTCGTTTTGAGAGATGTATGGTAAGAACTTGAGTAATATTTCTGATGGAAGATACTCCTTCATGGAGATGATGTAAGAATTATTTTCCCGTTGAGTCCAGTTGTCCAGATTCACAGACAATTTAAAAAAAAAAAAAAACAAAAACAAAAACATTTCATGGCAATTTTGCAGAACTGTATGGAATTTGAAGCTAGTGGGTGCCAGTGCTATGGAATGGAATACATGCCATATATGATATTTTCTAGTGTACATGATGTGGATTTGCTGACGATTTGTTTCTTAAACGTACATATCAGCAAATTTACAACATTTAAAGTTCTTTCAGAACATTTTAGGTGATAGATCATGTCTTATTTGTTGCTTCCAAAGTCACCACGTAGTATGCTTGAAACACACCAGTAATACAAATTAATCCGTAAAAATGCTTGTGCTGGATATCTGTAATGGGTTTTCGAGTGAGTTTTCAGAGAAACGTATCATGTAGATTCAGTGACATACTCCTAGTTTTTATTTGTGGTTTTTTTTTTTTTTTAAATAATAATAATAAAAGAAGACGATTGTAAAAAGAGATGCTTGTAATTGTCTAAGACTGTTTTAGGCAAGACATAAAATGGGTGGAGAAAGGATGAAAGCCTTCCTCTCTTTGTTCAGTTAATGGTATGGAATGGTTTCAGCAGATTCTCGAAGGTATAGTTGGAATTTGAACAAAATTTGGGTTTAAAGATGCTCATAGCATAGTTCTAGAGCTCACTGATTCGACTTGAAACTCAGCTGAGTCAACTTGGCGAGATTTTGAGCCGAGTCACCATGCGACTCAGTTTCGCAGGTGACTTTGCCCTGACTCTCTACCTTGATTGTAACCTATAATGGAAACCTAAAAGGGGAATCAAACCCATGGCACTTGAGATGGTGTCCGCACTCTCCACCAACAAGCTATGTTGCAGTTTACTATTGATTCTCTTATTTTATAATTCTCATTCAACGTACCATTTTAAATATTCTTTTCCCAACCTCTGACATTTTATTTATAGTAATTAACTATCAAGTCGAGTTGGGCTGAGTCTTTGAGTCTACCCAATGTTGATGGACATCAAGTTTTCAGATTTTTAAACTATGTTTTATGGAAAGTTAAGAATGCTGGTGAATAAAATCTTAGGTTTCCATTATAAGTTCCAATCAAGGTGTCTGTATCTCTAAATCGATTTGCGATGTGTCTCATTGTCGGTGAGCCCAACATGATGGGAAATTCCCTGAGAGTTACTTCAGAACACTCCTGGAATAAAATGGGTGGTGTTAGTTATTCTCGCAAGTTCCAAGGATTGGAGAAGGAAATGGAAATTGAATGAATTACTAATGATGTTTGTTATATATGCTCATGATCTTATCTTATTAGGCTTGATTTGTAGTTATGTCTTCTGCTCTACAAAGATTCAGATTCATGAAAAGATACTTAGAATGAAATACCAAATTGTTGGATTCAAAATTTTAAATTATATATGAAGCAGAGTTCTACATCTCACAGCAAGAACTCTTCCGGGGTCCATCGAGATTCAAAGTCTCAAGGAAGCTTGGAATTTTAATTTTCTGAGGCTTTTTACAGATTCAAGAATCACTCAAGGTCGAAGTTACTTGGTCTTGTGATATCCAAGCACAATTATATCATGTTTTATTAGTTTGGAGAGACATGTTGATTTTGAACATAGAAGCACAAGCAATATATAATAGTGTTAGAGCTCAATGAGGACAGAAATTTCATGGAAACAAAAAAATGAACTGGTCTTGTTCATGAGAAAATAGAAGGTGGAGATCTGTAATGGTTTAGTGAGCTTAGCAATGTTGTCGTTGCCATGCCAAAAGTTTCCGAGACAACATTACTTGGATGGTGCCGGGAATTATATGGGTATTAAACACCCAAACTTCCCCTTTTCACTATAATGAGGAATCTGTTGAGAAGGCTATAATCTTAAACAATACTGGACAACAAGGTTGGACCATAGTTCAAAAACCTGACTTGATGTTCAACCAGGTTGGGTTAACTCAAAGGCTCCGACCAGTCTTTACTTTTCTTTTTCTTTTTTTTTCTTTTTTTCTTTTTTCTTTTTCTCCTTCAAGTCACGACAAGTCTTTACTTGACTCAATATATAATAATTAATTAAATAATTTCTGCAAGTATTTTATGTAGTTGTATAAATGATAAAACATTTTTAAAAAATAGTGAAATGCTAAAATGCTGGTGTGATTGAGGGACGTCTTGTGTTTGAACCCTCCACCCGCCCTCGACTTGGTTCGAGCCAAGACAAGTCTGGCTGGCTAGAGATAACTCTCGCAATCAAGTTTCATGGTGACCCGGCTCAAAATCTCTCCAAGTCGAGTCTACACGGCAGTTTGAGTCGTGTCACATAAGAACTACAGGTTGGACAAGGGTAGGGTCTCTTTCAAACTACCCAGATGATTTTACTGGGTTTTTTTTTTTCCAGGTTTTTTAGTATATCCGAATTTGTGTTCAACTACCAATTAACTAGGGTTTCTTGCCAAGAATCTTGAGCAATATATTACACAGCCATGGAGACTGTTTTGCTCTGTGTTACATCTCCAGTATACACCGTGCCATTTGAAGCATTCATGCTCCATGGTTGGGCATGCGAACCTTGGGTTTTGCATCCTGTTGAGGGAAGTTTGATCAGTTAAATCTGGTGATTTTCCTTGATGCTGAAGTTTGAGATGCATTTCTGTTCTCTGCTGAAGACATTCATTCTCCACGAAGTAAAAGTGGCTGGTGGGAGATAGCCGGGTTTAGAATCCTTGGGATATTGTTTGCTTTGTTAGAGATGAGAAAGAGGAGATCTAATCTGCGTTTTTAGGTCTACCATGCTTAAATGACTGTGATGAAACATGTGGAAGAGTGTTTTTTAGGGTGTAGAGCATATGATTTTTTCTCTTCAACTTTGCTACGCTCTCTCATTGTGGATGTCACTAGATGGGCTTCTATTAATAAGGGCATGGGTCTATTTAGACCATCTTTAATCATCATGGATGTTGTTTGTATTTCAAAAAATTACAAAGGAAAATGTTTGAAAAAGCAACAGTTCTTTGCTTTGGTGTTTTTTTTTTTTTGAAAACATTTAGTCCCACATTGGATAGAATGAAAGTTGTAAATGGATTAATATACATTTGTCCTTCATAGACTCCTATGAAATGTGTTAAAGTATGCCCAAGTTGGTATGTATGCGCAAACCTGACACCAGTACTCACAGTATCGTGTGGAACTGCATTTTAATTCGTAATTTTTTGTTTCCACTGCTGTAGTTTCAACAATCAAAGGTATTATTGCAAGGACAGCATTATGTTAATTTATGATTGTTTCCACTGCTGTATTTCAACAATCAAAGGTATTTTTGCAAGGACAGCATTATGTTAATTTATGAGCCCTTGTCCCTCTCGTGATTTTGTATCTTCTTGTTCCTTAGTACTTTTGGATGCGTTTGGTTGAACCAAATATCATGTGGTGAACCAAATATCATGAAATATCATGATTAATCAGTCTAACTTGGTGCAAAATATCACGGAATTTCATAATACTTGGTGCAATCAAATGCACCCCTAATAAAATTTGTTAGTCACCCAGATCCATAGCTCAAGTGGTAGACTGAGTGAAAGATACCTCGTTTCAACACTGAGGTCTTGGTATCGATTCCCTAGAGGGAGTGGCTAACAGTGAAGTGTGAACTGACAGTGGGTGTACTAACATGCTAACAAAAAAATAAAAAATAAAAAATAAAATTTGTTAGTCATTGCAAAAAGATAACTTAAAAAGAACAAAGAAATTTGATTTACTTATTCATTGCATTTTACAAACTCAATCTTTGGGTAAAATCAGCTGATTTCAGCGTCAGGGAAAAGAATCGGCAGGGCAGACTCTCGTATTTGGATTGGAGTCTCCACCTCTTGACTGCAACCTCATCCATCTGCATGAATGGAAACTGGTTAACTCCCAAATGCTTCAAGCAATAAAATAGCTTCCCACATTTCATCTCTGCTGCTCCTACTCTAGCTCCCCACTTACTGCTTCTATTAAATACAATCCTTCTGGATCTTAAACCAATTAAATTTATTTATTTTTTCCTCCTTTTGCTATATTACCTCTCTCTAAAACCTGTATTTTTTTCTTTTTGTCTCTGGAATTCTATGTACTTTGGGTAGCTAGATGTTTCCCAACTAATTGTATTTCGACTATGGTTCCAATTTGAGTTCTGTCCGTTTGACATCTGCTACAGTTGGATCAGATGGCAACTCATTGGTCGTTGTCGAATGAGGTTTCACAGACCCATCCGAGAAATGTCTGCTTCGATTATGATGAGCTTTTGTCGTCCATGTCAGAACCAAACCCACCATGATCACCGAGAGAACTAACGTTGCAGCCCACACCATTCGAATGAACTTCTTCACCGGTTTGCATTGTTCGGAAAGGATCTTGTTGATCGCATCTTTCACTACTTGACAGTCTACCAGGCTTTCCATACCGGGAATGGCATCGAGTAGATTCTGAATCGATCTTGTGTAGGCTTCGATAGTGTTGTAAGTGGTAGCAGGAATGATTTCTCCTGCTCTGCATGTTCCGTTGTTGCCGCCTAAGCAAGCAAATCTTTCCAAGATCTTCAAAAAATGGGAAGAAAATTTTCAAGCATTAGTTACTTGTCGTAGATCATAGATCGGGCTAGAGCAGTGGAGTCTCAGATTCTTAAGGGAATATCACTTGAATTTACCTGGGGAATATCTCCTATTCGGATTGTATTGTTTGGACAGTTTTCAGGTTGGTAAGTGTAATTTGGTGGATCCGAGAACGGGTTGCAGATGCGGGCCTGATTCAGAAGGAATGATGCCGGTGGCGCTGAAATATTGGCATTCACCTGTTGTATTTTCAAGCAAGTCAGTACTTTGCAGGCTATGAGAACTACAAATGTAGATGATAGTTGTCTAACCATGCATGGGTTGAGCCATAGTTCTGAAACTCGGTGACTTGGCCGACTCAACTCAATTCAGCATATTTCCATCACATCTTAGGAAATCAATTTCCTTTTACACTTACAAAAATGATCATTGAAGAGGACTTATTGAGATTTCCTACCTGGTCTATGAGGTCATGGATCCCTGCTTTAGCATCGAGCAGCACTGATTCTGCGGAAAGCAGGTCGTCACAGGGAAGGATCGAGCTCAAGCTGCTGTTACGGGGATCTTGCTGGTACTCCACAAGAGCCGTACACGTGTCGCCTGCAAACCTGAAAACACCATTTTCTTCTGTTAGTACCAAAAAGAAGGAAAAAATAAATAAATTCAGAAGATTTGTTGCTTTGAAGGAAGAAGAATGCTTACTTTTCTAGGAAGAAATACACCCCAAAATACATCCAAAAGAGAAATGTGAATATCCAGCAGAGGATTATAAGCCTGTCAAAAGAATAAACTGATGAGATATCAAAAAACTCGTCTTTGCTAATGCATTTTTCTACTCTAACACAAGCATGATCTTTGACAGGCTGACTCAGACCAACTCATTCCGTCGGTGAATAAGTCATGACTCGCCCAATTCAGGGGCCGACAAGTCCCAGTCGGGTCCATTTTCACTACTGACTCGTGGTGTCAGATGAGTTGTCAATCCATAAACACAAGGAGGGTGATTTGGGTGTTTGAGAGTGGCGAAGGATATTTTGTTCACATGTGAAATATCCAAAACAAATCATTGATCATTTCCATGAGCCTGATGGGGCATAAACTCGCTGGGCTTTGTGTGCCATTGTTTTGAACACATTTTATCCCACACATCTCACTGATTAGAGTTAGTTCTAACTTTAGAAAGATAGGTGGATGGGCCTAGAAAGATCCGACAAATCTCATCCCTTGCCACTCGACCCAGTTCATCTGACCGCGATTGAAATGATTAAACTACGCTTGATACTGAAATACATTGTTGAAGCATAGTGAAATTTCATTGGTTTTTCAGGATAGCACTTTTTACTGGCTTTAAAGATGGTTCTTATGCAATGGATAACAGTCTACTTACAGGTAAAGAGGCTTGCGCAATCGTAGGAATCCCGAAACTGCATTCACAGAATTTTCAGAATTCGAAAACAAAAATCAGGATTTCGGTCCCTAAACGAGGAAATTCTGGTAAGTAGAATGAAGAAGCATCCATTAACTAATGCTCACCTGATAAGGCGAGGATGGCGATCAGATTCAGTGAAACAATGACGGTAGTTGTTGCATACCTGCAAGATGAAGCAGCAAATCAGTTATGATGGCAGAATTATAGATTGGTATTTTGAGCTAAGAGCTAGCAACTCATGGTGTTTTGGTATTGAGAGCATTTCCTTCTTTGGGCCATTGCCTGAAATTACAACAATAGCTATTGTGCTGATTTTTGATTGAATAGTCAGGAACCATACTAACAAGGCGGCCTATTCCCAAGATAGGCCTTTGCATTTATTAGACAGGCAAATGCAATGTACCATTAGCAGGCAGAATCAGAGATAGAGACAGAGAGAGAGAGGTTGCTAAAAAATTACATTATTTTCAGGCCTATGTTGACCCAACGCCTATTCTTCCTTGCTTGTCTTTGTATGTCGGCGGCACCCCTGTTAAGCCGTCGTGATGTGGAATTCAATCGGCCGGTGGGGTCCTCGAGCCCTGCATTCTCCTGCATGGCTTTTATGGCTCCTGTCACCTTGTATATAGCCTCCGCTGCCCCGTTGGCAGTGTCTATGATGATGTTTTTCACCGTAGTCGCCCTTGAATTGAATCTTGCATTGCCACCAAGTACCACTCCAGATGCAATTCTGCATTTGTGACATACAACCAGCTTAGCAATCTCTTCTGTTTGTACATTGTATCATGACACATTCATATAGTATGGCCTGGTTCAAGCTACATCCATATTGGTGGGACACATGGAAAATATATATCTAGTTCAATCTTCATCATTAAAATCACAACCCAAATTTCATTCTGATCGGATGATCCTAACCATCTAACCACTGGTCTTTTGTTCCTTGGATTCGAAAGGGTGGCAATTTTTCCTTTTAACCATCAATTTCATGGTCCCTGCTGTAGGTGGTTAGGACTATCCAATGAATGTAATTCTCAGGTAGCTTGTCCATGGCTATGATCTACCATACCAAAACATGCAGTTCATAGAATATAACTATTGTGGTAGTGCCAGGGGCCCACCATTAGATGTCTATGTGAATGTGGGTCCCATTTAGAAGACCCAGTTCAAAAGCTATGTTGGGTTTGGGCTTTAGTCCATGGGTAGAGAAATTCAAACTTACATGGCTAGAAATGTGAAGAGAAATCCCAGGAGAATGGGCCAGAAGTAACAATGCCTAGTGCAAGTAGTTCTCTTTTGAAGTCTCCTTCTCTTGTTGAGGCAACACATACTCCCGAGTAGAAATCCGGCATATATGACACCTCCTAAAAGCCACAGCGCTGCAACGCCGTACCCATATTTACCTGTGAATGCTGTAGACTGGAGAAAAAAAAAAAGGATAATCATATCAGCCAATCGTTCTTAAAGAAAAACTGCGAACATGGCGAGTGAGAGATATGAGACGCTTATTTAGGTGCGCCTGCCATACATGATCATCGGCTTAGATTTGATCGTTGGATTATTTAGATTGAGCAACTCAGTGGGTTTTACTACAATTGTGATCATTGCAAATAGGTTCGGGGTGGGACCTATACGCGAGTTATTAAACCAGATATGAAAACCAATAGTGTGAAGATCCTACATGAGAGAAGTCTGATGGGTAAGCTTTTATGACTCTCTTTCATATAAATACATGTACATGTCTTAGTCATTCACCCATATAAGAAAGAGAAAACCCTAGTCTAATTGAAAGTTCTCCTAAAGGTGTGAGGCGTGAAAGACCTAACATCCATCAGCTACGACGCAACATCAGGAACGTATTAACAATTAAGCACGTCTTTAAAATTTGAGTACGGAGTCTCCATTATTAATGAATACATGATCTGTTAATTCCACCATATAGAAATAACAACCCTCTCCATGCATGGACCTACCTTAGAAGGGATATTTGTAAGGGCCCATATTCACCCAAAAATGCACTCATCTAATTCTAAGGGGGTGTTTGGCGCATGGTATTGGGAAGGATTAGGTGGGATGGGATTCAAAAAACATAATTATTACATATGACAGGACCTGTTACCATGGGATAAGCCTACTTCCATGATATGTTTGTAATAAGGTGGGATTTGCTCTTTGGTTTGTTGTACATTGAATAGATATACTCACTATCATTTGAAACTATTGAGAATAACACATGTGTTCTATCCAAATCATTCATCTGTTTTGTAACCTCATTTTATCGCATGGGCTTAAAAATGATGCAGATCCAAAACTTATGTGGCCTCAAAGAAGTTTTCAATAGTATGTGTTCAATCCCCACTGCTTTCTATGGTGGGGTCCACTTGAGCTTTAGATCTACCTAATTTTTTGGCCCATGCTCTAAAATTGACTCTTAAAATGGGTGGATGGTGTGGACATAGCCCACACATCATGGTGAGACCTACACAGCTTACTAACATTGAGCGGAATTGGCACAGACCAAATGCAATTCCATCTAATCTACTTCTAAGCTTTTCCATTCTTCCCAAACATTGGGGGGAATTGGCACCAGACCAAATGCAATTCCATCCCACCTAATCCCATGCACCAAACGCCCCCTAAGGTCCTATGTTCACCCCGGGAGACTGCTAAACCTTAGAATCACCCTAGGTGAAAAGTCATAAATACCCTTGTTATGTAATGAAATGACTTGAAAAAAAAAAATGCAGAGCTGTACTGTAATCCAAACTGTCCAAATCAGTCACCCAGCTGTGGATAATGAATAACCGAAAAAAATTACACTAAGATAATATTAACCATCCAATTATTTCCCTTCCAACTTGGACCACTCACTAATTGTATGGTTAGGATTAGAGGTGCAACTTGGGTCGGCTTCAACTTGAACTTAGATTGTCCCAACCTCAACTTTAGTTAGTGACATTCCATGTGTCTAACATACGCTCGTCCCTACATAACCTGACCCAACCCGAGTTGAGTCAAGGTTCAGTATTCAATGCCTCGGGTTCTGTCAGATGAGTAGTGTAATAATATATTTGATCCATCCATAATAGGACCCAATTTGGATGGTCTGGAAAGGTGTACATCAGTGCCATATGTGAGGAGAATGATTCGCCACCATTATCTAATAAATGGTGTGAAACTAACATATAAGTCTATATATATATATATATATATATAGAGAGAGAGAGAGAGAGAGAGAGAGAGAGAGAGAGAGAGAGAGAGAGAGAGAGAGAGCTTACACTCCAATAATGCTTGTTAGAGATATTGTAGCCACCTCTATATTTTTTGAGCTTATCCAAAGGATCAATCCTCACTGTATCAGCTAAGGGTTTTCCTGTTTCTCTACTGTTTTCTCCTTCTGCCAACTTCCTGCCTGAGAGAGAGAGAGAGAGAGAGAGAGAGAGAGAGAGAGAGTAGTAAGATAATTAAGTCACATTAAATGAATCTGAGTCACTAATAATACCTCTCTACGAGATCCAACCGTCTTTCAGGTGGGTCCCACCTGATGGCACTGGCCGAAATTCAGACTACTCCACTGATAAAGTAGGCCGCAGTTTAGGTAACAAATGGATTGCCAGAAAAGCTTGGCCAGGTTTATGTAAGCCTTCCATTTGTTTCTAACATTGTGGCGCGTGTGATGAGAGGACCTGATTTTTCTCTAGGCCATAGCATCTACACCGTGGAATCCACCTGATGGACGGCTTGAATCTCACACTCTTGTTCCAATATCAAACCGTAGATTGAATGGTTAAGGACATACAATCCAACATGTACTTGTCCAAGGGTTGGACGGTTTGGATCGATGAGAATAGTTACAATTTGGGTGGTAGAGATATTTAAATTCCAAATTTCCAGTACAATCTTTACACGTGCGAAATTTTTTCCTACCAGGATGAAAATCTCACCTAGTTCAAAAGGTGTGGTTGAAATCTCCTGGTGCAAAGACTCCCCAGGTGTATAAGCCGTAATTTCTCTGAAGACTGAGGCTGAAAATACCACCATGAATCCTAGAAGCACTAGGAATCTTGTGCATTTCGTATCCATCTTTAAAACTGTAAAATGGTTGGGATGAATTAGAAAAAACTTTCCATAAATAACCCCCTAAAATATAAAAGGCAGAGAGAGAGAGTTGAAATTATCAAATTTTGGAAAAATAGTAATCTATCTTATGAGAAAATTCATAAAAACTTAAAATTGGAATGAAAAATACAAAAATTTCAACAATTGAAGTAAAACAAACACACCCAAAACATTAAAAAAGGTTACAATAATAGCAACAAAGGCAGCAGTAACAACAACGACAACATCACCCACAATAATAATAATAAAAAATACAAGAGAATTCAATAAATTACCCTATAGCCCCTAAAATATATGAGAGAGGAAAATATCAAGTCTGGGAAAAAATCATCATAATGTTTTATTGAAAAAATTCATAAAAATATTAAAATTGGGATGAGAACTACATAGACTTTCAAGAATTAAAGTACGAAAAGACACCCAAAAACTAAAAAAAGGAAAACATAATAATAAGAATAATAATGCATTAATAATAGTAGTAATAACAGCAGCATCAATGCATTGAAGAACTTACCAAAGCTTGAGCAATCCACTCCCCTAGTTTTGACTAGCAAAACAGACCAAAATCCTCTTAATATTGAGAAACCGAATCTCTCTCTTTTCTCAATTCGAATTCCAACCTTTAAAGGCCTTCACAAACCAAACCCAACTCAAACTTCTCAAATAAAATAACTCCAAAGCCTAAAACCCTCTCAAACCCAATACCTTCAGATCCAATTCCTCTCTAACCTCAGCAGAGCTTTCAAGAGTCTTAAATAAATAAATAAAAGAAACCTATGTAAGGAAATCCTCAATGCAAATTCCTCCAACGTCAATGCAAATACCTCAACTTCAGCTTTCACAAGCTTCAAAAAACAACATCCATGTCAAATAAGAAGAAAACCTCTTAATCACAGCTTTTAAATGTCAAAACCCAAGTCAGAAACTTCAATGCTTATCCCTCTAGAAGTCGGAAATTTTAGAATTTCTCAATCCCATCTCTCACATAACATATAAATATAGAAAACCCATGTCCCAGAAATCAATATAAACCTCTCTTCCCTCCAATTTTCAAAATTCTCAGCTCTTGGGGGAGTCAAGAAAGACCCACAAAAACCTCTCTAGAAGCTTGAAGTTTCTCCAACAAAAATGCTCAGCTCTTAATAAATCCAAGAGGAGTTTTCCCAATCCCTTCCTATTATAGATTATGGAATGTATCCTTTCCTCTTTCCTTTTCAACCAAATCCACCATCAGTCAAGAAAGAACAAAAATAAAGTCTTTGTAACGACTTTTTTGAAAATTGAAGTCTGACACATAAAATGTAAAAGAAAAACAGAGTATTTGGGAACGTTTTTCTTTGGGCAGAAAAAAAAAAGAGTTCAGCGAATCGGGTGAAGGTTTGAATGTCTAGAACTAATGTTTCCAAGATACTCGACCATTGTATACTCGGGTTTTTGTTTCTAGAAAGTAGGGCCCTTTTTTGGTAATCCAGACCGTTGGTATGTCGACTCCAATCTTGGATAGAACATAACCAAAATTTTTACTCTCAATTCCAATCAGAAAGTTTATATTTTTTTCTCATAGATAGACGGCGAAAATAGAAATAAAACAACGGTCCACATTCTACTGAAATATCCATAGACTGGTCGGGAGGATCTGCATATTTTAAAGTGGGAGTGTAGAGATGCATGGTCTGGATTTCCTAAAACATGGGTCCCACGTTCGGGAATTGGAAACCCAAGTATACGATGCCAACTAGGTACTCGGGTTTTCAATTGTGACTAGTGGGACCATGGTTCGGTTATCTAGAACGTTGATATGTTGGAATCATACCATGGATGGATATAATCCAAAATCATTATTTAAATTCGAATCTTTTCCCTTATATTTATTGCTCATAGATAGACGGTAAGAAGAGAGATACAGCAATGGTCCACATCCGACTGAAAAAAGGGACTGTATGATATGAAGATGTTGGATTGACAGTACTTCAACGGTGCGATTGGACAGATGAATGCTTTGGATTTTGAAAATAATGGTCCCACTTTTGGGAATTGAAAACCCAAGAATAGCTTCTCAGGAAGGGGATCATGTACCATATAAGGAATTATGGTGGACCCCACACTTACGGGCCCAATGAAGTCCAATCGGGTATATCATGGTGTGGACGCGGATTGCCCGCCAAAGCCTTTGGCGGGAACTTCCTAGGTGGGGTCCACCGTGATGTTTATGAAAATCCACCCGTCTATTCGTTTTTTCAAGATCAGGTGTGGACCCCACATAGCTGCCTGTCGCAGGAAGTTCCTGCGTAAGCTTTGGCAGACACAATCCGCGTCTAGGAAGTTCCTTCCTGCGAAAGGCTTGCGCGGGCAATCCGCGTACGGTATCATATAATACCGTGTCAGAAATTATGTATACGTTGTATTTATACAGTGTAGCTCACGTGTTGCGTACATGAAATCCAACCGTCCATCATATGATTCATTGTATTTTAACCATTAGTCCTAAAATTCAGGATGATCTATGAATCAAGTGGGCCACAAAACATCAAAAAGTGTTTGGGAGGAAATGTGCACCCTTGATTTTAGTGGACCCACCAATCTGTTTTAAGATTCAGGTGAACCTAAGCATCCCCTCTCACACAGTTCCTTATACTGTAATCTATTTGAGTGTTGTATCTTGTCGATTTTTGATATTCAAGGGCAATAGGTTGCAACTTATAGAGTTGGAAATCTAGTCCAGTCGGATTGTGTTAGGGCTAACCTGATTCTATTGGGTTTTGAAATATTCTTGACCCAATCTCAACCAGACTTGGTACCGAGTCCAACATATTTTACCCGATCTGAATCAGGTATACCTTGGATGGATCCGGATTAAGTCTGAACCGGTCAAAAGTACCAAGTCGAGTTGAGTTGACACGAAGTTAGATTAAGGGATGAGAGGAGAAAAAGAGAAGAGAATGAGTATGGTGATAGTGGAACTTGGAAGAGGAGGATAAGCGCGGGAGGGACCGAGTTTGGGTTCAAAGTAGGGTTGGATGCGGCGCATAAGGTTAGAGATACATTGAAACTAGGATTATTTATATATACACACAAATTGGATTTGAGTACGTCCGATTGAGTTTTAGGTTGAGTTAGGTTGAGATACTGAGTAATTGGAATTCATCTCGGTTTGAGTTAGGATTGGGCGAAGCCTCCTCGGTTTGGACCAACTCATCCATTCTATTCAAGTCAAGTTAGATGAATCGAGTCAGCGAGTCGAGTCATCCCGTAAAGCTCTGTGCAACTCTAGTAACTCATCTAATGGACGTACGGCTTAATGGCCTTCATACATCACATGGGCCCCACATCTATCCGGTACCACTCCAACGTGCTCTTACATCATGTGCCCTTTTGTATTAGTTTTACCCATTAACAGAACATCATGAATTTCGGTTTGAATGGGAACACATGCATGCTTCCCACGTGACACGTTGGATATGATGATCTACGGTTGCCTTTTTCTCTAGGAAAAAAAGATGGAAGAGCACCCTCAGTTTTTAGCATCTCTAAGATGTCTCATAGAGTTGGTTGAGTGAGAATGTTGTTGCTAATCATCCAAACTGGTCGAATCATA
Source organism: Magnolia sinica (assembly GCF_029962835.1). Taxonomy (NCBI): domain Eukaryota; kingdom Viridiplantae; phylum Streptophyta; class Magnoliopsida; order Magnoliales; family Magnoliaceae; genus Magnolia; species Magnolia sinica. The sequence continues at coordinate 89,213,771 of NC_080575.1, forward strand.
TCAACGGTCTGGATTGCCTAAGCATGTCTCACCAGTACAAAATGAAAATTGCGGACTCTAAGCCGGAGAACGTGTCAATCCAACTCACCGTACACTTGGCATACATGCACCTGCCTTCAAATCCTGCAACCCCACCGTGGATAAGGCCACGTACCTCAAAAATCACACCGATGGAAGATCCAACGGATCAAGTGGTGGGCATGAAATCAACGGTTAGATATAAATGGACAACAATAATTTTTCAAGCTATGTTCTACATGCGGTGGGATCCACACTTAGACTGTCAGGATTACATGTATACCAAAAGCATGTTGCGGGCAGTCGCCACCGTTGAATGACAGGTGCCAAACCCAAATCCGGTCAATAGCAGCCGTTTGACTGTTTCACTTTCCGATTATTATTAATCATCCAACAATCCCATTTTCCAGGAAAATAAATAACAGTTAGATAAACTCCAAAATTTTGATAAACCAACTTCGATAATCACATTGGTATGAACGGTTCAGATCATCAAACAAAGAATCAATTTGAACGGACAAAATTATAAAATCTTAACCCCAAAAACCAGATTGATCGAACAATCCCAACCATGGACACTTGTATGTGAAAGTAGGACCATTGGATAAACTTTATTTTATAACCGTCCAATAAACATCCTATAAATCTGATAATCGGATAATCAAGATAGCGTAACCCTTTTTTCTTATGATACATCCAAACTACTGAAAATAATTTGGACAGTTTAATTTTACTTAATTATGCTCCACGTATGCAAATTTAAGTAATTCCTAAGTAGCCGCGTATCAAGCATCATATTCTGCTAGAGTATCAGAGTATTTCTCTAAAAGCAAAAGCCAAACCGACATTGGGAGATCCGTAAAAACGTGTAGAGGGTGTGAAATGACCATTTTGTCCAAAAACGTTTCGTCGATAAGTAGATTACAACTGTAATTATGAGGAAAAAGAAGGATTAAAGAAGTCATAGAGATTACTTGACATTTAAGACTTCCGTACTGGTCTTCGCCTTTAAGAGCAGCCCTAAAGACTTTTTATTAGTATATTAACAAATAATATAGGCTTTTTAAACTAATAATAAATAATATATAGACTTTATATAAGCTCATTTCCCACCCTTCTTCCTTTGGCTTTACACGTGCCAACATCTCATGCGTGTGGGGGCATCAGAGCCTTTTATAAAGTAAAGCCCATGAAAACGAAAAGAATTAGAAAGAAGAAAAGGGCTGGTGCATTTATCTGAACGCGGATTGCTTACTCGACGGTGCTCTGTGGGCCCCACCATGATGTATGATGATACGTATGTTTTATCCACGCTGTACATCCATTTTGGATCATTATTTTAGGGCATGAGCCAAAAAACTAGCCACACCCAAATCTCAGGTGGGCCACGACACAGGAAAATAGTGGTGATTGAAGGCCCACCGTTAAAAACTTCCCAGCGTCCACTGTAATGTTTATTTGCCATCCAAGCTGTTGATTACATCAAACAGGCCAGGATGAAGGGAATAACCAGGTTGATCTAAAAGATTTTTGGCCCCTAAGAAGTTTTTAACGGTGGGAATTCAATCACCAATTTTTCTTATGGAGTGGTGTACCTGAGATTTGGATCCTCCTCAACTTTGGTACCATGCTCTAAAATGATCTGGGAAAATAGATGGACGGCACGGATAAAATACATAAATCATGATGGGCCCACAGAGCACCTTTCAGTAGTCAGGTTGCTACTGGTGGCGTCAGTATGCAATCCACGTCCCACTTATTCAGGCCACACGTTATACATGACAGGAGCATAGATGATTGATTTCAGCTCGAGTCATCTGCGCCGTGTAAACTGTCTTGTTCCCGGTTTAACTCTCACACGTGCCAATCGACTCGTGTGACGCGTCTGTGAGGTGGCTGTGGACACGTTGCAGTAAATCTCTCTTCGGACCATCTATTAACATGACATAATTCGTTTTGCTGTCGCTAACCATTGGGACCTCCATGTGCTGACACGGTCAGATGATCTGAACCGTCCATATTCTCGTTACTAACCTGTATAATTTATTATCCCATAATCACATTTCATCGATCACCATCACTTTTGATTTTTAGAGTTGAATGAGATCGATTCAATTGTTTTAAATTCATCAACAGATAGTAACAGTCAGAAGCATATTCATTCAATGTAGCCTTCTTATGGTGGTCCATTTATTATATAATCCACCAGTGGACAGTTCTGATCATTGAACTCCTCAGCATGTGGGCCCATGTATTTTAACATGCTACACCTTGACCTTGATTAGAAAATATAAGTAAATCAAACTCAAAAAGACAAATTCAATTCCTTAATATGCCTGGGACAACAAGGTGTTCTTTTGTTCAATACAAAAACCATTTACCAGGAAATACCTCAATAATGATAAATAGATTACCTCTCTCTCTAACTACCTACCTCCTTATATAGACCAGAGTCATAAGTAAATTAACGACTCATGGGTGTATATACACACACACACACAAAAGGAGAGAGCAAAGCTAAGAGGAGAAGAAGATAAGACATTCCTTGTTGGGACATAGGGTAGAAGATGTCTTGGGACGCTCTACCGCCCTAACAATATATCTCCTGCTCAAAAGTTTAGTATTTTGTATGAAAAATACTTATAATAACAACTTACTAAAATGATGAGCCTGTCCAACTATAATTACCATGTAAATGGGTAATAATTATTTATCATCTTTCTCAATACAGATGTGACCACTTACTTTTTTAATACTTAACTTATTTTTTTAATACTTAAATCGAAAGATTTACAAAATCAATGTGGGGCCATCGTAATATATATGACTTATCCGCACTGCTCACTTGTTATGCTAGCTGAATTTAAGACATGAAGACAAAAATGAGACAAATCCAAAGTTCAAATGGATCATACCACAGGAAACAGTAGAAATCGAATGCTTACTATTAAAAACTTCTTAGGGGGCGTTAAAAGCTTAGAATCAAGCTGGTATTTGTGTTTTCTCCTTATTCATGTCTGTGTGACCCTATGAACGGATTAGATGATGAAAAAACCTCAACGTGAGCCCAATGAAGAAAATAATTTTCAACAGTGGACAAATTAAGGCCACTATTTCCTTTTGTGTGGGCTATTTAAGTATTAGATCTACTTTATTTTTCAGCTCATGTCCCAAAATGTTCTAATAAAATAGATGGACGATGCGGATATATCATATGCATTACAGTGGGATCAGAGATTTTAAGTCAACACTTTTTATATCCAAGACAATGGGGCCCACCTCTATGTATGAATTTTATATCCATGCTGTCACTTTATTTTTCCAGATCATTTTAGGGCAATATGGAAAAAATGAAGCAGATCCAATTATCAGGTGGACCATAAATAAGAAATAGTGGTGACTGAATGCCCTACATTAAAAACTTCTTAGGGGGTACCTTAATGTTTCCATAGTATTTATTTTCCATTCAATCCGCTAATAAGATCAAATAAGTCTGGATGAATTGAGAAGGGGAAAGACAAATATCAGCCTGATCTAAAACTTTTATGGCCATTAATGGTCAATCACTACTATTTCCTATGATGTGGTCCACTTGATGGTTGGATCTGTTTCATTTTTGAGATCGTACCCTAAAATGATCTGAGAAAAACAGATGGACGGCGTGGATATCGAATACATTCATCAAGGTGGGCCCCACAGTAAGGGCCGCACCATCTTAGGTAAGTCCGAATCTCACCAAATCTGCTACCCCGGACATGTACGTAGACACATACGTAAGGTGAGAGAGAGGGAGAAGGGGAGACGTCTCATGATAGAAGACATCTTACGCCACAGATGGTGATATCTCGACCATCACAACCATACGTGCCACTTCCGTGTGGGACATCGCAACCGTGCATGAAGTAGGACCCACTAAGTGAAGCTCTTGTATGCGAGTGAAATCCTTATAAGGCCACACGTCGAACTTTAATATGGACCGTCGATGGGGTCTTGTGTAACCAACCTTATTCAGTATTCACAGCTCAAATGTACCGCACGCGTACAGTTTACCCCGTGTGACCCCTGTTAAGGTGCGTGCGGAGGGGCGCGGCTTCGGTGTCGCTGGATCCAACCCACCGTGATGTGTGCCTTACATCTAGACCGTCCATCATTTTTAACGGCTCATTTTAGGGCATGATCCAAAATAGAAGCAGATCCAAATCTCAGGTGGATATATTCAATCACCACAGGAAAATCGGTGGTGTGGTCCACCTAAGATCTGAATCTACTTCATTATTTTGGATTATTTTCTAAAATGAGCTGACAAAACGTATGGACGGGGTGGATGTACATCCACCCAAGTCACATACATCAAGATAGGCGCTGACATTTTAGATGATCGAACCGTTTTTTTATGAGGTTTGCTAACTCCACACGCGTGCGAGAGCCGCACACATCCACACGCCATGGCATGTATCATGATATGAAAAATGTAGGATCTGAGCTTTCCATCAGGTGAGCCACCCTATTTATATACTCTGACATAAAAATCAGGCTATTTTACAGCTTGGGTGGGCCACATCATATCAAAATAAACGAATCGTTAGATAAAAGAATTTAACCGTCAATTTAATTTGTAATATATATATGACCCACATGACGAGTGAAAATATCCTATTTTTCATGAAGAAGATCTGAGAATTATTTCCAACCTTACGGGGAGGTCAGATCTCACCACGATTTCATATTTGCATGCGGACACGCGTGTGTATATAGGACGCGTGTGGAATTATCAAACTTTGGTATTTTACAGGCGCCAATCTCGACTTGCAGACCGACGCACCGCATTTCACGCTCGAGCGAAATTTACGAACGATAGTTTCCACGTCATGCATGCAATGAAAACGTTTTTTGACCGATTTGCCCTCGCGATTTTCTTCGAACACTGTGGCAAAAGAGTCATTTTCTACGAAAAAAAGCAGCCACTTGACGTCTGTGACGTATCTGAACCAATCATCAAAAAGCGATGGATTAGGTGCGGCCTTGCCCACCCAAGACGGTGTGGCCCTTACCTTAGGGCCCACCTAGATGTATTTATTCTATATCCACTCCGTTCATTCGGTTTTTCAGATAATTTTAGAGTATGAAAAAAATTAAATAAATCAAATTCTCAGGCGGAGTGTAACCTAGGAAATAGTGGTGATTGAACGCCCTGCCATTAACAACTTACTAAGGCCCGCCTTAATGTTTCTTTAATATTTATTTTCCATCCGAACTGTTGATCAGGTCACATAAACGTGAATGAAGGAAAAAAAATCAGATTTATCCAAAACTTATATGACCCATTACATGTCATTCACCACCTTTTCTTATGGTATGGTTCACCTGAGAATTGGTTCCCTTTTTATTTTTATTTTTGGGATTACTACTAAAATGATCTGAAAAAATAGATGGATGGAGTGGATATAGAATATATGAATCAAGGTGGTCCCACGGTAAGGTACGTACTGTCTTGTGTCAAGCCCGTGCTGCACCGAATCCGCTCCCGCCAGGAATGATGATCGGATTGCATGTGACCCCGGACACATAGATATTCCTGTATCCGGGGCTGTGTGGGGCCCAAGGAGATTTCTGTAACAAATCCAATCCGTCCATCGGTTTTGAAATACCTAAATATAATATAATTATGAAAATAAGGCAGATCCAAAACTCATGTGGGCAATCCAAACGAAACAGTGGGTATTGAATGCACGGGGTGATATAAGTTTTGTATCAGGATTATATTTCTGCCGACATTTTATCTGAATGGTAATAACCCTATGAACAGTTTGGATAGCATATAAACACCATGGTCAACTCCAGGAAGCTTTCAACGGTCATTTCCATTCTTGTTGTTTCGTTGGTGTGGCCCACCTGAATCTTCTATTTGCCTGATTTTTATATTTATGTCCTATTGTAGTCTTTCAAAACAGATGGACAGAGTGGATTTGTCACGTACATCTATATGAACCCCACGCAGCCCCGGCCACAGGAATATCTATGAGCCCGGGGTCACACGCAATCCGGTATCCCGAAGGATACGGTAGAGCGGCTGAAGAACCGGACTATGGTCAGCCATCTCTCCACATGACACGTGGCAGGGTGACGTATCTCCATATACTGCCAAGAGAACGGATGGCTTACGTTCTAAATTAAAATCCCACGAGACAATCCTATTCATTAGTTTTTTTTACAGTTTATCCAACCGTAAACTGTTTTTGTTTCCCACCGTCACTTTAATGATCATAGCTCAAACGGATAGGATTGTCTAGAGATGTGATTTTTGAGACATAAGCCATCCATGGTAGGGCCCTACGAATGGACGGACCCGATTTTACGTCACCCTATAAATAGATGGCTCTACCATATTCCTGTTCTACCGGCTCCAGGTATCATCTCTCCAACAAAAGATAAGACGACAGCGATAGTGCTCCCGCGCCCCACATGGGATACATTCAAGCCAATCCAGACCGTCCAAACCGTACACGTGTCACTAAAGACTACCACGGATTGATCATTGGTCAAAAGTAACCATGAGTAAACGATCCTAACCATTGAACTGATGGCTATCAAATGTACGGTCAAGTAAAGACTTCAACGGTCCAAATTCAACAAGAGGAACCAGATGGTTAAGATATTTGCAACGTGTACGGTGGACGATGGGTCCAAACACCCCCATCCTTCACGTAGAAAGTGGGTAGGGCCGTAGGGGACGAAGCTTGAACCACTCAAGTCAGCCGTCTACCCTCTCTCCTACTCCACTATGACTGACGGCCTCTCTACGCACTCCCCCCATTAAGTGGGTCATGGGCCCCACGACATATAGTTTAAGATGAGGAATTATATGACACGTGGCCGACCTATTTGTAGAGTGTACACGGGTTTCCAATCCACACCGTCGATCTGTTGTGAGTCCTACAGTGAATTCAGAATGACCCAAAAAGTCTCCCTGATCGGATGGTCGATAATAGAATAGAACCGTTGGTATTACTTTCTTTAACCGTCCATCTGTTTTTCACAAATATAAGGTTGGGTTATTTTAATTAAGGAGATATTTTGAGTTATGGTACATCAATGGTGGGACACAACAAATGGATGGGGTGGATTAATAAGCCATTGGCCACACTTCACAGAATCCAAAAGGCGCGTATAATGTGCGTGTCACCCCAGCGTTCCAGATTCCCCCACCAAATCTCCCCCAAACCACTTGCATTAGTGGTACCGGTACCACCAACCAACCATGCTCAGAAACCCTATGTGTGGGGCCCATCATTCTGTCTGGCCCCACCATGGATAGGCCTTCTCCAAAACTCTTGTTAAATACCACTGTGTGGTGTGAGTGCGTACGTGTGTAAAAATAAAAAAAGTAATTGAATTTTGTCCACTCGAATCTGAACCGTCCATTTGCAAGACACTAACATGAAAAGCCAAGATCGTCGCATGCAAGAGAATCTCGCAGTATGGCCCATCCATATAAGAACCCATCAGATGAACGTAGATGCAAGCCCTACTTGTTCGGTTCGTTTTGGTCCCTCAACCATCTATCTACATTGTAATTGCTGACCACAGGATTCCATACAGTGGGGCCATGACTCGGTGATCCGAACCATCCATCCGATGCAATTGACTGCAAATTTAGATCTGGCCTTTTAAATGGTAAATCTTGGATGGTATCTTTAATTCTGAGTCGTCAATTTGTAGGTCACCACATCAGAGTGCTGTGATTTTCCAATCCAAGAGATACCTACGACATCCACCCTCGGTGCTGTCACTAACAAAATGACTGGTTTAGATCGCCCAACCAGGGGGGCCATACATCCAAATCCTGCTAGTAATCAAACCATAGTACTATACTTTGTGGAGCAGGCTCCAACTAAGATAATCGCAACTTACTACAGCTCCAAAGTACAACTGTTTGTACAGGACCATCCATCTACAAACACTGGCGTGGACCCCACACCAGAAAAACCACGCCAAACACAACCAGCAATATAGAAAATGTCAAGTGTCCACGTTCCAAATGGCTGAAGGGCGTCCGGATGGGCACGAAATTCACGACTTGGAAGTTTTTTTCAAACCACTAGCATGATGCCAATGATCATTCCATACAACTGATGATGTTCAAGAGGGTCGATCAATCAAAGGTGGACCCCACCTGAGTTATTGCTCAGATTGTTAACATCATCCAATCTAAGTAAATTTTTTTTTTTAGAGCAATGGACCATCAAAGGTGGGCCCCACATGATGAATAATAATAATCAAACCTTTTTTTTTTCCCTTCTGGTACAGGAAATACATTTCATTCATTTCCAAACAAGGTTTGAAGTACTAGTCTCGTTCTAGGCCTATATAGAACCGGTTTCGCTGGATGCATGGACATTTGGTCCAAGTGATCTAGGCCGTCCATTCAGGTCAGCCCAACCTATTGTCGTTTGTTTGTTTTTAAGAGAGAGAGGCAGCAATATCTCATGAGAGAAACTGATACTCTGGCAGAGAGTGATGAAAGATGGCATGTGTAACTTAAATCAAACCATTTGTATAGTGGGCCCAGTGGTAGGCCTCAGATTGATTGGACATGATCAGAACACTCAAATCAGATGAAACTCACAATCCAACCGTCTGCATCATAGCTGATCGAATGTTCCATAATCAGACCCTGATAATACTGTGACTGTCGATCATCTCCTCACGTCTATAAGATCAATGATCGTTCCACGGGCTCTCTCCGTCCCATGTACTTATAACCATGCAATTTCCCATTTGGGGCCCAAGTAGACCCACATATGATCGACAAAAAACTGTTGGGTAGAAGGAATTCACTGAACATTGCACATAGGGCTGAAGGTCGGGTGGGTTGGGACGGGTTGGTACTCAACCCTAGCCCAACCCAAGGTTCCTGTACCTCAACCCTAACCCAACCCAACCCAACCTCGGGTTAGGAATTCTCAACCCAAGCCCGCTTGATACATGCTAATATTTTCGTTAATACATTAGTCTATTATATTTTCAATAAATGTCTGATTTTTGTACCTATGATTTTATTAATTATATATGCAGTTATTTATAAGTAAAGAACTTCACTTTTTCTAAACAAACAAGCTAAAATATAGGACTACTCTTTTAAAAGTCGTATTGTGTAGCATGACGTGGACCACTGAAATTCAACTACACTAGAATTTCTTGTGCCTTCAACACAGACGATCCACACTTAATTATAATTTATAAGTAACTTATATGTTTTGTATAGCCCAAGCCCGAGACCAAACCCGATACATCTTGCCCAAGCCCAACCCAATGTCAAGTCAGTCACAGGTCGGTTGGGTTGAACCCGCCTGACTTTCACCCCTAATTGCACATACAAAAATGGTGTAGCAATCAATACCTCCAGCCCTTACTTGAATGGCAGTGATCATCTGATCACGGTCATTGTGCCGCATGCAACCCAGCGGTCCACCTCGATCCTGGGCAGGCTCACTTGGGTCAAACGTGCTGAAATCAAGTACAAGGAATTCCTACTGGATCATAGCTCGTGTACTCAAAAGGCCTTCATACAAGAAAAATAAACTAAAACTAGTGTTTTCCTTTCCTTCTAAAACTACCTGATTCTAAATACCATCTATATACTGCACAAAATAGTTCATTAAATAGTATCTACATATGATGAAATGGACAACTAATAACTAATGCTTTTTTTTTTTCTTTTTTTTTTTTCTGATTATTCTGAGGATCGAAAAGTGGACCTGGCTAATCGGATCAATGGAATTATTCTCCTGTGTGAGGGGTGGTCCCATGCTGTGAGGAATGGGTGATGTGGGAAGCACTGATGCAATTGGTGGCGTCAAAAGAGTTCAGGATTGCATTGGCATGGGCGGCCTCGGGAGGATGGTGTTGGCAAGCTCTTCGTTCAACTTCACTGGAAGTGGCGGCATGTGCTTCATTACCCCCGGCATGTCGTTCAACCTGCATGAGGCAATCCATGCACATGGATGTTATCCCATGGGCTGGTGCTTGACATGGCAACCACAGAAAATCCAACATGCTGATGTGTCCGTAATGTAGAAAGACATGAACTTGCATGAACACTAGTTGTAAATGCAAACAGTTGGGCTAGGTAACTCACATGGTGGTCCCATAAAGAAAATGGGATTCCCCAAAATCATGCTGATCCAACCATCAAGAGGTCGCCATGTGAATTTCAAGGTTCCTGGGTGATTCTCCTTTTTTTCGTATCATGCAGTCCATATGATGATTGGATCAGCATGCATGACTTTTGGGCCATCCCTAATTTCATAGGCAATCCTGCTGGATGGATTGGATGCCATATATACACCACAGTGAGTCCCACATGCAGCTAATTGCGCTTTTTCCGTCTACAACTAGTTGCATATGAGACTTCCCATGTGTAAGATGTATTGCATATAAGCATTTGGAAATGATATTTATCAGAAGTCATGATTTACTGATTTGAGGCGCCCCAGCCATCCTGAAACATCAGCTGTATTGTCTATTTTTGCCGGCCATACGAATTGTAGTGACAGTAGGGCAGGGCATCTAAGACGTTTCATTTTATTGCCATCTGATAATATCATTTCCCTTGCATGAAAATAAATGGAGGAAAAGGGTTTTGAATGGTTCCTCCCAAATTTTAGCCTTCATTTGGTTTACCACACACACACACACACACACACACACACACACACACACACAAGAAAGGTGTTTTCACCCATTTTGTTCGTCTAGGCCAACCATTGTGGCATGGCCGCCAACCCTCAGATGCCCCAGCAGCCAGGAAGTACTCTCTTCAACATGAGCATGATTAGTGCAAGGCCGCATGCATGCATGCATCTGTGTAAATATGTATGCATGTGTATTTGATAATGAGAAAAGAGGAAGAAAAGGGAAAGTAATATACTCATTTAGGATGCTGAGAATATTATCCCGAGTTTGGCAGAAGAGACTGATGTTTTCCTGTATCTGCAAGAAAATAACATATGCATCAATATAGAACAACAATGTTGTGTTCAATTTTGAGAAAGTAGATTGAAGCATAAAATTGTTCAGATTTTTTTTTATATAAAAAAGCAGCAATCACAGGAGGAAAGAAACAGATGGCAAAATGTTGAATAAGCAACAGAAATCTCGTAAGCATGTCAAGAGTAACCTTTCAAAAGGCAATGGTTGGATCAGCTTGTAGGTCAACTGGCCCAACCCACTTTGAAGTGGGTGCAGACCATGTGTGGAGTTGGTCAGGCTCAGTCTAGAAAAGGAGGTCCTTTTAAGTAAAGTGTGTTGGACTGACCAAACCCCCCAACACAGGTCATCAATGGACTGGGCCAGATGAACTGACCTGACCCAAATCACATAAGAGCTTTGATATCTAAACCCCTCCATGGTTGGCATGCTTTCTCATTGCTTCTATTTGCAAATGCTAACTCCATTTCTCTATATCTAACCAATAAACTGAAGTAACTAGGGGGTGAATTATGAGCATGCGTTCATTTTCGACAAGTGGGGCCCATGGTTTAGGAATCCAAACCACTGATCTGTTAGATCTACTGTGGATACACCAGGACCATGCTCCAGAAAGATCTCCGAGATATGATTGTGGGGTTGGGTCGTGTCAGGCTTGGACTGGGTGAATTTTGAGTTGGGCTGTGTTGGGCCCTTTGTTAATGGGTTGCAGGTGGGTTCGGGCCAGAATTCTTTACCCATTTAGTAATTGGCTCGGGCTTGGGCTGACCTCGACCCAACCCATGGCCACCACAAGTCAACAGCAGCAAAATCATCATCATCTAAGCCTATCCCAACTAATTGGGGTTGGCCACATGAATCCTCTGCCATTCCACTCTATCAAGGGCCATGACTTAGTTCTAAAGTCTACTTCTCCTCACCTTGTTACCTATTCGTGCTATACTGCTATTACTAAATTCCCTTGAATGCATTCATTTCTAATTCTATCATTCTCTGTCTTGCCACTCATTCATCTGAACATCCTCATTTCAGCCAACTGCCCAACATTCTCTCCCATAAAGCATGGCTAGTCTTATAGCCATCCTATAAAATTTCCCTATTAGTTTCAGTGGTACACCACGATCACATAAAACTTCAGAGCCACATCTTCATTTCTTCCACCCCACTTGAATTCCATGGGCAACATCCTTCTCAATCTCTCAACTCTCATGAATTATCAACCCGAGATATTGAAAGTGGTCATTTTGGCAAACTTCTTGGCCATCAATCTTTGCTAATTCCTCATTCCCACTCCTGTTGTTACTAAAACTACACTACATGTAAGTCTGACTAATTTTAAATCTTTTAGAATCTAAAGCAACTCTCCATAAATCTAGCTTTGTGTTTATGCCCTCCCTCGTATTGTCAATCAAAACTATGTCATCTGCAAATGCCTCGTTAACTCAAGCATAACCAATGTGAATAGGTACTGGCTCGATGCCTACCCCTGGTGTAAGCCTATAGTAATTGGGAACTCACTTCTCACTCCACTAGTGGTCCTGACAATTGTTATTGCTTCCTCATACATATCCTTAATCATCTCTCCCGACGCCCATTGGATTAACTCTATAGGGACTCTAAAGTTTTTTTTTTTTTTTTTTGAAAGATGACAATTTTATTAATTGAAAGGCCAAAAAGGCCAACAATGTAAAAATAAATAAAATTACAACGTATCCCAGACAGATCAAGAGGGAGCAATCCCTGATTGCAGGTGACACCAACATGCACTCAATTACATTACTTTTGGCCTTGATAAAGACTCCTAATATGCTCCTTGACAAATTATTGAAACAACGCTATTTCTTTTCCCGCCAAATTGTCCACGAGCCTACAAGCAAAGCCAACCTCCAAATGCCCCTCCCCACCTTCCCTACCCCTCCCCCATGCTAAGCCCAAAATAGATCCGATACCATCCTTGGCATCATTCGCACCATCCCAAACACAGACAAAAATTTATCCCACACCCCCATGGCAAATGGGCAATGGACGAAATGGTGATCAACCAACTCATTATCCTTTAAAAAAAAAAAAAAACTCATTATCCTTCCAACAAAGAGAGATGTTGACGAGGATTAAACTCCTTTTACGGAGATTATTAATAGTGAGAACCTTGTTCCATCCTACTAACCAAGCAAAAACCACAATCTTCTCAGGGGCACCATAGGACCGAACAAAAGATGAATGAGCCGGGACTTCTCCCAAAGAGGATCCGCTTAACAATGAAAAGAAAGATTTGAGTGAAAGTAAACCCGACTTATCTCGGAACAATTTCATCAAGTCCCTCTCTAAATTGAGCACTACCTCCAAAAGCCACTTCAAGAGAGCAAGGAATTCATCAACCTCCTCTTTCAAATTCCTTCTACATGGTGGGGTCCAAACACCGGACAAGCCTTGCCACGAGAAACAATGGGGGGCTACAGATATGCCCAGATCCGAAGACACCGAAGCCAGGCTTGGATAATCCCCTTCCAATTTAGAATTGCCAACCAGATATCATTCCAAAACCTCACATGATGCCCATTGCCCACTGAAAATCCCATCCCTTAAACCTTCCCTCCAACCCCACAATTGCGCTCCACATCCTTGTAGCCTCATACATGATTTTTTGGGCCACCATACCGATTTGTTGGGCCCATATTTTCGCATAATTATACCTTTCCAAAGACCATCCTTTTCCGTCCAAATCTCCATAGCCAATTTGCCAAATAATGCCTCGTTAATAGTTGCCAACTTCCTAATCCTTGCACCTTCACTTGAATATGGTTTGCACACATTGTTCCATTTCATCAGATGAAATTTCCTCTTTTCCTCCACACATTTACATAGAAAGTCTCTCCTAAGCTTTTCAAACTTTAGCACCCTCATGGGACATTTGAACAGAGAGAAAAAAATATAATGAAAGATTCAAGAGGGCAACATTGTTTACGACAAGCCTACCACCCGAAGATAGATGACACCGCTTCCATGACGGCAATTTCTTCTCAACCCTTTCGATCACTTGGTCCCAAAGATGCTTAACTGGCTTCTCAAATCCCAATGCATAGTGGCAACCCCAAATATGTCGAAGGGAAAGAACCAGCCCTACATCCAAACACTGTTGCCATCTCTTCACCACCTCCTTAGGAATGCCAATGCCTAGCATCTCACATTTAAGAGAGTTCACCTTTAAGCACAAAACTGCTTCAAAACAACAAACAAACATCCTCAAATTGTCCACATGAACCTCATTTGCATCACATAACAAAAAAGCATTGTCTGGAAATTGAAGATCAGACACTTGACGATAACCCATATCCACCATAAAACCACTTATTTACCCCAAAGATACTCCTTTCTCTAACATTCTACTACAGGCTTCCGCCACCACAACAAAGAGAAGCAACGCGCGAGAGTGGGTCACTTTGGCTTAAGCCTCTAGAGGACTTAAAAAACCCCTTCAATGACCCATTAACTAGAATCGAGAACTTGGTTGAGCTAACACACATGTAGATCCACTTTCTCCATTTATCGCCAAACCCAAGCCAACCCAATGTATAATCTAAGAAATCTGAATTGACATGATCAGAAATGGTTTTCGAGAGACCACACTGGGACTTGAAAGGGAACAATTCATGCCATTTGAGCGAAATGAAAAATCTATCTTGGAGTGGATAGGCTTAACCTGGCCATCTGACCATGTAAATTTGACATTCTTCATTGGAAGATCTGCTAAGTCATTTTTTTTGCACCCAAGCCAAGAAATCTTCCATGCTACACGAGATCACCATGGCATTCTCCATTTGCTCCCAGCCTTGTCAAGCTTTGCCCACAAATTACCTTGTTGCCTTGGAGAGTTCGACCCATACACAGTCAAAAAGGCCCACTTAAATCCAAGCGTCAGGTCCTTCAACAACACCGATCCCAAGAAATCCCCGCTCCACCACTCTTCTTCTCCTCTTTCACCCAGATTGATGGATTCCAAATTATAACAACCCCACCTGCATCCTTCGATACCTAGACTTTTGATTGACCCATCTACATTTCATTTTTTTTTTTGGAACCTGGGAGCACATCTTAGTCTCCTGCAATGCAACAACCTGAGCCTTGCAACGCTTAAAAAAGTCCTCAATTTGGGCTCTTTTCTAGGGTTAGCCCATACCGCTCACATTCCAACTAAGGACTGCCCCCCTTAAAAAAAAGAAAAAAAAGAAGAAGCAACCGGTGCTAATGGTTCATGACACCCTTAGAAAGCTAACAACCCCTCTCTGAGCTAATACACTCCTTTTAAATCTGCACTTTCAATAAGTTGGAACAAAGCCACATAATCCTCCTCACACGTCCTCGAAAGTAACCCCAATCATCCGACCCATGTTACCCAAAGCTTCCCGAACCTATCTCATACCTTTTGCCCCTGAGACTTGATCACGCCCCGATGCATCCTGAATCAGAGTCCCCTTCAAACCATCAATTGCCCTCTGACTAACCTTCTCAGGACTGGTGTTCGAAATATTGATACTATTGGCCGATATTATTGTTATCGCGAGCCAACGATATCAAACCCCTCAGAAGCCCTCAAAAATTAAAAGAAAATCCTGGAATTCTTTGTATCGTGAGATATATCACAAGATTTTGCATAATATCGTCAAATATGGCTGATATTGATGATACATTGCATAATATTAGAAATTTCGTCTTCCCATCCAAAAATTTCAAAAATACAGAAAAAAAATTCTCTTACATCTGAGTCTCTTTCGACTGGATTTCGTGGGCCACGGATGAAATCGCCAGATCATGTATGAAAAACCCTAATCCCCTCCCCCCCCCTCCCCCCTTTTTTTTTTTTTTTTCTTTGAGGATAATTGTTTTGGAAGGAAATCAAATTTTCGCCGAGAATTACAAGCATTCGGGTTAGGATTTGAAAAAAGTTGGAATTTTGGGATAGATTTTTAGTAATTTTAGGTTGGGAAATAGTGATTTCCAGCCAGGATTTCGGTTTGTGGTTGCGGACATAGGACCGCCTTTAACGGAGAAGAGAAGAGTCTCTCTCTCTCTCTCTCTCTCTCTCTCTCTCTCTCTCTCTCTCTCTTTCGGTCTCTTAAATTAGGGAGTGGATTAGGAGTTACGCAGGTAACAACTTATTGAGTGTTAACCTTACCTTGTGGGGTCCACCTTGATGAGTGTGGTTCAAACCACGCCGCCCATCCGGTTTTTCATATCATTCGAGGACTCTTGTGCCAAAACTTAAGCAGATCCAAATCTCAGGTGGACCATACCATTGGAAAAAACGGTGAATGACCATTAAAAGAATTTTGTAGGCCAAGTAAGTTTTGGGTCAAGCTAATATTTGTATTTTTCTTTCATCGAGTTTTGTTTGACCTTATAAACGGGTTGGATGACAAATAAACATTACTGAGATCCTTAAAATAGGCCTCGGAAAGTTTTTAATGGTAAGCATTCAATCATCACTATTTCACGTGGTGTGGTCCACTTGAGATTCGGATGTGCTTAATGTTTGGGACCAAGTCTTAAAATGGGCTGGAAAAACGAATGGACGGAGTGGATTCACAACATATCATCAAAGTGGGCCTTACGATAAAGGTGACACCCACTAAGCTATTACCCGGTAACACCTAATTCACTCTTGAGAGTGGGTTCGGTGTGACTCGATTGCACTAAAGTTGGTACGACCCTTCTGGTGGGGCCCACCTTCATGTATGTATTGTATATCCATTCCGTCCATCCATTTTTAAAGATCATTTTAGGTCATGAGACAAATCCAAAGCTCAAGTAGACCCCAACATAAGAAATAGTGGGGATTGAACTCCTACCTTTAAAAACTTCATGGGGCCGCAAAAGTTTTTAATCAAGCTAATATTTTCATTTTCCTTTCGTCCATATCTAGCTGAACTTATGAACAGGTTGGATCTCAAATAAATATCATGGTGGGCTCCTAGAAATGGTTTTAAGTTTAAACGGTAGGCATCACTGTCCCCATAGTTTTCTGTGGTGGGGTCCACTTGAGCTCTGGATCAGCGTCATTATTTGGATCATGCACTAAAATGATCTATCCAAATGAATGGACGGTGTGGATACAATACAAACATCATGGTGGGGCCCATAGTTAGGGTCCCACTCACATTTCATGTTCCATTTTGTGCGTGGATTGGGTACTACCCCCATTGGGACGAGCGTGACTTCAGCGGAACTCTGGATTCACCAAGGTGGGTGGGATCCCTGACCGTGGGACCCACCTTGATATATGTTCCATATATCCATGCCATCCATCAGTTTTGAAAATTTATTTTATGGCATGATCCAAAAAAATGAAGCAGATCCAAATCTCAAGTGGGCCATAATAAAAGAAACAATGGTAATCGACCATTGAAAACTTCTCATGGGCCACAAAAGTTTTGAATCAAGTTGATATTTGTGTGGTCTCTTCATCCAGGTCTTTGTGACATTATCAACAACTTGGATGGATGAAGTTTTTAATGGTGAGTATTCAATCACAACTATTTCCTATGGTATGGTCCACCTAAGACCATGGACTTGCTTCATTTTTGGAATCGAGCCCTAAAAGGAGCTGTAAAAATGTATGGACGGTGTGGACGTAATACACATGCATCAAAGTGGGCCCTACAATTAGGAATCCACCAATCTCTATTAAATATTTTGTTGGATGGCGAATAAAAATTCCGTTGGATATGGGTTGCCTATTGACAATGCATAGCGTAGGATCCTGCCAGTGCATAGCTTAGGACCCTTTACAAAGAAAACTTATTATGTACACTTCTTTTTTGAGATTTTATGATTTAAAAGTGTGTATTAAGGTCTTTTTAAATAATCCCTGAAGTTTCATTGAAAAATTCAACAATTTTCCCAATGTTTCCCCATGTTTCCCAAAAAAAGCGATAAATTACGTGATACAAACGATATATCCTGTGCGATAATCGAAAAATCGATACTATCGGCCGATATTATCGGTATTGGGCCCCAGTGAGACGAAACTCCTCCGATAACCCCCAGAAGATACTGAAAATCCAAAAATTCAGATATCGCACGATATATCGTCAATATAACCGATACAACCCACACCGTGCGATATCGCGGTATTTCTGCCTCCATTATTGTCGGAAATCAACAAACAGAGTCATGGACACTCACAGGTGCGTTCGCAGGGGACTCATGAGTCCCACTGTAGCCAACAACCCACAACAATAAAAAGTTGATGCCGTAGGTTGTGGAGAATCAAAAAATTTTGAATTAGAAAACGAAAAAAGAAAGAGAGAGAGAAATCGGAGACTACCTGTAGCCGTAGGCTGTAGTGGTGATCGGAGGTGGGCCATTCGACAAGTATCTGTATCCCTCTTTCTTCGAATTTTTCTCGCTATTTTCTTCAATTTTTCTCTTTCTTCGTTGATTGGAGCGTGCCCGTGCGGATTTCTCGTTGAATTTGAGAAAACGGAACAAGAAATCCTCCTTTGGAACCCTCGTTGCGTGAATGAGAGGGAGAGCGCTCGTGACGGAGAGGGAAAATGAAGAAGATGGCACAGGAGGGGTGAAATGGGGATCAACGCGGGAGCTGGTTTACTGAGCACGCTCTTATCGTACTCAGTAAACTTAGTTGGGCCCACCTTTAATGTATGTGGTCTATCCACGCTGTCCATCTGTTTTCCCATCTAAATTAAGGAGTTGATCCCAAAACTTAGAGACGGGCAGTGGATCATACCACAGGAAACAGTGGTGATATTGATTTCCACCGTTGAAACCTTTCTGGGCCCTGCAGTGATGTTTATCAGTCATCCGAACTGTTAATAAGATCATATAGACGTGGATGAAGGGAAAATACGAATTTAAGATTGATCCAATCATCCAAGACTTCTGTGGCCAAAAAGGGTGTTTTAACGGTGGATGTTCAATTCAATTGTTTTGTAAGGTGTGGCCCATTTAAACATTGTATATGGTTTATTTTTGGGCTAAAGCCCTGAAATTATCTGGTAAAATGGATAGACGGAGCGGATAAAATACATAAATCATGGTGGACCTCACATGAGTTTACACAGTACGCTAAGCGTAGTGAGTTACCGTACAATCGCATAAAGTGGTGTCCGTGTTCTGTGGGTCCCACGGTAATGTGTGTCGTATCCACACTGTCCATTAATTTGGAAATAATTTTTTTAGGGCACAACACAAACAATGATGTAGATATAAATCTTTAGTGGACCCCGCCACAGAAAAAAGCGGAGAGAGTGACGCCCACCATTGAAACTCGTAGCATTCTTGAGGGCCCATCATAATGTTTATTTGTGATCTAATCTGTTCATAAGTCCAGGAAGATATGGAATAATGGAAAACACAAATATCATCTTGACCATCCATCTCTTGTGCCCCTCAAGAAATTTTTCATGGTGAATGTCACTCTCTCCACTGTTTTCTGTGGTGGGGTCCACTCGAGCTCTGGATCTGACTCATTTTTTGGCTCACGCCCTAAAATGATCTATTCAAATGGATGGACGGTGTGGATAGAAAAAATACATCATGGTGGGACCCATGTAACTTGGTGACGTCGCTTCAGTAATCCGCGCCAGGATTTATAGCGGAAACGGATTGGCTACTCCACGCAACACCAGCCTTTCGTTGATGGTCAGTGCTCTGTGGGCCCCACCATGATGTGTGTGTTTCATCCATGCCTTCCATTTATTTTTTATAGATCATTTTACAGTGTGAAACTAAAAATGAGGTATATCCAAATCTCAAGGGGACCACATTATAGGAAACAACGTTGAATGAGCGTCGACCATTAAAAACATTTTGGGGGCCATTAAAGTTTTGGATAAAGCTGATTTTTGTTTGTTCCCTTCATCTAAGCCGTCCATCCCTTTTTCTCAGATTATTTTAAGCATGAAAACAAAAATGAGGTAGATTCAAAGCTAAAATGGACCACACACATGGTTATTAAATGCAACCAAGCTTATTATTTGGTATTTGGTGTGGTCCACTTGATCGTTGGATCTACCTCATTTTTGTGTTCAAGCCTTAAAATGATATGAGCAAAAGGCATTGATGGCCTGGATGTACAGATACTGCACGGTGGGCCCACCCACAGAACTGCCCTTTCGGGGCTAGAGACGGGCAAGGGTAGGACGCATTCCGCGTGTCGTGCAGACGCCTATTTCCTCGCAGGATGATGACGCTGCAGGGGGGGGCGGCAACGTGATGTTTTTGAGAAATCTGCCATGTTTATCCATTTTCTGACATATGTTTAACATTGAGGCCTAAAATGAGGCGTATCCAATACTCAAGTGGACCTAAATTGTGAGTATTGAACATACACAATTGAAATATCATGAATCAAGCTAATATTTGTGTTTTCAATTCATCCACGTGGGAATGATGTTATTAAAGGTACGGATGTCATATAAACATCACTTTCTAGCCTATAAAGTTTTCAACGGTAGGAATTTTCCTACCCACCTTTTACTCTAGTGCGGCCCACTTGAGCCTTGGATCCTTCTCACTTTTGGTCTCAAGTCGTAAGATGAGCTCAAAAAACGGATGTACGGGGTGGATTTCTCAAAAATGTCATGTTGGGCCCCACCCAGGTTTCCAGCACAGGAACTTCCCGCGAAAGGCTTTCGCAAGAAATCCGCATCCGTCTCGCGCAAAGACGAGCACTGATGCTCCTCGGGCTCCAGTTGTACGAATGGTTCAAAGGAGATCAAAGTTAAATGGGCCCTAAAGTGATGTATTTATTATATCTACACTGTTCATCTATTTTTAGAGATCATCTGAGAGCATTATCCAACAAATGAATCATATCCAAAGATCAGCTGGATCACACCACAGATGGCAGCGAAGAATATGATTTTCACCGTTAAACAATTCATGAGGCCACCATTAAAGATCAGTTGGACCCAGGCAGTGGAGATTTTGTGACCCCAATAAGGATTTCATGGTAGACATTCAATTCACACCGTTTTCCTTGGTGTGGTCCACTTGATTTTTTAATAAGCTTCAATTTTTGGCTAAAGACTTAAAATTATACGGTGAAATGGATGAACGGGCTGGATAAAATGCATGAATGAAGATGATCCCACAGAATTTACTCAGTACGCTTAGGGTATCTAGCATCTTTACATGTAGTACTGTTGCATGCATGAACAACTATACGTGTGGATGGTGCTCTATGGACCATTCCTTAAAATAATCTGACAAAATGGATGAGTGTCATGGATATACAGCACATGCCCCAAGGTACAGTCGGCCCATTCCTGATAATCGAGTATTGGATGAGTGTCATGGATATAGAGTACATGGCCCTAACAAGTACAAATATAATATTATTTTACAGATAAAATATGCCGGGAGGAAGAGGAGGTAGGCAACCTGATATAGGGTGAAGGTACGGTCGGCCTATTCCCGATAATCGATTCGGGAGTATTTATAATTTATGTGGCCATGTATCGAAGAGAGGTGGGGTAACCCGCTTAAATGAGCATTTAGCGGGAGGGTATCGCAATATTGTGGATTGCCCGAAGTACTCACAGGATGTGCGAGAACAGATGGGTACCATATTGAAAAAAAATGTGAAGACAAAAGATGAACGATATGCACGAGAGGGAGATTAGGGAGGAGTTGGGGCGGCTACCATATGCGGGTGAGGATGATGTAGTGGATCTCGATAATGATGATGATCCCGAATACAGATGTGCAATTCAAGAGTCCATACGGGATCAGTGGAAGAGGGATCGGGATAGGAGGTGGGACACAAGTAGGCCTAGATTTGAGGGGTCTATCCATGAGTGTGGTGAGGGCAGTGGAGCAGGGGAGAGTGTTAGGGGTGGATCAGGGGAGGGTAGTAGGCGGGGAGAAATATGGGGCTTGGGCAGGAGTAGTAGCATGCGGGTGCTGGATCTACCTTCAGATCCGAGGATGTACAAAGAGGCAGGAGGAACACAAAAGAAAATAAAAGAGATGTTTAGTGGAGGGGATGTGAGGAAAAAAGTTGAAAATTTTATAACAAAATTTTTTATATACGATCAAATCCCCGCAAATGTCGCGGCAAGTCCGCACTTCAAAAATATGATAAGTGCAGCGTAGGGGTGAGGGTGTGCAACCACCCACACCCGTACAGATCATGGGGAAATACTTGGATGATGAACATGCAGAAATGAAGACATGTTGATTCGTATCGGCAGTCATGAGAGATGTACGGCTGCACCATTATGTGTGAAGGTTGGACCGGACCAACGAAGATGTCGATTATAAATTTTATGGTCTATTCCAGGAGACGGACGGTGTTCCTAAAGAGTATAGATGCGAGTAGTAAGATCAAAGATTCTAACTACATTTACAAACCAATGCACAACGTCATGCAAGATGTTGGGAGGAAAAATAGTGCAGTTTGTTACGGATAATGGGAGTGTATTTGTTAAGGCGGGGAAGGATATTCAGAGCAAGTATCATATGTATTGGACCCCCGGCGCAGCCCATTGCATCGATCTCATGCTGGAGGGGATCGGGGATAGGCCGTCAGTGAAGACTGTAATTACTGATGCACGGCTCATCACAAACTCTGTATACAACCACACATGGTTATTAACCGTAATGCGCGAGAGGTGTGGTGGGGATATAATGCGCCCTGGAGCGACGCGGTTCGCCACAAATTATATCGCTTTAAGTAGCCTTCTCAAACACAAACAGGGGTTACGAGAGTTTTTCACCTCTCATGATTACGTAGAATGGAAAAAGAGGTTGACAAAAGTAACTTATAGAATCGAGGAGCTGGTGCTGGGAAATTCATTTTGGGATAAAGTGCATGGTGTTGTGGGTATTCTAGAGCCCATTTATGTGGTGTTGAGGATGGTGGACAATGAGACAAATCCGTTGATGGGTCGCTGTATCCGTCTATACAGCTGATGAAAGAAGCCATCATGGTTAAAGCTCCCAATGCATATAAGTGGGTGCATGCAATAATAGATGACCGTTGGGAAATGACTCTTTCTCACCCACTACATCAGGCTGGTAAGTACCTATATGGATTTTTTTTCCATATGCAATAATAAACGAGGGTTGTACTGATGTGTATATGTTGGTTTTTAGCGTATTTCCTGAATCCCAAATACCACTATAGCCAGAACCTCTTGAAGATAATTCATTAAAGAGGGTTGTACATGAGGTGTACGATCATTTATTCCCCGACTATCCGGGGAAAGGCACCTTTGGTAGTGAGGTAAATATGTTCACTTACATTCTCCTTATCTTCATCTCAATCATTAAATACTTATTCTGGTTGCTATATACCATCAACCGACTGTTAAATTCCGCGACGCGGTTAGAATGTTTGGGTGTCACCCTGCGGTGAAGTCAAGGAACGCCATGATGGCATATGAGTCACTGTAGTAAACTTCTATATTATTTTGAAAAATCTAGGATAATTAAAGAATCTTATGATATGCAGGCGAATGGTGGTCCATGTATGGGACTAACTGTGAGGCTGCGAGGTTTTACGACGACTGGCTGTCCGTGTGCTTGCACAGACGGTGTCCTCGTCACCCTGTGAAAGGAATTGGAGTACATTTTCCCTCATGCATATAAATAAACGTAATAGAATAGGGTATAAGAGGCTTCAGAAGCTAGTGTATTGTCACTACAATATGAAGTTACGAGAGACGCTGCTTCGTTTGGAAGGAAGAAGAAAAGTGCAGAAAGACCCACTAGACCTGATGACAGTCGAATAACATACATATGCTGAGGATGCAGAGGATGACCCAGTTTACTAGTGGGTTAGGTCGGATGACTTAGATACCTCGGATGGGCGACCAGAGCCACATATTGCGGCAGAAGCAGAGACACAAGGGATTGATGTTGACACACATGTGGAGCAGCAGAGGTCTCCTGATGAGGCATTCGACCCATTGACGAGGAGTTCAGAGGGCAGCCCGAGGCAGTCATTATCACACGGGACATGTGACGGGGAAGCATTGTCTGACACCAAGACTGAGTCAGAGAGTGATGCGGGAAATGAGTCCAATGATGATGATGGCGGCGATAAGGGTGATGATGACTCTGATGACAATAAGGATAATGATGATGATGATGATGGTGGCGGCAACGGGGATGGTTGCGACGCGGGTGGGAATCAGGATAAGAGGCCTCTTAGCCCTTTTACCGAGGAGGAGAATTTCGATCATTCCACACAGGACCCTGACCATGGTTCTCATCCAGGAGAACCACGACCCCGTCTTGTTTACAATAAGACATACATGCGTCAAAAGCTACTGCAGAAAAAGCAGACTCGTAAACTTTCATATTTTGAGCTGTTGGCAAAATGCATGAGGGACACAAGCGTTCGTGGCAGGCGAGGTGGTTCTAGATTTGGATCACGAACAAGGGAGGAGAGCTCGAGTTACAGGCCACAACATGAATCTGGAACACAAATACAGGAGAGTAGTTCCAGTTCTGTACTGCAGTATGGACATGGATATGGACCTAGTGGATATGTGACGAGTGACTCCAACAGTTACGGCACATCGTTTTTCAACCATGGTTAGGAGTTCACTTCTGCATATGGGCAGGGATATGAGCAGCAATATGGATATGGCCAACAATATGGATACGAAGGAGTTTCATATGTGCCATTCCCAGATCCATATCAGTTACAGACTGTGACGATTACGCAGTACCCACGGATGGGTGTATTGATTCAGTTCGGAGAGGATGAGTACCAGTGTTATGTCAGGGAGTATCTTAACTGGTACCACTCTACTATGACTTGGGCACAATATTGTCGATTTGTGGATCAGCAGTACTATGCCCAGCCCCGTCGAGATGGAAATGATGATTATGAGCCACCGCGCAACTCTATGTGGGTCTAGACCACAACTAGTCCCCATCATTGATATGTATATTTCTCAAATTTTACTTATTTAGTTCTTCTTTTCCTTTTCAATGAATTAGTTGTGTTTTCATACATGACTATGATATAATTATAAATATCATGCATTCAATTTAAATATAGTTGCGTTAGTTCAGTTGAACATCGCATAGCTTAGGACCCTATACAAAGGAAATTTATTATGTGCATCTTTTTTTGAGATATTATGATTTAAAAGTGTGTATTCAGGGCCTTTTTAACAATCCCCAAAGTTTCATTAAAAAATTCAACCATTTCCCCAATGTTTCCCCATGTTTCCCAAAAAGTGTGATAAACTATGCGATACAAACGATATATCCTGTGCAATAACCGATACGTATCTGTATCCCAAGGGTGCGATACATTGTGCGATACCAATATTTCGAACACTGGCGATAACCGATACGTATCTGTATCCCAAGGGTGAGATAACCGATATTTCGAACACTAATTAGGACTAACAATTGCAATATGAAGAGGAGAGATGACTAAGCTTCTATTGTCTCCACTTCTCCATTATTGTGGACCACTGCCAACTCCTGCACTTCGTCAACAACACCTAATTTAGTATCCAAGATTGTCGAAGACATCTCATCAAATGAATAAGAGAGAACCCCATTCACTGACTCGGAGGCCATCGTCACCCACAGGTTCAAATGCTGCTAGGATTCGCGCTCCAATGCCTTCTGCTGACTTTCCATGGGATGCACTTGTCCGTAGAGAAGAATAACGAAGTAGGCATTTCTAACCAGGCTTGAAATAAGTCTAACCCGCATGTGGGATGACTAAACGAGAGGGAAGCACATGCCGCTGAAGCTTCAAATATCACCCAAGCCTACCCGCCCCCCGCCCCCCCCAACACACACACACACACACACGCAAACCCCACCGAGCTTGACTCTCTGCCATGTGGAGATCCTTCCTCTTCTCCTTGTATTTCCCCATCAATTGTCTTAGGAAAATAACTTCAATGGTAGACCTCCCTAACATGAAACCAAACTAATTTTCAGATACGTTCATCTCATGCCTTTGTCTTTGCTCAACTATTCTTTCCCAAAGTTTCATAGTATGGTTTATACATTTAATTCCCACGATAGTTAGTGCAACTTTGGATGTCTCCTTTAGTCTTATAAATAGGTACCATGTGTACTTTCCTCCGTTCATCTAGCATTTTCTCTGAGATCAGCTAAATACTATGCTTGTTCTTAGGAGGAGAAGATGAATGGTTGGATGGTCTTTAGCCATTGAAAGCTTGGGTTAGGTTGCTCCTATTACAGATCATCCCCACATTTTTCCTTGAAGGATGCTAAAACAATTTCCAGTGGTGATCTATTTAATTTATAGCGATAATCTATATAACAAGGGTATGACATAGACGTGCCTGCTGATATAACTAGAAAAACTCAAATTAATGACTCAATTTTAACTAGTCTTAAATTTTTTGAGTTTTGTATTAGACCCGAATTGCATGTTTGGACTAGTGCACAGGATATTCTGTACCAACGGTTCCCACCTGTCCATTTATGATGATCATGAACCTTCATCCTTATTCAAAATCAAATATACCATTCAATCCCATGTCATGAAGAACTTCTTTGCTTGGGTGGCTAAACATGAGCTGGTGGATTTTCCATTGGGGGGTGCAAAGTTCACGTGGTCAAATGGTTAGGAAATGCCAACTCTCCCCATGTTGGATAGGTTCTTAGTCTCCTTAGCTTGGTTGGAAAAGTTCCTGCTCGTGGTTCAATGGGGCCTATCCAAACCCACTTTTGATCACCACCACATTGATCTTGAGGCCTCTCTTGATGATTAGAGCCATACACTTTTTAGATTTGAGCTTGCCTGGATGGAGGTTGAAGCTTTCTGCTACCAACTTGAGGAGTGGTGGGGATCCTGTCAAGTCGTTGGTTATGCAAGTTTTCACTTGTCAAATAAGCTTAAGCTGTTAAAGGAGAAATAAGATTTGGAAGAAAGAAGTGCTTGACGGTAGGGAGGCGGAGTTTGATGTGATTTTGAACGAGATTAACAATCTTGACATCAAGGAGGAATATGGGCAACTTCTATTGAAGCCACAAGAGGAGATTTGTTATCCTCTAAGTATGCTACTCGCATTAAAGAAGAAGAGATTCGGTGGAGGTAGCGATCAAGAGTGCTATGGCTCAAAGAGGGGGACAAAAAAAACTTAGTATTTTCATAGTATAACAAGTGCCAGAGCTCGGGGAAACCACATTACTGATCTAGTGGTGAATGGCTCTTATTCCTCAAACAAGGAGGTCATTTGTGAGGCGATTGTGTCTTTTAATAAGAATCTCTTATGTTCGGCTGCGTAGAATCGGCCGCGGTTGGATAGCTTGGAGTTCCCGAAACTATTGGACGAGGCAGCTAGATCTCTTGAATCTCCTATCTTAGCGGAAGAAGTTAAAGCAACTTTGGACTTGATGAGCGGGGATAAGGCGTCAGACTTGAAAGGTTCTAATGAAGTTTTTCAAGTCTTACTGGGAACTGTGAAATCGGATGTTATGAACTTTATTTCCAAGTTGTACGAGCGGAGTCGTCTATCTAATGAGCTAGGTGCAACTTTCATTGCCCTTGTTCCCAAATTAGGTGCAAAGCTAATCGAAGATTTTAGACCCATAAATTTGATTGGAAGCCCGTATTAAATTCTAGCCAAAGTGTTGGCGATCTGATTTCAAAGCGTGTTGAGCGAGATTATTTCTAAGAATCAAGGAGCTTTTGTCATGGGAAGACAAATATTAGATTGCACTTTGATAGCACATGGGTGCATTGACTCGAGAAACAAATGCAGGAAAAGTGGGGTAGTTTGTGATATATCGTCGATATCGCACGATATTTTGACGATATCGGATGTCATCATCCGAAAAAATTGGGAAAAAAAATTAGAGGGTGGATTTCGGTACCTGTAGAAGAGATCGCCATGATCGGAAGCTTCCATTTGGCGGGCCATTCGAATTGAAGCATCATTCCTAGGTTTCCACAAATAAAATCTCCGATTTTGGAGAGAAATCCTGAGACATCTTCGCCGATTTGGGAGAAATTTTTGGGTTCCAGCTTCCGGAACCCTCTCTGCTTAAAAAGTAAAGGTCGTTCAAGCCTTTTTTTTTGACGCGGATTAGCTACTGACAGGTTAAGTCGCGAGATCGCTACTGAAGTGACGTCACCAAGTTACGTGGGTCCCACCATGATGAATGTGTTATATCCACACGGTCCATTCATTTGGAGATATCATTTTAGGACATGAGTCAAATAACGAGGCAGAAAAAAATCTGTAATGGACCCCACTACAGAAAACAGTGGAGAAAGTGACATCCACCGTTGAAACCTTCCTAAGGTCCACCGTGATGTTTATTTGAGATCCAACCTGTTAATAAGTTAAAAAAGATATTATAAAAGGGAAAAAAATATATATCAGCTTAATCGAAAACTTTTGTGGCCCTCGGAAGTTTTTAATGGTGGGCGTCACTCTCTCTACCGCTTTCTGTGGTGGGGTCCATTGGAGCTTTGAATCTTAGTCATTCTTAGGTTCATGGCATAAAATGTTCTCTCCAAATGGATGGACGGTGTGGATACAAAACATACATCATGGTGGGGCCCACGAAACTTGGTAACGTAAATTCAGTAGCTACTCAACCCGTCAGTAGCCAATCCGCAACCCCACCCTTTTTTTTTTTTTTATCAAAATCCAGTACTGCGCACACCACCTAGCTGTGTGTTGACGTCACCAAGTTCTGTGGGTCCCATCATAAGCTATGTGTTATATCCAGACTGTTCGTCCATTTGGCGAGCTCTTCTTAAGGCTTGAGCCGAAAAATAAGACAGATCCAAAGATCAATTGGACCACAATGCAAACAGCAGTGGTAGATTGAACGTCTACGATTGAAACCCTTTTGGGGGTCGCGGAAGTTTGGATAATATGATATTTATTTTTCCTCTTCATCCAGGTCCGTGTGACCTAATTAACAGATTGGATGGAAAATAAACATTATGGTGGGCCCTTCAAATATATTAATGGTGAGAATCAGTCCCCCACTACTATTTGTGGTGTGGTCCACTTGAGCTTTGGATATGACTCATTTTTGGGTTCATGATCTAAAATGATCTCTCCAAATGCATGAACGGTGTAGATATAATAAAAACATTATTGTGGGGCCATGTAACTTTGAAATATTTGTACAACTTGCGCCGAGGAGTGTCAGCACAGTACTAGGATTTCCTACCAAAGCCTTCCTGCGCTTGAAACCTTAGTGGGGCCTATCATCGATGTTTGTGAGGAATCCACTCCATCCATCCGTTTTGTGAGATCATTTTAGGACATGAAATAAAAAATGAGTAGGATCTAATACTCAAGTGTGCCAAAAATGTGAGGATTGAACATCTACACTTGAAATATTCGTGGGGCCACATAAGTTTTGAATTAGTCTAATATTTGTATTTTCAATTCATCCATGTAGGAATAATGTTATGAACGGTATGGATGGCATGTTAACATCACTGTCGACCTAGGGAGGTTTCAACGGTAAGGAATTTTCCTACCCACCTTTTCCTTTAGTGTGGCCCACTGTAGTCTTGGATCCTGCTCATTTTTGCTCTCAAGTGATAAAATGATCTCAAAAAATGAATGGACGAGGTGGATTTCTTATAAACATCACAGTGGGCCCCACCTAGGCTTTAAGTGAAGGAACTTGGCAGGAAATCTGCGTACGATCAGCGCCCCACCCCCAGTATGGTGGGAAGTGGATCCCCTAGTGAGCAGTGTACTTTGTAAACTTTGTGGGCGCACTATAATTCATGTATTTTATCCACTCCGTCCATCCATTTTACCAGATAAATTTATGGTTTGAATGAAGAGAAAAAACTACTATTAGCTTGATCCAAAACTTTTGTGGCCCATTAATGGTCAATCACCATTGTTTCCTATGGTATGGTCTACCTAATTATTGGATCTGTTTTATTTTTTGGATAATGTCCTGAAATGATATGGAAAAACAGATGGACGGGGTTCATACTGAATATAGTTGTCTTAGTTCAATTGGACAACGCATAGCTTAGGACCCTATACAAAGGAAATCTATTATGTACACTTCTTTTTTGAAACTTTATGATTTAAAAGTGTGTATTAAGGGCCTTTTTAACAATCCCCAAAGTTTCATTAAAAAATTCAACCATTTTCCCAATGTTTCCCCATGTTTCCCAAAAAGTGCGATAAACTATGCGATACAAACGATATATCCCATGCGATAACCGATACGTATTTGTATACCAAGGGTGCGATACATATTCTAAGAATCAAGGAGCTTTTGTCATGGGAAGACAAATATTAGATTGCACTTTGATAGCACATGGGTGCATTGACTCGAGAAACAAATGCAGGAAAAGTGGGGTAGTTTGTGCAAGCTTGATATTGAAAAAACCTACGACCACGTCATTTGGGATTTCCTTGACTACATGCTTCACGAGTTAGGTTTGTGGGCACAAATGGAGAGGTTGGAAGCGAGCCTATGTTCAATCGGCTTCCTTCTCTATTCTTATCAATGGTTCTCCAGAGGGGCATTTCAAAGCTTCTAGCGGCATTCGTCAAGGCGACCAGCTTTCCCCCTACTTGTTTGTGGTGGTTGGGGAGACCCTTAGTAGATTCCTCCACAAAGGAGAGGTTGTCGGCTTAATTAAAGGCTTTGAGGTTATAGATGGGGGAATTCAAATAAGCCATCTCCAACATGTAGATGACACTATCGTATTTTGCAATGTGGACATGGAAGTGGTGGATAATCTTTAGAAAGTTATTGTATGTTTTGAAGCAGCTTAGGGCCTTAAAATTAATATCACTAAAAGCGAAATGCTTGGCTTTCGAGTGAGCAAGGAGGAGCTATCAAGATTGGGGGAGGTGTTTGGATGCAAAACTGGGTCGTTCCTTTTGTCTTACCTCGGTTTGCCTTTGTGCACTGGGAAACCAACCAGGCACCTTTAGGACAAGGTGATTAAGAGAATTGAAAAGAAGGCATCCAGCTAGAAGAGGAGAGATTTATCTTTGGGAGTTAGATTAATGCTCATCAATGCCGCCTTCTCTAACATGCCAGTATATTTCATGTCTCTATTCAAATGCCTGAAGTTGGTTCTTGATAGATTGGAAAAGTTAAGACAGGATTTCTTGTGGCAAGGTTGAGAAGTCAAAAAGAAGTTTTAACTCATCAATTTGAAAGATGTTTGTAAACCGATTGCGGAAAGTGGAGTGGGAATTAAGGAATTAGAATCAATGAATTCAACTCTTTTAGGGAAATGGTTTTGGAGACTTGGTTCAGAAGAAGGAAAACTTTGGAGGGAGATAGCTCCAAGTACGGGGAGAGTGAAAAGTTCTTCCTTATGCCAAGTGTCTGGATTGTGGAAGACAGTGTCTTCAATGGAACATTGGTTTTGCAAAGGTATTTCTTTCTCCTTGACGAACCATGGTGTGAAGACCAGCCCCTCTCTCACTCCTTCCTTGCCTCAGTTCGTCTTGCCTCAAATAAAGAAGTCTTGGTGAAGGATTGCTACTCCATTTGCAGTGGTGCGGTTGTTTGGTCCCCTCCTTATAGGAGGAATTTGTCAAATGACGAGATTGTAGAGAAGGGGGCTCCTTGGTCTCTTGAAGGACAAAACTCCTATGGTTGATGAAGAAGACTCCTTGATATGGGTCGGCCATAGGTCGGGCCAGTTTTCGGTCAGATCTTTTTACTGGCTAATGCACAAATCAGCTCGTAATCTCTCATCCCCGTACCATTGTTGGTACTATGGTGCTCCTCCTCGGGCGGCAGCATTTAGGTGGTTAGTTGGTAAAAAGCAAGTCCTTACTATTGAAAATTTACAAAGAAGATCTCTTATTCTTCCCAACATTTGTCTCATGTGCATGGAAGTGGCAAAATCGATCAACCACCTCTTCATTCATTGTTCCTATGCTGAGTCACACCGAGTTTGGTTGTGGATCTTATGTGGGTGGGGCACCAAGGGGGAGTGGGGAAAGCAGGCAAGATCCTTCAGAGGCTTGTTTTGTTTTGTTTTGTTTTTGGGGGTTTTTTGGTGAAACCGAAACGGGAGGGTATTTCAAAACAAAAACCCTTCAATTCAGGAGGCTATTAGGGAGATTAAGATGATTTTAATGAGTTGGGCCTCTTGTATGAAGGATGTTTCATCTGTAGACCTCTCCTCTTTCCTTGCTTTGTAGTTTGGTCGTATTCTTTTGCGCGCTTGGCACACCTTCTTAATAAATTGCTGTTCTCTCTCTCTCTAAAAAAAAAGTGTATAGGATCCCTGACAACCATATATGGACAGGTGGGGGCCATTGGGATTAATATAAAGGAGATTGTGCAATCCGATCACATGCATTCTGATACATTTAGATGGATATGTCAGATTGTCAGTGTACTAAGAGTACCTTCGGCAATGGGTCGGGTCAACCCGCGGGTAATTTACGCAGCCAACTTAGTTCGAGAATTTCACCAAATGATCAGTTGTCGTGATTGAAAGCCATGTTATCTGAATAGGATTCTAGCAACATAGCATAGGATCTAAAAATGGGTAGTGTTAACTTCCTTAAAAGAAATAGTACTCTTCCAACATACATTAGCTTGAAGTTCAATTGCCAGGTATTTTTCATGAGCAATCAATTGCTAGTAGCTTTAAAATAATTTTTTTTTATAAAAAAAAAAAAACTGAAATTCGATCAGCAATGGAGAAAGAAATCAATGTTATTGATTGCTCTTACCTGATACGCTGTGAAATTCGCAGATATTTGATTGAAGACCTGTGCATTTTGCTCTAGCAGCTGTCCTGTTGCACCTCCAATCGCTGCAAGCAGTGAATGCAAAAATATATCAGTGATTTCGACAGGAAGTATTGCCAGTGATCCTGTCAATTTTAGAAGGTGCAAAACTACACTGGTTACAATCACGTGCGTGTAAGGTTTACCCAAAAAAAAAGAAGGGAACCTGCATGTAATGAAGACCCAAAAGAGAGTTGACTGAAAACTCATATATTTTTTTCTTAAGGTAACAGTCTCTCTCTCTAAATATCATTGAGATATTCAAGTACTTCATGGAGCTCTGTGAGCTTTTTGAGAAACTGATCAGATCTTTTTGGGCAGTACAAAATCTAACTATCCCTTTTAATGCCACACTAACCTACACAATCATTTCTTAAGAACTGCAAAATTATGCCAGTTTTTTTTTTTTTTTTTTGAAACAATTGAAAATTACTAATAGCAGAAATATGAAAAATATTCCAAAAGTTTATTTTGTTTAGTATTTTTATATATAATAAAGTCATGAGCTTTGGGATTTAGGTGCTCCACCCCAAAAACAAAACACAACTTTATTCCTTTTCCCCTTAATTTTCCTGTTTCTTTTTTCAAATTCCTCAATCCTTCTGCCTAACTGAATTAACCTCAGTTTGATGGGCTGTTTGTTTACCACTTAATATGCCACTGAAATCTTAAAATCAGATTTCAGCCACTTAATATGCTATTTTGGGTGTTTGTTTAACACACTTATAAAAAAGTCCTTAATGAAAATTAATCACGGAATTAATTCAGGGGTGGTGTATGCGCAAAAAACGTTAAGTGATTTTGATGGAATGCAGTAAGTGATTTTAAGTTAAAACATTTTTTCTAAATGACAACTCTGCCCTTTTTGAAGTAACTTTTGGTGAAAGCTTTTAGGGCTAATTGTATAGTTGTTATGTGGACATGGCAAAGTTCTTTGCGCCCATCATGATGTATGTGTTATATCCACCATGTCCATCCATTTTGCCACATCATTTTAGGGCATGAGCAAAAAATTGAGGCAAACCCAAAGCTCAAGTGGACCACACCATAGAAAGTTGTGGGGACAATGACACCCACTATTGAAACCTTCCTAGGGCCCACCATGATGTTTCCTTGGCATCAAACCTGTTCATAAGGTCACACAGACCTGGATGAAGGGAAAACACAAATATCAGCTTGATCCAAAACTTTCGTGGCCCCCAAGAAGTTTTTAATTGTAAGTGCTCAATCTCCACTGGTTTCTGGGGTGTGGTCCACTTTAGCTTTGGGTCAGCCACATTTTTGGGCTTATGACCTAAAATAGGATGACAAATGTATGAACGGTATGGATCTAACACATACATCATGGTGGGGCCCACAGAACTTCATTACATCAACATGGCACCCGCAAAGGTGCTGTGTTATGGTTAGGCAACCCGATTCAGCTTTGCACGCAGGTGGGGCCCAACGTGATGTTTGTGAGAAATCTACCCTACCCTTCTGTTTTGCCAGATCATTTTAGGACATGAGACAAAAAATGAGTCATATCCAAAATGCAAGTGGACCGTAGGATGGGAAATAGTGGGTGGGAAATGCCTATCGTTAAAACCTCCCTGGGGTCCAGTGCGATGTTTATATGCCATTCATACCATTCATAAGGTCATTCCTACCGGGATGAACTGAAAGCACAAAAATATTAGCTTGATCCAAAACTTTTGGTGGCCTTACAAATGTTTCAATGGTGTTATGTTCAATCCTCATTGTTTCCTGTCGTGTGGCCCACATGAGTTTTGGATCTGCCTCATTTTTTGTCCCATGTCCTAAAATGATATGGAAAAGTGTATGGATGGGGTGGATTTCTCACAAATATCATGTTGGGCGCCACCCTCCCGTCGCAGAACTTCTTACGAGAGGCTATCCTAGGAAATCCATGTCCTTCCGCTTTGTGCAGGAGCAAATTAGGTGTTACCCAGGTTAGATGATAGTGGGTGTTGTCGTGACCATGGGGCCCACTTTGATAAATATATTTTATATCCACATCGTCCATCAGTTTTTCTAGCTGATTTTAGGGCATGGGACAAAAAACAAAGCAAATCCAAATCTCAAGTGGACCACACCACAGGAAACAATGGTCATTGACCAACCACCATTAAAAACATCGTAGGGCCCACCATAATGTTTATTTGCCATCCAATTTGTTAATAAGGTCACATAGACTTGGATGAAGGGAACAAACAAATATTAGCTTGATCCAAAACTTTTGTTGCCCCCAAAAAGTTTTTAATGGTGAGAATTCAATCCCTGTGGGGTGGTCTACTTAAGATCAGGATCTTTTGCATTTTTGTGACCACATCCTAAAATGATCCAGAAAAATGGATAGACCGTGTGGATATACAGCACATACAACAAGGTGGGCCCCATGGTTCGATGTTACTCTAGTAACACCTAATCTACTCTAGCTTTGGAAGGACGACAACTAGGTGGCGCCCACCGTGATGTTTGTGTGAAATCCACCCTATCAATTCGTTTTTTCAGATCTTGTTAGGGTATGGGCCCAAATTAGGGGCAATTTGGTAAAATTACCAAGTTTCAGACATTTTTACCAAACAATTTTTTATTTTTTTTTGTTTTGGATTCAGTACTAAACTTCAGTGTTCGGGATTTTTTTTAGACAGTTTACCATACAGGCATTCCAACACTTATCAATACTTAAAATTCAGTACACAATGGATCCAATACTTATATTAATTTCAGACCTTTTTTATTCAGTTTACCAAACAGACCCTGAATGTCAGTACATATGATGCCCTTTTCGGATATTAAGAAACCAAATTATCTTGGTATGTTGCCCAAGCTAATACATAATGTAAGCTTGATAGTTTGAATAGAGTAGTACTGCGTCAATTCATGCACTTCACTAAGAGATAATTTGAATTCTATTCCATCCTCAGACAATTTGCCAACTACCATCGATACCCAACAAACCACTCAGATAATTCTATAACTAGAATAAATCCCCAGCCAATGGTTTTGAACAGAGAGACAAAAGCATAGTAAAGAGCAAACTTGAAACCACTAAGAAATAATTCAAAAAAAAGAAGAAGGAAAAGTTGTAGCAAACCTTTAAATGAAATGCCATCATCGTTGTCCATAGGGGGCATTGGGAGAGCATATGGAGGGACATTGGGCCGTGCTACCATGTGTGTCGATGGTTTTGCGGAAGGATCCAAAACTTTTTCCTAAGAACCAGAAGGCAGAGCCTTTGTCAAGCATCCACAAAGTGAATTCAAGAGAGAAGGCATTCAAAAGGAAATAAAAAAATAGAAAGGGCACTGTCAATCTGGTTACCTAGAAACAGATTGGTGAGTTCCTCTAAAATACCATCAAGAGGCGAACAACCTTCATGTGTTAAACTAATAACAATGATATCTATATCTAGAAAAAAAATTTCCAGTTCTCCAAGAGCAATAAAAGTAATATTGCTTTTAGTTGATGGAAAGATGGGCACAGTCCAGTCGTTTGAAATGGACATTTGATGAGGTCTAGACCACAGATCCGGGATTACCATGAGAAAATAACACCAATCAGACCATCTGTGCATCCAAAAAATTGGATGCCTTTCTTAAGGTTTGGGTCCAGAAACTTATGGTGGCTCCCACCAAAATGGACAGTATCGGGTTCTAATTGTTGATTGGACTTTTTTTTTTTTTCATAAACAATCACTGCATGTCCATTTTATAGGCTATTGGTTTGATGTTTAGACTCACCCGATCAATGTGATTATTGCTTCACAGCCCATGAAGAGGAAGCAGGACTAACTGAACAGTGAATTAATTGATTGGACTGTCCATGTGTCCCTTTTACAACTACGAGCAATGGATCATTTGTCACGTGTGTAGATATATATATGCTTATGTATATGTACATGCAGAGAGATGCCTTGACTGCCAACTACTATGATGCCAACATGCGGGATATATGAGTAAGAGCATACCTTTTTCTCCTTGTTTTTCCTAGCCATATGTTCATCTTTCCTTCTCTTTCCACTTTCCTTTTTCTATAAAGCGAAATGAAACCAAATGAGGTCAGTTGAAATAGATTTTTTTCTTTATTCTGCATTAACTTAATAACAACATCAACACTAGTCAAGTAACAGATTTTCCACAGCCAGAAGCGCAAACATGTGAATAGAAACTGCAGGAATAGTAGTGTGGATTTTAAATCCTTTAGGACTCCACCTGGTACTAAGTTCATAAAATCATTGGAATCACCACATGAGTTCAAACAAACTAGGACTGCAGCAATCCTTATATGGAATGCAAGACAGGAGTTGATCCTCAACAGTATTTCCCTTCTGATGAGAACACCGGAGATTTTTTCAATGCCCCAGAAATTTGAAGGGTAGTGA
Organism: Magnolia sinica; assembly: GCF_029962835.1. NCBI lineage: Eukaryota > Viridiplantae > Streptophyta > Magnoliopsida > Magnoliales > Magnoliaceae > Magnolia > Magnolia sinica. The sequence goes on from NC_080575.1 coordinate 89,250,908, forward strand.
GGATTAGTTTTGAGCTACACCAATCCCCCACATGCACCTGGCAACACACATTTACGTACAGCAACATGCATGAATCCATAGTTGCAAGAAGCATGCAGGGAAGCAGTAACATACTCGAAAGTGAGAGTGAAGAAGCATCTGTTCAAAATGTTAGCAAATATAAACAGCTTGGGAGAGGGATTGGGAGCAACCCTGCAGCGCAATTTGAAATGTGAGTGGAACTTGGGGAAAAGTTCAATGCAGTAAGATCCAGTCAACTCATCAGGTGGGGCACGTCCCATAGACGGCTTAGAAAACATACTGAAAATCTGCACCCAATGTACGCATCTGGCCCTCATGATGAGTCTACACCAGCAAGAGTTTTGTGTAGGTTTTATGCATGGTGAAGCCACCTGAATACCTGATACATTACTCAGACATCTCACACATGGCCGGGAGTGGATGGGCGCATATGGAGTTCAGCAAAAATCCTAGTTTTGAACATGTAGATGAGATGCTTCAAGTGGAATTAGAGGGTAAGCATGGGGGTTAGAGATAGAAGAAAATCATTATTTGCTTGTGCTCGGTCAACGAGAAGTGCTGAAAGCAGCCGCTCAAGTAACATCTGTGAGGACTGAGTTAAGGAACAAGCACCCACATAATAATATGTTATATGTGTTACATTTTTTTATTTTTTATTTTTTAAATTTATTTTTTTGGGTATGTTGAGCCGCGACGTAGAAGTGTTTTCCAATTTTAAATGCGTATACTACTTAGCCTTCAGAAAAATGTATGTGTACACTTCCGCCACATTTATTTGGCAAGTGCCGAGCTTGATGTTAGCAGGTAGTTGATATTGACATATCAGTTGCCTCTTTTTCTTTTTCCTTTTTTCCCGGGGGGGGGGGGGTTGTTGAAGCAACATTTATTAGGGCCAACAGCCAAAAGAAAAGAAAACAAACAACATAGAGAAAAACAAACAAAACAGCACAAGACCCACAGGGAGCCCACTCCTTGATCTACAACGCAACCCTACACACCAATCTAGCAACCCCTAAGATTACGGAAACAACGATTATTCCTCTGCAGCCATATAGACCCAAAAACATCTAACACCGCTATCCTCTATCTTGAAGCTCCAACCAAATCTCCCCCTCCATGATGCTAAGCTTGAAACAAAACGTCCACCGGACCTGGCATCACTCAAACACTGCTAGCAGATCGGAGAATCCCTGACAAAACCACATGGGAGAAGGAACAGTGGATGAACAGGCGATCTACTGACTCCTTAAGCACTTAAACAAAGCAGACAAGTGTTCGGGAGGATGAAGGCTAGTCTATGAAGGCCATTGATGGCATTATAGGTTAGAAGTTCAAAAGAAGAGGAATTATAGGGTACTGAACCTCAACAAATGTGTAGTTTGCTGAGGTGCATGTTTCATACATGCAGAGGCCATGATTCAGACCTGTTGTGCATGGGGAACTTCCCCAAAACCTTGCAGATTGGAAGATCCTAACTTTTGATCAATGGCCTGCAAATAGAGAACTAAGAAAAAAAATACGTCCCACACGTTCAATGGGAAATAAGCCCGAGATCTACGGTTGTGTTTTTCCAATCTGGGAGATTTTTTTTTTTTATTAATTATTATTATTTTATTATTATTATTATTATTATTATTATTATTTTTTTGGTCGCATCCTCCAACCATTGTGAAGTGTGAAGTCCCTCAGATCAACATTCTCATTCACCGAAGATGGACCCAATTAAGACCACCAATAGAGTCACAGACAAACTCTCATCTAGGATAGTTGTTCTTATTCACTAGATTCACCTATTAGCATTCTCCACATCGTTTCCAGCTTCTGCATATCCAAAGATAGCTGCGAAATCTCAAAGAGCTTAAAAGGATGGAAATGCTTGTGAACAAGTTAGTGAAATAACACAAACTGCCTAAAAAAGGAGAAATCAAGCTGCCCCACATTTTGTCAGCTGTTTCCTTTCAAAAAGAAAGAAATAAAGGTGTTTCCTTCTTCCTTCCATATAACCATTCACCAGCATCCACAACCTGAACTTTCATTAGCTTAAAGAAGGGCCGGCGGGGTATCAGGGCCTTTGGTTTTGAGTTGGTTAATTGTATCCAGTGTCTTGATGAAGACTGTATTTTCTGTCTCCTTAAATAAAAATCCTCCCTTTTGTTCGTTGGGGGCAAATAGGGTTTCCCCATTGTCTAATAAAACAAACTATACTGTTACTTTGGACGAATGACAAATGGGAGTCAATGAAATATGTTGCAATGGGCAATAAAGATTTGAAATGTCAAACTTCTATCCAAAAATTGTATGAAGATAAATGGCTTCCAAAGAAGTTAAATTTCCAAAACTGGCTAATTATCTCCTCCTTCACATTTTTGTTTCCATTAGGGTTTTCCTGTAAGCTACATCAGAATGTATTTCCTGTCTATAATTGGAATGGTTTGTAAATTTGCCTGCATATCGTTTTCTTAATACTCTAGTTCTAAGAGTATTCTTTAAAGCAGAAGTTGTAGGGGAGCAAGAAGGCGCAAATGTCATTCCTCTAGTTGAGTTTTTTTTTTTTTTGGTTTGTTTTGTTCTGGTCCAATCCATAAAAAACCCTCCCATATTGCTATTGCCAAATAAACCTTAGTGAAGTGCCCACCATGGTATTAAAAAACGGTCACATTACAGCCACTAGGTAACAGTAACGGTTGTGACTGTTATGCAATACAGGGCTGTAACTGGTCTGTAATGGGCCAATAGATTTTTTCCTTTAAAAAAAATCCAACTTTATAGGACAGTAATGGCCATAAGGCATTTCAACAGTAGGCATTTCCCTCCCCACTGTATCCTCTCATGTGGCCTAAGTAAGTTTTGGATCTGCCTCATTTTTGGGCTCATGTCCTAACATGAGCTGGTAAAATGGATGGACAGGGTGGATTTCTCACAAACATCACAGTGGGCCCCACCTGGCTTCCGCATGCAAGAACTTTGTGCGGTTGGGGGTCATAGGCAATCCACGTCCCCAATAAGGGAGGGGTTTTATGGAATTGGACAAAAAGATAGAGGTTTCGAGAAAATCCTCCTTTTCTTTTATAAGCCAGCCCACTCAAACACAAGACCTGAATGTTGAAACACACCTTCTCTACCACCGAGCTATGGGTTCGAACCAGTTGAGGATAAGATGGAATGCCCAATTAGCATGCTCTCAGATGCCCTACGGTAATAGTGACAAAGCCACATACAAGAGTTCAAGAATTTGTTTCATTGAATAAATGGTTAGCACAAAGCAGAGTGAATGACTAGGATTTTGTAGGGATTTTTAGGTTTATAAAAGGTCTTTCAGAGATTGCCTTGGAGCCTCGGAAGGACAGTTTTTGTTGTAATTTTCTGTTATTGACTTTTCTTCAAGGAACTTGAAGCTTTCATTGTTGCATTTGTACAAGTCAGACATGGATGCTGCTGCAAATCTGGGACACATACAGATGCATTTATCCCCTAGGATATTTCAAATAACCTGAAATAGCCGAGAGTTCCTAAAAATGAGACTACTAAACTGCATTTACAATTTATTCATGCAGTACCATGTAACTATATCACTTTTTTATTTTTTCTTTTTCTTTTTAAAATCTTTTTTCTTTCCCTTTTTCAATTTATTGGTTATTATTATTAGAGCTTTGCTAACACATACGTGTGTGCAATAAAGCTCATGTCCACGGCACACGCGTGCCGGCATAACAGATAAGTTCGAGATCCAATCCATGCATCAGGTTGGTCCAACCTTCAACATGTTTTCCCACAAATAAATCTAGTCCACTCAGCATATGGACCCCAATGTTGGAAACCTATGGGTGGGCTAGAAAACTTCAGCCAAGTTTTTCAGCACCGTACATCTGTTTTGCAAACTGTGGCCCACCTGACCAGCAGATCAACCCGATTCTTGGGCTAGGGCATCAAAGTAGTGGTTTCTTTCTGATGGATGTATTGGATCCGGACCTATTATGCCATGCTGTCACATGTATGGCATGTACATGATCTTTATTGCACAAGGGTGTGAGCTTATCAAAGCTCTTATTATTATTACCACTACTACCACTATTATCATTTAGGAATACCATACTAGTACTGAACATGTACGATATTGGCAACATAATCATACAAAAGTATTTGCGTACATCCTAAATTTTCTTGTTGGCGGAACTCCTTGCCTAGATGATTTTTTGGTGAAAAATCCCGTTGATTTTTCTAGCAAGAATTTCTATTACTTTTGACATCATAAGATTTGTAAACCCAGTTTATCTGTAATTCAAGAAAACAGCAATGCAAATACTGTGCCTACGTTGCTTCGATGAGCATGAAAGGGAAGTTATGGAACTTACGCTCATCCATCTGCACCTCAGTGCCACATCCCGAACTGTCTTATCGTGCAACTGCATTGCAATTTTTGCATAGCGAACAATGTTCGATTCAGAAGAAAACCTGCAAAGTGTATTACATGAACAAGTAAGAGCATGCATTTTGGTTTTTAAAAAAAAGGGGGGTAAAAAGGAAACACTGAAAAACACAGGCACAGATTATGTGCCCAATATCCATAAATGGTAAAAAATAGATATTTTCCACCAAATGAGCATTTCATAATGGCATTTGTGAATTCCAACATCACTACAAAGGTTTCTAAGCCCACATGCATATAAATGAGATACCATCTATAGACCAGCACATATGCCAGTATGGCGTATGGTAAACAGGTGCAATATCGAAGTCGTCTGGCAGGTGGGTCCAATCTTCATGATGTTCTTGCCCAATAATCAGGCTGGGCCATGACGTTAGAAACAGGTGAATGGCTTGAGAACTTCAGCAAAGTTTACTTCAGCTGTAAAGCCGTTTTATAAACTGTGGCAGGGTGACCCACCTGATAAGTGAACCAACCTTATTCATGGGCCAGGGCATCTAAATAGTGGGACATGTAGTACCACGTACATGAGCTGCCTCGTACATGCACGCAGGCATGGCAAAGTTCTTGGTTTACATATAAATGTGCAACAAGCAAATAATGTCATTCTACACTAGATTCTACCAATGCTGCTGTAGGGAAAGTATGCTCGTTTGACACTACCAAGAAAACAGCTCCATCAAGATGATACTTCCCACATTTTTTTTAACGCTCAAACAGACTTTTAAAGGCATGCTGAGGAAACGGTTCTATTTGATTTCCAGCAGTATGAAAGATACAAGAGATATTCCTGAGAAATTGGGAGGAGCATAATTTGTGGGACATGCAGGACAAACGTGTTTCAAAACAAGTTTGGAACATAACTCATTCATTTCTGCAGAGTTTCTCCTAGAACTTCCCCAGCGCCTACTGTAACATATCTAGGGTCTGTTTGGATGCACCTGTGCAAAGGGGGTTTCCAAAGAAGGGGATTTCAAGCCTGCTTTCTTGGTGGACACAACGAAAGCTAATTGGATGGTTTTTGTTGAGTCAGTGAAAAGGGGGCTTGCCAAGAGCATCCAAATGCACATAAAATAAACCCGGTTTGTATCAAAAGGGGGTTTACGCTTCAAACACCCCTTTGGAGGATGTGTCAAAGCAGGTCCCTAATGCCTTTCCAGTATTTGTCCATTTCTTTCTTCTCCCAGTTTAGGCCATGAATTTCTCACATCCACTTTCTAATTCTGCATGAATCAGCTTTCCACTTTGGCAAGTATTTTGTTGAGCCTCAGCTTGGGCTCAACATAGATCTGATGGATAGGACAACAGGGCTATTGACATCTCCATGTGGACTACAGAAAAAGTAATAGTAGCTTCCCACCCTCAATTCGAAGGTAATGGAGAAGTTGGTGAAGTTCCTCTAAGAGATATTAGAGTAAGAGACATAGCTTAAGTTGGCAGACCATGTATGTGTATAGCCCAGCCAGCATACACGCCTCCCATGTGTAAAGTGTTATATGCGTGTAACATCCAAGCTGTCCATGCATCATTTGGCCCCACCATGTAGATACACTAGCCCAAGAATGGGTTGGTCTATTCAATTGGTACGCGGTGCGCCCGCAAGCTAAAAAAGTGATCGCTAAATAACTATCCATTTCTTTCTACAACCCGACAGTGTTGGGTTCTGTGCTCTAGAAACCCAATCGATGCTCTACTTACGCCATCATGGACAATTTTTAGATTATGACTAAAGTAACATGAACTACCTTTGAGCATTTTTCCTGATGTGCATCTCAATGGTTGTACTAATATGTATGAGGTATTGTATGATTGAAACAATGATTGAAGTCCTTCATGGATATTGTATGAGGTATCGTGCTTGTGATTATGCTAATGTCACGTGAGATCAGACCATCATTGCCTTATATGTGGGTGAAAAAGCAAAATTCTAAATTAGGCAGCCATCAAGCATAAAAGAAAATATATCCACCGTTCTATAATAAACTATGATAATTAATCAAATTACATCCACAGTTTGACCAAAAATCCAGCAATAACAAGATAAAAGCAAGTAATAATTCTACTAAAAAAGTAAAAAACAAAAAGGAAAGAGAAGGAATCAAACCCAAAATTATAAAAGAGCATGCAAAAACTCATTGAAAGAAAACATATCAAAATCAAACTGGTAAAATCTCGCAACAGGGATTATACCTTACTTCTGTGAAGTATGGTAAAGTACAGTGGAGCACACATGCACACATCCACCATATGCAGAGCGCACATGCGCATCAGTCAAGACCATCCAAATTGCGAGGCCCTACTAAGGATGGGCATGGCCCAAGAATACAAAAACCCACTGATCCTAAAAATCCAATTGGTGGCCATCAACGAACGGTTGAAAAAGAAAAGAGATCAATGATCCAGCTTTAACGGGTGAAATCTACTGGCAATGATCATCTGAACAATATGATTTTTGAGCCATTTTCCATCCACAACGGGATCCACAATTAAGACAATTTGGATTGCAGGTGCATGCATGTACATGTGCGTCTACAGTGGATGTGCATGCGCTTGATCTGCCATACACTTCCAGAGTAGGATATCTTTCCTAATTCTAGGATAGATTCCAAACAGATAATCACAGATAGCCAACAATTCAAGCATAGATCCTGCAACAACAAACTCAAAACTACCAACAGATTGAAAAACAAGGTAACCAACTAATCAAAAGCCGATAAAAGAAAGAAACAAACAAAAACAAAATCAAAGAATCCAATCAAATAATCAACAAAAACCCCTCAATTGAACCACACCCAACAACAGAAACAACCCCAAACAAATCCAAAAACAGAAATCCACAAACTTAAAATGAAATTCCAAGCAGATAAGCAACAAAAACCCGCAATTCAACCAATAAGCCAGAAGAAACAAAACCCAATATCCTGCATGATTTAAACAACCTTGCAGTAAATTAAAAAAATAAAAAACCCAAATCTTGAAAAATGGAAAAAAAGAAAAATCCTTACTTGCTAAGACCCTCGTCCAAGATGGTCTGCTCCTCCGGGGTCCATTCGACAGAGATCCCCGGGTTGTGTTTCAAGGTCTGCGTGCCTCCCGTATTGTTTTCCGCAGCTGCCGAAGCTGAATTCCCATTGCTGGTGTTACCAACACCGTTGAAAGCAGACCCTCCATGGTTCCCTTCTTGATTCCCAGATGGGTTTGCACTTGCAGCCATTGAAGAACAAAACCCACTTCCCAGAATCTTAGAATATACCGTTGTTTCCCGCTAATTTGGAAATTCGCGCCATAAAAGGTGAAAAACAACAGGAAAAAGATGGTAACTTTTTGATATTTTTTTGTTTAGCTTTGAATAAGACTGAAGGGAGCTCTCTGGAGAAGACTAGCTATACTAGTCAAACATTGAAATGAAGAAGGCAATGAAATTGATGATTGCTTCGATTTTTTTCTTCGTTTGCTTTGCTCTTCTTTCACTCTCTCCTTTAAAAAGAGGAGGACAAAAAGAGAAAAGGAAAAGGGGAATTTTCTCTCTCTCTCTCTCCCTCTGCAACTTGGGTTGCTGAAAGAGGAATGGGAAGAGCGTCGTTCGAAGAGATTCTGTTATAAAGGCAGCGGAGGTGGAACTGCGAGTGCCATTTCCATTCGCCCCCAGTCTTCAAGCGCCAAACACAAACGCCCTCCTCACACGTGCTCAAATACACACGTGTGTGGACTCTGAGGCGTGCATTTTAGATGGCCGGCTACTGTCTGTCCTATCCTTCAGGCAATCCCATCAGTGGTTGGATGCACAAGTTATGGCCGTTAAAATTTCCCAACTCTCTGTTCGTTTCTCCCCACATGAGTGTGGCCCAACTGATGAAACAGCCAGTCGGATCTGGACGGTACAAACCCCCTTAATGGCACGGTATTAGACACACATGTGCCACGTGTGGAGCTCTGCGTTCTGCGCTTGAAGATGAGCGAAGGAGTGCAAATCTCTCGACATGAAATTACAAAATTACCCCTCTGCAATGCTAGTTTGACAATCATGCCTATCGGTTGGGGTAAATATCCGTTAGTCGTATTACGGTTGGCGTAAGGGTTAAAACAGAGCAGGGCTGGGCTGGGCTGGGTTAAACCCATTTTGAACTGGGGTCCATTGAAACGGTAGAATTTAATAAACCCAAGTCAACCCCATGAGCTAACCATGGTTTAAATGGACGTGCTCTGGTATTACGGTGATACTGATTAGATGTGGGGCTCACTTGATGCATGAGTAAAATCCAAACCGTCCACCATATGCATAAGCTTATGTTACACTTGTTTCTAGAAAATCAGCTGGAAGGGAATGCTTGGACTTTATATGCATGGAGGGTCCACCATGTTGTTCATATAAAATCCAGGCTATTGAGATGCTTCATTTGCATGAATAAAGAGTCAGGGCAAAAACCGGGCTGTTTTTAGTTCCAATGGGCCATGTTCAAATTAAGAGTGGGTGTCTCCTCTCATATTGTTCCCTGTATTTTAGCTCACTTGAGAGTTGGATTAGGCTGATTTTTGGAACCTAAGATTAATATAAGTTGACACATGCGTAATTGGGCGTTTGAATGGCATGCATACGTCCTGTTTCTATATTTGTACTTGAGTGCACATCTAGTTTAAAATTCGAAGAACCTAACTTGACTCAACTCAGCCAGATCTTTATTTAACTCTTGGTCCATATATAATTAAAATAGATTTATGGATATTTAAAATCATTACCATAGTATAAATAAATAAAATAAGCTAAATTAGTCAATAATATTGAGTGCATGGTTCACTAGTAGAGCTTCTTTCTTTAACGGAAGAGTGACTTATTCCAATGAATTCTCTTACTATTTAAGTCTGGAGATTCGAAAATAAATTTTTATAATTGTTTAGAAAAAGTTAAACGAGTAGATATTTATTTGATATAGAAAGGTGAAGTAGATTGAGCTAGAACTAATCATGTTGGATTGAGGCCCGTAACCCAGTAAAAGGATGGATGGTATGTTTATTGAGGTTAGAGTTAAGTTGATCACGTGATGTTGAGGGCATTTTTGTTATTTTAAGGTTTTCATCTTGATAACTTTTTAACTCAGCATGAAGTTCAAACTAATTGGGAACTGAAAGATTAACAAGTGGAGCTAAACCTAGAGCGCAAATGCAAAGCACGATCGAGAAGTTATTGGAGAACATCTAGATATTAATGTTAGTGAACAGTTAGATCCTTTTGTTGCATTGCATGTTTAGTGAGAAAAGCAGCTTCTGACATGTTGGAATAATGTGGTAGAAGATTCACGTCAACAAAAAGGAATATGAGTTGATAATTTTCCATCAAAAGAAGATTGAATGACACCTGGCAGTCTTATGGGTTTAATTATGAAGGAAACCTTAACTTCGGCTGTTGCATCTACACTCTTGGAGCTAACCTTAGCGTGCGGATGCAAAGCACGGTCGAGAAGTGATTGGAGAACATCCGGATAAGAATTTTTGTGAATGTTTAGATCCTTTTGTTGCATTGCACGTTTAGTGAAGAAAGTAGTTTATGACATCTTGGAATAATATGGTAGAAGATTCACGTCAACGAAAAGTAAAATGAGTTGATAATTTTCCATTGAATGACACCTGGTGGTCTTCTGGGTTTAATTATGAGGAAACCTTTAGTTCAGTTATTGCATCTGTGCTCTTGGAGCTAACCCTAGAGTGTAGATGCAAAGCACGATTGAGAAGTTATAGGAGAATATCTGGATAAGAATTTTTATGAATGGTTAGATCCTTTCGTTGCATTGCACGGTTAGTGAAAAAAGTGGCTCCTGACAGTAGAAAATTTGCTTCACTGAAAAGGATTATGAGCTGATAATTTTCCATTGAAAGAAGATTGAATGACACATGGTGGTCTTCTTAGTTTAATTATGATGAAACCTATAGTTCAGTTGTTGCGATGACAATTGTAAAATTAGGCAATTGAAAAGCCAATCCACAGTAACTAAGTGTTAAAATATCATCAAAGACATTTTTTTCCTATTTAAAAATAATTATGGCACTAACAAGTTCTATTTACCCTTATTGGTGCCACGTTATGTTTCTATGTTTGCAAGATAAAACCTAAGGCCATGAATGTGTGTCCTATTTTAAGTAATCATCATGTACATCTACGACCATCATGATAAGCAAAGCCTATCATCACAGGACAGTAGTGTGCGGACACTCTTCAAGGAATTTGTGAAAGATTACGATTAAATCAACAAAATCTACACATTCATCGGATCATTATATCATGCTTTTATTATCATTGAGACCAAAGATCATGATACACTCTAGACACCTAATAGGAACATTCAAGGATCCTAATCCACAAGATATTAGTTTAAAATGTCTCACAATGCAATCTAAAATTATATTAAGCCATGTTTGGATGCACAAGAGAACTGAATTGCAAATATTCAATTCAATTAAGAAGAAATGACAAAAGCTAATGAAATTTTCTTCTTAAATCTCATGTATATCCATCACATTGTAGTTACATTTTCTTCTATAATCCAACTTGAAACAATGTAGTTGCATTTTGTAATGCATACCTTCCATTTCAAACTCTAGCAAGGTAGGGCACTTGATATGCAGGCATTCAAAGTGTGTCCGCATGGCATACATTAACTCAACACCAATTGAACTGTGCAACCCGCCATGGATAAGCTGTAGTTTGAAAATCAGATTGGTCGAGCAATCCTAACCTTTGATTTGTAGACACTTGTTTGTTGAAATAAGACCTATGGATATATTTCATTCTAACCATTTCATTGATATCTACTAATATGATAATCAAATAATAAAATAAGCATAATTTTAGGTTAATGATACCTGTGAAGTTGGAACCGTAATTTGGACAGTTTAATTTGAATTATTTGTATGCCATGCATACAATTTCTAGAGGCCAAATCATATTGACCAGAAAAATGTTACCATTTAAAACAAGGTGTACAAAAATTGGTGAAATTGGAGCAATGATTTTGGGAAGACATCTCCTACATGGTTAGGAATGTCTAATCAATGTAATTTTCTGTCCTTTAATTATTTACGAAGCCTCTACATAGAATGAATGAACGGTTTGGATCATATAGAACAGTGCCCAAACACCATAACAGGAAGATGTGGGTGGGTGATGTAGAGCGGGTCGCGGACAGTTTCATGGCCAAGATGGATCAAAAAAGGCCCGGTCGACGACAGAAGTGATCCGGACCGTTGGACTTTAGATCGGGCGTATCTCGCAATCCGGAATGAGTTACTTGACGTAAAATATATGATTTTGGGGTAGAACGAGCTACTTTAGCCAACCAACTCTTCTATGCCGGGTTATGCCGATATTTGCGAGATTCCATCCTATTGACGGTGAAATTTCTGTTTTAATTTCGTTTTTACTATAAATAGTAAGTTTTAGTTTGATTATAACTCTTCATCTGTCGGGCTTTAGGAGTTGCGCCCAATGTGAAAAGAGCTTAGAATAATTAGAAGAACGGTTTGGTGGAGCCAAATAGGACACTTACTATTTTTAGCTGAAAACCTTGTGCACTAGTAGACATCATGACCGTCTATAAATAATAAGTTAACTATTTATAGTAAATCGCGAATTCTAGGAGTTTTAGTTGTAGTTTGATTCTGATTTCTTTCCTATTGCTTGGTACCCCTATTTAAAGGGTTGTGAATTCGTTTTTGGTCATCAATTAATCAGTTTCGAATTTCTTAGAATTTATTTTTATTTTCTGATTTCTTTCCTGGTGGATTCGAGAAGTCTTTGTGAGGAGTCCAGAGAAGCTCCATGAATTCCGAGTAGTTATCCTCATCACGTTCATCCCCATGTCAATGGGGAAATCAATGTGATTGATGTAAGCTGGGTGATGCTTTCTGGTTGGTGGGCCCAAAACCAACCGTTATGGGTTTTACCACAAAACCAACACCTACCCACCAAAATTACACCAGCCCAGATATTTTCATACAGTGTACAAAAGTTCACACCCAGCCAACCCTGGCCATCCAATTCATGCACACGAAAACCCAGAAACATCCTGGAAATCCACTCCATGCATCATGTGGGACCCACTTAATAGATGATCTGACTCAAAATTCACACCCCATGAGCTATGCATGTAAATAGAATGTGTACCGCTGGCAACATTTGGTAAATTGTCTAGTGTAGAGCTCTGCCTATCCACGCGCGCGCACAAGAAAAATTTTCAAATATAGCTAAAAAATTTTGAGATCCGAACCATCCATCAGGTGGGCCACACTGTTTATATCCCCCAATCTAAAAATCAGCTCACTTCTGACAAATAGACGGTTTCAGCTATCCACTTGTTTTGTACATTATGGCCCACTTGAGGAGTAGTGAAAAGATTTGATTTTTTTAAGGCAGGAGATCAAAACACCATGACCCACTTGATGGAAAGATGGAATCTCCCACACGTGTGCTTGAGTATGGCCTACTCCACAGGTGTGGGCTAGATGGGACAAAAATAAAAAAGCAACTGAAGGTCATGTGTTGAAAATGCATTAAGAAAAGAGCAATTGTCTTAAGGAGAAGAGATGAGAACAAAAGCAGCGTTAGGTAAGAAGGGAAAGAAAAGTGAAGGAATTAAAGGAGATTGGGCACAGTGCTTAGAGATACAGTGGGCCCAGATTTGTCCAAGGCCCCCATCCCATGGGCGCCCAATACCATCCATCTACCATCAGATTTCATCACATCAGTGGGCCCCACAATTGGGTGGTTGAGATTAAGAGGGGGCTAGCATTCCATCATGGCTCCAGGATGGTTTTCTCATCAGGTGGGCCACACGTGTGTGAGTAAAATTAAAGATTATAAAGATTGAGCAATGGACCGTGTGATGAGTGGACCAGATCTACTTGCTGGCAGCTAATGAATGGTCCTGATCTTCAATCTCTATCATTGGAGTATCATTTTTCTAAAAAGGCCCAATCCCTTGGGCGTCCAATACCATTCATCTAACAAAATGATATAAGGTTTCGACCAGTAGTGGGACCCACCAATTGGGCGGCTTAGATTTAGAGGGGGGACCCACCTGTATATGGATTTGGAGTTGAGGCCAATGTGAGTGGGCCCTTGCTAAAAAATTAGGCCCGCTAGTCATCAGGTGGGCCGCATGTGTGTTATAACCAGACGACCGTATTCGAGAAGAATCTTGGCCCAATTGACGAGTGGACCAGATCTATCCTGAGAGAAGCCATTGGATGGCCTTGATCTATCCTGCACAATAACTAAAAAGATTGGTGGATGCAATCAATCTGAACCAACAAAACTGATAGGCCAGCTCATGGGCCATCCAACGGCAATAAATTACAGTGATTGGCTATTTCTAACCATACATCTAAGTACATGTATTTTTGAACCATTGCTCTAAACTTTTCACAAGATTGCGGTGATACATTGGATACTTATGACCTTCGAATCTGAGAGATTTTGAGTACATGGCAATGGTGGCCCACTAACTGGACGGCTGAGATGCATTGGGAAGCACATATATCCGAATTTCTACCATTCACTAAATGGTATTGTACGTGAACTGGAGGTGCATCTGGCTCAACACTACACTCTACAACTCAATGGTTGGATTACGGTTGGGGTAAAGGGTTGAAAAATCAGTTGGGCTGGGTTGGGTTAGGCCCAGTTGAAATTTGGGTCCATGCAAACTTTTGAATTTAATAAGCCCAAGTCGAGCCCACGAGCTAAGCATGGTTTAAAGGGACATGCTCTGGTGCGACCGGTACCACCATCAGCTACGGTGGTACACCACCGGTCAGATGTGGGGCCTACTTGATGCATGCATAAAATCCAATCCGTCCATCAGATTTTTAAGCTCATGTCACCCCTAGTGGCAGAAAATCAGCATGATCGGTGAATATGGAGAGCCACACCATGGAGAAATAGTTGGAAGGGAATGCTCAGACTTGATTAGCGTCGAGGGTCCACCATTTGTTCATATAAAATCCAGGACGTTCAGACCCTTCATTTGAATGGATAAAGGGTCAGGCCAAAAAGCAGGCTGTTTTGCAGTTCGGGTGGGCCATGTTGAAATAAAGAGTGGGTGTCCCTTCTCATATTGTTCCCTGTATTTTAGCCCACCTGAGGGTTGGATTGGGCTGATTTTTGGCACCTTGACTCATGTATCAGATGGATTAACGTGGGCCCATATCTCCCCAATACTACCGTAAGAGTACCATGGTATTAGTACCACTTGTTATTGCATCTAATTTAAAAATTCAACTCGATTATGTCTGGCTAGATCAGGTAGATTCAACAGATCTTTATTAAACTGGATCGTTGATATATAATAAAAAAATAATTGTGGGTATTTATAATCATTATTATAATAAGAAAAATAAATAAAATAGGCTGGATTTATCCGAATATATAGCTCAGTGGTCGAGAGATTCTGTTTCAACACTGAGCATGATCGAGTGCCCATATAGTATTGGTGTTTGTAAAATACAAAAAACAAAAAAAAAAAAAAAAAAAAAAAAGATATAAAAAAGAAACCATTGCATATATATTTATCTCATTCAGAACTTCCAAACCAGACAATTGAAAAGCCAATCCACAGTAAATAAGTATTAAAATATTGTCCAAGATATTGATTTTCCTAGCTAGGAATAATTATTATATTTATCTCATACAGAACTTCCAAACCAGACAATTGAAAAGCCAATCCACAGTAAATAAGTATTAAAATATTGTCCAAGATATTTTTCTTTTCCTAGCTAGGAATAATTATTGGATCGACAAATTCTATTTAAGGTGTTACATCATGTTTTCTATATTTGCACAATAAAACTTATAGCCATGAATATGTAGATCCTACTTTAAGTAAATACCATCGAGACAAGTAAAGCCTACCCTCCATGACACATGTGGGTAGACACTCTTTAAGGAATTCGCGAAAGATTATGATGAAATCGACAAAATCTGCACATTGATTAGATCATTATGTGATGCATTTATCGTTATCGAGATGAAAGATCATGATACACTTATAATCATGATAGCAGTACTAATCAACTCATGTTCTAGGATTAAGTTATTGCCATACACGTCATCTATCTTGAACAGATGAGAAGGGGCTCAAATATAAAATTTCAACATTTATCTCCTGAACACTCAATAAAAACATTCAAAGATACCCCTGGATGAGGTATTAGCTTAAAATGTCTTGCAATGAGATCCAAAATTATATTAAGGCGTGTGTGGATGCTTGAGAAAATTGAATTGCAAAGATTCAATTCAATCAAGAAGAAAAGTTAATAATATTTCCTAATATTCATAAATCTCAATCACATGATAGTTAGGGTCTATTTGGTATGTGGGCTTAGATGGGATTAGGTGAGACGGAATTGTATTTGGTTCATGCAAATTTTATCCGACATTAGGAGAGGACGGAGAGGGTTTGAATTAGGTGAGATGAAATTGCATTTATTCCCATGTGAGAGTTCCAGTGGATTTTGAAGTCTATTGTGCATAGAGCGCATGGCATGCATTAATTTGACACTGATTAAATCTTGCAAACCGCTATTGTTAAGCTAGTTGAGCAATCCTCACCCTTAATTTGTAGGTTTTTTTTTTTTTTTTTTTTTTTTACACAAGCATGCCACAGTGGAATTTCACCACCTATGAGTCTCGAACCCAAGACCTTATGTTGAAACTCCTCATAACTACCACTGAGATAAGGACGGGACCCCATAGACACTTGTTTATTGAAATACCGCTGGATATTTTTCATTTTAACCACCTAATTGATATCTACCAATCCGACAATTAGATAATCAAATAAGCCTAATTTTAAGTCCATGATCATGCATGTAAAGTTTGGACCCATAATCCGGACAGTTTATTTTGCATTACTTGTATGCCATGTTCACACTTTCAAGAGGTATCTGCGTATCATTCATCATGCTCTCCAGAGTATCAATGCTTTTACTCTTTAGTACGTGATCCTTTGTGTGTTTAAACCTTGCTAAAGGCCAAATCATAATGACCAGAAAAGGTTACCATTTAAAACATGGTGTACAAAAATTGGTGAAACCCAAGGCAATGATTTTTGTAAGATATCTCATACATGGTTGGGATTGTCTGATCATTATGATTTGTCATCCATTGATCATTTATGGAGCCTCTACAAAGAATGAACGGTTTGGATCATAGAAGTCAGTGCCCAAACGCCATGACAGGGAGATGTGGTAGGGAAATCAATAGGATTAATTGGTTTGGGCTGGGCAACATTAACCTATGATGCTCTCGGGTTAGTAGGCCCAAGACCAACCATGATGGGTATTGACGCAAGCCCAACACTGGCCCACCAAAATTTCATAAGCGCAGACATTTTGAAGCAACATACAAATCCCTCATGTAGCTAACCTTGGTCATCCAATTCATGTATGCAAAACCTACAAAATTGAGCATAGCCTCTACAACGGTCTGGATAAAGGTCCCGAGTACATCATAAGGACGAGGAGGGCACGATCGTTTCCTTGTTGTGGTCCCACCTCGGCTACTATCGGAATCAGTTGTGTGAGTAGGAGTGCCATGAGAGCCGTGATGTTCCATCGAAGGACTGTCCGACGAAAATGGAATGATCCCTGTAGAGTCTGCTATATGATCCTTTGAGAGGTCAATCGTATCATCGATATCATCATCGAGCTCTCTCCATGCATCATTGAGATCTTATTGAATCCGAGATAATGATGCTGATGCGGCCATACTCCTACTGCCTTGCTCGTAACGTTCCGTGGCCTGGTCGAATCTGACGATAACTGTAAGGTTATTCATTCTATCGATGCGTTTCCCATGGAGTCTTTCAGCACGCGGGTGAGACTGCAGTAGTAGAAGACATCTGTAAGTCAGTAAATATTACATATTTAGGTTCGATGGGAAGTTATTCACACCCCAAGTATAGGGTTGTGATGTAGTAATAATCTCGGTAAGACCGAGGTCGAATCCACAGGGACTGAACCTTGTACGTAATCTGAAAGTAATCAGAATTAGAACTAGAAGAAGATGAAATCTAAATCAAGTGAATATGAGGAAATAATGGTGAAATAGTAAATTAAAACTTAGAAAATTTAAAGGTAGGAAACTAGGGATTCAGAGGATCCACTTGTAGAGATCAGGAAAATCTATGCTTGATTCATGAACTCAACTGGACTTTGAGTCCCATCTTCATCCAGTTGGAAGATATATCACTAAAACTCAATCTGAACTTCCTTTGATTTAGTTTTCAAAGAGATGAAAGGTATAAGAATTAAAAATGATTCCATCATAAAATCATGCTCATGATCAAGGTAAACAACAGAATTAAAACAATCTACAACAAATCAGAAAGATGTATGAATGTTAGGAAGGATTCTATCATCCAACCATGTCCAAGGGGCAATGGTGAACAACAGGGCTTCCTAACTTTATAATCAAAATAATGGAAAGGGAATACTTAAAGCCATCGCAGATCTACTGTAATTTCAGTCACAACAAACCATTAAAAACTAGAGGCATTCCTATTAATCAAACTAAAATCAACATCTGTTCATTTTAACATGAATCAAGCCGTAAAGTCATTCCCATCACGCCACAAGCTTCACCTCTTGGCCCTAGCGAAGAGGTTTAGCCCGACATG
This sequence comes from Magnolia sinica, assembly GCF_029962835.1. Taxonomy (NCBI): domain Eukaryota; kingdom Viridiplantae; phylum Streptophyta; class Magnoliopsida; order Magnoliales; family Magnoliaceae; genus Magnolia; species Magnolia sinica. The sequence goes on from NC_080575.1 coordinate 89,269,022, forward strand.
AATGGGCTAGATCTCTCAAAAATCATAAGAAACAAAACAATAAATAAAATAAATAAAATATTAAAAACTTCTGTCTCTCTTTCTCTCTCTCTCTCTCTCTCACTGACGTCCAAAGACTGGATGGTATTAGCTCTCTCTCTCTTTCTTCTCTCCTTTCACTACTACACAGGTGGGCCATAATGTACAAAACAAGTGGATAGTTGAAAACTTCTTTTTTCAGCTGTCCATTTGTCAGAAGTGAGCTGATTTTTAGACGGGTGGATCTAAACAGTGTGGCCCACCTGATGGATGGCTCTGACCTAGAATTTTATAAGCTATGTTTGATAATTTTCTTGTGCGTGTGGATGGGCACGGCTCCACACTAGAGGATTTACCAAATGTTGCCAACGGTGCAAATTCTACTTACATGCATAGCCAGCCTGATGCATGCATGGGTGTGAATTTTGGGTCAGATAGTCTATTTAGTGGGTCCACGTGATGCATGGAGTGGATTTCCAGGGTGTTTGAAGGTTTTGTATATATGGATTGGATGGCCGGGGTTGGCTGGGTACGGGCTTTTGTACATTGCATGGAAATGTCTGGGATGTTGTAATTTTGCTGGGTCGGTGTTGGGTTTGCGTAAAAACCATAATGGTTGGTCTTGGGCCTACTAACCAGAAAGCATCATGGGTTCATGTTGGCCTAGCTTAGACTAATCCCATTGATTTCCCTACCCACACCTCCTATTAGCCCCTTTGGGCTCTGATTTATATGATCCAAAGCCTTCATTCATTGTAGAGGCTTCGTAAATGATCAATCCATGGAAAATTACAATGATCAAATGGTCTATCCATGTAGGAGATATCTTGCCAAAATCATTGCTTGAGTTTCACCAATTTTTGTAGACCTTGTTTTAAATGGTTACATTTTTCTAGTCAATCTGAATTGGCCCTTCGCTCATTCATGGTATTCCCTAGCAAGCCAACGGCTCAGATCACTATACCCACACATGTACTGTACACATGGTGGGATGATAAAAATTTCATCTTCCCACATTGACCAGATAATCCTTACGACGATTTAGCAATCTCTGTACACAAAAAAGATCATGTACTACGGAGTAAAAACATTGACACTCCGGACAGTGTGATGGATGATACGCAGACACCTTTAGAAATTGTATGCATGACAAACAAATAATTCAAATTAAACTTACCAAATTATGGCTCCAACTTTACATGTATCATGAATCTAAAATTATGCTTATTTTATTATCTGATTAGTAGATATCATGATGCGGACATTAGTGGTGCACCCTTTAGAGCGTACCAGAGGAGGAGGCATTGCCGACAAAATACCAGAGCGGAGGAGTTGATGTGACTGGACGACGGGTCCATCGGACCCACTTTCTGACGCGCTACGAGTGTAGAAGCGGCATGACTGCACCCCGACTATAGATCCATGAGTCGGATTTCACACCCTACCACATGGGTGTTCGCCCTGACTATAGATCTATGAGTCGAATTTTACACCCTACCACATGAGTGTTCTAGTTTTGAACTTTTTTGTTATTTTCTTGTTTTAGGGGCTTTATTGCAACTTTCTTTATTTTTCGTCTTTTTGTTAATTTTCTCATTTTCAAGGGCTTTAGTGCACTTTTACTTTTTCTATAGCTTATATATACGTTGTGAGGAACCCTATTTTCATTATTATTGAATGAATAAGAATTCATTTATTTTATTCCTCTTTATTCAAGAGATTAGGGTATTAGGATTGACCCTTGGGTGTTGAGGAATCCACATCGATTTCGGGTTTCCCTCTTTCTAAGATCTTCAAAGTGCAGGAAAAGGTAAGAATCATCCCCTTCCTTTTCTTTTAACGACAAAGGACTTATACCTTTTTTATCTCAAACCCCTCATCCTTCACCCATTTCGTTTATCTCTGGATACCCCTTTCTAGTTCGAATGGAAAAGAGGGATGATTAGTCAGTAAAATCAGATCCAAGCTTACTCGTGGACTGACTTATGCTAGATCTGCGATATCTTCATATCCCGAGGTCCTCTATTTTTACTGTTTACATGATCTTATGCTAAGGGGTATGATCTTGACGGAATAATCTTATCTTTGTGTTGAGATTCACGTAATCCCTTTGACTGGAAACAGTTAGCTGATTGGTGTATTTATTGGAATATTCTTTAATCTGATTATACATGCATCTAGGGTTACATTATCACATGTCCATGCATCATATTAATTAGTTGGTTAAAATGAAAAATATTCAACAGTCATATTTTAACAAATAAGTGGATCCTTACTCTTGCTCGGGAGGTAGACTCTTGGGAGTTTTAACACCTGGTCAAAGGTTCGAGTATCCACAGGTGGTGAAATTCCACTAGCGTGAGTGTGTGGGGTGTGTGTGCGTGTGTTAAAAAATAAAATAAAATAAAATAATAAAATAAGTGTCTATAAATCAAAGGTTAGGATTGCTCAACCAATTTAAAATTCAAACTATAGCCTATCAATAGCAAGTTGCACAATGCAGTTAGTGTTGAGTTAATGAATACCATGTGGACACACTTTGAATGCCTGGATATCAAGTGCCGATACCTTGCTACAACATAAAATGGAAGGTATGCATTACAAAATGCATATATTGTTTCAAGTTGGATTTTGGAAGAAAATGTAACTACCATGTGATGGATACATGAGATCTATGAAGAAAATATTCTTAATTTGTGTCATTTCTTCTTAACCGAATAAAATATTTGCAATTCAATTCTCCTATGCATCCAAACACGGCTTAATATAATTTTTAGATCTCATTGTGAGACATTTTAAAGTAATATCTTGCAGACTAGGGTCCTTGAATGTTCTTATTAGGTGTTTAGAGTGTATCATGATCTTTGGTCTCTACGATGATAAAAACATGATATAATGATCTAATGAATGTGTAGATTTTTTCGATTTAATCATAATCTTTCACTAATTCCTCGAAGAGTATCTGCACACTTCTGCCCTGCGACAATAGGCTTTTCTTGTCATGATGGTAGTAGATGCATATGATGATTACTAAAAATGGGACACATTCATGGCCTTAGGTTTTTCCGTAGAAACATAGTAACATGACGTGATATAAAGGTAAATAGGACTTGTCAGTGCCATAATTATTCTTAACTAAGAAAAAAAAAAAATCTTCGGTGATATTTTAACACTTCACTGTGGATAAGGTTTTCAATTGCCTAATTTTACAATTCCAAATGCAACAAACATTCATATAATTAATTATCATAGCAACATTTGAACTAAAGGTTTCCTCATAATCAAACCTAGCAGACCATTGGGTGTCATTCAATCTTCTTTCGATTGAAAATTATGAACTGCATATTCCACTTTGTTGATGCGAATCTTCCACCATGTTATTCCAACATTTCAGGAGGTGCTTTTATTTTTTTCACTCAACACACAATGCGACAAAAGGATCTAACCATTCCCTGGCATTCTTATCTGGATGTTCTCCAATAACTTCTCAATCGTGCTTTGCATTTGCGCTATGAGGTTAGCTCCACTTGTTAATCTTTTAATTCCTGATTAGTTTGAACTTTATGCAAGTTAAAAGTTATCAAGATAAAAATCTTAAAATCACAAAAATGCCCTCAACATCATATGATCTTGATCAACTTAACTCTAACCACAATAAAAATACCATCCATCCTTTAACTGGTCCGAGTTGGCCTCGGCCTCAGCCTGACATGGTTAGCTCTGGCTTAATCTACTTTACCTTTCTAGGAGACCTAATATGATATTAGATAAATAGCTAGTTGTTTAACTTTTGCTAAGCAATGATGGAAAGTTATTTTTTGAATTTTCAGACCTAAATGGTAACAGAACTCATTGGGCTTTGTCACTCACCCATGCGCTCTTTTATTAAAGAAATAAGTTCTACTATTGAACCATGTACTTAATTTGACTAATTTAACTTATTTTATTGATTCATTCGATAATAATGATTAAAAATGCCCAAAACCCTGATTTTCGTATACATGGACCGAGAGTTAAATGAAGATCTGGTTGAGTCAACTTAACCTAGCTGGACACATGTCAACTCATTTTACCCTAGGTTTCAAAAATCAGCCCAATCCAACTCTTATGTAGGCTAAAATACAGAGAACAATTTGAGAGGGGATACCCACTCTTGATTTGAAGATGGGCCACCCCAACTAAAAAAAGTTTGCTTTTGGGCCGGACTCTTTATCCATGCAAATAGAGTGTCTGCACGGCATGGATTTTATACGAACAACATGGTGGATCCTTCACGCAAATCAAGTCCAAGCATTCTTTTCCAACTTTTTCCCTATGGTGTGGCCTATCAGATTCACTGATCCTGCTGATTTTCTAGCTCCAAAGTAACATAAGCTTATACATCTGATGAATGGGTTGGATTTTACTCATGCATCAAGTGTGCCCCACATCTGACCAGTGTAACTATAGCTTCTGGTGGTACTGATCGCACCACATCCCTTTAAATCATGGTTAGCTCATGGGCTTAATTTGGACAAGTTCTAACTTTTCAATGGACCAAGTTCAAAATGAGTCTAACTGAACCCAGCCCAGCTCCTTTTCCAACCCTTATCTCGACGGTAATAAGACTAACGGATATTTACCCCAATCGAAGGACACGATTGTGAAACTATTATTACACGGATAATTTTGTAATTTCATATTCCATAGGTTTTCACTTCTTAGCTCATCTTCAAGCACAGAGAGCAGAGCTACACACCAGGCACATGTGTGCCAAATACGGTGCCATTAAGGTGGTTTGTACCGTCCATATCCGACTGGTTGTTTCATCAGTTGGGCCACACTCATGTGGGGGGAGAAATGAATAGAGAGAGAGGCATATTTAATGGCCATAACTAGCGCATCCAGCCAATAGGATTGCATGAAGGATAGGACAAACAGTAGCCGACCATCTAAAATGCCCGCCTCAGCGTCACACACACGTGTGTCTCTAAGCCCGTGTGAATAGGGGCATTTATGTTTGGCGCTTGAAGAGGGGGGGCGAATGGAAATGACATTAATATTTCGACCTCCCCTGCCTTTATAATAGAATCTTTTCGAACGACGCTCTTCCCATTCCTCTCTTAGCAACCGAAGTTGCAGCGGGGGGAGAGAGAGAGAGAATGAGAGGGTGAAAATTCCTCATTCCCTTTTCTCTTCATGACCTTCTCTTTTTAAAGGAGAGAGTGAAAGAAGAGCAAAGCAAACCAAGAAAATTAACAATCGAAGCAATAATCAATTTCATTGCCTTCTTCCTTTCAATGTTTGACTAGTATCTCTAGTCTTCTCCAGAGAGCTCCCTTCAGCCTTATTCAAAACTAATCAAAACAATATAAAAAAGTTACCATCTTTTTCCCATTGTTTCACCTTTTATGGCGGGAATTTCTAAATTGGCGGGAAACAACGGTATCTTCTAAGATTCTGGGAAGTGGGTTTTGTTCTTCAATGGCTTCAAGTGCAAACCCATCTGGGAATCAAGAAGGGAACCATGGAGGTTCCGCTTTCAACGGTGTCGGTGACACCAACAATGGGAATTCAACTTCGGCAGCTGCAGAAAACAATACGGGAGGAGTGCGGACCTTCGCATAGAACTCAGGGATCTCTGTCGAATGGACCCCAGAAGAGCAGACCATCTTGGACGAGGGTCTTATTAAGTGAGGATTTTTCTTTTTTCATTTTTTCAAGATTTAGGTTATTTATTTATTTTAAAATTTTTTACCACAAGGTTATTTAAATCATGCAGGATATTGGGTTTTGAATTGTTTCTGTTGTTGGGTGTGGTTTTTTTTTTTGGTCAGATTGTTAGTACACCCCCACTGTCAGTTGACACGTGTTAGCCAACCCCACTAGGGATTGATACCATGACCTTAGTGTTGAAACGAGGTATCTTTCACTCTGTCTACCACTTGAGCTATGGATCAAGGTGTGTTGTTGGGTGCGGTTGAATTGAGGGTTTTTTGTTAATTATTTCATTGGACTATTTGATTTTGAATTTCTTTATTTCTTTCTTTTATTGGCTTTTAATTTCTTGGTTACCTTGTTCAATCTGTTGGTAGTTTTGGGCTTGTTGCCACAGGATCTATGCATAAATTGTTGGCTATATGTGATAATCTGTTTGGAGTTGATTGAAGGATTGGGAAAGATATCCTACTCTGGAAGTGTATGGCAGATCAAGTGCATGCACATCCACCACAGATGCACATGCGCGTGCAATCCAAATAGTCTTAATTGTGGATCCTGTTGTGGATGGAAAATGGCCCAAAAATCATATTGTTGATCAGATGATCCTTGCTAGTAGATTTCGCCCATTAAGGCTAGATCATTAATAAAATAAACGTATCCAAAATGAGAGTAGTCATTTATAAAAGTGATGAAATATTTATGCCCACTTCAGGATGCTATAGGGAATGACCCACAAATGTCTGTCCGTATCACATTCACAAGTTTTATACTCCTTGTTGTACTATTCTTTCTACTTCTAGTATATTTACCCTTAGTACAATTAACACACATTTACAATCGGAGAAGTGTAGAGAATAAATAATCCCTTCTTATACTAGCCTGTTCAATCTCTTATGAGAGATATGATATAATCTCTTATGCTACAATATGAAGAAATTTTTATAGTCTAGTTTTTGCTTAGATTCTACTTTATTTTCATGCAAGGTATTTTTATTATAGACGTGTGAGGCATTTAACTTTAGTTAGCATGGTTGTTCACCATAGAGCTAATGCCAAGATTAATTGAATCAAAGTAAATACTCAATATTTTATCGTCAAATTTGAATGAAAAACCTAATTTATCTAAACGAGAAATAAAGATTAAATTACGCCTTATAGAATGCACACAAAATCTATCTACTAGATCCAATAAATGACTTAACCTTAACCTAAGCCTACATACTCTGACTGCCTCTATGTTAACTTTAATGACATTGCTTACATATACTGAGCATTCCGCATCAGTTGGTGGCATGCTTTGTAGTAAGTATTGTAGAGAAGTACATATGTGAATAGTTGTTCTCGAATCTATCTAACATGAATTTATCGATACATCAGTTAGATTTGATTAAAAATATACTATAATTGAATTATTACCATTCCTTACGAATCACTGCTTGTACTTTATGCAGTGTTTCTTCTGATGGCCTGACTTCATGTAAAAGAAACAATTATTCCTTTTAACCCACTTATGTTTCGATCCATTTGCAAGTTAATTGCCAACCAGAGAACTTTGACGACTTGAGGATCCCCTATCAGAACCATGTTTTCTTTTTCCCTTTCCATTATGTCCACGTCCATGTCCTGAGGTTACAAGATTAATATTTTGAGTGTTTTTAGATAATTTTAGAGGTTGAAGTTTTTCCAAAGAAAGGTCCAGCTGCAAGTACCCCATGACTTTTTCTATAGATTCTTTCCGTTGAAAATAATTGGACCCAGTTAAGGTAGGAACATGATGTGTCTGAGTTGGAATTGTTACTGATTATAAAATATACTTACATTAACAAATTGTTTACATAAAAAAAATTCATGAATAAAATTGAATAACACGCAAGATTTATCAATTCAATTAATTGGGGCCTTCAATTGAACTACCCAAGATAAAGATGGGCTCAATTAAATCAATCCTGGCGAGAGTCGGTCACAACATCATTACTTCTCCTGTGAAAGGAAGTTATGACATGATGGTGACCCTCCTAAACATGAGACTAAGCAATGCCAATCATGTAAATCGAATGCACTCAACACCTGTGGGTGGAATGAGTCTCTCAACTTTACACCACAAGCACTGTTTACCCCACATTGCTTACGTCCCTATCAAACGGTGATCGTCAACGTTTTCATCACCATCTACATTAACTACAAACACAACGATATGCAATCCTACCACTGTTTTCCAAATATCAAGAGTCAAAATTTGTAAAATCTTCATGATTGAGGTCACTGTGGTAGCTAACACAACCAAATCCAATTTCACATATTTGAACTTCAGGGCTACAAATATATTCCTACCCTCAATGAATTATCAATGAGTGATTCACAAGCCTGATTTAGTTGAGTGAGTAACTAGATTTGACTGTTAGATGATGAAAAGTCTGAAAAGGAAACAAACACTTAACTTTCACTCACCCCTTTCCTTTTAAACCAACAGTCCAACTAACTTTTGGAGTATGGGTGGTGGATGGTCATCGAGACTCTGTATGATATGATCATCATCAATGGGCATTGCAAGTTTGGCCTTAAAATTCATAGGATAGACGGTCCAAATGGATGGTCAGATTGTTGCATTAGTGTCCATAAAATAGACAGTTTAGATATGATACTTGAGGTCCACATGATGGAGGTTTTCGATGCTAATTGTGCATCTAATGAATTATCCAAATTGTTTGCTCATTGTAAGCTGATTAGACAATATTCCAAATCTAAGATAAAAGTCTATAAATAGGCCTAAAAAAAGAAAAGAAAACCCATACATTAATTCTAAATTGGGCATCCAACAAGTCCTGAGGTTGAGCATAAATTAATCAGGATATGAGCCCAAAACATAGCCTGAATTGGGTCCTTTTAGAAGCCTATCCAAGATTAGGCCCACTATGAATGACCAGTAGGGTTGAAAACACAACAATAACAAGTTCAAACAGATCCAATTAGATACCCACCCCAACTGGCCCAATATAATGGCCCACACACGTGGCCTACTAAATGGTATGGCCCAAACAAAGGAGCATTGGACCAATCAGTAGGCCTGACTAGTAGGACCCCCCCCCCCCCCCCCCCCCCCATGTTGTTGTTGAAGTCTAGGCCCCAAAAGAGCTTGCGTGTGAATGAGGGCTAGAAACCCCAACCCTATCAATAGCAATTCACGCTCCCACATCTCATTATGAGGCACCATCATCATTGGGATTTAAAGTTGAAAGAGGGTTTTGGTGGATATACAAGCTATAAGAAGTGGCTCCTATAATGGCATCCATGATTGTTGGAATAAGATTAAATAACCCAGCGCTGCTCGACCTACTTTGAGATCTCTAGTCGCTGATGGCAACACATAAGTGTTGGATCGCAAGGGGGCTCCGTCAAGGGGACCCAATTTCCCTTAGCCTGTTCAATCTGGCAGCAGAAATGGTTAACAGGGAGCTAAAAAATCTGATGGAACAGGGTATTTACTATCCCTTCAAGCTTAGGAGAGGGTGTCCTACGATCTCATACCTTCTTTATGCCGATGATACCCTTTTGTTTCTCAATGAGGGGCATGGGTCTCTTCGAGCTGCCAAGGCATTCCTAGAGTCTTTTCAAGTTGCTTTTGGGCAAAGAATCAACCTCCTCAAGAGTGCATTAATCTATTCAGAAAAACTTCCCTCTTTCAAGGTTAGGTCCATAAAAAGAATCCTTGGGATCTCTAAATCTTCTTTTGAGCTAATGTACCTGGGAGTCCCGATAGCCATCGGTAGGCTAAAAGCTATAACGTTCCAACCTTTGCTAGACAGAGTGGAGGGGAGTATCAAAGGTTGGTAGGCCAGATGCCTCTCCCAAGTGGGGAGGGCAATCTTGGTGCAGCAGGTCTCGGGTAGTATTTTGGTCCACTCACTAGCGGCAGCTCATACCACTGTGCAAGTCCTTGTGACATTGGAGAACTGTTACGCCAGTTTTCTTTGGGGTTGGGCTGAAGGTAGAAGGAAGTTATATTGGAGGAGCTAGAATGCTATTGCGTTACCTAAAGAGGAGGGAGGCCTCGGCTTCAGGAAGCTTTCAAAAGTCATGAAAGCCCTTAGGTTAAAAATGGCTTGGGCGATCAAATTCAAGCACATAGGGAGTTTGTGGAGTTCCTTTATGCAAACAAAGTATGACCAATACCTCTCTCCTACTGAGTTGGGCAACCTGGGCAGAGTTCGCCTCCCCGCTGTGTAAGAGTATTCAAGCACTGATGCCTCTGCTAGGGAGAAATGTACAGTGGAAGCTAGGGGATGGTGATTGCGGCCTTTGGTGCTCCAATCGGACGAGCCTGGGTCTGTTGGATCAGTTTGCTATTAGAAATATTCCAACAGAGCTGTTTTTGCTAAATTTGAATAAATTTCTGGGCTTGAGTGGCCCTCTCCCTCCATCCTCCATTTCAACAATCTCCCTCAGAATATAGTATAATTCATTTTTCAAATGGGATTCTGCCTTTCGGAGGGCCCTGACAGCCACATCTGGCCTTTTAACACCTCAGGCGATTTCTCTATTCGATCTGCTTGGGAGATGAGTAGATCAAGAAGGCCTCACAAAGGTTGGGCCAAATGAGTGTGGCACGTGAAGCTGCCTTCAAGGATCTCGCTTCTAGTATGGAGAGTGTTGTCGAAACAGTCCCCGTGGATGAAGCAGTTTAAGCTCGTGGGATCCAGTTGGCCTCAAAGTGTGTTTGTTACGTCGCCTCCTCCTCACAGGGCCATTCAGGAGAGTCCCTTCAGCATTTGTTCCTTTCCAGCTCTCTTGCGATAGCATGTTGGGACTATTTTGGTAGGGTGTTTAGCGTTACTGGCTTGGGGGCTCAATCGTAGAGGCCAGATTGGGTCATTGGTGGATAGCCCCATCGCTGGAAGGTAGGGTATCTACCTTTCAGAAGATGGTCCCAAGTTTCATTCTTTGGGAAATCTAGAAGTCCAAAAATTCTACAAAATATGATGGGAAAGCCCCTTCAATTGCAGATTTGATCGTGAAAGTCAAATGGCGGATGACCTTTATCAGCGAGTGCATTCTAGGGCCCAAATCCTCGGCCTACCGCGAGGCTCTATCTGAGCTAGGGATTGCTACTCCTTCCCTATCAGTACAACAACCTAGATCATTAAGTGGTCAAAGCCTAGCTTAGGCTGGGCCAAAGTTAACATTGATGGGTCTGCTGGGGGCAACCCGAGTGCGTCAGGTGGAGGGGGAGTTTGTAGAGGTGACAAGCACGAATTCATTTTCACTTTCACAACAGGCTATGGGGTTGGATCGAACGTCAGTGCAGAGCTCCGGGTGATCCATGACGGTTTGTCAATCTATTTCAGTTTGGGCTATTCTAAAGTTATCGTGGAATCTGACTCCCAGCTAGTGGTTGTGTTTCTGAACGGGTGCTCCCTCCCGGGTTGGAAATGGGTGTACTAGATGTCCAGAATTGAGAGATTTAAGCTTAGAGGTCAGGTAGAGTTTGTCCATATTTTCAGGGAAGGTAACACGCTAGCTGATGGTATGGCTCACATGGGCAACGAGTGTCAAATATAATTTCTCGGTTCTTCCTTTCCATGTTAGGGGTCTACTCTTCCTAGATAAAGTGGGTCTAGGTGCTATCAGACTTGTCTCTGCCAGTGACTTCTAGTGTCCAGGCCAGGGGGCCCGTTAGATTAGTTTCTTAGCCATAGTAGCTTCCTCCCTTTTTCTTTTTCTGCTTTTATGATAGGCTTCGCCCAGGTCCTTTTTTCCTGGGGAAGCCTGAATGTCCCTAGAGTTATATATGTTGTCTCTTGGAATGAAATGCAGGAGAATTCTTCTTGAAAAAAAAAGTGTTGGATCTCAGACGTGAGATCAGGGATGAGAATGAGAGAGAAACATGAATCTCGTGGCGCTGAAGATGGGCTAAGAGCATCATGCCCAAGCATCGAATATGGCAGCCAGATGACGCTAGAAGGAGAAAGGGGTTGTTGCTAATCAAGGCTGCCCACTGAAGTTTTCACAGGTAAGGATTTCATAAATCTCTCTACTAGAATTCCAAAAAAAAAAAAAAAAAACTAGATTGGGGTTTAATCTCCTGACATTAATCAGAATATGGCTGCTATGAGCTAGAGAAACAGATGGGTGCTATAGTTGGCTATGGTTTCGAGTAACAGCATACTACCCCTTTAGATTATTATTATTATTATTATTTTGTTAATGGGTTTGAAAAATCTCTAAGCCGACATCAATGGCTACCACCACATGACCTGGTAATGAAATCCTCTCCGCCTAGGGTTTGGAAGACCCACAACTAATAATATATGTATTAAAGATAGATATTGACAATCCTAAACTCTTAGAGTTGGTGACAATGGTGATATACATTGCCATTACCGTTGGACGCCGGAATCAAATGTGGAAACATACCCAATGGCCAAATCTGGTTCAAATGGTCTAAGAATATAACATAAACAGATATAGCCCTTAGAGATTTTAGAATAGATTCAATAATCCGAATGGATCCGCCATAACTGATGCACAATCCGCTCTGATACCAACTATAAATTATAATGTGAAATTACAAAGGACCATGTTATGCATTGAGTATGGAGATCAAATTATAACTTAAATAAATGACGTGCCTGGTTGGGATGCCATTGTTGTAAGCTTGATGCCACAGTCTTCCTTACCTTACACTCTTTAGAGAAGTACCGAGGTGGGGAAATAACTTCTGTCATATGTAGGCTTGGGGACCCGGCCCTATTTATATAGTTTAGAGGGTTGATAGTTTAGAGGGTTGAGGAGTTTGAAACCCATCTAAACTCCTCTCCCTTAGGCTCTACACCAATTTGTTAATCTCAGTCTAACTAGAACACTGTGTATGACACAGTTGTAGCGCACTGCCCCTTACACAATTTTAGATGAATCATAACTGAGTGGGATCTATTGGTACTCCCGATCACACTATCCAACCCTTAGGACAATTTATACCGTTGATCAATAAGTCCCACCTTATAACCTTATAGAATTCTTACACTGTATCTTTCGTACCTCAGGAAATCATATATAATCGTTTCCTCAGCATGCCTTTAAAAGTTAGTTTGAGGGTGAAAAAAAGAAAAGAAAAAAGGGTGAAAAAACGTGGGAAGTATCATCTTGTTGGAGCTGTTTGCTTGGTAGTGTCAAACGAGAATACTTTCCTTACAGCAGTATTGGTAGAATCTAGTGTAGAATGACATATTATTTCCTTGTTGCACATTTATATGTAAACAAGAGCTTTGCGCGCCTGTGTGCGTGTACAAGGCAGCTCATGTACACGTACTACATGTCCCAGTATTTAGATGCCCTGGCCCAAGAATAAGGTTGGTCCACTTATCAGGTGGGCCACCCTGCCACAGTTTATAAAACAACTGTACAGCTGAAGAAAATTTCATTGAAGTTCTCAAGCCATTCACCTGTTTCTAACATCATGACCCAGCCTGATTATTGGGCAAAAACATCTTGAAGATTGGACCCACCAGCCAGACAGTTCAATATTGCACCTGTTTGCCATACGCCATGCTGGCATATGTGCTGGTCTATAGTTGGTATCTCATGCACACCCATGTGGGCTTAGAAACCTCTGTATTGATGTTGGAATTCACAAATATTGTTATTATAAAGTGCTCCTTTGTGTGGAAAATGTCTATTTTGACTGTTTATGAATATTGGGCACATAATCCATGCCTGTGTTCTTTAGGGTTTCCTTTTTACACCCTCTTTTTTATTAATAAAAAAAAAAAAAAAAAACAAAGTGCATGCTCTTACTTGTTCGTGTAATACACTTTGCAGCTTTTCATCTGAATCGAACATAGTTTGCTATGCAAAGATTGCAATGCAGTTGCACAATAAGACAGTTCGGGATGTGGCACTGAGGTGCAGATGCATGACCGTTAAGTTCCATAACTTCCCTTCCATTCTCACTGAAGCGACATAGATGCATAGTATTTGCATTGCCGTTTTCTTGAGTTACGGATAAACCGGGTTTACAAATAGAATGACGTCAATCGACACAGAAGTAATAGAAAATCAACTGCATTTTGTAAGATTTTGTTGCCAATATCAACTAGACAAGTAGTTCCACCAACAAGAAAAAGGATGTACACAAATACTTCTGTATGATTATGTTTCCAATATCATACATGTTCAGTACTAATATGGTATTCGTAAACGTACGATAGTAGTGGTAGTAGTGGTAATAATAATAAGAGCTTTGATAATCACACACCCTTGTGCAATAAAGGTCATGTATGCATGCTATACATGTGCTAGCATGGCACAATAGGTCTGATCCAATACATCTATCAGAAGGAAACCACTACTTTGATGCCCTTGCCCAAGAATCGGGTTGATGATCTGCTGGTCAGGTGGGCCACAGTTTGCAAAACAGATGTACGGTGCTGAAAAACTTGGCCGAAGTTTTCTAGCCCACCCATAGGTTTCCAACATTGGGTTCCATATGCTTTTTTTTTTTCTAGCCCACCCATAGGTTTCCAACACTGGGGTTCATATGCTGAGTGGACCATATTTATTTGTGGGAAAACATGTAGAAGGTTGGACCAACCTGATGCATGGATTGGATCTCGCACCTATCTGTTATGCTGGCACACGTGTGCCGTGGACATGAGCTTTATTGCACACGCTTATGTGCTTAGCAAAGCTCTAATAATAATAACCGATAAATTGAAAAAGGGAAAGAAAAACCAAAGGCCCTGATTCCCCTTTGGCCCTTGTTTAAGCTAATGAAAGTTCAGGCAGTGGATTCTGCTGATTGGTTATATGGAAGGAAGAAGGAAATTCCTTTCTTTCTATCTTTCTTTCTTTCTTTTCTTCTCCTTTTTTTTTTTGAAAGGAAACAACTGACAAAATGCGTAGCAGCTTGCTTTCTCCTTTTTGAACCCTTGTATGTGGCTTTGTCACTATTACCGTAGGGCGTCTGAGAGCATGCAAATTGGGCATTCCATCATCGACTGGTTCGAGCCCATAGCTGATTGGTAGAGAAGGTGCGTTTCAACATTCAGGTCTTGTGTTTGAGCATGCTGGCTTATAAAAGAAAAGGGGGATTTTCTCGAAACCACATCTTTTGGTCCAATTCCATAAAACCCCTCCCTTATTGGAGACGCAGATTGCCTGCGACCCCCGCCTGACAAAGTTCTTGTTTTCGGAAGCTAGGTGGGGCCCACTTTGATGTTTGTAAGAAATTCATCATGTCCATCCATTTTGCCAGCTCATGTAAGGATATGAGCTCAAAAATGAGGCAGATCCAAAACTTACGTAGGCCACATGACAGGAAACAGTGGGGAGGGAAATGCCTATTGTTGAAATGCCTTATGGCCATTTCTGTCCTATAAAGGTGGATTTTTGTTAAAGGCAAAAAATCTGTTGGCCCATTACAGACCCGTTACGGCCCTGTATTTCCTAACAGTCACCACCGTTACTGTTACCTCACGGCCATTAGGGCTGTAATGTGACCGTTTTTTAATACCATGATGAGTGCTTCACTAAGGTTTATTTGGGAATAGCAATAAGGGAGGGTTTTTTATTTTTAATTTTATATTTTATTTATTATTATTATTTTTTAATGGATTGGACCAGAATAAAACAAACCAAAAAAAAGAAAAAACTCAACAAGAGGAAAACCCTAATGGAAACAAAAAGGTGAAGGGGAAGATAATTAGGCAGTTTTGGAAATTTAACTTCTTTGGAGGTCATTTATCTTCAAATAAGTTTTGAATAGAAGTTTGACATTTCAAATATTTATTGCCCATTGCAACATATTTCATTGACTCTCATTTGTCATTCTTCCAAGGTAACAGTTCAGTATGTTTTATTAGACAATGGGGAAACCCTACTTGCCCCTCATGAACAAAAGGAGGATTTTATTTAAGGAGAGCAAAAAATACAGTTTCATCAAGACACTGGATACAATTAACCAATTCAAAAACAAAGGCGGCCCTGATACCCATTCGGTCCTTCTTTAAGCTAATGAAAGTTCAGGTTGTCGATGCTATCATGCTGGAGATTGGTTATAAGAAAGGAAGAAGGAAACACCTTTTTTGTGTTTTCTTCTTGAAGAAGGAAACACATTTTTGTTTCTTTCTCATTTCTTTTTGAAAGGAAACAACTAACAAAATGTGAAGCAGCTTGCTTTTTTGCTTTTTGTAGGCAGTTTGTGTTATTTCACTAACTCGTTCACAAGCATCACAAGCATTTCCATCCTTTTTAAGTTCTTTGAGATTTCACAGCTATCTTGGATGTGCAGAAGCTGGAAACGATGTGTTGAGAATGCTAATAGGTGAAGCTAATGAATAATAACAAATATCTCCCAATGAATGGAGGATGCCCCCCAAAATGCCCTAGATTGGAAAGACGCAACCATAGATCTATGGCTTATTTCCCATTCAACATGTGGGTCATATTTTTTTCTTAGCTCTATATTTTCAGGCCATTAATTAAAAGGTAGGATCTTCCAATCTGCAAGGTTTTTGGGGAGTTCCCCATAAACAACAGGTCCGAATCAAGGGCTCAGCATGTATGAAACATGCGCCTCAGCAAACTACACATTTGTTGAAGTTCAGTACCCTATAATTCCATCGATGGCTTTCATTAAACAGCCTCCATCCTCCCGAATGCTTGTCTGCTTTGTTTAATTTCTAAGGAGTCTATAGATCGCCTGTTCATCCACTGTTCCTTCTCCTGTGTGGTTTCGTCAGGGATTCTCGGATTGAATGGTATAGCAGGATCTGTAGATTGAAGCGAAGGGCAGTGAACACGGGGTGTGTAACTGATGGATAACGCTCTTATCTGGAATGCGCGCAGGGTGGGAAATGTGCCCACATTGAAAACTATCAAGAAGTTGGTCAGGAAATTCAACACGGGCTTAGTGGCGATTTTAGAACCCATGATAAGAGAAGAGAAAAGAGTGGCCATAGGTCTTCGAATTGGCTTTCATTCCTCCCTTTCCAACAGTGAATCAGGAGGTAAAATCTGGATTTTTTCTTACTCCCAATTGAACGTTTTTGTGCTCTCCAGCTCAGCTCAAATGGCGTCGCTGTCCCTATCCTGGCAATCACATAGCGACCCTCTATCCCTCTCCATTGTGTATGCTAGCTGCAACAAGGTGCAAAGAAGGACACTTTGGAGCGATTTGTCCACTCTCCGCAGCACAGTCCAAGGTCCTTGGGCTGTCGGAGGAGATTTCAACGCTGTGGTCGAGAGAGAGGAAAGAAGGGGGACCCGAGATCCGGATAGATCCAGCATGTCAGAGTTTGAGGATGCGATACAAAACGCCGGTCTCCTAGACGCTGGTTTTTTTGGAAACCGATTCACTTGGTGTAATAATCGTGAGGGGAGTGCTCGTGTTTGGGCAAGCTAGACAGGGTTCTACTCAATAGCAGATGGGCCACAGAATTTCCGTTATTCAAAGTGGAGCACATGCCGCGTATCAGATCCGACCATGCTCCACTTCGGCTGTTATTCCCCAGAACTTCCCAACCAAAGGCCAGGCCTTTTAGATTTCTGAGGATGTGGTCACTTCTGACTCCTTCCAAGCTCTGATCAGAAAAGCTTAGGAAGGGGAGAGTGTAACACAACGGATGCTTAACGTCCAGCTCAAGCTAAAGAAAACGAAGCAATTGCTTAAAGTTTGGAATAGAGAGGTCTTTCGCAACATTTTCCACCAGATCCACAAGGCTGAGGAAGAGCCGGATATGGTTGACAGTCAATTGCAAAGCTTGGACAGCAACGACCTGCTCCAAGAAAGTCTGGCAATTAGGCAACTTCTGGATCAATTGGAGCTCATGGAAGAAGTATTTTGGAAGCAAAAATCGAGAAACTCCTGGCTACAAGAAGGAGACAGAAACACCAAGTTCTTTCATTCTTCGGCAAGTGAAAAAATCAGACGAGTAGCCATTTCCGTCATCAAGACAGACAGGTGACACAATTACTAACCAAGATGAGATAAAAAATATAGTTGTTAAATACTTTGAACACCTCTTCCAGGCAGAGGTTGCCACCATGCAAGCGAATTTCATACAGGTTATCCCCCAGGTGCTCAACCAACAGGACAATGAAGCTCTCCCGCTCCCTCCCTCGATCGACAAGGTTCACGTTGCTGTCCTCTCCATTCCCAAGGATGGGTCCGCCGGCCCTGACGGTTTCTCGGCGGCCTTCTTTGCCGATTGCTGGAACACAGTCGCCAAGGATATCCACTGTGCAGCAGTGGACTTTCTCGCAGGGGGTGCCCTCCTGCGAGCATATACTACGACGCTAATCTGCCTCATCCTCAAATCCTCCGCAGCCACTGCATTCTCTGACTTCCATCCCATTGGTCTTTGTAACGTTGTTTATAAAATTCTCGCAAAGATTCTGGCTAATAGACTTAGCTCTATCCTTCCTAAATTGATTTCTCAAGAGCAGGGTGCCTTTGTTCAAGGAAGATCAATTGCGGAGCACATTGCGATAGCGCAGGAAGCGACGCGAGAGCTCAACCGTAAAGTCCGTGGGGGAAACTTCATCCTAAAGCTGGACCTAGAGAAAGCATATGACAGGGTCCACTGGGACTTCCTCAAGCAAGTCCTCAGATTTGGATTTAACGTCAGATGGGTAGCACTCATGGAAGCCTGTTGGAACAACAACTGGTTCTCAATCCTCATTGACGGGGAAGCGGCGAGGTTCTTCAAATCGACTAGAGGTTTACGTCAGGGTGACCCGCTTTCTCCTACTTTGTTCATCATCGTGATGGAAGCCTTCTCCGTTAACCTAAAGTATTTACTTAATGGTGGTAGTTGCAAGCCTTATAAACTCCCTCGTGGATGTCTGACCATCTCACATCTTTTATATGCAGACAAAATGTCACTCTTCCTCAACGGTGAACGATCCTCGCTAAGAGAAGCCAAAGGTTTCTTGCAGCTATTTCAATCTGCGACGGGTCTTAAGATAAACAACAAGAAAAGCTGCTTTTTGTGCTCCAAACACATTCGTACGAGCAGAATCAGAGTCGCGGAGCGCATCTTGGGATTTAGAAAAGCAGCAAATGGTATTCAGTACTTGGGGGTCCCTCTTGTTATCGCCAGGACAAAAGTTGCCGACTTTCAATTTCTCTTAGACAAGGTCAGCAAGAGAGTGAACGGCTGGTCTGCTAGACATATTTCCGAAGCAGGAAGAGCAACTCTTATTCGCCACATTTTGGGAAGTTTCCCCATTCATATAATGGTAGCAATGCACATTCCCCGTCAGGTGACAAAGTGTCTTGAAAGTCGCTTCGCCAGTTTCTTTTGGGGGTGGGCTGATGGTAAACGAAAATTACATTGGATTGCTTGGAAGAAAATTGCGAAGCCAGTGGATGAAGGAGGGCTAGGAATTAGAAGTTTGAAAGAGGTTATGGCTGCCCTGCGTTTCAAGCTAACATGGGCGGTTAAATTTGGAGATAACAGTAGTCCGTGGGTATTCCACATGAGGGTCAAACACCACAGGGATCTGAATGCAGAAATACCAGCATTGCCGCAACAAAATGCTTCCCCTTTTTGGAGAAAAATTAGAAATTTTCTTCCGATTTTGACAGAGAACGTTCAGTGGTAACTAGGTCGGGGTGAGCTGAACCTTTGGGCTTATAATTAGACGGGAATGGGCCCTCTTTAGCGGCTCGTTGACAAACTGATCCTAGAGGCCCTCCGTGATCTGCAAGGACAGGATTTTTTGGGTAATGCTGGCCCTCTCCCCCCATCAGCGGTATTCACTTTCCTCCCACAAGGTATCATTAATGAAATCTTCCAACGCGGCTTTGCAACATCGGTCGAGAAGGATGAATGTTTCTGGCCCCACAATCCTGCGGGTGTATTCACCGTTAAATCAGCCTGAAGATTACATAGAGGGTCCCCCCCAACTGTGCAATGGTCTAACGGGATCTGGGATAGTACTCTTCCCCCCAAAATCTTAATTTTCATGTGGAGATTGTTGCAGGGAGCGACCCCCGTTGATGAAAGAATTTAATCCAAGGGCGTGGCGTTGGCTTCCAAGTGTCTTTGTGTCATGGCGAGGGCCATCCAAGTCAGCATACGGAGTCCATTCACCACCTTTTCCTCATTGGTTAGCAAGCGATCTCCATCTGGAACCATTTTGGCAACTTGTTCGGTGTGTTCTCGCCTCCTCAGCAAACGGTTCGTAATAGAATACTCCAATGGCGAAGTGCCTCAGCACCGGGTAGTGCTTCATCTCATGTTAGAACAATGCTCCCAATTCTGATCCTCTGGGAGATTTGGCGAGCGAGGAACTTTGCTAAGTACGAGAACAAACCAATGCATGTCAGGGCCTCCATCGCCCGAATTAACTGGTGGGCTACCCATGTGATTGGAGAGGACAGTGCCTTCGCTTCTGACACCAACATTCAGAGGTTACGACTTAGGACAGGTACCGTGAATAGCCAGAGAGGCAGAGCCGTCGTTGTCAAGTGGAATAGGCCTCCCCCTGGTTGGGTAAAATTAAATGTGGATGGCTCCGCCAGAGGAAATCCTGGAATTTCGGGTGGTGGCGGCATATGCAGAAAAGATGATAGCGCTTTCATGTTTGCGTTTGCCACTGGATATGGCGTGGGCTCTAATAATCTCGCAGAGTTGCGTGCAATTCACGATGGGATGGTGATTTCCCTTAAGAGAGGATTGAACAAAGTGATTGTCGAATCTGATTCCAAAGTGGTGACCAACCTTCTTTTGGGAAAGTCTGCCACCCCGTGGAGATGGAAACCATGGGCTGCACGGATAAACGGTTTAAAACAGTTGGGCATTTTCACCTTCAACCACATCCTTTGAGAAGGGAACGGCCTCGCCGACAGTATGGCTCAAGCTGGAAGCGGGAATCAGGAGACAGCCCTGTACCTCCATGTGGCGTCTCTTCCGGAACATGTTAGAGGTCAGATTTTCCTTGACAAAGTCAGTTTAGGGTCGCTCAGGTTAGAACCGTCCACCCCTTAGGCAGATTGTGTTCTGTTTTCCTTTTGTAAATAGGTGGTCGTGCTGTGACCCCTTATGATAGGCCCCCAAAGCTGATCTTTTTGTTTATGGGGCTGCCCGAATGTTTTTTGTACGTTTTGTACAGCCGTGTTGGGTTGTTTTGAATGAAAAAAAAAGTTCACTTAAAAAAACAAAAAGGGTAGGGCCCAATGTGATGTTTGTGAGAAATCCACCTCATCCATATGCTTTTCCATATCATTTTAGGACTTGACAAAAAATGAGCAAATCAAAAACTCAAGTGGGCTGCACGAGTAGAGGGAAGCCGAAGATAAGCCTCTGTTTTTCTCTTTTTGTATTGTGTTTTCTTTTCTTTCCTGTTTTTACGATAGGCATTCCCTGGGTTCTTTTTCTCTCGGGGGACCCCGAATGTAATTGGCCACTGAAATATGGAAAGCTCCTTTAAACGAAAAAAAAAAAGAAAAAAAAAGTGGGCTGCAAGGTAGGAAATAATGAGGATATTGAATGTACACCATTGAAACATTAATTTATAGGGCCGCAAAAGTTTTGGATCAAGCTAATATTTTTTTTTGTTTTCAGTTCATCTCAGTAGGAATGACCTTATGAATGGCATGGGTGGCATATAAATATTGCGGTGGACCGTAAGGAGGTTTTAACGGTGGGCAATATTTCCCTACCCACCATTTCATGTTGGCAGTCCACTTGTGTTTTGGATATGCCTGATTTTTTTGTCTCATGCCTAAAATGATCTGGCAGAGTAGAAGTACTTGGTATATTTTTCACAAATATCACGTTGGGCCCCACCTAGCTTCCCATTGCCGAAATTTCATGCAAAGGCTATCGAAAGAAATTCACATGACACGGCACCTTTGTGGGAACCATGTTGATGTAACAAAGTTCCATGGGCCCCACCATGATATATGTGTTAGATCCATACTGTTCATACATTTTGTCATGATATTTCACGTCATAAGTTCAAAATGTAGCAAACCCAAAGCTAAAGTGGGCAGAACCACAAAAACCAATGTAGATTGAACGCCTACAATTGAAAACTTCTTGGGGGCCACAAAATTTTTGGATCAAGTTGAAATTTGTGTTTTCCCTTCATTTAGGTCTGCTTGACCTTATGAACAGGTTGAATGGCAAGAAAACATCATGGTGGGCCCTAGAAAGGTTTCAACTGCGGGTGTCATTGTCCCCACAACTTTCTGCTGTGTGGTCCACTTGAGCTTCGGGTCTACCTCATTTTTTGGTTCATACCCTAAAATGATGTGGCAAAATGGATGGACATGGTGGATATAACACATACATCAGCGCAAAGAACTATGCCATGTCCACACAGCAACCACACAATTAACCCTAAGGGCCTGTTTGGCCGGACCGATCCCACGGTATTAGGTGGGATGGGGTTCAAAAAACATCATTATTACCCATGGCAGGGACTCTTCCCTGTTACCATGGGATAAGCTTCATTCCCTTTTTGTTTGTAACATGGCGGTACAATAAAAGGATATACCCACCATCATTTGAAACTATTGACAATAACACGTGTTATATCTAAACTGTTTATTTGTTTTGTAACCTCATTTTATGGCATGGGCCTAAAAAAGAGGCAGATCCAAAACTTATGTGGCCCCAAAGAATTTTTCAACGGTAAGTATTCAATCCCCATTGCTTTCTATGATGGGGTCCACTTGAGCTTTAGATCTACCTGATTTTTTGGCCCATGCTCTAAAATGATCTCGAAAAATGGGTGGACGGTGTGGATATAGCCCACACATCATGGTAGGATCTACACAACTTGCTAACATTGAGTGATGTTAGCACGGGACCCAAAACGATTCAATCCGGCCTACTTCCAAGCTCTTCCCAAACATGGAGTGGAATTGGCACAGGACCATATGCAATTCCATCCCACCTAAGCCCATCTAATCCAGCCGGCCAAACAGGCCCTAAAAGCTTTGACGGGAACTTACTTGTAAAAGGGCACAGTTGTCATTTAGAAAAAATGTTTTTACTTAAAATCACTTATTGCATTCCACCATAACCACTCAATGCTTTTGTTGTAAACACCACTCCTGAATTAGTTTTCATTAAGGACTTTTTTCAAGTGTCTTAAACAAACACGCCAAAATAGCATATTAAGTGGCTGAAATTTGAATTTAAGATTCCGGTGACATATTAAGTGATAAACAAACAGCCACTCAGACTGAGATAAATTCAGTTAGGCAGAAGGATTTGAGGGTAAACAAACAGCCACTCAGACTCAGATAAATTCAGTTGGGCAGAAGGATTGAGGAATATTTTTTTTAAAAATATTTTTTTAAAGGAAAAAAAAAAAAAAGAAAGAATAAAGCTGTGTGTTGTTTTGAGGTGATGGAGCACCTAAATCCCAAAGCTCATGACTTTATTATGTATAAAATACTAAACAAAGTAACTTTTGGAATATTTTTCATATTTCTGCTATTAGTAATTTTCAATTATTTCAATAAAAATAAAAAAACTTGTATCATTTTGCAGTTCTTAAGAAATGATTGTGTAGGTTATTGTGTCATTAAAAGGGATAGATTTTTTACTGGCTGAAAAGATCTGATCAGTTGCTCAAAAAGCTCACTGAGCTCCATGAAGTACTTGAATATCTCAATGATATCTATAGATAGAGAGAGAGAGAGAGAGAGAGAGAGAGAGAGAGAGAGAGAGAGAGAGAGACTGTTACCTTCAGAAAAAAATAAAAGAAAAAAGATTTGAGTCTCGAGTCAACTCTCTTTCAGACCTTCATTCCATGCAGTTTGAGTTCCTTTCTTTTTTGGGGCAAACCTTACACACACGTTATTGTAACCAGCGCAGTTTTGCACCTTCTAACATTGACATGATCACTGGCAATACTTCATGTCGAAATCACTGATATATTGTTGTATTCACCACTTGCAGCGATTGGAGGTGCGTGCACAGGACAGTTGCTAGAGCAAAATGCGCAGGTTTTCAATCAAATATCTGCGAATTTCACAGCGTATCAGGTAAGAGCAGTCGTTCGTTGATTTCTTTCTCCAGTGCTGATCGAATTTCCGTAATAAAAAAAATTTTAAAATTTTTTTAAAAAGAAGAAGAAGAAGAAGAAGAAGAAGAAGAAGAAGCCACTGGCAATTGATTTTTTATTTATTTATTTATTTATTTTTAAGTTACTTCTATTTCTTTTTTCAACAAAAATTCACACCTATACAAATGAGGCACCCCTTTACTTAAAATAGGGGGCCAGCCATGAGAAGCACATAATAACTACAAAAGATTCTAAAAGATGATCAAATCATCTTAATAGATCCTAATCCAACATTATCAAGGAAAATGGAACCTCTAACCAGTAGAGGAAGCTCCGACAAACGTTCGAACCATGCATTCGCTTGAGTAGCACTTCCTAACTGGGCCATCAAATCCGCAGGCCAGTTCCCTTCCCTTAGAACATGTGCAAATCTAATTTGACCTCTGCGTTGCAGCTAATGAATCCTATATAACCATATTTTCCATTTCCAACCCTGCTTGGCCACTCCAGTGAGTAAATCAACAACCAGTTTTGAATCCGATTATAGAATGATTTGGCTATAACCCATTTGAATTTCAAGAAGGAGGCCATCATACATCTCACGCAATTCTGCAACCGTGTCAGAACTGACCCCATAACCTGCAGAAAAAGCGAAAAGGAAATTACCCATCTCCCCTCTGCCGATACCACCTCCTCCCGAACTGCCCGGATTGCCACTGGCAATTGATTGCTCCTGATAAATACCTGCCAATTGAACTTCAATTTAATGTATGTTGGAAGAGTCCTAATTCTTATGAGGAAGTTAACACTACCCATTTTTAGAATCCTATTCAGATAACATGGCTTTCAATCACGGCCTGCCGTGGGTGCCTTTGTAAAGGGTTAGGATAGGCTGCCCCGTTTCCTTTTTCTTCCTGCTAAAGTAGCCCGAAATGTCTGTCTTGTATAGTTCCTCCAACGAAATGGAGAAGGTACTCCTAGGACATGGACAATCTGACATATCCATCTAAATGTATTAGAATGCATGTGATCGGATTGCACAATCTCCCAATGGCCCCCTGTTGAGGGTCAAATATTACATATTAGACCTCAGTTATTACCTAAATTACGAACATGATAATGTTTTAACGGGCTATTTTAATCGTGTTTATGATGCAAGGAGAATTGACGAGCATTAATTGAAAAGGATGCTAAAGGCATGGATTTAACGCTCAAGCATCACTAAGGCATTGGACGGGACCCCAAGAGACCAAGATTGACAGATTTACATACCAGAGATCCAAGAAAATTGAGAAACTGAAGCTCTAGTGGTCCGAAATTGGCTCAGAATATAAGATCACAGGGTTCTAACCATCGGTTTAGATCAAAACTTCATATATGGCCTGAAGACCATAAATTAACCGTACACTTCAAATTTCAGCCTTTGAATCCCTAGAGAAGTGGCCCAACGGATAAATCAGGCCATAAATCTCTAATTCGAGGCCCACTTGATCACTGGATATGCTTCCAACTTGGGCTCGACCCCTTAAATTATCTAGAAGAATGAATGGATGGAGTGGATTGCTCGAAACATCACGGTGTGACCCATTTACATGGGATGAGTGTGCATAGCACACGTGCACTGAACGCAAAGTCGGGTTAAACCGACTTTGACCCGCACCCGCCCGACTTTCCTACACAGAGAAGGAAAGTCTCTGTTTCCTTCGCAGCAGGGTCGTCCGCTGATGATGTAGTGGCCCACCATCACCATCCTTTTGGGTGATCCAAGCGGTCCATCGTGTGAAGGCCACGATTTCATACAAATAATTATTATTTTGATGTGTCTATGCATACATCTAAGCTCACACCTACAAGGAATACACCACTACGTCGATTGACGGTGTGGCCCATCTGAACCACGGATTCTCTCCAAACTTGGGATCGTGATCAAGGTCGGATGCAGAGGCTCTTATAATGGATTTGATTCTCCATAAGATCAGTCTAAGTGGACCCCAGCACGCATCAGCGCAGGCTCTGTTGCGAACGTCTGAGAAAACCGAACGTTGTTGTGTGATCTCGGTCAGCGTCGGATTAGTAATCCAGACCGTCCATCATGTAGGTCGTTCAAAATAGTCCCAGGGGATGTTGTCCTTTCGGAAAGAAAGCAAAGAAGAGAAGAGTTGAGACGCCGCCTTCATAATTGCGTGAGGTATTGTCGCAGCGGCTTCCAGTTTTTGCTTATTGCTGTGCATAAAGACCAACTCCAGCAAGGTCGGCTCTTCAACACCGCCCTCTGCACTGCCCCTGGCACCTATAAAACAGAGAGAGAGAGAGAGAGAGAGAGAGAGAGAGAGAGAGAATTGATTAGGAGTTTATTTCTTATTTGTTTGATTTTATGATTTTTCTGAGATTTATCCCACTCATGTCAGGCTAAACCTCTTAGCTAGGGCTAAGAGGTGAAGCTTGTGGCGTGATGGAATGATCCTATGGTTTTGATTCATATTGAACTTGTTATTGATTGGTTTGATTTTAAGGAAAGCTTTAGTTTTTAATAGTTTATTGTGACTGATATTACAGTAAATCTGCAATGGCTTGAGTATTTCCTTTTCATTATTTTGATTATGTGGTTAGGAAGCCCTGTTGTTCGCCATCGTCTCTTGGGCATGGTTGGATGACGGAACTCTTCTTGACATTCATACATCTCTCTGATTGGCTGTGGATTGCTTTAATTCTGTTGTTTACTTTGTCTCATGGGCATGGTTTTGTGATAGAATCTACTCTAATTTACATCTGTCTTATCTCTTGAAGACTAGGTCAAAAGAAGTTCAGATTTAATTTTCATGGTATATCTTCCAACTGGATGAAGATGGGACTCGAAGTTCAGTTGAGATCATGAATCAAGCGTAGATCTCCCTGATCTCTACAAGTGGATCCTTGGCACCCTAGTTTCCTACCTTTAAATTTTCTAAAATTTAGATAATTATTTCACCATTATTCCTCAAATTACAATCGATTTAGATTTCATCTTAGTCTAGTTCTAGTTCTACTTATTTTCAGATTACGTACAGGTTTCAGTCCCTTGGGATTTGACCTCAGTCTCACCAAGTTTATTACTACATCACAACCCTATACTTGGGGAGTGAACACCCCCACCTGTCCATATATGGTTGTCAGGAATCCTATACACTTTTTTTTAGAGAGAGAGAGAACAACAATTTATTAAGAAGGTGATGTGAAGCGGGTTGCCCACAGTTTCATGGTCAAGATGGAACAGAAAAGGCCCCACGACAGAAGTGATTTAGACCGTCGGACTTTAAATCGGGCATATTTCACAATTCGGAATGAGTTATCGGGCGTAAAATATATGTTTTTGGGATAGAATGAGCTACTTTAGCCATAGCCGGTTTGCGCAAGCCGGATTTGCGAAATACCCCTGGATCGATGGTCGTTTCCCTATTTTAATTCCATTTTTACTATAAATAGTAAGTTTTAGTTTAATTATAACTCTTCATCAGTTGGGCTTTAGAAGTCGCGCCCAATGTGAAAAGAGCTTAAAATAATTATGAGAACATTTTGGTGAAGCCAAATAGGGACTTACTATTTTTGGCCGAAAACCTTGTGCACTAGTTGACATCACGATTGTTTATAAATAGTAAGTATACTATTTATAATAAGTTGCGAATTCTAGGAGTTTTAGTTGTAGTTTGCTTCTGATTTCTCTCCCATTGCTTGGTATCCCTTTTTAAAGGGTTATAAACTCGTTTATTTCATTCATTAATCAATTTCAAATTTTATAAAATTTATTTTCTATTTTGCTTGCTTTCTTTCTCATGGATTCGAGAAGCCTCTATGAGGAGTCCAGAGAAATTCCATGGATTCAGAATAGTTATCCTCTTGAGGAAGACGATGCTTGACCTCATTATGTTCATCCTTACATCAATTGGTATCAAAGTAAGAATTCCCCTCGGGCCAATGGCAAACAACGAAGGTATGGGCCAAAATCCTGTGGACGATGATCCAGGGATTTGTGATCTTACGGAAAGAATGAAAGCTTTCTAATGGGAGATTCATTTGACTGTGCAAGGGTTACAGGCAACCCTCGACCGTCTTGCGGATGTGCTACTTCCGCCCCGAGCCCTAGGCGGTGTTCCGCCGCCTATAGTTACTCCACCTCCCGTGGTTGCTGTACAATACAATCATGATTTTCGTAGAGCATTACTATTAGCAAACTGTAGGGCTACACAGATGATTCAAGTTCTAATGACGAGGACCTTAATGAAGGTTTTGCCCAATAATCAATTCATGGAGGTGATCATCTATATCGTGCTGAAAGAGACTAACGAGGTAAGGCTGAACTTCCTAGTTTTAATAGTTTATTATGCATAGAAGATTTCCTCAATCGGCTAGCCGAAGTAAAGAGATGTTTTGATTATATGGACGCGACAGATCATAAAAAGGTAAAATTGGTAGCGTTTAAATTAAAATATGGTGCTTCTATATGGTGGGAGCAATTACAACTCTTACGAGCCCACTAGAACAAGGTGCCCATTTAATCATGGCTACGGATGAGACGTCTTCTTCGATCATGATTTTTCCTAGTGATTATGATCAGATATTATTCCAGCAATACTAAAATTACCAACAAGGAAATCGAACCGTCACAGATTATACTGAAGAATTTCAGCAGTTGGCAACATGAAATGATCTGTCAGAATCTAAGTCACAGAAAGTGGTACGATTTATAGGAGGATTATGATCAACAATTTAGGATCGAGTTTAGATGCATCCAGCTAGGACCGTGGGTGAAGTGGTTTAATTAGCAGGTAAGATAGAAACGTAGCTTATAAGAGTTTAGAATCGACCTTATCCTTCAACTCGACCCCCCATAACGGGTTCTGCATAGGATCTAGTGCTGGCATTAGGAAAAGAACCAATAAGAGAACGTCCTCAACCTCCTGTAACCACAAACCGTGATACAGGGAGCGACTCATTTAGGCCTCAACGTGTAGCACCCACAACATCGGGCCTAAGTAGAATTCCAAATCCTTACGTTCGACCAAGATCAAACAATTGTTACCGCTGTAGCCAACCGGTCCACTTATCAAACACCTGTCCTCAATGTCCCATAACACACTTAACCATAAACGAAGGGGGTATTAAATGCGAGGCCACAGAAGAAGACTCTGGCTTTGATGAACATGAACAAGCCACTAAGGAAATAACAAATGACGATGAATTGACGAGCGAGGATCGTGATGAATCTCTAGTTGTGAGGTGATTACTGTATACCCCACGAAAGAAATTACATCCACAGCGACATAATTTATTCTATACGTGGTGCATTATTAACGGAAAGATTTGTGATGTAATCATAGACATTGGTAGTAGCGAGAACATCACCTCAAGAGTGATAGTGGACAAGTTACAGTTATTAATGACAAAATATCCTTCCTCGTACTCAATTGGCTGGATATAAAAGGTAAACGAGACCAATGTAACTGAACAATTCATTATCTCATTTTTAATTGGCAAAAATTATAAGGATCAAATACTTTGTAACGTGGTTGACATGAAAGCATGTCATATGTTACTCGGTCCTGGCATTCGGACCGTGATACGACCCATCGAGGATGAAATAATGTCTACATATTCATCAAGGATAGTCGAAAAAAAATCCTTGCCCCCCCTCTTTTTTTTAGAGGAGATTGTGTATTAAAGAGGAAAATAGCCCTAGACTATACATAGACATGCTTCAGGAGGGCCTGTTACAAAAGGGGCTGACTGTAACACCCTGAAAATCGGGGGTCGAGCATCGGCCCAACTCCCGAGTTCCAACACATCACTTATGCAACATGGATAATGATGATTAAATGTTGTCCGTATTAGTGTATTTAACATGAATGAAATTATACCAAAACAATATATCATACTTCGGAGATAGTTACATTACGCAAGCGGAAGACTGTGATAAGTATATAAAGTATGTAAGTGATTGTGAGTCTCCCAAGTATGATCATGTTACCAGGTCAAATAGTTACAAGTATTATTTCAAAATACAAAATGTCAAAATGGGATGGTCCACTACAAAGTATCAGCCCTGAAGCCCCGTCGATTCAGAATGGTCTACGTAAATCCGCCTGAATACTGCATGTATGAGAATACCTCCTCATCATCCTCAAAGTCTAGCTCCGCCTAGCAGGCTGCGCCATCACCTGAAACTACAACAGGGTCTGGTTGGTATTTAAAACACCGTCCCGTAACGTGGGAGTGAGTGATCAACTCAGTGGAGCTATAAAGCAAAGGTTAGCATGTTATCAATTCAGTCAAGCAGTAATGATAAAGCAGCATATTCAAACATCCCTAAATACTCTGATTAATGCAAGAATGGTATGAAATAATGATGCATGCCCTCACCTATTCTCCCTCAGCGACTTTATCTCACGATCGCAGCATGAAACCCTTCCTCAGTGCTTGACTTACTACACCAAATGCACACGTAATGCGGTGCATGAACATGATTACCGAGTTTCTTATTAGACCCTTTTCATACAGCAGGATTGGGAAGCTAAGGTACCTCCCTTATATCAATTCTCAAACGATGATCCATTCTAGGGTCGTCAGTCCTAGTAAATCTCATACGATGTTACGGTTCTAGGTCACTGCAAAGGGCTTGTCACCTTATCAGTGCAGGCCTAATATGTACTCTTGTTGCTACGTAAAGGCTCGTCGCCTCTACGCGGTCTTAGAGTATGCTCGAGGTCACTACAAAGGGCTCGTCACCTTATCAGTGTAGGCCAACAGCTCGAATACAGTGTCTCATACCACCGTATTCGGCTCACGAGGCTGTGTTGCTCACTAAACACTACGGGGAGGCTCGTCACCCCATCGTAGGCCAACAGCTCGACCACGGTGTCCCATACCACCATGTCCAGCTCATGAGACTTAACGGATCGAGGTACCAAGGTTAACGGGATTTCCAGTGGTAAGTTGGTACCTTAGGTTCAAGTAGTAGCGTCCATACATGGTGAACATACATCGGGTCAATCGAGTTACTTGACGAGCTCGAATGGTATGAGCGCACATCGAATTGATCAACATGAAGTGCACGAGCACTCCGTGTGGCTTAACCACTATCGACAACCGAAGTATGGCTCAGACTCATTGAATACGTCTTGTTGGACAAAAACAACCTCAGCCACCAAATCAAGGCCTGTTACCGATTACTTGGACTATATCATAGTCCCAAGCGCATTCAACTTCAGCAGATAATCATATGAGAAGATCAAGGCAGCAATGAATCAATAATTCAATTCATACAATCATTTGAGCATATTAGGAAATACAACTTAAACATGAATTCACACATATACATTTCATACCTAAACAGACACTATAGTATAAATTACATGGAGGAAATCATACACATAATTAAGGTAGTTGAGAATCATATCTCAACAATCATATAAAGTACAATTTACTAACTACTAGTTCATTCAGACATTTTTACAAATACTTAGACTACACTTTTTAACATACACGCCGTATGTTGGCCATAACATGTATTAGGGCAAATCCTTTCGCCAAGGAGTTGTTACACGTACAACTAGTATAAGCATACGACAATTAATCATGGCAAATATACTTTCAAATTCCATACATATACGATCCTTTCTATAAATACATGGAATACACTAAACTCAATATAGTTCATATATATCTGAAACGTGAAACAACTATCGCATTTGGCATGTGAAATAGCATCCACGTCAGTAATAAATTATTAACCGACATTGAAAGCCTTGAAAATCATAACCTTAATGTTTATAGTCCGTACCTTACGCCAGTAAATACGTAACGGATTCGTTTTAGACACCCAGTCTTTGTCAACGGTGAATTGGCAACCTATAGCATCAATTAGGTTAGCTATTTCATAACTTACACTATCTGAAACCCTAAAACAGATTAGGGTTAGGTTTTCTTACCCAAGTATGTTGTTGGAAACGCCGGATTTGTGATATAGATAGGGTGCCTAAGTGCGTGAAGCAACAGGATCAAATCCCAGGATGAATCTCCAACTCTCTCTCTCTCTCTCTCTCTCTTTCCTTTCCTTTTCCTCTCCTCTCTTTCTTAGGGTTTAAAATTCATATGGAATATAAGAGAGAGGGTTTAAGGCCCTTATATAGGCCCAGAACTAATGAGAATAGCCCCAGGGCCATGGTATACTTAGGTTATGCCTAAAAATCAGCTGTTCCGATCCAACGGAGCACTTTTGGAGCCCCCTTTTTTACATGCGGTCAGACTTAAGCTCCCTGACATTGGATCTAGGTCAGGCTAAGTTTTTACTCAGATCGAGTTTACAGATCGACCATGGCAGACCAGTTTTAGTTCAACGGTCACCGTCACTCGATCAGGGCCACAAGTACATTGCCATATATGAAAAAATTTTCCTGATCCAAGGGTGTATTTGGGTCAGATTCTGATGGTCTGAATCCTTATATTTGGCCCACAAGCAACACGACTTAGTTTACTTAAATTCGAATTTTATTTCTAAAGATATTCGCGTTTCTCACACACTTTGCTCCGGGCTCAAGTTATGCATTTTTAGACACAATTAAGACTTGATTTTCGAGGGGGTTGTCAAGTCCAGTAATGTGGTCATAGCCGTATAGTTTTATAATTATCGGACTTTCGACGTGCAGTCCAGGTCCGATACGGAGTTTCGGTGTGCTCCCGAGACCAACCGGGTTTAGGGATGTATTTTAGATTTCAGAGTAATGTAGCGTCAATGATTCTGCATGGTTTGGGTCTTGTAGATCATATTTAAAGTGATTAGTGCTAATTTCATAAGTACTCTAGTTTAACACTTGCTAATACTAACCTAATTTCTAAAGGTTTTGGTCCTTGTGATTTCTTCTTGAGGTGGTACTCGGGTCCTTGTATAGATTTTTTCGAGAAGTTACACTGACCCTCCTATCATATTGAAACTAGCTTACTCACAGGTAGCCAAACCCAAGTTTGTTTGGGAACAGGTGTCCCCTGGAGAGGCTAGGAAGGGACTGAAAAGAGCTGAAAAAAGCATTTGACTAATTTGAGTTGGTCATGCGGGCCAGCCCATCTGCTACTACATTGACTTCTCTAGGAACGTGGGATACCCTGATTTCCATGACTAATTTGACTTGGTCATGCGGGCTATCCTCCTTCTCCAGTACCATAAGACCCAGTGATCCGAAGAATTTGAAGATAGGGTAGCCACCAATGAAGAGGAATCACTTGATAGGTCAGCTTTAGAGTAGCCAAGCTGGTTAGCATGAGCTAGACTGTCGAGGACAGCTCGCATTTCTACTCTGTAATTGGACCCATAGCCATAACATGTGGAGAATGCAAATAGAAAGTCACCTTTATGATTTCTTCCCACTCCTCCCCCTCCTAAAAGACCCGGATTATCTCTTGAAGAACCATCAACATCTACTTTGATTCAGCCTGCTTGGGGCCCAGACTAGTTCACAATTGGGGAAGAGGGCTTTTTGGGATGGGAAACTTGGATCCCTATATAATTGAGGGAGAGGAGAAAAGGGTTGTCACACCCCAAACTCGAAAACCGGGCTCACAAAATTTTCGATCGCCGAATCCGGCGCCGATAGCCTCCATAGTACCCCATTCTCGGCTCCCGACACCTATACACCAGGTTTCAATCCTGAGATTCTATAGGAGGATTTCAAATATGATTTTGATTCGTAATAAGCATAACCATAAGCATAACTCATGAACAATAACTAACAACATCATCACAAATCCATTACGATCAAAATCGTTGAGTACAATGTGCATAAAGGTAAAATACAATAACAGAGTTGGAAGCTCCAAAAGTCTGTTGCACGCCCCACTCTCAATGCTGTTGCGGCGTCCTAACATCACCTGCATGCATCAATCGTGCATAGGCTTATAAAAAGCTTAGAGGGTGGTATAAGTGTGTGCGTAATATAAACGTGCTTAGAATGCAATATCAGAGTAATGCAAAATCATGCTGATGAGTACATGAATGCAATCAGCTGTACCAAGGCTATGCGGTGCAAGATATGAATGCTATCGACCATATCAAGACCATGCGATACGAGATGTAACTCAAGCATGCCAATCCTCATCCGAATCCATATATCAATGTAACTCATCACTAGAGCA
Source organism: Magnolia sinica (assembly GCF_029962835.1). Lineage (NCBI taxonomy): Eukaryota > Viridiplantae > Streptophyta > Magnoliopsida > Magnoliales > Magnoliaceae > Magnolia > Magnolia sinica. The sequence continues at coordinate 89,302,922 of NC_080575.1, forward strand.
TCAAATATCAGTACAGTTCTCACTTTGGATAATCACCAGGGTTTAGTACACTCCAAATAACACTGCCCCTTTGCCAGGCGTGCAGTCCAAGTGAGCGTAAGAAACCTCACTATTCGCCTGGCCAATAGTCTGCCAATACTTATCCGACACATTGATAGCGGACTTATTCACAAGCTGGTCAAACTCAGCCTAGCAATGCCCCTACCCTCGGGTGGATAAGGCCACACCCATTTCCAACCGACCATGACACAGTGGGAGACGTGGCCTCTTAGTATTCGGCCTTTGTGTGCTCATGTATCCACTCAGTTTCGACGTTAGAGTCATCCTCTAGTACCATCAGGTTTAGGAATTTTCACTCAGGGACATCTACGGCGCTCCGATGCTAGAAATAGTATTTTAAGTATCCAATCCGGCCATCCACGATGTACCTGTGGAGGCTATGGCCCTGATGTCGCTAGGACGTACAGTAATCATAATCACATAAATGCAAAGTACATGAGTCACTCAGTCCAATCATGCATTAGTCCTGCGCATACTGTGCACTCATGAGGGATAACTCCGCCTATCAGGGAGTCCCATAAACCACCTGTACTATGACGTATACAATGGTCAATCACATCTCATAACAAACATGCAGATGATGCGTATGGGCATGTATCATGATTCTATGCTGTCACAAACTCGTAATCGGCATCGATAGCCGGTATGGATAATCGGCATTAGTAATCAGCATTGATAATTGCCCACGGCGTAAGGCGAGGTCTATAGACGGACAGCCGATGATGGATCAAGCAATATCAATAGGGCCTAACTGTTTGGGTTAACTCACTAGAGAATGATGAGAATGGGCCTAACCAGGCCTAAGGGAAGGTCATAATGTGAACGTTCAACCATCATTGCCCATCAATGTGGTCCTTTAACCAACACTGCTCCCAAGGAGTGGCCCACATAGGGCCAAACATACAGTGGGCCCACGGCCTCACACAAGGGCCTAATATACATCATCATGGGCCTCAATTGCATCAAATGGGTTGATTCAAATGGGCCGAATTAAATGAGTCAAATCAAATGGGCCGAATCAAATGGGTCGATCATAACACAATTCATCCATTTTTAGAGATCAATATAGAGTATTATATAAAAAATGAATCATATCAAAAGATCAACTAGACCATACCACATCTAACAGTGGTGATAATGATTTCCATAGTTAAATTCTAGTCGGCCCCACCATAGTATTTATTTCCCATCCAGTCTGTTCATAAGGTCACAAGGACCTGAACAGGGAGGAAAAATAAATATTATATTAATTCAAAACTTCTGTAACCCAAAGGCGTTTCAATGGTAGATGTTCAACTCCACTATTTTTTGTAGCGTGGTCCACTTGATACTAGATCTGTCATATTTTTAATCTCAGGCCATAGGATGAGCTCACTAAATGGATGGATGGTTTGGATGTAGCTATGCTACTAAGAGTGAATAGATGGTCTAGATCTTCCACCGTAGGGACTAGGGGAGGAGGGCAGCAATAACATTTGGAAACCAGGGGGATTCCTTTCATTTGGAGGATGTTGTCCACTGGAACAGCTCTGTGGAAGATTTTCCAGGACAGTAAAGAGATTTTGGGGGGAAGGGCAACGTGCCACACCCACTTTGACCATTGTTTTTCATCCGCCCTTGGACGGATGCCTTTCCTTGCTAAACCCACCAATATTTTGCCAGTTTTAAAATCCTGCCAGATGCTTCTATCCTCTTGCGTAGAGGTGCAGATGCCTTCCTCCGATATATGGTCAATTACTTGCTGAGGCAGAATATACCCAAGTTGCAGAGGTAATATCTAGCACAAAGGGCCAATCAGGTCCTTCACCTTGAGATGCTGGAGGTTTTTGGGGAGGGTCCCTGCCGTATAGTTTTGGAGAGGGCCCAGACCTGACCAGTCCCTGTCCCAGAAGTTCAGTTCACCTCTTCCTACCATCCAACATGTGTGATTGATCACGGCTAGAACCACACTTCATACATGCTTCCATAAAGGGGATGTAGCGTGCGAGAGACTCATTGCCCCATTGGATTGACTGTCCGCTAAGTATTTAGCCGACACGAACTTGCCCCAACAACTATCCGAGCCCTGAATTTGACTGTTCAAGCGAATTTCATTCTGAACACCTTTATTACTGATCTTAGACTTCTCAGCTCGAGGCCACCTTTCGATTTAGGGAGAGTCATTTTTTGCCAGCTTGCCCAGTGACACTTTTTCATGTTACCTTCCCACCCCCAGAAGAAGTCCGCAAAGGTCCTTTACGGACCATGTAAAACGCTGACCGGGACATCCATAGCTGCCAACATATGGATAGGCACACTTGCCAGGACATGATTTACCAGTGTCAGCCTGTCAGCTTGGGAGAGGATCCTACTTTTCCATCCAGAAATTCTTTGTTGAATTTTGTCAATCAAGCATTGGAAATAAATTTTCTTAGGTCTTCCTTGGAAAATCTGGATCCCAAGGTATGTAAAGGGGGTTGTCGCCTTACGGAAACCCAAAATATTGGTTATTGACCTGTTGCGGGCTTCAGATTGAGAAGAAGGTGGAATAAAAAAACTCTTATCTGCGTTAATTTTCAGACCTGATGTGGCTTTGTAGTCTTTGAGGATTTTTTTTTGATGATGGTTAGGGAATGATGGTTGCCATTAGCGAAGAGAATTGAATCATCTACAAATAGAAGATGCAAAACCAGTAGACAATTCCTACGTGTTTTAAAGGGTTGGCAGAATCCCCTTTCCCTGATCCTGTTAAAGCCCCGACTAAGTACTTCCGCTACTAGAATAAAGAGACCCGGCAATATAGGATCTCCTTGACGGAGGCCCTTGGATGATTGGAAGAAACCAGCCGATTCACCATTTTTTTATTAGGACAAAGAACCATGAGTTGAACCAACATCTTTCAACCAGCGCTATCCCCAAATTTAGATAGAACTCTTTTGAGGAAGCCCTAATTGAGTCTGTCGTAAGCTTTCTCTATGTCGAGTTTAAGCAGGATATTGCCGCCTCTAGACTTTTTGTTATTGTCCCGAAATATCTCCTGGGCGAGCGCACAACTCTCCGTGATGGATCTTCCTTTCTCAAAAGCTCCCTGTTCGGGTGAGATTATAGAAGGAAGGATCTTCCCCAACCTCGTCGCAATCATCTTGGAGAAAATTTTATATAGGCAGTTACATAGGCTGATTGGCCTAAAATCTAACAAATTTCTAGCGGAGGTTGTCTTTGGGATCAGACAAAAAAGGGTCGAAGTGAGGCTCTTAGGGAGTACCCCCTTTAAAGAAGAATCTGACGGCCATAAGGATGTCATCGCAGACCGTCTCCCAACAGGATTGGAAGAATGCTCCCGAGAATCCATTAGGACTCAGAGCTCCATCCAGCGACAAAGATTTAACTGCATCCTGAAGTTCTTCCATGGAAGGCTCCAGAAGAAGGGACTGGTTGTCCTCCTCAGAAACCAGGCAAGGGATTGCTTGGAGGAGATCGCCATCGAGAGAAACCTGTTCTTCCTGAAGGAGGTTTTGGAAATAGACCGAGGTAGCATGCTCGATCTCGTCGGGCTTAGTTAGAATTTAACCCTCTTCATTGATGATCTCCTGAATTTTAGATCTTCTAATCTTTCCCGAGGCAGATGCGTGGAAGAACTTGGTATTTCTGCCGTCCTCTTTCAGCCAGTGAGTTCTTGCCTTTTGTTTCCAAAATATTTCTTCACACAATTCAAGGTGCGCCAGTCTGTCCCTGGCTGATAGGAGCTCCTACTAGATGTTTTGGTTTGATTTCTCTTCAACAACCCTTTCAACCGAGAGCAGCTCTTCTTTTGCTACATTAATATTCTGGAATAGGTTCCCAAAAACCTCTTTGTTCTAGGTTTTAAGCTTACTCTTGAGAATTTTGAGTTTACTAATAAGAACCTGCAGGGGGTTACCAGTTGTTTTAATGGCCCATGTACTGGTTATAATATTTCTGAAATCTTCATGAGTAGTCCACATTCTCTGGAATTTGAAGGGCTAGGGGGGCGAGGAGCTGGAAAGGATAGAAGAATAGGAGCATGGTCTGAGTTTCTTCTAGGGAGGTGCTTGACAGTGGAATCTGGGAAAGCCTAGAACCACAGATTGTTGCAGCATATTCTGTCTGGTCTAACCCAGGCCCATGACTAACCTCTTTGGCTATTGCTCCATGTGGATTTATTCCCCATGAAAAGAGCATCTTGAAGTCCAGCTCTGTCTAGGCCCTCAGTGAAATCAGACGAGCTTCTAGCATCGAATGTAGCTACACCAAGTCTTTTTGAAGGGGATAGGACTACATTGAAGTCCCCACATGCAGCCCATGGTGTGGAGATACCTGCTCCTTGAAGAGCTAGCTCGTCCCACAGGTTTCTTCTAAGGATCCTAGAACACTTGGCATATACAAATGATAGTAATACTTTATCTCTGCTACCTTGGAAACCTACTGAAATAGAGAGCATTTGGTTAGATGAAGCAATTACATCAAATGAGAGAAATGGGGCTAAGAATACCTAAAATTTTCTTCCCTGGGTCGAATTTGAACAGGAAGAGTGGAAGCTAAATTTTAGGCATATCCAGATCCGTTTCTTATCCCTCAGCATGGGCTGAAGGATGACTATGATGGCTGGATGATACCGATGGAAAATACTTTTCGGGGTACGAATGGTGAGAGCGTTTCCCACCCCGAGCATTCTAAATGAGGACACTATCCATGGAACGATATTGTTGCTCTCTCGCCTCGACACTTTAGCCTTCTCAGCCTACCATGCCAGTTCGCATTTTGGATAACTATTCGGGAGATTTGTAACTTCTTATTGGGCTTCACTGCAGGAAAGGATATCTCAGGAAACTCACGCTGGGAGATCTGGTTGTCAGCTGAAGAAATGGGAGGGGCTGATGAGGGAACCTGGTTAAGTGGGAAAAGGGGGTGGACTGCAAATGGAGGGGAAATGGCCCGTGGGCTGGATAGCCCAACTATTGGGGCTATAGGTGATGTTCCTCTCCCAATAGTACTTGGAGCTAGCAAGACCGCTCTTGGAGATGGGGGTTCACTTGATTCTGAGCTGCTTGGATTAGGAGAAGGTGAAGTTGGGATGAAATAAGGGGATAGATCAACAACTATTTTTGCCCCTTTATTGGTTCTCTATTGTATATGGTTGGGAGGGGGAAGGAATTCCAGATAAGCACTTGGGATTCTTCCTCCTCCTCAAAGTTGTCCCCTGCTCTAAGAGGACTGCTTCCTACTGAGAGGGCCTTTTTGAGAGGTCCCTCGACACCATGACACCATAGAACTACCCTGAAGCCTCTAAAGTGGAGGGGAGTTCCCTTTTGACCATTTGAGATTTCATAGAGGAATCTAAATAAACCGGTAAGGTATACGCCATAGTAGTGAAGGGCGAGAAATCGGAACCCTCACATATTCCTCCAAGTTTAAGACTATTGCTAAACAAATTCAAATAAGTCTAGCCTTGGGTTAGCCTACCTAACCGCCCTCATTATCGAATGAGTTCGAATGAGTGTGAGATACTTCAGGGGCAAGTGGAGGAATTGGTCTGTAAGGGTCTTTTGAGAGCGAGCATGAATCCATGTGTCATACCAGCATTATTAATGTAAAAAAAAAGAAGATGAAAGCTAACGCATGTGTGTCGACATTTGGGCAATCAACAAAATTACCATAAAATATCGGTTCCCAATATCACGGTTGGACAACATACTCGATATGCTAGAAGGAGCCAAAGTGTTCTCTAAACTAGACCTAAGGAGAGGGTACCATCAGATTCGTATCCGACCCAGTGGTGAGTGAAAAATGATATTCAAGACCAAGGAAGGGTTGTATAAGTGGCTGGTCATGCCCTTTAGTCTATCGAACGCACCAAGTACTTTTATGCGTTTGATGAATCAAGTTCTAAAACCGTTCACTGACTGATTTGTGGTAGTATACTTTGATGACATACTGATATATAGCCAGAATGAGACGGAGCACGGAAAACATCTCAGGTAATTGCTGCAGGTCCTACAAATTAACAAGTTGTACCTCAACTTGAAAAAGTGTAGCTTTTTAACAGACAACCTGTTGTTTCTATGATTTGTTGTAACGTCCACGGGCATCCGTGTGGATGATGAAAAGGTGTGAGCCATTAGGGAATGGATGATCCCAACAAACAATCATGAAGTGAGGAGTTTTCATAGTTCGGTGACCTTCTATCGTCGATTCGTGCGAAATTTTAGCCAATAGTCGCGTCTATTACATATTGCATGAAAAAAGGACCATTTTAGTGGCCCAATAAAGCTGACAAGAGCTTTCATGAGATCAAGCATCGTTTGTCCACAACACCGGTCTTGGTGCTTCTTAATTTCGACAAACTGTTTGAGGTTGAGTGTGACGCTTCATATGTCGGAATTAGATGAGTATTATCACAGGAAGGCAGGCCGGTAGCTTTCTACAATGAGAAGCTCAGCAAAGCCCGAAAGAAGTGGTTAACGTATGATCTTGAGTTGTACGCAGTTGTTCAGGCGCTATGACATTGGCGGTATTATTTGATTCAAAGAGAGTTTATTTTGTACACTGACTATTAAACATTAAAGTTTATTAATAGTCAGACTAAGGCCCCGTTTGTTAAATCTGAAGTCTAAAGCCTAAATCTGAAATCTAAAGCCTGAATCTAAAATCTGAAGTCAAAAAACTTGTTTGGTAATTATGGCTGAAGTTTGAAAATTAAGTACTGAATTTGAAACGATCTGTTTGTTAACAAACATATGAATTGTCTGAAATATGTTGATTTGACACATTTGCCCCTATTTCCTGTTTGGAAATATTTTACATTATAAAGAAATTATTTTTTATTAAATGAAAATAAAATTATTCTATTTAATTCAAATAAACTATAAAATACTTAATAGAAAATTAAAATATGTAAAAGTGTGGTGGAATTTTTTGGGATAGAGATATAAAATGATATGTAAAAAATGAATGAACTGAATGAATGAAACACATACATCATGGGGCCTCACAGCACTGACCATCACCCACTAGGCTGGAGGTCCGCAGCCAATCCATTGATACGTGGATACGTGTCGTGAGAAGACGCTCCTCGAGGTCCTCCTTGTATGAAGGTTTCAAAGGAGATCAAAGTTACATGGGCCCTACAATAATGTATTTATTATATCCACACCGTTCATAAATTTTTCAAAATTATTTTAGAGCATTGTCCAAAAAATGAATCATATCCAAAACTCAAATGGACCACACCAAAAATAGCAGTGGGATAATGATTTTCACCGTTAAAAAATTCACAGGGCCCACTATAACGTTTATTTTCCATCTAATGTATTCATAAGGTCAAAAATATCTGGATGAAGAGGAAAACAAATTTCATATTGATCTGAAACTTCTGTGACCCCAAAAGGGTTTCAATGGTACACGTTCAATCCCCTACTGCTTTTTGCAGTGTGGGCTAATTTATCTTTATATATGTCTTATTTTTCATCTCAAGTCTTACGACGAGCTCGCAAAATGGATGGACGGTTTGGATATAACAAATACATTATGATGGGATCCACAAAACTTGCTTACGTCAGTACACCAGCCAATCTGCTTCCCAATCCCGTCCCTGACTCGGATGGGGATTCCTCGCGGAAGGCTTTCGCATGAAGTTCCTGGGCTGGGAACTTAAGTGGGGCCTACCGTGATGTTTGTGAGAAATCCACTCCATTCATCCATTTTGTGAGTTTATTTTAGCACATATGGACAAAAATGAACCGTATCTAATACTCAGGTGGGCCAAAAATGTGAGTTTTAAATGTCAACAGTTGAAATATTTGTGTGGCCACAGAAGCTTTGAATCAGGATAATATTTTTGTTTTCATTTCATCCCAGTATGAATGACATTATAAACGGTATAGATGGCATATAAACATCACTGTCTACGCCAGGAACGTTTCAACGGCAGGAATTTCCCTGTACACATTTTCCTTTATTGCGGCCCACTTGAATCTTGGATCCTTCTCAATTTTTCTCTCAAGTCCTAAAATGATCTCATAAAACGGATGGACAGGGTGGATTTCTCACAAACATCACGGTAAGCCCCACCTAAGTTTCCAGCGCAGGAACTTCCCGCGAAAGCCTTTCGCAGGAAATCCGCGTCCCCCTGACTCGAGACGGATTGGCTACTCCCTGGTCGGTGCTCTGTTAGCCCCTCCATGATGTATGTGTTTCATCCATTCCGTTCATCCATTTTTACATATCATTCTAGTACTTAATCCCAAAAATTAGAGGGATATAAATCTCAGGTGGACCACACCATAGGAAAACAATAATGATTGGATATGCATCATTAAAATCCTCCTAAGGCCCACTATATTGTTTATTTGACATCCAATCTTTTTATTAGGTCATACAGGCCCAGATGAAGGGAAAAAACAAAGATCAGCTTGATCCAAAACTTTTATGGCCCCCAAAAGGTTTTTAATGGTCGACGCTCATTCAACACTGTTTCCTGTAATGTGGCCCACTTGAGATTTTGATATACCTAATTTTTTGTCCCATACCATGAAATGATCTGAAAAAATAGATGGATGGCATGGATGAAACACACATCATGGTAGGGCCCACAGAGCACCGACCACCAGCCATTGGCCAGTGGCAGTGGGAGTAGCCAATCCGTTCCCGTCTTGTGTCCAGGACGAGCGCGGAGTTCTACGAGGATGCGGATTGCGTACTACCAGGACGAACGGGCAATTTTGTGGGCGGGCCCACTTTGATGTATCTGTACATCCAAACTGTCAATCCCTTTTCTCATATTATTTTAAGGCATGAACACAAAAATGAGGCAGATCCAACGCTCAAATGGACCACACCAAAAATAGCAGCAGGATAATGATTTTCACCATTAAAAAATTCACAGGTCCACTGTGATGTTTTTTTACCATCCAACCTATTCATTAGGTCATGTAGACGTGGATGAAGTGAAAACACAAATATCAGCTTGATCTGAAACTTCTCCAGCTCTCGAGAAGTTTTTAAAGGTGGATGTTCAATCCCCACCTTATGGTCCAATTAATCATTGGACCTACTTCTTTTATTGGATCACACCTTAAATTATCTGAAAAAGTTGATGGACGGTGTGGATCAAACACATAAATCATGGTGGGGCATAAAGAAGTTTCACAGGTTATAGGTTGATTTTGTATTGCCCAGACAATTTAAAAGAAAAAATTTCTATAGTAACTTGAAAAGGGGTACTTTTGGAAGCATAAAATTTTTGTTTAATGAAAAATCACGGAGCGCATTCTACGTTCACCATTAAGCCAGACTCCTATCATGGAAAGAATTCAGTGAAAAACCACTTAATGCTTTCCGTCTTCCGCGTTAACAACGCATTAATAAACACCACTAAACACGAAAAATTTTCCCCATTCCGTGTTAAGTGCGAAAATTCAGTGTTAACAAAGACGGCTTAACATGAATTGTGTGCATGCTAGATGTAGATGAGTTGCATTTTTACAGGAATTCACGTTCATTCTGAAGCACAAGTCAGGGCAGCAGAACAAGGTGGGTGATGCACTTAGCCATCATGCATCACTACTTATTATGATGAGCAACGAGGTGGTTGGCTTTGACTATCTCAAGGAGTTGTTTGCCAAAGACGAGTACTTCAAAGATTCTTAGATGAAGTGCCAAGAAGATCACCTCAATAACCTTCATATACAGGACGGTTTTCTCTTTAAAGAGAATCAATTGTACATCCCCCAAAGTTCTCTGAGAGAGAAGATTATTCAGGAGCTACATGGAGGTGGCCTCGGTAGACATATTGGGCGAGACAAGACGCGAGCTCTTATAAAAGAGTGGTATTACTGGCTGCAATTGGTACGTGATGTGAGAAAAACCGTACAACATTGTCATGTTTATTAGACCTCAAATGGACAATCTCAGAATATGAGCCTATACACCCCATTACCTGTGACTGACGGTCCTTGGGAGGATTTATCTATGGACTTCGTGCTTGATCTCCTACGAATACAATGCAGTATAGATTTGGTATTCGTGGTGGTAGATTGTTTCTCCAAGATGACGCACTTTATCCTATGTAAGAAGACCTTCGATGTAAAACACGTGACGAATCTAATCTTCAGGGAGGTCATACGGTTATATGGGGTCCCCAAGACCATTACTTTTGATTGTGACATGAAATTCATTAGCCACTTTTAACAAACTTTGTGGACTCGATTCGATACACGACTTCAATTCAGCAGCGCTCACCACCCACAAACTGATGGGTAGACTAAGGTTGTGAATCGCATGTTGGGAAACCTCCTTCGCTATATTTCAAGAGAAAAATTGAAGCAGTGGGATTTAGCCTTATCTCAAGTAGAGTTTGCATTTAACAACATGGTGAACCACTCGACAGGGAAATCACTGTTCCAAATTATCTATGGACGAATGGCTCACCACACACTTGACTTGGTCCCTCTACCCAAGCTCCTAGGCACGAGCATTGCAACAGAATATATGGTAAACAGGATCATGGGCATCCATGGGAAGTGTAGACCAAGCTACATGCCTCACAAGAGAAGTACAAGGAACAAGCGGACAAGTATCGACGACAAAAGGTATTCGAGGTGGGCAACCACGTTATAGTCCATCTGCGCAAAGAGAGATTTTCGATCGAGACATACAATAAGTTAAAGAATAAGAAGATTGAACCTGTCCCAATCATCCGAAAGATCAATGACAATGCTTATGTTGTTGATCTTCCAGATGACATGGCGATCTCATAGACTTTCAACGTCGCGGACCTGACCACGTATCATGAACCAGAGCGTAGGACGAGTTTTTCGAAGTGGAGGGGACTGATGTAGAGCGGGTCGGGGACAGTTTCATGGCCAAGATGGATCAGAAAAGGCCCGGTTAATGACATAAGTGATCCAGATTGTCGAACCTTAGGTCGGGCGTATCTTACAATCTGAAATTAGTTATCGGGAGTAAAATATATGATTTTATGGTAGAACGAGCTACTTTGACCAACTAACCTGGCTATGCCAGGTTACGCAAGCCGAATTTGTTAAATACCCCTAGATCAACGGTCGTTTCCCTATTTTAATTATATTTTTACTATAAATAGTAAGTTTTAGTTTAATTATAACTCTTCATCTATTGGCCTTTAGGAGTCGCACCCAACGTGAAAAGAGCTTAGAATAATTAAGAGAATAGCTTGGTGAAGCCAAATACAACACTTACTCTTTTTGGCCGAAAACCTTGCGCACTAGTAGTACGAATTCTAGGAGTTTTAGTTGTAGTTTGCTTCTGATTTCTCTTCCATTGCTTGGTATCCCTATTTAAAGGGCTTTGAACTCTTTTATTTTATTCATTAATCAGTTTCAAATTTTATAGAATTTATTTTCTATTTTGCTTACTTTCTTTCTTGTGGATTCAAGAAGCCTCTGTGAGGAGTCCAGAGAAATTCCATGGATTCAGAATAGTTATCCTTTTAAGGAAGACGGTGCTCGACCTCATCACGTCCATCCTGTGTCAGAAGGCATGCGAAGCGCACAAAAGAATACAACCAAACTACAAAGCAAAGAAAGAGGAGAGGTCTACATATGAAAAATCCTTTATACAAGAGGCTCAACTTATTAAAATCATCTTAATCTCCTTAATATAAGCCATTAGGCATTACCTTTGATTTCTTGAGTGCAGTGCAAGTCCGTGCATATATTCGTACATGCTTAGAGCCAAAATGAGTGACTTTGGGTACATCGAAACCGCCTTGATCGATGATCGTTAACCGTCAAATTGACTTCTAATCATACATCTCGATCGACACATGTAAATGGCGGACTGATCACATTCATACATAAATTATCACTAGGGCAATTATCCTACGACATATATCGACCCGTACATTTCCTAGTGGGCCCTAGCAATTAGAAACGACTTCCTATAGAGCTGATATACCAAATATCAGGCCATTTGCATTACATCTGACGCTATAAATAGTAAACCCTCATGCACCCCTCCATTCCATACAAATTTTTCTTAACAAGAGAGCAAGAGAGAGTGAGAGAGGAAAGTGGATGTAAGGGATTTGGTGCTTGTTTTGTCGATTTTCTTTAATCGTGCCCTAGCAGCCACCGAATTCTATGTCAAATCCATCTCTAGCTACTTCTAATCTGATATAAGAAATAAACCCTCACTACCAAAAAAATGACCAAAGCCAACAGATGTCTGGCGGTTTTTGTCGCCGACGGCTAAAAGTCATCGACGAATAACAATAATCCATTGGCAAAACTAAGGAGGTTTTTAATGGTGGACCTTCAATCACTACTCTTTTCTTATGGTGTGTTCCACTTGAGATTTAGATATGGCTCATTTTTTGGATCAAGATTTAAAATGATCTTGAGAAATGGAAAAAAATGACGGATTTCGAGACGGTTCTGGACCGTCTCTAAAATTGCTTGGTTTAAAGACGCTTTAGAGACGGCCATAAACCGTCTCTAACATTTTAAACGGCCCCTAACCGTCCTTAATAGTCTTAAAAATTTGAACGTCCATAAATAGTTTAGGACAGTCGCTGACCGTCTTATATTGGGTCATTTGAGACAGTCATTGGCCGTCTACATTAGAGTCGGTCCTTGACCGTTTTATATGTGGTCATTTGAGACGGTCATTGGCCGTCTCAATTAGAGACGATCATTGGCCGTCTTTTACTTATAATCTGAGACTGTCGAAGACCGTCTCTATTAGAGGCAGTCTTTAGCCGTCTTATAGCCCTGGCAATGACCGTCTCTATCAGAGACTATCAAGGACCGTCTTTATTAGAGACGGTCAAGGATAGTCTCTAATAGAGACGGTCCTAAACCGTCTTATATCCCTGGCAAAAACCGTCTCTATCAGAAGCTGTCCAAGACTCTCCTAATGCTCAGGTCAAAAATTAAAAAGCTCAAAAAAATTATGAATTTCGAAAAAAAATAGTTGAGAAGCTTGGAAAAATAATTAACAATATTTATGAAAAATTTAAATTTTGAAAAAAAAAATATAATTTTATAAAAATCTAGATTTTAAAAAAAAAATAAGAACTTTGAATAATGTTGATAATTTTGAAAAAGATAAAACAATGATATTTTGAAAATTTTTTTATATAAAATTAGACAAAATTGTGAAAAAATTGACAAATTATAAAAAAATATATATTTTAAAAAAGAAAACTAAATTTTGTAAAAAAAAGTTAAATTTATTTATAATAAAATTGATATTTAGTTAAAAGAGAAAAAATATACATTTTGCAAAAAAAATTGTTAAATTTATTTGTGAAAAATAAAATTACTAAATTATTAGGCACATCCACTAATTGAACCTTTAATTGTTTTTGGACAATTTAATCAGTTCAAATTGAAGAGTAAATAACTTCAGATGTTTAAATCAAATTTCACTGAAATTGTTGATCAATCTTGTATGCCCAATGTCTTTCTCATATGTAGCCTGATTGTGGCGAGTAACTAGTTAAATTGAGAGTATTGATAGTAAAATAGAGTGAATGGACTAGGCATGTAAAATGGGCCAAATATTTTGGTTAAACTTATGACCCAACTTACTTTACCTCATGAGAACCTAAGAATTTATGTTAGTAAGTTTTGTGGGCCCCATCATGATGTGTGTTGAACATCAACACGGTGGATTTGATGTGTCCCCTTTAGGTTATGAGATATCTCAAAAATCATCAGTAAATGAAACTCAAGTGGGCCATACCATTTAAAACTATGTGAAGACATCCTAAAAAATATAAAAGCACTTGGTGGGGCCCACATGAGTTTTGGATGCGGTTGAAACTTGGTCTAACCCCTCATCCAAGTGGGACACACATAATGAGTGGGTTGGATATGTGAATCACATTTAGGCAGACCCAATATATGATTATGAATGTTTTAAGGAAACCTTTCTCCATTACATTTAAGTGAGTTACTCGTTACCTTTACCAGAGTAAACTCTGTGGGGTTCACCGTTATTTATTTATTTTATCCACTCCATTCATCCATATTAATAGATAATTTGATGTCTAAAGAACAAAAATGAAGCATATCCAAAGCTCAAGTGGACCACACTATAGGAAATAGTGTGATCAAACCTCTACCATTTAAAATTTCTTGGAGGCCATAGAAGTTTTGGATCAAGCTGATGTTTGTGTTTTCTATTCATTTATATATTTTTGATATTATGAACAACCTTTAACTGTTTTTGGACAATCTAATCAGTCTGGACATGAAGAGTAAATAACTTCAGATGCTTAAATCAAAATTCACTCAATTTGTTGATCAATCTTGTTTGCTCAATATCTTTCTTATATGTAGTATGATCGAGGCGAGTAACTAGTCAAATTGAGGGTAATAATCAATAAAATAGAGTGAATAGACCAGACATGTAAAATGGGCCCATCATGATGTGTGTCGAACATCAACACCGTGCAGTTGATGTCTCCCCTTTAGCTTATGAGATATCTCAAAAATCATCCGTATACGAAACTCAGGTGTTGATTACCATCTAAAACTATGTGAAGACATTTAAAAAAATATAAACAGTACAATATTGGATGTCATACCATTTTGGGGCCATAAAAGTTTTGGATCAAGCTGATTTTTGTTTTTCCCTTCATTTGGCCCTGTATGACCTAATCAACATATTGGATGTGAAATAAACAGTATAGTAAGCTTTAAGAGGATTTTAATAATGGATACCCAATTACTATTGATTTCACGTGGTGTGGTGCACCTAAGATTTTTGTGATGGGGTCCATTATAGATTTTTATCTGCCTCATTCTTTAGCTCATGACGTAAAATGATATCTCAAAATGGATGGACGGTGTGGATATAACAAATACATCATAGTGGGGCCCACAAAACTTGGTGGATGTTGGTCGGTGTTCTATGGGTCCCACCATGATGTATGTGTTTCATCCATGCCGTCCATCCATTCTTACATATCATATTAGGGCTTGATGCCAAAAATGAGAGGGATATAAATCTCAGGTGGACCATACCACATGAAAACAATAGTGATTGGATATCCACCATTAAAACCTTCCTAAGGCCCACTATACTTTTTATTTGACATCCAATATGTTGATTAGGTCATACAGGCCCAGATGAAGGGAAAAAAAAATATCAGATTGATCCAAAACTTTATATGGCCCCCAAAAGGTTTTTAATGGCCGACGCTCATTCAACACCGTTTCCTATAATGTGGTCCAGTTGAGATTGGGATATACCTCATTTTTCGTCTCATACCATAAAATGAAATGGAAAAATAGATGGACGGCAGGGATGAAACACATACATCATAAAATGATCTCTCCAAATGAATGGACGGTGTTGATATAATACATACACCATTGTGGGGCACACAGATTTGACTCTTTTTTTGGATCAACTATTAAAATAATCCGTTAAAATGAATGGATAGAGTGGATAAATAACATACATCACGGTGGATCCTAAAAGACTTAAAAACTAGGAGACGAATTAACTACTCCCCCTGACACCAGCCCGTGGCTGGTGGTCGGTGCTCCGTGGGGCCCACCATGATGTATGTGTTTCATCCATTCCATTCATCCATTTTTATATATCAGTTTAGTAATTTACAAGAAAAAATTATAGGGATATAAATCTTAGGTGGACCACACCACAGGAAAAAAATAATGATTGGATATCCACTATTAAAATCCTCCTAAGGCCTAATGTATTGTTTATTTGACATCCAATCTGTTGATCAGGTCAAAAATACCTAGATGAAAGGAAAAAATAAATATCAGCTTGATCTAAAACTTTTATGGCCCCCAAAACGTTTTTAATGGTCAACATTCATTAAACACTATTTCCTGTAATGTGCTCCACTTGAGATTGAGATATAACTCATTTGCCAATAGCCAATCCTTTTCCTAAAAACTAAGCCCCTCCCAATCGCTACTATTTTCCTGTGGTGTTGTTCACAAGAGATTTATTTCATGCTGATTTTTTGCTACAAATCTTTAAAAAATGTTTATAAATGGATGTACGGTGTGGATTAAACACAAACATCATGATGGGGCCCATAGAGCCCTACCAGATCCAAAGATCAAGCCACCGTTTTCATTTGTATGGTGAAAGCATGTTAGATTTGTATTTTATGTTAAATGGTGGTGACTCGTTCATAGAAAATGTGGGTTTGTTATATGGCTATCCAGACCATCCAAATAATGGGTCTTGTTGTAGATGGTTTATATTTATAATTATATTATGTAATACTATCTTAACCATTCACTAAATGGACACTTAAATGTATGGCTGAGTTTATTATATAAAATATCAAAAACTCACAATTTACGGATTTGTACCCTTATTCCATTTCAGAAGAGGAATTTTCATTTTCGCTCTCTCGACCGCCCTTTCCTTCCTCTCCCTTCCCTCTTTCGAGCGCCATTTTCATCGTCAGTCGATCGCTCTTCGATTGCCCTTCTGCCTTGCCATGGCGTGATGATTCAGACCATTCATCCAGAAGCTCATATACAGATTTCATGCTAAGGTGAGTCATGGAATGTAATCATATTTTTCTTTATTAAATCATGGGAGAAGATAACACATCCCCTACTGTCATCACCATCCACAGTCATCTCTGTTAATTCCAGCATCTCATCCATCTAGACCCGCACTTTCACCATCGATCTCATCTCTGCCACAAGACCCGAAATCCACATCTATTAGGCCTTCCCACCTATAGAAGGCCACTAGAAATAGATCAACTCATGAGTGTAAATGATCTTTGTACTTGTGAGGCATGTCCAAATGGAGCAGTGACTAACGGTAAATTAGGGTCATCCCTATCTGATTGAACGGATTCCTACAACATGATAAGAATAAGATCTAAAATGTTTTAATCCAACACAGCTTCAATAAACAATAAAACATCTATTTTACAAAGTTTGATAGGCCCACAAGAACTTGTACACATGTAGGACATCTGAGTCCTATATCAGATAGGACCCACCATGATCATCCAGCCAAAGAATGCAGTCGATCAACTATCAGGTAGTTTACGCGAATACAGAACCAAAGCACTGTGTAAAAAGTGCTTTTAGATAATACATAGCTTTCTATGTCTGGCCTATCTGATGGTTGAACTGCCAAAAAAGCTCGTCCAGAGAATCTATATGGTGTATCACACCTGATGCATGGCTTGGATGTCTCACATACATTACATGCCAGGTTGACACGTGTCTCTCCGTAAAGGCGCAAGGAGGCTACCAAACATCTAATTTCACAATGCCATTATTCTAACAAATTAACTAGACAACTGTGCCGAAATCAGAAAAAAAAAAAACAAAAAAAGAATATTAGAAACAACAATCTTATGAACTAAAGATGGGGCAGAAAAAAATGTGAAATATTAGCACGCAAGCTAAAGCTCAATTTCAGACTGAAACTTGATGCCTGTTGAATGTACAACTAAAAAAGGAGTGGTTTGGTTTTTTTGCGGAACCATTGTGTTTAGTTCAGCATGGAAAATAGTAACCACGATTAGGCGGGCTTCTGTTCCTGTGTTTTCTGTACCAAATCACATGTGAGGTAAGAAGCTGATCTTATCACAACACCAATTTAGGCCTAGTACCACCCATCTACCCAATAGAAGGAACACCCAAACAAAACATTAAAGCCACAAGATGACCATTATCACTTCTCAGGGTACATTGGAGTCACGTCTGATATGCATCTTAGCGTTGAGCAAGCCTTTAATTTTATTTTCTTTTGTATCATGCCATTCATTTGTTGATAACTTTGACTTTGGCAGCATGGAAAACAAAAACCACATTAGGCATGTTTCCATTATGTTGATTAATGCTTAGGGAATAATTGTTAGCATGGCATTGCTAGGTGCAATTTTTGGAGCTGCCTTAGGGGGTTGGACTAATGATGTTTATGGGAATAAGAAAGCTACCCTCATCTGAGCAAGTGAATGCAGGATGGCTGCATTTTATGCTGGTTTCCCTGGTATGCTTCCTTTTACATGGGCTATTTGCGAACAGTCGGTTTCTTTTCTTGTTCTATCATTTGTATTTACTATCTATCTGTGTCAAACAGAAACTGTGCCTATTAGAACTGTAAACTGGCAATGCTCATCTGAACTGATGGTGGGATTGAGGCCTACATAGTAGCTACGATGCAGGGCCTTGCATTATATCAAAATCGAAGAAAGGGTTGTACCACTGGGCCAGTTGGATGTGATAAGGTATTTTGAGTTAAACCTAAATATGGGTGTTGTGAATTTTCAAAATAAAAGGATTATTTTGTCTCTTGGTTGTGTCTCATGGTGCCTTTTAGCTACTAGTTAGTCTTTTAGTGAATAATGTGGTGGAAAGTTAAAACCAAATCAAGAGACGCTATGAAAGGACATGTAATTATGGGTCTGTAATTGAGACTGTTTTTGTAAAATCGAATGCACTCGATTTTTGGCTTTTGTTTTTCATTTTCTGAGTTCAGGTTGGTATATGACATATTAGAGCAGATATTTTGGTTTTCATGTAACTTATACTTTTTTCTGGAGTCAAATGAATGCAATTTCAGGGTTTTCCCACAGTTCTTGAGTTCAGATTGGTATTTTTGAGCTCCTGATGTCTTATTCATGCACTTAAAAATAAAAAAAACCACAAATTAGAGTATAAATTGTGTTTTTTGCTTTTCTTTTCTTTTTTATGTAATTGAGTCTTTTATTCTGAAGTTGAAATCATGCAATTCTTGGGTTTTTCATGGTTTTTTTTTTTTAGTACAGATTGTTGATTTTGGACTCCAGATTATGGCTTTCCATAGATATTGTGGTTTTGGATGCAAATTAGAACACAAATTGCAATTTTACAGGCAATCGAGATTTCTTTCAAAGTTGAAATCATGCAATTTTTGGTATTATAGTTCAGACTTGGTGATTTTGGACTCCAGATTTTGCCTTTCGTAGAAATTGTGGGTTTGGATGCAAATTAGAGCACAAATTGCAGTTTTGCAGGTAATTGCGATTATTTTCAAAGTTGAATGCATGCCATTTCAGGGTTTTTGTGATTTTGCAAGACCATATTCTGCTTATGAAGATGGTGATTCTGGAACTTATTAGTTATTAAGATGGTGATTCTGGAACATCTTAGAAATTACAGCTTGGGATGTTAATTAGAGTAGAAAATTACGGTTTTTAGGTAGTCTAGACTTGTTCCAAGTTAATGCATGCGATTTCAGTATTTTCGTGCAGTTTTTGAGTTTAGAATGCTGCTTTAATCTTGTGATCTTTGCTTTCCATAGAAATTACATTTATCAAATGCAAATCATAGCAGAAGAGTGCATTTTTCATGTATTTGGGACTGTTTTTGAAGTTGAATGCTTGTTATTTTTGGTATTTTCTGCAGTTCCTAAGAACATATTGCCAATATTAAGTGCCCCATCTTTGATTTTCTTAGGAATTACATTTTCTGAATGCAAATCAGAGCGGACTCTTGCATATTTAGTTAATGGGATTGTTTTTGAAGTTCAAAGCATACAAATTGAGATGTTTTGTGCTGTTTCTAAGATCAAGTTGCTGATGTATGCTATTTTTATAGTCATTGCGGTTTTAAACAAAAATTTGAGCAAAATTATTGTTTTCGGGTAATTGAGACTGTTTTGAAGTTGAATGCTGGTGGTTTTATGGTTGTGTGCTGGATTTTGTTTTTATTTCTTTTACTAGTGGGAATTGCACATGCAACGCATATATAATAATGTTATATATGTTCCCTCATCATCTTGTGTGCCCTTATATTTACTTGTACTTTCTTGAGTTTGTTAACGTGTAGAATGTCTCCACTGATGTACAATTTAACTGACTCTTATTTAGCTGGCCCCAGTAACAGCTTAAGAGCTAGCTGAAATCTTACTTGATGATCTTTGTCTACTAAATTTCTTTCTAATCCAATCTTTCGCGAAGAGTAAAATCTTCTTGTAACTTTCTTTGAGCAGATTTGATTTTGTTGACCTTGTCTTTCTTGTGTGAAGAAGTTTGTTAATGTGTACAATGTCTCCACTGACTTTTTCTTCTTCTTCTTCTTCTTCTTCTTCTCTCTCTCTCTCCCCTTCTTTTTTTTTTTTCCTGGTGATACTATTTAGTCGCGATCATTAATATGCCTTTAGTACTGTATGCTAGTTGGTTTGGGCTATTGAGCTTGGGATGCTTGGAACTACCTCACTGATTTGTACTGTATTTGTTTAGGATGCTATGTCATGATTTTCCAATCAATCATATCTAAGGCCATTTCCTGATTTGAATTATGATTGGAATGAATACTTGATTCATTGGAATGTTTGAGTGGATATGAATCCTAAGGAGTGATGTGTGACTAAGTGTAACAGAACTTTAAAGTTTGTTCCCTTTCCTTGTGTTCTAATTAAATTGTAATCACTTTCCTGGATCAGAACAACTCGTCCTTGCTTACTGTGGCATAAATACCTGCCTATCTTGATCATCCAAATCATGCTGGATGTGGAAATTGGCCTGAAATACTCTAAGCAGATGAGCCTTACCCTCAGATTGGTGGCTATTAAACGATGGGTTCAATGAAAATGGTAAGATCCAAATTGCATGGGAAAATTTCAGCAGTCTTGATTGTGTATTTCATGATCCCATCTCATTTAGTTAGCATTTGATGCTGACTTTTATTTACCATTTGTTATTTGAACTTTGTCTGGTGATCTTGTTATTCTAATCTTGTTACTATCTAGACTCTCGATGACACATTCACATTTTTCCTTGAGACATTTAGTTGCCTAGGTACCATCATTCTGTTTACACATGGAAAGGCTACCCTTTTCATGAGAGCTAAAGCCATTTCCATTATGGATGATGCGGGGTTTTACTTTTATATAAAGTTAAAATAGAGTGGGGATTTAGATGCTCCTGCCACCAAGCATTACTATCATGATTCTACCAATTCTACATTTAACTTCAGTAGATTTATGGAATCTAGATGTCATTAAGCATCTAAATCCTTAGAAACAGAGTCGCTAAATAAGTTTATTCTATATAATAAGTTGTCATCACCATCATAGCCTTTTCCTAGCTTTTTGGGGTT
This sequence comes from Magnolia sinica, assembly GCF_029962835.1. Lineage (NCBI taxonomy): Eukaryota > Viridiplantae > Streptophyta > Magnoliopsida > Magnoliales > Magnoliaceae > Magnolia > Magnolia sinica. The sequence continues at coordinate 89,324,065 of NC_080575.1, forward strand.
GTCTTTGTAAATCATATTTTACATTAAATACAAACATTAGGGCTTTTTTTTTTTTTTTGGTAAACAGAGGTTGAATAGCATGGGAAACAATTGATACATACCAAATCAATTGCAATCCCGAATAGATTTGATGGATTATCATCTGAATATCTTTTTTTTTCCTATTTACGAATGAGTTTGTTTAGCTGATGTCAGGACGCGAGATCACCAATCTCACTAATTGGAGCCTACATAGAGAGATGGTCTGATGATAGGAATTATCTACGTTCTGTTCTGGATGTAATGTTTAATGATAGGAAAGCAAACAGAAAAACAGGCTAGCTATTGTATTTCTGCATAGCTCTTACAAAACCAAGGAATGGGTGCGGCCATTACTTGAGGTAAAAGTCAAACACTGCTATGAATTTTCTCATCTCTTTGCCATTAGACAGAATTCGCAACACCATGGACTAGAAATGAAATGCAATTGTAATTTGAGAGCTGCTTCCTCATATGATTACTAGGCAACACAATATCATTTCTTTCTTTTAATTGTAATTCTTCTTTGACTGTTTTAGATCAATAAGGGACGTCCCCATATTCAAGGAACGGTTTCAACATGACAACGATGGTAAGCTTAACTCTAAATATCACCTTTATAATAAGAATTTGTGCTCTTTATTGTCGATTTTTGAATTATAATTTTTTATATAATTGAAACCTTTTATCTCGGAATATGATCCATGAAGTAGCATATGAACACAATCCTTATCAAAATCCACACCTAGGGGAGCACAAATACGAGGATTGATCTTCACAATATGGTCGTCATGGACAGAAAATGCTTGCAATGAATGTTTATGAGTACTTGGTAATTTTGGAGTCCTTAGTTAGGGTTTGGGCTGAAAGTACGAGTGTTGGAGCGGACGCTTTCGGAGTCCAAACTCATTCTTTTGAAAAATAGAAAAATGAGAATATTAGTAAATATGGATTTTCTTGTTAAGAAGAAAATGGAAGATGGATTGAAAAAACATAAAAGAGATTTATTTTTCTTCTTCTTCTTTTTTGTTCAAGAGAGAGAGAGACGGAGAGGTCAGAGTGGGGAAATCGAGGGAGATAGTGGGGGAATGAAGTGGCCGCATGAGATTTGAAAATAGCACGTGTAGTTTGGTTTGAAAATGATGTTTCGCATGCGTGACGTGCATTTCTTTAAGACAGTAATTTGATTTTACTAAAGACAATTGAATTACATAGGCAAGTGTTTAATGTAGGGAACTTGTCTAGAAATGTTATTCTGATAACTAACCTGATGAGAGTAATTTGTGGTTCAGTTCCTGGACCAATCTCTCTATCATATTCAAAGAAATGCACAGTTTTCTTCGTGTTTCTTGCATGGTTCTTTGTCCCATTTTTGTTTGACTTGAAAGTAAAGGTGATGCATCTTCTTATTTATTCAACCATGGAATGCAGGATGTTGCCGTTAAGGTTCTTACAGATCAGGACTTTCATGAGGATCAGCTGAAGTACTTTCTAAGGGAGGTATGCATTTGAAACATTGCTAATAATGTTCTTTGAAACTATACCCATATATGTATCTGGATGTGCATCGGAGCTATCTGGATGTTGAGCGGGGGTCTCTATAAGCTGGGAACAGCTGTTATGACCATGATGAAGCTGTCCATTTCCTATGGACAGCATTGGAGGGGCCTGGCCATTTGGACAGGCCGTGTTTATGTATTTGCTCGAAATTAATGGAGCAGACCCGGATGTGCGTCGGAGCTATCCGGATGAGCGGGGGTCCCTGGAAGGTGGGAACCGCTGTTATGACCATGATGAAGCTGTCCATTTCCTATGGACAGCATTGGAGGGGCCTGGCTATTTGGACAGGGCATATTTATGTATTAACTCGAAATTGATAGAGCAGACCCGGATGTGCGTCGGAGCTATCCGGATGTTAAGCGGGGGTCCTTGGAAGGTAGGAACCGCTGTTATGACCATGATGAAGCTGTCTATTTCCTATGGACAACATTGGAGGGGCCTGACCATTTGGACAGGCTGTGTTTATGTATTTGTTCAAAATTAATGGAGCAGACCCAGATGTGCGTCAGAGCTATTCAGATGAGCGGGGGTCCCTAGAAGGAGGGAATCGCTGTTATGACCATGATGAAGCTGTCCATTTTTTATGGACAGCATTGGAAGGGCCTAACCATTTGCGCCGAATGGCAGTGGTTATATCTGTATTTGCAGGGACCATACCCTTAACCTAAACCAAAACCTATGACCTAAAACTTTAACCTATAACCTAAACCTCAACCTTAACCTAAACATAAACCTTAACCTAAAACTTAAATATATTCTCAAATCCCTAAACCTAAACCTACACTTAATCCTAATCTTAACTCCCTAACCTAAACCTATACCTAAACTTGAAAACCCAAACATAAACCCAATCCCGAACCCGAACCCGAACCTAAACCTTAACCTTAACCTATTCTCAATTCCCTAAACCTATATCTTATAACCTAAACCTAAACCTATACCTAAACCTTAACCTATACCTATAACCTTAACCTAAACCTAAACCTAAACCTTAACCTAAACCTATAACCTTAACCTAAAACCTAAACCTATAACCTAAACCTAAATCAAAACATATAACCAAAACCAAAACCAAAACCAAAACCTATATCCTAAACCCGAACGCATTCTCAAATCCTATAACCCATAATCTAAACCTATAACCTATAACCTAAACCAAAACCTATAACCTAAACCAAAGCCAAAACCTATAGCCTAAACCCGAACCCATTCTCAAATCCAAAAACCTATAACCTAAACCGTTAACCTATAACCTAAATCAAAACCTATAACCTAAACCAAACCTAAACCTAAAACCAAAACCTAAAACCTAAACCTATAATCTATAACCTAAATCAAAACATATAATCAAAACCAAATCCCAAAACCCAAACCTAAACCTAAACCTAAACCTAAAACCTAAACCTAAACCTATAACCTAAACTCAAATCCCTAAACCTAAACTCAAATCCCTAAACCTAAACCTAAACCTAATCCTATAACCTAAACTCAAATCCCTAAACCTTAACTTATAACCTAACCTAAACCTATACTTGTAACCTAAAACTATTCTCAAATCCCAAAACCTAAACTTAACCTTTCTCTAAACCTATAACCTAAACTCAATTCCCTAAACTTAAACCTAGACCTAAACCTAAACCTATAGCCTAAACTCAAATCCCTAAACCTTAACCTATAACCTAACCTAAACCTATACTTATAACCTAAAACTATTCCCAAATCCCAAAACCTATAACCTAAACCTAAGCTTTTCCTAAACCTATAAGCTAAACTCAATTCCCTAAAGCTAAACCTACACCTAATCCTAATCTCAACTCCCTAACCTAACCTAAACCTAAGCTTTTCCTAAACCTATAAGCTAAACTCAATTCCCTAAAGCTAAACCTACACCTAATCCTAATCTCAACTTCCTAACCTAAACCTAAACATAAACTTGAAAACTCAAACTTAAACCCAATCCCGAACCTGAACCTGATTTCCTAAACCTAAACCATAACCCATTCTCAAATCCAAAAACCTATAACCTAAACCTAAACCAAAACCAAAACTTATAACCTAAACCCGAACCCATTCTTAAATCCCAAAACCTATAACCTAAACCAAAACCAAAACCTATAACCTAAACCCGAACCCATTCTCAAATCTCAAAACCTATAACCAAAACCTATAACCTATAACCAAAACCTATAACGTAAACCCGAACCCACTCTCAAATCCCAAAACCTATAACCTAAACCTTAACCTAAACCTATAACCTATAACCTATAACCCAAATCAAAACCTATTACCTTTCCCTAAACCTTAACCAAAACCTATAACCTATAACATAAACCTAAAACCTAATGTATTCTCAAATTCCTAAACCTAAACCTACACCTAATCCTAATCTCAACTCCCTAACCTAAACTTAAACCTAAACTTGAAAACCCAAACCTAAACCCGATCCCGAACCCGAACCCGATTTCCTAAACCTAAACCTTAACCTAAACCAATAACCTAAAACCTAAACCTAAACCTAAAACCTAAATGTATTCTCAAATCCCTAAACCTGAACCTACACCTAATCCTAATCTCAACTCCCTAACCTAAACCTAAACCTATACTTGAAAACCCAAACCTAAACCTGATCCCGAACCCGTACCCAATTTCCTAAACCTAAACATTAACATATTCTCAATTCCCTAAATCTATAGCTTACGACCTAAACCTAAATCTAAACCTAAACCTAAACCTATAGCCTATCACCTAAACTTAAACCTAAAACCTAAATGTATTCTCAAATCCTTAAACCTAAACCTACAACTAATCCTAATCTCAACTCCCTAACTTAAACCTAAACCTAAACTTGAAAACCCAAACCTAAACCCAATCCCGTAACCCGAACCCGATTTCCTAAACCTAAACCTTAACCTATAACATAACCTAAACCTAAACCTATAACCTAAACATAAGCCTAAAACCTAAACCTAAACCTAAAATCGAAATGTATTCTCAAATTCCTAAACCTAAACCTATACCTAATCCTAATCTCAACTCCCTAACCTAAACCTAAACCCGAACCCGATTTCCTAAACCTAAACCTATTACCTGCACTTATAACCTAAACCTATAACCTAAACATAAGCCTAAAACCTAAACCTAAATCTAAAATCGAAATGTATTCTCAAATCCTTGAACCTAAACCTACACCTAATCCTAATCTCAACTCCCTAACCTAAACTTGATAACCCAAACCTAAACTTGATCCTAAACTCGGACCCGATTTCCTAAACCTAAACTTCAATCTTAACCTATTCTCAATTCCCTAAAGCTATAACCTATATACTAAACCTATAACTAAAACCTAAACCTTAAATTAAACCTATAACCTAAGCCTAAACCTTAACCTAAACCTAAACCTAAACTAAAACCTATAACCTAAACCTTAACGTATAACCTATAACCTATAACCTAAACTTATAACCTATTACCTAAAACCTAATCCTAAACCTAAACCTAAAACCTAAACCTAAACCTATTTTAATGATCAGTTTTATTTTTAAAAAGTGCCCGCTTTTTTGGAAGAAGTTTATGCAATTCTTCATGATTCTGAATTATAATGTTTTGTTGATTTAATATATATATTTTTTTCAGGTGAAAGACACGAAGAAAATTGTTGCTGATTTTTTTTCTTTTTTTATTTATGATGTTAAACTTATATGTATTTATGTGTGGATAAATGTAATGTGGATAAGATTGCTTGTGATTGGATGGATGTAGTTTTATGTTTGGATGAATGTAGTTTATGTTGGATTTACGTTGTTTGGGTTGTTTAGATGGATGTGAATGTGAATATGATGAAATATATTATATAACAGGTGTATATCAGGAAGAATATGATGAAATATATATATTAACTCTCTTATAAAGGACGGTCTATGGGTGTCCTTTGAAGGCCTATAAGAGACAGTCCATGACAGTCTTTTTTAAAGACAATCCATGACTGTCCTTTTAAAGGACAGTCTATAGCCGTCCTTTAAAAGCCCATAAGAGACGGTCCATGACAGTCCTTTTTAAGGACGGTCCATGACCGTCCTTTTAAAGGACAGTCCATGGTCGTCCTTTGAAGGCTCATAAGAGACGGTCCATGATAGTCTTTTTTAAGGATGGTCCATGACCGTCCTTTTAAAGGACGGTTGATGGCCGTCCTTTAAAGGCTCATAAGAGACGGTCTGAGACCGTCCTTTTTTCCTTTTTTCGTCAGTAAAAATGGCTGTTTTCGACCGTCCTTTAAGTAATACGATACGTCAAAATTTGACGGCCCTTGCGACGGTCCATGACCGTCCTTTTTGGTCATTTGAGACAGTTTTGGACCGTCCTTTTTTCACAGTTTTGGATTTAAAATGATCTTGAGAAATGGTTAGATAGTGGATAAAACACATACATAATGGTGGGGCCCACAAAGCACCGACCAACATCAATACACAAACTGGGTAGGAAGTGTTTTGGCTGGTGGACCATGCACCACCAACCTAGCTAGCGTGGGTACATGTGGTGCGGATTGGGTACTTCCCCACGGGTCCCTAGATAGGGACAAGCTTAGGTTCTAAGGGCCACTGTGATGGATGGATTTTATCAACATGGTCCATGCATTTTTCCATGTCATTTTAGGTTGGGACCACAAAAATGAGTCAAATCCAAGGTTTAAGTGGACCACACCAAAGGACACAGCGGTGTTAATGACACCTACTGTTGAAACCTGCCTAGGGCCCACCGGGATGTTTATTTTTCATCCAACCTATTTATAAGGTCATAGAGACTTGGATGACGGTAAACCACACATATAATCCAAAACTTCTATGGTTCCGAAGAAGGTTCTGATGATAAGCCTTCAATCCTCGTTTCCTGGTCCACTTGAGCAATGGATCTGCCTCATTGTTTTGACGCCGGCCTAAAATGACGAGAAGAAATGCATGGACGGCATGGATAAAATCCATACATCACAGTGGCCCTCGGAACCTTAGCGTTCCTATCTCAGGATGGGCATGGGAAGTACCCAGTCCGCTTTTGAACCTATGACGACTCAGCCACAAGACAATAATCGGATGATGTTGATAGTGATGCAATGAAAATCGAGATTTATGTCACTAGTTCGACGTTATATGCCTGCAAAGACGAGCAGACGTCGAGCTCCCCATTGTACTGGCAGTTCAAAGGAGATCAAAGTTTAATGGCCCCCCACAATGATGTATTTATCATATCCACACCGTTCATCCATTTGACGAGATCATTTTCAAGCATTAGCCCAAAAATGAATCATATACAAAGCTCAATTGGACCACGCCACAAATAGCAGTGAGGATAATGATTCTCACTGTTAAAACATTTGTAGGGACCACCACAACTTTTATTTTCCATCCAATATGTTCGTTAGGTCACAAAGACCTGTATGAAGAGGAAAGCCTAATATCATATTGATCCAAAATTTCTGTAACCCTCAAAAGGATTTCAAAGATAGATGTTCAATCCCCCACTTCTTTTTTCAGTGTGGTCCACTTTATTTTTGGATCTGTCTTATTTTTTGGCTCAAGCCTTACGATGTGATCTCCAAGTGGACGGTGGGTTTGGATAACATTCATACCTCATGTCAATCTATTTTTTGAGCTCATTTTGGGACATGCAACTAAAAATAATGTGGATCAAAGACTCAAATGGGACACACGAGGTGAAACAGTGGGGGTTTAGTGACTACCGTTGAAATATTCATATGATCACAAAGTTTTGTATGTCTAATGTTTTGGTGTTTTCACTTCATTCCAGCGAAATTGAGCTTATAAGCACGGTTTGGATGGCATATAAACATCAAGGTGGGGCCTACGAAGGTTTCAACATTAGTAATTCTTTTCCCCACTGTTTCATCCTGTATGGCCTAGTTTAGTTTTGGATACTCAGTTTTTTAGTTGCATGCCCTAAAATGAGCTCCAGACGGGCCCTAAGATAATGGACGATCTGACCCGAAATTCACACCCATGCACGCATCAGGCTGGCTATGCATGTAAGTAGAATTTGGACCGTTGGCAGCATTTGGTAAATCGTCTAGTGTGGAGCCCTGCCCATCCACACGCACAAGAAAATTTTCAAACATAGCTTAAAATATTCTAGATTAGAGCCATCCATCAGGTGGGCCAAACCGTTTAGATTCACCAGTCTAAAAACCAGCTCACTTCTGACAAATGGACAGCTGAAAAAAGAACTTTTCAACTATCCATTTGTTTTGTACATTATGGCCCACCTGAGGATTAGTGAAAAGATCTGATTCTTTTAAGCCAGGAGATCAAAACACCATAACCCGGAATTAATCTCCCTCACGTGTGCTCGGGTATGGCCCACTCCACACACGTGTGGGTTAGATGGGACAAAAAGGAAAAAGCAACTGAAGGGCATGCGTTGAAAATGCATTAAGAAAAGAGCAATTGTATTAAGGAGCATTGATGAGATCAAAAGCAGAATTAGGTAAGAAGGGACAGAAAAGTGAAGTAATGAAAAGAAATTGAGCGACACACCACCTCGGCAGTTACTTCAGAGATACAGTGGGCCCAGATATGTCCTAGGGACTCCATTCTATGGGCGCCCAATACCTTCCTTCTACCAAACTGGTAGCAGGTTTCATCACATCAGTAGGCCCCACAATTGGGCGGATGAGATTAAGAGGGGGGCTAGCATGCCCTCATGGCATGTGTTCATGGATCATGGGCCTATGTGGAAAATCAGGATGGTTTTCTCATCAGGTGGGCCACACGTGTGTGAGCGAAATTAAAGGTTTAAAGGTTGAGCAATGGACCATGTGATGAGTGGACCAGGTCTACTTGCTGGCAACTAATGGATGAACCATACCTTCAATCTCTATCATTGGAGTCTCATTTGTCGAAACAGGCCTAATCCCAGTATCATCCATTTACCAAAATGCTATCAGGTTTCAACCAGTAGTGGGCCCCACCAATTGAGCGGCTTAGATTCAGAGGGGGGACTAGCATACCATCATGGATATGGAGTTGGGGCCCAGTGTCAGTGGGCCCTTGCTAAAATATTAGGCCGGTCTACTCATCAGCTGGGCCGCACGTGTATTTTAACCAGTTGACTGTTTTCAAAAAGAATCTTTGCCCAATTGACGAGTGAACCAGATCTATCCTGAGAGCAGTTGTTGGATGGCCTTGATCTATCCTGATTAATAAGTAAAAAGATTGGAGTAATGCAATCAATCTGAACCAACAAAACTGATAAGCCAGCTCATGTGCCATCCAAGGGCAATAAATTGCAGTGATTGGCTGTTTCTAGCTATCGAATCTATGTACATTTATTTTCGAATCATTGCTCTAAACTTTTCACAAGATTGGGTGACGTGGGTAACACCTAATCCACTCTAGGTTCGGATTGCCCACATCATTTCCGTGTTTACCAGACGGAAAGTTCTTTCCCAATACAACGTATGGAGAGAGAGAGAGAGAGAGAGAGAGAGAGAGAGAGAGAGATACTTCTAGCCGTAAGTTGCATGTGAGTGTGTGTGTGTGTGTGTGTGTGTGTGTGTGTGTGTGAGAGAGAGAGAGAGAGAGAGAGAGAGAGAGAGAGAGAGAGAGAGAGAGAGTTTGTGTGTGTGTGTGTGTGTGTGTGTGTGTGTGTGTGTGAGAGAGAGAGAGAGAGAGAGAGAGAGAGAGAGAGAGAGATACTTCTAGCCGTAAGTTGCATGTGACATCAGATTTTTCTTTTCATTTGGATATACGAAAGTTTATTCATACAAAAGCTACCAACTTCTAAAACTTTCAATACACAACCCCTCCTGATTGATACAACTTGGGAAGTACAAACAAAAATCGAGTCAGCATCAGACCGTTCAAGAAGTAAGATCGATTGACCCCACTTAGAAGAACAGTCCCTTCCCCATTTGAATCACTCTCTCGAGCCACCAAAGTGTATTTGCCATATTCCTATCAGATCATAAGAAGGGATCATGGCCATTTTCCTAGCGAATCAGATGATACATTAAAGGGGTCATAGCCATACATATTGTATAAGGTGGTAGATAATCAGAGGTAACATGAATGAATGTTGGATCATGCTAGATATCCTTCCTGCTTCTTGTAGACATGGCCCTTCATAAAAGGAAGTATCACAGCTAGTTCCAAACATATCCCAAAAAACCAAAAGATAGAGGGACGACATTGTCAAACCCTGCTTGTAGACAGGCTTTTGACTAACAGGGCTCTATGAGCTACTTATTTCAGAAACTGCAACACTGCTTTCTCCTTTGCTCATCACACATGGGGTACAATCTGTAATCACATCCACTGAAGTTGTCCACTAACTCCTGGCATTTGTTTCAATTATCATATATATTCTTGGAGCACATCTAATGAAGATAACATAATACTTTCTCATTACAAATTGAAAAATAAAAGAATGAGTGAATCATATTAATTGATTATAATTTGAAATTTAGTAATTATAAGCAATAAGTATAGTGAACGTGGTAGGACACCCCAAACGACAATGTGGCAAAGTGTTGGCTTGTAGCCTTTTCACAGTTCAAATTATGTTTTGGTTGCTGGTTTAGTTGGGAGCTTATTCAGAAGGTAAATTATGGTCTCCATATTACATACCTCAGAGAAAAAAATAAGAAGCATGGCATAGCTTATCATAGATCTTGCCATATCCAGTAATGTACAGTTCCTACTCTCTACATCTCTATTCTATTGAAAACTGTAGGGTGTGTTCTAATAAGTGATAATCACATCTCTTTAAAGAAACTCTTCAAATTTATTAGAATGATGTTGTCCACTTCAGTCAAACCTCAACACTTTCATATTCTTGTTTATAAATTTTCAACCAAGCTCTTATATATTTTAAATGTCTTGAAAATATTGACTTTATGGTATAGCAAATATAGGTGACTAAATCAAGAATAGTCATCAATAAATATAACAAAATACCCATATTCTCCTTTAACTTTCACATTAAACAGGTCACACACACCACTATATACAACTTCGAGGAGTGTAGTAGTTTGATCATTTTTTTTTCCTTTTAGAAATGACATCTTGATTATATTTCTTTGTAGCTAGGCCTCACATGTGAGTAGAGATTCAGTTTGGACATTAGGATTAATCTTGTCATCCGACGACCTCCTCAACTTATTCTTATTAAGATAACCAAGTCGAAAGTGCCACATATACAATGAGGCATTTTTTTTCTTGTCCTCTTCCTAGTTCTTTTAATAAGGGTTTGTAATAGTTCAGGCTGAATAATTCTGATTGCGCGAGAAGATAATATGGATAATCCAACTCTAAGTTCATTAGATCACAATTGTCTTGTTAGCTTCAGGGTCTTTCACTTAAGGGACATCATTGCTCTACTTGCTTATATCATTTTCTTTTTCTTTAAATTAAATAATGATGCATGCATGTCATGAACGTAATAAAATACACACATTAATATAAATGTATAATAAAGCACCCTATTTAAATAAAAATATAATGAATTCATAAATTAAGAAACAATATTGTAAAATTTATAGTGTTGTTAGAATTCAGCCCATAAAATTGTCCGTAAAATTAGGTTGTTTACTGTAATAGTTTATAAATTAGGATTTCTTATAAATTCAGGTTACAATTTGTAAATGTCTGAGAATTTATACTAAATTGTTAAAATTTTTGTTTAAGTCCCAAAATTTTAATTTTGAACTAAATTTACTTATATGCTGATATAAGTTAATCATTTTATATAATTCTTAGTTTTTCCACCTTATTATAAATTTAAAAATTCAAAATCAAATTAATTATTTCAGCGTTCATAATTTATTCGATTTAAATCTTAATAACTTAAATTAAATTATTAAATATGAAATTCTAAATACTTTGACCATGATGGGGCATCATAACTTTGAATTGCAAACTTGTATTACACCGTCGAGTTTTCATACAGATACATTGTGTTATCCCCTAACCGTATTAGGGCATAGACTCGATCATGGGCCTAAGGTCATGGCGCCTGGCCTCCTTACCTCAACTACTGATACTGTTGAGATCTAACTTGTTATTGTGGTTGCTGAGGTGATTTATGATATATCGACGAAGGTCCCTACTATGGCGGCCTCGAGTACAACTAGAGGTCTACACAAACCGAGCTAGCTCGGTTAGCTCGCTCGACTCGAGTCGGTTCGAAGCTGAGTTCGAGTCAAGTCGAGCTGATTTTTTGAGCTCGAAAATGAGTTCGAGCTTGCCCCAGCTCGACTCGACTTGGATTGAATCCAGCTCGAACTCGGCTCAACTCGGGACAAGGGTATATAAGCCCTTTTAAAAAACCGTCCACCCATTTCGTGTCTCGCTACTCAACCTGTCAGTAATTAATTTGTGTCCATTAGTGTGTAACCAACACTTACACCAGTGCACAGTCACCGTAAATGTGGCACAAATTTTTATCAATTTAAGCCGTCCAAATCATGGAGTCGGGGAATAAAATAAATTAAAGGAAAACTGTTCGTTTCTCCATGAAGTCAGGGATTGCCTGTGCCCCGGGCCATAGGAAGTTCCTGTGCTCACTTGGGGCCCACCACATAGATTTTCATCATAAATCCATCAATTTATAAAGGCTACAATAGGGCACAACTTCAAAATTCAGAAGATCAAATGCTCAAGTGGACCACACAACACGAGAAACATTGGGGACTAAATGCTTACCATTGGAAACGTGGTATCCATATGGATTTATTAATTCAGACCGTCCAAATCTTATACCCAGATGGGGCATAGCCTCAAAATCAGATGAATTCATCTATTCAAATTGAACCGTCGGTTGTTTTCATTTTAGGCAACCATTTGATAGGCATAAATCTAATGGTTAAAAAATCATCCTTTCCATTTGAATTGTGGACCATGAGCCATCCAAAGTCTGTACTGAAATTTGAATGGTTTGGATTTGGATCCACATATGCCACATGTAAAGTGGTTTTGTACATGCCCGAACATTAATTTGACATTACAAGGGACTGCAGATGCTACTGCATGGGATTAATATAAATATACAGTGTAACGCCATGAACTTTTCAATACCAAATATTGAAAGTCCTCGAGCGTTACCTAGAAATTTACTTATATGTACATGTGTACGATACCAATCCAACTATCCTAGCCTTACATCCTCACCTTGACACAAATCTAACCATTGGAAATTACATCCATTCAATAAATCCAACCATCTGACCGTTAATTTCAAGGAAAGACCATTCACCATGTGATTTTTTTTTTTTAAAGATTCGTACAAGATAGTAACACCTTTTTTTCTTTTTTGGAAAAGGGAATGTATTAACCACAAAAATGTACAGCAACATAGGGGACTCTTGGGGACAAAAAGGAGCCAGGAGCACAAGACCAACCCTATACAAATGAAAACAGAAAAAAGATAAGTCCTCAGCTAGCTCTCAAAGAGCCTATACTCATCGCATCTAACCTGCAAAGTCCTTTAACTTCCCTTGGGATCTCAGAGAAAGTGAGGTAGGCAGAACTTTGTTGGGACAACGCCGCAGCCTTGGCAAGCCCATCGGCAGGGCCATTGCCTTCCCTCGAAACTAGGTAAATCAGAAAATTGCCTCTGGACTTCAATGCATTGATCCGGGTCCACCAGTATCTCCATTTCCAAGCCGGGGAGGATTTTCCCAAGAACGCATCAACGACGCATTTGGAATCAGATTCGAGGAAAATCCGATTAAAACCCGGTGAACACAAATATTCATCGCATCGTAGAGGGCCCTAAGCTCCACTCTATTATTAGTCCCTACACCATACCCATGGGAGAAAGCAAAAAGCAAAACGCTAGAGGAATCTCTTCCTATCACGCCTCCTCCAGAATTTCCTGGATTACCCATCGCGGCTCCGTCAATATTGACTTTTATCCAACCCTCTTGTGGTCTGGACCACTTAACTACTTGAAAAAATCTCGGGGCAGGTGGACGATGATGAATATTGAGACGATGAAAAGAGGACAGGTCAGCTGTGGAAAAAGATTTGGCCGCTAGGCGTTGATGGCTAATCCTGCCAAGCCACCAAAATATGCAGTGGACAACATTGGCCACCGTGGGGCGGACGTTCTCAAAACGAGCCGCATTCCTTGCCTTCCAAAGCTCCCAAAGGATGAGGCAGGGGATCGCACATTGGATAAGGTAAGGGCTCTTACCAGTGAGCTGAACATTCCACCATGAAGAAAGTCTCTCCCAGACCAAGTTGTGATGGGGAAGGTGTAGGTTGAAAGTGCTGTTGAAAAACGTCCACACTTGGTCAGAAAGGAAACCGTTGATGAAGAGATGGTTGATGGTCTCTGGGAAGGGGCCGTAATGAGAATGAAGAAGGTCACAGCAGCAACATTTAGATGCAAGACTGACTTCATGACCCTGAATTCTGTCATCCGTTGGGATGGCGCCATGTGTCAAACGCCAAACAAACATCGAGATCTTCAGGGGAAGAAAGGGATTCCAGATCTTATTGAAACACTGTTGAGTATTGTATCTTTCCCTGCAAAGAGCCCAGGCAGACTTAACCGAGAAGCTTCCCGATCGATCATGGGGCCAGAAACGCTCGTCCGGCTCGGACGAGGTATAGAAACCACTAGCAGAAATATGAGCCAAAACGCCCTCTGGCAGAAGAGCAGCGATAGTCGTTAGAATGTGAGGCCCCTCATGATTGACGACCTCCCTGACCGAAAGCTGAAGAAGACCCACTGGTATGGGCTGAGTGGTGAGATTAGCTAAGGGGCCCCGACCTGTCCAATTTCATTTCCAACAATTTAGGGCCCCCTGGCCGATGGCCCATTGAGAGGCGTTTGCAGCGAGAAGGGACACTTTGACAACTTGTTTCCACAACGGAGAAGAACCTTGATGAAGGGCAGGAGCCAGATCCTCTTGAAGGGGCTGGTCGTATTTCGAGATGACAAAAAGAGCCCAAATGTTGCAAGCAGGACAGGCCAGCAATGTCCACGCCATCTTTAATCTCAGAGCTTTAATCACCTCCCTAAGCCTTCGAATCCCTAAGCCACCCTCCTCTCTTGGACGAGTAACTTTGAGCCAGCTCAACCAATGGAGCTTTTTTTTCCCATCGTGCCAGCCCCAGAAAAAATTAGCCATTTTTGCTTCCAATTTATCCAAAATGAGCGAAGGGACATGGGCTGCCGCCATCATATGAATCGGAATGCTGCAAAAAACATGATTAATCAGCGTACATCTACCAGCCTGGGATAGGTAACGAGCAGACCAACCAAGGATTCTGGATTCAATCTTCACAATCAGCGGGAGAAAGAGAGAGCTTCTATTTCTACCATTGAATATGGGGACGCCAAGATAAATGAATGGAGAGGACGAACCATTCATTCCGAGGATCCTTTCAATCTCTCTCTTCCTGCCAGACGGGAGAGCAGGGGCATGATAGAAACAGCTCTTTGAGGGGTTAATTTTTTATCCCGAGAAGGACTGATAATCAGAGAGAAAGGTAGTCGTAGCCGTAATTGAACATTTACTCCCGTTTAGGAAGAGGACCGTATCGTCCGCATAGAGAAGATGAGTGATTTGCTTGCAGCCCCGTTTAATTTTGAAAGGAGAAACGGCTCCACTAGAAACCAGATTAGAGAAACCTCTGCTTAGAACTTCCGCTACCAGAATGAACAGGCTGGGGGAAATAGGGTCTCCCTGACGTAGACCTCTAGAAGATTTGAAGAAACCCGCACTTTCCGCGTTTATCAAGACCGAGAACCAAACATTGTTCCAACATTTCTCCACCATATCAATCCAAGAGTTGCTGAAACCGAAACGTACCAGAAACTATTTAAGAAAGCCCCACTCAATTCGGTCGTAAGCCTTTTTCATGTCAAGCTTGAGGATAATGTTTCCCCCCTGAACCTTATGACCAATATCTCGATAAATCTCCTGGGCCAGAGCAATACTATCAGCAATCGACCTTCCTTTAACAAAAGCCCCTTGCTCAAGAGAAATCAGCTTGGGCAAGATAATGGCGAGACGGAAAACAATGACCTTAGTGAAGATTTTATAGACATAGTTGCAAAGACTAACCGGTCTGAAATCTGAGAAGTGTCTGGGGTTCCCAACCTTCGGGATGAGACATATGAGAGATGTTGTGAAGGCACGTGGGAGGTTGCCCCCTTGGAAAAGGTACGTGACTGCCCTATGGATATCAAAGCCAACGATGTCCCAACATCCCCCAAAGAAGGCAGCAGACATCCCGTCTGGGCCAAGGGCTCCGTCCAACGAAATAGCCTTGACAGCGAGCTTGACCTCTTCCATGGAGGGGATATGCATCAAGAAAGCATTATCAGCCTCAGTGAGCAACGTTGGAATGTTGGACAGGAGATGCTCACTTTGAGAGTGATCTTCCGATTAGAAAAGATGTGTGAAGTAGGCAACTGCCGCCGATTTAATCTGAGCCGGGTCAGAAATGGTAGACCCAGCGTCACTCTGCATTACGGAGATGAAGGAACGCCTGGATTTCTCAATGGCCTGAAGATTGGAAGAACTTGGTGTTTCGGTCTCCTTCCGATAACCAGTTGGTCCGACTTTTCTGCTTCCAAAAAATCTCTTCCGCTAGTTCTATGTTAGCCAAATGACATCTAACTTCCAAAATTGTGGACTGGCTGATGTCAGGAGATGCTAGCTGCACTTGGTTCTCCACAGACACTAACTGCTGTTCGGTTTCTCTAAGGTTCTAAAAAACATACCCGTAAACTGCTCTATTCCATTCCCTTAATCTATATTTAACTTTCCTGATCTTCAAGAGGAGGTTTGTCATGGGTTGATCATGAAGATCCTCCATCCAACCCTCGAGGACCACTTGATTGAAGCCCTGGTGAAACATCCACATTCGTTGGAAGCAGAATGGCCTTGCGATGGGAGGGGGGCTTTTGGGGCTTGACAGAAGTAAAGGGGAGTGATTGGAGTTCACTCGGGGCAGGTGCTAGACCTGGAAAAGCGGACAGCAAGACAGCCAATCGCCATTACAAAAAACTCTATCGAGACGAGCCCAAACCCGAGCATTTCCAGCTTGATTGTTGCACCAAGTAAAACTATTACCCGAGAAACCCACATCCACGAAAGCGGCACCATTCATTGCATCCGCAAACTCCGACGCACTACTGTGGTCAAATACCCGACTCCCTCTTCGCTCTGAAGGAGAGAGGACCGCGTTAAAATCAACGCCGATGGCCCACGGGCCCGAGATCCTGGTGTCCAAGGAGGAGATATCGAGCCAAAGATTTCTTCGCTGGAGCTTAGAACATTTTGCATATACAATAGAGATAACAAACTTTGTATGGGAGTTATTAACTTAGATAGAAAAAGAGATCATCTAAGATGAGGCTTGAATAACTTGAACAAATAAATGGGAGCTGAAAAAGAACCACACTTTACCTCCAATATCTGTGTTTGAGAGAGAGGAATGGAAGCCCAAGTTTAACCCGACTGAAACTCTATTCTCCTCCCTCGCCATAGGTTCCAGAATCACCATCCACCAGGGATTGTGAATCCGAGAGAGTCTACGCGTAGCTTGAAGGGTCGCGGAGTTGCCCACGCCTCTAGCGTTCCAAATGATCGCTTTACCCATCAGACACATTGCCGGAATTGAACGTCCTTTTTCGTAGTCTTCTGAGTCTTTCATTCTAGTTGAATGGGACCCCAATTCTACTACCATTGGATGATCGAATACCTCTTGTTCCTTGAGCAGCTGAGGAGGAATACT
The DNA here is from genome assembly GCF_029962835.1 of Magnolia sinica. Classification (NCBI taxonomy): domain Eukaryota; kingdom Viridiplantae; phylum Streptophyta; class Magnoliopsida; order Magnoliales; family Magnoliaceae; genus Magnolia; species Magnolia sinica. The sequence continues at coordinate 89,341,404 of NC_080575.1, forward strand.
AAGAGGCAAGTAGGGATCCGGTGGTTGGACACAATTCCGACAGCGCAAGCTCTTGACCAAGCTGAGGGAATGCCACATCTTCTGCAAAATGATCTCCAAAGACCTCCTGTCCTAATAACTCGTTGCAACTATCTCCCCGATCCTGGGTTAGATTTTGATGAAAGGAAGCTGGACACAATTCCGACAATGCAAGCTCTTGACCAAGCTGAGGGAATGCCACATCTTCTGTAAAATGATCTCCACAGACCTTCTGTCCTGATAACTCATTGCAACTGTCTCCCCGATCCTAGATTAGATTTTGATCACTTGGGGGGAAATCTGCACCTTGATGAAGGTTGTCTTCTTCGTTCGGAGGATTCTGTCGAGCAAAAGAAACGATCTCTGTTTCGAAAATATGTGGGGATAGAGGAAGGACCACCATGATATGTTGCGGGTCTAACTCTTTACCAGAAGACCAAGAAGGTTGGCCCTCCTTTGCTGATGAGGGGCAATCTGTTGATTCTGATTCAGCTCTTGTAAAGGAGGTCGTCTTCTCCAGAGGTTAATAGGAGAATTTCCAGCTAATCTGGATAGAAAGGGAGGGGGCCTGGGTGTGCCAGAATCCACTTGAGGAGGCGGAGACATATCCTGATGTTGATTGATTAGGACCTCGTCATAGAGCAAAGATGCCCTTGCAACCTTTCTCAGGCTTATAGAGGGGCCTTGGATCTCCTCTATTGACATTGCCGCTAGGTTATGAGCCGGTGAATCCGGAGGGGCATAGCGATAATCCGAAGCCGTTGGGAGGACATCAAGCAAGGATAATGATATGGAAAGGTCCGGAGAGAGCGAGATAGGATCTACCGAAACGGCCAGGTGGGAAGGGGGGACAGGGGGTTGGTGTTGAGAAGCACAAGGCTGGGATAGGACTGGCATAGGCGCCGAAGGCAGGGAATGGGGGGGAAGGGGATCCAGGTGGAGGGGAGGGTGTTCAAAGGAGGGGAGGTGATGGAAGTGGGATCTAGTCGGACAGGTATTGACATTAGTACTTTTCGATGAAAGACTCGACGAATAATTCTCAATCTGTAATGATTCAGATATACAGTCTTTTGTAAGAATTTCTTAGAAACATGCCTAGAACCATGTGGAGCCATTGGATTCCCTAAAACTCATAGATTAGCAATAATTACAAAATTGCCATTAACATAAACCCGTGATTCTAGACCACGTGGTTTCCACCATCCGTTTGATGTGAAATCTTATACAATGCCTAATAATCCTAAATTAACCATACACGTTGAATTTGGGCCCTTAGATTATAGCGGAAATGACTCAATGGACAGAACAGCTAATGACCGGCGATGTTGGGACCACTTGATCATTGGATATGGCGCAACTTTGGAGTCAACCCCTTAAATTAGATGGGAAAACGGATAGACGGTGTGGATTTCACAAAAGACATCTCGGTGGAACCCACCTGTGATGCATGCGCACGACCTGCGCATGCACGTGCGCATGCACTTGATGTGCATTGGACTGGAGCTTCCAGTGAAAACCAGTGATCGGACCCATTTTTATGAGTGTTCAGAATTTGATAGTGGGTCAGTCACTTTTGGTGATGGGAGCTCAGCCAAGATTGTTGGGCGAGGCACAGTAGTTGGGCCTGGCTTGCCCAAGATTACAGATGTTCTTTGCGTAGAGGGACTGAAACACAATCTCCTTAACATTTCCCAAATTTGCAACAAAGAGCATTCTGTAACCTTCTCCAAAAATATGTGCAAGATCTCAAATCACACAGATAAACTAGTTATAAAAGGTCTTCGCACAAGTAACAACTGTTATGTAATTGAAAGCAGTGGAGAAAGTGTCTCATCCACAAAGTGCCACATGGCCTTAAATAATGAATCCAAGCTGTGGCACCAAAGACTTTAGCACATCCACTATCGGAATTTGGTGAAGTTACGCTCAAGAAACTTGGTAAAAGGTCTCCCTAAGATCAGGAAAAAGGAGAAGATTGTGTGAGGTGATTGTCTAAAAGGCAAACAGATAAAAGTTGGACACAAAAAGAGAACCATCGTAGCAACTTCCAAATCTCTTGACCTATTACACATGGATTTAGTAGGACCTACTAAAGTTGAGAGACATGGGAAAAAAAGATATTTTTTGGTAGTAGTGGATGATTATTCAAGATTCACTTGAGTTGCCTTAATTTCTTCAAGAAAAATCTAATGCATTTGAAGAATTTCAGAAGTTGGCAAAAAGGATTCAAAATTAAAAATGATATTTCATAAAACGAATCAGGAGTGATCATCGGGGAGAGTTTGAGAATGATCAATTCGAATTATATTGTGATAAGAAATGGAATTAGACATGAATTCTCAACTTCAAAGACACCTCAACAAAAAAGAGTGGTAGAAAGGAAAAGTAGGGTATTACAGGAAATGGGCTCAGTAGCAGGTTGTGTTGACAGTTTAGTTTTGTTTCTAGGATCTAGGGAGTAATTAGTGAAGCTGAGAGTTTATGATAGGCGTGGGTCATTCTGTTGTGACCCTGCCCGAAAAACATGTACAACGAAGGTTCCATTTTAATAAAGTCCAAAATTAAAAATAATAAATAAATAAATAAATCAATTAATAGATATTGATACAAGACAAGTCAATGCACAATTTCGAAAAGCGGCCAAGACCCAGGTGTCATACCCTGGCACAAGGTCTAGACTGTTCATCATCCACCCTGACCATAGGTGGACCACATGGTAAAGATTGCATTATAAGTTATATGATCCTACCCAGCAAGATGTCTTTCTAGAAATGCAATTTGTAAGGAAAAAAATCCATAGCCATTTGGTTTCTTGGAAAATTTTGCTGGAATTACTATTTATTGGGCTGTGTTGGAGGTGTCTATTGGTGATACTGCTGATGCTACAGTCTTTTAGCTTGCAGGTGCAATTTGATTGGCGATTGGCTTTGTTCAAGATTTTAGGCAAGGCCCAATTTTTCTCCTTTTTCTGTACAGTGATGCAGAAATATATGATTGGCGAGGATTATTTGTTTTGGTCCGTTAATACTTGGTGTATTAGAAAAAGGAGTAGCTTCAAACAGGTCTTGCCTGTGGGTTTATTTTCTTTTCTTTTGAAAGGTTCGTTTGTCAAGCTATAGACATGTTGATAGTAAGTGTTTCTGCAATCTACTTTATATATGTTTTGGTATGTAACCAAAAACTTTTGTTAAATGACTGCCAGTATTTTCTTAACAATGGAAGTATGTAACCAAAAAGCACATGTATTGTATAGAAGTTGTCTTTCCAAGTTTAATAGCGGTATGTTATGAATTACAATGCCATTTTTGTTTAAAAAACCAATATTATTTTCCTCCTGGCGAGGTGTCTTCGTTCTTTTCTTTTTCTTTTTTAATTCCATTTTTCAACTCTGGTTTCATAATAGTTATTTTTGTTATATAATGATAATGTCAGCCTGGAGTCATGACATCTTTTCTTCTTCTTCTTCTTCTTCTTTTCAGGTACATTACAAACAGGCAAATGCAAACTACTAGAAAGGAGAATGCATGCGCATTGTATAGGCCCCGGCATGCCAAAATCAAAGGGCCACCCACTACGGAGACGCAAACATCATCCAACCATAACCAACCAAAGTCCTACTTTTCTTTTCCCCTTTTTCTCCCTACATTAGGGCAACCTATGTGAATTGCTTCGTAAATGTATAGTATGCAGTAAGATAACCATAATATGATCCAAAAACACTAACCAGCTTGGTAGGTGTATCCAAATGGACATCATGGATGTAAGATTTGAATGGAGCTGATTTCCAGGCTGCACGTTTTCATGAAATGCTGCATTTGATGGAGGGGTTGTGAATGTGTTCTTAACACATTGAGCTTTGCCAATAAATGAAAATTTCAATTCCTTAATAATGTATTGGTTAAATGTGGATGGGATGCGTATGTTGGTTGGATGTGGTCTCAAATTTTGATTGACATACATGTTTCTCCTTTACTAATTACAAGTTCCCCAAAAGTGACTAAGAGACCATACTTATTGGTATAGAGGTTGATTAATGTCATCCTTCAACTGGAAAAGTCCAAAGGTTTGGTTGGTTATAATCTTCTATTCTGAAAGATATTCGCTGCATAGTACATCATAGTGCGGGGACCATCAGTTCAACATTCTGGACCATTAGATTATGGACCTGCTTATACAAACTACAAATTGAAATTTTGAGGATGCTGTGCATATCCTTGTATAGAGGATCATAAAATTAATTCTACCATTGCCTAGTTACATGACTGGGTTACTAGACACCATAACCTATGAATGGCTATCAAAAATGCCACATATAACATCTCTAATTTTCTTAGAGATGAGATAACAATTTGTTGCTTTTAACAATAATTTAGTTATTTCAAGATATTGAAATCACTCTGGATCCAACGGGGTGCTATCATTACTCTTTCCTTTAATTCTTATTCTCAATTGGCTTTCCCATCTACTCTATCTTGCACCAGAATAAAGGACAACAATATTCCTCCGAGTGATGCTTGGAGTCGATAGTTGTGGGAAGATGTGGAGGTCATCGGGGGTCATTATTTGGTGTGCGAATCCCTTCCTCACAAGCAAGCTACTGTCTCTCACTCAACCCATATACACAAAAAATTCACTCATTTCACATTCAATGCATACAAAAAAAATAAAAATAAACAAATCCCCAATCCTTTCACATTCAACCCATTTACATGAACAATCCACATTTACAAAATTCACATCCATTCCAAATTTGACCCACATGCAGAAGAAGGAAAAAAAAAAAAAAAAAGAAGTTATTGTGTGCCGCCCCAAGTTACCAAGGGAAACAAAGAAGTCATAATTGATTTACTTCTTCTTTGAGAAAGGTGGGAGCACACCACCTGTACCTTTGTTGAATCTACAAAAATTCATACAATGATTTCGTAAGCACTACATAAAAGAAATGGGCCTCACCTATCATATGATATAGCCATTTCTATTTTATAAAACTATCCAAGTGATCTCGACAAAAAGCAATGAGCCACCCCTTTCCTAAAATGAAACCAAAACATGAAGTTTACAATTATAAGCAGCCTCTCCAACTACAAACAAAGTGCAAAAATAGTAATAATAATAATCAGCCCCCATCTCCCCTCGATTGGAACTAGCAGATCGTTGCCTTAAGCATCCTCCACTGAATACTAAGCTTGGGACCACTAACTTTCTCTTCACAAATGCGGAATAAAAAATTCTGCAAAATCATATGATAGGAAACAATGAGTATAATAACAGGTACAACTTATTTACAGGCCAAACAATGTATCATGCATTAGTAAGGATGTATATTCCTAATGGTATGAAAATAATTAAGACCATATATAACCATGTTAAAGCAAACCATAATACGAGAAATTTTATTTAACTACCTGAGCATCATCCTTTAATATTATAACTTTCAATTTGATTGTTATGAGACATAAAACTCTAGAGGAAATGGAAGTCTCCGAAAATTCAAAGGAATTAGGGCTCCCAAAACCCATGCGAGGAATTTTATTGTATAAAATCTATATGCATGTAGCATCTTTCTTTTTTCTATGGTTATAAAATATGATTTACTTTTTTCTGTGGTTAGAATCTTCCAATTTAATAGCACATATATATAGATTAGATGCCAATAAACCAATATGCGCTACACATGTAAAGATTATCTACCAATAAACTAATAATATGCCACATATATACAAATTTTTTACTCTATATTTTACCCTCTCTTTTTTTTTTTTTTCAAATATTAGTTTCTTTGAAAGATGAGTTTGAAATTTCTCAAGAGTAATCATGAAAATTTCGAGTGTGAACAACTTGAAGTTTCTAAATTTACAAAAATGGTACAATGATCAGAAAGAAAAATTCATCAAGTGGACAGTTCTCAAAACTAAATAGGCAAGGATGCATGGCCACCACTACAATGATCAGGGAGAAAACTTTGGTAAGTCAATTTCTTTAAAAAAATTTAAATTTAAATTTAAAATTTTAAAAATTAAAAAAAAAATCAAAAAAATTTCTGAAAATTGAAATCAATAAGAATTTTGGATTATCCCCTTTGATTAAACGAGAATCAAAATCGAAGAGGGTTCCAATCATCATCAAGAATTATTATTATTTAAAAAAAAAAAAAAAGATCCAAAAGATTGAAAAAAGGATATCTGTAACCGTTTGATTATATATGCAGTAAAAGTTTTGTGTGTGTGTGTGTGTGTGAGAGAGAGAGAGAGAGAGAGAGAGAGAGACCTAAGGGAGACTACAATAGGGAGAGAGCAACAGGGAGATGGAGGGGCACGAACAAAGGGAGACTGCATGCGCTTGCGATCCGCTACTTACATCGCCGCTTGGGATGGAGAGAGAGAGAGAGAGAGAGAGAGAGAGAGAGAGAGAGAGATATAGGAACGGATAAAGAGGTTGTTGTTGCCACTTGAGAGAGAGAGAGAGAGAGAGAGAGAGAGAGAGATGGTTGAAATAGAGAGAGAGCAGCAGGGAAATAGAGGAGCATAGCCAGAGGGTTGGTTGAGATAAGGAGAAAGCAACAGGGAAATAGAGGAGCACAGCCAAAGGGTTGGAAATGAGGTGTTTTTTAAGGTTTTATATGGGCCGCGTACGCACATGGCCTAACATAACTTTAGTTCCAACCGTTGGTTCTTTTCCTTGATCGGATGGGTTTCGACATCATGGGAGCGGGCGTATGCTCAACCTCGTAGTACCATTTTCCATTGGGGGGGGGGGAGAGGGAATGGTACTATAAGGTTGACCTCATGGGAACTTCCCATAAGGTCGAGCTGTGTGGGCCCCATCGTGATGTGTGTTGAACATCTATCCCATCAGTAAGATGCAACATTAAATGGTGGACCATAGGCTTAAAAATAAAGTCAATTCATGACTTGGGTGGGCCACACCACATATAGCAGTCGAGAGGGGTTATCCTCTCATTAAAACATTCCTAATCATTTATTTAGCCCACTGAGATGTGGTTCACAAATCCAGACCATCCATTGTGTGTGTCCCACTTGGATGACGGGTCAAGCCAAGTTTCAGCTACATCCAAAACTCAGGTGAGCCCCACCAAGTGCTTTTATATGTTTTAGGCATGTCTTCATATGGTTTTAGATGGTATGGCCCACCTGAGTTCTCTATACGGCTGAGTTTTGGGATATCCCATAGCCTAAAGGGGACTCATAAAATGCATACGGTTGATGTTCGACACACACCATGGTGGGGCCCACACAGCTCGAGTCCTCCTGCTACATGAGACCATATGCGTGGGCAAACAGTGGGGCAACTAGGGTGGGCCCATCATGATGTGTTTCTGAAATCCACTCTAACCATCAGGTGCATCAAGTTATGTTAGGCTTAGGGTTAAAATTAAGCTAATATATGATTCAAGTGGGCCACAAAAAGGAAAACGGTTGGGAGGTGTACACCCACCCTTGATTTTTTTTACTAGACCCACTATGATTTGTATGTGAAATCAACTCTAATCATCGGATGCCTCATCTCACGTTAGGTATGAGGCCAAAAAATCAGGCTGATCTGTAATTCAAGTGGTTCACACCAAAAAAAAAAAGTTGGGAGAGAGACGTTCGTCCTTAATTTTATACACCCACCATGATAAGTACATGAAATCCACTCCAACCATTAGATGTCACACCAAAATCTAATAATGAGCCCAAAACTAAAGCCCATCTATAATTCACTGGGCCACACCAAGGATACAGAGTAGAAGGCTAGGAGGCATCACCCTGTACACTATTTCTAATTGTGTGATCCACTTGAATCACAGGGATGGGTCTATTGTTTTAGCCCTAGGTATAATATGGGGTGCCTAATGATCAAGTGGATTTCACATGGGCCACACATCTTTTTGGTCGGCCAGGATGGTCTCTTGCTAATTTTTCACAGGAGACCATCTCTCTCTAAATAATCATTTATCACCCACCTAAATTTTATCAGTTTATCTGACTGGACCAGGCTGGACACCAAGCCTTTGAGTTTTTAAACGTTTCTTATTGAACCAGATATGGATCCCTTAATTATCTCTTCGGGCGCCCATGGGTGATCCAAGCTAATAAAATCCGACCCTACATTGGGTGGGCCTTCCATGCTAACCAGACTATTCAATCCGTCAACAGCCCCGGATGCATGGTTGGAGAGGCACATTTTCTGAGATTTTTAAAATATTGAGATAATATCTTTAAAATGCACAGTTTTTATAGCAATAATATTTCTCTGTCTTTGGTTTCAATCGTATTTTATTAATTTAAAATAAATATTTCTTCTGAAATAATATCACCATGAGAACTCTAAAACTAAAAAGAAATTGTAGAGATTTGTCTCTAAGCTTTGAACAATGGCCGTATCATCATCTACATGCAATTAACAGGTACGTCCGGACATGGCCCGCCTTATCAGCAAAGTGGCATAATTTTTTTACCAGATCCTGCCTAGTGAACGGCCCAGATCTGCCACTCGTGTGGAGAGATGGGCCACGAGCGGCATTTAGCTTAGGGCCTGCAAAACCAGTAATCCATCGTTGGTAATGATAAAGAAGAAAAAAATGCAAAGTCATCTTGAGTACGGCTTCTGATCAAGACCATCCATCTACTAGGTCCGTAGATGGGCCATTACCGAAATGATGAAAAACAGCGGTCTAGATTTAAACACCTTTATGCGGATGGAAATGATCTCAGATCGATAGGATATCTTCAGCATGGCCCATCGACAGTGTATTCTACTAGATGAACGGTCTGGATCACTACGTAATGAATCAGAAGGTGGCCATGATAAGAAACTTGAGAAACCCTGTAAGATACTCAAAATGACCCATGACAATGAAGAGACTCAACCACAGATCAGTTGCGGACCTTTGGTCCATTTCCAGCTGTGGCCACTTGGGCATTTCCCACTTGTGCTGTATAAGGTGGGTCCTTTGCCATTGCTTTAAGTGAAATTTTCTTAGAAAACCATTATATCTAATTGTACGGTCAGGGGTGGGTATTTGGACGGTCACATGGTAGGCGGCATTTTTTATTGTCGCACCCCAATTTGAAGGGTCTACAACACCTGCGCGTAAAACATCTAAGTTCTGTGGGGACCTCCATGTTGTATATGTATAATCCACTCCGTCCATCAGGTTAGGACCATCATTTAAACCGTACATAATAAATATAAGCCCGAAAATCGTGGGATAGAACAATGGGAGCAATGTAAAATTGCTCTCGCTAATTTCTACTTATATAGACCTGATCAACGGTTTTGATGAAAGGTACAACAGACAGTGGTTTCACACACAAACTATGGTTGGCAACCCAGTCCTTCTGTTACATTGGTGTGGTTCAGCTGAGTTGTGAATGTACCTTTTATTTTTAACCTCAGGGTGTAAAATAGGGGAGCGGGTTAGGTGCGGCCCTAACCGTGGGGGACAGCTTGATGAATTTTCCATGCCGTCCATCCGTTTTTCCAGATCATTTTAGCTTACGTAGAAAAAAATGAAGAATATCCAAATCCAAAGTGGACCATACTAAAGGAAACGGTGGTGATTGGCCATTATTGGACCACGTAAGTTTTGGATCAAGCTGATATTTGTTTTTATAGCTTCATCCAGGTTTATGTGATCTTATCAACAGGTTGGATGGCAAATAAACATTTCCGATACATTACAGTGCGCCCTACGAAGTTTTTAATGGTGGGGCGTTCAATCACCACTGTTTCCTTATAGTATGGTACACATGAGATTTCCATCTTCTTCATTTTTGGGCTCATGCCCTAAAATGACCTGATGAAACGCATCGACGGCGTGGATATAGAATACATACATCAAGGTGGGCCCCAAAGGTAAGGGCCGCACCGGAAACAGATTGGCTACTCCCCAGCGGTACTCTGTGGGCCCCACAATTATGTAAGTGTTTCATCCATTTTTACAGATCATTTTAGAGCTTGATACCAAAAATGAGAGGTATGCAAATCTCAGGTGGATCACACTACAGGAAAACAATAGTATAGTGGTTGGATATCCGCCATTAAAATCCTCCTAAGACCCACTGTACTGTTTATTTGACATCCAATCTGTTGATTTGGTCATACAGGCCCAGATGAAGGGAAAAAATAAAAATTATCTTCATCCAAAACTTTTATGGCCCCCAAAAGGTTTTTAATAGTCAACGCTCCTTCAACACTATTTCCTTGAATGCGGTCCACTTGAGATTGGGATATACCTCATTTTTTAGTCTCATATCATAAAATGATCTGGAAAAATAGATGGACGACATGGATAAAACACATACATCATGGTGGGGCCCACATAGCACCGACCACCAGCATTGGCTGGTAGCGGGGGGAGTAGCCAATCCGTTTCCGTATCAAGTGGGGTACACAGAGATGATCCGGCAGCATATCAGGGCTGGTCAACCATGAGGTACCTATACGTCTACTTAAGGTCAATAAACAATGGACGGTCCAAAACTTCTTATTTTCTGGCCAGATAATCTTCCTACAATCCGATAAATATTCTGCACACGTGCCATGTGGGCACGTGGCAAACCTCTGCTTTCATTTGGTCGTACGTACTCACAAGATCAACCTTATTCGTAGGGAATGCGTACCGCTAATAGAGAGCCACGCGTGGGGAACATTCACAAGATCCACGCCGTCCATCAGATGCGCTACCTCATTTTCTCACTACCGTCCAAAAATCAGGCAATCGATATTGCAGTTAGATTACGCCATTGGGTAAAAGTTTGGAAGGGGATGCCCACCATTAATTGTGTGTGGGGCCCACCGTAGTTTTTATATTCCATCCCATCCATTCATCTGACGCGTCTTACCAGGATGAAAGGCAAGCTTACTATTCAAAACTCAGGTGGAGCACATGTGCAGGACAAGTGAGGGGTGAATACCGTGCGTGCAGGAGCACTGAGACGTGTATCAGGTGGTACTCCTACCGTGAAAAAAAAAAACTTTTTGAATACACCATTGCGTGAACGGTGATGATCTCCAATAAGCGAGATTCTTTATTATATTACTACAAGGCTTCTATACGAACGGTCCGGACCATAACCTGACGTGGCGAAAGGAGAAACCCTTACTAACAGACATCTTTTTCAAAAGAAAAAAAAAAAAAAAAAACCTTTAATACTCTTGTAGAGCGTGATGGATGATACGCGGGCACTTGAACATTACTTTAAAATGTATACGTGGCATACAAATAAGTCAAGTTGGTCTGTCCGAACTATGGTCTCAGGTTACGTATATCATGAACAAAAATTTATATGATCATCTGACCATCAGATTGGTAGAGAATTTATGGACGGTTAAACACGAAAGATATGCAATGGCCCTATTTTAACAGATATCAGAGGTTAGAATTGCTTAATCGATTTGATCTTGGGATTTCTGAATTTAGTCGAGTTAACGTCCGCCACATGTGTAATTCCTGAGTGCCTGTACATCAAGCTTATGGCTCTACCGGAGTATGAAATAATTCTTAAATAGTCATTTACCATTTTATCCTTCCAGTGTTTGTAACTACGAGAACTACATAATTGCTCTCGCAGCACTATAAGTTATAGTGCCCGTAGCTGCATTGGAACACTAAGACAGTTCTATCCATTGATCTATAGTGTTCATTAGGTCCAGCACAAATTTACGGGCTTCCATGCAAACAATACATCATGACGGAGAAATATTAACCATTTGATCAATGGTCTTATATGGACGGCCAATATCATTTCCAAAATAAAAATAAAAATCTGATCAACCATTTGATCCATCTATTTGTCAGGGATCAAAGTGGATTTCTTATAATTCTAAAGAATCACTTTTATTATGAAATCGTAACCATCCTATCCTTGGTTTGGAAAATGGATGGCTGAAGAAAATAATACCAGAACAGTAACGGATTTGATCATCTGACCTGTGAGATTTTACTTTATAGCCTATGAACCGTGTTCTGGACCTAATGATCAGTTCAGATCGATCAATTGGACTGTCAAAGTGAACTAATACAACTAGAAGCACTGTAACTTATGGTGCCGCGAGAGCACTGGAGCATTGACAATCTAGTACAGAGATGGGCATTTTGGTCAATCAAATTAAAATTGACCAAAAACCTCCTGGTCCACAAAACTGCCTTTCTCTTCCCATTTTTCTCAAGGGTCACATGCTCGTCGCTTAGAAGAACAACCGCATTAGCGTACCTCGCGCTAGGTACCCACTGGGGTTGCTTTCGCAAACCGATAGCTACTTTGGAGGAATTTTCATGTGATCCAACGCATCCATAAGATTTAATGACTCATTTTAACCATTGGATCCAAATTTCACTTTAATATCAAACTCAAGTAGACCACACCACAGAAACCAGTTGGGATGGAACGTCCTCTATTAGTTCTGTGTAAGATCCACCGTGCTTTATATATTCCATCCAATCCATTAATCTGATATACCACATGAGGATGAAATAATTACCCAAAAAATTACAGTATTCCAAAACTCGAGTGGCCCAAAATACTTAAATTTACAGGATTTAGAAATATTTTCTGGGTTGGTCCACTTGAATGTTGAACCACCCTGATTTCAGGGATCAAGGAAAAAAAACAGAGATTCAACTGATGGACGGCGTGGATATTACGTACGTTACACCGTTTCCCGACGTTAGATCTAGTGCAAGGTACACAAGCGTTTTCCTTAGCATAGACGCTTGGATAACGGTCTTGGAGAATGTCAAGATATCGGGGCACGTGACCAGCCTACGAGTCACACTCATTTTTGCACGTGCCGCAGGAGAAGGAGCACTCAAAGGAGCGTTGTTGTCGTCATCACAGCAATTTCCAACATAATAAATACGAAGGGAATTCGCGTGAGGAAATATTGAAAACGTGAATTGGATCACACGTGCCGACATTAAACACACGTATCATATCCAGAACGTTTATTCCTCGGATCCAATCTTGATCATCCTATGGACCGTAAAAAAAGGCAAATCCACTAAGTAAAAGGGCCACACTTGTGTACTGAAAATGGACGGATAGAAATAACTCTCAGATGCTTATATCCAAATCATACCTGTTTCCCACCTGATAAGTCACAAATGAAAAGGTTGGCCCTGATAAGCACCTGAAGGAATGGTCCAGATCTCACATACGTGTGAAATGTTACCAGTGCGCTGCGATTCAGCTCTTCAATTTTTAATCCCGCGAGTCTATTTAGTTTTCTCGTAACTATACTCATACAATTTTCAAAAGGGAACAGTCCGCATGACTAGGTTGGCAACGTCGAGGATCGCACGTGCGTCACACAGGTACACATGGTGGGCCCCATTGAAAGGATTCTATATAAAGGGGCCCTTAGTTTCTAATATGCCAGGCAACCCACGTATTGTATGTTATAGTGTGTGAAGATGGGAGAAAGTGGTGTTCTGTTACTTGTGTTTGCTCTGTGCGCGTGCGTGTCACACGTGCAAGGTGCCATCACGCTGCCACCAGCGGGCACGGTGCTGCATTTCTACAAGAACACCACGTGCGGCAACGACATAGAGGAGTACGTGAAGCTCCAGGTGAAACTCGTGTGGGATAAGGACCCTTCGATCACGCCTGCGTTGCTCCGCCTGCTCTATTCTGATTGCTTTGTAACGGTACGTGCCAAGCATGTGGGTAGTCCACGCCATGTCCCACCTGATCTGTTTACATATCCATGTTTTGCTAGAACAGAAACTCCCATGGTCCCAGGGGGAGCAATGGGCGGTTTTGGACCGGGCCCAGCCCAACCTGTCTTGGCCTAGGCCCATCATACCCCAAGGCTAAAAGAATTTTAGCTGGGGACGGCCCCCACTTGAATGGCCCTAAAATCCCTGTTTCCCACTTGAGCATTCTTAATCTATCCGTTGATAAAGTGGACCACACATGCACAAAGAAATAGACACCAAAAGGAACAACAAAATCAATGGTCTACGTTCAAGATGCATGGGTTGCCCTGCCCCATCAAGGATTAGATTGGAATATCTGTGGAATATACGAACTACATATAGGCCGAGGCGGTTTGGCTAGTGGTCGGTTCTATGTGGACCCCACCATGATATATGTGGTTTATCCATGCCGTCCATCCATTTTGAATGATAATTTTAGGGCTTGATCCGAAAAATGAGTTATATCTAAATATCAAGTGGACCACACCATGGAAAACAGTAGTGGTTGAATGTCCACCATTAGAAACCACCTAGGGCCCACTGTAATGGTTATTTGACATCTAACCTGTTGATTAGGTCATACAGACTTGGATGAAGGGAAATATATATATATATATATATATATATATATATATATATATATAAGTTTGATCTAAAACTTTTGTGTTTTCTAGTAAGTTTTTAATAGTGGGCGACCAATTAACACTTTGAAGTCCACTTGAGATTTGGATCAACCTCATTCTAGGCTCGTACCATAAAATGACCTATTAAAATGGGTCATGCATGAAACAAATAATCATGGTAGGGGCTGACCACTAGTCATTGGCTAGTGACATAATCCGTAGCCAATCTATTTGCCCATATAGGTGGGTCTGGGTAGGGCTGAAATGACTTGAGACCAAGCCCGGGCCTAAAATTGATCCACGGGCCTAGCTCAGAGGTCCAAGCATCATCCAAAACCGTGTTGGACGCATCATGCTAGGCTGGATCCGGCCCATATATCACATTTGTTACTAAATGACCTTTCGGGTCTCAGGTCGGACCCAATACAGGTCTGACTCGGGACTGTGATAGGGTCCTGCAGGTCGGCTGGGCCAATGTTTTGGAGCACCGGTCGTGGGTCTATGTTTGGAAAAATAGCTTGATGATGCCCAACCTAACCTGAGGGTAGGCCCAGTTATCTGTGCAGACGATTTCACAATGACTTGATCCTGTTTAATACCACAATTCAAACCCGACTCGGGGTGAGTCCAGGTGATTCAGTCCCAACTCGGGTGAGTCGGCTCATGGGTAAACGAGTCAAGTCGACTCACCTAGTTTTCTTGAAACACGTGTTGGATTCTGGCCCACTGTGTTTGGACGGTGGGGGATAGATCTGTACCAAGTCCTTCGTGAATTTGGGTTAACAAAGTGGGGCCCACTTTTTTATTACAACCACTTAAGAATGGGGAGTTATCTGCTATTCTTGCAAAGTACGACGCATGCGTATCATCCACCACACTTTGACAGAGTATTAACGTTTTTCTCTTCCACTCCCATGTAAAGGGTAGACTGATGCTCTTCTCGCATATGAGCATGTACACTCCCACGTAAATGAGTGTGCATGCATTCATGCAAGTGCAACGCCACGAATTTACATCTAAATGTCCTCATCATGCTAACATTCTATGTATGGTATTAATCTAGGGCTGCGATGCATCGATACTGCTTGATGGACCTGATTCGGAGAAAAAAGCACCGCAGAATCTGGGCCTCAGGGCGTTCGTCCTGATCGACAAGATCAAGGAGGTTTTAGAAAAGAGGTGCCCACGAACGGTCTCCTGCGCTGACATCCTCAACCTCGCCACACGTGACGCGGCTCACCTGGTAATATAGACAAACAAGCATATATGCGTACCTACTGTTTAAATTATCGAATTATCTTTGATATTATCTTTATCTCCAGCACAGTGATATGGATAACACCGGTAGCAATATTGATAATGCAGGTAGTATTGGAAATTCTAAGTATTAGCAATACATAGTTAGGTGTTACCAACGTATCAATATCACTAATGTAATCATCACTATTTTTAACTATATAAATTCTAAGTGTCGCTTGTATTGCTAATGCATCAATATCGTCAATATTTTCAACTATGTAAATTCTTGGTAATGCTTATATCATAAGTGTATCGACGATATTTCAATAATATCCCAACCTATTGATATTATCAATTTTTTTAATTAGATTAAATTATATTTCAATTTTTTTCATAGGCATATGGTTGTATGCAATGTTCGAAATATCAGTATCGTGTTATGTATTGCACCTTTGGGATACAGATATGTATTGGTTATCACATGGGATATATCGGTTGTATTGCGTAATGTATCGTTGTTATTAGAAACATAGGAGAAATTTGTCGATTTTTTCAATGAAACTTCAATGATTGTTAAAAAATACATCAACGCATACTTATAAATTAAAATATTGCAAAAAATAGGTGTACATAATAGCTTTTTTTTTATATAAGGTCATAATCTATGCATTGTCTAACTGAATTGATGCAAGTATATTCACAGTTCATTCATATAATTTATAAATATAAGAAAATGTGTGGAAACACAACCAATACATTTAAAAGCAAAAGAAAAATCACTAAATTAAGTTACATACATGTTTGATTTTATGTTTGAACATAAAGATTGCAACCCATTTACGACCAAGTGAGAAATTTTAATTTTTTCAACTTTCCACAATTCAGTCCTTCTCCTCCAAATCTCAAAATTGAAGTTTCTAATCCATGTATTTGTAACAATTTAATGCTAAATTTAACATGATTTATTGAAAAAAAATCTCGAAAATAAAAAATGCTCACCGAATCGAACATGTAAGATATATCGCACTACTTGCAAGTTTCATATCGCACATGTGGGATATAAGATATATCGTAGGATATATCGGCCAATATCATCGATATTTAAAACACCGGTTGTATGTAGTGTTCAATTTATCATTGATAATATTAATAATATCTCAATATTATCGATATCACAACATGTGTGATATTGAAACCATGATATTTTGTTTCCTTTCTAATTGTTGATGATTTCTTGATAAAATATCATGTGTTGTTAATATTTTGTAATATCGATGGAAGTTTGGATGGAAAGTTGGATGGTTAGATTGATTTCTTACAACAGCACATGCTTTTAAGGCTTCATTAAATAGAACTTGTTATGTATGAATTCTTTTTGTAATTTTTTTATTTCTAAATATACAAATCCGTACATTTTAAGATCTCTAAAAATTTCGCTGAAAATTCTACCAGTTTTTCTATATTTCTCCACATTTTCATTTATTAACGATATTATCGGCAATATCAATATTGTTTCCATATCCCTTCCAGTGAAACTTGTAGCGATACCGATACTTCAAACACTGTGCATATCATTGTATGTGTGGAAAGAGCATCTAAAATGCACCATGGAGGGTGCTCAGGGTGTCAATGCATGGGTCAGGTTTGGGCTGTGCCAAGCTCTGTTCAAGTCTAGCTCACATTATTTATTGTAAGTAGAGGTGGGCATCGAGCCAAGTCGAGTAGAGGTGGGCTAAGCTCGGCACGGCTTGTCCATGATGTACTCGAGTTCGAGCTCGAGCTTGGCCTCGAGCTCAACATTAAATCTTGGCTTATTTGCCAAAGCTGTCGAGTCGAGCTAGTGGTTCAAGTCGAGTCGAGCTCGAGCTTGTTGGGTGAGAGAATAATGGATTCTGTTCTTGATCCTCCTCCATTGATGAAAAATTTAAAAATCTTAAGAGAATCAAAGCAAAATCCGATGAAAAAACCAAACAAAGCTTCGAATCGGATGAGGAAACTTGTAAGAACTGATCTGTTCTTGATCTTCTTCCACCAGCAGAAATTCAAGTATTAGAAAAGAAACAAAGCAGAACACAGATCAAAAATCCAAGTAAAGAGTTCTAGCTGTTCTTGATCTTCTTCCACCAGCAGAAATCCAAGTACTAGAAAAGAAACAAAGCAGAACACAAATCAGAAATCCAAGTAAAGAGCTCTAGCCAATCAGATCATTGAATTTCCTTGAAGCTCAAACAAACTTGAGAAGAACCCATCTTGGATTTCTTGGGTTTCTCGCCCAAGAAGTAGACCTCAGGAGATTGAAATCATACTATTGTGGAGCTGAAATGAAAACTGGTGGTGGCAGTCTAGGCAGGCGTGCGGCTGGCAGTGGGTAGAGAAAGAGAAGAAAGGGAAAGGGAAAGGGGGTGCGTGCGGTCGGGTAGAGACTCTAGGGTTTTTTTTTTTTTTTTTAATTTTAAAGTTAAAAGTTAAAACTTATATTAATATAATATATATATATATATATTAATATATTTAATATTTAATATTTAATATATTTATTAATCGAGCCGAGTCGAGCTTGAGTTTGAGCTTTGAGTCGAGTTGAGTCGAGTTGAAATGCCCCTTGGTCAAACTTGGCTTGAACTCAACTCAAGCTTCAAATAATTAGCTTGGCTCGGCTTGAATCGGCCATTCAAGCTGAGTCAATCTGAGCTGACTCGAGCCGAGTCTAGCAAGTTTTTCGAGCTAGCTTGACTCATGAACAGCCCTATTTGTAAGTGTAAAGCCGACCCGGGCCTTCCACAGGCCAAAATAGTCGAGCATGAAAATGGCCAGAATTTTGCATGGGCCTGAGCCCGAGCTTGATAACTAAAATAAGAGGGAAGAGAGAAAGTTCATTGGAACGGGATTTTTTCACTTCCTCTTATTCTTCAAGGCCCACTGCAACCCAACCCAACCAGACCCAAACTCGGGTTGAGTCACAAGTTGCAATCTAGGTCCAAATTCTTACCCCGTGATCAAATGAGTTGGATCCGGGCCTCTGCACCCGACCCGGCCTAAAAATGTATTCATTTCTGGGTTAAAATTACTGAAGGACTCCTGACCTTTTTTGGGCGTTTTCTCAGGCAGGTGCACCAGCCTATCCAGTTTTTACAGGGAGAAGGGACGGCTTCAAATCAAGTGCTAAATCCGTGGATCTTCCAGACCCGAATATATCATTGCAGGAAGGACTTGCTTACTTCAAATCCAAGGGTCTTGATGTGCTGGACCTCGGAACCCTCTTGGGTAAGTATCGGATCGATGACGTTAATTCCTCTACAGGCACACGTGCGTATCATCTGGGCCCAATCACTCCCTTGGCCAATCGGGAACCTTCCCTGGCCCATAAGTGAGGCCAATCCACTCATCCGACGGGCCACATTGAGTATGAAGGAGATGGACGGTTAAAAAGAAATCACTCTGGCCTAAATTCAACATACGCATGTGGCCCACCTGACAAGCGAACCGGCATAGGGAACGTTCACATTGAGAGCCCCCACCTGGTACACGGCTCGGATTTCACATACGTGTGCAACATTGGCACGTGCGTTCTGACGCGTGCGTTGGCATGGGGAATGATTACGCGGTTGGGTACTCCACCACAACAACTGTGTTCACTCGGTACACTTGGACATCGGATCAACCGATCTGGACCGTACATCAGTTATAGTATACATTTTCACGGCTACCAAGAAAAAATTGCACGAATCGGATGATCAAATCCATTCATGAGACGTAGCCGTGGATGTGGTGAGTAGGATGACCCGATGAAAGTGACATAAGCGGGTAATGATGCTCTGTTGAATCTGTAAGTATCAAATAATCTCGACCATTCATTTTATAGGCCCTTGATGGGATGTTGGATTATTCCGATGGATGCAATTTTTTCACGGTGGGCCATGAAATGTATGATGGACCAAGTGGACCATCTGGATCTTATGATTGGTTGCACAGGTGATGCCATTGAACTTAAACTTCACCACCGTTCAACTCAACAATACTCACACTGATACTGGTGCTTCCGCAACCTTTGTAGAATAAGCTTATTCTACAATGTTGTATGTAGGTCCCACATCCACATTCAGGTGGGTCACACCACAAGGTACGGTTGAGATGGCTATTCCCACAATTAAAACTTTCAAGATTGTGTGTGGGGCCCACTGTGATTTGAATATCCCATCCAATTCATTCTTAAGATGCATCCCTCGATTAGAAAAAATCGTACCATTTCAAAACTGCTGAGGGCCACTCTAAGTGATTTTAGAGGTTTAAGGTTTATTTTTACAAGGTGTGGCCCACCATAACGTTGGATCGGCTTGAATTTTGAGATTCAAATAGACCATGATGGGGCACACATGATGGACGGAGTGGATGTTATGAAAAAATAAATATGGGCCCACACACAACATTGTAGAATAAGTTTATGCTACAAACATAGTACAGGTGGTAGATCGGGTGAAAGATATCTCGTTTCAACACATGTCTCGGTATTGATTCCGGGGTGACTGCCAGTGAAGTATGAACTGACATTGGGTGTACTGACAAGCTATAGAGAGAGAGAGACATGCTCACATGCGCACCTACGCATGTGTGCTCCTTTGCACACGTGTCAGAGTTGTCTAATCTGAACGGTCCATGTGATGCGGAATCCCATGAAACCTAATGTGACAAATTTGCACCTTGATCTAAAAGTCTGGTGGGCCATAGAAAAGAGAAATGCAAATTAAGGGAGAAAACTGTTTTCATTTTTTATGGCCCATCAAAGTTTTAAATCAAAGTAAAACTTGGCCCCAAGGGGTTTCACCAGGTGTTGCTTCATATTAACGGTTCAGATTTTGGATCCACATCAAGTAGGATGGGTTCTCAAAAAAGTTGGCACCAGTTCTGCGCGAACTGGTGCGCAGGTGAGCATTTTCATATATATATATATATATATATATGTGTGTGTGTGGAAGTGCTCACATGGGAATCAGTTTGTACAGACTACATACGAACTTTTTTGAGAACTCGCCATATCTGATGAGTCTCGAAAATCCGAACGGTCCACATGAAGTAGAATCTCATGAAACCTCCTGGTATCATTTTTTACTTTGAACCAAAGCTTCGGTGGGCCATGAAAAATGCAAACAGTTTATTCTCTTGATTTGAATTTCTCTTTGTTATGGCCCACCAAAATCTTAGATCAGGGTGAAAACTCACTCTCTGAGGTTTCATGGGATTCCGCATCTTATGGACTGTTTGGATTTGAGACCCATGACACGTGTACAAAGGTGCGCACGTGTGTAGGTGCGTAGGATATATATATATAGTCATGCTCCCCTACGCACCTACGCACTTGTGCACCTTTGCACACGTGTCATGGGTGTCTAATTTGAACGGTCCATGTGATGCAGAATCCCCTGAAACTTTATGTGATAAATTTTCACCCTGATCTAAAATTCTAGTGGGCCATAGCAAAGAGAAATGCAATTCAAGGGAGGAAACTGTTTTCATTTTTCATGGGCCATCAAAGTTTTAGATCAAAGTAAAAGTTGGGCCTGTGGGGTTTCATGAGGTGCTGCTTCACATGAACGGTTCAGATTTTGGATCCACATCACATAGGATGGGTTCTCAAAAAAGTTCCTACGTAGTATGTATAGTATGTACGAACTGGTTCGCAGGTGAGCGTTTCCGCGTGTGTGTATATATATATATATATATATATATATATATATATATACACGGTACAAGAACCGGCCTCTACTTCCCAAATTCCGCTAGCAAGTCTTTTTCATATCCTAAATAAGCTTTAAAATTACCAAAATATCCGTATCTTCATATCTTCACAATGACCAAATTACCCCTCTTCCCATGCATGCACATATTCACGTACGTATCTTGTACCCCAACAGGTGCTCACACCGTCGGCTCTACGCATTGCCGCTACATCCGCGACCGGCTATACAATTACAAAGGTACCGGTAAGACCGACCCGAACATGAACTCGACGTTGGTGGCCGAGCTAAAGAAGGCATGCCCACAGAAGAAGACCGGCAAATCTGACCCGACCGTCTTCTTGAACCCCGAATCCGGTAATAGCTATAAATTCCGAAACACCTATTACTCGAGGGTGCTAACGAAGGAGGCCATACTCCAAATAGACCAGCAGCTCATCTTGGGCAGCGACACGTTAAAAATCACTCAGGAATTCGCAGCTGGTGCTCCTGGCATGCCTGGCTTTGAAGATTTCCGGCGGTCGTTCGCTCTGTCGATGAGTCGGATGGGGAATCTGGGCGTCTTGACTGGAAAACTGGGAGAAATAAGGCAGAACTGCCGGTTCACGAACAAGGACAATCCGCACTTGAAGTAGTGTGGAGGAGAATATGCATGATGATGGTAGGGGCATTTTGGTCATTGTAAAGATGAAAGGCATTCATGCATGGCTCTTTGTTTTCTTCGGGTGTGGAGATAGTTATTTGAATAAAGATATACAATTTATAATGAATTTATTACATGTTTTTATTTTTTTCTTTGGGGATCAGATGGTCACTATTAAACTGTCCATTATATAAAGATGAGAAATGTATTTGTCCGATCAGATAATAACTTCCAATCTTTTATGTGTGAGCAACATCCAAGACGTTTAGTAGGTTGGCACAATCAATGGGGTTGAAAATCAGGTACATATACTCAATGAGCGGACCACGAGCTGTATTATTTTATTTATCAATGGCTAAATATTGTTTTTAATGGCTTGCCTAAATAGTGGATGGGTATTTTTGTTGTTGTTCAATCAAATATGAGGTCATGCATATTAACGAAGTTCTCGTATTCAGTTAAATGCGTGCAATTAGATAGTGCCGGCGTGTCAAAGTTATACTGAACTCAAGTTTGATTGAACACTTGCGATCTATGTGTTAAATCAGTCGTATGATCAGACCTATAAAAGTTAACCTGACTACGTGAGATAGCTTGCCGAATGTATTTGGACACATGTCTTTATAAGCTTGTCGAGCATGCTGCTTCAACCATATGTGTGTCTCGTCTGTAAGCGTGCGGCTCTAAGCCATTCTACTTTTAGTAAGTGACATGTGATCGAAGGATTTAAAGCGAAAGATATCTTTGATGCATAAGTAGGATTTCATCCATCATTTGTAACTAGTACTAACATGTGGCGAAAGTTCATTTGTCCACATGAACGCACCAGGACAAGCATAAACAGGAATTGCACAAGGTGATTAGAAGTGCCGAACCTATTGAGGCTCGCTTTCCCGATTGCCTTTTTAAGCGCTGCGCTCTGCGCTCGGGCATCTCTCTCTGGGAAGCCCTACGCTTCGCTTTTCAGAAGGTCGTTCATTAGTCAGTTTTCAATAGTGCTTTCTTCCTTGCTTTTAGTCGGAAGGCGGGGAAGGCTAGTCCTACTAAAGCTGCCTTTGCCAATCAAAGTTGTTGCACCCCTACTAATCAAATGCCCCTATCCTAAGGTGGGTTGGGTACCAGTGCTCAAAGACGATAGTCTAAAGACAAAACAGCCTACCACAAAACTCAAGTGGGCCACAACATGAGGAAGAATGGGGAGCAATTGGGTGAGAGACACCCACCATACAAATTTCTATATTGTATAGGGCAAACGTACTGTTCATATGGCATCTAATCCAATCATCATACTGCAGGCCCCACCAAGATGTAGGGACACGCCATAAGTTGGCCCATTTAATAGCTCATGTGGGCTACAAAATGTTGAGATAGAGAATTTGGGTGTGATTTTACACTATTTCCTATGGCGAGCCCCACCTGGGTTTTGGATTGGGCTGATTTTTTAAATGTAGGGTGAAGATGAGATGGTGCTGCATGGCCTGGATTCACACACAGACCAATGTGCTCCTGAGAAGCTCAAACAACCGTGTGAGAACTCATGTTCCAAAGCAAGTGATCAGACCCATGTGTACGTATGTATACTTATGTGCACTCGGATCAGGTGGTGTTGCTCACACCAACCCCAACGGTGGTGTGGTGATTTTATGGGCGTTGTGGGCCCACCCTGATATGTGTTTTTATATTCAAGCCGTCCATTCATTTTGCTGGTTCATTTTTGAGAATAAACTCAAAAAAAAAATAAAAAAAATGAAGCATATCTAAAGCTCAAGTGGACCACACCTAAGGAAGTTGTGGTGATTGAATGCCCACCATTAAAATCTTCTTGGTGTTGTTGTTCAATCTACACATGGTCACACATGTAATGATTGGTTTGATTTCAATTGAACTTGTATAAATATATTAAATATTGGGCAGGCCAGAGTCATATTCGACTCAAATTACATGGATTAGAATCATATAGGTGAACATTAACTAAACTATTTAGCCACTAATTGTTAAAACAATTGGGCAATATATGATGGAGAGGGTTAGTCTTTCTTATGTATCCTTTTGCCTTGAAAATAAGGACTTTTCTTATAGCAGCGATAGTTTAGGTTATGTTAGCTCAATAAAATTGATAAAAAATAGAAAAGCTAATAAAAGGCTTGATGATCTAATTAATCTAAATATGAATATAGTATGATCGGCAAAAGGAAAGTAACTAGGCAGAAGAGATTAATGTGGCGGTATGTGTTGGCGAAATGGTTGTGGTCTTGATAGTACACTCCAGACTTGAATGGCAGTGAGACAATCGTGGTGTATGGTTCACAGGTCATGGCCAGAAAATTATCAAGCAAGAACTCAACAATTTGGTGAATCCAAAGACAAGTTCATTGATATTTATAATATTAAACTAGCCAGCGCTTACTGCGGCGGTGCATTGGACAATAATAAAAATTAAGCTAAAAAACTAGAGACTTCAAACTTGTTGCAGCATGGTGCTTGACAAAAGTAGAGGAAACTATGATTAAAACTAACAGAGATATGCATCCTATCCCTAGATTGAATGAGCATCATAGAGATTAAAGTTTTATATGTAATTATATTGGCACGAGGCTTGGTGATCTTTTTTTTGCGCTACTTTTATAGACTTAAGAGGCAATGGTTGGGAGATCTCGTGCAACCTTCCTTGATACTCCACATAAGTGTAACCTATAGCATTCGGCTACGTGTACAAAATAGATCACATGATTGTGTAGCTCTCATCTTACTATTTTGGTCTTGTAGTGTACATTGAAAGCTTTACTGGAGAGTCTTTACATTGTTGAACTCTTGCTTCAATAGAGAGTTGCTTTTGTGGAGATTTGCATTTAATGCTTCTACTAAATATTTGCTCTTGCTGGAGATTTATATTTAATGCTTTCTAATACAAACACATCTCGACTTCAACAATCATCTTCATCACGTGGTGTATATAACTGCCACGCGGCATTTTCTGGCCATCTAATATAATCCCGATAAGCTAGGTGTAAACACTTGGGAGCCACAAAATTTTTTGATCAACATGGTATTTATGTTTTCCTGTCATCCGAGTCTCTATGATATTATCAACAGGTTGGATGCAAATAAACATTACAGTGGGCTGTAAGAAGGTTGCCACCGTAGGTGTCATTATCCCCACTATTTCATATAGTGTGGTCCACTTAAGCTTTAAATTTTCTTCTTAGTTGGGCCCATTTCCTAAAATGAGCTCTGGAAAAACAGATGGATAATGTGTGTGCGCGCGCGCGCGCATGTGTGTGTGTGTGTGTGTGTGTGTGAGAGAGAGAGAGAGAGAGAGAGAGAGAGAGAGGGATAGGCATGAAGAATCATCAAAGATTTCCCTTGTATTATGCATATTGGGGGTGTGACACTTGCAACACACATGGAGAGAGAAAATGAATAGATTTAGTGGGGTTTGAAAGAGAAGAAGAGAGAAGCGGAGAGAAAGGTGGGGGCTTAAGCAGGTATGTTCTACATGGAGAGAGGGAAACGGGGGGTGACCCATCCTAATTGTCTTTTTGTGGCCTGCTTCTCCCCGATCAGCCTAATTTTTTCGGTCAACGTTGTAATCTAAGCCAACACAATAGATGTACGCACACACTCACACAGTCATCAGGTGGGCACCATAGCGCCTTTGTCATATGGTCTCCATAATTAAATGTTTCATGTGAGCTACAAGCAAAGAAGAGAAGTCAAGTGCAGGGTACACATTAAAAGAAATGAAAGAAAGCAGGTGCAATCTATGCCATTCCTTGTGCCGTGAAATCTCAACTCTTCCCTGCCAAGTGCCTACATCTTTATGACAAATTTACCTTCTCTTAACCAACGTTGTGAATACCGATTATAAGGGTAAAACTGTCCAAAGCTATTGTCATTATATATTGTAGAGATGTAACTCTAAAAATTCATGTTCTCCATTGAAATATACCAGTGCTTTCGGGTCCTTACTCATGCCTCGGTGGTAGAATCACAAGAGTTTCAACACGAGGTCATGTGTTCGAGTACCCATTCTGGTGAAATCCCACTATGGCGTGAGTGTGTGACTGCATGTGTAAAAAAATTATATATATATATATATATATATAAATATATATATATAGTGGTGGTTTAAATCATCAATAGATGGGCCTCTCAGGTACAGCTTGTTGGTCGGGCAAATGCTCCATTGAACATTGTCTATTTCCCCCTCAGATAAATGAGAACATAGCCCACCCCAGCAACAAGGAGGTGATGATGACAACAATGATGAACTGCAGATTTATTTATTGAGATGGACATACATCAAGAAGGGATCACACCCCAAAGCATAGACCCTAGAAGCAACGTAAGGAGATGGAGTGAAGCAAGATCTTGAATCCTATAAAACATGAAATGATGTTTGTTGGAGAAAGATGTGAAGAAGTTCCACAAATACTCCTAAGAGCTGTAACTTTCTGCTTGGGTCATGCCGCCTGGTTGGTTTGCAAAAAGCAATCCAAGAAATACTTCATCCTATCTAAAGAACAAACCCAACCCAAAGGACCCATTTTACCACAACTGGATCTATCAAGATTCAGTCTCTGAGATGCAGGTGGTGGACCACTTCAACTTCATCTTCTCTCCTGCTTCCTGTTTCAATGGCTGGTTACCAATCCCTATATACAACACTATGAATGCTTGCAACTCGTTTGACGTGCCTTCTTTGTTCTTTTAACAGTCAAGAACAACTTCATTCAGAAAAGCAGCAAAAGTTCATGCGAAGAAAAAAAAAATCTAAAAAAGAGGTGTACCAACAACAGGAGACCCTCTCTTCAGTTACTTGATCAAAAGCTCAGACGAGACTAGGAGTCCATTTGGACCCTTTTTGAGGCCCAAACTCCTTTTTGAGCCAAATTGCAGTTCGTTTGATGCGTTTAAATGCCATTTGCAAACCATGGCTTACTCCCCCACTTGACAAAATAGACCCCAAAGACTCATTGAAAACCAATCAACAAGTAGACCGAAAAAGGAGGCTTGAAAACCCCTATAGGGAAAACCCCCCGTTGTGGAAGTGCGTCCAAACAGGCCCTAAAGAATTCACACCTAATTTTGTTCATTCTGTCTTGATCCTTGCAAATAATTTGCATGGTTAAGGAAGTGACTCAAGAAAGAACACATACAAATGGAAGAAATATACCTCAGCCAACCATATCTAACACAGGAGACTACATTTGGACAGTCTTGAGTTGTTCTTTTCTTTTCCTTTCTTTTCCTCCAATAAATAGATTCCAATGTTCACAGATACAGAGGAAAGCAAGCCAATTGATCCAGCACTCTTTTTTCTGGATACAGCAATTTTCGAAGCTAAAAAAAATGGTAATGTATGGGTCTCACTCGCTTACCGACCAGTAGTGTCCATGAGACAGCAGCAGCCAGATGATGCTTCAAGTCTGATCTCCAGGCAGCTAACAGAAAACTACCACTCCATTTTTATACAATTCAGCAAGCTTGAAGCAATTGTTTGAAGAACCTGTGCAAAATATAGTAAAACAGAATTTGAACCCAGTAGTCTGCCATCTAAACTTGGAACATACTGCATTTTAAATTAAGGTTTGCTTGAATACATCCTGATGAATTACAATAAGATGTCAGGACTGGAGCAGTTGGATTTGAGACTTTTTCAATGTACCACTTTTATGATAGGGCTTCCCCTTGCATGGGGGATGCCCAAAAAAGCTCTCGGATTGAATATTTCAACCCACTGATTATGCAAAGGTTATGGTGTGACCGTTCATGTTGAAAGCAAGCAAAAGAGCCAAGTTATCAAAGGATTGAAATGATCCAATTGAGAGCTTCCAGTTGTCGTCTTTTCACCAAAGGAAGTGACACTTGTCATATAAACGATTTGGATCATTGGAAGATTACCCATATTCAAAGGCCGCATATTGCAATACATCGGGATGTATTCAAGCAAACCTCCCTAAAAAAAGGACATTTGAACAGGATGCATCTATTGGAAAAGGGAAAGTTACAGAATGACTTGGAAGAACCTAACGACAGTTCATTTCATTAAAATTATTTATAAATAAATAAAGATGGCAAACATTCTGCTAATTTCTTGAGTGATTTGAAATAATTTCAAAACATGTTTTATCTCAGAAATCAAGTTTCTTCAGGTCTCTGAGTTTGACACAATCAAGCCAATAAAAGACTTGAGGATGTTATAAAATATCAGACTGCCTAATTTAATCTTTTTTTATAAAATATGAGAATGGGCATGGCTGCTTAAGAATGATGAAATCGAGCTCAGTTAGTCACTGGGCTTTTGAACATTTGATCAGAGTACATTATTCATGAAAGAAACACAGAATGCATCCATAAGGTATAACTAAGTTTTTAAGAGGTGAGAACACTTCAAGGGCTCGAAGAAATTTCAGCAGCTCCCAGGAGGCTTTTCAAGGAAATTACTTTACTGCCAATAGTTGTACAACCTATGTATTTCTGATAGTCTACAACCTATGTATTTGGACATGGACGTGTAATAGTAAGAGGTGAACGAGTATCCGATCATTACAGGTGGCAACCATCAGGCTTGGATTTCATTTAGACCTGACTTTTTGAACTGCATGGCCCAGGCCTATTCAAAATTCAAACTTATGAGTTTGCAGGGAGCAGGTCTGGCCCATTGCCAGCCCAAGATACCACAACGGGTTAAAAGCCCAACAGTGAGCTTCACTGAGCCTGTATGTCACGCCACGCACACATGTAGCCCACAATATAATAATTTGCCTATGCTACACACTACATAGACTACACAACACGCTACGTAGCTTACATTACAAGTTATTTTTCAGAACAACATTAAGATCAATTAATGTTTTCAATAATTGGTCACATTTTTCTATTTTCAATAAAAATTAGTTAATCCTTTCGATGCTTGTAGTAAAATAATATAAGTAACAATATTAAATCAATGTCGTTGCTCTTTCTTTACCTTGATATTTAATCATTGCCCTTCCTATTACTTTAGGTTACATTTGGTTGCACCAAATATCATGAAATTTTGTTAAATTTAGTATTAATCAGTCTAATTTGGTGCAGAATATCATGAATTGGTGCAAATAAGTGCAACCTTAATTAAAAATCTAGGAGTAGCATGTAGCTTACACTACACACTAGGTAGCTTACTCCTCACACTTCAGAGAGGCGAATGCTACACTTCATGCTATTCACTATTTAAAAGACTGCTTCATTGTTCCAATCAGTGTTCCAAATATCAAAATTTGCCAAAAATTACTTCATTGTCCATAATATCTGATATTATTGATAATATCGCTGATATTATCAATATTACCATATCAGAGATATTAAAGCTGCTGGATGTTTAAAATTTTCCAAATATCACCGATATTTTTATAATATTAGTGATATATGGCGATATTAGCAATGTTGAGAAGAATCCCTTGTAAAAGTTCCCATATCTAATATTAGTGATATATGGCAATATTAGTGATATATTACCATATCTAATATTAGTGATATATGGCGATAGTATCGGTGATAGCATCGATAATATCACCAATAACAGGGAAACATCCATAAATAGGCGAAATTTTTCAGAAAATAGGAAAAAAAAATTTCCAAAAATCTCCATTTTTGGGTGTTTTGAAATTATTATTTTTTCTATAGGTGATTTCAATCACTCTTATTTTTTATTTTCATAGTTTGGATTTGGGGAGAAATCTCAAGTCAAACAAAGATGGGCTAGAACTCAAAGATTACAAAAAATCCATAAAAACTTTTTTATTCAAACGTTAGCATGGATTGCAATGGAAATCCATGTCTATACATAATTCGCATGCATTGACATGGATTTGTGTCAAAAATATTAATATTTAAATGAAAAATGAGAGAAATTGGCGACATCCTAATTTTCCCATTTTCTATTGGAAAATATGTGTTTTTCACTGTCAGTTAATATGGAAATTTTATATATTAATGACTGTTGGCCGATCTATTGATTGGCAACAATTTTTATATATTTATGTTACACTGATTTTTTCAATAACATATGGTTAGGCCCCTATAAAATGGAAATTTATTATTTATAGTTATTTGTTGCAACATTTTGATTCCTACATGTGTAAACATGCATCTTTTAACATCTCCTGAAGTTTCACTAAAGAATTCCACCTTTTCCCCAACGTTTCCCAAATGTTTCCCTCAAACGATGATATTTTTCTGAGTATCAGCAATAATGTCAGCGATACCGTTACATGTTTCTATATCTCTAGTCTTCAATACATGTAACAATATCAATACTCTAAACACTAGTTCCAATTTTTGGGCCAGGTCATCTATATGGTGGGGCCTAACTGACGGATGGTTCAAATGCATGTAACTGCATGAAGAGGTGCACGTGGGCTAGTGGAAATCTACACTTTATTATGTGCGTGATGAGTTTCAAAGATGTATTTTTATACTAGGGATTAGAATTCTCAAAAATCAAGCCGATCCAGTCATCGAATGGGCCACACCATATAAAACAATGTACACATGTGGCCTGCCTTCTGATTGTTTTGTGTCATCTAATCATCATCGTCTAGTGCATCTCTTGGACAAGTTCGATGTCATATGCACATCAAGTTGGCACCACAATGCTTGGCCCCGATTTTATTGGGAAAAAAGGACAAAGGACATCTTGGTCATTTCACCCTCCATGTTGGACTTTAGAAAGTAAAGGCCTGCTTTGAGAAAATAAAAAAATCTTAGGCAGATATATAATACACTAAAACAATAAAAGGTAGAAGCCAACTTTTATGGCCAGGCTTGGGCCTGCAAAATCGGAACTTTGAATAGGCCCAGCCCGATGGGCCAGCCCAAAACAGTTCAAAATCCAGGCCAAGACCAACCCCAGGCCTGGCTCGTCGACAGCCCTACCAACTTTTTCCTAATAACCACGTCTTCGTAGAGAGGAAACTTTTCAAAATTTTAAAAATAATAATAATAAAAAGAAGAAAAAGGAAAAAGAAAAAATGAGTGCCCTAGAAGCATATACCATGACCATGACTTCTGAAGAGATTGTGAGAGTAACCACATTTTTAAGCAACAGTACGATTCCCTGGACAAAACATCTTTTATTAACCTCAAGAAAATTTGCAATCACCACGTTAAATTGATATTCCTTTTCAGGTTTTAGTACATGATATGGTAACCATTCCCTTGAAACCAGTTTTGACTTTTGAGGGAAAAAAACAAATTGAATTTGCATTTGAAACTTTCTGCAAGCTCATGTATAGTTAGAAGATTTCAAGAAAAACCAAGTGCGATCCTTAACTTTCCCTCATATCTGGTTATCTGACTCTAATATGCAGCTGAAGCACTAATAAATGGAGCAACTTACCTTACACAAGTGCTGAAAGAATGGAATGGAAGCTGCAGATAACTGGATTTTCGAACAGGCTAAGAATCAGTTCCTGTTCTAAACTCCCTCCAAATAAAAGTCAGAAACGACAGAATTGATTGTATCGACCCGAAAATTTGTATTATCAATGCCCGATAAATGCGCCACCTTCACAAATGAGTGAAATCCAAGGAACTGTCTGAACTTTATCCCATGACAGCAATGAGGAATTGTGAATCTCTACATCTTTGTGGTAGTCACTGCTCTGAGCTCCCTCCACTCGTGTGCTGCTTGATGAGCTGGTCCAAAAATGATAGGATTTCAAAACAGGCTTCTCCAGAAAAAGTCACAGAACATTAAACAGACATACAGCAATAGGGGAACAAAATAGTCAGACTGGCAACAAGCAAGACATCATAAAAATAGCATGATTGGTGCATGAAAATGCACCCCAGGCAGCAAGTCAGCAGTTTTGTTTTCTTTTGGGCCAGTGAGCTGCATCTGTGACATGTCTAACACTATTGTGTCTGACTATATCACTCTCCAGAGAATAAGATCCATCTCAAAATGATAGAAGGGAAAATGCATAATATGCAGTAAAAATGACAGGAGCCATTCTGGAATGATTAGGAAGCCATGCACTCCACCTTGTAGTAGTATTTCTTCCGGAGTTTGATAGCCATCCTTATGCACCTTTTCACCTTTATTTTTAGTATCTTATCATTGAACATCTGCAAAAGGTTATGAAAATGGAAGCAGCATGTTATCTCCAAGACAACCATAAAAGACTTGAATTTATGCAAGAGAACTGTTCTTCTCAGATGTCAAAACTAATGTAGATTCCAGACTTCAATTTCCTATGCCAAGGGAGCTCCTGGCAGCTGATGTTTGATGTAAAAGGAGAAGCATTGGATAAGGACTATAACCAAATCCAACAAGATAGCCTCCTAATTTCATTTCAACTGAACATGATGCATGACACATGCAAGCTAGCCTCTAATTTTGTTCAACAGAAGATCTCTGAGGGATGCATGACGAGGATACTCCATGGAAATGCTAGCAACCAAATTTAACCTAACCTGCACATATGATGTATATTTCCCAGATGTAAAACCCCAATTCAAAAGACATGATCCTCGAATCCATGCAATAAAAAAGGGACATTGTGCCAAGAGACGGAGCTCTCTAAAGAAAATAATTATTTCCAAGAAGTTGAAAAAGGGCTTCATGCACATGTCGAACTTATGCCATGCAGAATAAAAATTGATAAAAGCTGAAATTTGACCTTCCAGAAAATCTTATCCTTAAAAAAAAAAAAAAAAAAAAAAAAAAAAAAAAAAAACAACAACAACACTCCTATTTGGTAAATTTTCTCAGAGGCTATGAGTCACAGACAGACCAGGGAAATGAAGCTACCTTTATCAGATCATCAATTGAGTGGGTTTTTTTCATAACTTTTTGGCGGTGGATGATGATAACTGCTGCTACACAGAAGACAGGTAATTCATCATCCCCATTTCTCGTTGATGAAGTAATGGTACAAATCTGCATGTGGTCATGTCTTGTGCGGAAACTAACCCCAGTCAAGCCACAAAAGGGATATCTTAAACCCGATCTCATTCCATTATTATCAGATGCAGAATTTTCTACACTGCCATGTGCTGATTGTGAGCCCTTCAAATCTCTTTTACCATTCTCCAGGCTTTCGACTATTGGTCCTGCATCTGAATCCCTTGGAAGCTGTAAAACCAATGGTTCAAGACAATTCTCCTCTAATTCCCGGGCAACAGCTTCATCAAAATCAGCAGCCCACATCATCTGAAGAGAAGAACAGAGAGTTATAAACAATAACATGCCACCTTTGACAGAAGAATGACACGAAACAGCAGAATCTACTTCGTTGTTTAAAACCCATGGCAGTTCATTTCCTGTTTTCTGAAAAAGATAAGAAACTTAAGCGAGAATTTATCAGTGGCAAAAACAACATAACAAAGTATTTGGGCTTTGGAAATATGCCATTCAGAAATTCTCATCAACTTTCATGTCTTCCATGGGCAGCTTGGTGTTAACATTGTTGGCCAAATTACACCATAGAACCTCCCTAAGTACGAAGTCCCAATTGGTTAAATCCATGTTCAAATAATGAGCTAATAAACCACAAGGTCCCATGGCTTTGCTCCAGGACATGGTTCAAATTTTCATTTGTCATGATACTTGTCAATGCATATCACCAATAGTATGAAAGTTTATTCCCAGTGCTACATAGGACTTGTGTGGTTACAGGCAATACCATGGGCATATCATCAGATGTTTCTTGATGCGCAGTCTAAAGCAATGTTCCAAATATCACCAATGCGATATCACCAGTCTCACTGACCCGTGTGATGTATCATGTATGTATGTAGTGAGGACAGAGATGACAACTTCAAGCCACCTTGTAACTCAATGTGGGTTTGAGGCAAAGGTATGTTTTTTCATTCTCTTTAATTTGTGGATTTATTGCTTAGGTTTTATCAATTGCTTTGTATGGTATTTGAATTATATGAACTCATTTTGGTTATAATTGCACTGCTTTTTAACAACAACGCATGGTTTAGGCCCCTACAAAATGGAAACCCATTGTGTATAGTTGTTTCTTGCAATATTTTGATTCTTATGTGTAAACAAGTGGCTTCTAACATCTTTTGAAGTTTCACTGAAAAAATCCACCTTTTTCCAAATATTGCCGACATTTTTTCCAAATATCGATGATATCAATACATGTTTTCTGTATTCCCGGTCATCAGTACATGTAATGATACTGGTACTTTGAACATTGTTCTCAAGAACCATCAGATGCTCTGGTCTCAAGATGCCAAACAATGCTCCAGAGCCCCTTTACCAAATTTTAAAGTTTCTTTCAGGGGTCATTTATAAGAAGACTGAAACTGTTCCTAAATCATTTGTAAGAAGACTCAAACTTAAAAACTTTACAATAAATTATGAGAGGCAGTTTAGCATATGCACAAATTATAGTTTGCAGTGACATTGTCCCCAATTAGCTGATGAAATAGGGACCGTGCACACAAGACCAGGTCCCATCACTTGTTAGGTGACGACCTTACCTTCTTATATCAGGGGCAGTATGAGGGCTACAATTCTTGTGCACTACCAATTTGTTTCTATTGTATTATACCTTCCAACGATAACTAAGGAATACAAACCTCCCACATACAAAGGGCCTCATCAAAGGACAACTCCCGACGGAAAAGCACCAGCAGCATTCGGAAAGCAAAATGCAGACTTTCAGCACCTATAAGTGACAAATGCCTGAACATTTCAGCATCTGTTAGTTCCAATATCTTCCATAATGCTTGCAACTGCTTCATTACTCCTGTTGGCCCTTCCATCTGGAAATTATCACGCTGGAAAATATGTCAAAGAATATGTCACTATGAGGCAGAAAACACAGTCACCCAGTCCTGGATAACTGAGTGTACAAAACAAATCAATGTAATGTGTTTCAAGCAAGTGTGGGAGTACCATTCTCCGTAGAAGCATCTCAAAGCACCAAAATGCATCTGCGTTATCCTCATAGAGGACAACAAAAGGAGACAGCAAATCACTCATACCTAAAATGAAATTTCCAATTATAAAACAGCTTAAAAGGCACTAAAAGCTGATATCACATAGGAGCGAAACCTTAGGGGTATTATGTTAGAAAATGTATAGTTTGCTGAATTGCAGGGTTTTGATCCAAACTGTAGATCTGTTGGCACCAGCCATGTCTATGTGATGTCCCAGAAATCTTCTAGATTGAAAGATTTTAACTGTTTCATATGGTGTCACATAATATGAGAGAAACAAAGCAACAGGCCACATTAAGTGGATAAAAGTCAAATGCTGAAGTGTTAGGATCTTCCAGTCTAGGAGATTTACTAGAAATCCCCATTGAAAAAATAAGCCACATATAACAGATAGTTCAGATCACCAAACTTGAGCCCACGTGTATTGAATTATGTGCGTCAGCAAATGTCAGCAAACTATACATTTGCAAATAAGCAGGACCCTTTAACTCCTCGAAACTTAAATTGCACACAGCACACCAATTTCCTTATCTGGTGCACACAAAACTTATCAAGGATGTGAAAACAGAGGTCTCCTGATCCAGGTTGTTCAATGGATGGGTCCCACAGTGAACCGGCCAGAGTAGAAAATTCTCACTGATGAGAATCTTAGTTGCCAGAACAATGACCTACAATGGCCAGTCGGAAAGAATAGCCAGTGGCCAGCATTAAGTGAAAATGGTCTGCCAATTAGATAGATGAGGTTTATCTAGTCCATGCAAGTTGCAGATGGTGACTCATCCACTGTGGGACCCTCCTGATGAATGATCAGGATTCAGTACCAGGAATCATTATGCCACAAGCCCACTTGAGTGCAGTGAACCAGAATGTGGAATTGGGGTGCTGTGCTCCCACTAGAATTCCCCTTTCATAAATTGATTGCATCCAGCCCTACGAAGAACTCAATGAGCAACCAATAATACAGACACAGACACAGACACAGACACAGACACACAGACACACACACACACACACACACACAGAGTATGTATGTATATACATCATGGTGTTCCGTAAAGGTGATGGTGGCAACCATCACACGTTATGGGGTCGTAAAGACCATTACAGAAAAAATGACCTGTAAAGACCGTTACAGCCCCCGTAACGGCCCATCCCATTACAGGTTTTCAAGTTTTTTTTTTTTTTTTTTTTCAATAAAAAAGAGACCATAACGGCCGTTACACTCAATATCGTAAAGGTAACGGTTATGGCCATAACATCCATCATTACCATTACGAAATACCTTGATATACATACATGATGTTGAACAGCGAAGACAAAGGAACAACCTTGGCAGTATCCAGTAGCAGGATCAACCCATGCATAAACAGCAAGAATATCTGACATTCGAGCCATGTTTTTAGCATCCTCGTAAAATTCAAGATGGCTGTCCGTTCTCACCACATCAACAACTGAAATGGCATACATAGTGTCATGGTGGAAAACTAATAAAATAAACAGATTAAACCATCAGATAATTTTCGCATTTATTTAGTTACCAATTCTGTGAAGTGTCCAAAGCCATTCAGAAACTCTTTCTTCACTGGCCCTCACTCCATTAGATGTAGTTGCATTTATCATGGCTGCTTCAGGAACATCTGATATTCTCAGTCTGTTTACTATTTCAGTTTTGAATTCCAAGTCTGCTTGTCCTTGGACATCTGAACTAAACATCTCAATCTCACTGTTTCTTGAATGCAAGACACTACCTAAAGGTAAAGCCTTCGATTCCATAATTAGATCTACATTATTATTAATTTGAAAACTATGCATGGATTCATCCTTTAATCTAAATGATTGGTCTGCAGATAGCCCATCATCATGTGCCCCGCATCCTATCTCATCTTCATCATTCTTTTGGAACAAATCCGTGACAGGTAGAGGGGGGAAATCAAAATAGTTCTCAGTTACATATTCTTTAGAAGATGGCACTGCACATGAAGAATCATAGGCTGCACTATCAGTGCTTCCCCTAACACTGACAAGGTCGACTGAATCACTTGAACTTTCTCTTTGCCATGCATATGATGTATTCGTACAACCATTATTCAAATCATGGTCTGCCTCTAATGTGTTAGCGCCATCTTGAGAAGCTTGTCCACTTTTGACGTCTGCTTCCCCGTTGCCATTATCTCTAGACATGGTTCTCACATCCATCACTTTGGAGCCAACAACATAGGCAAGGGTACCAGTGCCAACGCTTGAATGCATCATCTGACACTGCTTGATTAAATCCTCGTACCGCTTCCTGCATAAAAAGATCTCATAAGGCTCTTCTCAGCTATCAATTGGAAAAAACTAGAAAATAATATAATGTTTATCAGGAAACCATATGGCCCACAATAAGTTGTTCTGGCAGAAAGGATCTGAAAGTTATAGCAGTGTCAATTTGTAGAAAAACCGAGGATATAGGTGACAGCTATACGTCTAAGATTCTGCAACCTTTCACTGTGTGTGTGTGAATAAAATCCAAAAAAAAAAAGGATTACCAGTGTAATCAGCAGCCAAGCATCAACCAAGGGTTGTGTATGAACTGTGGGACAGGAAAATAGTTGGACAAGCAGTAATGGATCTTCCAAATCTGATTCAGAAGTGGCACCACAAAACTCAAGAAACTCTTTCCAGGAATCAAAGATAGTATAGAGACTAAATAATATTTGAAGAAAGAATTGAAGAGTAATCACACCAAAACAATCGTCCAAGGCGGGGCAGTCAATAAGCTAGGCATGGGCCAAGCAAAATAGAAATTTTGAATAGGCCCGGCGCAAACAGTTCAAAATCCAGGCCGAAGCCAATCCCATGCCCCACCTGTTGACAGCCCTAGGTCAAGGTGGCATCGCTCGTTGAAGAGTCTCACTTCAACGGTCCAATCACAGGATGTGAACATCCTTCAAAAAAAATCACGGGATGTAAAAAGTAACAGAAGCTTTTTCTCATCAATAATTGTTGACCCATTTCACAATTGCATTAACATATAATATGCATCTCTATTATATATCGCAAGCAGCCAAGGGAAATATTTTCCACTCAATTAGTTTTTCAAGCAGCTAAGAGCCTATTTGGTGGTGGCCACTTAAAAGTGAGTACATCTCAAATGGGGAACACCAAATATAACCCGAAAAGAGAAATTGATTACAAACATCAATGGACTTTGAACAGGAAGCCCAATGCACTACTTCCTACTTCTCAGCATCTCTAGCACCGTCCCACTTAAATTTTGGAAACAACGGTTGGTCCTCTCCCCCCAAAGAGCCCATAACACTGCCATAGGAACCAGCTGCCACACCAACCTTTCTTATCAACCCTGCCCCCATGCCAAGCCCAAAGAAGATATTCAATTGACCCTAGATTACCCATGGAGTTTTGAATGCCTCAAGGAAGTTGTCCTGCACTTTTTTAGCGAAGTTGCAGTGAATGAAGAGGTAGTTAACTATCTCCACACTATTCATGCACATCAATCACACGTTGGGTAGCACCATCAATCTCATTTGGAGATCATCCACTGTAAGCACCCTTTTCCTACCTGCCAATACAAATGCCGCCACCTTGAAGGAGCCCTATAGAACCAAGTATAGGAAGTTTGGTCACTAGCCTCTCCCATCAGAGCACCTCTGAGCATCTTGTAGAAGGAACGAACCAAGAAGCTTCCTGACTTTTCGCTACTCCACACCATTGCATCCCTTTCCCCGACTGAGGGCTGACAACTGTGAAGACAATCCAATAGCCTTTCAAATTCCTCCACCTCATCTAACAAGTTTCTGTAGCAAGGGGGAGACCACATCACTACATTACCACAAATAGAAAAGCATTGAGCCACCGAAATGTTCTTTTCCATTGCAAGCTGAGCAATTACTAAGAATTCCAGTAGGAGAGGTCTTTCACAAATCCACTAATCCTCCCATAATCGAATCTGCTGGCCATCACTGAGAGAGAAAGAAACCTCCATTCCCACCAAGGGGGGACCTTGGAAACCACTCTTCACATAATCGAAGTCTTGTAAAGAGAAGAAAGGGTCTTTAACCCACCATCACCCTTCTCGGACCCCAAACTAGCAGGCAATGACCTCCCTCTACAAGTTCTCTTCTTCCACGCCAAACCTCCACACCCATTTCCTAGCAACGCCTTGTTCATAATGTCCAAGTCTCTTTATACCCGCAACTCTTTCTTTGTTCTTTTTCTTTTCTTTTTTTTCTTTTTTTGAGAAATACCTGCATCTCGTTTGGCTAAAGGCTTGCATACGTCTTCCCATTCCAGGAGATGAAATTTATGGTTCTTCGGCTCCCCTCCACAAAACATTCCTTCTCAATCTCCCCAACCGTTCCAACAATAGATTTTGGGCACCAGAAGAGAGATGAAATAGAGTTGCGATTTAGATAAGGATTAATAAGAGTTAACCACCCATTCAAAGAGAGGAACTGACTCTTCCAGTCGGATAGCTTCCTCTCAAACATTTCAATCACTATATCCATGAGATGCTTCGCCAGTTCCCAATGCATAGAGGGAGGCCAAGATATGTTGATGGAAAAGATCCTGTGCCACACCCAAACACTTCTACCAACCATGTTACCTCTTCCTCGGACAAACAAGCACCTAGTATCTCGCTCTTGAGAATAGTTACTTCCAAACCCGACACAACTTCACCATTTTACTTAAGTCATCTACCATGACTTCATCGACCTCACAGAATAAAATGGTATCATCCGCAAACTGCAAGTGGGAGATTTGCATCTCCACCTCCACACACTAAACCCGCTGAATAAACTGGTCACTTCACCCTTTTTCCAACATCTTGCTAAAAGCCTTTGCAGTCACACGGAACAAAAGGGGGGAGAAAGGGTCACTTTCCCTGATATTGTGCGATGCTTTGAAAAGAAACTTTTGGAGACTCGTTAACCATAACAGAGAATCTTGCCAACCCGACGCACTCTTGCATGCATCTCCTCTACTTCTACCCACAACCCAAGCTTCCCAACATATAGTAAAGAAAATCCCGGTCCACATGATCATAAGACTTCCCCATGTCCACTTTGCATATTGTGCCCTTCTTGCCATCCTTATGCCGAAAATCTATACACTCATGAGCTATGAGTGCACTATCCAGAATTTGTTAAACCATGGAACTTGGAGATCACATTTGGAAGAACCCCCTAGAAGTTGGAAGACAAGATTTTAGCTAAAATCTTGAGAATATTTACGTTCAAACCCGACAAATGCAAAACACTTCAAACACTTCACTATCTTCCTCATGTCATCTACCATGGCTTCATCAGTCTCATAGGATAAAATGGTATCTCCGCAAATTGCAAGTGAGAAATTCACATCCCCACCATCACGCTAAACCCGCTAAATAAACTAGCCGCTTCACCCTTTTCCAACATATTGTTGGAAGCCTCCGCAATCATTAGGAACAAAAGGGGGGAGAGAGGATCGCCTTGCCTGGTGTCATATGATGCTTTGCAAAAAAAAAAAAAAAAAAACTATTGGAGACTTGTTAACCATAACGGTGAATCTTGCTGACCCAACACACTCTTGGATCCATCCCCTCTACTTCTACGTTATGGTAACCCAACCTTCCTAACATAATAGTCGAGAAAATTCTAGTCTGCATGATCATAAGCATTCTCCACGTCCAACTTGCATATTATGCCCTTCTTGCCTTATGGTGCATTATCGAAAATTTGTTTGCCCGCTATGAATGCACTTTGGGACTTGAAGCCCCTTGCTATGAATGTACTTTGGGACTTCAAGATGATCCATCCCCCATACACGCACCCCCCCCCCCCCTACCAAAAAAAAAAAAAATGGAGAGACTTATAGGCCTAAAATCTTTCAAGCTATCTCCTTCAACTTTAGGAATAATAGTAATAAAAGATGCTCCTAGCTTCGCCAACAACCATCCTCTATCGAAGAATTCAAACACGAAATCGACCAAGCCGCACTTCACAACTTCCCAAAACTTGGAAAAAGACATAGGGAAGCCATCAAAGCCCGAGGTCTTATCCCTCCTCAACGAGTCCACCACACCTTTGATCTCCTCCACTATAAACAGCTTCTCCAGGGTTATCACTTCCTTCATAGAAATGAGATTAAAAACCAAGTTGTCCAGGAGAGGCCACTTCCAACCTTCACTATAAAGTAAGTCTTGGTAAAATCTCACAATATGATCATAAGCTAGGGATTTCTCCTCAACTCTCCTCCATCGACCACCACACTATGGATCCAATTGTTCCTCGCTCAAGCATTGGTGACACTGTGGAAAAAGCACGTATTCCGGTTCCTCGCTCCAGTCAGAGGACTTTATTGAACAAAGTAATGAACAACTAATATGCAAACTAAAGAAATCCATATATGGACTTAAACAAGCTTTCAGACAGTGGTATCTCAAGTTTAACCACATAATTGTTGCCTTCGATTTTCAAGAAAAAACTGCAGATAGGTGTATTTATTTGAAGGTCAGTGGAAGTAAGTTTATCTTTCTAGTCCTATATGTAGATGATATTTTGCTTGCTAGTAATGATTTGGGCATGTTGTGTGAAACTAAAGATTCTCTTCAACAATTTTGAAATGAAAGATATAGGTGCAACCACTTTCGTAATCGGCATTGAGATATATCGAGATAGATCGCGCCAACTACTTGGACTATCTCAGAGAGCCTACATTGATAAGATTCTTGAAAGGTACAATATGAAGAACTGTAGGGCCGGTGATGCACCTATTGTTAAAGGAGACAAATTCAACGAGGATCAATGCCCAAAGAACGATGTAGAGAGAGCACAAATGAAAGACAAACCATATGTTTTTGTGGTCGGAAGCCTTATGTATGTGCAAATTTCCACTCGGGCCGAAATCAGCTTTGTTGTAGGAACGTTGGGCAGAGATCAAAGTGACCATATATTGGATCACTGGAAAGTTGCTAAGAAAGTCATGTGCTACCTACAAGGAACCAAGGATTACATGCTCACATATACAAGATCCGATCATTTAGAAGTGATTGGATATTCTAACTTTGATTATGTCGGATGCACTGATAGCAGAAAGTTGACATCTGGTTATGTCTTCCTACTTGGTGGCGGGGCCATTTCGTGGAAAGTGTTAAACAGATTTGCGTCTCTACTTCTACAATGGAAGTGGAGTTTGTGGCGTGCTTTGAGGCCACTACCCAAGCAATATGGTTACAGAACTTCATCTCAAGGCTTCAGTTTGTCGACTCTTAGGGTCCTTACTCTTGCTCCGATGGTAGACTCACAGGAGTTTCAACACTTAGTCAAGGGTTCGAGTACCCATAGGTGGTGAAATACCACTACGACGTGAGTGTGGGGGGTATGTGTGCATGTGTTAAAAAAAATAATAAATAAATAAATAAAAGGCTTTAGTTTGTCGACACCA
The DNA here is from genome assembly GCF_029962835.1 of Magnolia sinica. NCBI lineage: Eukaryota > Viridiplantae > Streptophyta > Magnoliopsida > Magnoliales > Magnoliaceae > Magnolia > Magnolia sinica. The sequence continues at coordinate 89,383,737 of NC_080575.1, forward strand.
ATTCGAAATCGATGAGAATTTATTGTGATAATGCCGCAAAAGTATGTTACTCTAACAATGACAAGCATTCTAATCAAGCGAAGCATATTGGGGTTAAATACAATTTTGTCAAAGAAAATGTTCATAATCGTCTATTGTCTATTGAACATATAAGGACAAACCAAATGATTGCAGATCCAATGCCCAAAGGTTTAACACCAAATACCTATAAGGGCTATGTAGCTAAAATGGACCTAGTTAAGATATGTACTTTGGTCATTAACTTGATGTAATAGACACTATCTATATGTGACCACATTTTCATTATGCATTCTTACTTATCCTTGTGTATATACATTTAAGATGGATATAAGTGAGATATAATCATTGGACCATTCTGCTTAACAGGCCTTACACTTAGCTTGTTAGTCTCCTCATTAATCATGTGGTTAGATGGAGTTACCAGTGTTGTAATACTTGGAAGGGAGTATATCGTTAAATGATGTATGACCACCATGATTCACATTAGTAATTTCATTTAATCAAGGTCTAATGTCCAATTAGAAATGTTCAATGGGTAAATTGTTTTCTAGTGTGGCGCCATAGGAAGTGTCTTTTTTCAATGTTTGAATCCAAAAGAAGCCTGTTTTGTAAAATCAATGTTTTCAAAAAAATTCAAATTTGAATCAAGGGAAAAGTCCTCGTGTTGTGATCATATAGGCCAAGTGGAAGAATGTTGAAATCTATAGAGAGTGGCGCACATGACCACACTCTTCATATTCCAAAGCGACTTCTCAAATTCTACCCTTTTTGTATTCTGAAGATAACTCCTCGTATAAAGAGGGCGTCTTTTCATATTCCGATGGATGTCTCTTAAAATTCCAAGAATGTCTTTTCACATTCTAAAGAGATGACTTTTCCTACTCCAAAATATTCATTTTTAAGTCTAAAAACTCTTGGAATTTCGTAATACCATTAAATACTCTGATTAATTGGAGGAGACAGAGAGTCATGTAATTAATTGGTTCTTTTGATGGGTTGGAACCAAATCATCTATAAATTCAAGGCTTTGGTCCCTCTCTCCAACTCAACATTGCAATTGATCTCCCATCTCCATTCACACATCATAGTAAGTTGAAGAGGAGAAAAGATTAGAGCTATTTGACCTTTGTTGTTCTTCAAGGTTAGAGGTGTCAGTTAAAGAAGATCTAGACTGTTGAAAGTATGAAAGCAATAGCTCGAATATCAAGCTACTTCATCGTCCAATTCTATGGCACAAGGTATGCCCTCTAATTTGTGCGACACTTTAGTTTTCGTTGAATGCATCATGTCAAAATTCTACTGGTTTTATATTATTGTAAAACTACATAATCAACAACAGAAAGGACTAAACATATTGAAGTCGACTATCACTTTATACATGAGGTCTCCAGTTGTGAAATCTCTACACCATATATCTAATCTCAGGATCGACCTACTAATGTATTCACCAAAGCCCTACCTCACAGTCAGTTTACATGCATATTCTCCAAGCTTGGCATCGACAACATCTATACTCCAGCTCGACTAGGAGTGTTGACGCATGAGGATATGGGCCCGCTTAATGGACGTGGATGTGGTACAACCCACCTAGCTTTTTTTCTTTTATACTTAGTGTTTATATTAATTAGAACTTGTTTGAAATATGAACATTATTAGTGAGGGTATTTTTGTACTTTTTTGGTTTTTATTATTAATATAGAGGGGGGCCCAACTCCTTTTCCCCTCCTCTCTCTTTTCTCCTATTTTATTCTTCTCTCTTTAATCTATGATTCTACACTCTCCAACAAATGAAAAGAATTAGTTAAAATCATCTTAGCAACATAATCCTCACAAAATCTCTGAAAAAAGAAAAAACATAATCTTAACAAAAGTTTTTGAGGAAAATCAGTTTTTTGTGGACTTTTGGCGAATTGACAAGTTGATATCATTCATATGTACGATACATATCGATGATATTTGGGAACTTATAACAGTGATATTTTTACAATATCGCAAATCATCTATATATATATATATATATATATCGACCGATACTGGGAACTTCCCAACTACAACTTAGTTTCATATTGGCAGTTGGCACCATGCGATATCGATAGTATCGACCAATATACATACATATATATATATGGGTAAACCAAATGACATTAAAATCCCCACCGAAACAACACAACAACAAAAACCTATCTTGGATTGAGTTGAGTTCAGCCCACAATATATGCCTCAACGATGCATGGTTCGAGCCATATATCATAGTAACCACCTAAATCTTGATGCCTTCCCCCTCATAATCACTAAAACTAACAACAATAATTTAAATATTGTCAATATCGGCCGATAATATTGGCCGATACTATCGATATTGCATGTGACCGATACGATACATAGAGGGAGTTATTGAATTCATCTGTATCATACAAACATCTCAATATATGGCTGATATATTGAGATACATCCATACATTGGAGATTATGCCAAAACCCATCATAAAATTCTCCGGTACCATTGATATATTGTGATACATTGTAATATGTATCGGAGATGCATTTCAATACATTCCCCTATCGAAAATTCAAAAAGAATCTCAAAAAAAGACCCATAGAAATCCATTTTCTCTTAAATTTATTTGGGAAATCTATTTTCATATTTATATTGTATGATTTATTATGTATATGAACTCATTTTGGATATAATTGCACACATAGTTTAGGACTATATACAAAGGAAACTTGTTGTGCATACTTTTTTGTGGTTTTTATATTTATGTTGTGCATAGTTTAGGACTGTATAATAGGAAACTTGAAGTAGAATGATTTGCACCTTGGCCCTGTGGCAAACGTCTTTGATCTCTGGACTCCTGTTTGCCCAAACCTCGAACTTACTAGGAAAGGATCTTCATTAAGTAACTATCTTACCCCTCTCCCCTTCTTGCCATTCCTTGAGCAAGCCCCCAAGTAATGGTTCATAGAAAACTCAAGGTTTGCCAACTCTGGTGCCCTTTCGGAGACTTCATGGCCTTCCCTTTCTAAGCATTCTAGGTCTTCACACTCCTCCATGAACAAAAAGAGCGCAATGTAATCTTCATCGCAATCTCCAAATGTCACACCCACCATCTTGCCCACTTGCCCCATTGCCTCCTTTATCCATCTCATACCCCTAGCCATGGGGATGAAATTCCATTTCATCCCTTTGGAGGGCCCCTTCAAACTCCCCGGGGAGTTAAGACTAAGACTTTACCTATTTCCCACTGCCTCAAGAAGCTTGAAGCGGTATCACCTCTAACATATCCTGGACGGGGATGTATTGAGATGCTCTCCCCACACGGCTATAGCCTCCCAATCAGATCCCCCACAGACTTTTGTTATATGCAGCAGCTCCTCCAACGCCCGATGTTCTTCCTCGGCAAAGCCTATAAAGCAACGAACCATCGCTTCCACTTGAAACGTATTTACCTCCTTGGCCACCAGAGTTGAAGACCCTACATCTCCCAAACATGAAGGAACCTAACTCATACTTGAGGCGAGAAGGCCATGGCCACCTCCCACCTAGATCTCCCATCCCATTTTCCTTTGCTTTTCCCCACGCAAGAGGCTCAACTTCCATCACTGCTAGATAGGCAAGGACCTCTCCAGTTCTTCAACTAAAGAGCTCGCCACATGAGCGTGGTTATCCAGAGCCCCAGCATGCATAATAGTGCATGCGTGCAAGGTAGCTCCACCTCAAGCCTCTTCCGTGTGCTATGTGTAGGCCCCATTGCGTCCTCTCTTATCCTGCCTTGTTTATATTGAGCATTGGATTACATCTAGAAGCAATCTCTCCTCAAAAGAGCCAACGCTGCCAAAAAAACATGCACATGTCACCATAAAACTCTTCTTCTTCCACCTACTTCGACCTCTTCCCTGGCAACTGTACGCTTTCCGAACCACCTACACACCACCACCTAACCCTTCTCTCAAACCCAGCTTGGGAGACAAGACTGTCATCGACCTGATAGTTGGTCAAAGCTCCCACTACTCTCCATCGTTTAAATTATCTCGGATATTATCATTATCTCTAGCTTGGCGATACTGATAACACTGGTAACGATACCGATAACACCGGTAGTATTAGAAATTACAAGCATCAGCAATGTCTAGCTAAGTATCACCAACATATCGATATCGCCAATATTTTCAACTGTGTAAATTCCAGGCATCGCTTGTATTGTTGATGTATCAATATCTTCATTGTATCGCCAATATGTTCGATTGTGTAAATTCTAGGTGACGCCATGACGCTTGTATCACAAGTGGACCAATGATATTTCAATAATATCATCAACGTAGAGATGTCATGGAAAGTTTGAGATATTATTGTTACGCAACATATGCGATATCGAGACCACAATCTTTCGTTTCCTTTTCAGTTGTCAATGATTTCTTGGCAAAATATCATGAGTTGTTGATATTCTACAATACCAATGGATTTTTGCATGGATGATTGGATGGTTAGATGGGATAGATGGGATGGTTAGACTGTTTCTTACAGCAACACATGCTTTTAAGCCTCCATGAAATGGGAACTTATTATGTATACATTCTTTTTACAATTTTTTTATTCCTAAATATGCAAATATGTGTATTTTAGCATCTCCTAAAGTTTCACTGAAAATTCTACCATTTTTCCCATGTTTTCTCACATTTCCAGTTATTAGCGATACTATCGGTGATATCGATATTGTTTCCATATTCCCCAAACAATGAAACTTGTAGCGATACCGATACTTCGAACACCGCTGCTCTCCCACGACAATCAAGACACGTGTCACCAAGAGGGGCCTCTCCCATCCACCTATTGCTTGTTGACCATTCCCATGCTCCCAAGTAGCACCCTCCCCTTCCGTGCTCTACAAGACCACTGAAATCGAACACCTTCATCTCCCTCTTTTGCCAAAGTTTGTCGTCCGTTCATTTCCCGCCACAATCAAAATATTCTCGGGTTAGCAGTCATCTTCTTCTTTCGAACACAAATCCATGCCTCCTATAGCTCCTCTCCACCCTCCGTCACCAAGTCAATGGCCGTCACTTCCCTAATGCCAGAGCCGACTACTATAAAGACTTCCTTGAACCACAACTCCAACAGGAGCCCCTGCACTGCACCAGGAACCACGCCTCTTCGAGGCCAAAGGCCGATCTCTCTGACAACCGGCAAATCAACTCAACCAACCTGTCATTATGCAAGGAATTGGTTAGGATGATGTGATCCCAATTCTCATTTGGCTTCAAGGAGATCCAAAACTCTCTCACACCTAAAGGCTTAAGGACCATATCAACCTTCTTCAACCCACGGTTCTCATCCAACCACCCACTCACCTCAGCTTCTGACACTCCTCCCTCACCTTTTCCACTAAGAAAACACTTCCTAACACCATTTTTTCTTCCCCAAACCTGCTTCACCACCCCTTTTGTAGATTCTCTACCCCCCACAAGCTTCGAGCCAGATCAGCTAGCCGTAACCACATCCCTGTAAGATTATCTACCCTATTCTTTAATTGTCCCCTATTGCTACTACCTAAGATTTCTTTTCTAATAGTGGTTAAAATAATCCAGATAACCAACAGTTTATATAACTCATCTTCAAGTGGATACCAAATAGGCCCCAAAACTTTGCATTATTAAAGGACATTGGAAGGGTTTTTAGGCAAAAGAAAAGGGCATTTAGGTGATTAGGTGAAGTTGGCCACCTGCTAACCATATCTCCACCAAACCACTTCCCCTCTCCTCGATGTCGCAACTTACAAAACTCTCCTTTCCTCACAGATGACACTCATGTACGGTCATCTACACCATCTAAATTCGAGGGTGCATTATGGATGGAGCATCCAATTGATTGATATTAAAATGGATCATTGATTAGAAGTAAAATAATGATAATAATAATAATCAGCAATCAAAAATCAAAAATCCTAACCATCCAATTGATTGATATAAAATGGATCATTAATTAGAAGTGAGAGGTCCAAATTCCAAAGGCAAAATCAGATGGTAAATATCATGTTCCTATTGTAGTTTTTAGGCTATGCTCCATCCACAACTAGTTTGCTGATTCGGTAGGTCTGGATTGGCTTACAACTATCCCACGTGTGTGGTTGAAGAGTTGGCACCATTTTTAAAATGGGGGTGAAATATCGTAGGAATCTAGCACACCAAAATAAACCTACTTTACTAACAGTTTCCCCTCCCCTCTCTTCACAATTTGCAAGACTCCTCTCCATGCGCATTGCACTTGCCACTTTTCTAGGGCGCGTGCGTGTGCGTGCACATGCGTGCACATGCATTATAAAAGCAGGACAATAGTTTCACGAAGTCTGAAACAAGGCAGCAACAAAAATAGGGTGCAGGAGTGGGAAGTGTTTGTTTCAAGATGTTGGTGGGTATAAACGGTTAGGAAGGAGTGCAAGCATGAGCTTGAAGCACGATTCAAAGAGGGAGCATAAATTGGTTAGAAGGATCGTGCAACTAAGACGAAGACGTGCATGCGCACTAAGAATTTAAGGACTGCCACTATTTAACACTTTCCTAAAACACATAAGCTACAAGGTGCAGTGGTTTGTCCCAAGTTAGGTCTACTTGCTAATTAAGACAAACTTAAAATCCCAAGTAGTTAACTTTGGCTTCAATTAAATTCTTAGTTTCCAAAACTTGCGCCATCGACACATTAACAGTGCAAGAAAAACACAGAATATAAATAAAATAAAATGCAACTCCTCACCAATCAGTCCTTCAGCTGCTCAAAGAATAGCTAACAATGTTTCCTTCATATGCACTCAGGGAAAAAGGGGGGGGTGGGGGGGTTGTGAGATGCTAGCAGATCATGATTTCAGTAAGTCATGACCATCCACTTCCTACTGTTGGCTTTAAGAAATAGTCACACCAATCTTCAATTCGAAGGGTCAATAGAAAAATAATTACTCCTCGAAATGCAAATGGCAATTAATATTTATTTCCATCCAACAGACAAGCAAAAAAACAGTACCTGGTAAAGTCTTGTGAATTCATGGTCCCTCGTCATTCCCTCTAGCTCAAGAGTGTGGGGATAATAAATAATGTGGGTTTGCTTATTGTTTTGGGTGGTCATCTGCTTTTATATCTTTGAAGTCATCCACCAAAAAAAAAAAAAAAATCCCTCTCTGCAGCTTCAAACAGTCTTCTTGATCTCGTCTTGCCCTCTCCCCCTTTTGCTGCATCTTGCCTATACAGAAGTCACAGATTTCCCAGCTTGGCAACTGAGCCTTCTCTCATCGTTGGCGGCTATATCTTCAACAGACAATCAGTCAATTTGGCATGATTTGGGGGTGGGAAATGGCGACTTGTTCTGTAGGATGGGAAGACGATGAAGGTGAGAGGTAGGTTAATGGCCAGAATCCGCAATACGGTGCTTTCCACAAATATGTTTGGGTGGGAAATGAGATGATACTTTGGCCATAGCATTCCCTTGCCTATTTCGTTGAATAAAGGGTGACTTTGTTAAAGACTTTGATGAACTATTCTGCAACCAGTGTGGAATCTTACCTTTCATTGAAATCTTAAAGATGATGGAATTCTGTGCTTCAGACGTTGATGCTTTTAATGGAAGTATTTGCTAATCCTTGGGAACTAGAGATCTCTAAATAGGCAATATGCTTGGATGATTCTCTTCTAAATCATTCTTTAATTGTTTTGGGGATGGTGAAAATCAGGCTTCCTCTTTTGGGGGTGTGGGGAAGAAAATCTGAAGAAAAAAAACTTAGTTCATGCAATATATATATATATATATATATATATATATATATCATGGGTTGGGACTTGGGATAACAAGGAAGCTGTTGACCACTTATTTATACATTGTCCTTTGGTGAGAGAGTTGTGGGTTCGTTTTTGTATCTTGTCTGGCGTTGAAATGGTGTTGTACCTATCTGGAGCACATAATCAGCAATTGGTCTTAGGGGGCTCTCCCTATTAAAGGAATACTCGGAGGAAAATAGTGCCTTATGCTATCATGTGGAATTTATGGAAAGAAATGGGAGGATTTTATTTTTATTTTTATTTTTATTGAAAAGTCATAACACTTATATTAAGGAAAAAAAGAGAATACAGAGAGGACATGGCCGCAGAGGAAGAGGACCAAACTACGCTCCAAGAAAAAGAAAATTACATTCCTTAAGATTATCTACATGTGTAACCCACTCTACCATTATAATGCAGGGACATGTGATAACCTAATCCTAGATGCATGTATAATCAAGTTAAAGAATGTTCAAATAAATACATCAATTAACTAACCGTTTCCAGTTAAAGGGATTAGGTAAACTTCAAAACAAAGATGAGGTCATTCCGTCAGGATCATGCGCCTTAGCATAAAATGGCGTAAACAGTAAAAAGGGAGGACTTAGGGATATGAGCATATCCCAGATCTAGCATAAGTCAGTCCACAATCAAGTTTGGATCTGATTCTACTGACTAACCATCCCCCTTTTCCATTCAAACTAGAAAAGAGATATCCAGAGAGGAATGAAAAGGGTGAAGAATGAAGGGTTCGAGATGAAGAAAGTACAGGTCTTTTTGTCGTCAAAAGAAAAGGAGGAGGATGATTCTTACCTTTTCATACACCTCGAAGATCTAAAAAGAAGGAAACCTAAAATCAGGGTGGAATCCTCAACACCCAAGGGCCAATCCTGAAACCCGAATCTTTTGAATAAAGAGGAAGAAAAGAAACGAATTTCTATTCATTCAATAATAATGAAAATAGGGTTTCTCACAATGTATATATAAGCTATGGAAAAAGCAAAAGTGCACAAAAGCCCCTGAAAACAAGAAAAATAACAAAAAAAAAAAAAAACGAAAAGTAAAGAAAGTGCAATAAAGCCTCGACATAAAGAAAAGAACAAAAACGCCTAAAACTAAAACACCCGTGTGGTAGGGTGTGAAATTCGAACCATGGATCTATGGTCAGGGTGCGGTCATGCCGCTCCTACACTCGTAGCGTGTCAGAAAATGGGTCTGATAGACCCAACGTCCATCCACATCAATTCCTCCACTCGGGTACTTTGTCGGCGACGCCTCCTCCTCTGGTACACTTTAAATGGTGCAACACTGATGTCCACATCACATTAACTGTTTGACTCTACGAACTATAGACTCCACCAAGTTGGAGGTACCATTGAAGCATTGCCCATTCCTTTCTTCCCACACAAACCACCACACCGCCAGAAGAGCTAGTCTCCATAACATCATCCTATATTTACCCAATCTAACCCCATGCCAAGCCTTAAGAAGCCGACCTGCCGAGTCTGAATGAGACCACTTAATACCGAAAGGATTCAAAATACCTGGCCAGATTTGGTTGATAAAGGAGCAGTGAACAAAGAGATGATCCACCGACTCTTCATCTGCCATGCAGCATAGGCATACATTTGTAATAATCATCCCCCTTTTCCTTAGATTGTCAACTGTGAGAACTTTCTTCTTTCCAACCAACCATCCAAAAGCTGCAATCTTAGGAGGGGCTGAGTATCTCCAAAGCTGGTTTGTCAATGTCTCTTCTTTGGGGGAGGGATCCCTGAAATCTTAGGATTTATTTTAAAACATAACAGCTTGAATTGGAAGTACCAAAATAACAATTACATCTACAATTGCAGAGTAGCCCATGGGAAGATCAGAGTTAGGGATGCCTCTAGGATGAATTCATTCCACCTCGGAAAGGTGTCATCATAGGTGGAAGCAAGCTTGATTTAGATCGAAGTTAAAGCTTGATGGTCGCCTCTGCCTTTGGCTCATCTTAAGCTTAATTTCAGTGGTGCTATACTGCTATGTACTATGTAAGACATAAGGGTCAAATTGGGGAGGGAGGCATGGTTCAAAAGGAGAAGGGTCAGATCCTCTTAGCATTCTTTGGCCAGGGTGGAGCTCTGAACTCAAATTGAAGCAGAAGTCTTGGCTCATCGGATGGTTTGCACATTGTTTCAGCATGGAGTGATGGTCCTTTAATGATTAAACATTTTCAACTGGATGTCTTCTGAGTTGCAGGCCCATAGAAGCTGCAGCCTTCTATAATTGTTGCAACCATAAGGCGATACAACCTGGACAATCAAAGATCTGGACAGTCCAACCATTCACATTGTCTTGATTGATGATCTGGGCCAAATCCATGGTCTGATGATAAATCTGACATGATCAATAATCAGATTACATTGTGGGGGCCCATGGGATCAATACACAGTCATCAAGTTCATAGAATTTATTGATTTTAATTAGTTGTTAAATCAGAGCGAGTGACAACGTATTCGATAAGTTTCCCTTTTTGTATTTTCGTCACTTTTTGGTAGGCCACTTTTTGGGCATTGAATGATGTCATAACGATGCAAAATTAGTCAAAATCAAGCAATTTTGATACCATTGGAGTTATGGCCAATTTACAACATGCCTATATGGTTTTGACGGGATTCAAGGGAACTCCGGTCATGAGAACTGATCACATACAAGCAACAGTAAGTTGGGAACACAAAGTTGTTGTGTTGTACCATCTTTCCTGCTAGCATACCATTAGTGTAGGACATCATCAATACCATGAAAATGGTAGGCCCCACCAAGAAGATCACCCTTCTTGAAAATCATGTTGATCCGCCCACTAGGTAGGCCACACATGTATGTTGAGTCAGTCTGTCGACTGTCATTGATTCCAATGGTGGGGCGCACCTGGTGAGCGAAACAGCCTGATTTTTGTTTCAGGTGATCTTCATGGCGGGGCCTACCATTTCCATTATTTTCTGAATTTTCTTAAGTTTATTATTATTATTATTATTATGCATCAGCTAGGCGAATCATCCAATTTCAAACAAGTCAGGCCAATTTCTGGGATCCATACTAGAACTGGACAAGTCACATTTGGAAACCGATATTTAAACCCTTGGCATGGAGATAGTTGTTTCTTGTTTTCGGTTATCCAGTGGGATGCTAATTAGATAGTTGATTCTCTTGCGAAAGGGGGAGTGGTAAGAGGGTCACTCGCTATCGACACATTGATGCCACTCAAAATCGCATTGTTTTTCTCCTTTTGCTCTTAATAGATTTGGAGTCAGCATTTCAGAGAGAATAAAAGATGAAAAAATAATATGGTCCAAAAAAACCCAAAAAAAAAAAAAAAAAAAGGCACAAAAACCTACAATGATTCGATGAAGTAGAAAGGGTTTAAACTTTTCAAGGCAAATGACCCAGTTGATTCCTTGGGATTGTGTTTCAACTTTCAAGGCTTATTATTTGCATTGAAGACACATTACACACTGAAGGCATGGTTTTCTTGATTTAGCTATGGTATCTTTTGGTTCTTTCTGATTAGTGATATTAATATAAAAGGGGAAAAAATGAGTACAGAAGTGTTAATATTCATATTTTTTACCAGAAATTTTGTGCAGAGAAGTTTTAATATTAATATAGTTGACCAGAAATATTGCCACTATGAGATATTCACATGCTATGCATGATGAATTGGATACGATCAGTTTCATCTGAAAGCAGAGAAAAAGGGAGGCAATAATTTAGTAAACAGAATTGCTTCTTCATATAGCATGATCATCAGATGAAACAAGATAAAAAGAAAATACAGCGCACAGACCGGCGGGCTATCCTCAGTTGCGTTCGATACTCGGCTGTGCTGCCCAGCGTATAACAACCAAGAAGAAATTCCCAAACTTCTGCCCTTATAGATGGATCCACACCCTAAGCACACAGGCAATAAGTGGATACAATGAGAAATGGTCAGATGGTCTTTCCTGAAGAAGTCCATTTAACAATATCATTGATGAAAGTAAATCACTGCAATTGATTACTAAAGGTGCTCTTGGAATTGAATGAAGTAGTTTCCATGCAGAATACTGAATGAAGAAAAGGATTTTCGAAGGATGAGCACACAAATGAAAAGAAAAAATAACCATCTTTTATGAAACAATAAGAACAGTTTTCAAGAATATTAGATTTTATTTTACAATAACTGGTAAAGATGACAACACAAAATTGCAACTACAATCATTTTTCGCCTCAGAAAACACTTGGCTGTCAGAGTCCAGGTGTAACAGCACTCATGCATAAGGGATCAATCTTTAAAACCCTCTCCCAACGACTCACTGAGAACACAGAACAATTAAGCCTTTCCTAATGTCAAAAGAGCTGGTATAGCCTTCCCTTCAAGGTCTAAATAGCACTGATCTCTAATGTCTATGACCTATACAATGATTCTGTTCTAGTCACCCATCTTTGGATCTCAATGTACAACAGATGCATGAAGCTCTACAAGCAAGGAAGGAAACATAGGGAGCAACGAAGTTCCTCCCCAGGAACCACAAACTGATCTAGTAAACTCACTTACCAGATCCAATAGTTTCTCTCTTACTTGCATGGTGAATTAACTAACCCCAATGGTGAGTTTTCCAACAAGCTTTACAAGGAGCTCTAGGAACTCCGAATAGTTGTTTGAACAGCGAGTTACATTAATTCTATCATTGTATTCATTTTCTTTTTTCTTTAATGATTTATTTAGGCACAGGTATTTTTCATTTCTTAGTTGTATACCAAGTGGAGGGGCTTATTTGGCCTCTTCTTTTTATGTACTTTTATGATGGGACTAAAGCCATTCCTTAGACTGGCCTTCCAATAGTAACAAGTTATGTTCTCATAGTATTATCATAATTAATCCTAATTTTTATGATGCATGAAAGATGCACACAACCATCATCATCAGTGCAGACAAAAGCAATTATGTGAAATGCTACTGCATGCATACGAACCAGTTTCAAGATTTCAAAACACATGAATGAACTGAAGGAATCAGGGAGGCGAGAATGTGATGTAAACCACTTACCCCCAAAACAATTAACTTGAGTGCTTTTTTAAAACCAAAAACCTTTCCATCACTATCAAAAGAGGCTTGCCACTTCTCTGGCTTGAGCATTTTGCTTCCCTGCACCATTACGGAAAAGACAAGAGGTAAGCAATCAAACCTAACAAGAGGTAAGCACTCAAAACTAACTTCTATTAGCTGCGCCAACTGAGAAAAGATGGTGAATTGCCAATAATATTTCAATGATATAATAGGATCAGATAAACATCAAAGAAAAAAAAAAAAATTTATCCCAACAACATTCAGAATGATAGCTGAATGGAAATAAAAGGAAAAGCCTGGCATTGGTCGACAAGGTAATTTACTTAAGCAATCTCTGGTAGGCATTGTTACTTAAAAGTACTATGTATGTCCCTACTGAAGCAACTAAATTGAAAGATAAGGATTCTAATTCAGCTATGTGCAATGGCATGTGTTGCTAGGGAATGATAGCTGAATGGAAACAAAAGGAAAAGCCTGGCATTGGTCGACAAGGTAATTTACTTAAGCAATCTCTGATGTATGTCCCTACTGAAGCAACTAAATTGAAAGATAAGGATTCTAATTCAGCTATGTGCATTGATATGTGTCGCTAGGGAAAAAGCAACACATGCCAGTAAGCAAAACATATGTCAACAGAAGGGAGAAAAAACACCCATTCAATTGTTCACAATTCCATGTGGGATGGCTTCTTTTACAGCCATTGAGTGCATACCGAAACTTAATGCTAAAAAACCAACAGAGAAACCCCACTGGTTACATGCTTAAAGAGAAAAACATAAAAGATATCCAATTGGTCTAGACTTCCCTAAATGCACTTTAGAATAAGCTTAAAAAAGGAGAAACAAATATGGAGTTGAACGAGAGAGATCGGTGGCTAGAGATAGAAGGCAAACTGCAAGAAGACGATAGAGTTCTTCTGAAAGGCCCTAATGGAGAAAGTATGGTGGTTGCAGAACGATGGAGGAGTTTGGGGGTCATTGGAGCATGGTGCTTCAAAAGGAGCCAGCTTCTAAGGACTCCCAATCCAATAATAGGTTTATCCTAGAGAGTCTTGCGATCGTGGAGAGACCTCAAGACACTGGTACTATAATCGTGGAAAGGCTAAATGAAGGAGGTTTGTGGATAATGCAACTTGCATCAGGGGCTCCTTCCAGGAAAGGCACTGGATCTTTGAGAGGATATCATGGGGATATCCCATCTCATCATTCCAGAAGGTCTACTGGGGTGGGGGATAGTGGGGCTGAGGACTCCTCTACTCTCAATCTTGTCTCCATGGGAAATAGGGATGAAGAGCAAAAAGAAGGGGTTGCGGTTTCCGGTATGGCAGCCAACTGTGAAGCAAATGGAGTTGAAAAAGGGGGCGTTTGGATTCTGGCGGGGAGACAAAGAAAAAGAGGGAAACCACTATCAGGGGCGAGTTTGAGAGTGTCTAACCTTGTTCGTTGACTGTTTTGCGGAGTGGACAGAATTTAATTTCCAAAGGGTTTTCAGCAATTACGAGAAGATTATGGAGGTGATTATCCTGGGGGTTAAAGGCCCGTCCACCAGAAAGGGTTGATGACCTTTTAAGGGCAATCAAAGGGGCTTCGGGGAAAAGATTCAACAGAAAAAAGCTACAGGTGCGGAAGGCTCAATATGGTCCTTCTGAGGTGAATAGGGGACAGAGAAGGGGGAGAGGGAGGCAAAGCAAGGATGGACGGTGGCAAGAAGCCAGTCGTAGCTGAGAGTAGAAAAAATACATCCCTGGAGAAGTCGAAGGCAGATGCAATCATCCGGAAAGAGGAATCGATCTCATTCAACGGAGCACTAATGGGAGATGCTTCAATGGCAACAAGGTCAAAAGCTTCCATTCATATCCCTCCAAAGGTATGTCCATCTTCTTCCCCTAAGGCAGTCGGTGTTTGTCATGCAAAGCCTATCTCGGTCTCAGGTTCATAGTGTCGAATCATCCTAGCATCCTAGATAAGACCATTTCCAGCCTCTAGTGCAGGTGCAGCCTTGTTGCTAATCCATGTTCTAGTTCAATTTGTTTGACCTTACTTTTCAGTAGTGTTCGAGATGTGATCTTAGGGTCCAGGATTTCCACATTTGACCTATCGACAATTCAATCTTTTAGATGTCTTTGCGTCCTTCTGAGAATGTGGAGAGAGTTGTCTTTGCAAGACAGATCCATTGCAATGGACCAGTCTCGTCTCTCACCAGATGGGATGAATGGTCCGTGTTTGGGAAGACGGATATCTAGGTCCACCTTCTCCCATTGGAACTCTGGACCAAGGTGTTCCAAAACGGTAACGGTGGCCATAACGGCCACCACCGTTACCATTATGATACAGGCAGTAACGGCTGTTACGGGGGCCGTAACGGCCGTTACAGCCCTTTTTTGTTTTTTGAAAAAACTGTTACAGGATCGTTACGGTCCATTACAGGGCCGTTATAGGACGATTACGGCCTGTTTTTCTGTAACGGCCGTTACGACTTGTTTTTAAGTTACGGCCGTTTCGACCCTGTAACATGTAACGGTTATGACCATTACCGTTACGTAATGGCTGTTATGGCCGTTTCATAGCCGATTTTGAATACCTTGTTCTAGACTGAGGAGGTTCTTTTGGCGATTGGGTCTTGTCTGGATGAATTTCATTTGATAGATGAGGTAACTATTAAGTGAGAATACCTTCGATAGGCTAGGAAATGTATCCACTAGAAAATTTTTAAGCCCTTTCCTGACTTTATCACAATGATGGTGGGGGGAGACTATTTCAATATAAAAATTCGACATGAAAATCCCCTAGTCAAACTTGGGAGCGTCATCTCTTCCACCATAAGAGAAGGTTGGTCGGAGGAGCTACTAGGAGAGGAGGGGAGGCCGTCTGGAGAAGAAGTTGCACCGCATCCCTGCTCCGGCAGAGCACTGGGATCGAAAGGTTTGAGGGTGGTAACATGTCTCCAGGTAGTGCCACATGCGATAGATGCATTTCATGCCTCCTCATCCTGCACTCATGTGACGGGGTAAAGACAGTTGTCTCCACCAAGGTCTGCAATGGCTTCTCCTGGTGTAGTTCAAGAAGGAAGAGAATCAGGGGTGGGGTCCATATGGTTAGATGGTTGAGATAAACTCTCTACGAAGGGAGTTAAAGTCCAATTGATAGAATTGCTTTTGAGAGATGATGATGTTGAGCCATCCTCTCTGGCTGACAATGGCTTAATGCATACGACAGGTGTCAAAAGGGTATTCTCCCCTGTTCCATCATCAAATCCTACTTTTAAGTCTCCCTACCAATCCCTGTCCATTTTTCAAATCTCTAATAAAGGAGGGGACATGTGTCCTCAAGAGAATAACTTTCAAAAGCCTTTGGGATATGAGTTTCTCTCTGTGACGTGTGTTTCATATGGTAACATAGATCGAGAAAATATTTATGAGCAATCACCCTCAATAATTAATTTCCATACGTCATTACAAGAAAAAGGTTCACAAAAAGAGGATTCGTCATATATCATCAAAAAAAATATATTACTACCATTGATATCCATCGAACGGTTGAGTCTGACTGGGCTCCCATCGTTGATCCTCTCATTGACACATGGCCCTCCCCATCTGTTGTTGAGATGGGTGGGTCTCCAGATTTGGTCCTGACTCCTGAAGGCTTTGATTTTGCTCTCTCCAACGTTAGTAGTTCCTTCTTCTTACTTGGGTCCTTTTTCCTATTCTTGAAGAAAACCAGTCAGGGGAGGAAATTGTCCTTCTGGTGCTTCTCATCATGAGTATTTTTTAACACCTACAGTTGCGTCGCCTAATCCAAGTCTATTGGATGCATGTCTTGGGGGGATTGCATTAGAAGGTCTACCTTTCATTTCTAAGCCTATGGGGCCTTTAGTTTTTGTTCCATTCTCTACTCCTATTACGAGTAGCGTCTTTGACTTATCTACTGGGGTCATCATTCCCATTCTCTCGGAAGAGGCTCTTGTGGTGTCTCCCCTTCAAGCTACTCGAGGAGAAGAGACGGATTGTCCCTTTGCCAGTTTGATTGATTCCTCGGCTCTCTCTGGAGAAAAGTTTAAAGACATCGATTGATACTGTGAGATGGGTGGGTCTGACTAGGCTCCCATCGTTGATCCTCTCGTTGACACATGGCCCTCCCCATCTGTTGTTGAGATGGGTGGGTCTCCAGATTTGGTCCTGACTCCTAAAGGCTTTGATTTTGCTCTCTCTCCAACGTTAGTTGTTCCTTCTTCTTACTTGGGTCCTTTTCCTATTCTTGAAGAAAACCAGTCAGGGGAGGAAATTGTCCTTCTGTTGCTTCTCATCATGAGTATTTTTTAACACCTACAATTGCGTCGCCTAATCCAAGTCTATTGGATGCATGTCTTGGGGGGATTGCATTAGAAGGTCTACCTTTCATTTCTAAGCGTATGGGGCCTTTAGTTGTTGTTCCATTCTCTACTCCTACTACAAGTAGCGGCTTTGACTTATCTACTGGGGTCGTCATTCCCATTCTCTCGGAAGAGGCTCTTGTGGTGTCTCCCCTTCAAGCTACTCGAGGAGAAGAGACGGATCGTCCCTTTGCCAGTTTGATTGATTCCTCGGCTCTCTCTGGAGAAAAGCTTAAAGACGTCGATTGATACTGTGAGGGGCAAAAGATGGGTGAGGGATGAGCTTTGTCATGTGGGTTGCCTTCTTGAGGTAGTGTTTGAAAACAAAAAGAAAAAATTGCATGGCCTTATTTAAGATGATGGGGGAAAAGGGGATTCACGTATTACATTTGGGCAGTCTCAACCGTTCTCTTTCTTTTACTAGAAGGTGCAGGGAGTTGACGAACCTAGGAGTCAGGGTAGAAGGAGAGAGAAGCCCTTCCTCCAGGAGCCAGAAGGGGAAGAGGGACGAATTTGGTTACTCAATGAAGAATCTATCTTGGAATGTTTGTGGGTTATGATGGCCCCAGAAACGCATTCTTGTTAAAGATGTTTGC
Organism: Magnolia sinica; assembly: GCF_029962835.1. Classification (NCBI taxonomy): domain Eukaryota; kingdom Viridiplantae; phylum Streptophyta; class Magnoliopsida; order Magnoliales; family Magnoliaceae; genus Magnolia; species Magnolia sinica. Next base: position 89,401,610 of record NC_080575.1, read on the forward strand.
AAGCGATCAAAGGCAATTATTAGTGTTTTTCAAGAGTCAAAATTCAGTCAATGTCTAGGAGTTTAGTTGAGTCAATTTGGAGTAAAAGTGTCAATTGGTTTGCTTTGGACTCTATTGGGGCTTCGGGTGGGATTATAATGTGTTAGAATCCTGCACTTTGGTGTTCCTCCCCCCCCCCCCCCCCCCGTTCTCAATTTTAGGAGGAGCTCTTGTCTATTTACGACTAATGGCACCTCCCATGGTGTTTAGGAGGCGACTTTAATGTGGTTTGCTTCCATAATGAGATGCTTAATGCGTCCAAAGTGTCCAACAGTATGCGGGGGTTCCCCGAATGGGTCCATAAACATCAGTTGGTCGATCTTCCTATGGGTGGAATCAAATATTTGTGGTCTAATGGTCAAACTTCCCTTGCCATGTCACTTCTAGATAGGTCTTTTATGTCTCTCGGGTGGGGTGCATTGTTTCCCATTTTTGTGCAAACAACGGCTTCCGAGGCCTATCTCGGATCATTGCCCCATTTTGCTGGAAGTCAACAAGCTAAATTGGGGGCCTTGCCCCCTTCAGATTTGAGATAGCTTGGCTAGAGGTTGAAGGGTTTCACGAGCTAGTAGCCGAATGGTGGAAGTCTTTTGTGGTCTCAGGCAATGTAGGTTTTGTTCTCTACAAGAAGTTGAAGTTGTTGAAGGAGGAGCAATTCCTAGAGGCGAGAGGTGAGAAGGTGAAATGGAGTCCATGCTTATCAAAATCCAGACCATCCAGACCCTGGACCTTAGGGAGCAAAGCAGTGTTCCATCCAATTCTAAATCAAACCTCAGAGTGAAGTTACTTTCCAATTATGTTGCTAGGGTAAAAGAGTTGGAAGTCAAATTGCATCAACGTTCGAGGGTTGTGTAGTTGGTTGAGGCCTAAGGGAGATAAAAATACCTAATTCTTTGACGTCATCACTAGTGCTCGGCCAATTGTATTTCTTCTCTTTTGGTTGATGGTTCAAAATCGCGAGTAAGGACGAAATTTGTGATGCTATGATCAGTTTTTATTCTAAGTTATTTTCAAATGATGGGTACGTTAGACCCAATGTTGATGATTTGGCTTTCGAGTCTCTCTCTCTCTCTCTCCTGTGGAGGCTAAGAGGCTGGAAGAGCCTTTTACAATTGAGGAGCTTAAGGAGGCAGTTTGGGATTTGGGTAGGGATCCCTGATGGGCTCCCAATCTCTGTTTTCCAATCTTTTTGGGATTTGATCAGTTCGGATCTGTTGGCTTTTCTGGTGGGCATCGCTGCCTCGACAAAGCTAGCCCCTAAATTAGGGTGTACATTTTTTGCTCTTATTCCAAAAATGCAAGGTGTTGATGAGCTGAAGAACTTTAGGCCCATTAGTTTAGTAGGTAGTCGTAGTCCTTATAAGATCTTGTCAAAAATTCTCAGCCAAAGGTTGCGACTTGCGAGGTGTGTTGTCCACGGTGATCTCGCCTTATCAGAGTGCTTTTGTCTCAGGTCGGCAAATCTTGGGTAGTGTTCTAATTGCTCATGAGTGCATCGATTCCTATTTTAAAGGAGGATCGAGTGGTGTCATGTGCATACTTGACACGGAAAAAGCATATGATCATGTCGATTGGTATTACTACTTACTAGGCAAAATGGGTTTTCGCATTGTTTAGAGAAAATGGATTTCTTGTTGTATCTCCTTAGTTAAGTATTTGGTGTTGTTAAATGGCTCTTCATTTGGCTTTTTTAAGTCTGCTCATGGTTTGCGCTAAGTAGAGTTATACACGAGTCAAGTTAGCTCGGTTAGCTCGCTCGATTCAACTCTGAAAAGCTCGCCTCAGCTCGAAATTGGATTCAGACCGAGTCGAGCTAGTTTTTGGAGCTCGAAAAAATTTCGAGCCGAGTTCAAGCTTGCCCGAGCTTGACTCGACTCGAATCAAACCTCAACTCGAACCGACTCGAATCGAATCAGCTCGGTGACTCGGTTATTTTGATATGAATGCTGCTTGCCGAGTGTTCGATGAAATGACTCAACGAAGTGTTGGTGAGGAAGGAATGGATATGTCGGTTGTTTGATTTTGATGTTGCTTGCCTAGGTGTTTGATTTTAAAGCTGCTCGCCCGGGTGTTTGATTTTGATGCTACTCTCTAGGTGTTTGATGAAATACCTGTGAAATATTGTTACTGTTTTACATATTGTGAGAAATTGAAGATGCATTCTACCGGTTTGAGAAAATGTCGAACAGGCTTGAACTCGGCTCGAACTGGCCTGAGCTGCTAACCGAACTGAGCCGAGATAGCAAGACAGGCTCGAGGACTGAGCCGAGTTGAGTTCGAGCTGGGGTTAGCTACTAGCCAAGCCGAGCAGAGTTGTGCCAAGCTCGACTCGTATACAGCACTAGCACTTAGGAGCCCCTCTTTCTCCCCTTTCTATTTGTTATTATTTCAAAAGCTTTAAGTAGACTGCTATGTAAAGGTCAATCCGCTGGTTTATTCAAAGACTTTTCTGTTAAAAAATTTCTACATCTGATAATTCATCTCCAATTTTTCAATGATACTATCTTGTTTTATGAAGCTGACACCTCTATAATGGCTAATTTGAGGCTTATAATGGGCTAGTTCAAGTTCATTACCAGGTTGAAAGTGAATTTGTCAAAAACAAAAATTCTAGGAATCCATAATTCCCAAGAAACCCTATCGGCCTTAGCCCAAATATCTTAATGCCAAACTAGTTCATTTCTTTCTTCCTATTTGGGACTTCCCCTTTGTTTAGGGAAGTCCCCGAAGCATCATTGGGACAAAGTTATCATACGCATGAAGAGTAAACTCAATTCGTGGAAAAGCATGTTACTATCCCTTGGGGATAGATTATCTCTTATCAAATCGTCACTCTAAGTATGGGAAGGTGGGTCAGCTAATGGTAAATTCCATCTGCTCAATTGGGCAGAGAGGTCTGTTGGTCGTTCGCTGAAGGGGAGTTGGACTTTGCAATCTAGGCCATGTCAACACATCCCTTCTAGGTAAATGGGTTTGGAGATTCGGGGTGGAAGATCACCCCTTGTGGAGGAAGATCATAGTTGCTAAGTATGGTCCCACTCTTTTGGGTTGAACCAAAGAGTCATCTGTTTATTGTGCCTCTTTTATTTGGAAAGGGTAGCAAATGTGGCCCCTATGGTGAGGGAGGGGATAAGATTTCAGGTGGAAGATAATCAATCTAGAGTGAGATTCTAGGAGGATGTTTGGTGTGAAGACTCTTCACTTCAGACCTCCTTTTCAAACCTCGCCATTTTATGCCATATCAATAATATTCCAATGGCCAGTTGTATGTCATATTAGAGGGGGTTTGGGTCCCTCCATGCTATAGGAATTTGAGTGATGCCAAATTCGATGATTTGGTACATTTGTTCTCTTTTGCAGGATGTAGAGCTAGCTCAAGCCAAAAACGACTCTTTGGCTTGGAGGTTCGATAAGTCCAACAAGTTTCCGGTGAAGTCATTGTATCAATGTCTTTCTCTTAACGAGAAGCTTCCAGCCTCTACACAAACTACTTTCAATTGATCTTATGGAGCCACTCCAAAAGTGGCAGTGTTTGCTTGGTTAGTTAAGAAAAACAAGATATTGGCAATCGATAGCCTTCGCAAACACAATGTGTTGGAAACCGCAGAAACACTCAAAGACGAATCAAGCAAAGTACACGCAATCACACAATCAAGTCCAAATAAGAACAATCTTAATTTTACATGGAAAAACACTTGTGGGAAAAAACCACAGCACAAAGCGATGAGTAATGGCACTATGAAAGCAGAAATTAAAAGAAATGGTAGCTTACTGATTCGAACAAGCCACGAATCTCTTTTCACAATCCCTACCTATGCCCTTGAACCCTTAGGAACGAATTAGAAAGCCCTAATACATCTCTCTATCTCACAAAACCCGATTTACACTTGATATATATATATATATATATATATATATAGAGAGAGAGAGAGAGAGAGAGTGTTACAACCAGAATAGGAAACAACTTACGCAATTTTAAGTGCATCTTCGATGGGACCTTCAATGGCATCGACACCCCATCGAGGATCTGTCGACGGCATCGAACTCCTTCGATGCCATCAAGTAGCAACACTAAAATGTTCTAGCAACCAACGTGGATTTTCTGGATTTTCTTGATGGGATCAAGTAGCTGTCGATGGCATCGACATCTGCTCAATGGCATCGAATGGTCTGTCGATAGCATTGACAAACCCTTGTTACTGACAGATTTAAGACATCAACAATAATCTCCACCATGTCTTCAATCTTCATTCATCATAGCTCATTATCAATAACCATCTCTAATTTTGCCTTCCATCATAACTCCAACATCGCTTCTCTTGCACACTGTCTTCCATTTACGCCTACACCAAGCCCAAAGAAGTTGCACAAAACTTAAACTTCTTTGTGGGAACCACCTTCATAAGCATGTCAGCCGGATTCACGCTTGTGTGAATCTTCTCTTAAGTCATGCCTCATTCCTCAAGCACATGTCGGATAAAATGATGACGCACATCAATATGTTTAGTACGTAAGTGATAAACAGAATTCTTAGCCAAATTGATCGCTCTTTCCCCGTCACAATTGATTGGCATAGCCTCCTGCTAAAGGTCCAACTAATTTATCATCCCCCACAATCAAATACCTTCCTTGAATGCTTCTGTCATCGTCATATACTCAGCTTTGGTTGTGAAAAGAGCTACCACAGACTGAAGCTTCGACATCCAACTGATCGCTCCACCCGCTAACACAAATGAGTAACTGGAAGTCGACCTTTTATTATCCACACCGCCCGCATAATCTAAATTCACATAGCCTACTAACTTGTCTCCTAATTTTTTAAATGTTAAAACGTAGTCCTACGTACCTCAAATATATCGAACTAGCCATTTCACTGCCTCCCAGTGTTGTTTGGCAAGGTTAGACATGTATTTGTTAACAACACTTACTGCATGTGAAATATTTGGTCTTGTACTGACCATGGCATACATCAAGCAGCCAACTACACTCGAATAAGGCACACAAGACATAACATGTTTTTCTTCATCTGTTTTATGACATTATTCGGAAGATAGCTTAAAATGTGTCGCGTGGGGAATGCCGACCAGCTTTGTCTTGTCCATCTCATACTTCATCCATACCTTCTCAAAATATTCAACCTAATATAACCATAACCTGCTCATCTTCTTGTCCCTTTGTATGTTAATGCCGAGAACTTTCTTTGCAACCTCCAGATCTTTTATCATGAATGTCCCTGATAATTAAGTCTTCAGTATGTCGATCTCAAACATGATATGACTAGCGATAAGCACGTCATTAACATACAATACCAAGATAATGAACTTCTCATCACTCAGTGTCTTGTAATAGACACAATGATCATACTCACTCATGGTAAACCTCTAACTCATCATAAAAGAATCACCACTGCCTATGCGACTATTTCAGGTCGTACAACAACATCTTCAACCTACAAACATTGTTCTATGCTCCTTGTATTTCGAAACTTTCTGGTTGCTTCATGTAAATCTTCTCTTCTAATTCCCCTTGCAGGAAGGCAGTCTTCACATCCATCTGTTCCAAGCTTCCAGCTCAAGATTGTATTAGGCAACCAGCGCCAATACGAATCTAATAGATACTTGCTTTACTACCGGGGCGAATATCTCAGTGAAGTCCACACATTTTCTCTAAGCATATTCTTTCGCTACCAACATTACATTGTACCTATCATGTTTCTTCTTGAATATCTACTTGCACCTAATTGCTTTACGGCCGATGGGAAGCTCCACCAGCTCTCATGTCTCATTCTTGTACAATGAGTTCATCCCTTCATTTATCATTACTTTCCACTTTTCGGCATCTGGCTCATCGAAAGCCTCTTGAAAAGTAGACGGATCCCCCTCATCTGTAATGAAGGCAAATGCGACATTTGAGACATCCATGTGTCTTACCTATAACCTAAGATCCCGCTCACACGTGGTTGCTTCACTTGCTCTTGTACCTGTGTCTGCGTCTTAATATCAGCCTGTGTCTCATCTATCCAACTGAATGTCCACAACCAACTTTTCGGCTTCCTTGTGCTTATCCTTACAGAACAAAGATTCTTCGTCGAATTTGACGTTGCGACTAAGGATGATTTTGTGTGATCCGGTCGTATAACCTATACCCCTTCACACCATTACCATAGCTGACAAAGACGTACTTTTTAGCCCTTTGGTCCAGCTTATCTCTCTCAACTGACGGTACATGAGAGTAAGCCTCACGACCAAATACTCGGAGCCCTAAGTAGTCTACCTGCTGACCACTCCATACTTCTTTTAAAATTTTACAATCAATAGCCGTAGAACGGGACCGATTCTCCAAGTAACAAGTTGTGTTAATAGTGTTAGTCCACATTTCCTTGCCCAACCCAGCATTACTGATCATGCATCAAGCCCTCTCCAAGAGAATCTGATGCATCCACCTTGACTACTCAGCCACACCGTTCTGCTCTGGAGTATGGCGCATTGTGTTGTGCCTCACGATCCCTTCATCTTTACAATACCGATTGAATTCCCCAAAAGTGAATTTCCCATCATTATATATCCTCAACACTTTCACCTTTCGCCCTGACTGTTTTTCCATCATCGCCTTCTACTATTTGAAGTTGGTGAAAACATCGGATTTATTTTTCATAAAATAAACCCACACTTTTCTAAAATAGTCGTCAATGAACGTGACAAACTATGACGACCCTCGACCAAAAACCACGGGCGACGACCCCCATACATCAGAATGCACATAATCTATAACCCACTTACAAACGTGTTTCTCAGATTTAAAAGACAACCTTGACTATTTACCATATATACAGTGCTCGCATATACTAAAATCGATACTTTTAAAAAATAGAATTAAACAACGGTCAGACAATACCTTCATGCCCAACTTGCTCATGTGGCCCAAGTGCGCATGCCACATATATGTAGACATGGAATTTGCTACAGACGTTGCAGCTCCACTAGATGAAGTACTTCCAATCAACCTGTAAAGGTTTTCATTCCTCTGTGCCTTCATGACTATGAGTGCCCCTTTTAAAATTTAAGGACAAGACAAACCCGGTGAATTTGCATCCAAGTGCCTCGAGTGCTCCTAGAGATATCGGACTCTTCCTCAAATCAAGAACATGTCTCACTTCGGTCAAGATACGCTCCATGTCATCAAACATCTTAATGTGCGCCGATCCAACGCCTACCACTTTACAGGCATTATCATTGTCCATAAACACCTGGCCACCATTGCACTCACTATAATTGGTGAACCAACTCCAATGAGGGGTCATGTGGTTCGAAGCCCCCGTATCCAAAATCCACTCATTGTTACATTCATCGTATAAGTATCCGACCTTGGAAACTGACAACATATCACAACCACTCGTACTTACATCAGATTCCACAGTGTTGGCCTCTATGGAAGAACCCTCTGATCTCTCCTTTCTCAACTTAAGATTTTAACAATTCTTCTTCATGTGCCTGACATGCCACAATTCTAGCACTTCAACTTGCCTTTGCCCTTGCTATTGAATTTAGACCTCGATTACGAAGATCCACTATCTCGCTCAGAATTTCTTCCCCTCGTAACCAATGCATCTATAGAAGCACTTACGTCATCGTTTTTCTTTCTCATCGCTTTCGACTGAAGAGCTGAGATAACGGTCTCAACACTAATGGTCATTCTACCGATGCACAAAGAGTCCTTGAATAACTCATACGAAGCTGGGAGATAATTCAGCAGTATACATGCCTAATCCTCATCTTTCATCGCCTCTTCCACATCCAAAAATTTGCAAATCAACCTATTGAAGTTACTAATGTGGGCCTCAACATCAACCCCTTCTGCCATCTTCAAATTGAACAATTATAGCTTCTAGTACAAGCGATTCTCAAGAGATTTCTTCACATAGATATTCTCTAATTTCGCCCATTTACTTGCTGCAGTTTTCTCTCTCACGATATTATAAAGGATCTCATCCGTTAAGCATAATTTGATAGAGGTTCTAGCTTTCTTATCCATCTTCCTCCATTCTTCTTCTATTATAGATTCCGGTCGCTTTTCAAGGAGAGCTTTGTCTAATCCTTGTTGAACTAGGATACCGTTCATCTTAATTTTCCATAGTTCAAAAAAAAATTTACCAGAATATTTGTCTACATCGAACCTCATGTTATATGTCATTGATCCTTACTTTTAGATTCGATATGCTTCCCAACGCTATCTCTGATACTACTTGTTCGAAACTGTGGAAACACTCAGAGACGAATCAAGCAAAGTACATGCAATCGCACAACCAAGTCCAAACAAGAACAATCTGAATTTTACATGAAAAGAGCCTTACAGGAAAAAACCACAGCACAAAGCGACGAGTAATGCACTATAAAAGCAGAAATTACAAGAGATAGTAGCTTACTGATTCGAACAGGCCTCAAATCTCTTTTCACAAGCCCTAGCTATGCCCCTGAACTCTTAGGAATGAATTAAAAAGCCCTAATGCACCTCTCTATCTCCCAAAACCCGATTACACTTGATATATATAGTCTTACAACCTGAATAGGAAACAACTTACGCACTTACGCAATTTTGTGCGCATCTTCGATGGGACCTTCGATGGCATCGACACCCCATTGAGGATCTGTTGATGGCATCGAACTCCTTCGATGCCATCGAGTAGCAACACTAAAACGTTCCAGCAATCAACATGGATTTTTTGGATTTTCTCGATGGGATCAAGCATCTGTCAATAGAATCGACATCTGCTCAATGGCATCAACAGACCCCTGTTAGTGACATATTTAAGACATCAACAACAATATGGTGTTGCCTAAAGTGTGAATTCTTTGCTTGGAGGCAAAGGAGACGGTGGATCATCTGTTTATTCACTGTGTTTCCACTAGGATAGTGTGGTCCAATATTTTTAGTGAGATGTCAATTTGTTGAGCTATGCCAAGTACGATAGAACACTTGTTCAGGGCCTGGCAAGGGGAAAGCATGGGTTCTTTGGGCAAACACAGATGGAGGATTGTGATGCTGGCTTTTCTATGGACAATATGGTTAGAGCAAAATAACCAGACTTTTATAAATGAAAAGCATCCTACCTCGATTATCCTTAGTTGAGTCTTGTTTTGTATTTCAAAATGGGTGTCATTAAGATCAATGTAAGGGTTTTGGGTGTTCCGTTTCTTTGAGTGGGTAGTTTTGTTTCTATTGTGGGTCGGGTTTGAGATATCGTATAGTTTTCTTTTCTTTCTTGTTTTCTATTTCTGGCTTTTGCCTTAATAAAGTTCATTTCATCTTTCAAAAAATAAGCTAAAAAAGTACCAAAAAGTCCAAACCTCTATAAACCATGTGTCGCCTTATTACACAAAAGCATGTGTATTTTGGGGGTGTATAATTCGTCCAAAACCTTTTCAATCCATAAATTTGCAAAAGAGTCAAACCTGATTAGATTTCCTTAATTTTTTGCACATAGGGTCTTCAATTCATGCATAGGTTACATAGTCGAGGTATCCAAGCCCAAAATTCGCACATGGTTGGTATTTATACACATTTCATGCACTAGGGATCCTAAATCCCTCTATCTATCATTGTAGGAAAAGATTTTCAACCAACGAATGAAAGAGGAAGTATGGTTGTGTAAAAACCTAATTAGATCAACCAGCTGATGCATTGATCCTGAGATCTCTATCCAATGGGACCTGGCAGACCTCAAAATCCACTGGAGTCCAGCATTAACGAGTATGTCAAATGTGGGGTTTCCACGCAAGATGCATGGCTTAGAAGCATCCTGCATGTGTCACCTAAGTTTGTTAAATTGGAGGGGCCAACAGCAAGGAGAATAGCCACATTTTTGGACAAAGTCCATGAGATTGTTGGGATTTTCTACTCAGTAGCAGTTCACAGTTAAGTTTATAGTTCATAAATTTCTGGGTGAATCCGCTTCTTTTTTTTTTTCTTTTTTTTCTTTTTTTTGGGGGGGGGGGAGGGGAGTCCAGTTTGCAATTAGTTCATTCTCTCTTCTTCTTTTTTCTTTCCTTTTCCTTCCTTTTTTTACGTGATGAATCAGTTTATTCATTTTGGGTCATCAATTTGCTACTTTCGCAAATCCAATCAGTTTAGTTCATGAATCTGATGATTTAGTCCACTGACCTGATTTAAATCTCATAACAGCTACCATGTTGAAGCCTTCATGAGCCCTATTTTCAATCGATCCAGTGAACTTAAATAATGCAGGGCCCAAGTTAACTAGCGACTTTCAGCAGATTTAAGGATCCAGAGGTTCCAAACCAACACACAAACTTAGAAGAATTCAGGAGAAAGGAATCTTCATTTCAATTTGCTTGATTCATGGAAAATGGAAAATTGGTTTGCAATGAACTGTTACCCAATTCAATTAACTCTATTCTGAACATCAAACCTGTTCTTTTTTCCATAATCTCTATTCCATTACCGGCAATCCGACCAGCAATAAATCCATCCACATGCCCCAACCCCATTTCTATCATTTTGGAAAAAAAAAATGATCCTATTATAATGCTAGGTGTGTTTGGATGTCCAAGATGTACCCGAGAGAGCAGAATGCTTTCCTTCAATAACTAGTATCCATTACATTCAAGTAGGATACGAACAAAATTAATACTGAATCATGATGGAAAAGGCCGAAAAACAAATGCCCATCTAGTGAGGTTTCTGTCTTCAAATGCCTCAAACGCACGAGGTGAGATGGAGGATGATCCATTTCACTGTCAATCTTCAACTAAATTGTGATTTGGGGTACATCCAAACAGTACCCAACATGTAAGAAACTACCCAAAAAATCCCTCGATGTAATAAACACAAAAACTGAGGATCTCTTATAACTGAATGCAAAGTTACTCAAATTCATCTAAAAACAAGACCCATTATTTTCTCATAGAAATTAAGATCGAAATCCAATTTCGAAAACTCCAACCTGAACGCATCAGATTCAATCGCAGAACAGAAACGCCACAGAATACCAAATCTCAAATGCAAATAGAACAGAATTTTCTAGTACTTCCACTGACCCTCGTAGGCGACTGATGAAGACAAGGCTCCCGGATATCGCGAACGATCGAACTGACGAGGTTCAGATTCACCGAAGCAGCCCGCCCACAGACACATAGCTTATCATCACCGTCGAAAGACATGAGCAATCCGTTTCTCTCTCTCTCCCTCTCTCTCTCACTTTCTGAAACAGGATTCAATCAATCGATCCAAATACTGAATTACTGACTGAACTCGAGCGATGATCGACGGTTGGGATCGAATCTGATGCTAGATTCAAAAAGATTCGTCGGACGGAAACGATCTTACCTGGAAATGGGAGAGATTTGAAGAGGGGGCTTGAAGATCTGCGTCGCCATTGACGATGAATGAAAAAACGGCTTTTTATTCAAATGATCTTTTTTTAATTATTGTGGAGTGTTTTGTGCTGGGGAAGAAATGAAAATCTGGAAGATGTTCGAGTCAGGCCTTTCTCTCTCATCTTATTTATGATTTTGTGCTGGTGTTATTACAGTTCGCACGGTGCGCAGTACGCATGCCCTGTGCTCGTGTGTGCACGTGGGACACGTGTGGACAAGGCACGGATGTACGGCGTCCTGGCCTCGACAGGAGAGGCGCGAGTTTTTCCTGGAACACATGTTAAAGCGGACATCCCCCGATGACCCGACTATGTGGGGCCCACCGTGATGTATGCGTTTCATCCACGCCGTCCATCCGTTTTTCCAGCACATTTCATGGCATGAGCCCCAAATTGAGAAGGATCCAAAGCTCAAATGGACCACACCACAAGAAAAAGTTGGAATAGCGAAACCCACCATTGAAACCTTCCTGGGCCACCATGGTGTTTATTCGGGATCGAACCTGTTCATAAGGTTGATCCAAGACTTCTTTAGCCCCAGCTTTCAACGGTGGGCATTCAATCCCATCTATTTCCTATAAATGTGGTCCACTTGAGCTTTGCATCTGCCTCATTTTCTAGCTCATGACCTAAAATGATGCGGCAAATCGGATGAACGGCGTGTTGACACATTCATCACAGTGGGCCCACAGAATCAGGTCACCACTATGTCCCATGGTCCTCATGTGGGGCCCACCTGGATGACCGTATGAAATCCACTCTGTCCATCTGTCTTTTCCAGCTTATAATAAGATGAGAGCCTAAATTCAATGCAGATGCAAGCCTCAACGCGACCACGACCGAAGAAACGCTAGAGATTGAATGTCCACCGTTGATACCTTCTTAGGCTTAAAGAAGTTCTGGATTATGTAGATATTTGTGTTTTCCCTTAGTTGTGGTGGGAATTATCTTATGAACGGGTTAGATAGCATATAAACATCACAGCGGGCCCCAGGTAGGTTTCAATGGCAGGCATTTCCATCAATTTCCTTTGAGGTAGCGCACTTTAGCCTTGGATCTGCATCATTTTTGGGCTTCTACGCTAACATGAGACGGTGAAATTGATGAACGGAGTGGATTTCACACATGGATTGCAGTGGGCTCTGCAGTGCTTTGGATGACAGGAACTCCCGAGGTGGGACGCCAACCACTCTGACCGTCCTGGAATTGAAGAACCGGGGCGGGATCGCTTGCACGTGGGTCCTATTCATTGACGTGGACGGTTGATCTGATGGGTTCCTTTGGGGATTAGGAAGATCTTGGGAGATTTCCCCATATGGAACTAATCTAACTCTGTAGGTTATTTTTTCGTTGAATTTGGACTGCTGATGTATCTTCAAGTCTTTCGTATTCTAATCAGAAGGTCGGGTGATCCGTCATTCAGTGGGACCCACCAGAAGAACAGTGGTCTTGATGGATGGTTGAGAAAAGAAGGCTCAAATTCTCAGTCAAAATAGCCCCATCGGTCAGATTGCTTCCACGGTGGGTCCCACCTGGTGAACGGTCAATATCAGTTATAAGGCTTCACGTGTGCGGTGCGTGTACGTGGGCATCTTTTTGCACACTATTTCCCTTCTTTCTTTGTTCTGTTTTTTTTGAAGCGGATTGAGTACTATGTAACTCAGTAAACTGATAGTACTAAGTAAACTCCGTAGGCACAACTGTCATTCATGCATTTTATCTACTCTGTATACCTATTTCATTAGATACTTTTATGGATTTACAAATGTAGTGTATGCAATCCTTAAGTGGAGCACACCACCAGAAATGGTGTGAATTGAACATCTACTGTTGAAAACTTACTGGGAGCTGATATTTGTGTTTTTCCTTCAAACATGTCTTTCTGATCTTACGAAAATGTTGGATGACAAATAAACATCATTGGTGACTTAGAAAGTTTTCAACGGTGAAAATCAATGCTTCTACTTTTTCCCGTGGTGTGGTACACTTGAGCTTTTCATATGTATAAGTTTTGGGTTCAACCCTTAAAATGATCTGAAAAAACGAATGGACGGCGTGGATGAACTAGATGCATTCATGGTGGGGCCAATAGAGTTTACTCAGTACGATAAGAGCGTACTGAGTTAATCCGATTTCCTTTTTCTCTTCGTGAAATCTGGCAACGGTTACGTTAGAACTTACAATCGGATGGGAGCACTGCGCACAGATGCGCACTGTAGCGTCCAGATTTTCGTCGTATCATGATGCGGTCTGGTAAGCCCAGTCGCAGGTAGTGCCCTGCACATCAACACGCATAGATCTTGCAGTAAATATGGCATACATGTGTGAGATCTGAGATCTCAAAAATGTCGGACACACTTATTAGATCTTCTATTTCAGAATTCAAGCTGTTTCACTATTTAAGTGGGCCACAATATAAGAAACAAACGGACGGCTAGAGATATTTTCTTCTAGCCATCAATTTTTTATGAACACTGTCGCCCATCTGTGAAGCATAACTGTTTTCCTTTTAGATTGGAATATGTAAACAGTATGGATCGTTTGATGGAAAGCTCAGATCTTCTGCACGTGTGCCATACCCACATGTGTGCTCGCGTGTAGATCTGAAGGGCTCTGTAGGCATGTTAGCCTTGAGAAATCTCCTTTAATGATATCTTTCTTATGGGAAAAGATTGCGCCATCAGCATAACAGTCAAACCAATTTCATGACACAAAAAGATAGGAGAGACCGAAATGATTGTTGCCACTTTATAAATCTTAAATTATCATGAATCGTTTCATCCTAACCGATCATCTCGTGGGCCCCACCTTTGATGGGACATGTGATATAAAGGTTCACACGGATCGGATAATCTCAGCCCTGGGATTGGGGGGCTTCCTATCTAGAAATGGATGGTCAAAGGAAATATGGTTGACTTCTTTTACGGCTGGGATGGTTACAGTGAGGGGCGATTTGTGGGTTTGGCCCATTTAAAGTATAGCAGTACCTGATGAAAAGTTAGCATTTGGTCCACCTTTGCCACTAGTGAAAAATCAAGCAAGAAAGTGCTAGTGTCAATGGTCACCTGGACGTATGATGGAGGTGACCCCATGATGGAGTGGATGGACCATCTACAGGTCTAGGTCCCACCCTTTTGAGTTCATCTTTGGGCATCCAAGTTGAACCCGGTAAAATTTGGGTTCAGCTGACTAATATTTGTCGTCCTTTTTATTTTTTTAAAGCAATTTCAGGAAAGCTAATAAGTAGATGGCACGTGGCATCCTATGAGGAATAGGATGTGGATAAGAAGATATTTAAAGATTAGAAGTGTTATTTGCCGACTACAATTAGCATAAGTTGAATTACATGCCATATGCAGGCATAAGCTAAGTTTTACATGTCAGTTGGTGGTCGACTAAATATTGTGATCGGTGTGCAGGAAGCATGATCGAGTTGTTTAAAATATAAAAGGTGACCAAAACCGAGTGCAACCAAAACAAACCTTTGACTGACAAAAGTATAGTAAGCGGCTGAGAGGTGTTTGGAAGAGTAATAGCCACAAAAGGTAAACATAACCATAAAAGGTTTTAGTGAGAGGTTTTTTGACTACTGAAACCGGTACAACAATGGAAGAAGAATCTAAAAAAATAAGTTACCACAGAACTCTATAAATAGTATAGGAAATCAACAAAACAAGGAATCTCACACCAACCAAACTAATCAAACTTATGTTATCAATTTACTTTATCTTAGTTTATCCTAAGAGTTGTTGCAATAATCAAGTATTGGTAATTCTTAGCTATAACCTTTAATTGTAATTCAAGTCTACACTCATATATTGGATTTGTTCTTTATTCAATATCAAGTAATTCTTTTAAGAGATTCCTTTTTTTTTAAAACCACATGTATACCCCACACACTCACGCTAGTGGAATTTCATCACTTATGGATACTCGAACCCTTAACCGGGTGTTGCAAGTCCTAAGAGTCTACCACCCATGCAAGAGTAAGGATCCAATTCTTTTAAGAGACACATTCTTATAAATGATCCTAGGGACTGATTCTAAGTTTTTTCCTTTTGTTTGATTTGCACTAGTATTATAGTCATTTATTGTGGAAGGCACGAAGTAACCCATCTTCAGAGGAAGAACCTCACCATTTGATTATCGTCTGGTTGTTATCAAATATGTAAGTAGATGAATAAGCGACCGATCTTCTCAAAATCTAGTCATATATGTTTATATTTGACGTATTTGCTTATTTTGATGCTCGGAGTTAAAGCTGATCACTTTGGATCGCGTTGCTGAATCGATTCTAACACACCCGCATAATTAAAAACAAACCGTGCAGCCAACAATATTCATAATATTATTATATAAATGAAAATGCTAGCATCCCCACTTTAAAGGCATCCCCTAAGCATTCAAATGATATCTGGGATGTCAGCTTGTAACGCCCCGGAAAAATTCATATAAAGACCCGAGTACCACCTTCGGTAGAAATCACTAAGGACCAAATCTTTTAGAAATTAAACGAGAATTAACTAAGTGTTAAACTAGATTATCTGTGAAATTAGCACCATTCACTTTAAATACGAATTGCAAGACCCAAAACGTATAGAATCATTAACACTACATTACCTAAAAACCTAGGATCAATCTCAAAACTCGATTGCTCTAGGGAGCACACCGAAACTCCATATCAAACTTATACTGCACGTCGAAAGTCTGAATACTATGAAACCATATGGTTATGACCACCTTGCTAGGCTTGACTACCATCTCGGAAATCAAGTCTAGATAGTGTCCCGAAATACACAACTTGAGACCGGAGCGAAGTGTGTGAGAAACGTGAATACCTTTAGAAAGTGAACTGAAACTTAAGTGAATTAAGTCGTTCACTTGCAGGCCAAATCTAAGGACTCAAACCATTGAAATCTGACCCAATTACACCATCGGATCAAGGAAAAATTTTCAACACAGGTCAGTACCCTTGTGACCCTGATCGAGTATCGGTGACCGTTGAAGTAGAACTGGTCCCCAGCGGCCGATCCACTGATCTGATCGGACCAAAAACTTAACTCGACCCAGATCCAATGTCAGGAAGCTTAAGTCCGACCGTATGCAGAAAAGGGGCCTTTAGATGTGCCTCGTTGAGTTGAAACAACCGACTTTTGGCTATAACTTAAGTATACTATGGCCCTGGGGCCACTCCCATCACTTCTGGGCCTATATGAGGGTCTTAAACCCTCTCTCTCCCTTCACATACGAATTTCTAACCTTAGGTGAGAGTAGAGAAAAGAAAGAGAAAAAGTGAGAGAGAGAGGTGACGTTTGTTCCTGGGATTCAATCCCATCACTCCACATGCTTAACCACCACACCTGTATCGCTTTTCTGATGATTCCAACTCCATACTTGAGTAAGAAAATTCAACCCTAATCTGTTTAAGGATTTCCAATAGTGTAAATGTTGAAATAGCTAACATATTTTATGTTATAGGTTGCCGGTGTGCCGTAGACAAAGACTTAGTGTTTAAACTGAGTTCATTTCGAGTCTACCGGTGAAAGGTACGAACTATAAATGTTTAGGTTATGGTTTTCAAAGCTTTCAATGTCAGTTAATGATTTATGACTGACTTGAATGCTATCATATGCTTAGATACGATGTTTCTCGCGCTTTACACATATATATGAACTATATTAAATATAGTGTATTCGATGTATTTGTTGGTATGATTGAATGAGTATGGAATTTGGATTCGTACTTGCCATGATTATTCGTTGTGAATGTATAGCTGTTATGCGGGTGACAACTCCTTAGTAAAAGGATTTGCCCTAACACCTGTTATCGCTAACATACGTTACGTATGTTGAAGTGTGTAGTCTAAGTGCCGGTAAAAATGTCTGAATGAGTATATGCTTGTTTAAAGGTATGATATAAGGGCATCGAGACAGGATTCTCAACCCCCTTATCTATACTTATGGTTTCCTTTATATAACGTATCATACTATTACGTGATTTGTGATGAAATGCCTATGTATGTTAACATGTACACTGGGTGTTTGTTAAAATGCTCAAATAAGATCTCTATATGGATTGATTGTTACATGTTGTTCTTGACTATCACATGTGAAATAAATTGTTTTGGAGTGTGTTTGGGACTATGGTATAGTCTAGGCAATCGGTAACAGGTCTTAGATTGGTGGCTGAGGTTGTTTCACCACACCTGACCTGTTCGATGAATTCGAGTCGTACTTGGGTTGTCGACAGTGGTTAGGCCACACAGAGTACTTACGCACTTCATGTCGATCAACTCGACGTGCGTTCGTACCAGTCGAGCTCGTCAAGTAACCCGATTGGCCCGATCTATGTTCACCATGTATGGACGCTACTGCTCGAACCTAAGGTACCAAACTCACTAGTAGAAACCCCGTTAACCTTGGTACCTCGATCCGCTAAGACTCATGAGCCGGACATGGTGGTATGGGACACCGTGGTCGAGTTGTCGGCCTACGCTGGGGTGACAAGCCTCCCGTAGTGACCAATGAGTAACACCGCCTCGTGAGCCGAATATGGTGGTATGGGGCACTATATTCGAGCTGTCGGCCTACACTAATCAGGTGACGAGCCCTTTGTAGTGACCTCGAGCATACTCTGAGACTACGTTGAGGCGACAAGTCTTTCCGTAGCAACTAGAGTATAAACTAGGCTACCTTGGCGCAGCCTGCCTGTGGTCCCCAGTCGGGTTGGTGACGAGCTTTCGAAAATAGACTGTCAGTTGGTAGGGTTTTAGTGGTAGTGACCTAAACTTGCCTATCGTATGTGACTGCTAGGATTGACGACTCTAGAATGGATCATTGTTTGGGAATTGATATAAGGGAGGTACCTTAGCTTCTCAATCCTGCTGTATGAAAAGATCTAATAAGAACTCGGTAATTATGTTCATGCACCGCATCGCATGTGCCTTTGGCGTTGGAATTAAGCACTATGGAAGAGATGCATGCCGCGACCGTGAGATGAAGTTCGCAGAGGGAGTGCAGGCGAGGGCATGTATCATTAATACACATCATATTTGCATTAACCAGAGTACTTAGGGATGCTTGATTGTATTATTTTATCATTACTGCTTGACTGAATTGATAACATGTTAACATTTGCTTTATAGCTCCATTGAGTTGATTACTCACTCCCACGTTACGGGACGGTATTTTAAACACCAACCAAACCCTATTTTAGTTTCAGATGATGGCGATGCTTACGAAGTGGAGCCGGACTTTTATGATGATGAAGAGGGTTTCTCCAATATGCAACTATCAGACTGGTCTGTGTAGACCATGTTCTGATCGACAAGGTTACAGGGATGTTGATTGGACGTCATTACACTTGTTATTTTACACTTTTGGAACACCCATGTATATTCATTTTGTTCATTTTTGGAGTATACATGTATATATTTAACCTGGTAACATGTTCACACTCTGAAGACTTACAACAGTTTATATATTTTATATATCTATCACAGTCTTCCGCTTGCGTAATTTAAATGTCTCTGGAGTATGATATGTGATTTGGTATAATCTCATTCATGTTTAATGCACTAATATGGACAACATTCAATCATCATTACCTATGTTGCATAAGTGATGCGTTGGAACTCGAGAGCTGAGCTTCTGCTTGACCCCCGATTTTCAGGGTGTCAGCCAAAGCGGACAATATCTTACCGTTGGGACCGAGGTGTTACACAGCTCATTGGCTAGACATGTTTAACACCTTTGTAATTGAAATGCATTGGAATTTAATTCACAACTACATTAACATCTTTACATGGGTTGGATATGTGGTTGGAATTTTGTGATTGGAATACACTAGACTTCTTATCTGTAGATTGACAGGTGTACCACACACCATCGACCTTGGCGGTGTGTTGACGTCACGAAGTTTTGTGGGGCCCACCATGTAACGTCTCGAAAAAATCCGTACAAAGACCCGAGTACCACCTCAGGCAGAAATCACCCAGGACCAAAACCTTTAGAAATTAAGTTAATATTAGCAAGTGCTAAACTAGAGTACTTGTGAAATTAGTACTAATCACTTTAAATATGATCTATAAGACCCAAACTGTGCAGTATCATTGACGCTACATTACCCTGAAATCTAGAATTCATCCATAAATCCGGTTGCCCTCGGGAGCACACCGAAACTCCGTATCGGACCTAGACCGCACGTTGAAAGTCCGATAACCGCAAAACTATACAGTTATGACCGCATTATTGGACTTGACAACCCCCTCGAAAATCAAGTCTTAATTGTGTTTAGAAATGCACAACTTGAGCCCGAAGCAAAGTGTATGAGAAACGTGAATATCTTTAGAAATGAAATTCGAATTTAAGTAATCTGAATCGTGTCACTTGCGGGCCAAATATAAGGATTCATACAGTCAGAATCTAACCCAAATACACCCTCGGATTAGGGAAAATGTCCCATACATGGCCATGTACTTGTGGCCCTGATCGAGTGACCCTGACCATTGAAATGAAACTGGTCCGCCACGGTCGATCTGCAAACCCGATCAGAGTGAAAACTCAGCCTGACCTATATCCAATATCAGGGAGCTTAAGTCTGATCGCACGGAGAAAAGGGGCCACCAGAAGTGCTCCGTTGGGCTGAAACAGACGCCCTTTGGATATAACTTAAGTATACCTTGGCCCTAGGGCCATTCCCATCAGTTCTGGGCCTATATAAGGGCCTTAAACTCTCTCTCTCTCTCTCATACTCCATACGAATTCTAAAACCCTAAGAAAAAGAGTAGAGGAAAAGGAAAGGAAAGATAGAGAAAGTGAGTGAGTGAGTTGGAGATTCCTCCTGGGATTCGATCCCATTGCTCCTCGGGTTTAACTACCGCTTCTAATCGCTATTCCAGTGATTTCGACTCTATACTTAGGTAAGAAAACCTAATCCTAACCTATTATAGGGTTTCAAACACTGTAAGTAATGGAATAGCTAACTTATGTCATACTGTAGGTTGCCAATCCGCCGTTGGCAAAGGCTAAGTGTCTAAAACGAATCCGTTACGTGTTTACCGGCGTAAGGTGCGAACTATAAAAGTTTAGGTTATGGTTTTCAAGGCTTCAATGTCAGTTAATGATTTATGACTGACTTGAATTGCTATCACATGCTTAGACACGATGTTTCTCGCACTTTACACATATATATGAACTATGTTGAATATAGTACATTCTTGTGTTTATTGATATGATTGAATGAGTATGGAATTTGGATTCGCGCTTGCCATGATTATCCGTCGTAGATATATGGTTGTTGTAAGTGCGACAACTCCGTGGTGAAAGGGCTTGCCCTAATACCTGTTATAACCAACATACGTCATGTATGTTGAAGTGTATAGACTAAGTGTTTGTTTAAATGTCTAAATGAATATGGAATTATGATTAGTACCTGTTATGATGGATGTTTGGTAATACATGATCGTTGTATGTGTTGCAACTCCTATGTGAAAGGATTTGCTATAATATACGTTTTAAGTAAATTAATCTATGTAAGTGATATGTGCAGAGCAAGTGTTTGATAAAATGCCTGTATGAGGAAATACTTGTTTAAATGTTTGAAATGAGAATGTTGAGATAGGATTCTCAATCCCCTTCTCTATAACTATAGTTTCCTTTATGTAACCTATCTTCCTACTATGTGATTTATAGAAGTAATGCCTAGGTAAGATAACATGTGTACTATGTGTTTCATGAAATGATAAATGCTTGAAATGGTTGATCTGTTGTGTAATGTTGTTATGCATATCATATGTGATATATAAACTGTAACTGAGTGTAATTAGGACTATGACTTAGTCCAGGCAATCAGTAACAGATCTCGATTAGGTGGCTGAGGTCGTTTTCACCACACAAGGCGCGTTCGGTGAACCCGAGTCATACTTTAGTTGTTGGCAGTGTTTAGGTCACACGAAGTGCTTACGCCCTTCATGTCGATCAACTTGAGGTGCGCTCGTACTAGTCGAGCTCCTCAAGTAACCCGATTGACCTGATGTATGTTCACCATGTATGGACGCTACTGCTTGAATTTAAGGTACCAAACTCACCAGTGAAAATCCCTTTAACCTTGGTACCTCGATCCGTTAAGACTCATGAGCCGGACATGGTGGTAGGGGACACCGTGGTCAAGCTGTCGGCCTACGCTGGGGTGACGAGCCTCCCCGTAGTGTCCAGTGAGCAACACAGCCTCGTGAGCCGAATACGGTGGTATGAGACACTGTATTCGAGCTGTCGGCCTACACTGATAAGGTGACGAGCCCTTTGTAGTGACCTCGAGCGTACGCTAAGACTGCGTAGAGGCGACGAGCCCTTACATAGCAACAAGAGTACATACTAGGCCTGCACTGATAAGGTGACAAGCCCTTTGCGGTGACCTAGAACCATAACATCGTATGAGATTTACTAGGATTAATGGCCCTAGAATGGATCACCATTTGGGAATTGATATAAGGGAGGTACCTTAGCTTCCCAATCCTGCTGTATGAAAAGGACTAATAAGAACTTGGTAATCACGCTCATGCACTACACTACATGTGCCGTTTGACGTTGGGCAGAGCACTGAGGAAGTGACTGACATGCGCGACCGTTAGATGAAGATCGCAGAGGGAGTGTAGGCGAGGGCATGCATCATTTATTCATACCATTCTTGCATTAATCAGAGTACATAGGGATGTTTGATTGTATTATTTTATCATTACTGTTTGACTGAATTGAGAACATGTTAACTTTGCTTTATTGTTCCACTGAGTTGATCACTCACTCCCACGTTACAGGATGGTATTTTAAACACCAACCAGACTCTGTCTTAATTACAAATGGAGACCCGATTGATGAGGCAGAGGCGGACTTCGCAGACGATGAGGATGTTTTCTCATACATGCAGTACTCAGGCAGGTTTACATAATCCGTTCTGATCGGCGAGGCTTCAGGGTTATATTTTTAGTGGACCAATACATTTTTATCATTTTTTATTTTAAAATAATACATGTAATTATTGACTTGGCAATGTATACATACTTTGGGGACCTATACTGATTTATAAAGTTATACTTATTTGAGTCAGTCTTCCACTTGCGTATTCAACTGTCCCTGTATTATGTTTTGCTGATTTGGCTTAATCTTATTCATATTTTATGCACTAATACAGACAACATTTAATCATCATCAAATATGTTGCATAAGTGATGCGTTGGAACTCGGGAGTTGGACATCTGCTCGACTCCCAATTTTCAGGGCGTTACAAGTTTGTATCAAAGCATGATTTGGATTAAACCGGACATAGGTTATGCTCACATGACGTATGCTCACGCATTTAGACCTAGGAGGGTACGAGAAAAATGTAGAGACAAACTTAAGATTTTCAGTTTCGCCAATTGGCGAAATTAACCGAAAACGATCGCTGAGATCAGGTCTGTACACATCCGTGATCGCTTGAGACGACCCCGAATCACCCCTAGACCATCAATTGATGGGTTTAGACCATGATTTACCCCATCCCAGCCTTCAACGATTGATAAATGTGAATGTACATAAAAAAGTACTCGAAATGACCCGGAACGACTCAAGAGGGAGTCGGGGGCCAAAGTGGATACTTTCAGAGGGACTCAGGATGGGACCCACACACTTTTAGAGTCCAGGGGGCAGGAGGACCTTGCTCCACTGGTGAGCCATTGCCGATTTATCCAGTGGTCGGCGAGGCCTCACCGGCTGACGGGCCTGACCGGGCGGGCTGGTTCGAGCCGACACCTCTAGGGCATTGTATGGCCCATTGATGTAGAGTGGGTCAGTTTTAACCCCTCCTAACACGCCCCCTCTTCATAACCTACCCCTCCAAGCTCTCCTTTTTCTTCAAAAACCTTTGTTTCTCTCTCAAATCTCCCCTCCATTAACCTATTTCCTCATTTTCCTTCAACATACACACCCCTCCACTGTTTCCCATCAAAACCCTCTCTTATCTCTCTCTTTTCCTTCGATTTGAGTGCACAAACCTCTCATTTGTGTCTCACATACCTTCAAGTTCAACAACCCATCCTATTTCCACCTATCATTCCACTCCAATGGATCTATTCGAGCTTGTGACGGCCATGTTCTCGATTTTCAAGCTTCTTTCTCTCATGGGGAAGAAGAGGACTCCTACGGATCAGGCCAGGCCTAGTCGCCCTACTCGTTCAAGGAGGCCTAGAGGCGCCACCACTAGTGCAAGTGTCGATCGGGAGATAAGGACCAAGCGAGAGCGTGATCCCCAGGCTCCCCTCGAAAGGGCCCAACTGGCGGATCTATCTCATGGGAGATTTCATGGTCGCGGGGTCTTTTTTGAAGTTCATGTGGATGAGAGGATCTTTGGACAATATCTGGTGATGGACCGCCTGGTCGAGGCCAGGTGGGGTCCTGTATTGGAGGGTCAGTACCGCGTAAATCTGGGCACAGTCCGAGCCTTCTACGCCCACATTCGAGAGCCTACGCTGAAGCCCTTGCAGTTCAAGATCCCAGTGGGTAAAGATTGGGAGGCCACAATTGATGCTGGCTTAATAGCCCGACTCATGAAAATGCCGCTTGGCGAAGTGCATGCAAGTGAGAAGAATTTAAAGAGTGCACGTGAAAGGAATCTCGCACGCGATTCCTTTGTGGACAACTGGCCCACTGGAATCCAAACAACAACCTCCTAGCAACCAATATGATGGACGACTTTCGCCTACTCCACCACATCTTCACGTACAACGTGTACCCCAGGTGGAGCAACCGCAGCGAGTGCACCCGTCTGATGGTAGATTTCTTGTACGAAGTGGGGCAAGGAGGGAAGTTGTGCCTGCTAACGTATGTTCTGCGACAAATAGTTCTTACCGCACACTCCACTAGAGGGTCTGATTCGCTCCCATTCGGCAGACTCATATGCAAGATTACACGTGAGTTTGGCTATAGACTGGGGGCGAAAATGCCGCTGTCGACCCATTACATCAATGAAACTACTCTCAATCAGATAAAAATTGGGCCATGACAGTGACAAGCTTGACTTGATGAGAGTGAGGACGAGACGGCTAGTGAGGAGTATGAAAGTGAGAGGAGGAAAGCAGAGAAGAGATAGATGAAGAACAAGAAGAAGAAGTGGAGGCTCAAAACACGGATAAGAGCTCTCCTCCTACAGTAACGAAGCATGATACTAATCGGGCTGCTAGGGAAGCCTGTTTAGTTCGACTTGAGGAGGGTCAGGCTGCCCTGCAACAGGAGATTATCAATACCTGGGCCCTCGTGAAGCACAAGTTTAAGAAGGTGACTCGCACCTTGAAAGTTATCCTGTGCTGCCTGCAGGATAAGGGCGCCCCTCCTCCATCACCAGACTCAGATGTCTAGTCATCCATGTCGTTGCCCGATAGTTTATTTCATTGCTGTCTTAGAATATCTGTGTTTTAATGTTTAAGTGCTTAGTAGTATTGTACGTAAAAAGTATGTTTGCGCTTGATAGTTGTCTTAATGTTTGCAGCTTTACGTGTAATGGCTCATATGCGTTTCTTGTCATGATTCATGTAATGTGTATTTCATGTATTGTGACAATTTGGGTAAATACAATGCATAAAGTTTCTTTAAGCTGTGTGTAAATGCTGTGTGGTTGAGGTTGTGGGCATGCTGAATCTGACCTAGGTTGCACCCTATGTTGTATATAGGGAATGCCACCTAAGGCCACACGGAGTACGACACGGCTCACTCTTGGCGATTCGTTTGACGGGGCACCTCCCTTAAGCGATAGCCATATGGACCCCAGTTTGGGCCCGTCTCCCTCTGACACCATGTCAGACTCTGAGTCGGCCACTGGCCCCACCAATGGGCCTACACCTGTTGTGCCACCAGTTCTAGAGTAGAACCGTGCGTCCTCTTCGACGCCATTTGTACCTCAGTCAGCTTCCCCTAATGATAGGTTGGAGCAGATGATGTTGTTGATGCAGCAGCAGCAGACACAGCAGCAATTTCTGACTACCATGGCGGGGATTTTTGCCCAGAGCATGGGTGTGGCTCCGCCTGCTCCATTTACACCCCCTACTGAAAATGCAGGTGCCAGCAGCCACTTTGAGCGATTCTAGTGCTTATGGCCGCCTACCTTTGCGGGTACTCACAGACCCGAGGAGGCCGAGTATTGGCTTGACCGCGTCTCTAAGATGCTAAAATCGCTGCACTGCACAGAGCCCGAGCAGGTGGAGTTGGTCACCTTCATGTTTAAGAAGGAGGTCAGCTTATGGTGGGATGGTGTCCTCCTTATTGTTGTGGTTGGACACGTATGAACGTGGGTAGATTTTGAAACCCGCTTCCACGAGAAATACTATCCCGTCACCTATCGCCATGAGAAGGAGAGTGAGTTCCTTCGCCTTCGAAAGGGAGAGATGTCAGTGGCAGAGTATGAGAACAGGTTCATGGAGTTGGGCAGGTACGTCCCGTTGATTCTGGCAGATGAGCCGATGCGTATGCGGCATTTTTCTGAGGGCCTGCGACTAGATATTCGCTCGAAGATGTGCTGCGCTAGCATACCTAGCTATTCTGAGTTAGTGAGCATGTCCATGAGGGCTGAGCAGGACGGGGATAGGCAGTCCCGTATGCGAGCACCGATAGCTCCTAGGCCGCGATTAGAGATTCCAAGCAACCATTCCTTGGAAAGAGGCCGCGCATAGACTCACCATCGAGGCTGATGACTCCACCTACCCCAGTGAGGCGACCTGATGTGTGGTGTGCCTACTACAAGAGGCCTGGTCACACGAAGGTGAACTGCTTCACCAGGATGAGTGATAGCGGCTTCTCACCACCCTAGAGGATCAACCACCAGCATCCTCAGGTTATATCAGCACCACCTCTAAGGTCAGCACCATCTCATCCATCATTCTGGACACCGACACCTCGATCTAGGTCGTCTCAGTGACCTATGGCTCCTTAGCCCAACCGATCTTAGCAGGCGCGCGTCCATGCACTCACAGCGAAAGCGCCTGATTCTATAACTACCGTACCTTTGGCCTTCGAGCTCACCGCCCAGGTTGAAGGTACCCCTATATTTCTGTTGGTGGATACGGGATCCACTATATCCATGATATCATGTTCTACAGTCCAGCGCTTAGGGCTGAATACGACTCCAATGGTTGGGGGCAAGTTATCGCAGCACTAGGGACTTTTACAGATGCCACCAAAATGTGTGCGGGTTGTTTGATAGATTTAGGGAGCAAGACGATATGCATTGACTTGATTGTCACCACGATATACCATCACTATGATGTCATTCTCGGTATGGATTAGCTCACTGAGATGAAGGCAAAGATCGACTGTGATACTAGAGTGGTGACAGCCTGTGGACCAGAGAGCATAACCTTTACATTCCCAGTGCAGGTCAGTTGGCCCTATCGCATTAGTTGTTACACTTCCATGCTGGAGGATGTTCATGGTCCAACGCTTGAGGACACTCCTGTAGTCCAAGAATTCTCAGATGTGTTTAGGAAGATACCTGAACTACCCCTCGGCGTGAAATCGACTTTACCATCGATCTAGTGCCGAGTACGACAGCTGTATCTCTTCCAACCTATCGCATGGCCCCATGTGAGATGGAAGAGCTAAGGAAATAGATCGATGATCTGTTGGGTGCAGGTTTTATATGACCCAGCGTGTCTCTATGGGGAGCACGTGTGTTGTTCGTAAAGAAGAAAGATGGATCTTTGCGGTTATGTATTGATTATCGCAGATTGAACCAAGTGACGGTAAAGAACAAGTATCATTTACCCAAGATAGATGACTTGTTTGATCACTTGAAGGGGGCAAAGTATTTATCGAAGATTGACTTGCAGTCAGGGTATCATCAGTTGCGCGTCAGGGATGAGGACGTGCAGAAAACGACTTTCAGAACCAGTTTTGGGCACTATGAGTTTCTCGTGATGTCGTTCGGCTTTACAAACGCATCGGCCATGTTCATAGACCAGATGAACAAGGTATTTCGGCCGTTTCTATTCTGATTCATCATCGTGTTTATTGATGACACACTTATATACTCTAAGAGTCAGGTAGAATACAAGGAACACCTGCGAGTAGTCTTGGATACTCTGAAGAAGAACCAGTTATTTGCACAATACAAGAAGTGCGACTTCTGGAAAGAGGAAGTTAAGTTCCTGGGACACGTGGTGTTCAGGGAGGGGATAGCTGTGGACCTTGCCAAGGTAGCCGCAATTCAGGACTGGGAGCAGCCCGGTTCGGTTACTGAGGTGAGGAGTTTTCTTGGGCTGACAGGTTATTATCGACGATTCATTCGGGACTTCTCCAAGATAGCCAGACCTTTCTCTCAGTTGACTCGGAAAGATCTTAAGTTCGCCTGGAATGAAACGGTAGAGGTAGCTTTTCAGGAGTTGAAAGACAAGTTGACATCCGCCCCTTTGCTAGTATTGTCAGAGCAAGGGGTCAAGTATACGATATACACGGACGTGTCTCGCGTTGGTTTGGGCGGTGTTTGATGCAGAAGGACAGGGTTATTGCCTACCTATCACGACAGTTGAGGAAACAAGAGGAATGCTACCCTACGCACCACCTAGAGTTAGCTGTCGTCATCTTTGCCTTGAAGATATGGAGGCATTACCTCTACGGAGAGGAGTTCGAGCTCTTTTGCGACCACAAGAGCCTCAGATACATATTCACTCAGCGGGACCTGAATATGAGGTAGCGGCGATGGATGGAAACCTTGAAGGACTTCAAGTTCGAGGTTTCTTACCATCCCGGTAAGGCTAACCTTGTGGCTGATGCGTTGAGCCGCAAGAAGACCGTAACGTTTGCAGCTTCGCTAATGGTGGCAGAGTGGGACATGATAGAGTTTGTGTGAGACTTTGAGCTGAAACTCACGGTGGAGGAGTCGTATGAGGGCATTGTACATATTCGGGTACGACCCCTCATTGATGACAAGATTATCGTGGCTCAGGCAGACGATGAGCTATTGGTGAAGATGAGAAAGTAAGTTCGTACAGATGAGGACTCAAAATGGAGAGTTAGCACGGATGAAGGCTTACGTTACCGTGGTCGCCTATGCATCCCGAACCTTCCTGACTTGAGGAAGGAAGTTCTTAAGGCTGCTCACAATTCAAGGATGGCAATGCATTCAGGCAATACGAAGATGTATCGCGACGTAAAAAGGTCGTACTAGTGGGACAACATGAAGGCCCACATAGCAGATTATGTATCACGTTGCCTTACGTACAAGCAGGTCAAGGTAGAACATCGCCAACCTCCTGGTTTGCTTCAGCCCATGCCCATAGCTGAATGGAAGTGGTACTTCATCTCTATAGATTTCATCTCAAGGTTACCGAAGACGAGGAAGGGGCATGATTCCATTTGGGTAATCGTGGACCGGTTGACGAAATCGGCTCATTTCCTCTCTATCAGAGTTTCAAACTCTGCAGAGGAGCTGGCCAGGTTGTACATCAAGGAGATCATACGTCTGCATGGGGTTCCTTTGGAGATCGTGTCGGACCGGGACACACGATTTACATCCATTTTCTGGACTCGCATCTAGGAAGCGATGTGTGTAAAGTTAAAGTTCGATCGCGTTCCACCCATGGACGGGCGAGATGGACAGGTGAATCGATTCAAAGATATGTTGTGGGCTTGTGTGCTGGATTTCAAGGACAATTGAGATGACTGTCTTCCTTATGTAGAGTTCGCCTATAACAAACAGTCCCAGCGAGCATTGGCATGGCTCCCTATGAGGCCTTGTATGAGCGCCCATGTAGAGCCGCATTGCTGGGCCGAGGTTGGCGAGAAGAGCTTGATTGGCCGAGAGTTAGGCAACTTCAGAGAAGATCAACATTATCAGGCGCCGACTTCTGACGTAGAGCATATAGAAGAGCTACGCCGATACGAGACGGACCGCTAGAGTTCGAGGTCGGAGACCATATGTTCCTCAGAGTTTCCTATGAAAGGAGTCCTTCGGTTTGGCAAGAAGGGGAAGCTTACGCCTCGATTCATTGGCCCATTTCAGATACTTGATCGAGTGGTGGCGGTAGCGTACCACCTTGCTTTGCCCACTCTACTCGTAAGCGTTCACAACATATTTTATGTCTCTATACTGAAGAAATACGTTCCCGATCCTTCCCACATTATCAGATGGGAGCAGGTACAGTTGAGCGAGGACGCTACTTATATACTGCGACCGACGCGTGTCCTGGATAGGAAGGAACAGGTGCTACGTAGCAAGGTTATCCCACTTGTGAAGGTAGTGTGGACGTACTACACGGAGGAAGAGGCTACTTGGGAAATAGAAGCCGAGGTTCGAAAGAACTACCTTCAGATTCTCGAGTAGTACGAAAAGGTACTAATTTCGAGGATGAAATTTTTCTTTAAGGGGGAAAGATTGTAATGTCTCGGAAAAATTTGTACAATGACCTAAGTACCACCTCAGGCAGAAATCACCTAGGACCAAAACCTTTAGAAATTAGGTTAATATTAACAAGTGCTAAACTAGAGTACTTATGAAATTAGCACTAATCACTTTAAATATAATCTTCAAGATCCAAACCGTGCAGTATCATTGACGCTACATTACCCAAAAACCTAGAATCCATCCCTAAACCCGGTTGCTCCTGGGAGCACACCGAAACTCCGTATCGGACCTGGACCGTACGTCGAAAGTCCGATAACCGCAAAACTATATAGTTATGACCGCATTACTGGACTTGACAACACCCTCGAAAATCAAGTCTTAGTTGTGTCTACAAATGCACAACTTGAGCCCGGAACAAAGTGTGTGAGAAACGTGAATATCTTTAGAAATGAAATCCAAATTTAAGTAATCTGAGTCGTCACAACATGGGCCAAATATAAGGATTCGGACCGAATCTAACCCAAATACACCCTTGGATCGGAAAATGTCCCATACATGGCCATGTACTTGTGGTCTGATCGAGTGACCGTGACCGCTGAATTAAATGGTCCTCCACGGTCGATCTCCAAATCCGATCGAGCTTAACTCGACCTAGATCCAATGTCGGGAGCTTAATCTCGATCGCACGTAAAAAGGGGCAACCGAAGTGATCCGTTGGGTGAAACAGACGCCCTTTGGATATAACTTAAGTATACCTTGGCCCTGGGGCCATTCCCATCAAACCTGGGCCTATATAAGGGCCTTAAACTCTCTCTCTCTCTCATATTCCATATGAATTCTAAAACCCTAAGGAAGGGAGAAAAGGAAAAGGAAAGGAAAACGAGAGAAAGTGAGTGAGTGAGTTGGAGATTCCTCCTGGGATTCGATCTCATTACTCCTCGGGTTTAACTACCGCTTCTACATTGTTATTCTGGCGATTCCGACTCCGTACTTAGGTAAGAAAACCTAACCCTAACCTGTTATAGGGTTTCAAACATTGTAAGTAATGGAATAGCTAACCTATTTCATACTGCAGGTTGCTAATCCGCCGTTGACAAAGGCTAAGTGTCTAAAACGAATCCGTTATGCGTTTTTCGGCGTAAGGTGCGAACTATAAATGTTTAGGTTATGGTTTTCAAGGCTTTCAATGTCAGTTAATGATTTATGACTGACTTGAATTGCTATCACATGCTTAGACACGATGTTTCCTGCACTTTACACACACATATATATATGAACTATGTTGAATATAGTACATTCTTGTGTTTGTTGATATGATTGAATGAGTATGGAATTTGGATTCGTGCTTGCCATGATTATCTGTCGTGGATATATGGTTGTTATATATGTGACAACTCCGTGGTGAAAGGGTTTACCCTAGCACCTGTTATAACCAACATACATCATGTATGTTGAATATAGTGTAGACTAAGTGTTTGTTGAAATGTCTGAATGAATATGGAATTATGATTAGTACCTGTTATGATGGATGTTTGGTAATACATGATCGTTGTATGTGTTGCAACTCCTATGTGAAAGGATTTGCTATAATATACGTTTTAAGTAAATTAATCTATGTAAGTGATATGTGCAGAGCAAGTGTTTGATAAAATGCCTGTATGAGGAAATACTTGTTTAAATGTTTGAAATGAGAATGTTGAGATAGGATTCTCAATCCCCTTCTCTATAACTATAGTTTCCTTTATGTAACCTATCTTCCTACTATGTGATTTATGGAAGTAATGCCTAGGTAAGATAACATGTGTACTATGTGTTTCATGAAATGCTAAATGCTTGAAATGGTTGAACTGTTGTGTAATGCTGCTATGCATATCATATGTGATATATAAACCGAAATCGAGTGTGATTGGGACTATGATTTAGTCCAAGCAATCGATAATGATTCCCGATTTCGTGGCCGAGGTCATTTTCGCCACACAAGACGCGTTCGGTGAACCCGAGTCATACTTTGATTGTCGATAGTGGTTAGGCCTCATGGAGTGCTTACGCCTTTCATGTCGATCAACTCGAGGTGTGCTCGTACTAGTCGAGCTCGTCAAGTAACCCAATTGACCCGATGTATATTCACCATGTATGGACGCCATCGCTTGAATCTAAGGTACCAAACTCACCGGTGAAAACCCCTTTAACCTTGGTACCTCGATCCGCTTAGACTCATGAGCCGGGCATGCCGGTATGGGACACCGTGGTTGAGTGTCGGCCTACACCGGGGTGACGAGCCTCCCGTAGTGTCCGGTGAGCAACACATCCTCTGAGCTGAATACGGTGGCATGGGACACCGTATTCGAGTTGTCGACCTACACCGATAAGGTGACGAGCCCTTCGTAGTAACCTCGAGCGTACGTTAAGACTGCGTAGAGGTGACGAGCCTTTCCGTAGCAACAAGAGTACAAACTAAGCCTACATTGATAAGGTGACGAGTCCTTTGTAGTGACCTAGAACCGTAACATCGTATGAGATTTACTTGGACTGACGACCCTAGAATGGATTATCGTTTGAGAATTGATATAAGGGAGGTACCTTAGCTTCCCAATCTTGCTGTATGAAAAGGACTAATAAGAACTTGGTAATCACGTTCATGCACCGCACTGCATGTGCCATTTGGCGTTGGGCAAAGCACTGAGGAAGTGACTGACATGCGCGACCGTTAGATGAAGATCGCAGAGGGAGTGCAGGCGAGGGCATGCATCATTTATACATACCATTCTTGCATTAATCAGAGTACTTAGGGATGTTTGATTGTATTATTTTATCATTACTGCTTGACTGAATTGAGAACATGTTAACCTTTGCTTTATTGTTCCACTGAGTTGATCACTCACTCCCACGTTACGGGACGGTGTTTTAAACACCAACCAGACTCTGTCTTAGTTGCAGATGGAGACCCGACTGATGAGGCAGA
This sequence comes from Magnolia sinica, assembly GCF_029962835.1. NCBI lineage: Eukaryota > Viridiplantae > Streptophyta > Magnoliopsida > Magnoliales > Magnoliaceae > Magnolia > Magnolia sinica. Next base: position 89,434,366 of record NC_080575.1, read on the forward strand.
GGCGGACTTCGCAGACGATGAGGATGCTTTCTCATATATGCAGTATTCAGGCGGGTTTACATAGACCGTTCTGATCGGCGGGGCTTCAGGGTTATACTTGTAGTGGACTATTACATTTTTGACATTTTGTATTTTGAAACAATACATGTAATTATTGACCTGGCAATGCATACATACTTTGGGGACCTATACTGATTTATAAAGTTTATACATATTTAAGTAAGTCTTCCGCTTGCGTATTACAACTGTCCCTGGATTATGTTTTGCTGATTTGGCTTAATCTTATTCATGTTTTATGCACTAAAACAGACAACATTTAATCATCATTAAATATGTTGCATAAGTGATACGTTGGAACTCGGGAGTTGGACTTCTACTCAACCCCCGATTTTCAAGGCGTTACACACCATGAGGCGTGTGTTATATCTAAACCATTCGTACATTTGATGAGTTTGTTGTAAGGCACGAGCCCAAAAATAAGATAAAACTAAAGATCAAGTGGACCACACTACAGCAAGCAGTGGGGGATTAAAATTCTACCATTGAAACCTTCTTAGGGTTACTAAAGTTTTGGATCATTTCCATATTTGCTTTTTCTCTTCATCCAGGTTTATGTGACCTTATGAATAGATTGAATGGAAAACAAATATTATGGTGGGCCCTATAAATGTTTTAATAGTGGGAATCATTGTCCCCACTGCTATTTGTGGTGTGGTCCAATTGAGCTTTAGATGTGACTCATTTTTTGGATCATCCACTAAAATAATCTTGTCAAATGGATGGACGGTGTGGATATAATAAATACATCATTGTGGGCCCCATGTAACTTTGATCTCCTTTCCATTGTTCATACATTTTAGGCTTTGAGGACGACCTAACGTGCTCACCTTAGAGCACCACATACGCACGCCAGTGATGTTAGCAGTGCATGCTACACTAGCCTATCCACGTCATAATTAGAATGTATGGGAATTCTTTAGTATATTCAAAAAAACTTAAATTATATTAACTAAATTAGCTTTAAAATCTCAAATTAGTGTGTGCGTGTGTGTGTGTGTGTGTGTGTGTGTGTGTGTGTGTGTAATATTTAATAGAATGATTGTAATAAGTACATTAAAATATATACTTCCACCAGAGAGGAAAAATTCCCCACCTAAAATATCCACAAATGTAAGGATCACAAATGAGGGACTCACTAAAGTTTTTTCGTTGTCCATTTAATATTTGGACAATTCAGATCTTTTTACTGGCATGATTTTAGTGATGCATGTGATTATTGGGTTGTTTTGGATATCATTAATGTGTCAAATGTTAGATCAATAGCCTAGCAACACTTTTGTTACAAGTTCAAGTGGAAAAAAAGTCATTTCACACCAATCACCTAAATTCACAACAAAAAGTGACTTCAAAACATACCAAGTAGTGTGTTTTCATCTAGCTTTAGTTCCATGGTACCAAACGCCAAGTTTTGGTGCATTTACCTCCGATTACCTCTAATTATACCCAATTCCAAGGTGCCAAACAGGGTGTTGGGAGCAAACCATGGTGGAGAAAGCATTAAGAACAAATGATCCCGGCCCTTTGAACAGGCTGAATTTTGTTATAACTATCCACTATTTACATGCCATGGATCATATGGTCACAATCATAAGACCAAAGTGCTGCATTGGAATCACAGGCAATACAAAAATAAGATTTACGAAGCAGATTTTTCAATGGGAAGAATGGATTCTTTGCTCAACCTTATCATCAATTTTTTTCATATTTTTAAGATCATGTGATCGATGTAATTTTCGCAACATGGCTTGCTCCAGTATGAAAGAACGAATGGGGAGTATATATATTGAGGTTTTTTTGAGTCACATGCAAGAGCCCCAATCCACATGCAATCAACATGTTAAAGTGACGCAGGGATGAACGTGATGAGGTCGATCACCGTCTTCCTCAAGATAACTACTTCAAATCCACGAAGCTTCTCTAGACTCCTCACAAAGACTTCTCGAACCCAAAAAGCAAAAAAATAAATACTATTCATGAAAATTTGTAAATTGATTGATTGATAGATAAAATAAACGAGTCTACAACCCTTTAAATAGGAATACCAATACTTGAAATAAGTTTAGGAATTAAACTATAACAAAAACTCCCTAAAATTTGTAACTTACTATAAATAGTAAATTTCTATTTATAATAAGTGTCCTATGTGGCTTAACCACATTATTCTCCTAATTTTTCTAAACTCTTTTCATGTTGGACACAACTCTTAAATGGAATTTAACCGTCGATCTGATGGAATCTCGCAAATTCAGCATGGGTAACTCGGCTATGCTAGGTTGGTTGGCTAAAGTAGCTCGTCCTACCCCAAAATCATATATGGTACATTGAGTAACTCATTTTGGTTTGCGAGATATGTCTGTTTTAAAGTTCCGACGGTCTTGATGACTTTTATCGTCGACCGGGCCTTTTCTGATCCATCTTGGCCATGAAACTGTCCGCAACCCGCTCTACATCAATCCTCTTCACTTCAAAAGAACTCGTCCGCGAGTTCTCGTCTTGCTCTGGTTCTTGATAATCGGTCAGGTCCGGGATATTAAAAGTCCGTGAGATCGCCATGTCATCTGCTAGATCAACAATGTAAGCATTGTCATTAATCTTTCGGATGATTAGTACTGGTTCAATCTTCTTATTTTTTAATTTTTTATATGTCCCAGTCAGAAATTTTCCTTTACGCAGATGGATCATAACGTGTTCACCCACATCGAACATTTTTTATCATTGATGCTTATCCGCTTGCTCCTTGTACTCATCGTTCAAGGCATGTAGCTTGGTCTGCACCTCCGCATGAATACCCAAGATCTTGAAGGGGGTTTCAAATGTGTGATTCACAACCTCGGTCTGCCCATCAGTCTGTGAGTGGTAGGCACTGCAAAACTAAAGTCGTGTATCCAATCAAGTCTACCATGTTTGTAACGCCCGAAATTCGGGGTCGAGCATAACTCGCCTCCCGAGTTCCAAAACATCACTTATGCAACATATTTAATGATGAATGTATGTTGACCGTATTAGTGCATAAAACATGGAATAGATTAAGCCAAAACACAGATATATGATTCATGGATAAGTGAATAAAGCAAGCGGAAGACTTATAGTAAAATATGTGTACAAGTGTAAGTCCTTCGAATTACATATACAACCAGATCGTGTAAAAGTGTTATTTATCAAAATTATAAGTACAAGTTACATCATTTCGTTTCCAAAATAGTAATCCCATAGATCCCGCGCAATGCACGAGGCTCGCTAGAACCCGTCTCAAAACCGCATATAGGAGAAGGCGGCCTCGTCGTCATCCGGCTCCCGCTCTGCCTCGACGTCGCATCCACATCTTGCAACATCGGGGCCTAAGACAGAGTCCGGTGGGTGTGTAACACCGCCCTAGAACGTGTGAGTGAGTGATCAACTCGGTGGAACAATAAGGCACTTTGGTTAACATGTTATCGCTCAATCAAACAAGAATGATAAAGCAGGATAAGTAATTAAATCCTAAGTACTCTTGTTAATGCAAGTATGAATGCAATATGATGCGTGCCCTCACGAGTACACCCTCAGCGTCTTCATCTTACGTTACGCATGACATCGCCTCAAAGTGCGCCACATCTACAAAGTACATGCAAATGCGGTGCATGGATATGATTACCAAGTTGTTATTAGTCCATTTCACATAACAGGATTTGGAAGCTAAGATACCTTCCTCATGTCACCATCCAAACAGTGATCCATACTAGGGTCGTCAATCCTAGATATCTCATACGATCATATAGTTGAGGTCGTAGCAAAGGGCTCGTCACCAATCAATGTACGCCTTTCATGCCCTTACTACCACAGATCGGCTCGTCACCTCCTTGCGGTATCAAGGTATGCTCGAGGTCACTACAAAGGTCTCGTCACCAATCAATGTAGGCCGACAAAGACGAATATGGTGTCCCATACCACCATAATCAGCTCACGAGTTAAGTTGCTCACTGGTCACTACGGGGAGGCTCGTCACCCCAGCGTAGGCCGACAGCTCGACCACGGTGTCCCATACCACCATGTCCGGCTCATGAGTCTTAGCGGATCAGGTACCATGGTTATTAGGATTTCACTGGTAAGTTCGGTACCCTAGATTCAAGCAGTAGCGTCCATACATGGTTAACATACACTGGACAATCGGGTTAGTTGACGAACTCGACTAGCACGAGCGCACGTTGAATTGAACGACATGGAGTGCGCAAACACTCGCGTGGTCGAACCACTGCCGACAACTCTAATACGACTCGGGTTCGTCTAATGCGTCTCACGTGGCGAAAGCAATCTCAACCACGACCATAGGGTCAATTACCGATTTCTGGACTAAGGCATAATCCCAAATACATTACACTACTACAGATATTCATATGGAATGTAAAACACTACTGGAACAACCACTCAACTCATGGTGCATACACATCTGAAGAATATCAACTTAACATAAATGTAAGCATAGGAATGCTTGAATTTAAATAACTTGAAAGGTAACTCTGCATAAAGGAAAACATGCGCATCAATAGGAGTATTGAGAATCACTTCTCAATGCCCACACTTAGTGTAATCATTACACTTAGGTCATTCATGCATTTCTACAAACACTTAGCATACAAGGAATAACATACATGACGTATGTTGGAATACATGCACTTAGACAATTCCTTTTACCAAGGAGTTGTCATACATGCATCTAGCATACATACATGACCAATAATCATGGCAAGCACAAGTGCGTATTTTATACGTATACGGTACTTTATAAATACACTTGGAATACATAAATCTCAATATAGCACATGCATATCGGAAAGCAATGTAAACATAACATTTGACATATGAAATCTCATCCATAACAAGAATAAATCACTAACTGGGATTGAAAGCCTTGAAAACCATAACCTATACACTTAAAGTCCGCACCTTAAGCAAAGAAAGAACCGCCGAACTCGATTTAGACGAGTTGTCTTCGTCAACGGCGCTAGAATACCCTACAATAAGGATAGAAATGAGATACAACAACACCAAGTCTAATCTAAGCTCTAACACAGTTAGGGTTAGGTTAACTTACCCCAAAAGAACTCATAATCGCCAAAGGAACGATTCAAAGTGAAGATTCAAAGGTGAAGAAGAACAAGGAATAATCAAGGTGATTCACCAACTAATCTCTCTCACTAACTCTCTCTTTTCCACTCTCTCTCCAAGCTAGGGTTAGAGAAATTCGTATGGAAATGAGAGCTAGGGTTTAAGGACTATATATAGACCTTAAAATGATGGAAATAACCCCGTGGTCAAGGTATACTTAGGTTATAACCAAAGTACGCCTTTCTCGATCCAACGAAGCACTTCTAGTGGGCCTATAACCACGAAAGGCCTGGACTTAAGCTCACCGACCATGGATCTAGGTCAGCCTGAGTTTTCGTACCGATCGTTGATCAACCGTGGCGGACCACACTCAATTCAACGGTCACGGAATCTCGATCGGTCCACAAGCACTAGGATATGCCGGGGCCAACCATCCTGATCAGAGGGTGAAATGGGTCAGAATCCAACGGTCGATAGCTTAAAATCGTCGCAAAAGCTACCGACTCATTTCATAAAAAGCTTATTAAATTCCAACCGTTCTCACACTCTTCACTCCGAACTCAACCAAATCGACCCAACATCGGATCGACTTGATTTTGAGGTGAAGATCAAGCCCAACTCTGTGACCCAAGCTAAGATCATCGCCATCGGACTTTCGACGCGTGCAGTCCGATCCGATTCCAAAAATTCCCCAGAACAACCGGATTTAGCGATGGATCCCACATTCTGAGTAACGTAGCGCTCACTAATGCACGTTTAGAGCCATGCAGATACAATTTAAAGTGATTGATGCGAATTTCACAAGCAATCAAGTAGAGCGCTAATTACCCCAAAAACAACTACTTAAGGAAAGATTAACACAAAAATTCCAAGGTCGTTACACTTGAGTTCTTTACAAACTGCCTTGTAGCTTGGTCTGCACCTCCGCATGAATACCCAAGATCTTGAAGGGGGTTTCAAATGTGTGATTCACAACCTCGGTCTGCCCATCAGTCTGTGAGTGGTAGGCACTGCAAAACTAAAGTCGTGTATCCAATCAAGTCCACAAAGTCTGTCAAAAGTGGCTAATGAACTTCATGTCACGGTCAGAAGTAATAGTCTTAGGAACCCCGTATAACCACACAACCTCTCTAAAGAATAGATTCGTTACGTGTGTTGCATCAAGAGTCTTCTTGCATTGGACAAAGTGTGCTATCTTGGAGGAACGATCTGCCATCACGAACACTGAATTCATGCCACATTATGTTCGTGGGAGACCAAGCACGAAGTCCACAGATAAATCCTCCCAAGGTCCGTCAAGCACAGGTAACAGGATATAACGGCTCATATTCTGAGATTATCCTTTGGAAGTCTGACAAACATAACAACGTTGTATTGCTTTTCCCATATTACATACCAATTACGGCCAGTAATACCGCTCTTACACAAGAGTTCGAGTCTTATCTCGCTCAAGGTATTCACCAAAGTCACTTCCATGTAACTCCTAAATAATTTGCTCCCACAGAGAACTTTGGGAGATGCAAAATCGATTTCCTTTGAAGATGAAACCATCTTATATATGTAGGTCATTAGGATGACCTTCTTAGCACTTCATCCAAGAATCCTTGAAGTCCTCGTCCTCGACATACAGCTCCTTGAGACAATCGATGCCAACCACTTCATTACTCATTGTAACAAATAGTGATGCACGATGACTAAGTACATCAACCACCTTGTTTTGCTGCCCTGACTTCTGCTTCAGAACGAATGTGAATTCCTATAAAAATGTAACCCATCTAGCATGCACACGATTCATGTTAGTCTGACTATTAATAAACTTCAATGCTTAATGGTCAGTGTAGAGAACAAACTCTCTTTGAATCAAATAATGTTGCCAATGTCGCAGCACCTGAACAACCGCGTATAACTCAAGCTCATACGTCGACCACTTCTTTCGAGCTTCACTGAGCTTCTCGCTATAGAAGGCTACCAACCTGCCTTCCTATGATAATATTTATTTAATTCCGACATATAAAGCGTCACACTCAACCTCAAACAGCTTGTCGAAATTAGGAAGAATCAAGACTGGTGTTGTGGACAACCGATGCTTGATTTCATGAAAGCTCTTGTCAGCCTCATCGATCCACTGTAACGGTCCTGTCTTCATGCAATCTATAATAGGTGCGACTATCGTGCTAAAATTTTGTACGAATCGATAATAGAAGGTCGTCAACCCATGAAAATTCTTCACCTCATGAATATTTGTCGGGATCAGCTATTCTGTAATGTCTCACATCTTTTCATCATCCACACGGATTCCCGTGGACGTTACAACAAATCCTAGAAACAACAGGTTAACTGTTAAAAAGCTACGCTTCTTCAAGTTGAGTACAACTAGTTAATTTGTAGGACCTGCAGCACCTACCTGAGATGTTTCTTGTGCTTCGTCAAATCTTGGTTATATATCAGTATGCCATCGAAATATACTACCACAAATCGGCCAATAAACGGTTTTAGAACTTGATTCATCAAACGCATAAAAGTACTTGGTGCGTTCCATAGATCGAAGGGCATTACCAGCCACTTATACAACCTTTCCTTGGTCCTGAATGTCGTTTTCCACTCATCACCGGGTCAGATACGAATCTGATGGTACCCGCTCCTTAGGTCTAGTTTAGAGAACACCTTAGCCCCTTCTAGCACATCGAGCATGTCGTCCAACTGCGGTATTTGGAACCGATATTTGATGGTAATTTTATTGATTACCCAGCTGTCGACACACATGCTCCAGCTCCGATCTTTTTTTTTTAACGTTAATAATGTTGGTGTGACACATGGGCTCATGCTCTCTCTCAAGAGACCCTTATATATCAATTCCTGCACTTATCCCTGAAGTATGTCACATTCCTTCGGACTCATCTGATAATGAGGGTGGTTAAGTAAGCTGGCCTCAGGGACGAGGTCTATGTGATATTGGATGTCCCTCATGAGGGGTAATCCATAGGGTAAATCTTCAGGCTAGACTTTTTTAAATTCTTTTAATAATAGTCTTAAACTTGGAGGAATGTTTGAGGGTTCTGATTCCTCACCATTCACCATTACGGCGTATACCTCGCCAATTTTTTTGGATTCCTCTATGAAATCCCAAATGATCAAGAGGGAGCTCCCTTCCACTTTAGAGGCTTCAGAGTGGTTCTCTAGTGCCATACGAGCAAGGATTATTTTTCGACTATCCTTAACAATGATATAGACATTGTCTCATCCTCGATGGGTCGCATCATAGTCCGACTACCAGGGTAAACCGAGTAACATATGACATGCTTCCATGTCGACCACGTCACAAAGTATTTGATCCTTATAATTTTTGCCAATTGAAAATGAGATAGTCAATTGTTCAATTACATTGGTTTCATTTACTTTTTTTATCCAGTCAATTAAGTACGGGGAAGGATGTTTTATTGTTGATAGCTATAACTTATCCACCATCACTCTTGAGGTGATGTTCTCACTACTTCCACTGTCTATGATCATGTCACAGATTTTTCCATTGACAGTCCACCACGTACGGAATATGTTGTGTCGCTGTGTATACAATTCATTCCATGGGGTATACAGTAATCGCCTCACAACTAGATATTCGCCACGATCCTGAACCGTTCATTCATCACCATCTGCTCCTTCCTAAGTGGCTTGCTCATGTTCATCAAAGTCAAGGTCTTCTTCTACAGCTTTGCCTTTAGTGCCCTATTCATTTATGGCCAAGTGCGATGTAGGACGTTGAGGACAAGTGCTTGATAAGTGGCCTGATTGGCCACAGTGGTAACAATTGTTCGACCTTGACCAAACGTAAGGATTTGGAATCCTACTCAGGCCTGCTATTGTGGGTGTTACTCGTTGAGGTGTAGATGAGTTGCTTCCCGTATCGTAGTTTGCGGTTGCAAGAGGTTGATGACATTCTCCTAATGGTTCTTTTCCTCGTGCTAGTACTGGATCCTGTGTGGGACCCGTTATGGGGGGTCGAGTTGAAGGATAAGGTCGATACAAGACTCTTGCAAGCTGTGTTTCTGCCCCACCTGCTAACTGAACCACTTCATCCACGGTCCCAACTAGTTGTATCTAAACTCGATCCTAAATTGTTGATTTCAACTCTCCTATAAATCGTGCTACCTTCTGAGACTCAGATTTTGACAGATCGTTTCATGTTGCTAGCCGCTGGAATACTTTAGTGTAATTTGTGACGATTCGATTTCCTTGTCGGCAATTCAGGTATTGCTGGAATAATATCTGCTCATAATCACTGAGAAGAATCATGATCGAAGAAGGTGTCTCATCCATGGCCATGATGAGATGGGCGCCTTGTTCTGGCAAGCACGTAAGAGTTGTAATTGCTCCCACCATGTAGAAGCACCAGATTTTACTTTAGACACTACCAATTTCACCTTTTTATGATCTAGCATGTCCATGGAATCAAAATATTTCTCTACTTTGATTAGCCAATTGAGAAAATCTTCTATGTATAATAAACCATTAAAACTAAGAAGTTCAGCCTTACCTCGATAATCTCTTTCAATATGATCTAGATGATCACCTCCATGGATTGGTTGTCTGGTAAAGTCTTCATTAAGGTCCTCATCGCTAAAACTTGAATCATCTAGTATAGTCTTACGGTTTACCACTAGTAGTGCTATATGAAAATCGAAATTGTACCGTATAGTAACCACGAGCGGTGGAGCAACCATAGGCGGCAAAGCATCGCCTAAGACTCAGGGCGGAAGTAGCGCATCCACAAGATAGTCGATGGTTGCCTGCGGCCCTTACATGGTCAACTGACTCTCCCAATGGAAAGCTTTCATTCTTTCTGCAAAATAACGAATCCCTGGATCACTGTCCATAGGATTTTAGTTCATACCATCGTTGTTTTTCATCAGCCTGAGGAGAATCTTCACTCTGATACCAATTGACGCAAGGATAAACGTGATGAGGTCAATCACCGTCTTCCTCAAGGGTAACTACTTCGAATCCACGAAATTTCTTTGGACTCCTCACAGAGACTTATCGAATCCAAAAAGCAAGAAAATAGAAATAGTATTCATGTAAATTTGTAAATTGATTGATTGATAGATGAAATAAATGAGTCTATAACCCTTTAAATAAGGATATCAAGACTTGAAATAAGTTTAGGAATTAAACTATAACTAAAACTCCCTAAAATTCGTAACTTACTATTTATAGTAAGTGTCCTATGTGGCTTAACCACATTATCATTCTAATTTTTCTAAACACTTTTCATTTTGGACACAATTCCTAAAGCCCAACAGATGAAGAGTTATAATCAAACTAAAACTTACTAAAAATAGTAAAAAAACAGAAATAAACATGGAATTTGACCATCGATCTGATGGAATCTCACAAATTCAGCATGGTTAACCTGGCCATGTTGGGTTGGTTGGCTAAAGTATCTCATCCTACCTCAAAATCATATATGGTACGTCAAATAACTCATTTCGGTTTGTGAGATATGCCTATTTTAAGGTTCTGACGGTCTTGATGACTTCTGTCCTCGACCGGGCCTTTTCTGATCCATCTTGGCCATGAAACTGTCTATGACCCACTCTACATCATAAAGTGGCATATGTGTGCACTATCTGATCCATCCATCGTGTAGGCCAGACCATTGAAGTGTTATTATTTGTCTCGGGCCCATACATAAACAGTAATCTAAAGACCTGACATGCACCTGAGTTCGACTCGATTCAAGTCCAGGCCTTCAAGAACAATAGCCACACATATTACGGCCCCAACCTAATTAATGGCACTATAGGACCCAACCCAATAATAACCTTAGTTGTTAATTAGTGGACTAGCCTATGGGCCACAAGGGCCATGCCCCCAAACGGACTAGGTTTGGTTTAATTTATGAAAATACTACTTAGGTATTAAATGAGGTCACTTTCTCTAGTGTGTGGCAAACGACTCAAGATGCATGAATTCCACCCCCATACATTAGGTACATCACCCCTTCTTTAGCCTTGATCTCAAAACTCAATTGATTCAACTTTGCAAACGTTGCGGAGCGCTCGCATGCGTGCTTCTCATTCTTCATTTTGGCTGTGCAGGTGATGTGTAGTATTGACTCAAATGTAATGATCTGTTTATTTGGAGTCACCACTAGCTAACAAAGCTTAGGATCTATAGCTGGCTAAAAATTATAGAATCATTTAGAGAGCGGGGGATTAGAAGATCCTTTAACCCAAGTAACTCATGTAGTTAGTTTATGACTCAAGATTCTAAAAACCGTGGTGATGGAAAAAGGCAGGGAAGGGTTATGCACCCTTTTTTGCCTATAACAAGTGCAGTTTCTACTTTACGGGATTTTGACTTTTTGAGACTTTAAAGAATTCTAAAAGTGACTGCATACAAGGTCCATGTAGATATACACTAAAGTAAATATAATAAAGAAAAAAAGTAGACTTAAAATATTTGAATCCTGGCATGAAATGATGGTGTGAACTCGTGGAAAAATTTTTACATTTCGAGATCATTTGGGGGAGATAAGTGGACTTTTTGAACCTACAAGAATCTAATTCCAACTGATTTTATTTTATTTTTTTTCACAATTTTCCATCCATTTTTACCACCTCAACTAACATGGCCCACCTAGCGAATTTGGGTGGCGCCTCATCACCAGCGGGAATAGACCGATGGATTTTAGCCAATCTGGATTGTTGGTTGGCTCCAAGATGTCCTAAGTATCCCCTCAGTACAATTTGTTTGCATTTGTGGTATCTCCCCAAGCGATCAAGTGTCAATTCTAAAATTTTATGATGTGATCTTGAGCGAGGTGTTTACAAACTATTACAGTGAATCACCTGATAAAAATTGTACATAAAAACTTTTAAATTCACATGGTATGGCTTATTTGAGTTTTGGAGAACTAATAGACAGGGTGATCTCACGAAAGTTCCACCCATATGGCTCTCAACGTGCCAGGGAGGCCAGTCGTTGATCTATTTGATGAGGAGTGAACCATGATGGAAACTAGAGTGGACCAGCCTCTGATTCTCAGGTCAATCCACGTATAGAAAAGGGCTCCTCTTGGGCTGACTTGTCTATGGTCCATGGTTTTAGTGTCCTTAGACACGACATGTATTTTTAGGGAAAGTCTTCTTCTTTAAATAATAATAAAAATAATAATAATTATTATTATTGTGAGTTAGTCTTACAGGACTCTTAATACCTTGTCACTGTGCAAATTCCCACGTAGGCCTGCCCTTGATCACAATTTCAATTAGTAAGTAGAGCCCACCACATATGGCCTGAGGGGTCATTTGGATACCTGTAAAGTCATTAAGTTGTAATCTGATTTTATTTGGCTTAAATTTTTAATATGATTACAGGAAAACATTTGCTTGTGTTTGGATAACTTGAAATCTATTTACTGACAACATAACTTGTAATGGTAAATTCTTTGAAAATAATCAAATTATATATATAAATTTTATTTAAGACAAATCATTGAGATAAGCCTAACTTAATAAAGCTTATGTTTGATTTTTAAACAAATCATTTACTGGGCCACAGATGTAAGCTTACTAATTCAAACATGCACTAATGTTTGATAACATCCAAAAACATATGAAAATGTTCAACCCAAATAATAATAATAAAGAGAGAGAGAGAGAGAGGCTTGTCTTATTCTTTCTTTTTTCATCATCTTTTTCTTTCATTTGGGTCGTTGGAGTCATTGGAAGATGATCTGCAACTTTCTTATTTTGAAAATTTTTTAAAATTATAATTGTTATTTGAAATCCATTTATTTACAATTTAAAACATGACTTTTTCTCATATTTTATATTACAGCCAACTAAAGCTGTTATATTCTACACTCTAATTACAAGTAAATATATCCATTCAAACACCATCTATAACATGATTACCTATGAGCAGATTTCTACTTGAGGACTTCAAAGGCATCCAAATGACCCGTGAGGCCGGCTGGATGGATGGCAAGAATAAAATATGAAATCCATTTTGCAAATAAATAAATAAATGGTTGAGATCATCCAATCAAGGTGAATTATTGGATCATCTTTTATCCATGATGGATCATACCGTCCAGCGATTGCTGGGTCATAACTGGCACGACTTAGAACTCTTTACAAGTCACGACAAAGACTTCATACTAAATCGTAGTTCTTCTCAGTCACCCCCTTGTATTTTAGCGATTTCTAACTAAAATTACGCACTAGTCTACACGTTTAAGGAATGGAAAGGAAATTTCTATCCGCCCGTGGAGATATCTTAGGATTCTCTAAATCCGAGTCAAACAAGGGTTGAATAGACCAGGATTATTGTAAGAATGCCGAGTGGCACAATCTAAGCCATTGATGTGCGCTATCTTGACAGTGCAGACGAGCCAGCGGCCGGTGATGGCGTGTCATGTCCAGGTTTGCAGGGTTAGGGCTTCGACGCAGGAATGGACGTGATGAGATCAATCAGTGACTTCCTCAAGGGGGTAATTACTCTGATTCTACGAGCTTTCGTGAACTCCTCGTAAATAATTCTCGAATTCATGAGGAAAAAATAGAAATTGGAAATAAATTCTAATAAAATTAAAAGTAAATTCATTGATGATAAAAACGAATTTATAATCCTTTAATTACACAGTGATATCAAAATTAGGAATAAATTTGGGAATTAAACTCTAACTCAAACTTCCTAAACTCAGTGTCTTACTATAAATAGTAAACTAACTCGATTCCTAGACTTCATGGTTTTTGGCCAAAAATGATAAGTATCCTATTTAGCCTAACCATGTTATTCTCTTAAAATTTCCAAGCCCTTAAGAGTGAAGAGTTATGATCAACCAAAACTTACTGTAAATAGTAAAAACAAAATTAAAGGAGACTTTTAACCATCGATTTAATGAAATTTTGCAAATTCGGCATGACAACCTAGCATAGAGGAGTTGGGTGGCTAACGCATTTTCTCCTGCCCAAAATCATATACGTTAAGTAGAATAAATCATTTCGGTTTGCAAAATATGCCTATATGCCTCAGATTGAGCCTTCTTAAGTCCATTTTGGACATAAAAGTGTCCATGATCCTCCCTGCATCATTAGCCCTGAGCTAATGTGAACGGCTCGGCCAGGTCCAACCATCAAGTCATGGTACGAAAGGAATGTTTGAGAACCATATCTGCAGTTCAAAGATACTCTTGATTATGGGATTATGCTTCAATGATCAAAAACCATTTACGGTCCATCTACGGTCAGGACATGATCCTGACCATTTTGGAGGGTCTGGATCGTCCGATCATCATGTACGGGCCATTGGCCGTAGGACCCGGTTAATGAGCGGTAGTACGCACTTCCCTTCTTCCATATGATATTTACTATAGAAAAAAGATTGCGTGGTCAAAGTGTGGTGAGAGATAACGGTACCCGCATGTCATGTACAGAAACATTGACACGTCACGTGCGCATCTACCACACGTTTATCTGGTATGCCCGGGCATCAACATCCATTGATCTTGTAAGGAAGCTAGTTTATTATCAGGTGACCTACATGTGTGGCAGAAGTCAATGTAGGCACCGTGCTCTCCTTGGCGTAGAAATCCAACCCTCCTACCATGACTTGGGATGACCTTACTAGGCAGGATTTGATTGCTAGGTGACCTTTTTAGAGATGAGACCGGTCAAATCCATACTCAAACTAACAACTTTAAATGAGGTAGAATTTGATTGGATCACATGCCACCGGTGGAAATAAACTCACCCAAAGCATGTTTGAAAGTTATTAACAGGATCATTGACTAATGGAGTAAAATAGGTGTCACTCATGTAATATCTTAGTGGGTGTTAGGTTTACCATGAGCCCCACCTTGATGATGTATTATATATCAACATTGTCCTTCTGTTTCTCCGGTTCATTCTAGGGCATGGTCCCAAATATTAAGTGATCCAAATCTTGGGTGGTCCACACCATAGAAAACAATGTCGATTGAGTTACTCGCCATTAAAAATTCCAAACAGCCCATTGTAAGCTTTGCATAATGTTTATTCACCATCCAACCTACTGATGATGTCAAGAAAACTTGATGATGGGTCCTTACTCTTGCTCCGGTGGTACACTCTTGGGAGTTTCAACACCGGGTCAAGGGTTCAAGTACCCATAGGTAGTGAAATTCCACTAGCATGAGTGCGTATTAAAAAAAGAAAAAAGAAAAAAAGATTAGCTTGATTCAAAACTTTCATGGCCCATAACCTATCGTAAGTTTTTAATAGTCATTCATCATTGTTTTCGTTGATGCAAAAATTTGGTACACCCTCTTTAGACCTTCAAGTACCTGCATAGGAATAAAATAAAGGAGACCCTTGCTAAAGCAAGGGACCCTCCGATGTCAAAGTCAAGTTAGGAATATGGGTTTGGCAGTATCGAGGGGTTTTAGGTGAGAGATTTTGCATACATTTCACCGTAGGCGGAGTTTTTATTTATAGCCTTTTGGGGGCGGACCGAGTTAGGGCTGACTCAACTTGATCCAGTTTTGAAATAAGCCCGACCCGAACTCGATACTGAGTCCAGCATGCCTGACTCGATCGGAATCCGGTCTAGCCTGAACTGATCAGGATCGAGTCTGATCCGGTCAGAAGTACCGAGTCGGGTCGAGTTGGTACCGAGTCGAATTGAGAGATGAGGGAGGGAGAGACCGAGAGAGTGGAGAGGAGAGAGGGGAGGAGGAGGAGGAGGGTGATGGTGGTGGGTGGTTACCGGGCTTGGAAGATGAGGACGATGAGGGAGGGAGGTAGAGAGAGAGAGAGAGAGAGAGAGAGAGAGAGGTCGGGCTTGGAAGATGATGAGGACCAGGGAGGGAGAGAGAGATTTTGGGATTGGGTCGGGGTAATGTGCAGCGGGTAGGGTTAGAGAGTCAAGATTAGGATCGAGTCGGGTCTAATCGGATCGAGTTTCGGGTTGAGTCGGCTTAAGTTACTAGGTAACTCGAACTCGACTCAGTTTGAGTTCGGATTGGGCGAAGCCTACTTGATTTGAACCGACTCACCCATTCGATTCGGGTCGAATTAGATCTGAATGAGTCAGACGAATCGAGTTAGCCGGATCAAGTCGTTCGGTGCCCACAACTAGTGGCAATGCCTCTCTATTGTGGATGCGTATTGCCAAGGTTAGTATCTGAGGCTGACCTCCAAAGTTGGTTCCCAAGGCCAATGTTGGTATCTGAGGCCAGCCTCCAAAGTTGGTAACCGAGGTCAAGTTCTTTAGTTGAGGCTGACCTCCGAAGCTGAGGTTGGTACCTGAGGTCGAGATCGGGGTGATTTTTCGGCTCTCAAGCAATACATAGTCTTCGACTATGTTCATCTAGTCAGTCCATTTTTACCCATAATAGTAGCCCTCTACTTCTGAGCACTGTGTAATGACTTGCGCCGAAGAGATCGGGAGGTCGGACGGAGTAGGGCTAAGATCGATAAGTCAATTGTTCAGTGACAGATCGCGCACGGTATAATTAATAGGAGAGACTTTTCTTCCCTTCAGCTGAGAGAAGTCCCAGTCGTTCCCATAGTAGTAGGCTGAGCACTCAGTAAAAGGACTTTCTTAAGGAAAGTCCTTATAGTCGATCGTAAGGTCAAATAGTAGGGAATTGAAAGAAATTTTCCTCCCTTGACCTGGGGAGGTTCTTTCGTATTAGAATTCATAGTGGATGATTTTCTTCCCTTGCACTAAGGGAAGCCCTCGTAGTCAGTCGTGTAGCGTTAACAATTAGTGGTCCAACCTCTTCTCTAAGGGTCGGATGACTGGTTGAGGACTGTTTTTCCCTTGCACTAAAGGAAGTTCGCATTAGACCGTGTAATTTAAATAGACGAGAAATCATTTAAAAGAATTTTCTTTCCCTAACCTGAGAAAGTTCTTTTATTGTATAAGCCCATAAAGCAGTAGAAAACACAATAGTAAAATCATGAGCATATTTTTCTCTTTTAAAAATGGAAGTTTCTCTTAGTCGAGTAGGTCGGTCAGTCGACACGCTCCTCAGTATCTGATGTCGAGATATACTGGCCTCAGTTTTGGTCGTCCTCTTTCTTTCTTTTGGCGTTAACTGTAGAGGGCTCCCCTTCTTCCCTTCGCTTCCTATCCTTAGCCAAATTGTTTCATTCCCAAGTAGCACTTCGTGAAGTAAAGAACTCATCGACCTTGGTATATTTTTGAGCTTGATTAAGTAGGTCGGCGAGGGTAGTCGGGGGGTTCTTACCAATAGAGAAGAGGAACTTTCCTCGTTTGATGCCGACCACCATGGCAGCCAAAGTTATCTAGTCGAACCTGGACAACTTCAGTGTTGAAATGGATGATGTAGTCTTTTAGCAACTCGTTCTCCCTCTGAGTGATCGTAAGGAAGTGGGTCAATGGCTTTCTCATATCTTTCCCACTGATAAACTGAGTGATGAAGCTTTGTCGAGCTATGTGAAGGAGTTGATGGATCTCGGCTTTAGCTGCATATACCATTTTTGTGCAATCCTCAATAAAGTTAGGGAGAAGGCTCAGCAAATAACTGAGCTCGACGCGTCGTGGAGCTCCATCCATGCCCTGAACAACCGGAGTAGCAGGCGATTTATGACATTCGAAATTTGGGTAGGAGTTAGGCTCCCATAATGTCGTCGGTAAATGGGGCTCGGTCACTTCCAACGTAGTCTCAACAGAGGTAGGTATTTGGGCGCAATAGGCTTGGCGGATATCACCGACCTGACCTCGCAGCTCCTTGAGTTGTCTTCCAAGGGTCCTCATTTTTTGCTACCACCTTGGGAGTCTTTCCACGCCTCTTCTTCTCCGACGTGTGACGCAAGTTGGAGTCGGTGGGCATGGCAGTTCCCGAGATGTGGGAGGGCACATGGCTTGGCTGCTTAAGATGTTGCTTGGTTTTCTACAAGTCGACTGATGCAAAGTAGTGCAGAGACCTTGGTGGCTGCCTGTGCATCTACCCCTTGGTCAGGAGGTAGATTTTGTATCTAAAAATTTGCATTATCTGTTTAATGTTATTGGTCAATGCTTCAACTTAATGTTACAGAGAGACGAGCCGACCTCCTTGGTTTCAAGACCGCTGCGCGGGGCTTGCAGGCATAAAATCAACCTGGAGTTGGGAAGACAGATCTCCTTGGTTTGCAGATTGTTCCGTTGGTGCAGGAGTTGTTGTAGCAATGACAGCTAGAGCTCTCTTTCTTCATTTCACCATTGTGGTTTTCTGGTAAAGTATGAACGGTTTTGATGTAGTTCCCACAAACGGCATCAAACTGTTGATACAAAAATATGGTCTACCCTCTTTAGACCTTTGAGTACCTGCACAGGAAGAAGACAAAGAAAACCTTGGTTAAAGTAGGAGACCCTCCTGTTAGAATATTGTGTGATCTTGTTACCATACTTTGTGTGATCATGTTATATTAGATTGTAAATCTCCAGCTATGTAATATTCTCTCTAGTTATGTAATATCCTATATTTAGCACCTAGGATCTTTCTTACAACTATGCATATTTACTATCAATAGGTTGTAATCATACTATAAAGAGGGTATTCTTCCTCCAATACAATACACATTGAAATATAGAATTTCTACGACAATCTCTCTCTTTTTCTTTATTTCTTATGGTATCAGAGCCACACTCTTGTGGCCTATAAATTTTTTTATATATATAACGGTTGTTTGGAGTTCTTTTTCGCCATCTTCAATATGTCTCTATTTGCCTCAAGTCTTGATTCAATTGTCCGTCCTATTGATCTTATATTGGATGGATCCAATTATAGTCTGTGGGCTAAGAATATGGAAGTCTTTTTAAAAGGACGTCAGCTATGGCGTTATGTGACTGAAGCAGTCCCTCAACCTACGCCGGGAGACGGTGAGAAAGACGATGCCTTTGCATCTCATCTGGAAGAGTGGGATAGTATTCACTACAAAATTCTGTCTTGGTTCATCAACACTTTCGTTCCATCCATCAATAGTCTTCTTCCACGACTTGGGAATGCTAAAGTTGCTGGGACTTTCTGGCAAAAAGATACAACTGCCCCTATGATGCTTAATTGGAGTTTCAACTGGAAACTAAACTCTATCAGATGTGTCAAGATCGAGGTCAGTCTATTGCTGATTTTTATTTTCAAACTAATCATCTTTGGAAACAATTATCTGCCGTAGACCCTAAGTTAGAATGTTCTAAAGACATTCAAACGTTTGCCACTTGGCTTGATCGATGAAAGTTTATACACTTTATGATGGCTCTTCAAGATGATTTTGAATCTACTTGAACTTCTCTTCTTCACCGTCAGCCACTTCCAACATTGGATGCTGCAGTTGTTGAAATCATCTCTGAAGAAACTCGACGTTCCACTATGCATATGCAATCTTCTGACATAGTTATGGCCACCGCTTCTCATGGTGCTTCTCAGTCTTCTGCTGGACGTTCTTCCTCTCAATCCACCTCTAAGCCTGATTTTTGCAAGTGGTGTAAACGAACTGGACATACCATCGATGAATGCCGCAAGTTCCAGTATTCTAAGTAGAAAAGAGCTTCCCAACAGACGACTACGATTGCTTCATCTGATCCTCCTGTACTTGAGACTCCACCTTAGTCTACTTCTCTTACTACAGCTGACGTGAAGGACTTAATTCACCAGGTTTTTTCCCAATCCTCAACTGTCATGTCCGTCACCCCAGGTAAATCCCAGTGGTTTATAGACTCTGCCTGTTGTAATCACATGACATCTGATTCCACCATCTTCTCCCATAAAACAACTATCTCTCCCAATCCTGTCATATATACTGTCAATGGTTCCCATATGTCTATTAGTCATATAGGGTCTATTTCTACCTCTAATTTATCTATTGGTGATACTTAACTTGTTCCTAAGTTATTTTTAAACCTTCTTTCCGTTGGACAACTATGTGAGTTAGGTCTTGAACTGAAATTCTCTAACAAGGGTGTTGATGTACAGGATTCACAAACGGGTCAACTACTTGGGACAGGCCGTAAAGTTGGACGTCTTTTGGAGCTCTTATATCTACAGCTTCCTTCTTCAACAACCACTTCCATGGCTGCTGTCACTGTCACTTCCAGTTTATGGCATGCCCGATTGGGTCATGCCTTGCTTCTATGTGTCCAGTTCTTGGCCTCTTAGGGTCATCTAGGATCAGTTAATTTTCAGTCATTTGATTGTGTTTCATGTCATCTTGGAAAACAGACACATTTGTCCTTTAATAAAAGTAAATCTTTTTCTTCTATACTTTTTGACTTAGTCCATTCTGATATTTGGGGTCACGCCTCGATTCCGACTAAGAGAGAATCTCGGTATTTTGTTATCTTTGTAGATGGTTATAGTCGTTATACTTGGATTTATCTTTTACGACATCGGTCTGAACTCACAAATGTTTCCCATAATTTTCACAAAATGGTATATACTCAATTTTCTTGTACCATTAAAACTGTTCGTTCAGATAATGCTATGAAATACAAAGATAAATATTTTCTTACCCTTTTACAACAAAATGGAATAGTCACTCATTATTCTTGTCCATACACTTCTCAACAGAATGGTTGAACAGAACGTAAACATCGTCATATTCTAGATACAGTAAGAGCACTTCTCATCTCTACTTTTCTTCTAGAACACTTTTAGGGTGAAGCTGCTCTTATTGTTGTCTACACTATCAATCGTATTCCCTCACCTACCATCCACAATAAAATTCCTTTTGAGCTTATCCATGGTACAGTCCCTAACTATTCCTTGCTTCGAGTTTTTATTTGTGTCTGTTTTGTCACTCTTTCTACACATGAACGCACTAAACTAGAACCACGATCTAGACTCTGTTGCCTTCTTGGTTATGGTCTCACTTAGAAAGGTTATCGTTGCTATGATCCCATAGCCAAACGTCTTCGTATTTCTCGTCATGTGAAGTTTTGAAAGCATAAGATGTTTACGAGTCTTTCTCCTTTTCCACAGTCCTCTTCCAGTTATGCTCTTATTTTTACTGATCTATCTATTGCTTTAGTACCCCACCCCTCTGCAGAGATGTTAAGCTCCTCAGACATTCATTTTACAGCTGCTCCTGATCCAACTGACACGTCTACTGATCCTCCTGCTACATCAACTGCCTCTAAGTCTATCCACGTACCTGCACTTCGTCACTCCACTAGAGTAAGAGCCCCTCCTTCTCATCTTCAAGACTATCATTGTTTTTATGCCCTTGCCACTCTTCACGAACCACATATTTATCGTGAGGCTAGTACTGATCCTCTTTGGCAAAAAGCTATGTCTGATGATCTAGATGCTCTTACCAAAACTCATACTTGGGACCTGGTGGATTTGCCTTCTGGAAAGTCTGTAGTTGGTTGTAAGTGGGTTTACAAAATCAATACTAGGGCAGATGGATCAGTGGAACGATACAAAGCTAACCTTGTTGCGAAGGGTTTCTCTCGGGAATATGGTATTGACTATGAGGAGACTTTTGCTCCTGTTGCTCAACTTACATCTGTTAGATCTTTGCTTGCAGTAGCTGTTGTGCGTCATTGAGAACTTTTTCAGATGGATGTCAAAAATGCCTTCTTGAATGGCGATCTTGTTGAGGAAGTCTATATGCATCCTCCACCTGGTTATGATCATCCTCCTCACAAAGTCTGCCATCTTCGTCATGCTCTTTATGGTCTCAAACAGGCCCCTCGAGTCTAGTTTGCTAAATTTAGTTTTGTTGTTGCTCAACAGAGCTTTATCCCTAGTGCATATGACTCTACATTGTTCTGCTGACTACTAGTGTTAGTACTATTCTTATCCTTTTTTATGTTGATAACATGATTATTACACGGAATGATCTCTCTGGTATTCGAGATCTTCAACACTTTCTGAGTCAAAATTTTGAGATGAAAGACTTAGGGCAACTTAACTACTTCCTTGGTCTTAAGGTGACTTCCGGTTCAGATAGTTATTATCTATCTCAGGCTAAGTATACTTCTGACTTACTTTCCAAAGCAAGCTTGACTAACAACAAAACGTATACTTCTCCTCTTGAATATAATGTTAAGCTTCTTGCTACTGACGGTGAATCTCTTCCAGATGCTACTCTGTATAGGCAATTAGTCGGTAGTCTCATCTACCTCACAGTTACTCGCACAGACATTTCCTACAATGTTCACTTGGTTAGCCAGTTTATAAGTGCACCACGCTCTACTCACTATGTTGTCGTTCTTCGTATCTTGCCCTATATTAAGGAAACTTTGTTTCATGGTCTTCACTTTTCATCGCACTCATCTCTGGAGCTCCGCTCTTATTCTGATGCTGACTGGGTCGGTGATCCTACCGATCATCGCTCCACTACGGGTTATTGTTTCTTACTTGGTACTTCTCTCATTTCTTAGTGCAGCAAGAAATAGACTGTTGTTGCCCGATCCAGTACTGAAGCTGAGTACCATGCACTTGCTGATACTACAGCTGAACTTTTGTGGCTACGATGGCTTTTGATAGACATGGGTGTTTCTCAGTCGACTAGTTCCCCTCTTTATTGTGATAATCGAAGCGCCATTCAGATTGCTCACAATGATGTTTTTCATGAGCGGACTAAGCATACATCCACCATAGAGAGGCATTGTTATATACGCCCCCGCCCCCAAAAGATTATAAATAAGGAATTCACCTACGGTGAAAGGTACGTAGAATCTCTCACCCAAAAGCCCTCGATATTGCCAAACCCAAATTCCTAGCCTGACTTTGACATCGGAGGTGAAGAAATAAATAGAAAGAGAGAGATTGTCGTAGAAATTTTGTATTTCAATGTGTATTGTATTGGAGGAAGAACACCCTCTTTATAGTATGATTACAACCTATTGATAGTAAATATGCATAGTTGTAAGAAAGATCCTAGGTGCTAAATATAAGATATTACATAGCTAGAGAGAATATTACATAGCTGAAGATTTACAATCTAATATAACAAGATTACACAAAGTTTGGTAACAAGATCATACAATATTCTAACATCCCCCCTCAAACTCGAGATGATGAAGTCAACTTGAGTTTGGAAACAAGATCACGAAGTCGACCAGGAGGATGAGACTTCGTGAAAATATCGACAAGTTGATCCTCGAAGGAGATGGATCGAAGATGTAGTGTACCCTGCTAGAAGTGGTGCCGAATGAAGTGATAGTCAATCTCGATTATTGCAGAAGGAATCTTCCTCCATACGTGTCATGATTGATTTCTTTATACCCTCGGCAAATATCTCGGAGGATAATCCTATCTTTATAGTGAATATTGTGAAATATAATTATATCTTTATATATTGTAAGTGTATTTTTATCGTGAGGCCGAAGTCGGCATCCGAGGCCGAGGTTAGTTCCTAAGACCGAGTGCAATATCCGAGGCTGATATCCAAAGTCGGTATCCGAAGCCAAGGTCGGTATCTGAGCCAACCTCCAAAGTTGGTAACCGAGGTCGAGTTCTTTGGTCGAGATTGTGGAAGTTTATGATGACAAGTTCACAATATAATCTCTATTCAACAACTTTCAAACATGATTTGCATGAGTCCATCACCTACAATAGCATATTTCCCAATCAAATCCCATATATCAAGTCATGACAAAAACCCTTAGTAGCAAGTTATCAAACAATCCACGTCCATAGAAATTAAAAGCAGATTGCCTAGTCTACCGTGGCGGAATTTAATTGGGCCACAAGTATATTTGAAAGCCATTCCATCCGTGAAAGTTGTTCCGTCTAGTATAAGTAATGTGCATGTCCCATGTTGTAATGTGCCAGGAAACACTTCGGTCTGGTCTCTATTGCAAGGGTCCCCAATAATGTTTTCATTTTTCCTTTTATCAAGTCTATCAGCCAAGTGATGGTGGAGCCCATATAATGGATAATCCATGTCAATGTGGACCTAATCATAGGTGGGACCGCAAGATGGATAGCCTAGATCCATCACAAAGTTCCTTCTTTTTTTTTTCCACAAGGATTTGGACCATCTATTTTGTTGGCTACTTGTTGGATTGTTAGAATTGTCATTCCAAAGTGATTTTTGAGATGAAAGGGAATGAAAGGTTGCCCACATGATATCTGCTGTCTAGATCCATGAAAAGATCTTTTTGATAGATGATCCAGGTTGTTCATTCGTTGGGCTGCTTGGGCATGGATAAGATGCATGGGTAGGATAATTCAATCAAAGTGATGCTCGGATGGAGTGGGGGAAGCAAAGGTGGGCCACAAGATGGCTGGTCTTAATCAAATTATGTCTTTGTCCTAAGTGGAGTAATGGGGGCACAAACACGGGGCAACAAGATAGACGGTCCAAATTCATGTTGAGGCAATTTTTTTTCTTTAATAAATGATCTCAGATCATATATTCACTGACCATTGATCAGATGATTAGGATCATCGTATTAAAAGTGATTATTGAAAGAAATGGTGGAGTGGAGGTGGGGAAAACAAGATTAACCACTAGCTCCATGATCAAAAGGTTTTTTTTTTTTTTTTTTAAATAATAATAAAATCATGAACCATCTAAATTATCCATTTTGCTGGCCGCTTATCAAATGGGTAAGATAATCATATTGTTGTTATTTATTCAAGAACGACCATATTCAATCAAACATGTTCGATTGGGATAGTGCAGGTCTACTAAAGTCGTACTTGATTTGAGTTCGCTTGAACGCTTTGATCGTAGGTACTAAATCAACCGTAAAACCAGACACGTCAAGGTTGACCTAATTGTTTAGCCACCTATCTTGCAACGATCACGTAATTTATAAGTAAAATGTTACTCATTTTGAATGAATTCTTTCTACCTTGATTTAAGTTTTTTTTTTTTTTTTTTCAACAATGATCACAGGACTAGGGTTTCTCAATAATACAAAATATTGAATGGAAAGATTTAAAAACTAAAGAATGAATTACCAATTTTATTGGTTTAAAATGAAGTTCAATACATTCAGCGAGAAAAAATAAAATAAGTATAAAAATAGATCAAAGATAAATATTTGAATCGCATGTATGGACAAACAATCAAGACAAATGGTCATTAGTAAATGATTAGGGCGTGATCTTCTAAGTAAGAACTCGGTAAGTTGTCAGTAAGATGTGAATATTTATACTATTTTTAAGCGTACTGCAATAATGGCATTGGACAATAACAAACTAAGCTATCATAAACTATTGACATTCAGCAATGAGGTTGGACATGAGTGAAGGGATCTGAAGCTAAAACTAAGAGAAGATAGTGTTGCGCTATGAAAGGTTGTGTGATGGCTTTGTTGGTGCCTTGAGTTCTCCATCATGTACTCTTTATATAAATCGAAAGACGACAACTATATTAGGTTTACTTGCTGGCGTGAAGTCCTTTAAGGTTACGTATCCTAGCTAGACTTGAATTCCTATTCATGTACATTGATTCCTTTTCATTTCAGGAAGAATCGGCTTCTCAAACCTTTGTAATCATCATGAAAGCACCAATCATCTTTGGAAAGTTACCCATTTTGGTAGAATTGTGTGAGATGATCTTGTTGAGATTGTTATAGACATCTTATTTCAATGGGTCTTTATAAGCTTGTCGAGCATGTTGTTTTGACTACACATGCCACTCTCATGAAAGGTATGTGTCCTTCCTTATGGTGTCTCGTATGTGAGCGTGCATATGACGCTGAGTCGTTTTGCATTTTACAGGTAATGTGTTGGTAAAGGATATAGGATGAAGGATATCAACAAGGTGCGAGTAGAATTCTGTCCGGCATTCATATATATTGCCCACACACAACGGCATAGACACAATAGAATAAGTGTAAACACTTATCCAAGTGATTCACAAGATAAATAAAGAAATACAAGTGGAGGCGAAATATGGACAGTGCAAATCCATGATAGTCCCTTGACCATAAAGGGCTATGACAATCCATTTTGTTGGCCATTGATCATTGGTTAGCATCATCATATCAAAGAGACCATGTAGACGCATGCAAAGTCAAACCCAGGGCCACCTTGTGGACAGTCAACATCCATGATTTGACCTTTTTGCTATAAGTGATCCTAACCGTCCATTTTGTTGGCCATTGATGGGACAATAGGTTCTTCTAATGAAGGCGATTCTTAAGAAACAAGAGGAAGTAAAGGTGGGACCCACATAATAGATGGTCTAGATCCATGATTAGACCATTTTCAAGAAAAAATTATTCTTTAAAATTTTATTTTATTTTTTTATGACTTGGGAGTTGTTACCAAGATCACCCTAATATTTCTCTTATTCCTTTGTTAATAATTCAAGGTTAGAAATACTAGTCAATGAAAGGATGCAAATAGGTTGGATGAGAAGGTGGGTTGTTGGACCTGACCCCCAAAACTAGTGGGGCTGGATCCAAACTCTGGACCCATGGGGTAGGTCTGAGTCAAAAAGTCCAACTACAATTACTGAATAAGTTGGTTCTAGATCCTATCATAATCAACCCACCTTGAATTGATCCATTTTTAAATGGGTGTGATCTGGGTTGTGCTGAAATGGACCCAACCCAAAACCACAAAAAGGAAGTTATGTAAGTCTTTTATTTTCTATTGAGCTTTAGCTTATGTAACCCAGAACTATAGTTATATAAGTTTTTTGTTTTCTGTTGAGCTAGGTTATATTGGTGGTTGACCAACTTTTAAAAAAAAGATGTGGTCGTCCATCTACTATTTGTGATAATTTAGACTGTTTAAATCTTGAATCCCACTGAATTGATAGCTACCACTAATTGGATGGTTTTTATTATTATTTGTATATAAAAGTATAATCCTAACTTCTACTTTCGAATAAATGGACCAAATCAGATTTATTAATTAATGAGTCGTCCAATTTTGGCTTGGACTTGGCCGGATTTTAATAAGTTGGATAGAGAGTGGATTAGGTACGGCCCTTACCATGGGGCCCAACTTGATATGTGTATTATGTATCCATTCCATCCATCCAATTTTCCATATTATTTTAGGGCATGAGCATAAAAATGAGGCAGATCCAATTCTTAGATGGACCATAACATAGGAAACAGTGGTGATTGACCATTAATGGGCCACAGAAGTTTTGGATCAAGTTGATATTTATATTTTCCCTTCACCCAGGATTATGTGACCTTATCAACCAATTGGATGGAAAATAAACATGATGTAAACGTTGAAGTGGGCTCTAGGAAGTTTTTAATGGTTGGGAATTCAACCACCACTGTTTCCTATAGCATGATCCACCTGAGATTTGGATCTTCCACATTTTTGAGCTCATGCCCTAAAATGATTTGGCAAAACAGATCGACGACGTGGATATAGAATGCATACATCAAGGTGGGCCCCATGGTAAGGGCTGCATCGTCTTGGGTACGGTTGGGACTGCACCTAATCCATTCCTAGTTGGATGTGGTCCAAAATTCTAACAGGATTCTGCTTTGGGCCAGGTGAGCCACCCTGCTCAACCGGATCCAAAACATGCCTAAAAATCACACTGATCAGATGTCCTTAACCTCAAGATCCTGCCTGTTGAATTTGATCTCTTGACCATTTTCATTAAAAACGTTTATTTGGTGGCCACCAAATGGACAGATAGGATTGTCCGATTGGTTTGAATTCCATTGTATGTTCCATCCAAGATGGGCCTCGTTATATGGGCAGTCTATAAGCCAAATCTACGGCAGATCAGAGGTGGTGAAATTATGTGGTGAGATTTGATTGGCTAGGCTCATCAAAAGGTTAGAGTATACCAACTTGGTTGACTTTTGGAGAATCCCCTAGTCACCATACGAACCATTGTATCAACGGTATTGATCACCTGACCGTTGGTCCCACTTGCACGAACGGCCAACCAGAGCCAGGTATCCTGAATTCTCAAGGTGGAGAACTGATTACCTAATGGCATAGTACCACAACTAGTGGTACCGTACAATCTCACATTAAAATTGTTTTAAAGTGTAGATAATTCAATTTATAGCTATGCATTTCAAATTTTAAAATTATTAAATAATTTACAATAATAATTTTATTTTCAACAAGATATTTTCAATAATGGGCCTGTAAAAATCAGATCCATACAATTTTACGGCCCTCTATTGCAGGCCCAAGCAAACCCACATCAGGCTGGGCCCATCAGGCCTAAGCTAAAACCTGATGGACGCCTCGGTTTATCTAATTGTACGGATGAATAGTAATTATAGATCTCACCCACAACATGTACACTATAGTACTCATGTTTTAGTGATCTAGACCATTGATTTATCCATCCACACCATTCATTGATGATGCCTCAAATTATAGGTGGCAATGGGTCAACTGGCCCACCCCACTTTTGATGTGGGTTTGGTTGGGCTAGGCTCAGGCTCGATGAATTTTAATTGGGCCAATGGGCCAAAGGGTAATGGGCCATATGCCAGTTCGTATGGCAATTCTGAGAAATTTTAATGCACGAGCCCACCATGATGTGTGACAGACATTCATTTCATTAATTAGATGCACCCTTTCATAGTGAGCCATGGGCCTAAAGATCATGCCAATCCATGACTTAGGTGGGCTACACCATATATAGTGGTTGAGAAAGTATGCCGGCCCATTGAAACCTTCCTAATTGTATATCGAGAGATTAATGAGATGTGGTATAGACATCCGACCTATCCATTTTGTGCCCCTCACTTGAAATGAGGGATCACACCAGATTTTAGGCCATTCTAGCCCTATTAAGTGCTTTTAGATATTTCAGGCATAATTTTTTATGGCCTACTTGAGTTTCAGATGCAGTTGATTTTTGGCATATCCCATGACATAAAGGAGACTTACCAAATGTATTTTTCCACCTTCTTCTTTGTTTTTTTTTCCTAGTTTTGTCTTACAGAGATATAATGGTCAAAATGTGCCCGTGAATGCAGAACAAACTCAAGGTATTCCTGTCATTTGGTGTAGATTCGTCTAGCATCTTTAGTAGAAGAGAGGTATCTGCAATAATCCAAAAAGGAAGGGAGGTGTATATAGTCATGGACAGTTGACAAATGAAGAAAATTTACATGGCTAGAATCTCTTACACAAGACACGTATTTCCAACTTCAAGAAGTAGGCCAATGATTCATTTGAGCCGGACAAGAATTAATTTCCTACCACACTTGTTATAGGATGGAGTTAGCCTGGCTTTTCTTAGGCACGTAGAGGCCCGACTTGTTCTACCGAATTGTTATAAGAAATTACAGATTTCACAGTTTATGTAAATAAAAAAATAATTAAATAAACTGAAAATAAAAGACAGGTTAAAGCATGTGCGATCATGTTGTCCTTAAAGTGTTATTCATCCATTCTCAGAATGATTGAGAATGCTGATAGATTGTAAGCAAACCGCTTCTAAGATACGATGAGCCCGAGGTGTGATTCTGTGTTTAGCAAATACGAAAAACCATGAATGAAAGTTTGTATACATAAATTTTCCTGACAGATAAGTAAAAGAAAAAAAATCCCAGTTTCAGAAAGTAGATTAGAAAAATCTAGACCATTGTGTTGGTTTATTTCTTAAGGTCTTCTGTATAAAGTTCATATGAACCTTGCTGACTGATCAAAATACACAATTGCTTTTCTGGTTGGATTGTAAGTGAGAATGGTTTGAGTGTTAGTGATGGTATGTTGAGCCATCCAGATACTGTTTATATAAGCTAGGGTGGCTGACCCTTTTAGTTCCAAGGTCAACTATATACGACCGTTATTTGGCTATTGGTGAAAAACTAATTGTAATTGGCAATTTCTGACTGTTGTGCATGTGAGATTATTGTTGTTGCATGCTGGTAGTTAAGACTCACTAACTAGCCGTTTTATGACCATTATATGACCGTTGTGCATGTTGGATTAATGTTGCATGAGGAGTTACACCTCACTCGAATGGCTAATTTCCAGCCTTTATAAAAGCACACCGGTCTCATTCATATCACTTGTTCATACCAGCCACCTGACCCATATTCCATGTCGCAAATGCAAAGTGCGCCACTAATACCTTTATAGCCACTCAATCAAGCAAATAATAAGGTACTCCACACCCCACATATAAACACTATTTTTCCTTCTCTCATTTTTGATATGGGACTATTCCCTAAACGTCAAAATCGCAAGTTTTTCAAGCAAAACTTTTATTATTATATATATTTTTTATTATTAAAATATTTTTTAATCAAAGTTTTTTCACAACACAAATCACTACATTGGACACTAATGCATCAAATCATGACCATCCATCATCTTTGCATCACATACTAACCATATATAAGTCATTGAAGCCGGTTAAATCCAAGACTCAGGTTGTCCACACCATAGGGAACATTGCACATTTATACCTATAATCTCTAAATTCACATGGTGTGGCCCACATGAGCCTTGTAATATCCTAATTTTCTTGGAATTCATTCATCCTTGTTTGTAAGATGAGTTAATTAGTGGGCCCATACAAACCACGTTGGACCCACAAAAATTTGACCGTTTTAATAGTGGAACTTTCCCATCTTGATCGACTGTTTCCCACATGGGTTAGCTTGCCAATTTTTCTGCCATGGGCCAAGACATGGTTCTGCACATGATGGATTAAATCGTTTTGTAAGTAAACCCCATATCAATTGAAATCAAACCCTATTGCACCACAGACGGAAGCTAAGTGGGGCTCATGTCCAAGCGTTAAGCAGTGGATTTCGGAAGCGGATTGGCTAGTGTACCACACATCAGCTATATAGCTGGTGTAGATACGTGTCGTGGGAAGACGAGCGCTGACTCTCCTCGAGCTCCGGGTTGTACGAACGGCACAAAGGGGATCAAAGTTACATGAACCCTACAATGATGTATTTATTACATCTACACCGTTCATCCATTCTTTGAGATCATTTTAGAATATAT
Organism: Magnolia sinica; assembly: GCF_029962835.1. Classification (NCBI taxonomy): domain Eukaryota; kingdom Viridiplantae; phylum Streptophyta; class Magnoliopsida; order Magnoliales; family Magnoliaceae; genus Magnolia; species Magnolia sinica. The sequence continues at coordinate 89,465,381 of NC_080575.1, forward strand.
ACAAAAATAAAACATATTCAAAAATCAACTGGACCACACCACAAATATGAGCGGAGAAGATGATTTTCACCGTAAAAAATTTCTTAGGACCTGCCATAACCTTTAATTTCCATCCAATCTGTTCATAAGGTCACAAAGATAAAAACAAATTTCATATTAATCCGAAAGTTCTGTTCTGTGAACCTCAAAAGGGTTTCAATGGCAGATGTTCAATCTCCCACTGCTTTTGGCAGTGTGGTCCACTTGATCGTTAGATCTGTCTTATTTTTCGTCTCAAGGCTTAAGACGAGCACACATACCTCATGATGATGGGACCCACAGAACTTGCCGACGTCAATACACTAGCTAGATAGCCGGTGCTTCCGTGGATTTCTCACCTCCAAAATGGTAGGCCCCACCTAGGGCAGCAGATAATAGACTTCCATGGAAGCCCGCGCATCAGACACCTCCTCCAGATCATCGAGACTTGCACCAGCTCACATAGGAGATCCGTCCAAAACGCAAGTGGGCCATGTCTTACATGAGATAGTAGTGGGGCCCACAATTGAAACTTATACACTCATGTCTTAACTTTAAAAACAACTGGCGATTTGCAACCGTTGCAGCTGAATGTTACTGTACTTCTCATCTATTCGTATGCCGTAAATTGTAGGGTTGTAATTGCATAATCAAGTAATTATTCAAATAAATATTTCATCCACGGTGGGACATAGTCTACCAACGGTCTAGATTACTAAAGTATCAGCCCCACCAGGCAGAACTTGAAATGCGTGTAAATCATGCAAAAATGGGAAACGGATTGGCTACTCCCTATGTGGGCCCCACCATGATGTATGTGTTTCATCCATGCCATCCATCTATTTTTAGAGATCATTTTATGGTATGAGTCCAAAAATGAGGTATATAAAAATCTCAAGTGGACCACATTATAGAAAACAGTGTTGAATGAGGGTCAACCATTAAAAACAATTTGGGGGCCATAAAAGTTTTGAATCAAGCTGATCTTTAGTTTTTTATTTTCATCTGGGCCTGTATGACCTAATCAACAATGTCAAATAAACAGTATAGTGGGCCTTAGGAGGATTTTAATAGTGGATATCCAACCACTATTGTTTTCATGCGGTGTGGTCCACCTGAAATTTATATCCCTCTTATTTTTGGTACCAAGCTATAAAATAATCTGTAAAAATAGATGAAACACATACATCATGGTAGGGCATAGCACCGACCACCGGCCACGGAGCTGGTGGCAGCAATGCGGCCACGTATGTAATACGCCACCGACTACTGTTTGCGTTGGAATCTAGATAATCTTGAGAAAACAGAAATACTTTGATACTATGGCAGAGTGTGATAGATGACACGCAGGCAGTTAGAAATGACTGTGAAATTGCATGTGCATACAATTAATTGAAACTAACCGTCCAGATTAGGGGCACCAGTTTAGATATATCCCCAACAAATATTTCTATCATCTGATTATAAAGATCGGTGGACATTTATTGGACAGTTAATGAAAAATATCCATTGGTCTTATTTCATACGACGTGTCCACAAATCAGTGGTTAATATTCCTCAATCAAATTAATTTTTCAACAACAGCTTAGAAAAAGTGGGCTCCATTATTTAGTCCGCTTAATCTGATTAGTAAATGCCACGTGTACCTTCTATGTGCCTGCGTATCAAGTGTTATCCAAAGCCAGAGTATCAAATGACTACTGATTTTTTTTTAGTGAGTTCTTTCAGCATCACCTTACTTTGAGGTAGACATGAACAAGCCTTCAAAAGACTCGAAATAAATACACATAATATTCTTACTCCGGCCGCGTACGTTGCTTGATACACTAGCTACTCAGGAGCCATACACGTGGCATTTATTAACTCAATTTAAACCGACTAAAATGTTTAATTTCTCAAAATTAGGTGGATATAACAATTATTACATCTGATTTGCGGGCAATTTCCGGTTCAGAGAGGACCATTGAATAATTTTCATTTTAACCGTCCAATAAATGTCAACCAATCTGATATTAAGATTATCAAATAAACTTAATTTTTGGTTCTTGACACATGTAATCTAGGATCCATAATCTGGACGGTTCACTTTGACTATTTACATACAAATGTGTAAGTTTCAAGTAAGTAATCGATGAGTGGCTGAGTATCATCCATCACATCTGCCAGAGTATCAAAGTTTTTCTTTAAAAAAACTGCTGTCACCGCTCTTAAAGCTGTCCGTACAAAAGCTGGAATCCAATACCCAGAGAGTCTCAGATTCCAGTAACGGTATTCCTGATTTTGCGATGCCAGCACGGGGATTTGGTGCTGCAGGGGTTCCGTGTATCCAAAATGCTCTGCGACGTATATCAAAATGTCTGTGACAAATCCATTCCGTCCATCAGTTTCTCCACCTTATGTTAGCAACTGGAACTAAAAATTAAACAGATAAAATGCTTAATTCGGCCACATCTTTGGAAATAGTGGTTTCCACATTGAAACCTTCCTGGGGCCCACATTGATTTTTAAATCCCATCCATTCGTTTCACAAGGTAATTCCCTCCGGGATGAATGGAAAAAATAATACAAGCCTGATCTAAAACTTCTATTAGTCCTCGAGAAGGTTTCAACGGTGGAGGTTTAATCTTCACTATTTCTTGTGATTTTGGCTCACTTGAGTTTTCAACCTGTCTGATTTTTAAGAAAAATTATAAACATGAGCTGTCTTAACGAATGGAGGGAGTGGATATAGACATCAAGGTGGGTCCCATTGATTTTTGGGGGGTGGACGCGCTCCTTCCAACTAGAGCAGTAGGAAATTCGCGTCCTTCCCTTCTCAATCGGTCAATGCTTGTGAACTGAGCCACGTGTCGGTTATTTGTCGGCTACCTCAGATTCTTCTGGCCACAAAAATAAAATATATCCGCCTGCAATGCGATTTCTAAAAAGGGAAAAGTTAAAGCTAACCGTTTTCCGTGCTTATATAGAAAATGACGGAAACACCCTTCCTCGGACGCCATTGTCTACTGACGCCTGACGGTGCCAGTAGCCGGTCGCTGCTGGTCGGTGCTCCGTGGGCCCCACCATGAAGTATGTTTTCTAATCCACGCCGTACATTCATTTTTACATATCATTTTATGGTATTATCTCAAAAATAGAAGATCTAAATCTCGCGTGGACCGCGCCACAGGAAACAATGGTGATTTAATTCCCACCGTTAAAAACTCCCCGGGACACAAAAGTTTTGGATTAAGCCGATATTTATGTTTTAACTTGGTATGTGTGACCTAATCAATATGAGCACCCTGGATTCATAATCAAATTTAATTTAAAGGTAGTTATACATAATATATTTATAGGGGTTTAAATTTAATTATTAAATTAACTTTAATATTTCTAATTAGTGAATGTATGTAATGTTTGACACAATGGTTATAATAAGCTCAAATATATACTTTGCCCGAAAATGATGAAATTTCAAGTCTAAGATGGGCTACAAGCACAAGATCATGTTCGAGTGACTAACCAACGATTTTTAATAGTTGATTTACATTAACAATGTTTGGACTGCGTTAATCATTGTATTTGTTATGGGGAAAAGTGGACCGATCCATAGGAGCAAGCTAGACCAAGACCTAGCACGACCTAATGGGCTAATGACAACTACGGTCGGCACAATATAGGTCAGCACGATCAAGGTCGACACGACCCAGAATGAACTCTCCGGAAAACAAATTAAAGAGGCTATTGGGACTCGTGAAGAAGTTAAAGGCGATAGAAATTAAACATCACAAAGACATCCTATAAAGATGTTCTTTCTAATTAAAAGGATAGGTCAGCTGCCAGGGAAGAACTCATCCGATCTTATTCAAAGGCTGACCCATCCGTGTTGACATCCAAGTGACGCCCGACCTTATTTGTGTCCGCAGATCGACCTTATCTAGGGGAATGGTCCGAGATTCTCTCCAAGGATTGTGGAGTGTAATCCACGGTTACTCCGAATCCCGAAATATTTGTCGAGGATCTCGAGAGAATCCCAAGTATTATGAGTCCTAATTCATTTGCAACACGCGCCTACTAAACCGAGAGGATCTCTCTATATTACTATTCCTCCTCAACTATAAATAGGGGGATTCCCGATGGTGAAAGGTATGCACACGTACTGTCTCTACCCTTAAACCACTTCTACCAAACCCAGATTCCTAACTTTGGCATAGGAGAGTCCCCTCCTCTAACCAGGGTCTTCCTTGCTTTGTTCATTGTGCATGTACTCAAGGGTTCAAGAAGGGTTAACCAGAAAACTGTATCAATAGTATTAAAATAATTATAGTGATACAATTGATAATTTAATTATTTTGGCATATCATTAGTAGGCCATGTGTCCAATAGATTAAGGGCCCGTTTGAGAGCATGGATTCGAAACCCCCTGTATTTGAAACATTGGGAATTAACTTTAATCCAAAAGTAGCTATATATGGTATATTTACGGGAGTTTGAATTTAATTAATAAATCAACTTTAATATTTCTAATTAGTAAACATATGTAATGTTTTACATAATGGTTGTAATAAGTCGACTCAAATATATACTTTGCTTGAAAATGATGAAATTCCAAGAATCGGATGGACCACAAGCATAAGAACATGTCCAAGTGACTTACAAATGATTTTTAACCATTGATGTACATGGACAATGTTTGGACGGTGCTCATCATCATATTAAAGTACTAATAGCAATGCAATTGATAATCTAGTCGTTTTGGGATATCATTAGTGGGCCATGTGCCCAATAGTTTAATAGTTTAGTGACACACATATTACACATGCAACTCTTGAAAGAATTTTATAGGTAATCCAAGCTCTATCTACTATTTGAAACTCCTCTTTTAGGGGATTTGAAACCCCAATTACTTTATGGTGCAAGATTTGAAATCCTCTCAAATCTCCTCAAATTCCTCCAAATCCATGGTGCTAAACAACCAGTAATAGTCTAGTGACACACATGTTACACACACAACTCTTGAAAAAATTTTGATGTAATCTAAGCTTTCGCTGTGGATTTCAAATTCCTCTTAGAGGATATTTGAAACCCAATTACTTTATAGTGCCAAACAGTCAGGAGATTTGAAATCTCCTCAAATCCATAGTGCCAACAACCCCCAAATAAATATAACAGTGGGCTGTAGTAAGTTTTTAATGGTGGGGTTCAATCACCACTGTTTTCCGTTGTGTAGTCCACCTCATATTTGGATATGCTTCATTTTTGGCCGAGGGCTCTAAATTAATCCAGAAAAATGGCTGGACGGCGTGGATAAAATGGAAACGGATTGGCTACTCCCCTATGGCTGGTGGTCGGTGCTTTGTGGGCCCCACCATGATGTATGTGTTTCATCCATGCCATCCATCTATTTTTATAGATAATTTTATGGTATGAAAGAAAAAATGAGGTATATCTCAATCTCAAGTGGACCACAATATAGGAAACAGTGTTGAATGAACATTGACCATTAAAAATGTTTTGGGGGCCATAAAATTTTTGGATCAAGCTGATATTTGTTTTTTCCCTTCATCTGAGTCTTTATGACCTAATCAACATATTGGATGTCAAATAAACAGTACAGTGGGCATTAGGGGGATTTTAATGCTGGATATCCAATCATTATTGTTTTCCAGTGGTGTGGTCCACCTAAGATTTACATCCCTATCATTTTTGTATCAAGCCCTAAAATGATATGTAAAAATGGATGAAACACATACATCATGGTGGGGCCCACAGAGCACCGACCACCAGCCATAGGGCTAGTGTCAGGGGGAGTAGCCAATCCGTCTCCGGATAAAATACATACATCACCTTATTGTTGTCAACGTCAGTAGGCAATCTGCATCCATCCCATCACACGTGGCACGGATATATAACAGTCTCGACCATCCAGAATCTGGGACCCATTGTCGAAGGAAATCGTATCTAGCATCTATCCAGTTAGTAATAGAGTTGGGCATCAGACCGAGTTAGATCGGATTTGGTCTAACTCGATTCGGTTTGAAATCTACGTGGGCTAACCTGGACTCGATCCGATCTGGGACTGAGTCCGGGACATTTGACTCGAACTGATCCGATACACGGTTGACTTGACTCGAACCGAGTTTGACTCAGTCAAAGAAACCAAGTCGGATCGGGTTGGGTACGATTCGGATCGAATTTTTTAACAGTGAAAATCATTATCCTCGCTGCTATTTTCAATATGGTCTATTAGAACTTTAGATATGATTCATTTTTTTTTCAAATGCTATAAAATAATCACGAAAAATGGATAAACAGTATAGATATAATAAATACATCATTGTGGGGCCCATGTAATTTTGATCTCATTTGAGCCGTTCGTACTTGGAGATCGAGGCACGTCTCCGCTCGCCTTTGCATGACACGTATCTACACGGTTGTGTTGACGTGCTATGCATGAAAGTGCAACTGCGTGACGTGCCTTGCACGAAAGTGCAGCTATGCATTGTTGTATTAACGTCGGCAAGTTCCGTGGGTCTGATCATGGGGTATGTGTTATATCCAATCCATCCATCCATTTGCGTGCTCGTCTTAAGGCTTAAGACGAAAAATAAGACAGATCTAACTATCAAGTGGACCACATTTAAAAAAGCAGTGGGGGATTGAACGTCTACCATTGAAACCCTTTTTGGGGTCACAAAAGTTTTGGATTAATTTGAAATTTGTTTTTGCTCTTAATTTAGGTCTTTGTGACCTTATGAATAGATTGGATGGAAAATAAACATTATGGTGGGCCCCACAAATTGTTTAACTGTGAAAATCATTATCTCTGCTACTATTTTGTGGTGTGGTCCAGATGATCTTTAGATATGATTCGTTTTTTCGATAATGATCTCTAAAAATATATGAACGGTGTAGATATAATAAATACATCACCGTGGGGCCCATATAACTTTGATCTCCTTTCAACCGTTCTTACAACTCGGAGCTCGAGGAGCGTCAGTACTCGCCTTCGCACGACACGTACCTACAACAGCTATATAGTTGGTGTGTGGTACACCAAAAAATCCGCTTTCATAACTCAGTGGGCTCTTTTATCATACTGAGTAAACTCTGTTGGGGCCCACCATGAATGCATGTGGTTTATCCACGCCGTTCATTCGTTTTTCCAGATCATTTTAGTGGTTGAACCCAAAATTGATACATATCCAAAGCTCAAGTGGACCATACCACAAGAAAAAGTAGAAGTATTAATTTTCACCATTGAAAATTTTATAAGGCCTCAATTATGTTTATTTGTCATCCAACTCGTTCATAAGATAAATATATGTAATAAATATTCATAAGAATCACTCCGGATTGGATCGGATCAGATCCATTTGGTTCAGATCGGTCCGGATTGACCACGATCTGAACCCGATCCGATGATCGGTAGGATTTGAAAGATCCAACTCGAATCGCACCGATCCAAGCCTTCGATTCAGTTCAGATCAGGTCAGTTTGTGCCCAACTCTAGTTAATGGCTATGAAATGGATTGTTAGGAATAACTTCTGAGTGCAATTTGTCTGCTTTGCTCCATCCACGGCTGGGTCAACAATTTGGACGGTTTAGATTTCCCGAAACTAAGCCACAAGCACGGTTGAAGACTCTGTCAACATTTTTAAATGGTGTAAAACTCACATAGGAGTCTAAACCTTTTGTACGTGGCTCTGGCCCCCACGTAGCCTCTCCTCGTGCTCCATTTGCTGGCACACGTGAGAGCGTTTCACGTGTCTAGGATGGATGGTATCTGCAACCTGGATGTCTGGCTGTCACGCTGAAGGCCCATGTCTAAAAAACAATCAACGGTTTAGAATAATGGCTAGTCTGTACTTTGTATGATCTGTACATTGGCAGGCTTGATTTGTGGACCGAGTCGTTTGGAGGGCGTCCCGCCTGACACACGGCCTAGTACATTCTACACACGCTCCAGATATGGCTGTCAATGGGCCGGGCTCCACCACGATGTCCGTGTTTTGTCTGGTCGTCCATCAATGTTTCCAGCTCATTCCAGGCATGATCTCAAAAAATAGGTAGATTTGATTCTTAGTTGGACCACACCACGTGAAAGAGTAGTGATAGAACATTTATGTTTTTGCCTTGAGACGCCATTGGGGCACTTTGATGCACGGGTCGTTTCAAATCTCCTCGTTGTTTGGCACCTCAAGGTGAGGGTTTCGAATCCCTTCAAAGAAGGGAGCTTATATCATACTTAAAATCCTTTTAAGAGTTGCATATTTAACATGTGTCACTATATTATTATTTTATTGGGCACATGCCATACTAATGATATCCCAACACAATTATATTATCAATTACATTACTATAATTATTTTAATATAATGACCAACACCGTTCTAACATTGTCCATGTAAATCAGCTATTAAAAATCATTAGTTGGTCATTAACACATGATCTTGTGCTTGTGGCCCATCCAAGACTCGTAATGTCATCATTTTCAGGCAAAACATATATTTTAATAGGCTTATTACAACCATTGTGTCAAACATTACATACATTAATGCTTGGAGATATAAAAATTGATTCAGTAATTAAATTCAAATTTTTACAAATAAAATTACTTTTGGATTAAAGTTGATTATTAATATAGTGTGCCAAACAAATACAATAGGAAGATTTCAAATACATGGGAGTATGATTGAAGGTTACAATCAATAGACTATTTCCCGTGTCTTGTTGGTGTCATCACAATTTAGATAGTGGGGCCCCTACTTTAATCAGAGTACTTTCGTGTCCCCTGAGAGTTACTTTCGTGTGGAAACTCCTGCTATGTGTCGCCATTTCATTAATGTGTGAACACCTGTTTAAGAAGGCTGAGAAGTGAACTGCGTACTGTGTAACTCAGTACCATAAGCGTACTGAGTAAACTCTGTGGGGCCTACCGTCATTCATTAATTTTATCCACTCCATCCATCCATTTTATTAGATACTTATGGTGCTTTAGCTTAAAAGTGAAGTCTTTGCAATGCTTAAATGGACCACATCAGCGGAAACGGTGTGAATTGAACGTCTACGGTTGAGAAGTTCTTGGGGCCACGGAAGTTTTAGATCAAGCTGATATTTGTGTTTTCCATTCATCTATATTTTTTTATTTTATTAACAGGATGACAAATAAACATCAATGTGGGACTTAGAAAGGTTTTAGCCATAGAAGTCAATACTTCCACTCTTTCCCATGGTATGGTCTACTTGAGCTTTGGATATTCTTCAATTTTGGGCTTAACATCTAAAATAATATGTAAAAATGGATGGACGGCGTGGATAAACTATATGCATTCACGGTGGACCCAAAATAGTTTAATCAGTATGATAAGACCAGCTGAGTAGCTTAGCACGCAATCCGATTTCAAAAGGCTGAGCACTTAGTCAATATGAGAATCTCTTGAAAGTTGGCGGCCCCCCTCCGACTGCTTTTGCATGTCAATAAAATTGCGCCACGTCCTCGCTCGTTTGAAAGCTTTGATTTGGAATGCGATCCAATCCAAATCCAAATTATATTGGAATCTAGGGCCGCTTGGGTTGTTGGATCTAGGATGCATTGAAATCTAAATTACAATTACAAGGGAAGCAAAGTGATTTAATCCTCATTTGTGTTTGGTTGAAGTGTAATATAATTCAAATCTACCGTTCTGAAGCATGTATTTAGAGGGTATTTGAATTCTTCAGTACATTTATTAGACTTGCATTTGATTTAGTGAATCAGCTTTCACATCTTACATTAATGTATGTATGTGTGCGCGCGAGATATTTGATAGAATGATTATAACAAGTCCATTAAAATATATACTCTAGCTAAAAAAGAGGAATTTGGAGCCCTGGGCAGGTCACATGCAAGGATCACAAACAAGCAAGTCACTGACATTTTTTAATTAACCACCCATTTACATATCCAACGTTTAGATGGTTCGTATCATTTTATTAATATGATTTTAGTGTTGCATCCGATAATTATTAGATTGTTTGGAAGTATTATCAACGTGCCATGTATCTAGTGAATAAGTAGCCTAAAGACACCTTTATTACATGAGCGACTTTACCGCCCTTAAAAGGGAGGGAAAATGCATTTCATTTGGATTACACATGACTCTTAACATTTTTGTGAAATTTCAACGCACACAAAAGATATAGATTTAAAATACTTCTGATTCATTTACTTCTAAATTTAAGGTTGTCAAATGCAAAAAATAGCTATTTGGATTTGAAATACACCAAATCCAAGGTGTAAAATGAGGTGCAAGTGATTTTGAATCCTAAATTGTGTTAGGTGAAAATGCACTCAAATCCAAATCTTTTGTCTCGGAGCTTTTATTTAGAATGCATTGAAATTCTTCACTATATTTATGGGACCCAAATTTGATTAACAAAATCAACTTTCATATTGCCTATTAATGTGTGTGTGTGTGTGATGTTTCATAGAATGACTATAATAAGCCCATTAAAATATATACTTTGACCAAAAATAAAGAAATTTCAAGCCTTGGGGTGAGCCACCAATGTAAGGATCACAAACAAATAATTCACCGATCTTTCCTAACCATCCATTTAGATGTCTAACATTTATATGGTTCAGATTCTGTTGGTATGATTTTAGTGTTGTAGTTGGCAATTGAATTGTTTTGAGGTGTTATCAACGTGCCACACATACAGTGGATTAGTAGCCCAGCAACACCTTTGTTACAGGTGTGACTCTCTAGAATTAAAAATGTAGTAAAAAATGCATTTCATTTGGATTGTACTAGAATTACAACATTTTCTTGAGATTTCAAAACAGCGCAAAAGGAAGTATTTGAAATACCTCTAATTCCATTTGTCGTGCAAATCTAGGCATGCCAAACACAAAATGTAGCTAATTGGATTTGAAATATGTCAGAGTTAGTGCCTTATAAAACAATCCATTCCCTTATCCAGCAACCACGTGGATGTGATTGGGAGGATTTCAACCGTTGATCATAGCAACCATGAGTCTTAGATTGGACATATGGTATGCCTTAGACTAATTTAATGTTACCCTCATCTTCTATTCATTGTGTTTATTGAGGAGTGATTCCACTGGTAATCCTCGAGAAGTTAAGGTTGGACACAACGGTCGTTGACCTAGGAGAGTTGTGGTCCATGGATCTTAATACCTTATTAGACCAAGATCGTCATAGGTGTGTGGGGGTCATCTTATGTGAGAGGACTGACTTGGGTTAGGATGGACAATCTACACCATCGGGAGCCGACTTCATGTCATTTTACGCCTTGCCCTTACCTTACACTAGAGTGTGAGTGTGCCATATAAATAGGATCTACGTTCGGACCTTTAGTCACTTACATTAGTGGATCGAGATCAAGTCAATAATTTAAGGGTCCATTAGCTTGATTTATAATAGTGAGATATGGACTTGATGATACACGAAAGATGGTTTGATCTTTAAACCCAATATCGTATAAGGGTTACAATTTTGTCTGGTCGGCTTTGGCTCTTCCTACGAGGTCTATGTAGGGGCTAATAAAATAGACGTAACTAAGTACTTCCATCAAGAATCGTTGATTATTGTACGTGGCGATAAGGGATCCGCTGGTTTTTCCTAGGAACATGTTTATGGCTTTAATTTGGATAAATTAATGACTCATTGTAACGTCCTGCATTTTTGCTATTTGGATTTCAAAATTCTTTGAAAATTTTTCAATATAATTAGCTGATATTATGACTTACTAACTCTTAACACTCGATGTTAGCCTATGCGGTGTTACTTATAAAGAACCACACAAATCCGGTTAATTAACCATAGGAAGCCAATGAATCTACCCGATCACTTAAACCTCGAATCTAACCCCGTGATTTACTCATCTATGGCCCAAATCCAGTTGACATATCACTGACTAATCAAGATAGTCGTGACTAAATAAACCACTACGTAAAGCCAAGACGACTAGCGGTCATATCTTAATTAACAAACTAAACTAACATATTTACTCTTTTAACCTAAGAACCAACAGTTTATGGTGATTAGGATTGAATTGTCGTTTTCGTTAATTGCGAATAAACCACACAATAAACTTAGTCAATCCAAACCTTAATCATCGAGCACAAGAAATCTTGTTATCCAATTCATTCCATAAATGCCCCGATTTTCCGAATAAGCTCTAAACCGCTTGTTAGTAGGCAACTAAACCTAAGACTATAGAAAGATGTTCGTCTTAGCAAGCTTGCCTTCTATTTACATATCCAACGTTTAAATGGTTCGTATCATTTTAGTAATATGATTTTAATGTTGTAGCCAATAATTAGATTGTTTTGAAGTATTATCAACGTGCCATGTATCTAGTAAATTAGTAGCCTAAAGACACCTTTATTACATGAGCGACTTTACTGCCCTTAAAAGGGAGGGGAAAATGCACTTCATTTGGATTACACATAACTCTCAACATTTTGGTGAAATTTCAAAGCACACAAAAAATGTGAATTTAAAATACTTCTGATTCCATTTACTTCCAAATTTAAGGTTGTCAAATGTAAAAAACAGCTATTTGGATTTGAAATACACCAATTTACCACCAAATCCAATGTGTAAAATGAGGTGCAAGTGATTTTGAATCCTAAATTGTGTTTGGTGAAAATGCACTAAAATCCAAATCTTTTGTCTCGGAGCTTATATTTAGAATGCATTGAAATTCTTCAATATATTCACGGGACCCAAATTTGATTAACAAAATCAACTTTTGTATTGTCTATTAATGTGTGTGTGTGTGTGTGATATTTCATAGAATGACTATAATAAGCCCATTAAAATATATACTTTGACCAAAAATAAAGAAATTTCAAGCCTTGGGGTGAGCCACCAATGTAAGGATCACAAACAAATAATTCACCGATGTTTCCTAACCATCCATTTAGATGTCCACCGTTTGTATGGTTCAGATTCTGTTAATGTGATTTTAGTGTTGTAGCTGGTAATTGAATTGTTTTGAGGTATTATCAGCGTGCCACACATACAGTGGATTAGTAGCCCAGCAACACCTTTGTTACAAGTGCGACTCTCAAGAATTACAACATTTTATTGAGATTTCGAAACAGCGCAAAAGGAAGTATTTGAAATACCTCTAATTCCATTTTTCATGCAAATCTAGGCATGCCAAACACAAAAATGTAGCCAATTGGATTTGAAATATGTCAAAGTTAGTGCCCTATAAAACAATCCATGCCCTTGTCCAGCAACCACGTGGATGTGATTGGGTGGATCTCAACCGTTGATCATAGCGACCATGAGTCTTAGATTAGACAAATGATATGTGTAACATCTTGAAATTTTACTATTCTGGATTGTCAAAAAATCCATATTTTTTTAAAAAATATATAACTAGCCCACGTCATCACTTTCCAACCCTTCACGATCGAGGTGAGCCTATATATAGGTGATACCAGTAAAGAACTGCACAAATTCGATTAACCAACCGTATGATGCCAACTAATCCGCTTGATCACTTAAACCTCACGTCTAGCCTCGTGAATTGTTCATCTAGGGCCCAGATCTAACTGACCCATCATTGACTAATCGAGAAAACCATAACCAAATAAAGACATACCTAAAGCCGAGCCAACTATGGGTCTGATCTTGATTTATAAACCAAATCAACCTAGTCACTCGTTTAGCCTAAGAACCAACGATCTATAGTGATCATGTCCGAATCATTATTTTCGCTAATTTCGAATAGACCACACTAAGAATTTAATTAATCCAGACCCTGACGACTGCGCCCAAGAAATTTCCCTACCCAATTCATTTGAAAAATGCCCCGATTATTCGAACAAGCTCCAGACTGCTCATTAGTGGGCCACTACTTCCGAAACTATAGAAGATTATGGACCTCACTAGGCATGAAGCCCATCATGGACGGTAGACCCTAACGATGCCTTAAATAATGCAACTTGGTCTGTCAAGGCGGCACATGAAAGGTGCGACTCCCCAAGCCTAAAAACCTATAAACCTGAAATTTAAATAAATGGCCCCGCCACTAAAACAACGAATCACGACTTTTTGACTATTAGATTACATTCAAATGCAAACCACAAGTTAGGGATATTTCCCAGCTCCTTCCCACCAAACCAGACCCATGATTAAGTAACAGCAACCGTTGATCACAAATCGGACTCTTGCGATCAATTATTGCATCTGTTTGCCACTAAACTTGGGACAGCCCCTCATCAGACTATGGGACACTTGTCCCATTATATAGATGGGCCGGGGACCACTGGAACAGCCCCAAGGACCATAAACGAACCCCATGAGGTCATATGCAATAAGACTAGCCACCCTAGGGCCATTTGAGCTAAAAATTCAGACTATATAAATTCAAAACACTCTCTCCCTCACTCCCATATGAATTTTTCCAGCAAAGGAGAGAGAGAGAGAGAGAGAGAGAGAGGGGAAAGAGCTAAAAAGGGGGGGAATTGAGGAGATTCCCTCTCCTACCACGACCTCACTCTAGAAACCACAACCCCACCGCCACGAGAGGCAATTTGCTGGTGATTGGAAGGCTCCGATGTGTCAATCCATGAGTCCAGCACCCTAAGGGCGACTCCACAAGCCCTCTACAACCCCCAGGTACGGACCATTATCTTTAGGTGGCCAATTATCGAACCTAAGTTAAAGTTAATGATTGTGTTTGTTGAATTGTTGTGCATGAGTGATTCATATGGAATTTGTTAGTGATTACTCCTTATAATTTACCTAAACATGCATAGAAAAATCAGTGCTCAATCCCATGCCAATAGACTAAGTCAAATTGAACATTGCCTACCTCCCTTGGTTTTCCTTCTTATCATGAGAAATTGAATTTGGATCATCCCTAATTTGAAATAAATTGGGGGAATTATGCTGCATGTTTTTCTATACCTTTAAATTTACTTGAATGTTCATTATTGGTTTATATGCATGTTTAAATTTCCTATAAATAGGAGTAATTTCTGATTCTCTTCTTCATTATTAAGAAATACCAACCCTGTATACTTGTATGTCTAGTTTCTGTAATTAGGAGTAGTTCATAATATCTTTTATGATGTCATACAATCTGAACCTTGATTATATGCATGCTTAAATTCTCTTGTAACTAAGAATAGTACACGTTCGTATTTAAATGTTAAGTAATTCAGCCCATTCTCTAGGTTGGCCAGTGAAACTACAAGGCCCGTGTGGGCAGCCCCACCGGTTGGGCCGCCCCGTGGCCAAGCTAACAAATTTAGGGAGAACACGAATAGACAGCAGTAGTTGGACTACGTGGGATACTCGCACCCAATGTCGTGCGTTCCGTGACTCGCCTGAATTTGACAGATTGGTCCACTAACTAACTAACCATGTTCGTTGACCATGTATGATCACACCTGCTTGAACATGAGACACCCTATGTGCATGGAATGCCCACTGACAACAGCTAAAAAATGATCCACAAGTCTCATGAGCCGGGTATGATGGAATGGGACACTATGCTTGAGTTTTCATCCCACGCTAGGGTGACGAGCCTCCCCATAGTGACCGTAAGTAATCTAGGATATGAACCCGCATCGTGAGCTGAGTATGGTGGAATGAGACACTATGCCCGAGCTGTCAGCCTGCGCTGGGGTGACAAGCCTCCGCGTAGTGACCGCGAGTGAACTCACCTATCAAGTATTCCTCGTATGCGTTCATTGGGAGTGATGAACCCAAAAGGATCAAGAACGGCGGGGCCTAGGCCTCACGATCGGATAAGGGCATTAACTTCGTTAGGGTATTCCAGTTTTTTCAATTTGCTAGATGAATGAACATAACTAAACACTCAGCTAACACGTTCACGATCGCATTGCATTAGCTAGGTTGGCAACTCGACAGTTAAGGTCGCATTGAAGGAATGTTTGTCATATGCAAACGTTAGATGATTCGCTCGAGGAAGTGTTGATGGTGAGGGCATCCATCATTTCACAATACATGCATATGCACTAACAAGAGTATTTAGGAACTTGTGTTTATATGCTTTTCATTAATCTCACCTATGGAATTGATAACTTGTGTAACTCATTACTAATGGCATCCATTGAGTTGATCACTCACTCCCACTTTGGAACGGTGTTTTAAAACACCAACCAGACCCTTATTTAGATGCAGGTGTCATGGAGCTTGACGCGCTGGATGGGGAGAGTATAGACAAGGAGGAGGAGCTTTCCTATTTTCGACTCTTGGGCGAATCTCCATTAACTACTTAGGATTAGCGATGAGCCATTGAGCAAGGGGACAGTTGCATATCATTTTTGGACTATATATATAAGGTTTATGTTTCATGATCCATTTGATCCCTCTATTGCTCATTTCGATTTGATCATACCTGAAATTGCTAACCCTTAAGACATAAGTGACACCCGAGAATTTGGGAGTCGAGTATTACTCGACCCCCGAAAATTCGAGGTGTTACAATATGCCTTACACTGATTTAATGTTACCCTTATCTTATATTCATTGTGTTTATTGAGGAGTGATTTCACTGGTAGTCCTCGAGAAGTTAAGGTTGGACACGACAGTCGTTGACCTGGGAGAGTTGTGGTCCATAGATCTTAGTACCTTGTTAGACCATGACCGTCATAGGTGTGTGGGGGTCATCTTATATGAGAGGACTGACTTGGGTCAGTATGGACAATTTACACCATTAGGAGCCGACTTCACGTCATTTTATGCCTTGCCCTTACCTTACACAAGAATGTGATTGTGCCATGTACATAGGGTCTACGTTTGGACCTTTAATCACTTACATTAGTGGATCGAGATCAAGTTAACAATCTAAGGGTCCATTAGCTTGATCTATAATCGTGAGATATGGACTTGATGATACACGAAAGATGGGTTGATCCTTAAGCCCGATGTCGTATAAGGGTTACAATCTTGACTGGTCGGCTTTGGCTCTTCCTACGAGGTCAATGTAGGGGCTAATAAAATCGACGTAATTGGGTACTTCCATCAAGAATCGTTGATTATTGTATGTGGTAATAAGGGATCCACTGGTTTTTCCTAGGAACATGTTTATGGCTTTAATCTGGATATATTAATGACTCATTATAACGTCCTGAATTTTTTCTATTTGGATTTCAAAATTCTTTGAAATTTTTTCACTATAATTAGCTGATATTATGACTTACTAACTCTTAACACCTTATGTTAGCCTATGCGGTGTTACTTATAAAGAACCACACAAATCCGGTTAATTAACCATAAGAAGCCAACGAATCCACTCGATCACTTAAATCTCGAATCTAGTCCCGTGATTTATTCATCTATGACCCAAATCCAGTTGATATATCACTAACTAATCAAGATAATTATAACTAAATAAACAACTACATAAAGTCGAGACAACTAGGGGTTATATCTTAACTAACAAACCAAACTGACCTAGTTACTCTTTTAACTTAAGAACCAACAGTTTTGAGTGATTAGGATTAAATCGTCGTTTTCATTAATTGTGAATAGACCACACAATGAACTTAGTTAATCCAAACCTTAATCAAATCTCGTTATCCAATTCATTCCATAAATGCCCTAATTTTTTGAATAAGCTCTAAACCACTCGTTAATGGGCAACTAAACCTAAGACTATAGAAAGACGTTCGTCTTAACAAGCTTGACGTCCATTGTGGGACATCAAGCCGAAATCTAATCTTAAATCGCTTAACTTGGACTCCTAAGGTGAGTGCATGAGATGTGCGAATACCCTTAGGATTCGTTAAGAACTTAAGCTAATTGTCTGTATCTGGTCTTTTATCAAAGTTGTGGCTTTCAGACAGTTAGATCGTGACCAAATTTAGGGCGTCAACCTAAGTTTACCTTGCACACATCCGTATAGTAGTGACTCCAATCAACCATCGGTAACCGTCGAGCTAACTTCTAGTCATATACGTTGATCAGCGCATCCAAATAGTGGGCCGATCATATGCATACGTAGATCATCGTTAGGGCCAAATATCCTATGATGTATATTAACCTGTACATCTCCTGGTGAGTCACAAGAGTTAGAAACAACCTCTCATAGGATTGTAAGTAAATACCTAGGCTTTAGGGCCATTTGCACTACATTTAGCACTATAAACATATCATATTTGGGCTCCCCTCCCCAAATATAAATTTACTAGGGTTTGAGAGAAAGATAAAGAGAAAGAGAAAGAGAAGAAGAAGGAGAATAAGAGAAAGAGTGAGGGTGAGAGTGTTGTGAGAGTTGGATTTGAGATTCCTTATTCTTGTGAGTTAGTAGTGCTCTAACCAAGCTGTAGGAATCGCCGATCTCTTAGTCAGATCCACCCCATTTGGAGTCGGATGTAAAAAATGAACCCTACTTCCCAACTTAGGTTTTTATAAGTTAAATTGCATGAATCTCACCTAATTACTTTGAAATTGATATAGAAATCATTTTCTCCCAAAATCCTTAACCCTAGGATCAAAATCGGATATTCATGTTTAAAGGTGTGGACTATTCTTCTAGGTTTCATTTTATCAACCCTTGATAGTATTAGATGATGATTTTTGGTTGATCATAAGATCTCATATGCTATTTGTATTTGAATTGCTTTATTTTTTGTAATCCTAATGTTATTTATTGATGTAGGCGACATGTTTGATGGAATGCTTCAAATGGAATGCTTCAATAAGATGAAACTCTTACTGTTGCAAATTGATAAGTGATGTTGATATACGTTGGATTGTATTGATATGCATTAAATTGTACTAATTCATACATATGTTCGGTTGATGCACCCTATTGTGATATTAAGTTGTTTCATAATTATATTTATGTATTTGATAATCTGATTTGTAATCGTGTGGATCAAGCCATACGAAATATTAAGTGAATGGTCCTATTTGGGTTGGCTATCCCAGACTTATACGGTCAACTGAGGTTGAACACGAATGACCGACAATAATTGGAGCTACACGGGATGCTTTGCACCCAATTCCAGTTTGGTTTAGGGTCCCCATTGTCGATCGGATCAGTCTAATACATAGCCTGATTATTTTTATGTTTGGTGATTGTATAATATTCAAAGTAATATAGGATATCACTATTACCATTGAATCAAGTCCATTCATAACCGTTAGTGCGTTACAATCCCACAAAGACTAGTGAGTCGGGCATAGTCATATGGGACACCATGTCTGAGCTGTCGGCCTATGATGGGGTGACGTGCCTACAATATACATAAAACATTGGGTGACGAGCCTGCCATGTTAGTAAAACATCGTGTGATGAGCCTCCCCGTAGTGACCACCGAGCATCGATGATTGTCGCGACCCTACCATGTTGTTAATGGTTTGGGTGGCATGCTTTCTCCATATTCGAGGTATAGGTGACGACCTTCACCCTATATGTGATCCCTAATATTAATCTAACTAAGTTGTGTGGACTATTAGGTGATGAACCCAAATTTGGATAAAGGGACACTAGTGAGGGGTTGTTACGTACTACTACGAGTTACATGAATTTTTTTAGTGACAATTGATATAATAGAGGTATCCTAGCTTCGTCAACCTACTATTTAAACAAAAAATAATAGCTACTTGACTAATCATGCATATCATTACATTGGTGGGTTTACTGCAAGCTAACTATTGCGCATATGTTAATATCCTCGTTAGTAATAGTGTTGATATGATTTTATATTAGTATCATTGATCCTGGGCATGCATCATGTTAAACACTAGTGGATTGTGTTGCGAGCCAATCATTGCGCATATCATCATGTCGTCCATGCATTTAAATAATTAAATTAGTAATTATTTATTTTGTAATTCTATCATTGTCTATGGTTGATTGTGTTAATAACATACGTAACGTATAAAATGGAGTCACTGAATTAGCTACTCACTCCAACCTGGGACGATGTTTTAAAATACAAATCAGATAATATTATTGATGCAGGTCTGCCGAGACCAACACATTAGATGAGATATAGTGGACCTCGTTGATGGCGCCCCATACTAGTTCACGGATGAGCTTACTTGGGTGGAGTATCTCGCCTGTCCTTTGTACATTTTGAGAATATGTATGTTTGAAGTCCCCAGCTGTGTGGATTCTGTTAGTTATTTTATAGAATGCTTATTATGGCTTGTACAGTCCCCATTTGGGCAAACACCACTATTGAGATTGTACTTTGATTATTAGCCTTATATTTATGGATTTTTGTTATCTTTACCTCGCTTTTGATCCGTTAAGTTGAACTGTGCTACTCTGATCATTCGTGTGTATAATGAATGTGAATCTAAATGAGGTTACACATGCATTTCATTTGGTACACACCTGAGAACTTTGGACCGGAGTCTCTGTACTTGGGTGCTGATTTTCAGTACGTGACACTCATCAAGTGGTTTTTTCCGCTAGGTCCAACACGTTGAATGTTTTAATCACTTTTTCCAAAAGGTTTTCAATTATTTAAGTTTTCTTTTAACACTTAAAATTGTGTTTGATCACACTTGATGATAATCAGTTGCCCCATATATGATGGTTCGCTTTTAATTTGCATGGGATATGATCATTGATGGATACGCTATGATGGTTGAAGGATTGAATCATGATATGTATGCATGGATGATGCGGATTAACTGGCTTCCTTTATAGTAGGTCACACCAAAATTTGTAGGGTGGCGGAACACCATACCAAAAGCTTCTTGAAACCCTAACCCCTCCTTATCTATATGATCATATTCTATAAGAGAAGTCGAGCTAGCCCTGAATGTCCCTACCCCATAGGACTCGTGAGTGTGATTAAAAAGAGTGAAAGTCTGAAAGAGAGCGGAGATCCACTCCATCCTCTTCGACTATCCTCACATGTGGTTCATTTGTGCGGATGGTATACGTCTTCCTCAACACATACTAGAGGATTAGATGTTGGGCTATCTTGATTCTCCGGTATTGGGATAGATAAGGGAGATACTACTTTGTTTACGAGATCAACATCAACAAATCAACATCGCATATATTTCCTTCGTGTACTTCACATGCAGATAGGATCTCCACCATTTACATATTTTGTTGTATTTTATAAAATTGACGTTATTCCAAATAGGATTCTTGGGGGACCTAATAAAGTACACCCATTTACCTCCAAATCCAAGGTGCCAAAGGATCCCTAATAGAAAGGACAAATGGATATCAAGAATTTTGAATATTAATTAGCTGGGACATGTGTTCACAGTTACCACATGGGAGAATGATTCAATTCCAAGAACTTGTTTTTCTTGTCAGGAAATTTCTTCCCCATTATTTATCCATTTACTTATCTCTAGATAATGTTAGAGTATGTTTGTTGTGCCAATACATCATCGTATGTTTGTTTCACCAATACCATAATCTAAAGGAAATGTGCAACGACTGCCTATTCGTGTGTTTCGTTTAGGCTATAAATTTTTATATGGCATTTTTCATTATTTAAGCTGTAAACTTCTAATTATGGTACTCTTTCGTTATTGAATATGAGCAGATTGGGTGCTACCTAGGTAACACCTTAGTGGGGTGTTCTTTTTGTGTCGGGCCCACCTTAATAAATGTTCTGTACATCTACG